>NC_137076.1:42577185-44014685 GCF_951640355.1 Cnephaeus nilssonii
ATATTAAAGAAAAATATTAATAATAAATAGTTTTTTATATTTTCTCAATGATATAGTACTTTTAGTTTTACTTCCTAGTCTAAGAGCCAGCTCCCTATATATTCTAAATAGTAAAGTCTTATACTCATCTACTCTGTAACCTGTATCTGAGTGAGACAGCCATGCTGCCATCTGTTATATTTTTTGTACGATGCCTATTGTCCTCATTGTAGGTTGCAAGTCTCTAATGGCGGGAATCTCTTTGCCTCTGAGCCATGTCCTAACAAAATAAAAATGGCTTGCATTTTCTCCTGTCACTGCACAAGCTGTATTATAAGGATTGCCTAAATTACAGCATCGCTTACGTTATCTTAAGCAGAATTGATTTTGTTTTCATGTTGTAAGAAAGAAAGCTGGCTTAGTAAAAGCTTTTGTAAGTACTATATGGCTGTACCTGAATCTTCACATTATTCTGATTTTACATAATGATATTGACATTATTTAGTACTTATTTTGGATATTTAGGAAGAAAAACCTTTTGAGATACAATCGACCATCTGTGTGCTGTAGGAAAGAAGCATTCTAAGAGTTCATTATCACAAAATTAAAATAACAGGGAAATTCTTTCAATTTAGTATTAAGACAATAGTGTCAATTATCTCCTATTATCCTGGCCAAAACCAGAAAGTTTTATAGTAGAATAAAATGAATCTTGTCACTCAGCTTTTATGCCCGGATAGATAATGTGGGAGGCATATTATCTGCGTGAGCTTTTTTTTTCGCTTCATCCTTCTATTTCTTCACAAAGCACAGCTAAAGTATTTTCAACTTGCTGAAAGCTCCTGAATGCCTTTAGACCCTGATAACATCACTATGTACCTTTACTATCCTCCTCTAAGCTCTTGATTCTTCTGTTCAGCTATTTCTGGATTGGCCCTGAATGGAATGTAGGTATTTAATTTTAGTAAAAATGTCATTTATCAATTAAAAATGAGGAGAAACAGAAATTAAATCATGGTGTCATGGAAAACACACAAAACTAGGGTCCAACAGAGCTAGTATTTCTTGGTCCTACAAATTATCATAGAATTTCAGGATGCAATGTTTCCTTTTGAGCAACGTTATTGGACGCACATTTGACAGTTATCTTGGTGAGTTCCTAGCTATCATGTGGCATTGGTTCCTTTAATGGCTTTCCTGTGAATTATGCAGCATAGTATTGCCTGTATCCTTGAAAGTTTAGGAAAATCTTCAATTATAAAGATACTTTGGTTCTAGACCAAGGTTTTAATCCAATTTCTCTAGGTCTACCTTTTGGGCTTAATTTTTTTAAATGTGATTGCTATTTCCCAGTGTAAATTCTAAAGAGAGGGCATCATTTAAAAGTTCAGAGACAGAAACAGAAAAAAAAAAGATCCTTGACATTGCTTTGGCAATTCGTTTTTGGATGTGATACCTCAAATTCAGGCAACAAAAGCAAAATAAACAGGTGGGACTACATCAAACTAAAAAAGCTTCTGCACAACAAATAAAATAATAAACAAAATGAAAAGCTATCTACAGAATGGGAGAAAATACTTTCCAACTATGTATCTGATAAGTGGTTAATATCTAAAGCATATAAGCTACTCATATAACTCAATAGAAAAAAAAAGCAAAAACAAAAAACAAATAATCCAATCAAAGAAATAGGCAAAGGACTTAAATAGATGTTTCTTCAAAGAAGACATTTCAGTAGTCATTAGATATATGAACAAATATTCAACATCACGAATTATCAGAGAAATGCAACTCAAGACCTCCCTCACACCAATTATGATGGTTATTATTTAGCAGCTTGGAGGATGAGAAAAAAAAAACAAAACAAGTGAAACAGGCAGAGATGGAGAGATTTTCTGGTAGGAACAATCAGAAGAGTAGATTCCCTAGAATCAAAACAAAATGGGAAAAAGAATTTTTTTTTTCAAGAAGAAGGAAACAGTCAAATGCATAAATATAAGTGAAGGATCATGTAAATTGAGGATGGTTTATCAACATAGAGGTTATTGGCGAGTTTGCAAGTCAGTTCAGTGGCCATATCTGACTGCAGTAGTTTCAAGAGTAAGTAGGAAAAAAAGTAATTGGAGACAATGAGTAAAAACAACTCTTTATGGAAGAAAAGCGAAAAGGGACAGTGGCTAGAAAGAGATATGGGTTTTAATAAATAGTGATAGAATAGGAGGCAGGTTGTGTGGGCTCAGGGTCTGGTAGGTGTATAGATAAGCTGATAGGAGCTTGTGGAAATCTCTTTGATTGTATTTTCTCAGTGCATTGAATGCCAAGTCCTTGAGAGTGAGGATGGGGGCTGAGAACCTGAAGGGAGAGTAAGCCTGGACACATTGTTAAACAAATCATACAAATCTTTACTTATAGGTTTATGTGAAGGCTTATGCAGAGCTAATAATGTAGACCACTGTAAGAAATATGTCTTCATTTGAAGAAGAGAGACATATTAACTCATGGGGAGAGAGAGTGAGTTAGTGGCCTATAAAATTATTGAAAAGTAGTAATGGTTGATTTGAGGTTAGAGGTCCTGCATTTAAAGTGAGATAGTCCACCTGTCTGTGTTGTTGTTTTTTCCAATTATGTTAGTTACATAAGTGTAGTCATGGACTAGACCAGTGGTTCTCAACCTTTCTAATGCCGCGACCCTTTAATACAGTTCCTCATGTTGTGGTGACCCCCAACCATAAAATTATTTTCATTATATAATCCTTCACTTAGGCTCTACAGCAGCGGTCGCCTAAGACCATCGGAAAACACAGATATTTACATTACGATTCATTAACAGTAGCAAAATTACAGTTATGAAGTAGCAACAAAAATAATTTTATGGTTGGGGGTCACCACAGCATGAGGAACTGTATTAAAGGGTCGCTGCATTAAAAAGGTTGAGAACCACTGGACTAGATGGAGATTAAGTTTTTAACACCTCTTTAAATGGTATGTAGGAGACAGAGAACATAAGGCAAAAGAGTTCCTAGAGTAAATGGAAGATATTTTGGAATTTAAATTGTTTATGGAGGACAGTGAAACTATGAAAGAACAGTAAAAATTTGTTAGGCTCTATGGTTTGTAAATACCAGTGAGGTCCAAAGCTCATAATTAGTTATGTATGATACTATGTGTGATACTATGTATAATTTCAACTTTTAGATGACAAAAAAGGAGACAGAAATTAAACTGAAGACACTTCTGACCCCAAACTCACTGGTTTTCCACAGGTTAAGTCTAATTCTCTGCAATGATAATAAAGATGTCTTTGGAAAATATATGACTTTTAAAAGAACACCACTTTGGCATTTTCCACAGTGATGAGCCCAAGCATTATTTTAATAAACATCTATTTTGAGCAGAAATTTCTTGACTTGATAATGTTTTAGCTGTGTGCCTTGATACCCAATCCTAAATGTCTTTGAACTTTTAACTCTAGTTTTAGGGCATGGTTAGAAAATAAAAGCATTAGACTTTTTAAAAATGTGACCCTTGTTTAGCTTTGTATTGGGGATGTTATCAGTTCTTCATGACAAGTGCACTTTCCTTACTAATCTCATGTTTCTCTTTAACTATCTGGTCATTTAAAAAATAAGATTTATCACTGGGAAAATGCAATACTAATTTATCGTTCTACATGAACATTGGTTAGGTTTAAATTTACTCAATCCCACAAACTCAAAACTAATTGAGCATAAGGACTTGGGAATAGGATTTTTTTTTAAGCTAAAATAGAATTAGCTTCTCATGCTATCTACTCTTTGCCCAATGACCAGAGATAGCTTGGTCTAAAGGAGAGAGACATGTATCCGATGAAACTAATTGGAAAGTGGGACAGCAGGAAAGGAAAAAAAAATGTAATCATTTAAAGCAGTTCCACATGGTGATTTTTGTAAAAACCTCTGTTCCAGGGGCCTCTCCATGTATCAAGCGCCTGGCACAAATAGCATCTGTGATTAACCATGGGGAAACTTCATTCTCAGCATGTCTTCAACATAATAATTTGATATGATATTCACCAATTTATTACAACCACCAAGATTGAATATGCTTTCCAAAGGTAGCTTTTGCAATATGCTATCATCAAAACCATATAGAATTTGAGGTTATATAGCCAAATTTCAAGGTGGCTTTTTGTCCATTAGCTTTGATCCCTTGGGTAAGTCATTTTACTTCTGAGCCTCAATTTACTCATCCATACAATCAAATTTTAATGAGAGTAAGAGTAGGTCTACCTACCTTACAAGATTGTTTTTTTAAAAATCAAATGAAGTCATGTATACATGAGAAAATTTTAGGGAAACTATATTCAATGAGTAAGGATTCATATGTTAAGTGCATGTCATACATGTCTTTACAGGTAAATTATCACCATTTTTTTTAGATGTGGAGTTGAGACTCACTGGTGATAAACCATGAGAAAGGTTACAGAATAATGAGGCATGGTGTCAATGTTAAAACCGCGGTCTTTTTAAAAATCATGGGCATTTTCTCCTGAAGTAGAATTACAATTCCTATGAACCATAAGAAGTATTTAAAACAATAACTATTTTTTTCATTTTTAATAGTTTATTAACTTTTAGAAAAAGGAAGAGGGAGAGAGAGAGACATGGATGTCAGAGCATGACACCCATAGGATGCCTCTTATACACCCCCTCCTGGGGATAGAACCCTCAACCTAGGTATGTGCCGTGACAGGGAATTGAAGCACAACCTTTTGATGCACAGGACAATACCCAACCAACTGAGCCATACCAGCCAAGGCTAAAGCAATAACCCTTAATCAAAAAGATAAAGGAGATGGATTATGTTAATGGTTTGAGTATTCTAGGTCATTAAAGTACAATTTGAAGTTATAGGTTAAGGCCTTCAATTTATCTGTTTACATAGTGTAAAACCTAAGAATGCATGCTTTCCTTCTTTTAATGTTAAGAAGAAATAAAAATAGGGGACTTTAGTCTAACACTTCATTGTTTCTCTTTCTTATTCTTTATGAAGATAATATCAAAAGCCCACATAAAAAACATGTAACTTAAAATAATTTTTTCTAATCATAACTTGAAATATATGAAAAGATTTAAATAATTATGTTTTACTATTATCCAATATCCAAGATGTTTATGTCCATTATGCTTGGTACTTCAACTTCTTTTCTTCACTATAACATAAAATAAACTGAAATATTTTGTCCTTCAATTTGCTCCACCAAAAATTATAAATTTATTTATATCTATACATACAAACAATTCCAGTTGTTGTTAATTTTCAGGAGGAAGTTAAGCAGATACTTTAAGATTTATTTTTAAAGTTGTGCTTGCATAATAATTTAAAATTATTTCTGAAAAATTATAACAAGATAAATGCCTCCAAGTAGAAATCTGATATGATAGAATACTATAATAGAAAATCTATGTATGAATCTACATGCACATACATACATATATACACACACTGATCAGAAATATTAATAATGGCTTTTTCTCTGGGTATCAGAATCATGGGAATTGTTTAAAATTATCTGTGTGCCTTGAAGTAAGATATGAATTTTTGCTCAAAAATTATAACTTTTATAATTAAAAAAGAGACTACTCAGGAAAAAACTCAGTGTTTCACTGTAAAACAGCACTTAGCTCCCCCTAATATTTTTTACTCTCAAAGCTTGGAATAGAACATTCAGTACAAGGCCATTTCCTAAGAGCTAGCAGAAGAAAAGTATGTTTAGCAAAATTACTGCCATTCCAAGTAATCATACAAGCAAAAGGAAATAAATTTTGTTTCGTTTCCCATTATGACAATTTTACATTAAGTTCTTTTCTTCTTTTTTTTATATCTATTTTGTTTCTTTGTGGCTTAGGAGAGGATTATTGTGTGTGATAGTCTCATCTCTATAGGAGCTCTAAGAATATAGAGAAAAAACTGGGGAAATTGGAACAAACACAAACAACAAAATTCATTCTTTTAGTCCTTCTGTTGACTGTGATTGTCCAGCCCATCTATATGCTTTTTGTTCTTATTCTGAAATCCTTCACCTTCCCAGTGTTTATTTCCTCTGCCACCTGTGAGACAGATTGTCCTCTGGACCCTCGTTGTGAGGTGGAAAGGATTTGCTATCAGAGATAATAACACCAGCAGGAAAGTTGTTTTCATCTGTGCCGATGTGTTTGGGAATCTGAGGTAAAGGAAACAATAGCTTTCTGTTGTTCTAGTGCTTTGCTTTATTTCTTTTCTTTCTCCTTGATTGAAACTGAAGTTCTATAAATGGCTACTTAGTAAAAGGGTTCAGCCTTTCTTTTCTATGGAGCCTGAAATGAGAGCCTTTAAAAGTATAACTTCTCTCTGTGGGTCATGTAACACCAACACATAGATATAGAACACACACACACACACACACACACACACACACACACACACACACACACATTCTGCCCAGATGGACTTATATGCACTGTTAATAATATGTTGCACAGAAAGATGGTAGTTGAAAATATCCATTGATACAATGACAGATATAAGAGACCAATAAAGTGATAAATATAAGGTTAATGTATAAAAAGAACAGAATAAAACAATACAATAGCATTCTATGTATTAACAAAGAATAAACAGATTAACCAAGACCATATTGAAGATGTAAACCCAGGTAGAAAAGGAAGTAGGTATAAGGTTTTTTTAAATTCATACAGGATTATTAGTTGCAGCATTCTATATAAATAATAAGTAATAAATCATTAATAAAAGTTAGCAATTGCCTTAATGTTTATATAAATTTGTTATATAAACAATGACTATGGGGAGACAGTAATCCATGAGCTTTTCATTTTTCTACATGTTTCTGAGAAGAGACACTGACTTTGATTAATATTGATTTTTTAAAGGTTTTTGTGGATGGACTGTCTTAGACAATACAGATGGTGTATCCCTCCAGAACAAAGTTCAGGCATGCTCACTGTTTATTGGAAAGCTTTGAACTTCTCTAAGTTCAGTGTGCCTCTCCTGTAATACAACCTACTGCGTGTTCAAGAGTTACCTGGACTTCTTTAAATTTCCCTCTGAGTATTGGGGCTTAGGAAACAGGCACAAGAGGATGGGATAGAGATTCTGACCTCTGCTACTGCTGATAATAATAATGTCCTTTGTCTCTGACCCTGTAGTCTTTAGTCTTTGTCAGGCTGACGCATAAACTTGCAAGTAGTATAAATCTCAGACCCATCATAACTCTTGACATTATTTAGACAGAAGAAAACAAAATGAAAATTAGAGTCATATGTATTAATATGAGCAGATCTATAAAATATACTGTAGAATGGAATTTGCATTTAACACACAACGTAAATCTTGTTTATATAAATCTTTTAAATGTGAAAAAATCCACTATATAATTTTTATTTGAGTATATACATATATAATGAATGTGTAAATTATTTACTCATACATATAAGAAACACCCAAGGCTAGAGAGACCTAGAACAGGATAAGAAAAGAGTACCTAAGAAGCTTCCAATGATTTTGTAATAGTTTTTCTTTTTTTTTAATCAATATGAAAAACTTTGATTTCTGGTCTAAAGAGCCATCGCTACTGTTCTCATGAGAAAAAAAAGCTAAATAAACAGAAAATCAACAACTCTTTTAGAATCTTTCAGAAAATTGAGGTCACAGGAAAGAATGTTAATGCAGAATTTGGAAAGAAAGGTGAAGAGAGAGGATCACAATTTATATGGAATAGACGGCCAGGAGCAGAAGCCTGATGCTGGAGCCAGTACCAGAAGGAACTCTGATTGCAATTGATGAATTGCTGGACAGTTAATGATCTGGAGAATTAAAACCAGGGGATGCCTGTCTCATGGAGGGAGTGTCAGGGAGGGAGTCTTAAATCTCAAAAGACCTGTTAGAAGGGCCAAAACCTGAATCACTGACACCAAAGGCTGTAGATGACGCAGAGCAACAAGAACTCACATTCATCTCAGATGGAATTGCAAAGTGGTTTAGCCACTCTAGAAGACAGTTGGGCAGTTTCCTACAAACCCAAACATATTTTTATCATACAATCCAGCAATCAGACTCCTTGGTATTTACCCAAAGGAGCTGAAAATTTATGTGTACTCTCAAAAATCTGCTCATGCATATTTATAGCAGCTATATTTATAATTGCTAAATTTTGGAAGCAATCAAGATGTCCTTCGGCAGTGAATGGATAAACTCCAGTACATCCAAACAATGGAAAATTATTCTGTGCTAAAAAGAAATGAGCTATCAAGCCATGAAAACATATGGAGGAGACAAATGCATATTACCAAGTGAAAGATGTCAATCTATAAAGGCTATATATTGTATCATTCTCACTATAAAACATTCCAGAAAAGGCAAAAATATGGAGACAATACAAATATCTGCCAGGCTGGGGTGGCTCAGTGGTTGTGCTTCGATCTATCAACTAAGAGGTCGCCATTTCGATTCCTAGTCAGAACACATTCTTGGGTTGCAGGCTTAATCCCCTGTGGAGGATGTGCAGGAAGCAGCCAATGAATGATTCTCTCTCATCGTTGATGCTTCTATCTGTCTCTCATTCTCCCTTCCTCTTTTAAATAAATAAAAATGTATTTAAAAAAGATCAGTAGGCTGCCAAGGTGTTGGGAAAGATAAAGAAAAGAAGCACAGAGGATTTTGAAGGCAATGAAGGTCCTCTGTCTGATATTATATTAGTGGGCACATGTCACTCTATATACGTATGTCCAAACTCATAGAATGTACAACACCTAGAGTGAATCCAAATGTAAACTATGGAATTTGAGTGATAATGATGTTTTCATCAATTGTAACCAATGTATCCTCTGATAGGGGATGTTGATAATGAAGGAGGCTGTGCATGTGTGGAGTAGCGGGTATATGGAGACTCTGTACTTTCCAATCAATTCTGCTGGGTTCCTAAAACTGCTCTACACAATCAACTCTATTAATAACAAACTGAAGCCTCAGGAGCTGAGATGGCTCTTCACAGTCTTAAAGCAAAGGAACCCAGTCTTTGAACAGCCAGAGTGACAAGTATTAGACACTAGAAGCCTTTGAGAAGTTGACTAATTTGGTGCCAGGTAGTATCCTTCAACTGCTGGCAATGTTAACGGAGGGGCTGACTTATGATTGCAGCAATTTTAGCTGGGGTGTAAGTACTCAGGTATGTCTGAGCACCGTAGAGGCCCTTGTAATGTTTCCTTTATTTTGAGAGGTGCTTTGGAATAATAGAAAAAGATCTTCAGCTTATATTTAACATGAAAAACAAAGCTTGATACATACATAATATTGTTTCCGTTCAAGAAGTATTTGTTGAGCCTGACAGTACTGTTAAATATAATTTATGTTGGAAATAATATTCACCGTGGGTATTATAACTATTTTTATTACAGTAGAATTTAACTGGGAAATAATAGCTTTAAAGATAAACTTTAAAAAGTTCTGTATATTGTGATGACATTTTTTTATTGAATATTAATGAAAGTGTGATGATAATTAACATAAGAATTTTTCTAGTGGCTTTATTAATCACGTTTATATTCAAGTATTTTAAAGGAAGTTATTTTACTTAAAAAGTTACTTTTTTTTCTAACCAATTTTTTCCTTATCTTTTTCCTTGGTTGCCAAAAGGGACATGTTGATTGTATAGACTTTTATTCATTTTATTTTTTTTAATGTGGAAGAGGCATTATTTGCAGCTCAGTTTATAAATCTCTACTTTCAGGAATCAAACCTCGCTGTGGCAACAAATCCTTTTCTTTTTATTGTACTTGATACCTGGCTGGATTTGTCTCCATCTGGTCCTGTAATATAATGTCCTGCTGATTTTGATGCAGCTTAAAGAGAGAGTCCTTGTGTGTTTAATCTCAGTGTGTTCAATTGTGTAGTTGGTATGTCTGCAGTCAGGGATAGTTACAGATAAGCTTTGAAAGTTTGTAAAGGCTTATTTTATGCTTTTATGTAATACTAATCAGTTTATTTGGTCTTTTTTGATGTTGCCTTAGATTTGAAATGATTCTGCTTAATTTGCCTCTAACTGGCAAATCAATGCTAGAGACACAGGAGAAATACATTTCTAGAGTCATTAAATGCAGACTCAGACATTCTTATTTTGAAACTACCTCTCCTTGGGGATAAAAAAATTATTTTTTAAAACAATCTGGTTGAAGTTATTGACTCTTTTAAAAATTGATTCTTATTAGTCCTGAAAACAGAAAGTTGAGAGAGATTTTCAAATGTGGCCAGAGATACTATGTCTATGAAGGCTAGCAGGATTCACTTTTTCATTTGCCTCAATAGAGTGGTAGGTATAGCATGAGGGGTTTAGCTCAGGTCCTACTTAGAGATTCATTATTGTAACTTTATAATACTTAATGTAAATATCTTCAAACTGTACAGAAATAGATGTTAAAATAAAAACTTCATGATGCCCCCTCAGCCATCTTTAAGATTATTCACTTTTAAAAATTTGGTCTGTATCAGTAGCTACCATTTTATAATGTATAAATATGATTGTGTATATGTTTGTCAGTGCATTTTATGATTTAGAATGGAATACATAATTTTCCTTCAACTTGAAATTTCCAACTTATATGATATTGTGAGCTGTTGTCTGCATTCTTTAAAATTGCTGCATCATATTTTATTTATTATTTTGTTCAAAGTTTATAATGTAGATTTATTTTTATTCAGAAACACTTCCATATTCGCTATCTGTAATTAGAAGTTTAAGAATTCAAAAGGGACAAAAAAATTACATGATATTAGAAGCTATGTCAAATATGCAACATCATAAGTGTGACATTCAAACTGTAAAGTTAAAATTGTTGTATAATATTTTATATGGTGGTTTGGACCTACCTTATTGGTTGTTTTATTTATTTATTCAATATTATGCATTATTTTATGCTCAACCATGAATACATAGTAGTAAACAAGACAGGATAGTCTTTCTGCCTTCACAGAGCTTCTATAAAGGGAAGATTTATAACAAATGATTATTTTTTAAATTTATTAATGGCTTTATGTGGTCCCAAAGACACTTTAAAATCATACTATATTTTCCCAGTCAATTTAATTCTCAGACTCTAAGCAATGACAATTTTGTATCTCTTCTCTACTCAAACTTACCAGACCTCCTCCACCATCTTCACTGTTGCAGTTGCTCAGGTTTACAGAGAAAGTTGAAGCTATCACGAGAGATGGAAATTCTAAGATACAACCAAAAGGAAATTCTAGAAATCAAAAACACAATAACAGGAGTGAAGAATATCTTCAGTGTGCTCATCAGCATACCTGATCCAGCCAAGGAAAGAATCAGTAAATTTAACGGTAGGTCAAAAGAAACTTCCCAAATGAAATGAAATGAGAAATAAAGGGGTAAGCAAACAAAAATAGAACAAAATAGAAACAAACAAAAAACATAATTAGAAACTAAAAAGAAAAGAGCTGCATAGAAATCCAAGGTAAAGTAAGAATAGTACTGTTTTGAAAATGTAAATAGTATCAGATGGAATTAAGAACAATTTCGAGATGACAGAAGAAAATAATTCTGATAAATAGAAATTAACTAATTGGAAAAGCAAAAAGAAAAGAAGAGTCTAAAATTTAACAAAGCCTTAGTTTAATGGCTATGGGACAACATCAAACAGTAATTAAAATTCTAGAAAGACAACCAAAGGAACAGAAAAAATATATTTGAAACAATGATACTTAGAAATGTTCCAAACTTGGTGAACTGAACCCTGCGGACACACACATGAGTGAGTGTGAAGTGGATCTTCCATCAGTGGATCTTTCTGACAAGACGTTGTAGGGAGCGGTTATAGGGTTAAGCCTTGGACTGACCTGCTGGCAAAGTCGCAAACAAGTCCCAGCTTACGGGGCACAGTCCTCTAAGCATAAAGCTTGATCTTGTGACTGCTGCCTAGATCTTTCCTGGGTAGCTAGTGGGCTGTGGGAGGGGCAGCAAGTGCTGCCAAAACAAGTGAAACTTACAAGAACATTGTAAATTACGTTGTTTGTCCCTGACTATAAATAAAGCATCAGCTTTGCAGTCTGGATCGGTCCTGTGGCCTCAGCAAGGCGCAGAAGATCCACCTAGACCCAGCTTATTCTCTCGTCTGTCTTTTTCCTCCATCCTTCACCTGCCCTCCCTCAGGCTCGCTGAACCCTTGGCTGTGCTGGCGCGGCACAAGACCTAACCATGGTCCACATCTAGACTTTGTTTCATGAGAGACCTTGAGGCAGAAGCATCAGCTATTCTATATGTGGATCTCTAACACTTTAAGATAAGAAATGTTTGTCGTTTTACACGGAAAAACTTCACAGAACTTTATTACATGCAGTATATACCCATATTCCAACATGATGCAGTTGTGGAGATTTCAATGCTATGTGTACTGATCTCATTAGATGGTTTGTTTTGTTTCTGGTCTCTATGTCGTATCTACATCTTCTTCCCTGGGCTCCTCTCCCCAAGGAGGGAGCCCTCTCACAGTGCCTAAGCTTAAGTACTGAGCGTGATTCCAGCCTCCTATTTCTTACGGAATACAGAGGAACGAAATTCAGCACTATCTTTGCAGTTTCCCACAGTGGCCATCTGCTTTCTCTACTAAACCAGGCTGTTTTTAGGAATGAAAGGGGACATTATTAATAATTGTGTTAAAATATAAAAGTGTAAGGTAACTCTACAAGTAAGCAAGCGTCTATGGTTTATCATGACTGGCACAGGGTTTCTGCCTCTTTCCATCTGTTTTTAGTTTTTTTTGTGTGTGTTTTTTTCTTTTTAAAAAATGACTTTCCTCTATCCCTATCCTCAGGAATTGAAGAGATCATATCAAACTTGACTCAACTTGATTTGCCGTTAAACTGCTTCTCAATCTTATTTTTTTATCTTCAAATTTTATTTGCTCTCTATTATTGCACACAGATCAAACTGGGTTTCACATATTGCCATGTGCCTCTCTCAGGCCTGCATTTGGCAACTCTGGGCTTAGGGTAAAAAGAATTAAAAAGTCAAATGCAATTCGCATCTTTAAATCACGAATTCTACCATTCAAAGATACTGTAACAGAATTTTCCTGTAGTGGTATCTTCTTTTTTTAAAAAAAATATTTTTATTGATTCCAGAGAGAAAATCATTGATCTGCTGCCTTCTGTAAGCCCCCGACTGGGGATCGAATCTGCAACCTGGGCATGTGCCCTGATTGAGAATCAAACCATGAACTCCTGGTTCATAGGTCGAAGCTCAACCATTGAGCAACCATAGCCAGGCTGTAGTGGATCTTCTTATCTCTACTTCAAAACTTATTAAAGTTAGGCTGTTTTTCTCACAGTATTTTAAAATATAATTACCATCAGTTGAGAATTTAAAAAAAAAACCTGAGTGTACGTCTAGGAGGAATTCTCATTTAAATTTTATCTATACATTGCTTTCTTTCTTGATCATTTATGTGGTTATGTGATTTTTATTCCATTATAATGCAACTGCTTATACATTATTATGGAATTATTTTCATATCTCCCTATATATAGCTATATATCTATATCTATATCTATATCTATATACCTATATTTCTATCTATCCATCATCTATCTTTGAAAACATCTGTCAGCTTTACTGTAAGATTTTCAATGGCAATAACCATTTATTATTTTTTTAAATTCCTCTGAAGTCTTTGCATGTAAGTGATTTTAAGGACCCATTAAAGGGAAACAAACTGAGTTGTTTACAATCATTTTAAATCCATGAATACTTCTTATATTAGCATCACGAAGACATTTTAATCCTGCTTTAGAAAATTAAGGATCATCTGAAAAAATATTAAATAATTGAGGGTATATAAAAGATTTTAGATAATGATTGAATTTTTTTTTTTTAACTTCAGACCTGCTGAGGCTGACATAAGCATTAATGCTGAAATTTTTACACAAGGTTGGCAACTTACATATTAATTCAATGAAGTAAAGGTTATTTCCTTTTACTTTAATCAATCCAATCCTTCCTATAGATAAGACACAAGTCAGGGGTCTTGTTTATCTATTGATACATTTCTCCCATAAAAATTAACAGAGGGGCAGAAAATAGCTCTTAATTCTCACCAAATGTGAATGTCTAGCAAAGTATTCATTTTAGACAAAACAGAAAGATGATAATAAAAGTGAAATTATAAAAAAAATAAAAGGAAAAGAAGAGACTCTGGTGCAAAATTGTTGAGTTATTTTGTCAATCTCAGTGACAGAGTACTAAATGTTTAATGGCATTATAATGATGATAAACCTAGACTTAGATTGCTCCAGCAGTGTTAATGCTTAGGGAGAATATTTGATGCATTTTTAAAATGTCATGTAAGTGAGATCTGATACATAGAGATGGTTAGACACACATAGAGATATCAACTAATATTTGCTTAGCTTTGACAACTATTTGCTACTACAACTCTATGACAGGACACAGAAGAATAGATTGAAACATTTTACACAGACAATGGAAGAGATAAATTAGCTACTTGCTTCAGGATTTTTAACTGAGAAATTGATGACTATATATCCAGGCACACTAATATTTTAAATTATTGTTTTATATATCATATGATTTTAATAAATTGAGCATATGGGAAAGTAGAAATAGATTTTTCCCTCTTCATATTTTCTGATTGCACAAAAAGGGATAGCCAGATCTTCTACATCTAAGCCAAGGTAAGAATTTATCCCCAGAAAGACATGTTGTATCGTGTAATTTAACTTGTTTCTTTATTCACATGGAGCTTTACCATTTTCTATAAACCTACGTTTAACTCTATTCATTTGCTATGAGTTTCATGTCTCTGAATAATCTAGTAGTAATAATATTATCCAGATGCCTAGTTAAAAAGCATTCCATCTAGAAAACTATTGTAAGTGACCATAGAGTTTTAATAGAAAAAAAAAATCCTTCAATACAAAGCACAAACTCTTGCCTATTTAATAAACTGCATTGTGTCTCTCCTTGGTAATGAACTCTTTAGTGTTGCAAGTTCTTATCAAAACCCTAATAAAACTTCAGAAGAAAAACAGTTAAATTAGGAGAAGTCTTCACTAGAAATAGAGTCTATTTTCCCTGCTATGATAGAGCTCTAGATAACAAATGACAAAAAGAAAAGTCTTCATTTCAAACTGTGTGACCACAGCTAATTGCATTTTCCTTTCTCTTTAATGTGTGTATATACATTTATTCATTTAACAATTATTTTATTTCCTTTTTAAAATACAGAGACTAAAAGTTAATGTACTTATTGAGGTCCTAGAAGCTGGAATTAGATAGCCAATTAAAATGATCATATCACACAACTTTAGCAAAGTTCTTCACATTCCAGGATTTACTAGCTCCTCATTGACTGTACATGATTTTAATAATGCAAGACCCAAAGTAAAACAGAAGTTGGGAACTCATTGCTTGCTTTGATTCCAAGAATTTATTATCAAAACAGCATTTTAAATATTTAACAAGGAAAGGCGAAATCACTGAAACACTCTAACCTTTTGGGCTCTAACTGTCAATTTCTGCTAGTTAGTTTTGTTGGTTTTTTTTTTAAAGTTCTGATTTGCAAACACTATTTCAGCTATTTCAGAATGGATATGTTTGTCTATTGGGGAGAATTAATTCTCTCAATGGTGTCTGAGATGGGATCCAGGGCACTCTCCTGTTATTGCCACCACTGAAGACAAAACAAAACACTCTTTTTTTTTTGGCCTGTGGGTTGATCAGATTTGTTGTTACATATAAGTTGCTGAAAATAAATATGGGTGACTTTATTTGCATAACAAATCTCAGATACTTGTAAACTCCACTCAAGATTGACAAGGAAAACTGAGATCAAAATAAGACAAAGCAAACTTTATGACTTGACAATATGGAAAACATTTACCTAGGTGGTACCTGAAACCCAGGACCACTGCAGGTCCAAATGCCAATTTTGCCACATTCCCCATATCCACCACCATCTAATCAGTATACATCTTTAGTGCCTACCGTGGTTCCCATCACATAACAAATGCTTAATTGATAGTGTTGAATGGATGCATGAATATCACTCTCATGACAATGAAAGACAAGTCTGGAGCAAAAAGCCAGAGAATAGAAAAAAGTGTTTAATCATCTGCTAAGGCTCATGCCTATAAAATGTAAAAGATACATGGTCCTGATTTTGCATAAACACACACACACACAAACTCTTTTCCATGGGAGTAGTGAGGGGAGGTGTTGAAAGCAGTTCATTCTGGGCTGCTTTAACAAATACCAAGACTGGGTAGCATATAAACAACAGAAAATTATTTTTCACAGTCTGCAGGCCCAGAGTCCATGCATGATCAGTGTCAGCATGGTCCGGTGAAGGCCCAATCTGACTCCAAAAGCAGAGGCAGCTAAAGCAAATGTAAACACGTGAGACTACATCAAGCTAAAAAATAACCAAACCAAACCAAACAAACAACAAACAAAAACTGCACAGCAAACGAAGCCATCAACAAAATGGAAAAGCAACCTACCAAATGACAGGAAACACTTGCAAATCGTACGCCTAATAAGGGGCTAATACCCAAAATATATAAAGAACTCCTACAATTCAATATCAAAACACAAGCAATCCAATTTAAAAATGGGCAGAGTTTATTTTGTTAATTAGATTCCACATGTGAGTGAGATCATGTGATACTTGTCTTTCTTTCTTTTTCAATATATTTTATTGATTTTTACAGAGAGAAAGGGAGAGGGATAGAGAGTTAGAAACATTGATGAGAGAGAAACATTGATCCGCTGCCTCCTGCACACCCCCTACTAGGGATGTGCCCGCAACCAAGGTACATGCCCTTGATCAGAATCGAATGCGGGACCCTTCAGTCCGCAGGCCGTCGCTCTATCCACTGAGCCAAACCAATTAGGGCTACTTGTCTTTCTTTAACTCATTTATTTCACTTAGCATGATACTCTCAAGGTCCCTCCGTGCTGTCTCAAAGGGTAAGAGATTCTTCCTTTTTAACTGCTGCATAGTATTCCATGGTATAAATGTACCACAGATTTTTTATCCACTTGTCTATCGTTGGGCACTTGGGCTATTTCAAAATCTTAGCTATTGTAAGCTGTGCTGTTATAAACATAGGGGTGCATACATTCTTTCTGATTGGTATTTCAGGTTTCTTAAGCTACAGTCCTAAAAGGGGGATTGCTTGGTCAAATAAACTGATGAACAGGGTGGATCCAGAGACATGGAAGCATGGAACAGAGTGAGGAATATCAGAGGGAGGGTGGGCGGGTGGGAGGTAATGAACCAAAGAACTTGTATGCATATATGCATAACCCATGGATACAGACAACAGGATGGTGAAGGCCTGGGGCTGGGGGTGGGATCCGGCTGGAGGGGGCAGTTAGTGGGGGGAATGGGGGACATATGTAATACTTTCAAACAATAAAGATTTAAAAAGAACAAATGAATAAATAAATATTAAATAAATAAATATGGGCAGAGAATCTGAATAGCCATTTTTCCAAAGACAAATAGATGGCCACCATCAGGTACATGAAAAGATGCTCAACATCACCAATCATCAGGGAAGTCAAATCTAAACAAGAATATCACCTCACACAAATGGGAAACCTATGTTTATTGGCACACAGAAGCCCCCAAAGGCATCAAGATTCTACAATGGCTTCATGAAACACTCATTGAATAGTCTTGTCTAATTGGAAGTTCACCATAATGACCATTGTAATGCTGCTTGTCTTAGTAAGATTTGACATTTTTGTAGATGTTCACAGCTTTCAGGACCACAGTTCTTAGACATAAAATATGTAGCTGTACCGTGCCCGACTCTTTGAAACTTGAGGATCTCATTTCTTGAGCTAAGTCTGGGGTCTTAAAGTCAAATTAATACCTAAGATGGATGTGCCACTGAATTGGGGGGTTTGTGGTGTACCCGAACGACTACCTCCTTGCATGAAAAATGTCTTGATGTTGGCAGGTGACTTAGTGTCTGTCATTCTACCTGGACCAACTTACCCAAGCACGGAAGTCTTAGAGTTCAGTGGAGTGTGCTCTCACAGCTTTTAAGGGCTTGAAACTGTGCCCACCAATTTTGCCATTTTCATTCCCAAGGTAATAGATCCCTATTAGCATAGATAGATGTTTTTTTTTCACAAGATTTCTTTATCGTGGAAGATGTCCTAATGCCTTTTAATAGTCCAACTTTTGCCTGTGTAGATTTTTATTTTAATGGTCAAAGCAGTCCACGTTTCTTGTCTGAATTTATTTTCCTCAGTCCCCCAGAGATTTATGCTGTTGACTCATCTCAAGGCTTTGTGATTTCTAAACGGCTGCCATCTATTTCGGACTCTTAATATAATTATCCTGCAACAACAAAACCTTTCTGGGAAAATTAAGGATTTCTGGAACCTTTCTGAGACCCCTTAAACTTTCTGTGAATTTTAATAAAGCCTGGAACATATTTGGCACCCTAGAACCTTCCAGAAACTTTAACAAACCCTGGAAACTTCAGGGGGTCCCAGAACTTTTCTGAAAACAATTTATTTATTTATTTATTTATTTATTTATTTATTTATTTATTTATATTTTATTGATTTTTTTACAGAGAGGAAGAGAGAGGGATAGAGAGTCAGAAACATCATGTAAGGGAATGCAACTCAAATCTGAGAGTGGCTTACCCACCTCCAAGGAGAAACAGTGAACTCAAGGGGATTAGCAGATGCCTCTCACCTGTGCTTCTCCCATAGGCTGTTAGCCATCACATCTGAATCCCATTCCCCCTCACCAAAACCCGTTAAAAAACGATGACAGAAAACAATACAGGTGACACAAACTTTATTTGACACGTCATGAAGCAGCTCTCCTTTTAGAGAACTGCCAAATAGGGCAGGCGGAGGCAGGAAGCTTTTATAGAATAAATAAGAAAGATCAAAGAGGAGCCGAAAAGCGAGGACCTGATTGGCTGGGGCCACGCAGGAACCTTATTTAAGGCTGAGCAGGCACCGGAAGTCAGTGCAGAGCCCATTTGGCTGGGCTTTGGGGAACAGGCTGACTGCGGACAGGCGTTCAGGGTCAAGCGGAAATTTCTGGGGGACGAGGCGTTTTCTAAGGTTTCTCTGCTGGCCGGGCACCGCAAACAGGAGCCGCTCCAACTTGGCCCAGAAGTTATTTCATCAAGAGGTAAGGTTTTGTGTTTGTCTTTACCCCCTTTGGCTTCTCTCCGAATTGCTGGTTTACTTGGGGTTCGCTGAAGCTTGAAAATGAGGTTCTCAGTCAGTGTTGTTTCCAGTATTTTCCTGTTGCGTTCTCGTGCTCCTTCAGTTGCGCTCTGATGCTCATGCCCCCGCAGGTCAGGTTTGGGCGCACTGGTTTCCCGGGGCGCGGGCCTTGTGAAGAAGAACAGAATCCTCTGCTGTTTCCCAATGACCCCCCAGGACCCCCCTCACACACACACACACACACACACACACACACACACACACACACACCGCCAGCATGGAAGGATCATGTTTATTGGGAGCCCCTGGTTGAGCCCCTCGAGGTACATGGCACAAGATTGTGGGAGCCTGCCCAGGGCTGGGCCCCTCTGGCGGGTTTCCCTCTCAGACTCGTCTGCACTGCGCCTCCAGCAAGTGGTAAAATGCAACTCAGGCGCTCCTTCCGGCCCTCGCAGTGGTTCTGGTCGTTTCCACTCCAGAGAGATCCCTTCTCCCACGTGGAACGCAGAGCGGGGTGGAGCTGGGTAGTTCCCTTCGCCCAGGACTGGTAGGCGCTGGTAAGCCCCAGAAGCGGGTCTCTGGTTAATAGTTTATGTTGAGGGCAGGTCTTGTTAAGAAGAACAAACTGGCACTAACCGGTTTGGCTCAGTGGATAGAGCGTTGGCTGGCCTGCAGACTCAAGGGTCCCAGGTTCTATTCTGGTCAAGGGCATGTACCTTGGTTGCGGGCACATCCCCAGTAGAGTGTGTGCAGGAGGCAGCTGATGGATGTTTCTCTCTCATCGATGTTTCTAACTCTCCCTCTCCCTTCCTCTCTGTAAAAAAATCAATAAAATATATATTTTTTTAAAAAGAAAAGAACAAACTGCTCTGGGCATTTTTCAAAGTGGCTAGTTTTCTCCTCTGCTGAAAGCACCAGCAGGTTTTTTTTGTTGTGGTGGTGGTTTTTTTCTTCCCTCCAACCTCACTGTCAGAATGTCCTAGAGCTGTGGTCAGCAAACTGCGGCTCGCGAGCCACATGCGGCTCTTTGGCCCCTTGAGTGTGACTCTTCCACAAAATACCACAGCCAGGGCGAGTCTATTTTGAAGAAGTGGCATTAGAAGAAGATTAAGGTTAAAAAATTTGGCTCTCAAAAGAAATTTCAATCGTTGTACTGTTGCTATTTGGCTCTGTTGACTAATGAGTTTACCGACCACTATCCTAGAGCTTCTAGAGTAAAACTCAAAAAACGTGTGTGACTCTCTCTGCGATTGGGATCCCTGGAGACTTTAACTCTCAAACTTGAAACTTGGCAACACTGAGCATCCGGTAATTCATGAATTACAGTTTAGCTTTGCTTAATGGATACTGGTTCTTCTATAAGTTTCTGCTCAGATAAGTTGTAATTCTCTGTCTCTGCCTGTCTGTCCAGTTTTGGGGACAGTACTTTTTTTTCTGTGAAGGAAAAGAGAATGCTGAAAGGTGAAGGGGTTGAGAAGTACAAATTGGTAGTTATAGAATAGTCACAGGATGTAAAGTACACATAGGGAATATAGTCAATAATCCATGCTAATATAGGTCAGTGATGGCGAACCTATGACACGCGTGTCAGCACTGACACGTGTAGCCATTTCTGATGACACGCGGCCGCTGAGGCAGCCGCATGCCGAGGATGAAACATTTGCTGCTCCTGAGGATGAAACATTTGCGAAATAATGTTTTTTCCTTAAAGTGACACACTACCCGAGTTATGCTCAGTTTTTTGGCGAAGTTTGACACACCAAGCTCAAAAGGTTGCCCATCACTGGCCTAGGTGGTCCTCATGCCCTCGGGTGTGATGTCGTCACAAGATGGCCACCACAAGATGGCCGCCACAAAGATGGCTGCCACAAGATGGCCACCACAAGATGGCCTTGCACACAGTGGAGTCGGGACCTGACAGCTACTCCGCACGGCATGGCAGGGAGGAGGCCGGTCCTAGCGTCTCCGCTACCTTGAGAGGAGGAGGCGGGTCCCAGCGGAGGAGGTGGGTCACGGCAGGTGAGGGCAGTTGAGGGTAATCAGGCCGGCAGGGGAGGGCAATTGGGGGCGATCAGGCCAGCAGGGAATCGGTTAGGGAGCAATCAGGATGTCGGGCAGAAGCAGTTCGGGGCAATCAGGCAGGCAGGCAGGGGAGCGGTTAGGAGCCAGCAGTCCCAGATTGTGAGAGGGTTGTCCAACTGCTGGTTTGGGCCTGATCCCGCAGGGCAGTCAGACATCTTCCAAGGGGTCCCAGATTGGAGAGGGTGCAGGCCGGACTGAGGGACACCCCTGCCCCTGTGCACAAATTTCATGCACCAGGCCACTAGCAGTGTAATAACTATGTATGGTGCCAGGTGGGTACTGGTCATATTGGGGTGGAGGAACTGTGTAAAGTATAGGATTGCCTAACCATCATGCTGTACACCTGAAACTAACAACCAGTCGCTATGACATGCACTGACCACCAGGGGACAGACGCTCAACTCAGGAGCTACCCCCAGCCCACAGGCCCTGATCGCTGATGGGGCCTGCTGGCCAACGTCCCAGTCCCTCCCCCTGGCCAGCAGGCCCCGGTCTGGGATGGGGTGACAGCAGACACAGGTGGCGAGGGAAGGGGGAGGCAGGGAGGTGGGGAACCTGATCCCAGTGGGATCAGGCCTAAACTGGCGATCAGACATCCCTCAAGGGGTCCCAGATTGGAGAGGGTGCAGGCTTGGCTGAGGGACACCCCCCCTCCCATGCATAAATTTCATGCACCGGACCTCTAGTAAATCAATATTCATCCATGTTGTTTCCCAACTTCAGGAGATTCCTGAGTATAATCCAAAACTTGGCTCCTTACACGAAGTGCAGAGAGAGATCAAAGAAAGACACCGACCACACCAGAGTAGTATGGGAAACAACTGCTGACCCGGTCACCCCTAACTGCCCTCCCTGCTGGCCTGATCGCCCACAAGTGCCCTCCCCTGCAGGCGTGGTACCCCCCAACTGCCCTCCCCTGCAGGCCTGGTCTCCCCCAACTGTCCTCCCCTGCTGGCCTGGTCCCCCTCCAACTGCCCTCCACTGCAGGCCTGGTCCCCCACAACTGCCCTCCTCTGCAGGCCTGAGTCCCCCACAACTGTCCTCCACTGCAGGCCTGGTCCCCCTCCAACTGCCCTCCACTGCAGGCCTGGTCCCCCACAACTGCCCTCCTCTGCAGGCCTGGTCCCTCCCATCTGCTCTCCCCTGCAGGCCTACACCCCCAACTGCCCTCCCCTGCAGTGCTGGTTCCCCCCAACTGCCCTCTCCTGCTGACCTGGTCCTCTCCCAACTGCCCTCCTCTGCTGGCCCGATCACCCTTAACTGCTCTCCCCTGTAGGCCTGGGTCCCCCCGCAACTGCCCTCCCCTGCAGGCCTGGGTCCCCCCCAACTGCCCACTCTGCCGGCCTGGTCACCCCCTACTGCCCTCCTCTGCTGGCCTGGTCACCCCTAACTTCCCACTACTGCCCTCCCCTGCAGGCCATCTTGTTGTGGCCAATTGTGGTGGCCATCTTGTGTCCACATGGGGGCAGCCATCTTATGTCTTGGTGTGACTGTCAATTTGCATATTACTCTTTTATTAGATATGATTTTTACATTATTTACCCAATCTCCAGTTGATAGACATGTGGTTGTTGTAGGTTTTGGTTATTACTGCTGTGAACTCTCTAAGACCAAACTAAGTCCAGATCTGATTAACAAAGCTGTTTATACATAAATTGGTCACTTTTGTTTCAGTGGGGTTCAATGGTGTTACAAAGGACAGTCTATTTTAGAGAGGAAAAGGAGGAAACACTAAGAGTGTGTTTGATTGGCAAGTGCTATATTAAAGTGGGATTTTCTTTGAAATGGAGAGATTTCTAAATTAGTCTTCAGGTACATTTGGCAGTTCTTGGTTGACAGCAAGGGGACATTTTAAAAGAAGGGGATTGGTCAATTATTGGGGCAGAAGGTTTTCTGTGGTTGGCCCAATTATGGAACAAGTTGGGAGCCAGGGGTGTGCCCTTTTTTTTAAGTCAAACTGTCATTATGGTCCTTATGAGGATGGTGTCGGTAGGTAGTTTGCTGCCATAGGAGGTACTTTTTTAGAAAGTTATTTTATATTCATGGGGAGGGGAGAGATGAACAAAACATTCACTTATAGCATTTTAGTTGAATTTATGATGCTGAGGGTAAAAAAACAAAGCAAAAACACAGACACTCTTAAAATAACCCACCTGCTGGGCTGATCAGTCCCAAATAAAATTTCAGGTGGGCACTAAAACCTTAGCGCGGCTGTGCAGCACTGAGAAACTTAGACAAGCTGCAGTTCCTTTCCCAATATTTTCTCCATAGCCCTGAGGAGAATATTGGCTTGGATGCCCCTCCTGGCTCTCTTTGGGGAGCTCTGGCTAAGGAAATTGTGCTTGGTAGACAATTGGGTACCACCTGCATGTATTCACTTTTCTTGTCAAACAGCAATTATTCAGCTGATTCCAGATATAGGAAAGAACCTTTCCATTAATGGCAGAGTTCAATTTATATTACCTAACAAAGCTCAACATACACTACTATACAGAAGACTCAACAATGCAATGCAAAGCAGGACGGATTTCAATAAATTGGAGTCTCACTCAAGAAAGATGGGCATGGAATGTTTTACATTTATAACTAACAGACATTTAAATTTTACCTAGGTAGTTTTTGTTTCCCAATTTATTCCTCTACCTCTAGGAATATTAAAAATGCAAAGCTCCTATGTAAAATGTCAGTTCTATAAACTGGAAAAAAAAAACCCACAAAAAACTAACACCTATTTTCTTCTATTCTACTGTGTATCTTTTGGATTTCTAAAAATTTATTCTTTATTACTCATAGTCAAAATATAAAAATGCATAATCTCTCATTTTTAATCAACAATTAATTATAGTGCAGAATTAAAAAACAAACTAGAGGACTGATGCATGAAATTCCTTGAGTTTCCCTGGCAATGGAGGAAGCCAAGCTTTCCACACACCCTGGTGGGCCTGGGCTTCCACTTAAGGCTACAAAGTTTCAATTATAAAAGATAAATAGATCCCAACAAAAATGGTGGCAGCCACGGAGCTGGAGAGAGTAGGAGGCTTGAGTTGCCCTCGGCGATGGAGGAAGCCAAGCTTCAGCAGCTCTGGCCTGCCTTATCCTCCACTCAAGGCTACAAAGTTTCAATTATAGAAGATAAATAAATCCCAGATACCAGGACCTCCACTTGGGTTGCTAGAGGGCGTGTCCAGCCTGCAAACCACCACAGGCCCCTCACCCAGGCTGCCCCACACCCCAAGGGAACCCCCAACCTGATCCGGGACACCCTTCAGGGCAAACCAACCGGCCCCCACCCGTGTACCAGGCCTCTATCCTATCTAATAAAAGGGTAATATACAAATTGACTGTCACTCCAACACACAAGATGGCTGCCCCTATGTGGTCAAAGATCCTGCCCCCATGTGGACACAAGATGGCCGCCACAAGATGGCCACCAGGGAGAGCAGTTGGGAGGGACCAGGCCTGCAAGGGAGAGCAGTTGTGGGTGATCAGGCCTGCAGGGGAGGGCAATTAGGGGTGACCAGACTGGCAGAGGAGGGAAGTTGGGGGTGACTGGGACTGCAGGGAAGGGCAGTTGGGGTGGACCCAGGCCTGCAGGGGAGAGCAGTTGGGGGGGGACCAGGCCTGCAGGGGAGGGCAGTTAGGGGCAAACAGGCTGGCAGGGGAGCAGTTAGGCATCAATCAGGCTGGCAGGGGAGTAGTTAGGGGGTGATAAGGCTGGCAGGCAGAAGCGGTTAGGGGCAATCAGGAAGGCAGGTAAGTGAGCAATTGGGATCCTACTGGCATCGGGCCTAAACAGGCAGTTGGACATCCCTCGAGGGGTCCCAGATTGGAGAGGGTGCAGGCTGGGCTGAGGGACACCCCCTCCCCATGCATGAATTTCATGCACCGGGGGGGCCCCTCTAGTATATATATATATATATATATATATATATATATATATATATATATATATACACATATATATATGTATGTATATATATGTATATGTCATACTTTTTATGTTATAGTAAGATGAACAATACTATTTATTATTAAAAGTTAGCTGACTTTTTGGCACAGAAATAATAAATGAGGAGGTTTTTTTCTGGAAATAAATAACTAAAGGAATTTTATAGGATACATAAATTGATTTATCCTTTGGGTCTATATTCATTGGTCCTCCCTGATATTTTATCTTCTTCCATTCTATTTTACAACAATATTTATGTATAATCTTTAAGATACGTCTTTCTGCTATCCATCTGCTAGCCAGTTGTCTAACATAAACTTAGAATATTCAGAAAGTGTTAATGGCAATAAAATGATCCAATATTCCTTTGCCTCCAGCACTAGTAAAATAATATTTATCAGGCCATCTTTTTGCATGCACATTAAAAAATTAAAATTTTATGTCTGTGGTCACTACAAACCTGGTCTTTTGGCACAAGACATGATAATAAAAAATGTAGCATTGAATATTTTTACTGTGAAAATGGTCTTCAATTTTTATTAAAATTTCTAATTACTTTGAAACTCTTGGGTGATGAGAGATTCACGTCAAAGATTTCTATAATTTTGTGAGTAATGTAGGAAATTATAATGACCTTAAAATCAATGTTCTACCTGTACTCACAAAGGAAAATACCAACATTTAAAAAAATAGTAGGAAACACCCTAAATTTAATTGAAATAGAAATTGATAAATGCAACTACACAGTAATAGACATACTACATGGCACCTAATATTCTCGTTGTAAGCATGAACAAAATTATTCTGCTATTGATATTACTTATTATTGTTTATACTTTTCTTATAGGGCACTCAGATATGGATATAAACAGTAGACTTACTTAAGGATCAAAAAATAAAGAAAACATTATGAACACATGAATTGATTGATGTCTAAAAGATATGAAAGTTTACACTGAACTTTATAAGAAATTAAACCAGAAAATGAAGATTAGGTGCCAGTTGCTTAATATTTCCAAACACCATCAAGTATACTGTTTCAAACACTAAAAGTTATGGATAGAGTAGCTATTTGTGACTTAGTTTACATATCTTCTTATACTCTAAAAACTCTGTGAATTATAATTATCAATAGGTAAGAAAATATTATGTTTAGTGAATAGCAAAATTCAGAATTAACACAGAACTCTCTGACCCTGTCCTTATCATTGTAATATTCTGAGCCTAATAAAACTGAAGAATATGCAAATCATAGTAAACTTAATAAGTGAATACTTTAATTGATGAATAAAAAGTGTTAGGGTTTGGCCAGTGACATGGGCTGCGAAGGAATTCACAACTGAAAGAAGAGGTAGATGCATAGAGGAAGTTTATTTTACTTTCCAAGAGGTGAAAGGGCCAAGTATTGCTAATCAATACAGGGCAAGAAACAAAAAGTGGCTTCCCCAATTAAAGAGTAATGGCTGCTGTTGCTAGTCATTACTAAAGTTGAGCAGTAATCAGGGTCTGTCTTGAAAATATAATTTGGTTGCTTTCCAGGAGAGAGTCTGGCAGATGCCCTAGGGAGGTGTCTTACCAGTATTTTCTCAAGCCTGTAAATATGCTTAGACCAAAAGTTATGAAGAGTTCAAAGGAGTTTTGTTTGAAAGGGCGGGAGGAAGAGAACTTTCTACTAACTAGAGGCTCCTTGGTGTGATTTATCCCTGAGTTCTGAAAACAGCAGGGAGGAGGGGGTGCAAGAGTGTAGACTTGAGAGTAGCTTATCTTGTCTTGCAGTTTGAACAGAGATGCTGTTTGAGTCAAAGGAGCTAACAATCTTGGGGCTTAATTACCAGGTACTGCTCATAAATTGTGGATGGCTACAGCAAAGAAAAAGAAAGGCCTTTTTTTTCCTGTCTGTACGAAAAGTAAAGACACAAACAGATAGTTCATGGTAAATCTTGCTAAGGTATCCTTTGTTGTTGACTATATTTTAATTTAATTTGACATTATTCTTGCTGCATATATATGGAATTTATAAAGAAGCTTTTTGTTGCCCTGACTGGTTTGGCTCAGTGGATAGAGCGTTGGCCTGCGGACTGGAGGGTCCCGGGTTCGGTTCCGGTCAAGGGCATGTGCCTTGGTTGCGGGCGCATCCCCGGTGGGGGGTGTGCAGGAGGCGGCTCTCATCGATGTTTCTCTCTCATCGATGTTTCTGGCTCTCTATCCCTCTCCCTTCCTCTCTGTAAAAAATCAATAAAATATATTTTTTTTTAAAAAGAAGCTTTTTGTTAACATTATATCAAAGACATTAAACAAAAAGATAGGCAATCCATCAATATATCAGTGTCTTATAGAAAACACTCTTTTTCTTCCTTAGGGTTTACGTTCAAAATATTTAACCACCTTTAGTCATGGACACTGACAAATGGGGCTAAATGGTAGTAATAAAGCTAGAGCAAGGTCCTCAAGCACCAAAAGGGCTAAAGTGTGTGAGGGCTGTGGCATGGGAGGGGGGATAAGATATGAGCCCTGATATGGCCGAACAAGTGACTGCTCATCAAAAAGAGCCCTGTAATTTTTCCTGACTTTCTAACATACCCTTTGTCTGAAAAAAATGAAGAATATTATAAAACTGTTCAAGGTACTTACTCTCCTTTAATATAAACAAATAAATAATAAATAAATCTTGATATAGAGAGCTATTTTAAATCAGGAAAATGTGCCTGCTTGCCTACAATCTCCTGAGTATAATAGGAAAAGTAGTCGACTGTATGAAAACAGTCCAAATTCATTCATTGGTTCTCAGCAATATATGAAATTATCAGTGAGATGGTAGGTTTTGTAAGTATTTTGTGAAATAATAGAGCTAAGTGAATTAATTTATATAATAAAACTAAATTTTTGCATTATTAACATATAATTTTGCACAAGAAACAGTCACCCTATTTGTTAGATTTTCAAATGATTAATATTTTAATTATAGTGACTATTTTCCTGTATTTGAAGACTAGAGGCCCGATGCACAAAAATTGGTGCAAGAGTAGGCCTTCTTTCCCCCAGCTGCCGGAACCGGCTTCCCTCCAGCACCCGAGACCTGTGCTGCCAGCACTGGCTTCCCTCTGGCACCTGGGACCTGGGCTTCCCTCCTCCGGCCGCTGGCAGGCACCTGGGACCCAGGCTGGCTTCCCTCCAGCCCTGGCTTTATCAGGAAGGATATCCGGAAAGACATTTGGTCTAATTAGCATATTATCCTTTCATTATTATAGACTAGAGGCCCAGTGCACAAAATTTGTGCACGGGGTGTGTGTGTGTCCCTCAGCCCAGCCTGCACCCTCTCCAATCTGGGACCCCTCAAGGGATGTCCGACTGCCCGTTTAGGCCCGATCCCACTAAACAGGCAATCGGACATCCCTCTCACAATCCAGGACTGCTGGCTCCCAACTGCTTGCCTGCCAGCCTGCCTGCCTGATTGCCCCTAACCGCTTCTGCCTGCCAGCCTGATCAGCCCCTAACCACTCCCCTGCCAGCCTGGTTGATTCCTAACTGCCCTCCCCTGCCATCCTGGTCTCCCCTGACTGCCCTCCCCTAAGGCCTGGTCACCTCTAATTGCCCGCCCCTGCAGGCCTGGTCCCCGCCAACTGCCCTCCCCTGCAGGTCTGGTCCCCCCCACACTGTTCTCCCCTGCAGGCCTGGTCGCCCCCAACTGCCCTTCTCTGCCAGCTCAGTCACCCCTAACTGCCCTCCCCTGCAGGGCTGATCACCCCCAACTGCCCTCCCTTGCAGGCCTGGTCCCTCCCAACTGCCCTCCCCTGCTGGCCATCTTGTGGCGGCCATCATTTGTCCACGTGGGGGCAGCCCTCTTTGACCACATGGGGTGGCCATCTTATGTATTGGGGTGACGGTCAATTTGCATATTACTCTTTTATTAGATAGGATGGAAGGCAGTTTAACATATTCTTGCTGAGCAAATTATAAAAATAGATCTCCAGTTGTCTATCATGATTTAAAGTAATATTTTTCAGAACTTGTTTTCATTACAGAAATGGTCAAATAGATTTTCAATAGATATCCCAAGTTGGTAAATTATTGTGTAATTACTAAACACGGCTCTATTCTCCAAAGTTTGTGCTAAAGATAACTTTTAAATTTCCATTAAAAGAGAAAAATAAGAATGAAAAGACACTCTATAAAAATCTAACAATATTAGTAGTAGTATTATTTAGTATAATACACCACTCATCACCCTTCTTAAATATCTCAGACCTTTAGTTGTAGCTCACCTGGGGAAGATTTAAACCTTCCCCATTAAAACTTAAAATTTTAAATTAATTTAAAGGCATAAATATTAAATTGAAAATAAGTCATGTTATTTTTTCCTCAATTTTAATCACACAGAGATAAATTCATTTCTAATTCACCTAATTTATAAATTCATATGCATATGTGTATGCATATGTATTTACTAAATATGTCATTTATGAAGATACTAATTATATAAAATTTGTTTATAATTAATATATAAACAAATTATATTTGATCATTTAAAATATATATGTATATCTATTTTATATATCTATATCTATTTAAAATTATTTAACTATATAAACAATTAGGCCAGAAAATTATAGATTATTTTAATGGCATTTATATACTAACATTATATATTAAGATATATTTATTAAATATACACATTGCATTTAATAAATTATATTTAATAATATTGATATATAAAATATATATTTAATAATGTATACTTAAAAATATTTAACTATAAACTATTAGGCTAGACCCCTGGTCGGAAAACTGCGGCTTGCAAGCCACATGCAGCTCTTTGGCCCCTTGACTGTGGCTCTCAAAAGAAATTTCAATCGTTGTACTGTTGATATTTGGCTCTGTTGACTAATGAGTTTGCTGACCACTGGGCTAGACAATTTAAATTATTGTAAGAAAATACATGTGCACACATATATACATATATATGTATACTAGAGTCCCGGTGCATGAAAATGCATACACTGCAGTGGGGATCCCTCAGCCATGCCTGCCCCCTCTCACAGTCCTGGAGCCTTCAGGGGCCAGAGGCGATCTGGTGATCAGAGGAAGGCAATGCCCCATCACACCTCTGCTGCTGCCACTGCCTGCAGTGCAAGCCTCAGCTGGCCCTGGTTACCTGCGCCTCGGTCTGGCCCTGGGTGGCTGAGCATATTCCCTCCTTATTGGCTGTGGGCGCCGCCATCTTTGTGATGGCGTGAGGGTCAATTACCATATGTGCTCTTTATTAGATAGGACTAGAGGCCTGGTGCATGAAATTCATGCACGGGGTGAGGGGAGGGAGGGGGAGAGTGTGTCCCTCAGCCCAGCCTGGACCCTCTCCAATCTGGGACCCCTCAAGTGATGTCTGACTGCCCGTTATGGCCTGATCACCGGGATCGGGCCTAAACAGGCAGTTGGACATCCCTCTCACAATCCAGGACTGCTGGCTCCCAACTGCTTGCTTGCCTGCCTTCCTGATTGCCCCTAACCACTTCTGCCTGCCAGCCTGATCACCCCCTAACCACTCCCCTGCCAGCCTGATTGATGCCTCCCTGCTCCCCTGCCAGCCTGATGGCCCCTAACTGCCCTTCCCTGCAGGCCTGGTCACCCCTAACTGTCCTCTCCTGCAGGCCTGGTCCCCCCAACTGCCCTTCCCTACAGGCCCAGTCGCCCTCAATTTCCCTCCTCTGCCGGCCTGGTCACCCCTAACTGCCCTCCCCTGCAGGCTTGATCACCCCCAACTGCCCTCCCTTGCAGGCCTGGTCCCTCCCAACTGCCCTCCCCTGCTGGCCATCTTGTGGTGGCCATCTTGTGTCCCCATGGGGGCAGCCATCTTTGACCACATGGGGGCAGCCATCTTGTGTATTGGAGTGATGGTCAATTTGCATATTACTCTTTTATTAGATAGGATTGTGTGGATGTGCTATAGTTTGTTTATATTTATTCCCTGTGAAAGAATATCTTGGTTGTTCCCAAATTTAAAACTGCTCAATTCTCTCTCTTTCAAAGTGGCTGTAATTATTTGCATTTCTACCAGCAATGAGTGAGAATTCCTGTTGCTCTGCATCTTCACCAACATTTAGTATTTTCAGTGTTTTTATATTTTAAGTTACTATTTTATTTTTCAGTTTTAGTAGGTGTTTATTGATATCTCTCTAGTTTTAATTTGTGTATCCATAATGACTAAAAATGTTGAGCATCTTTTATAGCTTATTTGCCATCTGTATATCTTATTTGCAGTTTCTGTATATTTGCCTTTTAAAAACCAAAATGCTTTCTTGTCATTATGTTAAGACTGAGAAAAATGAAAAATATTTTAGAGTCTTGTTCTAAGAAATTCTCATGCCTTGGAGATAAAATGTAAATTAACTGAAAAACCGAATTATCAAGGCTAAAATAACAACCTGTTGGTCGAATCTTGGTTCAAGACTTTGTCTCACTATGTCCATCAGTCTAAACCTATTTTGTCTTACACACTTCCCAACTCTAAATTGTTTCCAGTTTTGTGAGACTTCTCTTAAAATTCATCACCCAGATAGAACCTAAGAACCACATCATCTTCTACTTTCCCTTTTTGAGGTGCTGTTAAAATTCTGCCCAGGTATTCTTCTTTCTTTTTTCAATAAATCCAACAAAGTAAGCTTTGCTTGCTGAACAGGTTTTTTTGATGGTGTTTTGCTAAGCTCAAAGTTGAGAAAAGCTATAAAGACACAAATCAATAGTTTATCTGTAAGATAGCAGGGCATGCCTAGAAATGGAACTGGGAAACAATTCCTTTAACAGTGGTCCAATAACAATAAAATGCTAAGAAACAAGGTCCACCAGAAAGGCACAGAAACTATATAAATAAAACAATCAAATCATATTGAAAGTCATAATAGAAAATGCCAACAAAATCGAAAAGTGAGCTACATACTTGGATGAGAAGATTTTCTATAAAAAAAAAAATACTGATTTCTCCCAAATTATCATAGAAGTTATGCAAAATTAAAGGACTGAAACAGTTGTGTTTTCTAAAATTCAAGCTGGAAGCTAGTGTGGAAAATATAAAAAAGTAATACTGTGTGGCACATTTATCCTAGTAGACATTGGCATATACTACAAAGCCACCATAATTAAATCTAGATCGTGCTGGATATGGGAAAAAGTAATTTCACAAGTTATTGGTGAATATGTATATTGTTCTAATATACTATTTGCAAAGCAAAATGTGCATTGTTATAGTTTCCTGTTTAGAAAGCAATTTGGTAATAACTATTAAAATTAAAAATACATTTATGCTTTGACTCAGCAATTCTACTCCTGGGAATCTTTCTCACAGAAATAAAAGCATAATGATCATAAGTACATATAAACTGCAGGAATTTTCATACCATGCATCCATTAAAAATAATATTCTAGATGAGCACTTCTCAAAGAAGTGTGATCCATGAAACCCTTTGCATATATATATCATATAATTCAATAAACAAAAAAACCTGTTTATATATGTATTAATACATGCATATACACAAGGAAGTATATGTGTAGTTTATAGGAGGATGGATAAATGATATGTTGGCTTTTTATATGGGTATGAAAGGAAACTTATGTATAGAGATGAAGAATAAATAAAAAGTTAAAGACATTTTTTAGAAGCACAAAATTTAAAATACATGTGTTTATATAAACTTTAGGGGTTCAATATTTATATAAATTAAAAATTTTTCAAACTGAAAAAAAAATCAGATCATATATATTTTTAAAAATCATTTTGTAGCTACTTCTGCCCCCACCTCCAAACTCACAGGTAAAGAAGGCTGTTTGTTGCCCTGGCCGGTGTGGCTCAGTTGGTTGGCTGTCCTCCTGTGCATCAAAGGTTGCCTGTTCCATTCCCAGACAGGGCACATGCCTGGGTTTCGGACTAGGTCCTTGGTAGGGGGCATGTGGGAGGCAGCTGGAGGCAGCTGATTGATGTTGCACTCTCACATAGATCTTTTTCTCTCTCTCCCTCGCCCTTCCTCTCTCTCTCAAAATCAATAACAAAATTTTAAAGCCTATTTGGGAACTTTGAATACATTTGTTCATTTGTTTTTGTTTTGTTTTGTTTTTGCTCTTTTGTTTTATGAGCTTGGCTTGGTTATCAGATGGGGATTTTACTAGTGGACCTTAAATCTCTAAGGCTAATATTTTCCATCTGCAACTATACATTTATTGTTGAGAAGAAAGCACTAACTTATTTGACCAAGGGAATTTTGAGGGATGTAACCAGAAATTGACACTTGACTTTTGAGGATAATTTTTTGGAGGGTTGGAGTAGCAGGGCAATGGATGCTAAGACCGGAAATCAAATCAGTGACCTCTTGGTTCATGGATCGATGCTCAACCACTGAGCCACATTGGCCAGCCTCATTCCTTTTTTGAGTGAAAGAAGAATAGTCCAGAGAAGATGGAAATGCATCACTTATAAATACTACATATTCATATGAATGCATTGATAGGAGGGGACTTTGAGTGGTTTCTCTCAGAGATAAAAGGACGATTGTTTGGGTAGAAAGGAAAGAAAAAAGGGATACTTGGTTGCCCGATTGTCCAGGAGCCATTTTTCATATTGCCTCATACTTTAGAGTTAGGAATGAGACTACTTTTGGCCAGTGGATTGAGAGGGAAGTGATGTGAGTCATTTCTAGGTTGGAGTAAATAAGAATCAGCATGGCTGCTCCATCTCCCTCTTCCTCTTCGAAAGTGACCACGGAGCCGTGGCTTCCAGATGGTGGTTCAAAAGGAAGGATGTCTAACTTGCATTAGAACTTGGGAGATTAAAAAAAAAAAAAGTTTTCTTTGTGTAAAGCCACTGAGATTTTGGGTTTCCTGTTGCAGTGGTCAGCTTAAAATACACTGACTGCTGTGCTGAACAAACTGGCCTAGTCTGGAACTTGAGGAAGGCTTCCTCAGAAATGCATAGTTGAATGAGCTCTGAAGGATCTGTAGGCATTTACAAAGCAGAATGTTACTAAGGAGAGGGGAAGATGGGGACATATAAAGACCATATGATCCTTGATAGGAAGAAACAGCTTCTGCATATTTCGAATGCAAACACATACATTAAACAAAGAAAATGCAGGCACCTCTCAGGATACACAGATGTGTGCTGACCTAATGCAACCCATTACCCCAGACACTCACAGGGAGACTTCTCCATGTTTCTTTCCCTATATGCTTGAACTACAAGGTGGTTCAATAATTATTATTGAACTAGAGGCCTGGTGCACGAATTTGTGCACGGATGGGGTCCATAGGCCTGGCAGGTGATCAGAGCCATCTTGCCCAGTCCTGATTGGGGCCGACCAGTATGGCGGGCTTGGGGAAGGGACCGCGGGAGGTTGGCCAGCAACAGGAGGTTGGCTGTGGGAGCACACTGACCACCAGGGGGCAGCTCCTGCATTGAATGTCTGCCCCATGGTGGTCAGTGCACATCATAACGACCAGTTGACCAGTCATTTGATCACTTTGGCTTTTATATATATACTAGTAGCCCTGTGCATGAATCCATGCACCAGTAGCTCATTGCCGCCCTCCAGTAGCTCTCTGCCTGCTGCCCTGCCCCCCTCATAGCTTGCTGCCTTGGCCCCTCCTGTAGCTCTTCGCCACCCACTTGTAGCTCACTGCCCCACCCTCCTGCTGATCCATGATCCAGTCGTTATGTGGTCAGTCATTACACTTCACGGTGTAACAACCATTTGCATATTACATCTTTATTATATAGGACAGGTCTATGCGTTCTATCAAAGCAAGAGAGATGTTTAGATGGGGACATATTATAATATCATATTTTGTAAACATTTTTTACTCTCATTTTAGCAATATTACTGATTTAAATTATTCCTATAAATATTAATTTCTCTTTAACAGAAAACCCAAATTTTACAAATTTTGTGATAAATTTAGTATCTTTAAAATTCTTTATGAAGATAAATGTTTTGTTTGAGAGTTTATTCATTTTCATAATTATATCTTTAAAAACTTAGACACATCATGCATGTACCTCATTTTGTACTCTTGTTCTAAGCACACGAATGTTAGGAGGGGCCTCCAAATTAGTTAGTTAATTATCTTAAATGGCTAGCAAAAAAGTGAAAAGAGGATGGGATGTCAGAAAACATAGGAAGTCCTAGGAAACTGACGTACAGAGATCATATTGCATATTGAAGCTGGAGATGTAGGCAGGGACCCTTCATGTAGGGCACCAATGGTTACAATGAGAAGAAACTCTTCAGAGATTTTGATCATGGTTTTATTGGGCTAAACAAGGTTTCTATCTCATGGTTTTTACATTTTACTGGGCTTTAGCCAAAAACAAACGTGGGCTAAATGGATACAACTACTTTTCTGAGCCCCAAACTGATAGAGTTTTCCCTGGGGAAAAGTGTGGGGAATAAAGTGAGTAATAGAATGGGTAGGGTTAATAATATCACTTATAGATTTCTATTGAAAAAAATAATACCAACCACATTATGGAGAAAGGATTGATGAAAGTCCATAATGTATATGGTGAGAGTGAAGTTATTTTAGTAATTTAAAAAAATATTATGTTGGTTTAAATTACCTTGGGACAGTGGAATATAAGAGGTAGGAAGGAACTATGTTAAAGATGAATCTTGGTGTTTTAGCACACAAAACTGGATGACGGCTATTACCATTAACCGAGATCAGGAGTTATAGAAAAGAAACATAAGGAGAGGACCATGAATTTTCTTTTTCACATACATATTAAGAAAGGAAATAGGAGTTAGCAGAGCAAATGTGGGGCTCACAGTAGAAATTTATTTTGACTTTTTTGTCTCTGAGTGGCATATGTGTATACAATTGTGCCAGTTGTGCCCACCAAAATGAACACAAATTCCTGACTGAAGAGGTGAGGGCTTAAGTTCAGCCTGCTTTCTGTTCAGACCTGTGTGCCTTGGGACAGAGCATTATCACCCCAAAAGAAGGAGTGTCCAGAGAAATGTGCAGAAGGACCTTGAGGCTGTTTTGAAGGGTTATCCATCAAATTCCAAAACATATCATTATAATTTGATTAATGAGGCCTTTCAACAGCTTTGATAAATACTTTATTTATGGAAAATGAAAACAAGACAAGGGCAGAGACTGCACCTGAGACTCTCACTGAGCTGACATTTCTCGTTATGTACCAAAGACTTCACTGGTGAAAGCTCTGTGGTGACCCTGACTGCACAGCACATTATTCCTTGGACTTTCATTATGTAGTCTTCTGAAAAACAACAAGCAGTATGTATGTGCATGTAAATGTTCAGCTTTCTCAATAATATTACACAATAGTAGGTACCACTTCTTATAGAATATTAAGATATTAAGCAGTGTGTTTGAACCATTAAAAGATTGAAATTATTTGTTTGGGGTTATTTTTAAATGATTGTAAGAAATGTAAAGGCATTTCCCTCCCTATTAAATAAGAAAATTGTTATTGTTCAGTATTTTCCTTAAAAGGCAGATTATAATATTTTTAATTGCAAAATAGGCATATGCAATTTCTAAAAGTCAAGCAATTTGGGAGTATAAAGTCAAACATGAAAATCCCCTACCCTGACTATTTCTTTTTACGTTCTTCTTACCCTCTACACTTCAAATTTGTTTCTCTAGGGATAATTGATCTTAATAGCTTGGCATGTATATTTTTTTCACATTTTTCTATATGTGCTCAAATACACACATGATTTTTTTCTAAAAAGTTGAGTCTTGGAATAAGTGTATTTGTTAATATATTTTTTCATTCAGTAACATGCTGTGGCATCTCTCAGTATATAATAAATAGGAGTCTACTGCAGTTTTAATATAATACATCTAGTCTCTTATTGATCAATGTTTTGTTTTCAATTACTCACTAATATAATGATCCAATTAAATACTTATTCAGCTATAGGGTGTGCAAAAGTAGATTTATAGTTGTGATACAAATAAATAATACAATAATTAATAAATAATAATACAAGAATGAACTCTGTGTTTCATGGACTCACAGCTGTAAACCTACTTCTGCCCACTCCTATATTCTCATGAATAAAGATATTTAACTGGAGAATTAAAGGATATTTGGAAGGCTGAATAATGCTTTTTTTATCCCCCCAAATGTCCATTTCCTGATCTCTAGAACTGTGACTGCTACCTTATGTGGCAAAAGGAAATTTGCAAATGTGACTGATTTAAGAATATTGAACTGAAGAGATTATTCCAGACTATCTGGATGAGCCCTAAATATAATCACAAAAGAAAAACCCATAAAAGAGAGACAAGAAAATGAAAGGTGGGAAAGGCAATGTGACAATGGAAGCAGATGTTAGATAAATAGATAGATAAAAAATCAATATAGATACATGTATATACTGGAATTTGTATACATATATGTATTTGTTTGCTGTGTCCACTGAACAGGCCTAGAACCCTTCACGTCCCAGTAGTCCAGATCTTGATTTATGAATACTATTCTCCAGGAAAGGTATGTGAGCTCTTGGAGAAATGGTTGATTCTATGGTTGGGGCAAGAAATATACAAGATAATACTGGAGTATTATATTAGTGCCAGAATATAAGGAAATGCTCAAAGAAACAAACAAAAAAAATTAAAAGGATAAGGCATATCAAAAGGATACAGAAGTCAATCTAAATAAATCCCCAATAGCCAAAACTAAAACAATTTAAACAACACAATAAATAACTACTATATATAGGACTCTAACCTAAAGAATAAATAAAATTCTTGAATCCACGCTTATATTAATAGATGGTTAAATATATAAGTAAATGGGGGATAAGAGACAAATCTTTCAAACAGCAGAATTCTAATGATATATGCAGATACTCTCTAGTTTATGGTTAGAATTTAAATCCTCTCTCCTTGAGGGTGGACTGAATTTAGTGACTGACTTCTGATAACTAGAATATTGAAAGGGAATACCTAACTAATAACTATAACGTAGAGAAATATGAAAATGTGTTAGTCAAGTGATCAACATTAACATCACCAGTGATACAGACCATTATCACAGACACTTTCTATGATAAGACAAGAAGGGCACTTGACCTGAATGTTATAATTTCTCAAAACCCATGTGCAATCTCATGAGAAAACATCTAGATGAGTCCAGATCTACAGACATTCTACAAAATATCTAACGAGTACTCTTCAAATCTGTCAAGGTCCCGAAAAGCAAGGAAAACCTGAGAAACAGTCACAGATTTGGAGACATGATGACTAAATGCATGATGATATAAGTGTTGGAATTGGTCCTGGATTGGAAAAAGGGCATTAGTAAGAAAATTGAGAAAATCCAATAAAGGCTATAGTTTAGTTAACAGTATCTTGTTAGTGTTAATTTCTTAGCTGTGGTAAATATACTATATAAAACAAATCTATACTAATAAAGGTAATATTGCTAATTAGACCAGGAGACCTTCCGGACGTCCTTCTGGACAAAACCATGATGGCGGGGCCAAGGCAGAGGTGGTTAGGGGCGATCAGGCCAGGAGGGGAGGGCAGTTGGGGGTGACCAGGTGGGCAGGGGTGGCAGTTGGGGGTGATCAGGCTGGCAGGGGGGGCCAGTTGGGGGCAAGCAGGCTGGTAAGGGGGGCAGTTAGGGGCAATCAGGCTGGCAGGGGGGAAGTTAGGGGCGAGCATGCTGGTGGGGGGTAAGTTGGGGGCGAGAAGGTCAGCGGGAGGGAAGTTGGGGGCGAGCAGGTTGGCATGCAGAGTGGTTAGGGGTAATCAGGCAGGCAGGCAGGTGAGCAGTTTGGAGCCAGTGATCCCGGATTGTGAGAGGGATGTCTGACTGCCTGTGGGATCAGGCCTAAACCGGCGGTCGGACATCCCCTGATGGGTCCCAGATTGAAGAGTGTGCAGGCCGGGCTAAGGGACACCCCCCCCCCCCCGCCATGCATGAATTTTGTGCACTGGACCACTAGTATATATATAAAAGACTAATACTAGGGGAAGCTGGATACAGGGTACACAGTAACTCTGTACTATCTTTTCAACTTTTGCATAAATCTAATATTATCCCAGAGAGAAATTTAAAAAAAAAAGAAATTATTCAGTAATTGCATATATCACCACAAAAATTTCACCAGGCAGGCACCAAAGGTGTTATAGGAAAATACTATCTAACATTTAATAATATCAAACATTTTCCTTAACATGATTGAGCTTTATAGATATTTGTTTCTTACATGCCATTCTACATAAACTTTTTTTTGTTGTTGGAACCATTTAGGAAAAGATATCTGAAAGCATAAAATATAAATATCATAGTATTATTAAAATTTTTCATTTTGTATAAGGAGCTGTTTTTTGTGATAATGACTAAATCTAATTTATATGTAAAAATACTGTATTAATTTACCACTGTGTTAATACTTTTTCCTTATAAGTTTTTACTTTAATCGTTCTTTTTAAACTCTACAAATCCTGCTGAGATTAGTTTAGTGGATATTTAATTTTTCTTCATGATTGAAAGAACATACAGTACTCAAATGTAAGGTACTATTAAATTTTCTATCCTGTAGAATGTGTTTTTCCCAAGAGTACTATAGCACAATTGCAAAGCACAAATTGCACCTGTTGCCACCAATTTAGAAAGTGGCTTTATAAAAGCAACTAGGTTTTAATAACCCTGATTTCTCATTCCATCTAAAAGCTAAGTACAATACCTTTGGGGGGAAAGGGTTAACAGAATTAAGGATCTCCCTTGGCCTTAAATGCGTGATTTCTGTCATAATAATGTGGATGGTGGTGGGGGGCGGGGGGACAGTGAAGATAAATCTTTAAATATTACTGATGCCAGAGGAGATATTTAAAGCCCTGAACTTTACAGATTCTGTAGCTTTTCCTAAAATGCATCTTTAATCTAAGTTGTAGCTACATCTTAGAATTATATTTCTTCATGTGGCCTGAAGAGCTCAGCCTGGGATTGGACCACTTTCCCTGCCTCTCCACCCCCCAATTTAGTCATGAGTATCCTCTTCTGTTTACTTTTCAGATAGTAATATTATGTTCTAGATCTGAAGAACTTAAAAAATTTTTTTTTAATTTTATTGATTTCAGAGAGGAAGGGAGAGGGAGAGAGAGATAGAAACATCAGTGATGAGAGGGAATCATCTATCCGCTGCGTCCTGCACATCCCCTACTGGGGATCAAGTCCGCAACCCGGGCATGTGTCCTTGACCGGAATCGAACCCGGGACCCTTCAGTCGCAGGCCAACACTCTGTCCACTGAGCCAAACTGGCTAGGGCATAGATCTGAAAAACTTTAACCCATAATTTATCTTCTCTGTCTCATTTAATATTTTTTATGGAACAAAAGTATGGCAATTATCATAAAACTTCTCGCTGATAAATTCTGATATTTGTGTTTGGCTATTTTGTATTTGCCTTTTGAGTAGTAATGTGGAGCACTTTTTTAAGTACTGTTGGCCATTTGTATATCTTCTTTGGGACATGTCTATTCAGGTTCTTTAGAGGATCATTTTCATCCATTTTAATGTTGAGTTGAGGCCCAATAGCCAGAGCCAAAGTCATAGTTTGTAAGTGGTAAACTTGAATTCAAAGCCAGATCTAGCTGTCTATGAAGCTTATCTCTTAAGTACTTTGCATTATGATTTTTTTCTCCTATCTCATTTGTAAACATGAAATTGTATATATAAAAATGACTTTAATTTATTTGCAAGTTTACTGCTATTTAAAGATATAATAACTACTGAAAGCCCATTATGGGATAGATACTGTACTCTTCTAGGCATTGTGCATGTATTTATTCTTGCAATAGTAATCTGTAAGGTAATTGTTGCCACATTTTACAGGTGAGAAAACTAAGGCTCAGAGATTAAACAACAAAGCTAGGTGATGGGACAGGATTAGTCTATTTTCAGAGACACTGCTCTTCACTAATATGCTCTGGAATCGAAAAAAGTATTTCACAATACAAAAGAAATGAAAAATGCAGTCTTGTGATTTTCTAATTAATCAAAGTTCTTAATGCATACCCATTATTATGTCTTAAAAATCTTGGAATTTGTGATAATGTTACATCTATAAAAATTGAAAATTTTAACCAAATCTTTTAACAAATCTAATAAAGATGTTTTATGGTTTAGTTATTCACATTGCAATGTTACAGGCAAGTGCTATTTCTTAATGCTATTCTAAAGGTTCTGTGTAGATGTATGTCAGCATAGTTATAAAATTTCATGGCATTTTATCAACCAAAGAACTTGTATGTATATATGCATAACTCCTGGACACAGACAATAGGGTGGTGAAGGCCTGGGTTGGGGGTAGGGTGGAACATTCTAAAAGAGGTCGATGGGGGAAAATAGGGGACATATGCAGTACTTTCAACAATAATGATTTTAAAAATAAAAAATAAAAACACAAACAAATGTCTTCACTATAATACTGATAGAAAATATGAAAATATTAGGAAACTTGATGTTCATCCTACCTAATATAAAGGTAATATGTAAATAACCATCACTCTGCTACGCCCACGATTGGGCCGGCGGAAAGCTGGGGGGTGGGACTTGGGGTGGCCTATCCAGCCATTGAGAGGCACGGGGGCGGACCTATCCGGCCGTTGAGAGGCGCCTGAGGCTTTTGGCCTGGAGCCAGAGCGGACCCCCAGCTGCCCCGGCCACTGGAAGCAGGCAGCTGGGGGTCCGCTCTGGCTCCAGGCCAAAAAGATCTGGTGCACGAGCGGACCCCCAGCTCCCTGGCCAGGCTTTTGGCCTGCCCCCAGAGGCTTTTGGCCTGGTGTACGAGCGGACCCCCTGCCATAGATTGCAGGAAGCTGGGGGTTTCTTTGGCCTGGGCAGGAGCGGACCCCCTGCAATCGATCCCAGGGAGCTGGGGGTTGCTTCGGCCTGGTATACCAGCGGACCCCCTGCGATTGATCACTTGGGCAGGGAGTTGGGGGTCTGCTTTCAGCCTGGGCAGGAGCAGACCCCCTGCGATTGATCGCAGGGAGCTGGGGGTCTGCTCCTGCCCAAGAGGCTTTCGGTCTGGGAAGGCCTGGGCAGGGGCTGAGCCGGTGATCAGAGGGAGCTGGAGGTCTCCTTCCCAGGCGTAAAGCTTCGGCCAGAGGCTTTAGGCATGGGCAGGGCCCAGCCCTCCATTGGTGTGAACTATAGAGGAAATACCTTTTCTGACTCCACATTGGCTAAGCTTCCTGTATGCCACTGGTAATATTCTTAGTAACTTGGGTAATAAGAATCCAAAAAGGTGATCTAGGTTTTTTCCACCACACTTCTGGATAAAAAAATGAAGGTCTGCTGCTGGAAGGCTAAGAAATGTCATATCCTGCCCTAGCCGGTTTGACTCGGTGGATAATGCCTCAGCCTGCAGACAGCAGGGTCTGGGTTTGATTCTGATCAAAGGCATGCACCTAGGTTGTAGGCTGCTCCTTGGCCGGGACCCAGATCAGGGCTCATGCAGGAGGCAACCAATCAAAGTGTTTCTCTCTGTCTTTCCCTTTCTCTTCCACATTCTCTAAAAGTCAATGGAAACATACCCTCAGGTGAGGATAAAAAATAAAGAAAGAAATCCATATCCTATGAAAGACACATCTTGAAAATGCCTAAAGAAAGTTGTCATTTTTTCTTGGTAAAGGGACTGGAGTCCGTGTTGATGAAAACACCTTGGTGGCTGTGGTGACTGACAGTGGCTGCAGCCGTGGGGTGATGGGGCTGGTGCCTTCCCCTGACCAGCCGGGTTGCCTCCCACAAAGGGAGGCCAGACTGCGGCTTAGGTACGCTCCCTGTGGGGCGCGGGCCTAAGCCGTCAGTAGGACATCCCCTGAGGGCTCCCAGTATGTGAGAGGGGGCAGGTTGGGCTGAGGGACCTCCGACCCCCCAGTGCACGAATTTCATGCACCGGGCCGCTAGTATCATATAATACTTGAAAATAAGGGTATTTTATATTCTAAAAGTAAAACAGCTTTTCAAGCAAAAAAGTAATTTACTAGATAAAGTAAAATGCAATAAATAGCCTGGACCTAAAGAAATACAGACTCTTTTTTTTTTAAGAAACTGAAGAGAACATGAATTTTAAAGAGACAATAATTGACAAAATAGAATGTAGCAACATTTCTATCACTGTTTGGATTGGAAGCCTTATCTTGACATGATATTACTAGAGACTGTGGTTGGGGCTCTGATTTGGCTGAGTTAGAAGAGTCAGATGTGCTGAAAATGCACGAGTTTTGAAATTACAAAGCTTAGGGGAAGGCCTTACAAATAGATTTTAGTGTACAGAGATCTCCATCACTTACTGTGCTGGGTCAATGATTTCCAGTAAGCTAGGCAATTATCTTTTACTTTCATTAAACCATGATGTGATAAGGTAGAACCAAATACATTTAAGTGCATAAATCATGTTATGGATCATTGGATTTAGTCTTTTAATAAACAAGCCTCACAGATAAAAATGGTAATCTTATTTGCATTAATTTCCTTAATAATAATAGCTGCTATTTATTGAATGCTTGGTGTGTACTAGTCATTAGTGTCCATTTTAAATGCCTTATCCAATTTGTTATGTAATTGTAACAAAAAATTGGATATTAATGTTCAATACCCTATTTCATCTAAATTCCCAAAGCTATGAAGAATGGAATAATTAACTTAATATACAACTTAATACAGGAAAATGTATAATAATTGTGCATTTGGTCCAAAAATATATCATCCAATGAGAATATTCTGCTAACATATGATATTATTGGACCAAATTCAGAACTCATCTAAAAGCAGCACCAGAACAATCATCTCAGAAGCTGAAAATCTGGGCAGCTATCTCGCTCATAAAGCTAATCTTTTCAAATGACCTTTCTAACCTGAGAACAAGAATAAGTGTGCCAGTATGTGTTGTTTAACAACTGTTTCAAGTGATTTGATTTTTAAAGATTAGAGTAGATCTAAGTACATACATTATGAGAAAAAGAAATATGCTTTACTTTTTCAATTTCACATCTTTTAAAATAGTCTTAATATCGGTAAGGTTTAAGAAAATCTTGACAGTATATATTAAGTCTGATCAAATGGCATTATGAAAGGAATACATGTTAGAAAGTGTCAGCCACACTGATTTTTTAAGACTCTGCTAAGGTACTCAATCAAATTATGTCTACTTTTTAGTAATTTCCTAGAAGTCGTTCCACTGGAAAGGCTGGGCCAGTGCTTTCAAATGAAATTTATCTTGGATAAATAGATTTTCATTACATTTCCTCCAAATGAAACTCATCATAGAAATAAGCGTTTGCTTATTTCAAAATATATCTTCCATTGTCATGTTGCTTTCATCAAAATCAGGTTTATAAGACATATTCTGGTCTAAGTTTATAACTTAGCAAACAAGAGGTCACTGTACAATTGTGTAATTTCTTAACCTTCTAGGATGCCTTGATTCTTCAATTCTATCAAGACTTCTTGATTTCTGACTTACACTTTTTTTTTTTTAGAACCTCACATAGTGTATGTCAACTAAGAGAACATCAATAAAGACTTGTGGGATTAATATATTTACAAACACAGGAAACTGCAGATCTCTTTTTCATTTTATATGATATCCTCATTTTAATATCATTTGTAGAATATTTAGAACATTCATAAACTTTATTATACATAAAAAATAGCTTCCAATAAACCATATTAGGAAGAGGACTTATCAGAGCCCTCATTAGGACTGATCCAAATAGAGCACTGCTTGTGGCTATGAATGGAATTGATAAAAAAAAGGGGTTTTAATTGACATGTAACATTGTGTCAGTTTAAGGTTTTACATTGTGTTGATTTGATGCACATATACTGTAAAATGATTACCACATTAAGGTTAATTAACACCTCCATCACCTCACATAATTACCATTTCATTCTTGTGGTGAGAACATTTAAGATTTACTCTCTTAGCATCTTTCAGTTTTATAATACAGTAGAATTAACTATAATAATCATGCTGCACATTAGATCCTCAAAATTCATTAGTCTTATAACTGGAAGTTTGTACCCTTTGACCAACATCTCCCCATTTTGCTTACCTCCCAGCTTCTGGTAACCACCATTCCACTCTCTGTTTCTGTGAGTTCGAGTTTTATGGTTTAATTCTGTTACAGAAGGCTTGCAAAGGGCACTTTTAATTAGTAGGTTATAGTTGAAGAATTTTTGTTCTGATATGTTATTTAAATTTAATACTTTGATATCATGCCTATTGATGTTATGCTTATTACTAATATTCCATTTCTACGTAGCTACATTTCATGGCATCAATATAGTATTTATGAATTCCATAACTGTAGCTTGAATTGCTGATGATACTTTGGCATGGATATATTTTATTTTTTAATCATGTTTTATCTATTTCTATACAAAGCTGCATCCTCCTCGTCTTTACCTTCTCCTTTCCCAGGTATCTGTGAATGTATCTGTTTCTTACAACTTAATAAACTTGAATTATTAAGAGTCACTTTCCCCAGTTGCCATGTAAAACACAACCCATTATTTTTAGATAAGCAAAGAGTGCAGTGTTGATGCATTCTATACAAATGTATGAGCTTCAAATGAATTTTTGCCGTGTGTCTCTTTACTAGTAACAACAATTAAAAAATATTCCCTAGAGGAATTGCACCTAGACATTGGTTTTCAAGAGTAAATAACTCCTGGCTGTATGACTGTCTGCCAGTCGCTTTATCTCATTCACCCTGTTCTTCTAGAAATCTAATAAAACCACCTCCTTGTAAGGAATGCTGCTTATAAAACAGATTACTCTGATTGGCATATTACATCTGTACAAGAAGAAATGATAAGTTACAAATACTCTATTGGAAGGCTTGACTTTGGGTTTCTCTAAAGATAATAATTCTTGAATTGGCTTGCTCCTGTGCTGCAATGAAAGAAAGGCTTATGAATTCTTACAAGAGCTCATTGGCCCCTGTATGGGATGGGGCTTTGGAGCCATTGTGGACACCATACTCACCCATGTGGTTCTTACCTTCTGGAACTGGGGTGTCATTACGGGTAAAAATAATTCCTGGAGGGCTCCATTAAATGCTGCTAGGGCTCCTGTCACAAAGAGTGATTTGCGACTCGTGCCCCATGTCCTTCAAGTAGATGGTGCCAAGCCTGGCCTGTGATGGGTTTACAAGTCGGAATGTTTATCGGGGAAAAAAGAAGACCTCGTGGTAGGCAAGGCAACATTATATTCCACAAAACAGCAAAAATTAAAACTTTCATAAATGTTGCTTCATCTTCCTGCCTTGTATATTAATAATTTCTCTTCCCAGTGGTTTGGGGTGGGAATCTCACAAACTAAAATAATATATTAAGAGAAAAACAAATATTTTAAAAGTATAAAAATATCACAGCAAACGTACAAATATTTATTTGATGTACAGATGCAATAGGTAAATCACTTCACAAATTTTTCACTTTTCTTTCAATTACAGACATTCCTAAATGACCCAAGGTGCTACCATTGATAACTTACATAGAGCCTGGATATTTTTAATTATTGGATTAAGATTCAGAAATGCAAGTGAATAATTACAAATGTGTGTTTGTGTATTCATTAACGTTTTTATTTAAACATTTTAGAGTCAATAACAAGTGAAACTATATTAACTCCTTTGCTGTAAGGAAGATTTTTTTTTCAATATTAAATTACTACAATTACTGTGTTTATTTGAGCTAAACAACGATAACTCAAATTTAGAATACAGGTATATAGTTTTTAAAATCATGTGGCTGTTGTTTATTATAGAGAAAAATGCACATCAGAATCAACAGGAGAAAAACATATCAGGCAGGGTCTGGAGTGGGGCCACAGATAAGGGAGGGGTGAGGTAGACCCACAGAGCACAAGTCTGTCTCTAGCAATAATTGCAATTTATGTAAGAAAAGTTTGGTATTCTTTTACTAATGAAGCTATAGTTAAAATAATGGGATAAGAATAAACTCATTTTCAAAACTATATATCAGAGAAATATCTCATTAAATTAACATAAGAAGTAACTGTATTCATAATTAGACATTTATTAGTTACATTAAAACTACAAAGGGTTCACATAATACTGTTTAGAAAGAGAAAAAATCATAACCATGCATCAAAGTATTATTTTCTCTTTTCAAAGTTGCAATGCCTTCTAAAACTCATGTCTTTACCTATATCCCACAAGCATCCCTCAAGTATATTTTTTATCATTAATTACTATGAAAATCATGGAAACTGAATTTTTCTAAGACACATTCATCTTAACCACTAACATCATCCCTGAATTCTTTTAATTACATCGAAACAAAACCTTAACATTTTTTCACCTCATTGTCATTCATCTTTGGAATCCATATATATTTCTGATATTTTTTTTGGAGATAAGAAAACCTAAATAAAAGAAGAGTCATAAAAAAAAAAAAAGAAGAGTCAGGAAAATAAGTCATTACTATGCTCTGTAATTGTGAATTGGCAGCAATTTTTAATTTTTTTCACAATCTTAGTTTAGTTTTCCCTTAGTAACTTTTTCTTCACACCTCTAATATGTGCTGAGTTTTATCACAATAATACTGCTGTTAAATAAAATCCAATCTCTTCTTAAAAATCTCTCAAAAATGCTTTGCTTTGTGTGAACAAAAGAATAGAAACCATGTAGAACACATCTGAAATCATAATACCTGAACTTTGTTGCTTCACAAACAAACAAAAATATCATAAGTGTTTTAGAACAAAAATGGTAATATAATAAAAATAAGACTGTGAGTTACAGAAAAATTAGGGAGCAAAATTAGAAGTTTTTTAACCTGGGAAAGAAAACACAGGATGTGAAAAATTCAAATGTGTGTGCTCCAAGTATTTAGTGCACTGTCACTATGAAACAGATTACTTTGTTTAAGGATGCTACTTTTTATTTAGACAAACATCGTTTTTTAAAAATATATATTTTTTATTGATTTCAGAAAGGTAGAGGGAGAGAGAGATAGAAACATCAATGATGAGAGAGAATCATTGATTGGCTGCCTCCTGCCGGCTCCCTTCTGAGGATCAAGCCCACAACCTGATGGGAAATCAAACTGTCACCTCCTGGTTTGTAGGTCAGTGCTCAACCACTGAGCAATACCAGCCAGACTAGACAAACATCTTGAAGTTAATTACAAGTGGAAGATATCCAAAAATACTATTGTGATATATCCATAATTTGAGAAAAGTTGGGTGTATGTATTGCCTACATTTATGTAAAAAGATTCACTGGAAATCCGAAGCTAAAAAGGAATTGGCCCAAAAGATCAGTGGTGTTCAAGGATTAAAAGAAAAAAAACAACAACAACACGGTATATCAATCGGCAAACATGAACTCTTTTAAAGTAAACATCCATTTAAAGTGTTTTGACTGAATATACCACTTTTTGCATGAATAAATTTTAAATTGCCTCATAAAACTATGTGAAAAACAAAATATTCCCCTAATAAACAGCTTGATGCCCATTTTGTAGCATTAAAATAAAAAGTAGGGAAATATTTTTTTTTAAAAAAAAGAGACAACAAAATCTCGATATTGGAGAGAAATCTAAAAACATTCAGATTCTTGTTTAAATAACAATGATTCAGTATTTGCCCTGGTTATTACATTCAGCCTTTAAACTTGTTTCATCTATATCACTGACGTGCCAACGTTCACTTTAATAGGGCTGTGTCACCAGAACTGGGTCATGGCATTTCACTAATAAGACTTTCTGCCATCGAATTTCAGTGTTGTGAACGTGGCAAAAAAAATGAATTCAGAAGGATATTGGTGCAGGTTGTATGGCCTTAGACAAAATGTTATTCACTTTTGAGATGAGCCTGGATGCTTTAAGGTGACAGTGCTGGTGACAGTTGAGAATTCAAGATGTGACTTCAAAGGCAGATATGATTGAAGAGTAAAAAACAATATATTTGCACTGATATAAAATTAATTCTCAGCCCCCACCCTATCCCCCTAATACCCATCAACAGTCCAACAGTCGACAGTGAACTAACAAATTCGACCAAAGCCAGATACCCCACCGTGTTTGTTCCCTGTAGCTTCAGTAGCTATAAATTTATCTCTAGAATTATATCCCAGTAGGAATGCCATTTACAAGAGAGAGTTAGAAACAGTGTGAATCCCCACCCTTCCCTCCATCTCCCAGTAAACAGAACACATCCTCAAAGGGGCAACAGAGTCTAATGAAGAGGCCGTTTACAGTGGTGTGGTCAGGTTCAAGGAAGGAGTAGAAAGTCACCGCCACTCCCTGGGCTCTCGCTGTGGCAGCAGGGCTGCCTCTCAGAGTTGTGCCTTCGAGAGAGTAAGGGAGCCATCCACAAATTGTGTCCAGGCAGGTGGAAGAAAAAATACTCTGCTGTCTCTCTGCTCTGTTCAACTTAACTGGAGGCCAAGGGACAGGGGAGTCTGGGGAATGCAGTCTTCAGGGATTAGCTTTCACTGGGAAAGAGGGGTGCAGAGATGAGGGAGCGAGGGAGAAGAAAAGTATTCAACACAGTTAAATATTGTGAATGCGGTTCTTCCATCCAGGAATGAGATGAAAATTTTCACTCCGGTGCCTTCAGATAAAAAAAAAAAATCTTGTCAAAAGCAAAATCATTGCAATGGAAGTAACGGGATGTAATATGAGTGTTCCTGGGTATTTCTGAGTTTATGTTCTCAAGGTGTAACTCATTTGGTACTTGAATGGCACCTAACAGCATACACTCAGTAAGTCATGGCTGGGCAGGATGACAGGAAACCAGATAAAGGTTAGAAGCAAGGGTCAGGAGCAGACCCAGGATCAGCTGCTTTTTACCAACAGACAATTAAAATGCATAAAGAAAAATTTGACCCCTGGCCAGGAAGTTCAGTTGGTTAAAGCATAGTCCCAATGCACCAAGGTTTTGGGTTCAGTCTCCAGACAGGGCACATACAAGAGTCAACCATTGGATATCTGTAATACTGTCAACAATAAAAAAGTCAACTGATGAATGCATAAAGGAGTGGAACAACAAATGGGTGGTTCTTATTCTCTCCCCTCCCCGCTCTCTCTCCCCGCTCTCTCTCCCCCTCTGCCATCCCCCCTCCCCCTTCTGCTCTCTCTAAAATCATCTATATTAATAAAAGGGTAATATGCAAATTGGTCACCATGCCCTCACAGTAACAACTGAACAGCTGGCTGCGTGGGGCGACAAGGCTGGCAGGGGAGTTAGCAAGGGACAACCAAACGACTTACCAACAGGCTGCTTGGGGCGACCAAACCGGCAGGGGTTAGCGAGGGATGGCCAAACAACTGACCAGCAGGCTGCGTGGGGCAACCAGGCCGCCAGAGGGGGCAAGTTGGGGGCGACCAGGCCAGCAGAGGGGGGCATTTGGGGGTGACCAGGCCAGCAGGGGGGCAGTTAGGGACAATCAGGCTGGCAGGTAGAGGCAGTTAGGGGTGATCAGGCTGGCAGAGGGGGCAGTTAGGGGCGATCAGACAGGCAGGTGAGTAGTTAGTAGCCAGTGGTCCCAGATTGTGAGAGGGATGTCCAAAACTGGCAGTTCGACATCCCCCGAGGGGTCCCGGATTGGAGAGGGTGCAGGCTGGGCTGAGGGGACCCACACCCTCCCCTCCCCTGGTGCATGAATTTTGTGCACCGGCCCTCTAGTTAAAAATAAAATAAGAGTTGAGCCACTCAGAGATGCACCTCTAATTTGATTTTTTTATTTTCACAACATAATGTATCCTTCTGTTATTCTATATTATTCAAAGTTTATGAGGCTAATTGTAGGGAAACATAAATAACTGTTTCTAGCCTATACTACAGGCGTTTTAGTATATTATCTCATTTAATCTTATAACAACCCTCAGGCATGTTCTCTCTTCCCATTTTCAGAGACTGAGACAGGAAGGCTCAACAAGACTTTTTAATTTATTTAGCATCACATCAGAAGTAAAATCTCTCTTTTTAACTTAGTCTTTGTGAGTCTGAAACCTATACATTTTTGTCTTACACACACACACACACACACACACACACACCCCACACCCCACACCCCACAATAAAAAAGAACTTGACATATTATACTAATTTCAAGTATACGATTAGTTTTTAAAATAAACTTTAATAATTATCAAGGTACATCCAGTCTCTGCCTATGCCATTTAATTGATATACTTAGTCTAATCAGATATTATTCTGCCTTTCTGCCCTTTGTTTTGTCACATCTATTCTGTCTAGGGAATTAAAATAAGTTTTGACTGCATTGACCTTATGTGCTTTGTTATAATCCTTAGACATACAGTTTTCTTTGGCAAGTACAGAAATTATGCTTTTATCTGCCTTTTCTATGTTATTCAAATTTACTTTCTTCTAAATTCAAGTCTACATTATCCCCCTCTTCTATCCAGTGACATTTGTATAGCTGTGCTGTTTCTGCCTAGGTCTTTGAGCGGGCACCTTTCAATGTGTTTGTGTATATATATGTGTATATATATATATATACATATACATATATATATACATATAGAAGATATGTATATATCTTTCAATGTCTATATATATATATATATATATATATATATATATATATATACACACATATACACACACACACATATATATACACACATGTATGTATATATACTGTTTACTGAAGTCACATTGTATTCCATTATTTTTGCTATATTCCTGAGTTCTTAAAAAGTATAATCTCTTTGATAGATTTTAAATTTGGTATAATTCTCAAGAGCATGAAAAAAATGATAAGCTTAATTCAACTTGTTAATATTTAATCACTTAACAAATGTTTATTAAGAACTGATTATATGCCAGGCACTCATCTAGGCTTTAGAGATGCAAGCAGTGAGCAAGCAATCAAATCTATCCTCACAGAGTTCCAATTCTACTGGGGAAAAAGGGAGCAACTGAAAATTAATAAATATATAAATAATGTTATGTAATGTATTATATAGTGATAAGTGCTAGGAACAAAACAAGCAGGAAAGGGGTTTAGGGACTTTTAGGGTGATGATACAATTTTTGTGTTTTTGGTGGTTTTTGTGGTTTTATTTTTGAGATAGCTACAGAATATCTAAGGAGATATCGAGTAAATAATGGAGGAGGTGTGTGTATACGAGAAAGAGAGCAGGGGGGGGGAAGAGAGAGATTTGTAGAATGAGTACTTTCAGAAGAGAAAACACCAAATGCAAACACCCTTATACACTTAGGTGGGGGCAGGCTGCTGTGTGTTTGCAAAGCACAGTGAGGAAGCCGCTCTGGCTGCAGCCAAGTGAATGGGTGAGAGAAAAATTGATGTCTGACAGGTGATGGAGGACCTTGCAATTTATTGAAAGGACTGTGGCTAGTACTCCTTATGACAAAGGAAGGCTTTGGATGGATTTGAAGGGAAGGGCATTATCTTATTTAATATGAGTAGCCTTTATAATTATATTTAGCATTCAATTCCATTACACAGGAAATCCTATATAATAAAAGTGTAATATGCAAATCGACCGAATGGTGGAATGACCAGTCATTGGGGGGCAGGGCCAGCGTGCAGGCAGTGCCAGGCCAGCCAAGGCACGTGCCAGCGGGCAGAGGGGAGCAGGCCTAAGCCACCAGTAGGACATCCCCTGAGGGCTCCCAGACTGTGAGAGGGTGCAGGCAAGGCTGAGAGACCCCCCAAGTGCACGAATTTTTGTGCACTGGGCCTCGAGTTTGTTTATGTTTCTACAGAATTTTAAAGCCAAGCATTTAGTAGTGTAGAAAAGTGACATGCTAAATAATAAATATGGTCAATATTTTGATTAACTTTACTGCAGCCTATGCTGATCTTGACGTGTTTACCCAATATTCAGTTCTTATCTCTGGGGTGCTGTTATGTTTATACAGTCTATCCAGGAAGAAGATTAAATATTGTGCTGTGTTATTGTATTGCTCTTTGTGGTATGCCTCTTATATGTGTAAAGATTTATACATTCTGTTCATAACCATATGGCTAGGAGCCACTACACATTACTGCAATGCTTATATAGCCAACTCTATGGGAATTTTACTCAGGTTAATGACAATCTGACAATTCATTAAATCTAAGAAGTTCAAATGAAGAAAAAAACTACAAGTGCCTAGAGGTACAGTGGCAGTCACAGAGTGATACATTGTATGTGTCTCACAAATGTAAAAACATCTTAGGAAATGATGATACACATTTTCTCTAATATAGAAATCCTTGTTTAATCATATTATTCTAAAAAAGATCTTTCCACTATTTTATATTTTTTATGTAGTTTATATTTTTTCTGCTGTAATGAATCAAATTAGTAATAACATACTGTATAGATTATTGGAAAATGGTTTGTTCAATAGACAGTTACTTTTAAAAAGCAGATAAAGGTTAACCAAAGATAATTAAACTCAATCACTTAATAACACGCCCCCGCCCTTAGGTAGCCCATCAGTGGTGCTTCTCTCTCACTGATGTTTCTATGTCTCTATCCCTCGCCCTTCCTTTCTCTCAAAAAAAAAAAATAATAATAATAATAATAAAAGGATTTCAAACAAAACAAAACAAAAAACCTCCCTTCTTAGAGCAGGTAAGTGCAATCAATAAATGTGTTGGGTTTTTTTTGTGTGGTTTTTTTTTTCCAGAAAAGCCATAGTTGTGCTGTTTAACACTATACTGTAGCATGTACCACTTGTTACTTTTAATATTTTGACGCTATACCCCTGGATTTTGGCATGTTGGTTTTTACCTCACAAATGCATTGGTTTCCTGACTCTATGAATATGCTATTTAGGGCTCCTAAGTTTCATGACTCGTCATCGTTTTACTTTGACAATTGCCCTTTCTCTTAGGAACTGTCAAGATGTCTGCTATGCATGAAAAACTCTCATATTCTATTCGGTCTCTGAATTAACCAGAAAACATCAATACAGGAATGGGAGAGTTGGAGGACTGCAAAGCAGGTGAATCCAATGATGCCTATCAAAGGTACATGAAGTGGAAACTCTGAACATCATTTTAGTAGAAAGGAAGTAGACTTATTTACCTGAGTGCAGAGGACAAAAGATGAAACACTGATTTCCTTGACGCTTCATCTTATACCTTGGTCTCAGGGCTGGGTAACCTTACAATGCCAAATCTCTCTGAGAATGTAAGAGACTGGTGATGGATAGGTGTGTTACTACTGCCTCCCTTTCTCTCCTGGACTTTTGGTTGCTTGTTCGATGAATGGAAATCTAGGGAGTGAAGTTAGGACCAACCAAGCATGGAAGAAAAGAGTATGCTTACCCCTTTAGTTCAATCCCAGTAACACTTAATTCTTCATCCAAAGGGTTCCTGGTCCGTGTCCCCCAAGAATATAACAGTAGAAAGAAACACTTATGAATTTTTTGCTCCTGAGAAATAATCATTTTAAGCGTGTCTAATTCTTATTGGCTCAAACACATTATTTTTCATAGTGAACCACACAGGGAATTGAAACAATTTTGTAGCCCTCAAATGCTTAATGAGAATGAGTTTTCATCTGCTTTTGTATCGTATTATTAGTCATAAGTACACAAATCTAATCTCTGTTTTTATTCTTAACACACCTGGTCAAACAATTACAAATATAACTCCTTTTACAAGTCATAAAAATTACAAATTGTCTAATTGTTTAACACTCACATTGTGACTAACAATAGTAATCATTAAATCCAGCCATTATTTTTGCTCCTGATGAACCTATAACAGTAAGTATATAACTGATACCTCTGGCATTCTCTTGACCATTTACTCCTAACATGCATCAGTTTTTCTCTATTTTAGATCTCTTTACATTGCACTATAATCATTGGTTTTCTAACCTTTCTTCTCTTGAAAATTGACACAATTCTCAAAGGACAGTATTCTACATTTTGTGAGTTTGTTATAACAAATATTTAGATTTAGAAGTCAAATGTTATTTTTACTTGACTTAGAAAAATAAAGAGGCTTTGGGAGTTTGTCAGAAACAAAATTAGCTTGCTGGAAACCTTTGTGAAAGATTTTAATGAAGCTCTTTAGTTGCTAAAATAACATGACAACAAAAGAGCAAATTACATAAGAAAAGTAAGAGTTTCTTTTGCCAAGCATAGCCCTTATAGTTTACTTGCAATAAAATAATGGTTATATATAATTATCTGAAGTTTTAAAATATTATATTATAATAATGTTAATATTTTCTCTTAACATTATTTACAATTATTTTTAAACTATTTTTATTGATTTCAGAGAGGAAGGAAGAGGGCGAAAGAGAGAGAAACATCCATGATGAGAGAGAATCATTGATTGGCTGCCTCATGCACATCCCGTACTGGGGATTGAGCCCACAACCCAGGCATGTGCCCTTGACCAGAAAAGAACCCAGGACCCTTCAATCCTCAGGCTGACACTCTATCCACTGAGCCAAACCTGCTAGGGCTATAATTACTTTTATAGAGCATACTAGAGGCCCAGTGCACGAAATTTGTGCACTCGGGCCAGCGGCGGGGCGGGAGGCAGGGGGATCCCTCTGCCTGGCCTGCACCCTCTCACAGTCCGGGAGCCCTCGGGAGGATGTCTGACTGATGACTTAGGCCCACTCCCCGCAGGCAGTCAGGCATCCTTAGTGCTGCCACAGAGGCAGGAGAGGCTCCTGCCACCGCCACCGCACTCGCCAGCCAGGAGCCCAGCTTCTGGCTGAGTGGCGCTCCCCCTGTGGGATCTCACTAACCACCAGGGGGCAGCTACTGCATTGAGTGTCTGCCCCCTGGTAGTCAGTGCTTGTCACAGCGACCAGTCGTTCTGCCGTTTGGTAGATTTGCATATTACCCTTTTATTATATAGTATATATCTTGAATGCATACATTGAAGATATATATGCTTACATTGTTTCTCTCTTGACTGCCTAGAAATATTCCAATAGTTTGAGTTAACTTAAATGTTAACTTTTCTAAGAGGTGTTTGGTTCTAGACTTTCAGTGAATTATTCTTCAGAAAATGCATTTGAAAGGCTTTGTACTGCACCCTTAACATACTTTTTCTGCCCTTGAGTATGCTAGAGGTTACTTGTGCTACTATACTCCCTTCTCCGTAGTCCATTGTATGTTGTATGTACTATGAATATTATTAGTACCCAACATAAAGAAGTGATTGATTTATGTTTCTGTCTATCCCTTTAGAAGACAAGTGTCATTAATTTAATGATTATGTCTTATTCATCACTGTATGCCCAAACTCTGGAATAGTCTTTAGTATATATTTATAAATGGATAAAAAGTTGTCCTGTGCTTTATTTAACTTATTCCTAGTGTTTGAAAAATGGAGACTAATTTTTATAATGCAAAATATCATATTATTTCTGTTTGTCATCATCATGATTGCACCCTATTTAATTACTAAATCCATAAATTTTTTTTATTTCCTTAATTGCCCTTGAGTTCTCTATTTAGTAGATTCTCCACCTGTGTCCTTTACAGACTAAAGATAGCCATAATTTGAAAATACTGGTAAAAAATTAAAGATATACATGTAAAACATATTTTTTTCTGGGGTGTAAATATCTTAACTTTTTTTTTAATTACATGAGGACTGACATTGTCACTTGGAGAGACATTTGATGCTCATTTAATAAATGTATCTCATTTGGAAGCTCTTTTGTTTCACTTAAATCTGAAAGGAAAAGAAAAATCCAATATGATGTAATAAAGAACCAAATTTCAAATATTAGAAATTAAACCACTCAAAGAAGTAGAGGAAGAAAAATATTATTTTTATCAGATTTCATTTGTCTATAACCAGTGATGATTATTTTAATACTCAAGGAGCCCTCACACTTAGGAGTATCTTTGAAGTGAGTCTACCTTCAGTGACTACCGTTGGCCACACTGGTAGGATGTTCGGAATTTGAATCTAGCCCTGTGTGGGTCCCAGTTGTCAGAGCGCCCACCTCAAAATTTTCTGAGACCCATTCCAATGTCTGAGACTAGCAGGAATTGGCCAGTGTCTGGTACTATTTCTCCTTTTCAGTGAAGAGTGGCTATGTGACTTGCAAGGTTAGGTACTGTAAGAGTTAATTGTATGTGTCAACTTGACTGGGCTAAGGGATGCCCCGATAGCTGGTAAATCATTATTTCTGAGTGTGTCTGTGAGAGTTTGGGGAAGAGATTAGCAAATGAGTGAATAGATTGAGTAAAGATCACCCATGTGGGTGGGCATCTGTTGAAGGCCTAAATAGAACAAAAAAGTAATATTAAATAATTTAAAAATGTAAGAGGTGGAGGAAAGGTGTGTTTTCTTTGGTTGAGCTGAGACATCCATCTTCAGTCCTGGAGCCTGAATCTTTGGGAATGAGCATGGTGCTGTGGTCCACCCTCATGGACTTCAGTGCCTGGGGCCATTGAGTTTAGGCTGGGTTCTAGGTCCATGGGGGCTGGGCTGGAGCTAGGGTAAAAGAGAGCAAACCTGGAGCATGGATCCATGGGAATACGTCTGTATCCAGAGTCTGCAATGGCAGGCTGGATCCAAGATACTGGGGTTCTGCATGGCACAGGGGCAAGCTAGAGCCTGGGGCTGTAGGAGGCTGGTCCTGCAGGTGCGAGCCTGAGTCACAGGGGTTAGCCTGGAGCCTGGGATCACCAGGGCCAACAAAGTGCTGTGTAAGACCAGGAGCCTTGGACCTGGGACCAGCTTGGCATCAGGGTTTACTGTGGGGGGACTATTGCTGAGATCTACAGAGGAGTCAGGTGCTCACCTCACTCTCATCCCTCCAAAATGAGGGCATTTTTATCTGTGCTGCATTGTTTAATTTGCATGCTTGACTTTCATCAACATTGGCTATGTAATTAAAGATATTAAGTATGTAGTTTAAAATAAGAGGATACTTTAACACTGATTGTTTTTCACAAGTTAAATGCAATAGCCATCTTTTGATCCTTAATTTTATCTCATAATATTATTGGCCTCTAGTTATCTCAAATCTAAGGAAGGACATAATTTGCCAAGTAAGTTTTTTTATTTCTTATTTCTTGTAGCAACTGCCATCTAAGAGTCTTTCATTATCCTACATTAAATTGCACTCAATTGAAAAGTGTTGTTAAAAGTGGTTTTTCCCTCTTTTGCTTAATGGAGAAAAAGGAATTACTTAGTATTCTTGTAAGTGAACTTCTTGCTATTCTTCAGGACATATGCAATTATGTTTTTAAATAGAAAAATAGAACATAATTTTATATATTAAAATCTTTCACATTGCTTTCAATTTCAAAACTTTAATCCCTATTTTTAATACAAATGTAGTGAATCAAGCACCTATTTTTTTGAAAAAAAAGTTACCATGAAGCTTTTTCATTTTAGAGAATAAGACATTAGTTGTCATGGTGTTGCCCTTGACTTGCTTATAAATATAGTTCTCAGTAGCATTCTGATAGCAAGTTGCTATCTAGTTGAATTAGCAAAGGAAACTGTAAAGGCTGATAAGTAAAATCTTATAAAAATATAAGTAAGGTCACTGCTGCTTTTTTTCTTATATAATTAAAAGGCCATGGTAATGCATAGAATTTCTCCAAACTGTGAGAATTCTCATGTGTTATTTATAACTACCATGCAATCAATAATTAATCAATAATTAAACATGGTCCTCTTATATTCCACATGGCACAATTCTAACATAGAGAATTTGGCTGAGCTCTTAAGTTTATTAATGCAATGTCCAGTTTTGGCCTTCATCATATATGACATGTCACTAGATAGTTTCCCATTTGGTCTTGCTGGAGCATTTTCTTCTCTTGATGGGACAGACTGAAAAGCATTGTCACAGATTCTTTGCAAAAGAGTTAGTTTTAATTTTCGATCTCTTTAATCTGTGCTGGACTTGTTACTCACTTTGACCAATAACATGTGGTAGAAGTGATGTTGTGTGAGTCAATGCCTAAGCCTCAAGAAACGTTGCAGAGTTTGAGTTCTCTAATGGAAAGTTTCCAACAGGGGAACAAGCCCACATTAGCCTGCCGAAGGATGGGAGACCTTTGGAACAGAGGCCTCAGCCATACCAGCATCCCCAGGTGAAGGTCCAGACATGTAAGTGGGCTCAGGTGATTTTACATGGAGCAGATACAGACCAGTCTTGCAGAGTCGACTTGCCCACTCACAGAATCATGAACAAAGAAATATTTTTAATCCAATAAGTTTTAGAATAGCTTTTCATATAGCAATAGACATTTAATGTGCTTGTTTTTCAGGATACCACATTTTGGTTTCCCTTATACCTCTGTAGCCATTATTTGTTAGTTTTTTTGTTGTTGTTGATTTGTTCTTATTACCCTCTCTTTTTTATGGGTTTTCTTCTCTATTACTACTTTATAATCTTATTTTGTCAGATGCCCTTAAATACCATCAAGATGCTGCATTCTGACAACTATTACACACACACACACACACACACACACACACACACACACACACACACTACACCTTTCTAGATTCATATAACCAAATGTCTACTTATTTCCACTTAGATATCTAACAGCCATCTAAACTTCAAATGTCCAGTACCATACTCCTGGTTTTCCTCTCTAGTTTACTGAACAATCATCTGAAATCAATTATCAATATGGTATTTCTTCCTCATAATGAGAGGAAGCATTTCCTTTCAAATCGTCCCAAGTTGCAGAGTAAACCAAAAAGCAAGCACTCTGATTGATTAAGGAAAATTGTGAATATAAACTTTTCCTATTCCTTTTAATAAATGTAGGAAAATTGCCACAAAGAAAGAGCTAACTATGAATTCGATGGGTATTATAATTGGAATTTAAATTATTTTGTCAGTTATGCACACGCATTCCACATATTTTCCACTTTATCATCTTGGGGAAAATCATCTTCCTCCTTTAATTTAATGGTAAAACAGTGGTGTTCATCCACATTGCAGGATAAATTTTAGTTCCAAAGGAATAATGTGTAAAAATTACAATGCACATACTGTCTTTCTGGTCTGCACCAAGAAGAACTGAGAACAGGAAATCATATCATTTATCACTTTCTGGTGTGAAAGATTTTTCTCTCCCTTTGGCTGTTGCTTGTTTACAGTTAGTAGCAGCAGGTGGGGAAGCACAAGCCACTCACTGCCTGCTCGGGTTCAAATTGATTTATATAATTCTCAGCAAAGCAGACGATATCTATGATGGATGTGCTGTTTAATTAGACTGTTGTAAAAGCTGTAATTACATCTACTAAGTGCACTTTTATGTCTGTATACATAATCAACTTCAAGGAACGTTAATTATACTCCACAAGGCATTGTCTGGGCTTCTGGAATTGGTTTTTGGGTATACATGTATGTCTTCTAAGTTTTTATTTTGTAATCAATAATGACTTCGGAATGAAATAATCTATTCAAAAATATCCTTAGAAAATACAGATGATAAGGGAAATATAAACAAAGAGATCTTTAATATGAACTATGGCTTTTTGGAAACAAACATTATGGGTTCCACAATTTAAATTAAGCCACTTAAAACATCCATTTTGGACATTGAAAACACACACACACACACCATCTGATATACCAATCTGTTGAAAAGCTTATATAGGCATTAGCAGTAAAATCTAAAGAACTAATGGTATTCACTATACTCAATTTAGACTAACATTTGTGTCATGTTCTTACTCTCTTTGTGATCCATTAGTAAAATGGCTTTGCCTTATTGCATGGAATAAAGGTGATTTATTTTAAAGTTGCTATTAGTCTTGGACTCATGCTGTATCTTCAGCTGTTAGAGAGCTATTGTATCCAATAGAAATACATGAGGTTGATGAAAAACATTTGCTAAAAGGCAAAATAAAACTGACTTGAACAAATCAGAGATTCTATGTAAATGAGCTGCTGTGCTTTTATTCTTGTTTTTAAGTTTAGATTGCTTTACAGTCTATCAATAGCACAGGTAGGCAAGCTGCATGAGCAATGTTACTAAGCATGAGCTATTTATAAATAGAAATATTATTTTTTAATATATTTTTATTGATTTCAGAAAGGAAGGAAGAGGGAGAGAGAGATAGAAACAACCATGATGAGAGAAGAATCATGGATTGGCTGCCTCCTGCACACCCCCTACTGGTGATTGAGCCCACAACCCAGTCATGTGCCCTTGACCAGAATCGAACCTGGGACCGTTCAGTTCGCAGGCCAATGCTCTATTCACTGAGCCAAACCGGGTAGGGCGAAATATTATTATTTAGTAGGCCTAGATAATCTCACTTATTTGAAACAAGCCAACATAATTTAAACAAAACAAACAAATTAATTCAAAACTAGAAAAAAACCTCCATCCGGAGACGTAATTTATATTCTCCATGTTATTGTTTCTATTAACTCTTTTAATATTGTCCTTTGCCCCTATCATCAAACTTCTCTCCTTAACCACTGCACCCTCTGTTCTATTAGGGTTCTTAAAACCTCCTACCAAGAAGTTTTAAAGCCAATATTTTTGGCAATTTTATATGCTCAAGGGAAAAGTTTTGAATCGCTAGTAGATCAGCCAGATTTACTTCTTTATGCGTCAGTATGAATAATTGTTGAAGCTGTAAAAACTGATAGCAGCCCCCTTAGCAAATATTTTATAAATCATTCTTATCATTAACCACAAAATATAGATATTAAAATAAGTCATATAATTCTCAGAATTACATTCATATCTTTGCTCTTTTGTAATTTGTTTCTTTAATAGCTTCATACTACTTTAGATGGCATTTTCAGTATTTGTTGAGCACCTCCTCTGAGCCAGACACTGTGTTCTATATGGTAAGAAAAGATAAATTTTAAAAAATCAGTAAAATCTGTTTTTAATGATTTGTTACTAAAGTGAATGATGGGTTAGTTGAGACCTGAGGATGAGCTAAAAGAGTTGAGGTGCCATTTCTCTCAAGCTATAATACGAATCATATTGCCTAGCAGAGGGCCTGCCACATAGCAAGTGTTCATTAAGAAATCACTTTTATTATGTACTCTTTGTCCCTTTTGTACATAGCTTTTATGAATTTTTTATTTAAAGATGATATTCTATAATTACTAGATTTAGTTTTCATAATTCTTGCAAACCTATACTACCGTTAGATTTCTTTTTCTCCCTTCTTAGTCTGATATCCAAAGGAGGATAGAAATGTCATCTCTCCCCACCCCCGTAGTTTGTCTGCATTTCTTCTATTTAATCTGCCATCCACCCCAGAACAAAACTGCACAAACTCAGAAATTTCTGTCAGGGATGACAGTTTGTGTAGAAAGAATGACAGGTATCTAGACATAGCTTAGATTATTCCACTCCACTATTATAACTAACATTATTTATATTCTTTGTTTCTAATCAATAGCTGGGTAAACTGAAGTGCAACACAGAAATAAATAGGATTCCAATGATGTTTTGTGAACTCAATTACAATCTTCATATACTTGGGCTATATACGTGGTGTTTATTGTAAGTTTTAACACATGACTATGGCTTATTTCTTGAAGGAGGAAGAAAATCTCTTAAATTTAGCTAGTAACCTTCAGTAAGTCAGAAGATCATATATTCAGTACTGGTTTTGACTTTATGAGCCTGGGTGAGAACCGGCCAATGTTAAACAAGCTGGAGGACTTTCCCAGCAAGCTTGAGTGAGTGTGGTCTTCAGAGACATCTCAGGAGCCCAGTTTATCTATGTTCTTCTGCTCAAAACTAGGGCTCATCTATAATAATCTATAATAATAAAAGCATAATATGCTAATTAGACCAGATGTCCTTCTGGACGACCTTCCGGACTAAGCCAGGGTGAGGGAAGCCTGGGTCCCAGGTGCTTGCAGGCAGCTTGCTGGTGGGTGGAAGGAACCCTGGGTCCTGGGTGCCTGCTGGCGGGCGGAGGAAAGCCTGGGTCCCAGTGCCAGAGGGAAGCCAGTGCTGGCAGCCGGGGGAAGGAAGGCCTACTCTTGCACGAATTTCGTGCATCAGGCCTCTAGTTACTACATAAGAGAGATACAGAAGACTTTGGAGTATGATTTACATTGTGTTAACTCTGTGGAATTTGCAAGATTGCTGATACTCCTGAGAGCCTTGGACCTAAACATGGGAAGTAGTCTGTCTTCTTGGTATATTATTAAAAAAACAAATAGAGAAAAGAAATAAAAAAAATATTTAATGTAAAACATCTGTTAACATTCAAATGAACTTTGCTGGGACATCTATGAGAGGAAGACTTTTTTTCCTATTAAAACACCTATTTCAGGATATATTCATAGTAAAATATCTATTCTACCCATCTCCCACAAACCACCAAAAATAATATTGAAAAGTTAAAGACATTATTTCTCATGTTGAAAGATGATCCAGCCATTCATGAGAAATGCAGATAGATTAGCAGATGCCAGTATAATAAGAGATTTATCTCTTTAAATTGTCACAGTTTAAAGTAGGTAGAAAAATAGGGAAGTGTCCACATGTGTCAGACACATGTCCTAGGAACTCTGCTAGCTGCAATGATAAATTTCTGTCACTCATGGAGGTATATGAGTAACTTTTGCTCAGCATTAAGTGAGTTATTTTAGGGATCAACCTCTTTTGATTTCTTATATTAAGCATATAAAAATATGATAGGAATTCTTAATCTATGTTTAGTAATATAGATTCAAGATTGGCCAGTGTTTTTATGAAAAGTTGATAGCCATATCCATGTGTTCTGACTTAAAATCTACCCCAACTCCAAACCCATTTGTGGCATTTGCCATGTGAAACAATGTTTCTAGAGACTTGCAGAGCAGAAAGCAAGAATCCATAATTCAACTTTTCACCATGACTACCCATACAATCACTCTGAATTTCAGGATGACTCATATGTATTCTCAGAATAAAAATAGTATCACGGAAGTATTAGAAATATTTGAATTTCAAATAAAATTCCTCCAATTACTTGGAATTATTTGGGTATTTCTTTTTGAGATGAATACTTTTCACATAACTCAAACTTTGGTTAATCTTGCATTTGTATATTAAAATAGCAGAACATTTTGAAATCTTTAAAAAAATATTTTTTAAACTATTCTCCAAGAAATAGTTTTATACATTAGGTTTAGGCAGTATAATAAAGATAATTTTTTTAAAAAAACTTAGTTTTTTTTAAACAATTTGGTAAGTAATTGTTCTCATCAGAAAGTGTGAGGCTTGCATTTATTACTGCTGTCATAGTAACCCATTTTATTAGCACAGAAGAGTTTACATACATATCACCTAGCAAAATCTTTTATCAATCAGAGAGACAAGTATTTCGGTGATTGTGACAGGAAAACTCGTCACCTGTGGCTGATTATGAATCCCTGTGACATTCTGAACACTTTATTTTAATGAATCTTTTGTGTCCCTTTTGCTCTCCTTCAATATTGATTGACAGTGATCTACAGCTCATAAAGCAGAAGCTCCGATAGAATGATGAGGAGCTGTTCTCTTCCCTTTTCCAGCACAGTGTCTTTCATCTCTTTCTCTAGTCTCTGCTCATTGTTCATCTTTGAGATCATCAGTCACCATGCAGTACAGTTTACAAATACAGGTGTGACAGAAGAGAAGAAAAAAAAAAGTCAATCCAATATGTGGATTTTATCAAATACATGCCAGGCTGCTGCTTGAAACTTCTTTTAATGCTCCAGTTAGTGCTATATCAGGACTCAGATAACAGTTTTTCTTTAAAAAGTGAATAGGTCCCCCCAACCCACCCCACACATATACCTCTTTGATGATCTACTCTGACTGTGTAGTCTGTTCAAGGCCTTGGACTACTTTTGTTGGACAGATACTGATCAGATTCTGGGAAGCAATGAAAAGAGAGCCAATGACACCTGGATTTCTCTTTGTTAGAGGGAGCACACACATGGGCTACAAAGAAAACTCATATAAATACCTGGCTCTCTGGAAAATACAGTTTAAAGCCAGTTACTATGTTTGAAATGAAAATAGAGTAACTTCATTGTGGAGTATTGTATTTCTGAGAACTTCAAGATTTTGGCCCATGGAGCTGAATTATGAGATAATTGCACCAATAAACTCCCACTGTTTTCTAAATGTCTTCATTTTAGCGATTAATCTATTTCTATCTTAAAAATAGATTTAATTTTGATTGAAATTAAATGTAATTGGAGATGCATTTCGTATTACATACTATATTCTTATATATATATATATTATATATATACATATATATATAATTTTTTGCTAAAAACTAGGCAGTATATTCCTACCTAATAATAGACAAATATGCAAATTGACCGTACCTTCGCTATGCCCACAATTGGCCAGGAGGCGCGGGAGGGCGGGACTCGGAGTGGCCGGGGTGGCTGATTGGGCTGGCGGGACACTGAGCTCGTGTCGCCAGCGGCGGCGCGAGCTCAGCATCTGCGCCATGGTTGTGCTACGGCACAGAAGGGGCCTCTGGGGCAGCGAGCCCACGTCCTGCTGTGGACCATCAAAAGCGGGGAGCTAAAGCAGGGGAGCTGGCTGGCTGTCCGCTCTAGCACCAGCGGACAGCCAGCCAGCTCCCCCATGATCCAAAGCGAAAGCGGGGGTGCTGGCTGTCTGTCCGCTCCGGCACCAGTGGACAGACAGCCAGTTCCCCCGTGATTGAAAGCGGGGAGCTGTGTGTCCACTCCATCACCAGCGGACCCCCTGCCATCAAAAGTGGGGAGCAGGCTGCTAGCAGTATCTGCGGAGCGTGCCAGGCTTTGCGGGGCAGTGGATATGGCCTGGATGGCAGGTTAGGCCTAGGGGACCCTACACGTGCATGATTTAATCATGCACTGGGCCTCTAGTTTAAAAAATAGGAATAATGCCACACATTTTTCAGAATAGTTGTGCAAAGCAAATCAGGTAATATATTAATGTGACCTTTCCCAGAGTATGGCACATTATGGATCCTCAATAGTAGTTATTGTTATTATGATTTTATTATTATACTATTACTAAAAATACTAAGACATTATAAATTTACTAAAGTTTAAATGAAATTGTAAAAATAATGTATGCAAAAGTAAATTCACATTTACTCTAATATAATGTTATATGTCCATTACATATCAATTAAAAAGTAAATGTATACATATATAAGCTGTTTTTTATACAGACTTACACTCAATATGGTTCCATTAACAGGTGTGGAATAAATCAGTATTTTAAGTTCACTAGTAATGTCCAATTGGATTTGGCAGGTATTGCCTTATATATAGGACTGGAGGAATTTAGGATGTGAGAAGGGTCTTGTTGCCCCAGTTTTGAGGGAAATGTTATTAAAAGCTGTATACAACAGGAGGAAAACTATTTTTAGAAGAGAAAAAGAAAAGCTGGATTAAAAACTGTATTTCTTCCTGGTAAATTTGTGGAATGAATTATTTTAGATTATTATTTGTGAACAAATATAGATAAAGAAACATAACCATGATGGATTAACCAGTCTGAATGACCATTAACTCACTAATTTATTCAGTCATACAGTAAAAAGTTTATTTGAATGGTTCCAGTGCAACAGGCATTGGGAGTTAAGAAGCAGATACAAGGATCACTAAGGCAAAGTAGTGTGTCTTACGATTCTATTTCATTTTTGGTGATTAATAAAACTTGAAGAGCATGGTTCAAACTATGGTAGGCCATGGTTAGGCCTATTGTACTGAGATCTCATACAAGCCCTGTAGCAGGAAAATATGTGCAACAAAGAAATAAAGTTATTCTGAAACGGTCATGCAGCAAAAGTTATGTACCTACAACCATATGAGATCATCAAACTTTTGTCATTCCTCTATCAAGAAGCACATGGAGCCTCAACCACTTATTCCACCTCTACCCCTGTCTTCCATGCATCCTTTGCATTGCTTGTTAGTGTAAATAAAAAGGAGGTGTAGCCTTCAGTAATTAAACCTGGCCAGGTTTCCATAGCCTTCATGCTTCCTGATTTTAGCAAAGTTTTTGATAAAGTGCAATCATATTTTTACTTAACATAAAACAGGGGAAAATATTTCCCATATGATTGTATAGTGGATCTATAGCTTAGTGAGCAGATCTCTCCAAAGGGAATAGAATGATGTTTGCAATCAAGTTGGACAGAGATCCATCAGAAAGGCAGAATTGAAACATCCCCCATGGACAAGGAGGGGAGGGCTGCTGTGCTCTTATTTGCAGGTGAAGATACTAAGGGTGAGAGGGAGGTGTAGCAGCTCCTCCAAACACAGTTTTATAGACAAATTTATCTGAAGCACTTATCAAATGTTCACTATTGCATGAAATTGGCATGGTGAACTTCAGTTTCCACAGGATCCAGAATATAATAACAGTAAGAGAAACTAAAATATTTTAGTCTATAGGAACAAAATAGAATCACAAATTAGACCATGGCTTTGTTGTTGATGTTTCTGATATATATTTTTTTTAAAAAAAATTTTAAGACTTGTTTTTACTCATAACTCATACATATTTTCTTAGTTTTCTTCATTTTGAAATATTTTACAGCAGTCCTTTATCTCTCATATCTTCAAAAATTTATTCTGATTTTATCTGACACTTTATTTCTCTGGTGTCTTTAGGTGAGAGCTCGTAAAACATGTTACAGACCGTGAAATGGGGGGAAAAAAGGTGCAGTTATTAAAAAAGAAAGGAAAATAAAAACGAAAAGAAAGTTCATGGAAAACAATTTAAGTTTTCCATTTAAATTGTATAGTAATAATTTGAGACTAAATTTAAAGGACAAGAAAGAGGTGTTAAAAACTATTTTATCTAAAGGGGCAAGATCTAAATGCTAAGACTCTTACTCTCTATTTTATTTTATTTTTGTTTTGTTTTGTTTCACATTATAGGAGAAAGTTTATTTAGAAAGTTACAAAGGTAGTAGAAGTAAGCCAGCTGGGCTGCTTAGGTTCAGGAAACAAGTTACAGGAGCCAAAGGAGAGCCCTTGGAGCTTAGGAGAGAGAAAGGCGAAGGTAATGTGTGTGCGGGGAAGAGGGAGATGGGAAGGTACAGGCATGCTCCCAAGAGGGAGGGCCCCTGGTTCTTTAGGTTCAAATAAAAATCCACCATTGGGAGGCAAGTGAAGGAACATTTTCATTTAGACATAAGAGCAGCTCACACTGTATAGGTAACTTTTAATGGTTTTCATATATTAAGGGTTGCAAAATTGCAATGTTTTGATAAGCTGGGTAGTAGAATCCAACAAGATTATTACTACAATACATTTGTGAACTCTACTGTCAAGTAAATCCCAGTGCTACCCTACAGTATCTCTCGATTTCCCTGGTTAGCACACTTTCACAGTGGTTGTTTTAAATATCCTACACTTTTTTTAAACACCAGCTCTTCACAGAAAATAACCTCCCATCCTAGCTTCATAGATAATATCAGATAGCATCTTTCTGACTTTTCAATCATGAAATTGGCTAAAAACAAAATTTCATAGACAAAATTATCTGAAGCACTTATCAAATGTCATTAACTTGCAGCAAAGGAAACAGAATTGCAGGAGGGTATGAAAAGAAAAGGGTTCCATTTCTGAGAGGTTAGGAAACATTTCACTTATATAAGCAGTTAGTTTTTAAAGTAAGAACATTTTTCAGTTTTATTCCACGAATTTAAACGTGTGTGTGTGTGTGTGTGTGTGTGTGTGTGTATGAATACTATGTGTCCATAATAGTTCTTGCAAAGAGTGTCAGCATTAAGATGGTACAAAATGATATCTCTATCTTCTACTAGAAGAGAAACAACACATAGAAAAAGCAAATATTAAGACTACATATGTATATGAAGTTAGAATTACAAAGTTTTATATTCCAGCATAGCAGAGGATAAAACCAGCTAATAGAAAAGCATGAAATGAAATCAGATAGAAATCAGAGATCACCAAGCAGTAAGCCCCCGTTAAAGATTTATTTAGGCTGAAAAGATGAAGGATCCAGAGTTTGCTTACTCATTATCCTATATAATAAAAGCCTAATATGCTAAGTGTTTGGTCATCTGGTCGGCTGTTCAATCAAAGTGTAATATGCTAATGATATGCTAAGGCCGCTCAACCGCTTTCTATGATGTGCACTGACCACCAGGGGGCAGATGCTCCGACCGGTAGGTTAGCTTGCTGCTGGGGTCCAGCTGATCAGGACTGAGCGAGATAGGCCAGACACGCCCTGGAGCCCTCCCATGGTCCCTCCCCAGCTGGCGAACCTCCCACACCCCTCCCCCTGGCCTGCGCCCTCAAACGGGGGAGTTCCTCAACCTGGCCTGCACCCTCTTACAATCTGGGACCCCTCTGGGGATATTGGAGAGCTGGTTTTGACCCAATCCCACACGCCAGGCTGAGATACCCCACTGGTGCACGAATTTGTGCACTGGGCCTCTGGTGTTTACAATAAAACTTTTCTTGTGGCCCTAGCCAGTTTGGCTCAGTGGATAGAGTGTCAGCCTGTGAAATGAAAGGTCCCAGGTTTGATTCCAGTCAAGGGTACATGCCCAGGTTGTGGGCTTGATCCTCAGTGGGGGACTTGCAGAGGCAGCTAATCCATGATTCTTTCTTATCATGGATGTTTCTATTTTCTCCTTCTCCCTTCCTCTCTGAAATCAATAAAAATATATTTAAAAAACAAAACAAAACAAAACCTTTTCTGTGACAAACAGATCGGTGGAAATCAGTTTCCCTCTTCCTTTTAAAAACAAATCCTTCTTCCCTTAATGATTATCCCTGAACTCTCCTGAATCTTCTGCTGCTTCATATACTAAATTATAATAATCAGTATTCACACTTATGCAAATGCAATTTTCTGAATCAGACAACCCCCTTCCCTAGACTTTGTGATCCCTCCTACCCCTGACTTGCTTCTCTCCTTGAAATCACAGCCAGTTATTGAAGGTTCTTTCTCTACCCTTACAACTGCTCTCTCTTTTTCTAAATTCAATATATGTACATATCTACACATATGTAGATAAAATTTCAGCCAGTTTATTACTTGAAGGCTATTAGCATTGGCAATGTTCTATTATGTCAAGCCTCTCTTCCAAGAATACCTAAAATCTTAAATGACAGTTAATTCCACAATATTTCTGTAAATGATTTAGGTTGATAATATAAACTTGTATTTATCACACCCTCTCCTCTTACCCAAGTGCTTCCTCTCCATTCCCCTCTCTCTTTCTATGTTGTGTTTTCTCAGCTCAAGGACCTGTCTTTACAGAGCTTTTTGGACTTCACTATGATTCCTCTTACTGTACCTTGTCTCTTGTGTTGCTTTCATATTGTGGATTTTTGAGCGCTTGCATTTTATTGTTATTAATACTACTGGTAATGTGCATGAGTTTGTATCATTATATTCTGAGTTTCTACCATAGTTCTGGGCACTGGAAATAAGTCAGTATATGACTAATATCAAGGTGCAACACTACAGAAGCAAACTATTTGATCCTGCATTTCAGTTACATGGTGCAAGTAGATCGGTTCTTTTAGAAATATATTAATTCTTACAGATTTCAAATGTATTGTCCTTCAAAAGAGCTAAAAAACGAAGAAGAAAAGGACAATTGAAAATCTATGTTTAAAAACTGAGATAACAATTTTGATTAATGTGAATACTTAAATTTATAGTTTAGTGTATTCAGCAGATGGCACAGTTATTTCAACATTTTTTAGACACATCCATAGTATAAAGTATTTCTTCATGAATCTGTAGAAAGCTCGCAAAAAGCACTCTTCTTTCAGAAACTCTCGCTTACACATTTCAAAGTGATGGGAATAACATTGCCAGTAGAGCTCCCATTAATGTCAATGAGAATCACTGACAATTCCCAAGCAATACTTGGAAAACATCTTCATTGTTGCCTTGGGGCTATTGCTAATGCTGTGCACAAATAAGATGCAGCTCTTAAAGAGACAATTGCTTTTATACTGCAGAGCCTGTATCTTCATTGATGCTAAACAGAGATGGCAACACAAGAATGCATCATTCTTTTTACTTATCTGAAAGGCAATATTACTGTTTTTCTCAACTGTGTCCTCATTTTAAATAAGCAGAATAAATCTTTCTCAAAATAATGCTCTGATATGATTAAATGGAGATTACATTTTTTAAAATACATACATTACAAAACACTATAGAATCACCCTATTTATGGACCAGTTGCTGACATTTCTTTTTAGATAAGTAAGTCAATAACTATGGACTAAAATCGACTTACTATGATTGCAATTTAAAATTATAGAAATTATTTTTATTTTTTATCTAAACATTAGATTACAGAAATTAGAAGACCAAAAGAAAAAGGGTATTTTTATGTGCTTCCTAGAACTCTATTCTTTAGTAATGATATTTAAAGGGATAAAATATCTAAATATTCTATCATCTAAATACTAACCTGGGCTTCACAGGTGAGCCTTTTTGTTCTCCTGTTAAATGTAAATACTTTCACAAATCGTTAATATCAAACAAGAGCACCTTATCTGAACACAGACAGGTTCATGAACATTGTCCAGAACACAAAGATGATCAGCAACCTCCATGCAGAACCCTGATTTGTCAGATTCCAGATTCTAGGTTTTTGAAGGTATATGCATAAAGCATTGAAATGAGAAATAAGGAATTGAAAGTGAATGTTTAAGAGAACTGTAAACAGCATGAGTGACTATTACATTTTGCTCTGCCACTTCTTCCATAATTGTTTACTGGACTTTCAATTTACTGGTAGGAAATGAAGATTTAAGAATAAGCAGACTTGCCTTTTCTAAGTGATTAAATAGAATCAAAAGGGAGAAGGTAGGGCTGGCTCTAGTTAATAGAAGTCAATGAAAATCCTTGGCAATTAAAAAATGGTGTTGGTCTCTTTATTTGTTAAAAATACTTTATTAACAAATAAATAGGGACACATCAGTTGTTTCCATGTCTTGGCCACCATAAATAATGCTGCAGTGAACAAAGGGGTGCATATATCTTTATGAATATATGTTTTCAAATGTTTTGGGTAGAAGAGGGATTGCTGGGTCATATGATAACTTTAATTTTTTGAGGAACCTCCAAATTGTTTTTTTTTAGTGACTGTACCAGTTTACATTCCCACCAGTAGGAAGAAAGAAAGAAAGAAAGAAAGAAAGAAAGAAAGAAAGAAAGGCAGAGAGAAAGAAAGGCAGAGAGAAGAGAGAGAGAGAGAGAGAGAGAGAGAGAGAGAGAGAGAGAGAGAGAGAGAGAGAGAGAGAGAGAAGAGAGAGAGAGAGGAGAGAGAGAGAGAGAGAGAGGAGGGAGGGGGAGGGAGGGAGGGAGGAAGGAAGAGGCATCTATGTATTGCTGATTTTCAAATCTTTATCTCATCTCAGATTTCTCTGCTGAGCTTGGGACCCACTTATATTCAACTTACACTTAGACATATCCTCCTCACAATGCCTTAGATCCGTGGTCGGCAAACTGCAGCTCGCGAGCCACATGTGGCTCTTTGGCCCCTTGAGTGTGGCTCTTCCACAAAATACCACGGCCTGGGCGAGTCTATTTTGAAGAAGTGGCGTTAGAAGTTTAAGTTTTAAAAATTTGGCTCTCAAAAGAAATTTCAATCGTTGAACTGTTGATATTTGGCTCTGTTGACTAATGAGTTTACCGACCACTGCCTTAGATAATTTACCGTGTCCAAAACTAAATTCCTCCTTGTATTCAAATCTGCTTCTCTCTTTCCTCCTGAGTAGATTTTAGCATCATCTTTCTGTCTTGACATATAACTTTTTAAATATTTTTGGTTTATTTTTATTAGGAAGGGAGAGGGAGAGAGAGATAAAAACATCAATGATGAGAATCATTGATCGGCTGTCTCCTGCACAACCCCCACTGGGGATGGAACCCAGGCATGTGCTCTGACCAGGAATCCAACCATGATTTCCTGGTTCATAGGTTGATACTCAACCATTGAGCCACACCGGCTGGGCTTGACATATAGCTTTTGACATGATCCTTTATTCCTCTGTACTCCCCCTGGAAACACTCATCTGACCTAGCATTTCTTCATCTTAACATCTGTCAATCCTCTCTCTTCCATCTCCACTGCCCCTGCACAAGCACAGGTATTTCTCAACTCTATTATGTCAGCTGCCTCCTAATTACCTGCATCCTTCCAACATTCCATTATAAATGCTACTCCCAAAGAGATGTTTTAAAAATGCAAACCTCATCATGTCTTTCCTAAGCTTAATATCGCTCAGTTGTTTTGCATTGTCTGTAGAATAATGTGTAAACACCATAATGTGGTTTACAAGACCTCTCAGGAGATAATTTTTGCTTATTTTTTCAGGCTTAACTGCAGCTACTGCTTCCATATATCTACTACATTCCAACCTGGTTAATTATATTATTCATTATAGATGTCTGATATTGGAAGCAAGTATCTCTCTTCGCCTTTTGCCGATAATTAAGTTTGGATGGACCCCCTTTACTCCTTTCCTGATAATTGAGTAAGAAATCAAATAGTTCTTTTAAGAAACATGTCTGCAGATTCTTTTATCAGGGTCTGCAGGTGAGATTACAGGAAAAGAATAAACTCAGAATTTTTTACATTTGGCTTAAAGACCCATGTGTCAGAGTTCACATTTTTTTCTGTGTTATGAAGGAATGCCAAAGTTCATAAAACACAGAGTAAATAAATAAAATAATCAGCCAAAGATGCATTAGCCAGGAACATACCTATGCTGCAACAAAGAACACCTCTCTATAAAAAAGTGATAGATTGCATTTATTAAAGGATTATGGCTTGTTTTGGATTTTTTGCCAGCCCTCGCAGCCCCTCATAGCCCCTCCCAGCCCCGGCTTTGTCTGGAAGGTTGTTCTCAGTCTAATTAGCATATTAGCTCTCTATTATATAGGATTTCCCCAAAAAAGGAAGCTAAAATTGCAATTATCAATACTGATATAGAAAAATGAGTTAGTTGTAAAACAATTTTAATTCTCTACATAGTATTAAAAGTATATTTTTAAATGTATCTCTGAGCTAAAAAAAAAAAAAAAAAGTAAAGCAAATCACTATATTCCAAAAACTGAATGAAATCCTGAATCTTTAGCTCTAAGTGAACTCAGAAGCCTGTGTCTCTCTCTGAGGCACTTTGCCAATCCTTAGTGACTCAGAGCTCCTGCTCTGATGTCTATGAAGTGTGTGGGGACAGGGAAGTTCCTAGAGTTAGCTTGGAGATACTACCATAAAAACTCAGCAGAAGTGGCAGCACAACTGTAGGTGGCAGAAGAATTTATATCTCACCTGAAAAACGATAAAAGGTTTACATTAATTTGAGCCTCATAAATTTGGGACCTACCTGGGTGGTCCTCCAAACCGCAAGTAGATACATATCTATTTTAAAGTGAGTGTCCCAGAGTCAGCAGAGCTTGTGAACATCAAACACAAATGCCTGTGAAGGAAAACATCCAAGCATACAGGACAGCATACCTATCAGCAATGGCGATATGCATAATCCAAAGATTCCGATAGCTCAGCTATTCCTGAAATTTATTTTACATATCTTTACAAATACTTATCTTTTCTGTTTATATTTGTATCCATATTTATAACATTTATTTAAGAGCAAAGTTTTGGTTATCCAAGTTCGTGTTCACTGTTCCCGCTGTTATAGGAAATATTCATAATCTAGAGTTCTATATTTGATTTCTCTCTCAAACTTCATTAGCTAAATTCTATTTTATATATGTATATAAATGTGTATGCATGTTCAATTTTAGGGAAAGCAGAAAGGTTGTATAATGCCTGAATTATTAGACACCAAACCATGTCCTTCTGTTTCAAAAACATAAAAAGTACATATACAATAGGGTTTTTATTCTTGATTTTCAATGTTTTTCCCCCTAAAATCTCCTTCCTTTGCTTCCTTTGCTCTTTATACTTAGTATTTATGAATAAAGTATGACTTTTGTTATTTGTAGGAAACCTTACATTTTTTCCCCTGCATGTTCCAAAAGAAACTTTTATCTCTACAATTCAAATATTTTTCAGATTAATTCTAGGGTATTAGCTTCTCATTCATATTTTTTAAGTTGGATGATTGAAAGTACTGAATTCTTTATTGTTTTCTTCTGAGCAAGTATTGAATTTTAGGATATCTCAGATATTATTCTACATCCAGAATCATTGAATTAAATACAGCAGGTCCTCGAATAACATCATTTCACTCTTTTTCAGTATAAAATTAATGAGTTGCTGTAGGAGCTTAATTTGTATTTATATTAATTATCCTATGGCAACATTGGTTTTGTTATATATCATTTTGCTTAAAGTCATAGGACCTACTGGCAACGTTAAGCAAGAACTTACTGTACACTCCTGCTGTAGACTACTTGCTTAGCACTTCCTGGGCCAATCCTTTTCATTGTTGACTTCATATACCTATATGTAAACCACTCATGTAGATGTGTAAGAAAATATGTTGATCAGTGTATGAAATAATATACAACATACTACCTATTAGAATAATTAATGTACAAAGATATAGTCTTATCTCTCCAATGTTATAACAAATTTGATATTTTTTCTATTTTCTACACTATCTACTCTTTTACAATTATGTACTTATTTTTTAATTGATTGACAAGGAACCTGATTAGGTTCAAAGTTTAATTAATTTTTTAGTGACTATTATTTCTGAAAGGAGATGAACTATGAATGAATATGTTATAATTCACATTGTAAATATTCTTCATGTGCATACCTAACATTGTTCCTGAAACTGTAAGTCCATGCTGTTTTAGGCAGAATTTCAGGGAGAAAGAGAAGGAGGGAGAGATTGGGGGAGGGGGGGGAGAGAGAGAGAGAGAGAGGGAAGGGAAGGGAAGGGAAGGGAAGGGAAGGGAAGGGAAGGGAAGGGAAGGGAAGGGAAGGGAAGGGAAGGGAAGGATAGGTTCCCACTAAGGATAACTATTTTCGACATGATTGAAAGCTTTCAATGCTTTAGCTCTCATTGGATTGAAGTGGACTACAGAGCTGAGTTAAAGGCCTTCAACAACAGATCAACATTTGTGTGTGTGTAGACTTTATTTGTTCTGTATGTAAAATTCAAGTGAGAAGAGAATGAATGGCAAACTTCAGATATTAGTTTAAAATCTGTCTTTTTTTTTCTTCAGTAAATAAACTAAAATGAATGTTGGAAAAACTCGATTCTTATAAAAAAAAGATTTTGCATGTAGTTATTTCCCTTTTCTGTGTGAGATTTCTTTCTTCATATCCAGTACACAATAAAATGCACTTTCCTTCTGTTCATCAATATTAGTTCCTTTAGAAACAGTTTGTCACAGTGAAATAATTGCAAATAAGCGCATTTTCCCCTTGTCTTTATCATAAAACATTGCAGCTCAGTGAACTGTTATCTGTCTTAGTGAAGAATAGTTTGTTTGCATCTTTCCTTAATCTTCTTAAAACAAGAAAATGAGTTTGCTAATGTCAAAGCTGAGCCTGCTATGTATTCACCTAATGCTGTGCTTAATACATAATCTTTTCCTCATTAATTGTTCAGCAAACATATGGTGGTATCCAGATGAGGTCAAATGTAAGTAGATCTTACCAGTTCTATGGAGAATCACTTTAACACTTGGAACTTTTCCTTTGAGAAACACATTGACATTTACTCTCACACACAAATGAAGTTCATAAATCCTTCACTTCTAGATTGAACTGTCATCTGGCATGACTTAAATCAGTCTAAACGATGTCCATTAAAGTCATTTTTATGGTCAGTGAACTTGATCTGATGGGTTTTCCCAAGGATCTACCATAACTTTATATCAATAGTCTTAAAAAGTTTTATCTTGTCTCATAGCTCTTTCTTTTTGCTTTTACAGGCACCTCATAGACTAACATAAGAACTCCTTGTTCACTTTTTACACACTGTTTTCCATCTGACTTTGTTCTCTTATGACAAGGTCCATTAATAGAATTTGTTAATGGTGTGAATGGGAAAGAGTGCCAAGTTAGAAAGGATAACTGAATTTTTGTTTTATTTCCCTTTCTCCTCAGTTACCAAGAATTCAGTCTTTACTGCACCTGTGTCCCATCCATTTGATTGATGTGTCTTTTATTCTACCTTTATATAATAAAACTGCCCGTAAGTTGTGGAGCAAATCTCAAATATTAAGTGGTAGTATTACTTCATATGAGTATGTAGATGAGAGGAGGGGGAAGAAAGAATACATTTAGGGTAACAATTGGTTTTATTACAGGTCCTGCAACTTAAAATTTTTTAAAAGCACTAAACTCTCTTAAATCAAAATGACCACATCGTGGAAATGGAGAGTGTAGTCTTTAAAAATAAAATATAATAAATTTAAAAAAATAAAACAATGAACCTTAATACTATTATTAAACTCATAGAAAATATGTTTCTATTACAGGTTTTAGGATAATCATGAGCAACAAAAAGTGGTGTAGATTTGTACAGCAGTTTTCAGAATATTTGGTCTCAGAATGTATTTGAACTCTTACAGGATTTAGAGAAACTAAAAGAAATGTGCACACTATTGTTATTAACAGCACTAGAAATTAAAACAGAAATGTTTAAAATATTTACATATTAATTTATTTAATAATAAAACAGTTAAATATATTACATAGTAACATAAAACATTTTAATCATAATTATATTTTTCAAAAAAGAAGAGCAGAATTGTGTTTCATTTATTAAATCTCTTTAATATTTGACTTAATAGAAGAGAGCTGGATTCTTATATCTGCTTCTACATTCAATTTATTGTGATATCACCTGTCATGTAGATTCTGGAAAACACTACTGCACACACTTGGAAAAGACATATATCATCTTAGTATTATTAGGACAATAGTTTTATCATTGTAAATTCCTTAAAGGGGTGGGGCCTCAAGGGACTCCTAAAGTACTCTCTTTACACTATGGTTTGAGACTGCTGAAATAGTCATTAGGAATTTGTGCTTTAACGTTAAATAGGTTAGCCCTTGGTTGTCTTCACTGTTTGCTAGTTATTTGTCTTGAGACAAAATACTTAACCCTTGTGAGCCTCAAATATCCCATCTACAAAATGGGCTTACTAATTGTAACTACCTGATAAAATTGTTTTGAGGTATAAAAATATAATGTTTATCAAATGTAAATCACTAATACTGAAATTAAAACCCTCTATAGTTGCTTGCTCTTATTATAGAATTCAAATATCTGTTAAAATGGACTTTTAAAATCAAATTACAATGAAAATTAGATTATTTTTATTTTCATTTTGTTGTTTTTCCTCACATGACCAGTCCTTTTAAGAAACTGTTGTTTTAAATGATTGTTTTTTGTTTCTTATGCAACCATAAAACCTAATGATACATGGGGTTCTCTTTATAGTCAGCATTTTTTCCATGTGTATATAAACCAAAGCTCCTTTCCTTTAAAAAAAATAAAAACAGCTAAAAATTTAAGAATAAGATTAAGGAAAAGAAGGCATTATGAGTAAGGCAACTGAATAAGCAATGACTTCCTTCAAAACATTGATCTGTGTAATCTTAACTGCTTTTCTTACCATATATTTCTAAAATCTATGTATTTTTTAATATTTTCATTGATTTCAGAGAGGAAGAGAGAGGGAGAGAGAGAGATAAAAACATCAATGATGAGAGAGAATCACTGATCAGCTGCCTTCTGCACACCCCCTATTGGGGATCTAGCCTGCAACCGGAGCATGTGCCCTAGACAGGAATCGAATCCAGGACCCTTCAGTTTACAGGCCAATGTTCTATCCACTGAGCAAAACCAGCTAGGGTTATGTATTTTTATTTTTTAAAATTGCGTCTCAACAAATTAAATAGCAATGCTGTGATTACATAGGTTTGAAATATTTATTGCTAGAAACACTATAAAAGTGTGTAGAAATAATACAATGATTTAGAAGATATTCACTTAGTTTATTCCTTAAACAGGAGTAAAATAAAATCTGTAATTGCAAAGGTTAGGCATATAGCCATTATATTTATTACTATAATTAAGCAAAATTTACAAAAGAGCCAAGCTGATTTATGTGCCCAAGATTCATAATGTTTATAGTGTAGAATATTTTTTTAGGAAGAGAATTAATTTTTTTACATGTTGACTTTACATATATGACTCATTATATGTTTAATTTAAATAAATACATTTACATACTTTAAATGTTTATTTGATATTCTTATTGATCTATTTTGCCATATATAAATGGCATTTTGGCAGTAGCTTTCTTTTGTGGTAAGAGCAGTAACACGAAAACTATTTAAAAATTTTTGTGCATGATACAGTATTGTCAACTGTTGGCACAATGTTATACAGCAGGTCTCTAGAAATTATTCATCAATATAATGGAAATTTATATTTATTGTGCAGCAAATTCTCATTTTGCCCTCCCTCAAGCTCATGGCAACGACCATTCAACTCTCTATATGTATGACTAATGTATATACCTCATGTAAGTGGAATAATGCATTCATTGTTTTTTGTAAATCATTATATGTGCATTTCAAGTACACCTGAAATCATGTTCATACACAAGTGGTCTCAGCAATCAAAAAGCCTACACCATTCAGTTTATTCCTCCTACATCATCTCTCATAACGTTCATGTGCATGTTCTTGTTCAACACATTCTGTCACTGTATTCCATCCTCACCTCACCACTTACCCCCATTTGAATGATCTATCCCTGGAGTTCTGAATGATTCATCTCTGAGTTCTAAATGTTATGGCCAATTCTTTATGAAATAAATCAGTATTTCCCAAATGCAGATATGTGAATTGTCTATAACAGAAATAATTTAAAGAAATCTAAAGTATATTGAGTTCTAGCTACTAAGTAAGCCCAGATGGTCTGACTTAGTTGGTCTAGAATAGGTTTGGCCAGTTTGTATTTTTAAGAACCTTTCCAAGTGATTATGGTGAACATTGAATTTTATAAATTATTGGAATATAATATCTTGAAATGGAGGCTGTAATGAAGGAGGGGATTTTGTTTCATTCTTATAATAAATAAAGCATACAGTAGTGCCCCCTTATCCACATATCCACAGGTATACATTCCAAGACTTCCAGTGGATGCCTGAACATTGGATCATACCAAACCTTATATATACCTATGATAAAGCTTAATGTATACATACAATAAGAGACTGACAACAATAACTAATAATAATAAATTAGAACAATTTTAACAATATGTTGTAATAAAAGTGATCTAGTATGATCTCTTTCTCTCTCATAACCAATACTGCTACTAAGTGACCAATGGGCAGGTAGCATACACAACATGGATAAGCTAGACTGAGGATGATTCATATCCTGAGCAGAATGAATTGGGACTATGTAAGATTTCATTACAATACTCAGAATAGCACACAATTTAAAGCTTACGAATTTTTTTATTTCCAGAATTTTTTATTTAATATTTTTGGACTGTGATTGACCATAAATAAACTGAAACCTCAGGAAATGAAACACAGATAAGGGGGACTACTGTATATTTCTGCCTGAAGAGTTGTTTGCATTTTTATAGTAGACTAGAGGCCTGGTGCACAAAATCTGTGCACGTAGGGGGGGTGTCCTTCAGCCCAGCCTGAACCCTCTCCAATCTGGGACTCCTTGAGGGATGTCTGACTGCCCGTTGGGATCGGGCCTAAACGGGCAGTTGGACATCCCTCTCACAATCCAGGACTGCTGGCTCCAAACTGCTCACCTGCCTCCCTGCCTGATTGCCCCTAACCACTTCTGCCTGCCAGCCTGATCACCCCCTAACCACTCCCTTGCCAGCCTGATCACCCCCTAACCACTCCCCTGCCAGCCTGATCAACACCTAACTGCTCCCCTGCCATCCCAATTGCCCCTAACTGCCCTACCCTACAGGCCTTGTCCCTCCCCTGCAGGCCTGGTCCCCCCAACTGCCCTACCCTGCCAGCCTGGTCACCCCAAACTGCTCTCCCCTGCCAGCCTGGTCACCCCAAATGCCCTCCCCTGCTTGTCTGGTCACCCCTAACTGCCCTCCCTTGCCAGCCTGGTCGCACCCAACTGCCCTCCCCTGCTGGCCCAATTTCCCCTAACTGCCCTCCCCAGTAGGCCTGGTCGCTCTCAACTGCCCTCCCCTGCAGGCCCGGTCACCCTTAACTGCCCTCCCCTGCAGGCTTGATTGCCCCCAACTGCCCTCCCCTGCAGGCCTGGTTGCCCCTAACTACCCTCCCCTGCCGGCCCGGTCACCCTTAACTGCCCTCCCCTGCAGGCCCAATTGCCCCCAACTGCCTTCCCCTGCCCAAATCAATGAGCCTGAATAAGACTCTTTAGGATTCCCATGACATCAGATAGTTATGGTTAGGGTCTTGAAATGTATTGTCATATAAAGCAAAGGAATAAAATTGCATTGCTAGAAATAACTCACAAAGAGAATAAATCAAATGTAGAGCACTGATATTTGGCCATAATTAATCAGTCTCCTTGATAAGAAGCAATTGAGAGTTGTATCAGTTCTATGGTTAAGGCTACATATTGTGCCGAAACCGGTTTGGCTCAGTGGATAGAGCGTCGGCCTACGGACTGAAAGGTCCCAGGTTCGATTCCGGTCAAGGGCATGTACCTTGGTTGCGGGCACATCCCCAGTAGGGGTTGTGCAAGAGGCAGCTGATCGATGTTTCTCTATCATCGATGTTTCTAACTCTCTATCCCTCTCTCTTCCTCTCTGTGAAAAATCAATAAAAAAATAAAATAAAAATAAAATAAAATAAGGCTACATATTGTGTTATGATTTAATTTAAGTAAAATAGAGATGAAAATGATTGGAAAATTGTGTTTATTGAGAAACAGTTTTATAGTAAAAATTTTAAGGGTCAGTAGGCATATATAGCATGTGCAGAATGTGGCATTCGTAATCTTAGGCAACAAAGAAAAAATTAAGATATGGTTCATGTCTTTAATGACATACTGATAGTCTCATCAGGATCAACTAGAAAACATGATTTGAGCAATTATTACTTAATAAAACAGAGAACAGAAAAAGGTCTTAATTACTCTCTATCAAAGGAAGCAACAGTGTGGCCTGGAGGTCTGGACTGCCATCCAAGTAACATGTCAGGCAATTCATTTAACCCCTTTCAGCAGAAAGTTTCTGCTTTAAGTAAGAATGATATCATACTTCATATTAGTTATTTGAAGATGTAAAAAAAATATCCTAGCCAGAGCATAACCCTTAGTAGGCATACATACACAAGTGCTATTTCTCTTCTTTCTTTTACTGCCTATGAGAGGCATTGTTTGAAGGGGGGAAAAGACAATAAATTTGAAATCAGAATGTCTGCCCTGCAGTCTGTTTGGCTATATTTGCTGTCTATGTTCTTGGGCAATCAATAGACACTCTTTATTCTTCAGTTTCTGTTGAATAGGCTTCATGACAATTGCTCTAACCACCACTTATGTTTGATCTTAAAAAGCCTAAAATACCATCCAGATATGCTATTATCACTAAATGGAAAGTTGAAGAGGGAAAACAAGGTATTTCAATGCCAAAAGAAACAAAAGCAACCTGTATTTTAGTCTAAATGATCCAGACTCACTGCCCATGTTGATTGCACTTACCAGGAATGAAATGTTCTGTACTTCCACTTCACATTGCTGGCGTGAGTGCAGCCATCCAGGTTGAATGTGAAGAAAGAGCACAAGGTGTGAGAATACAGCAGAATATTTTGGAGTATACAAATATATGTGTTTGCATGTACAAGCTCTGGATGGGGTTCCTATTCTTATGTGAAGTTTTTAGATTTAATTAATAGGGATCATAACAGTGAGCATTTGCCATGCATTAGAGTTGTAATGTAAATGCCTTTGTTTTTACTCACATTGAAGATCTCTGGACTATGAATTTCATTATTTCAGATCCTAGCAATTTAGAATACCTAAGAAGAGTTTTGTTTTTAATGCTATTGAATATGAAATGTCTACTGTTTATTCTACCCCCCAGACATGTGCTACACAAAAGATGCAGGGGATTTAGATACTTTCAATAATGTAAACTATAGGTAGGGAGTATGATGATATATAAAACATGAAATTACTTCCAATCTGAAAGCATGTTGAATGACATAATGCATCATCAGTTTTGATTGATTACCATTCCTTGTCTCTGACTCTTCCCTCTCATTGATTCCTTTATTTAATTAAAAACTCTCTTGTGGAAGCTTTAGGAAACACAAGGATGAATGATGAAATGTGATCTCTGCTCTTAAGAACTTAAGAGTGGAATCAGGGAAACAAATATGTACCCACCATAAAAGCAATCTGAATAAAGAAGTAGTGTGCGCTCTCAAAGGTACACAGATATCATAGATTTTCAGAAAAAGGAATAGAGATAGCAGGTTTTTGAGTACAGAAGAAAAACTTTCAGAGGAAGGAGATATTTAAGCTCTCCCTTGAAGGATGGCTGACTATTGACAGGAGAGAAATACCTTTAATGTATGGATCATCAGATAAAAGCGATTCTGATGCATAGAACTCAAGAAGAGGAGTAAACCATGTTAAAGAAATGTTATCCTGATTTCTTCCCATGGAGAGGCATGTAATACAGGGTGAAGCATAATTTATGGTACCTATTCCATTATAAACTGGAGATTGAAAACATCAATACAAAAATTGTAAGGCTATGTTTTAACAGTTCTGATTTGGGGGTGGATGTTGAGTTACTTCAGTCTTGAACAGCAAATGCACTTAGGACCAGGAGTCCTGTCTCTTTTCATGGCACTTCCATATGACTAGGAATTGTGACCCTGTCTATGAGGTTTTCAAGTATCCTGAGATGTTTAAAACCAAAATACTTATACAGTATAAGATACTTTGAAAGCAAGCAAATTTTTGGAACTTAAATGAGTGCGGTTCCTGTTGGATGATTAAAAATAATAGTGGTGAAGGCCTAGAAATGGGTTGGAGATGGGGTGGAGGGGGTCAATGAGGGGAGGGAAAGGGTACATCTGTAATACTTTCAACAATAAAGATAAATTTAAAAAAAAAACACAGGTCACAACAGAAATATTTGCTACTCAGCCCATTTATCCTAGGAATTACACAACATGGACCGCTTTTAATAACTCTTCTCATTGTGATGATTTCCTCCTGGTTTGCAGAGATGTACAAACCATTTGGTCTAGAAATATAATATGTCAAGATGAAAACTTATGAAATAAAAATTAAAATACAATAATTTAAAAAATAAATAAAAATAATGTGCTGATTACTCTTAAATGGAGGATATCACTGGATTATATCCAGGACAGCCAACATGGCTCCTAAACTCCTAAACTTGTTCATGCTGCTCTCCACAGTGGAGAGCAGCATGAACAAGCTGGCCTCTGACATGGCTCTGGAACAGTTCCCAGGAGTGAGTGCTCCACTGAGTGGGGAGTAGATGGTTGCTACCCTATTTTGCCTCATCCCAGTATATTCAGCCATCTGATGCAGACCTTTAGGATGTCTCCCCTGTCATGCCTGCATTCATGTCAGGCTAGTCATGGCTGGGAAGAACTTGACGCTGTTACCTCAAGCCTTTCCATGCATTCAAGTTGACTGAGGATTATGCCTTCAAATCTCAAAAGCTTTTGTGTGTTTTACAGAAGTAAGGGCATAATCTGCTACCTACACAAAGACCCCAGATAGCAGGGGAAGGCAGGAAAAGGAGGGTTAGAAATTATACAACAAACCAATAAAAAACTGAGAAGGGATGGAGACCAAGATGGCTCCTGATTTGCCTCCTCCCATGACCCACTGAAAATATAACTATACCCAGAGCAAGTATCTCTGAGAAAAATCCAAGTATCTCTGAGAAAAACTCATTGAGTGACTCCTACAAATTGGACAACTGAGAAAACTCCCACCAAACTCCCATCAAAATGGGTGTTCTCACCATCAACCTCACTCTAAGTGTATAGTGCCATACAATCTGGAGGGAGCCCTCCACTCCCAGCCTATGCCTGAGAAGCAGAGTTCAGACCACACCTCTAATGCCCTGACTTTCAGCAAAGGAGAGGCAAATAGCAGGCCCTCTGGAGTTGTGACTGAGGCACCAAATGTACTGATATTTCAATGACAGACTTGGCCAGTATTAAAATGGTGGGAGATTTATTTTTTTAATTCCAATATACTAACTTCAATGTACTTTAATTAAATCGGCATAAACTGAAGTTATATGAAAGTACATTCAACTTTAGCCTGGCCAGAGTGGTTCAGTGGTTGAGCATTGACCTATGAACCAGGCGGTCATGGTTCAACTCCGGGTCAGGGCACATGCCCGGGTTGTGGGCTTGATCCCCAGTAGGGGACCTACAGGAGGCAGCCAACCCATGATTCTCTCTCATCATTGATATTTCTCTCTCTCCCTCTTCCTTCCTCTCTGAAATCAATAAAAATATATTAAAAACAAAAATAAAACTTTAGGGGTCAGAAGGATTTAGCCACTGGAAATGATGAGTGACTATATTGTATCTAACGAAGTAGAAGGATGGATTAATTGTGAAGCATTGATATTATTTCTTGCTTGCATCTTCTGATAAGCATCAGACCTCAAAGGGAACAGTTTTTTCTTAGGAGTTCAGCTTTTGCCATTTTAAATAAGAACATGTTAATATGGATGTGATCTACATTTATACTTATAAAGTTAGTAAAATTTTATACAATTTTAGAATTTTGATAATATTAAACGGTATAAGGTTTAAGTCGTTAGTTTTGTATCTGCAAATTCGCTTTGATTCTAATATATATCTCACTCATTATATGTAGAATCTTTATTTTCTGACGTAATACTTTAAGAAGCTTCTTTAAATATCCTAGAATTTAGGTCCCACATAAATCAAAGGAAGCAAATGTTAGTACATAAAAGGTCTATAAAAACTACTTAGACTATGCACTAAGAATTTTTATGTTGACTATGGTTTCACACTTTCAAAACATTAAAAGTCTGGTTATTGTTACATATCAAATATCTTTTCTACATATCTTTTTTGATAGTCATTTACCCAAAACTACAGATTTGATGACTCACTTTTCTTTTTCTATATCTGAAGGTTACTAAGAGAGCAAATTATTTGATTCAATGCAGTTGCATTTGTGAGAGAAATAAATCAGAAAGCATGGCAGTAATAACCACTGTGACCTTGAACAGGAGGTCAATTTTCACAGGTCAGGTTATTTATTATTAGAAAACTCACTGTTATATAATCTAATTTTTCTACAGTTTTGATGTATATAAAGCAGTGCCCGTAAATGTACTTTCTTTCCTTAGTACAGCAGGGGAATTGGGTGCTGAAATGATTGTCTGCTATGTTTTATTTAAGCAAGCGACAAAATCAATCAAGGAAGGTCAATACAAACCACAAAGAGGAGAGAATTAATGCATTATTTAGAAAAAAGCAATATACAGAGCATGTATCATAGAAATGTACATTTGAAACAAACGATCTTACTAAACAGTGTAACCGCAGTGAGTTTAATAAAATTTGAAAAAAATAAAAATCAGTTTTAAAAATGGGGGGAAAAAAGGAAAAAGGAAAAAGAAGTTGCCCTACTTCAAGTCCATGCCACAAGTGTGAATATCATGAGTGGTAGCTTGAATCCTTCTTGTTTGCCCTCTTCCTTTCACTTAGGTTATTTTTCATTACAGAGATTCCCAGAGGGTTTATTTTTCTCTCTACCGATTTTTTTAAAGCACCACAAAGGCAGCTTGTAATTCACATTGATTTTAGGACAAGGGTGTCGCGGTTCATTCACAGAATAAAAATCAAGTCTATGTGTATTAGCTGTACGTGGTCTGAAAAAAAGGTTTTTTATGAGGTTTCCTCTTACTATTTTAGCTTTTTAGAACGTTTATTCCATCATATAGTAACATTTAGGACAATCTGGAGATTAGTTTATTTTCAAATTATTTTAATTAAAAAATTCTTATTTATATGTGGTGCATTGCTGTATCCATAGAGCTTTATAATGAAAGTTTCCCTGTAACATATTACAGTGTCCCAAACTGCACCTGTTTTGTTTTCCTAACAACTCAGTCCATAGTTTGTATTAGACACATATGCTAAAAAACTACTTTTGTACATCATCTGATTTTGTATACACATCAATACTTTCTTGACACTGTATTGGAAACCTATATCTTGTTTTGCTAAATTAATTTGATGAAGACCCACTATATTACCCATTTGAATAACTTTTCCTTGTGGCCTATTAAAGGTATATGCATTAATTGAATCCATTCTATATTAGTAGTTAATTACTTAGCTACGTTGGCTTTCTGCTATCATTTTATTCATTTATCATATTTCCATTGGTTACCAGCCCCAGTAACTAGGCACTAATAAACATATGGATCCTGTCTTCAAAGAACTGAGTGTTAGACTCAAGTGTAAAACATTTTCACAGCATGTTTTTAAGGGATTAAAAAATGTAAACCTTGTAGTTCTGGAAAAATAATAAAAATTACAAATTCCACTTGTGAAAAGGGAACATTGAACTAGGGGATATCTTTGATCTGTAAGAGTGAGTAGACCTAATAAGGACAAGTAGCCGTACAAGTGTGTACAGGCACACAGATTGAAATAGTACAGTTCATTTAAGGATTTGCAACAGTTTCTCTGTGTGTATGAATTTGAATAAGGGAATGGAGAATAAGTTAGTATAAGCATGAAAAAAAATATGCAGGAGTGAGATCATAATTGACTATATTTTTGTATCTTATTTGTCCCGAAGTGTTTCTCTCCAAGTGTCTATGTTTCTTAAGATCTTTTAGGTTGATGTTTTGTTGACTGATAACACAAATGCCATACTCAAGTAAGCTTCTTAAGTTATCTTCTCTGATAATTTAACTAGAGGCCTGGTGCACTAAATTTGTGCATGGGGGGGAGGTGTCCCTCAGCCCAGCCTGTGCCCTTTTGGAATCCGGGAGCCTGCAGGGGCAGGAGGCAACCCGGTGATCAGGGGAAGGCGATGCCCCATCACATCTCTGCTGCTGCCACTGCTGGCAGCACAAGCCTCGGCTGGCCCTAGTTACCTGAGCCTCAGGCAGCCCTGGGCAGCTGGGCAGCTGCCATCTGAGGCTTGTCTGTGCCTCAGGCGGCCCTGGGGGGCTGAGGGGACTGCGTGACTCCAGAGGCAGGTGCCCTGGTGGGGCTGAGGGGACTGGGCACCACCATCTTGTGGCTGTGGGAACCGCCATCTTTGAGGGTGTGGCAGTCAATTAGCATATTCCCTCCTTATTGCCTGTGGGTGCCACCATCTTTGCGATGGCATGAGGGTCAACTAGCATATTCCCTCTTTTATTAGATAGGATGTTCTACCTCTATTCTTTATCTGAGGCAAACTCCATCATTTCTTACAGATCAAACACTGTGTTAGAGCCCATCACTGGTTAAAACACATGCAAATCTCTTAAATGTAAAGTTGACATAGCGGAGAATATTGATAAAATAACATGTTTTATTTTAAAAGTTCTCATTTAGAGCTGCATCAGATTTAAAAGTTTCAAAGGATTGCCCTATATATTTTCAGGTCAGAATAGGTGTATAAGTAAAGGTTCTCCTGATGGATGAGCTAATTTTACATTTCACAAAGGCACAGTTATAAGTACATGTTAATCATCTAATCATTCTAGCTCTGCTTTTTCTCCGGAGGAAGTTGCTACAGGAAGTCAAAGAATTTATAACTTGGGCCTGAAGATACATGAAGTAGACACAAAGCATGGGTCATATGAGTCACATGGGTCACATGTGATAGACAAAACTGTCAAAATTGTGTGTACCAATTATACTAGCCATACTGCATTAATCCAGTTTCCTTGGAAGTTTATACAAATAACATAGACCATAGAACTGTGTTGCCATCCCAGAACTATAGAGGGATACTCCTTGGTCTAATTCAGAGATAGATAAATGTGAATGTACTCACCAGAACAAACCAAGTTAAGCTGTAGTAACAAGCAATCCCCACATCTCAGTGCTTTCAAATGGCAAATATTCTTTTTTTCTTACATGACTTTCCCAGTGCAAGTTGCTCAAGTATCATTGATATCATGGTCATTTGAAGGCCTGGGCTAATGTAGTAGCCACTATATTAAATGTTACCAGTTACCCTGTCAGATAGAAGAGAATTCTGAAGAATCTCATGCTGGAAAGTAAATGCTCTGCTCAGATCCACACAATATCTATTTATAACTCAAAAATAAAAATTGTGACTCTACCCACACAAAATGGGGTCATGAAGTGCAGTTCTTTGGTGATTTGCACTGACTACCTCACAATGCATGGGAATAGGCCATGTTGCCTTTATATTTTCCTCATGAATATACAAGACTAAGTTTTCTGGTAAGTCCAATCAATGTTATGCTCCTTTCTCATGAACATTATGTAGAAGATGACCTAGCAAATCCAATCAAGTTCATCATGACAAGTCCATGGCAAAGACCATGAGGTTTATCTGAGGTAAATAATTTCTATTTGATAATATATGACAAAGATCTTTAGGACTTTAGGAAAACAAAGTTTTTGATAGAAAATGTAAATATGCTGATTAAAGTATAACTAAATGTAATAAAACAAAAATAAAAATATCCTGCTCTGGCTGGTGTAGCTCGGTTGGGTATCAATCAGTTCCGTGCACAGAAAGGTTGCCGGTTTGATTCTTAGTCAGGGCACATGCCCAGGTTGCAGGCTTGATCCCCAGTAGGGGGCATGCAGGAGGCAGCCTACCAGTGTTTTGCTCACACATCGATGTTTCTGTCTCTTTCCTTCTCCTTTCCTCTCTAAAAGTCAATAAAGTTTTAAAAATATAAATAAACATATCCTACATAGTTTATCTCTTTACATGTTAACAAAATATTTAATAGTTTTTAATATTCCATTGAATATATGCATCATAACTTACCAATTTCTTATTTTGAAGCTTTTATGTTTTATATTTTCAATGTCCTAGAGATCATTTAAATGGGCATATAAGTGCAAAGTATTTTTCCTGAATTTTCAGGTTATTGTGTAAGAAAAATACATGTAAATGAGATTAATATTAGCATGTTCAGAGCTCTTTGTCAGATTGGTTAACTGTTGAATTCTTTACTTATTCAAAAATATTTATGGTAAACATTTTATGTGCCAGTCTCTCACACACACACCACACACACACTACACACACACACACACACACACACACCAATATAATATCTGGTGTTAAGAACTTTAGTGTGACAAAAGTAATTATTAAAAAATAGATTAACAAAATTATTTCAGACTACCAAAAGTGCCATGAACACAGCTCATCAAAAAATATGATAGAGACTGGGGGCTTGTTTAGGAAATGGGGGCAGGAACCTCTCTAAGGAAGGATTATGTTTATTTAAACTGATGCTAACCTGGAGGTGGAGGTAGCCACTAAAGTGAAAGGTTAGTGAAAGTTCTTTAGTTTCCTGTGTAGGAGCAACTATACTAGTACTTATTCTTACTTATTTGACATTGTAGATCTTATAGATGAAGATTTGTGCATGATTTTGTTCACACTTGAAATGTAAATATTCCTGAGGGTGAGTATAAATGGAATGTCCGTCATTAACATCTGGTATAAACTGATGTATCAAGTCCTAAAGTAAAGGATGGCCAAACTGGGAATCTGATAATACAGAATAAATTTGGAATGTGTGATGACGTGCCTCGAGAAAATCAGATGTAGATTCATAGGCTCATGGAAAAGGATCTGAACCATGAGAAAGCGTGATTATACTAGTAAAGGCAAGTGAGTAAACAATGATCATTAATTTTGCTTTACATTTCATCCAACTAGAGCCTTGTCATATAACCTGCTTCTTTTATTTTTTATCAAATTACCTTTCTGCACTTTTCTTATCAACTCTCCCTCTCATTTTATTGGTATTACATTTTCTTTTTTGGTAAAAATGCACTAAAAACTCATTATTACCACTCTGCTTGGTTATTAAATTGTTTTTCCAACAATCCTTAAACATTCCCCAAAGCAATTATCCCCAGCTAAATAAGCAGTGATATTCTGAGACTGAGAATTTAATACAGGATTCATTTAAGTGACTTTAATGGTTTCTATATCTCTTATGTACATATTATTTTACATTGTGTAGATGCTTGATTTATCTTAAATATGTTTTCTGTCCCCATCTATACAATTTAATGAACTAAAATATCATGATAACATTAAGTCAATATTTATTTTTTTAGAGAAGTCACCCATTATTTTTCCAGAGAGTGCATATTTCTCAGACTTCAAGAACTCATATACAAAAGTATCGCACATGGTAGCACTACCCTTGCATTAATATAGTGGGATCTACATTCCTAGAGAAGTGAGTTTAGGGCTCTGAGTGGACTAAGACGATATCCAAATCTCCTGTGTGTACTGCAGAAACAGTGCTTACATTGTCAAAATTGGCATATATTAAATGACTCTGAAAGTGATTAAGCGATGCTCTAAATGATTTTTTAGAAATAATTTTTATCTCAAAAGGCAATTAAGTAATTTTATTTCTCTCTATTCACTACCTAAGATATTTAAAAATAAGATGAAAAAATATTTGGTGGAAGTCAATGTATAAATTACAGACTGCTAGCTTAGAGAAGGGCCCTTGTGAATCAGGAATCACCTTCTATACTTTTAAGCTATCATTCCCTCAAAACAGCTCAAACTCAACATCTAAAGTGAATTCAGGTTCCCTACACAAAATAAGCCTATATAAACTTCCATTAATCCTCCAAATGTCTAAAATGTAAGAAATTAACATTAGATATTAAACTATTACAATGTATGTGGATTTGTCCCACTTAACAAATCAAATGTTTAGAGCCATAGCTGATATATGTGATTTACTATTTGCAATATATAAATCAGTTTATGGCTTTTATATCCCAAAGCATCTCCCATGCCCCTATAAAAAAATAATTCCGAAAATACAACTTTATTTACAATAGTATTTGCCAATACCATAAAGAGTTGAAGTCAGTTAAAATTAATGCCATAATTCAGAATGAGAAAGATATCTTTAAACAATCATGAAGGACAAAGTATTCTTATTTAAGAGCTTTAAGAGATCAATTCCCCTACTGAGAAAAGTTTCAGAAACACTCTTTGATGTTTTGATAGTAAACAGGTATATTCACGTTAAACAAAAAATAAAAATAAAAAGTATATTTAGTGTAAGGAGAATTAAAGTTTTGAGTTTTTAAATTTTAGACAATATATTATGGAAAGATTTCTTTGAACCAAAGTAAGTATTGATTTCCATGAAGTTATTTGCAATTTATTAACTCCAGAAATTTTTGAACTATCATAGGAACGATTCTTTGCACAGTTATCTGAACAACACCAATTTGTAAATACCAAAAAATGCCTCAGAGTAAACTGTCAAGAATATATTCTATTGATAACTCTCCCTTAAGGACCCCATTGTATGTAGAGATTTCAGTTTTACAAGAGATTATTTTTCTGGATGTGTCCCCTAGGAGTTGAGGATGTAGGTGTTTGAATGGTAAGGATGAAACAATGCTGCTCTTTTGTTTTGTTTTTCCTAGAAAATGAAAAGGCACCATTGTAATTATGACTATGCTCTAATGAGTAAATGAGGTGTTTTTTTCACTTGAGCTTATTTTTGCCAAAGCCTAACCACTGTCCAGAGAGGGTTCTTGAGAAGGTTAGTTTTTATTTCTCTTAGAAGGGAATCAAGAAACACTAGGCCTGCAATGACCCAAATAACTCTGAGCCCCTAAGACATCTAATTCAATCTGCTCTCAGCAATACAGCCCTGCATCGTCTCCCAGAGACCTCATTATTTCATATTAGCTCCTTCAGCACATTAGCTCAGACTGAGTTAGGAGCCAGGGAGAATAGACCTACATTTATTCTGATTAAAAAATATATCAGTTTCTTGATTAGGTCATGCTCTTACTCACCATGCCTTCTCCCTGCTCACCTGGACAAACACACTTGTGATTCACATCTCAGCATAGATGTTTCTTTCTTCTCTCTCAGCTTTCCTAAGCCTTGAAATTGGGTTATTTTGTGCCCAGTTTTTGTTCCTATAGAACCCTATAATTATCATACTGGCTTACACTTTTCTGTTTCTCTGTCTGTAGCTTCCACAAAACCATAAACTCAAATTAGCTGCTGGACATTCAGCGTTAAGCACTTTGCCTGCTATTATAGGAATCAATGTGTGTTTAAGTAATATTAACTTGGAGGATTTATAGTAATTTGTATTCATTTAAGAGATGAAATAAATGAATTATCTGGATTGCTAAAGTGCATGTCACTCTCATTATATTACACCAGCTTATTTGTCTTACCCCACAATATGTGATATTTCCAGAACCTAGCATGTGATTGTCTTCTCTAAGAACTATTGAATGTATACATCATGGAACAAATTAATAATGTTGCCTTGGCAAATTAAAAAAAATACTTATGTTCTTTTTGTACTCCTTATTGCTTATTTGCGTATAAGCATTGTAGGATTTTTTTGTTTTTCCTCAGCTCTTTTTTTTTCTCTCTCATTATCTTATAAAGATAACCAAAACATTGATTGGAAATCACTTAACTTTCAATATTAAATGAGTATTCTATAATGACCCTATATTTTCTAAAATATAATAACCTCGAAATATCTACATAGTGCTGTTATTTCCCTGTTTCTCTTGAGTAATTCCTCTTGGTGAGTTGATTGACACTGTACTTTTAAGAAACTCGATGTTCTTTTGCTTTTTCAGTTTCTGGTTCTGTGTGGTCAGTTTGTGGATGACCACTTCCTTCTATGAGGTATAAATTATAACCCTGGGTTTCAGGTGCTGAAGAGGATATGTTTATGCAAAGATTAATCAAGTTGGTACATTTGTATGGAGAATAGAAATCAGGCCCTTGAACAGATGAACAAAGCTGTGAGAATCAAGTTTGAACACGGAAGGTTATCTAAGGCCAGAGAAGCAAGGCCAAGAGAGACATTTAAAACAACAGCTTTGAAAAATTCCTCCAATATTTCTCATTTCTTTTAAAAATATCTCCTGCACTTGGAGCTTTAAACTAAATATCCTGTGTACAGGAATTTATCATACTACTTGTAAATTCCTGAAAGACAAGAATGGCTTATAGAAAGGAAGTGAAGCTTCCACATCTCCCTTCTCTTATCTTTGGATTCTTTTGAATGACTGACACCACACAGAAAATCACTTGTATTTTTTAATAGTGACCAATTGTCTTTTACTGAATTTGTATTTCAATTCTCTAATATCTTGGCACTAAACAGAACATAAATTCAACCGCTTTGTTTATTCAGAAGAAGAGTCATCATACTAGGAGAGTGGTCCAAATATGAATTGCCACATGTCTTTTTTCCATGCTCATTTTTACCACAGGCACAGTTGAGTAGTAGAAGTAGAGACCATTTGGTAGAAAACACCTAACATATTTACTATTTGCTCATGCTATAGCCTTTACTACATCAAGTTGAAGTCAGATTATAAAAACTCTGTATTGAATGTGGTCTTTTAATTTTCTTTTTTCCCTTCAGCTAATAATATGGAGAAAAGAATAAAATTAGGAGAAGAATTGAATATGCCCAGTATATACCCATAATTTATAGCAGATTATGGATAATTTTCCATTTATAAATCTTCATTATGAGAGACCAAACTGCATGTTATAAGTAATGTAAATTTGTAGGAAGGATACTGACTGCATCACTAACAGCTTTCAAAAAAGAAATGATTTTCTGCTCCCTTAAGCAATTGATAGCCTGTAATTTTATTTGGTTACGTATGGACCATTAACAGTTGACAACTGTGTGATAAGATCAGGTAAATGATTCATTAAAGTCATGTTTTTAAAAAGTCAGATAAACTCTCTTGTTTCCTACAGTTGGTTACTGACTAACCATTTTGGCAAAAATTCTTTTAGCTTCATGAGTTCAGAGAGTAGGCAGATACTCATGTGATATGAGTTTAGTCATACTAGAGAAATTTTTAGCATCCAGGGTAAAAATAAGTATAATTTAGTATAATTTAGATTGATTTGGTGTGTGTGTATGTGTGTACGAGCGAGCAGAGGAGAGCTATGCACACGATTTTGTTAACTTTGAACTACAGGATTTTGATTGCAACATTTAGTTTATTACTATCCAGTTCAGTTACTTTTATTTAAGAATGACTTATTGATTCTTCAACACATTAATTAATCTTTAATGGGCTATCTTTAGGTAGGGATGACTATGCTGGCATTTTTATATGAGATCAGCATTCATTACACAGTGTGTTGTGAAACTGGTCTGCAATCCTTCCTTAAGGATTAATGATAATAATTAACTTGTATTATTGAGAAAATTGCCTGTAAACATCTCTATTTTGCAAGCTTTTGGGGGTGTCCCAGCATATTTTTAATCCTATTAATATACCTTTTTCTTAATTACATGCTCTTTTGTATTAGGACCTTACTCTTTCGACTTCATTTAACCTTAATTATTTCCTTAGGGACTAGGAATTCAATGTATGAATTTTTAGAGGCCACAAACATTCAGTGTATAAACAGCTCCATATAAAAGTTTGTTTCGTTCAATTTGTTCTGCAGAATTGGAATTACCTGCTTCACTTGCTAAAAGACTTAGTTTTGTTCTCTTGCTGTAATCTTTATTGAGGGTTTGCTATTTGGCTTCTTTGACAAATGTTCTTACATCAAGCTTTAAAGTTTTGATGGGTTTATAAAAATAAAAAGAGCATCTGAGATGTTTATACACAAGAATAAGTTTTGTTGGAAGTGTTTAATAAAGCCGTTACCCAACTGCAGAACTCTATGTTACTCCCTTGGTGTACTAGCAAATTCCTTCCTGGAAGCGATGTCTTAAAGAATTTATTCCCTGCAACATCTTTTAACCCCAAAATTACACTGGAAAATCTTACTGAATTCCAAGCTCTTATAAGCCAAAGCACAAAGGTTATACTGTACCATATTTCTGGGAAGAAATTTAGGATTGTTTCATTCTTTAGTTCAAGAGTAGTTAAGTCTTTGTAGAACTGGAAATAATTGTGTCATGGAATATGCTCAAAACCAATTGAAATAATTGATCCAAGTGTTAGATAAGAGTTCTAGATATGTATTTTTATGCAGACAAAATGTTTAGCAGTGAAATAATTTGATAAGAAAACAAGTAGCTTTTAAGTGTTCTTAGTCACCAGGAAATACATTTTTATGTAATTGAGATCATAGAAGCAATTTTCTTCACATTTTGAGAGTCGCAATTGTATATGGCTTCCATGGAGGATTTCAAAGGTCTTCAACTGGATAAATGGCACTGTGATTCAAAAACAGTAGTCTATTCCATGAATATGTAACAAATTTTGTACAAATCATTTGACCTAAGTCATATTGTCACCAAAAAAAATAAGACAGAAAATACCTACTTTAGGGTGGTATAAATAAATCCAAATAAATAATATCTGAGGACATTGGGAGCTGTAATATGTACATTTATACAAATATTTGGTGTCATTCCTATTTTCTCAATCAGAATAAATAATATTGAAATTCTAATCTGTCTGTCACAATTCACGTTTTAGAGTGCTATTCTTTCCCTTCAACCTATTAACTTGTTCTGATGTTTCTCTAGATGTTTCTCTTTCTCTCTCTCTCTTTTCCTACCCCCCACCCCGCTTCCTCTTTCTCTAAAAATCAATAAAAAACATATCCTCGGGCAAGGATTAAAAAATCTTCAATGAAAGTTAATGATATGCTTGATATAAAAATATTATACTTTTACTTATTCTCATTTTTCCTTACCATGTTCTGTTTAATAATAGGTAACTCATCAATAGAGGATCTCTCTTGGATACTATTGTCTTACTTTATTTAAGAAAACTAAAAGGAACTAAATTTTTGTTTGCTTGTTTGTTTATTTTCTGCAAGTTTTTGTTTATTTGTGTGTCTAATTCCCACCCCTCCCCCTCCAGATGTTTTGGGGTTATGGAAACCTTGTTTCACTCTCTAGGGAATGGTCTCTTCTTGGAACTATAGATGAAATGCTAGCTCAAGTCAGATTTTACCCACACTGCCTACCCCAGAGCCAAACTCTAGGCTTTTTTTCAGCCCTGAAATTCACTGGCAGTGTTTTACCTGCTGCTTATATCCTTTCAGCCTAAGTCAGGACTATATTGATTCTTCACTCACTCAGCAGGTAGATTGTCTCACCTCAGTGGCAAGCATCTGAAAATAGTAATATATACTTCAAACCTTCCTATCACAGAGATGCACTGCATTCCTCTGTGCATGTTTCTTATGCTTTTTTTTCTTCTTCTCAAGGAAAAATTGTCAAAATTAGAGAATTATTAATTCTTCATTTTCTCTCAGTTCTTCTTCATTTCCTCTTGATTTTTACACATGTTGTTGAATTTATCTTTCATCCTTTTTAGCGTCCTTATGACCATTGCTCTGAATTCTTTCTCTGACAAATTGCTTGCTTTCATTTCGTTTACTTCCTTCTCTGGTGATTCCTCCTTTTCTTTCGTATTGGGGCTGTTTCTCTGTCTCCCCATTTTTGCTCCTCTCACGGTGTCTGGTTATTTGGCTCACTCTCTACCATGTTGACCAAAAGGCAGAAAATACAACTCGACAAGACACATCACAGGGGGAACAAAACACGAATATATTCATGACACTGATAACCCCAATAAAAGTGACCACCAGAGAAAAGAGAATTAGAGGAGAGAAAATAGTGCAAAAATGATATTGAGAAAAGAAAAAAAGGTAAGAGAGAAAAGAAAAATAGGGGAAAAATATACATATATGGGAAGAAAACTCCACAAAACAAACAAATAAACCAAAAAATTCAAACAATGAACACCCAGAGAAAAAAGGGGGAACTGAATCTTAAGAGGTAGAGCTTATTTCCAGAAAGTAAGGTAAAGGAATTGAGTGAATGGGGAAATGTCCACAGTTCAGTATAGTGGATGTAGAAAGAGAATGAGTGGATAAGAAGAAAAGTAAAAAACAAAATAATCAATTAAAAAATTTCCCTTTCTTTAATCTATCTATCTATATGTTAATCTATTTTTGGAAAAGGAGAATAGAGAGCAAATAGGCTTGAGTTTTGTGAGTGAAACTAATAAAACAATTAGAAGAAGAGAGCACGTGAGGAAAGAAAAAACAAAAGCATAAAAAAATTTGCTAGCAAAGAAAGAGACAAGAGAAGGGTACATGGACTTGTAGCAGGAGATAGGGAATTAGATATATGAGTAAGCCAACAGAGACTACTATAATAGTAATGCGTCAATAAAGCAGATAAAGCCCTAGCTGGTTTGGCTCAGTAGACAGAGAATCGGCCTGCAGACTCAAGGTTCCCAGGTTCGATTCCAGCCAAGGGCACATGCTTGGGTTGTGGGCTCAATCCCCAGTAGGTGGCGTGCAGGAGGCAGCCAATCAATGATTCCTTCTCATCATTGATGTTTCTATCTCTCCCTCTCCCTTTCTCTCTGAAATCAATAAAAATGTATATTTTTTTAAAAAGAAGATAAGGATGATCAATTTTAAACAAGGGGTAAAAAAGAAAGGAAAGAAAAACTACTGTAGGAACAGAAGAAGAGAAACAAGATGAATAAGGGAGAAGTGAGGAAGAAAATGTTGGCAAAAAATGAGATAAAGTGAAATAATGATAAAAAATTAAAAATAAAAATAGAATGAAGAGCACTAATCCAAAAAAAATAAATGGTTAAAAAAATAAAGAAAAAAAATTTCCCCTTTCTTTCTTAAGTAAAAGATAAAAAATAAAAAAGTGAAGTAGTGAAGTGTCGTTCACTTCAGCTGAGTTATAATGTTCCATGGGAACTGGTTTAAATCCCCTCTCTACTGTTCTGTCTGCCACTTCTCAGTTTCCTGTTAGGTAGTCAGCACCGTGTTGAAGTTCCCAGGGACCCACCGCTCCTCTGTGACTGTCTCCACAGCCTTGGTTTCAGGCAGGCGGGACTAATTTGCCCACTTTGTCTGCCTGCTTTCAGTCATATTTACACAAGGGTCTATTTCTGACAAGGCCTCTAGGTGGAGGTGTTTCTGTATTAGTTTCCGGGACCAAATGGCCCCTCAACCCAGTTCCTGAGTTTCTTTGTTTTCCTGCAGAGCTCAAGGCTAGGTGCCATTGCACTAGTTGCCCTGTAGATGCTGTTATGAGGGGCTGACTCTTCAGGAGAAAAGTGGCTCTTTAGGGTTGGAGGGACGGGAATGTCCCAGAGCTAGATTCCTGGTCGCCTCTCCCTGTCTTGCTCCCCAGCCTCCACAAAACTGTATCTCCACCTGCATTGCAGCCTCAGTGAGTGTTTGTAATTGAAAGATCCTATGCACTGGGTTTAGTGAGTAAAAGCAAGGAAAACATAAAGGCAGAGCACCTGCAAGTTTCTCTCCCCCAGGCACTGCACAGCCAGTGCAGAACTTCAGGCTGCCTTTCTGGGTACAGCCTCCCATGGCTGTGAATTTAGATCTAGATTCCCTGCTGCCAGCAGCCCTGTGGATCCCCTTCCACAGTTGAGTGTTACGTGTGTCCCCAAGGGATGTGAACTTGGTACAGCACAGTTTCCTTCTGTCCCTCTCATCCCGGTAGTTGGGGGTCTCTCTCTCTCTAGCCCAGATCCCTCATCCTACCATTCTCCAGGAGTACTCTGTCCTTTCAGCCACGTATTGTCTCACCAGCTGTGTTTAATTCGACAATTCCGGGTGGATGTTATTTGATTCAGCTGTTTCTTTTATCTGATCCAGGAGAAGGCGCAGGACAAGTCCACCTATTCGACTGCCATTTTGTCTCCCCCTGGACAAACCTTTTAGGAGCTCACAGCTGGGGAGATTGGAGTCTCAGTATTCATGGTTTTGCATCTGAGGAGCAGGTCCCTGGCTGGTGTGGCTATAGGGTCCCAGGTGGTGTCTGAGGGCACCCTGGGTGGAGGTGAGGCTGGGCTCCTAGTCACAGCAGCTCTCCCCTTCAAGATGGTGTGGCCTCTCTAGGCAATCAGGAACTAAAATTTAAATTCTCAATGGCAATAGAGGAAAAGACTCATTAGACATTTTTCAAGTGTGAGAATTTCTTTAAAACCACAAACTCTTCTATTTAATGTGTTGACTTCTCACTTCTTAAAATGTATATTTTTCCCAGAAATAATATGGAACTAAGAACAACATGCTTTTCCTTCCCTTTATAATATCTTCACTTTGTAAACTAAAGATGTAGATTTGTTAAAACTTAATCCAAAGTATTAGAATTGAAAGCCTGGAATTAACTATACTTGAAGGCAATCCTTTTCAGCAGGTGAAATTTTACCTAAGGGATAAATAATGTCTGTTAAAAGTTTAGTCTTGTATTTGTAAGTAAAAAGAAATCCAAATTTGTATGGTAATTGCAGAATTGGCTCACTTTGGTACTTTTTAGGAATTAAAAATGGATAAAACTGTGGCCAGGTGGCTCAGTTGATTGGAGTGTACTCTAGTACACCAAAGGTTGCAAATTCCATCAATCCCTGGTCAGGAGGCAGCTGATTAATGTTTCTCTGGATATCTCTCTCTCTCTCTCTCTCTCTCTCTCTCTCTCTCTCTCCTCTCTCTCTCTCTCTCTCTCTCTCTCTCTCTCTCTCTCTCTTCTCTCTCTCTCTCTCTCTCTCTCTCTCTCTTCTCTCTCTCTCTCTCTCTCTCTCTCTCTCTCTCTCTCTCTCTGTCTCTCTCTCTCTCTCTCTCTCAAAAGTCAATAAAAACATACCCTCGGGTGAGGATTAAAAATGTTCCATGAAAATTAAGGATATGTTTGATATAAAAGTATTATAGTTTTACATTTTCTCACTTTTCCTTACCATGTTCTGTTTAGCAATAGGTGACTCTTATCCATGGTAAGATAGCATCTTACTTTTGAACCCATCAGTGAGTCATAGTGAAAATAAGCATTTAAAAAGCACTCTCTTTTGATGGGAAAGAAAATGAAAGGAAACAATTCATGTTCCTTTTGCTTTGTAGTTTGCTGTGTGTTATACTAGTATATGCATGTGGAATGCTCAGGTAAATCTGAAAGTAGAAACAATTTATAACCATTTATATCCAATTGCTAACACTAGGCTATATTGTTTCAGGCTGTTATGAATTTGTAGAGGGTCACCATCTGTGTCTCCTTATAATTTATGACAAGGGAGAAAGGAGAATATGTCTCAGGACTTCAACAGTTTACTTCTCTCTGCATAGGTTTAAAACATCCATCTTTTGCCCTTCACTGAGAGACTTTGTATGCTTGTGATCATCCCCACTTGCAGGCATTTACCACTAAAAACCAATCTATATGTCTTACAGTGCAGAATTCATTTTTATATATGGTCTCTATTTGACATTTAGGAAATAATTTTACCTCCTTGTTATATTTTTATTCTCTGTAGTGTGAGTATGCTCATATTTCTCTTTAAGTCTGTATGATTACAAAAAATTAATTTCAACTAGTTGGTATGACTAATATATTTTATAGTAATGACTACTTTATAGAACTTGTTTTATCATAAGTAAAAATTTAGGTCACCTAAATTGAAAATGACTGATAACTTTTAAAGACTTGCATTTAATTTTGGCCATACTACTTTAGTACATAAATTAAAAATACAGAGACAGAAAATGAATGATTATTTTTATTTACTTTTAAATTATTTATCACTCTTGATTATTTTCTTAATATTCTTCTGGCTTGTGAAGTACTTCTGAAGTGAAAAATATCTCCTGGGAAATGGGTAAAGTGGTTAGGTACTTATGTCTGTGCTAAAGAAGTGAGCTTTTCAAAGGCCAATAATTTTAGCTTAGCATTTAAGGATTATCTTTATTTTATCCTTTATTTTTGTATTTCTGTATAATTGTATTACTGGAATAGTATAAGGACAATCACATTCTTGCCTATAAATAAGGACGTTTTACTCCCATCTTAGTGATCAGTTGCTTAGCAACTATATGGATGATGAAGTCTATTAGATCTGATGGTTCTGTCTCTGGCAAATGTCAGGAATAAAATGGAGTAGGTTAGTTTTTTCACAATATTTTACTATTTTATAGTTTCCGAAGGATTAGTAGGTAGTTTTATTTCCCAATAAATTTGTTTTTTCTTCAAACCCAAGTCTCCCTTTGACTTCCATTATTTGAAAGTTAAATATAACTTTCACTCTATTTTAAGAGATATTTATTATATTTGAAGGTGTTTCATGACTTAGGTCTTAGAGAGATTAATCAATCATATGTAATCAACTAATTAAATTATTTTAATTGCACACCTAATATTTTAAAAGTCTAATCCTATATAATAAAAGCATAATATGCAAATTGACCGAACAACAGAACTACTGGTCGCTATGATGCACACTGACCACCAGGGGGCAGACACTCAATGTAGGAGCTGCCCCCTGGTGGTCAGTGCACTACCACAGGGGTGGCGCTGCTCAGCCAGAAGCCTGGCTCATGGCTGGCAAGAGCCTCTCTGGCCTCCGAGGCAGCGCTAAGGAGCAGCGAGCCCAGCTTCTGGCTGAGCAGTGCTCCCATGGGGGTGTGCCGCTCAGCCAGAAGCCAGGCTCCCAGCTGGTAATCTCAGCAGCAGTGGCAGGAGCCTCTCCACCTCTGCTGCAGGTGGGCAGTAAGGAGCAAGGGGTCTTGGACTGTGAGAGCCCCGAACTGCGAGAGGGATGTCTGCCTGCCAGCTTAGGCCTGATCCCTGGGGCGTCCCGGACTGTGAGAGGGCACAGGCCGGGCTGAGGGACCCCCACCCTCCAGTGCACGAATGTTGTGCACCAGGTCTCTAGTGATAAATAAGCAAGGTTTCTACCTCTACCAAAAGGGTTTAAAATTCACCTGAACAAGTATACAATGTAAAGAAGTTAAGAAAAACAAAAATCATATCTTATTAAAAAAAAGGATAATTGTGATAGATTTAATGGATACTTATTGGATATAGACGATGAGAGACATTGTAGACCTTTCTGGATAGAGAAAATACAGCTTTCGTGAATGCCTCTTTGATGTATAGGAATAAACAAAAAATTACCTTTGTGAAAAAATTAACATTTTTATATACACACATATATAACAGTTTTCTCTATAACTTTGATTATGATGCTGAAATTTACAAACTGCTCAATAAACAAATTTCAATGCCCATTAATACATCAATATATATGTGATATGAAATATTTGTGTATTCAAAAGAATGTGTAAGAGCCCGGCCAGGAGTGGCTGAGTGGTTGAGTGTCAACCTATGAACCAGGAGGTCCTGGTTGCATTCCTGGTCAGGGCACATGCCCAGGTTGCTGGCTCAACCCCGGTAGGGGGCATGTAGGAGGCAGCCAATCAATGATTCTCTCTCTCATTGATGTTTCTATCTCTCTCTCCCTCTCCCTTCTTCTCTGAAATCAATAAAAATATATTTTAAAAGACAAACTAAAGAATGTGTAAGATATTGTTAATTTAAAAACATTTTAGGAAATATGCATTCTCTGAAAAATATATACATATATTTGTTCACCTAAATGTTACTGACATGTATGTTAATATATAGAATATTACATTAAAAAACAAAAGTCTTAGGTACATTAAAAGTCTTAATGAATATGATTTTCTGTCACAAAGATTTCGTTGTGGAAATATTCAGAGCAATTTTGTAACTAAAATTACAGAACATTTTAATATTTTCAAATGTAACTTCTTAATATATTTTCTTTCTGCTACTGCTGATGCCATATATGAAGACAAGACCAAAATCTATACAGGTATAAATATAACTGTATTCAAAATGAATTTTAAGGCATATATTAAAAATATTTATTATGCAATAGTGATGAAATCTGTGAATAAGCTTCACCTAAGAAATATATTCTGAGGCATAGAGTGTGGCTTTTTTTAAAGTAAAACATTACAAAAGCAATTGTACCATGAATAAGTTTATACCAGGTCTCCTATCTACCCTGGATTTAACAGGACCATTAACTTCATTGCAAATTTTAAGCAGGTGGTATGTATCTAAGATAAACATTTTAAAATAGATGAGTCCATTGAGGTTCCTCATGTAAACACTGTGTTCAAGGTGCTGGAAAAGTAAATACAATTTTTTTGCTTTGCATTTGCAACAAGCCAGGTGGTACAGCTAAGCCTTTTGCTCTGCAAGACTATGGGGATTCTGCTCCCACCTCCATGTGGCATGTGAGGTCTGCATGTCAGCCTCATGGTTTCTGCCCAGGGATCAGCCCTGATCTTCAGATTCCTTCTCACTCAGAGCTTTAAGAAAAATTTTAAACTCTGTACTCTTTATTGAGGATCCCTACTTATCGGATGTAATTTTGCTACATTTTAAGCAGTTGTGTGCTGAGGAGGAGGGAAAGGGCATCAAAGAGCCCTGGTTTGTAGTGTTGGCTTATTTCTGTGGTGTAAATTCTCCAACAATGGCGGATTTCAAGCCACTAATGTGCAGTCCCTATGAACATGGAATTATAAAGAAATGCAAATAAATGGCTCTTGTAACCAAGCCGCTTCAGCATGTCATTTAAAACACATTAGGTCTCGCTCTGCTTTTTTATAGACCCTGAAAGATTTTTACAATGATTTTTCTAATATACACACCACACACAAATACCTAAAAACACATATACACACATGAGAATACATCAACCTGTGTATGCTTGTATGTGTATGTATATATGTATGCTATATATGAATGTAAATAAGCATATCTATGCAGATTGCTAGCTAGCTAGATAGGTAGATGGTTTTCCTCATCTTTTCTCTCTTCCTCAATGGTGATGTCTCAGAAAGAGGCTGCTGAAAAAGCCTTGCTCCCCTAGTAATGATGACATCCGAGTAGGGCCTTAGCTAAGCCACAGTGGATGGAGGTATGAGCAAGAAAGAAGCCTTTGTTGCTAAAAGCAACTGGTCTTTGGGGGTTATATGGTTACATACCAAACCTAATCTCCAGGATGAATACAAATATATCGTCAACTCAAGTTTAACCACTTGTTCAGGATAATTATATAATTATAGAAAAAAATGGCACAACATATATTCTAAGTAAAAATAAATATACTGTACTTATATTACACACATATATGTAGTTTTCTCTCTTGCTTGAAGGCAGCAGCCTGAGGAAAGATTTGAACGTAGCCTTTGCCCTAGAATCAGGCACTTGAAGCAGTTCACACTATGCCAGATGGTCACTGTGACCTGGTAAACTGTCCCGGGGAAGAATGGCAGCCTGATGATGACAGAGATTTGGGTTATAATTTCCTCCTGAGAGAGAAGTAATCTTCTCAAAATTGGTCCACGCAGCGCCTTTGCAGTGTGGTTCCTCATATTGTGAACTACACCTTGCTCCTTGTTGAGAATTAGATATAACAGTGACAGCTTATCAGATCTTTCTAAGCAGGTAAGGGATTATACTGATAAAGGGCTTTGTAATGCAATCCTAGCTCAAGTACAGTTTTATTAACAAACCAGATAGCATTGATTTTCTTTATAAAGCATCTCTGATTATGAGATCTTTATTTAAGTTACCATAATTCCTTTTACAAGAGGCCTAATGCATAAAGCATACTTAGATGCACTGCTGATTCCTCATAAGACAAGCCTTAAAAGAATTACCCTACTGAATGTCACCACTCCCTGACCACTTTCTTCTATAAAAACCTAGGGCCTGTCTTCCATCACCTGCCTGCCTAGCCCTTTGTGACTTTAGAGTGACTGGGGTTAGGGTGGGTATTGAAGACCTTGCTAGATTTCAAAAGAAATCATGAAGACTTCCTCGAATGTTTCAAAACTCCTATCAGAAAGATGACATTATACCTACAGGCGTATTGAAATAGACTCTTCTTTTGGCTTCCTCCATTTAACTTCTCAGGTGTCCAGGTTCCATATTTGCATTTTAGTGTGGCTGATTTTCAGTGAGTCTTTTTTTTTGCAATGGAATTTTATTTGCTTTTATTTAAAAAATAATTATTTTAATTTGCTTCTTATTTCACAGATGTTTTTTAGAGATAGAATTGACATATAACATTGTGTAAGTGTAAGGTATATGGCATGATGATTTTATATATGAGTATGTTGTGAAATTACTAGTACTCTCTTGGCTACATTCAAATATTCAGTGCAGTATTTTAGCTATAGTCACCAGATTGTTCACTACATCCCCACAACTTATTTAACTTAAACTCCAAGTTTTGAGCACTTTGACCCACCCTTTCCCTTCCCTGCAGCCACCCATCTTTTCTCTCTTTCTGTAAGTTCAGTGTTTTAGATTCCACATCTGCATGAGATCATATGCTGGCTGTCTTTCTCTTATTCCACTGAGCATAATGCCTTCAAGTTTCATCCACATTGTCACAAATGGCAGTTTTCTTCTTTCTTTATAGCTGAATGATACTCTGTTTGTATACATCTTCTTTGTATGTAGATGAACACATAGGTAGTTTCCATGTCTTGACTATTATAAATAATGCTGCAGTAAACATGAGATGCAAACATCTCTTCAAGTTAGTGATTTCCTTTCCTTTAGAGATATATCCAGAAGCAGGATTTTGGGGTATTATGGTAGTTCTATTTTTAATTTTTTGAGAGAGGGCCATACTGTTTTCCATAGTGACTGTACCATTTACATTCCCACCAACAGTGAATGAGTAGTGTTCCTTTTTCTCCACATCTTTGCCAGCATGTGTTGAATCTTATCTTTTTTATAAAAGCCATTCTAGCAGGTATATCTGTGGTTTTATTTGCATTTTCCTAATATTAGTGATGTTGAACACTTTTCATACACCTGTTGACCATTTGAATTTTTTTTTGGAAAAATGTTTATTCAGGTCCTTGGTCTATATTTTTTAATCCTCATCCAAAGATATGTCTCATTGATTTTTGAGAGAGAGAGAGAAAGGGAGAGAGAGAGTCAGGAAGAGAGAGAGAAACATCAAATAGTTGCCTTCTGTATGTGCCTTGAACAGGGATCTAACCTGTCACCTTGGTAAGTACCCTGGCCAGGAATCGAACCCATAACCTTTGGATGTATGGGACAACACTCTCAGTGCATGGGATGATGCTCAACAAATTGAACCACACCTATTTATACTTTAGTCAGCTTTTTTAATGTTTCTACCAAAAGCTCTGTTTTCATAAAGTCCTAAAGATGTTCCTCATATGTTTGTGTTTTTGTTATTGGTTCTATGAATTCAATATATATGTTGGATATTAACCCCTTATCAGATACATGTTTTGCAACTATTTTCTCCCATTCAGTAGTTGGCTTTTCATTTTGTTGATTATTTCTCTTGCTGTGCAGAAGCTTTGAAGTTTGACATCATCCCACTTATTTATTTTTGCTTTTGTTGCTTAACCTGGGTAACTTTAATTTTCTAAGGAGCTCACTTAAATGGTTGTAAAAGTAGGGGGGGGACAGTAAAACATATTTGGGGATCTTTATTCAATTATGAAAATATTAAAAACCTTCCCAAATTTGAAATGTCATCACTATACCTAGAGTTTACTAGGTGTAGGTGAAGTATTAAATCAAGTTTAAATATAAACCTCCTAGATAATTTTGGTCCACTTATTATTAAACCACTCCATTTCCTTTCCTAGATCCTTTGGGAATCACTATTGTTCTAGTTCAGTAGTTCCCAAATCTGGTAACATTAAAATCTCATAAAGAGTTGTTTTGTTTTGTTCTTTTAAAAAAAAGCTGTTTATGCTCACCCTGATCTACTGAATTTGAATTTCTGAAGTTGAGCCTGGAAATATGAAATTGTAAAAGCTTATAACTAACTCTGAAATGCATTCACTACTTTAGATTATTTCTCTGCCCCAGGAAGACAACTACTGCTGGATATAATCTCATTGTTTGTCTTCTCAATATAAAGTGTTGTGAGGTTTGTAATTCAATACTAGGATGGGAATCATTTCTAATTAGGTCTGCCTGATACTGCTAGTACCTGGATGATTTTTCCTTGACAAATCCTGAGTCATGGTATAAAAGGCTGTCAGTGAACTTCCCATACCTCCACAGATATGACTAGGATGTCTACACCTTACCTGAATATATAACTGTGTCAAAAATATGGACCATTCCCAAGTCTACAAACCAGTCCTGAATGCTGAACATCATAATCGTGGGGAGACTTTAGAGTATCCAAAGCAAATTTATTAATATTTAGACCTAAATTTTAATATAGTTCTCTTTACATACAAGCTTTCCATAAAATTCATCTTACTCAATATTCTCTATGGGTATCTGTATCCATGAGATTTCAATGAGCTCATGAAGAATAGTATACCTCATATGTGGTAATATTCAATACTCATCATCAAGCACTACTAGTCACCTATTTCTCTACATCATTTTTTAAAGCTCCGTTAACTTATGATGCTACTCTTAAGGTGACCCTTCATTTAGTTTCATTCTCTCTTTGACCATGTCTCAGATCCCACCTCTGTATCTAACTAATTCATCTTTAAATCTTACTTCTCTGCCTCTGGCATGAAATCAGGGATCTCAAATTTTTCAAAACCAAGGAACTGGAGCTACTTTACATCACTAACATTAAAGCTGGAGTTAGTGTTCTCTTGGTTAATCAATCATGTCTTGAAAAGGCTGAAAAACAGATCAGTCCTTTTTAACCTACTAAAAAGTCACTATTGTGTATTCTGATAGCTACAAGACTATGATGAGTATATGGCAGAGGGGAAAAATTAAAATGTTCTAATTTCTTGGTCTTCTTATCTAACACGAAGCTATATTTTTTTACTTTTAAAATATAAGTCTTAAATATAGCCATGGAGTAAATTATATTCTTTATTTTTTAAAAAAGTAGAACCTTTTTTATTCAACTTCCAGTAACATAACTTCAGCATCCTGGAATGTTCCTCTCTCGTGTTAAAGAATGTATCTAAGTAAGGTGTACAGGCCATTGCCTTATGAGGTGGGTGCTATTTAACTTATAAAATATCTTAAGGCAGTTGTGTAACTTATGTGATATTATTTTAGGAACTAAGATTCATAAATACAGATACTTGGTTTATTTAATATAATCAGTCTTTATCCACAGAAATATTATTAAGAACTTTCCAGAAGTAAGGAAATTCTTCCTATAAAAACATTATTAATGTATTAAGTAGAATAACAGATATTTTGTTAATGAATAAACTGAATTGCTGAACTTCTTTTTCTTTCACTTTGAGCATTATCTCCTTTCTGTCCCTCCTTAACAAAATGATTTGAAAGTGCCACATGTCAAATATTTCCTATTGTTGCTATAGAAAATGACCACAAACGTAGTCACTTAAAGAAACATAAAGTTATTGTCTTTAAATTCTGTAAATCAGAAGTCTGACATGAATTTCACCAGGAAAAAAAAATCAAAGTTTTATCATGGATGGTAAATTTGAAGACATAAAATAAAACTATTTTAAGTAAAATACAAAGAGAAAAAAAATCTGAAAAAAACACACCAAGTGGCTTGTGAGACAAAATCAGGCAGTCTACTTTGGATGTAACTGGAGTTCCAGGAGAGAAGAAAAGGTGGAGGGAGAATGTAGAGAATTATATTTGAAAAACTAGCCCTAGCCAGTTTGGCTCAGTGGATACAGCGTCAGCCTACAGACTGAAGGGTCCCAGGTTCGATTCCAGTCAAGGTCACTTGCCCAGGTTGCGGCCTGGATCCCCAGTGGGCAGTGAGAGGGGTTGGGGGGGGACATGCAGGAGGCAACTGATCAAAGATTCTCATCATTGATGTTTCTATCTCTCTCCCCTCTCCCTTCCTCTCTGAAATCAATAAAAATATATTTAACATATCTGAAAAACTAGAGGCTGAAAATGTCTAATTTTGGTGAATATTATAAATTTACAGATTCATGAAAGTGAGTAAACCCCAAGCAAAAGACATTAAAAGACACACACACAAACACACACACACACACACACACACACACACACACAGGCTTATCATAATCAAGTTGCTAAAAATCAGTAACAAAAATTAAATCTTATACACAGTCAGAAAAAAGACACTACATAGAAAAGAAAATAATAACAGCAAAATTGTCTTCAGAAAAATAGCAAAGCCAGAAAACAATGGAACAACTGAAAGGAAAAACAACCAAAAATGTTCCATTTATAATTCCATAGCAAGAAAAGTAAAGCCTAATTCAAGACTTTCTCCACAACAATCAAAACCGACTTTATTATTAACTAGAGGCCCGGTGCATGAAATTCATGCACGGGGGGGGGGGGGAGGGGTGGTCCCTCAGCCTACTGGGACCCCTCGATCCCGGTAGGATCGGGCCTAAATGGGCAGTCAGACATCCCTCTCACAATCCAGGACTGCTGGCTCCCAACTGCTCGCCTGCCTGCCTTCCTGATTGCCCCTAACTGCTTCTGCCTGCCAGCCTGATCACCCCCTAACCACTCCCCTGCCAGGCTGATTGATACCTAACTGCTTCCCTGCCAGCCTGTTTGCCCCTAACTGCCCTCCCCTGTAGGCCTGGTCACCCCAAACTGCCCTCCCCTGCAGGCCTGGTCACCCCTAACTGCCCTCCCCTGCAGGCCTGGTCACCCCCAACTGCTCTCCCCTGCAGGCCATCTTGTGGTGGCCATCTTGTGTCCACATGGGAGCAGCCATCTTTGACCACATGGGGGCAGGATCGGGCCTAAATGGGCAGTCAGACATCCCTCTCACAATCCAGGACTGCTGGCTCCCAACTGCTCGCCTGCCTGCCTTCCTGATTGCCCCTAACTGCTTCTGCCTGCCAGCCTGATCACCCCCTAACCACTCCCCTGCCAGGCTGATTGATACCTAACTGCTTCCCTGCCAGCCTGTTTGCCCCTAACTGCCCTCCCCTGTAGGCCTGGTCACCCCAAACTGCCCTCCCCTGCAGGCCTGGTCACCCCCAACTGCTCTCCCCTGCAGGCCATCTTGTGGTGGCCATCTTGTGTCCACATGGGAGCAGCCATCTTTGACCACATGGGGGCAGCCATCTTGTGTGTTGGAGTGATGGTCAATTTGCATATTACTCTTTTCTTAGATAGGAATAGACACTGAGTGCTAGGTTGCTGTATTAATATATAACAAAATAGGCAATAACCTATTATTATCAAAAGTAGAGTTGTTGCATGATAGTTGAACTTTTATAATGAAACTTAGTTTTTGTCATGAGTAAGCAGAAGAATGGCATTATGATCATTTCATTGGAAAAAGCTAAAAGATGAGCAGGGTTAGAGAGTGAGATCCAAAGTAAATTAATGACTATGTTGACTTAGATATTTTGAGACATGCAAGTGGAGATATTATTTATACAGTTGTATATATGAGCCTGAAGTGTATTTTTTATTTTTATTCATTTTTAAAAAATATGTTCTTATTGATTTCAGAGAGGAAGGAAGAGGGAGAGAGAGATGGAAACATCAATGATGAGAGAGAACCATTGATTGGCTGCCTCCTGCATGCCCCCTACTGGGGATTGAGCCCACAGCCTGGGCATGTGCCCTTGACTTGAATTGAACACGGGACCCTTCAGTCTGCAGGTCGACGCTCTATCCACTGATCCAAACCAGCTAGGGCATGAGTCTGAAGTTTAGAAGAAAATTCTGGGCTGGAGAATTTCCATACAGTCATCATATAGATGATGTGTACAGGCTTGAGATCAGCCCAAGAGTGTAAACAAATACTGAGATTTGGGTACTTCCATGAAAAGAAGTTAGGTGAAAGTGGTTGGTGTAGCAAATGAGACTTAAATTGAATAGCCAAGTAAGTAACAGAAGAGGACCGGATGATCATTTATTCTTTGCTGCTGACAGGCCACGTAAGGTGAGATCTGAGAATTAACCATTGGATTTAACAATTCAATCATTTGCAACATTGACATGGTTATAGTGGAGTGGTAAGAGTTGGGTTAAAATGGGTATAAAAGAATGAAGGAGAGTGGTTAGAGGTAAAGCGTAATCATCACTTTCAAGAAGTTTGAAGATTTTTTTAAGGGATAGTATTCATAGTATGGTTGTACTTATTGGAAAAACAGTCAAGAGGAAAAATGAATAATAAGAGAATTGTTGGGATAGAATCCTTGTGTAGGAGAAAACAAATAAGGCATAAATAGAGTAACTGCCTTTAGATAATCCATATATTTTATCTCAATAAAAGGCAGAACAGTGGAATTTATAGTACAATTTGCTGGCATGTGGATAAATGTGGTGGTAAGTATCTGTAGTGGTTCTCTTCTTACTGCTTATGTCTTATAGTAAAGGAGAAAAAAAATTCATCAGCTGACAGTAAAGATGGGGAGAAATGTTTGATATTTAAGGACAGAAGAGGTGGTGTGAAATCCTCATGTAGAGAAGGAGATACAGCATGATTGCTGGACCCAACATCAATGCTCAATTTATATTCATGGTCATGAATTTCAAGTGGGGCTAAGCATTGTCATCGTGCATTTGTCAAGTCACATTCAGCTGGGCAGGTGAAGATCTAAAGTAAAGGGTGAAATTTAATCAGGGTTGCAGTTACTCCAAGGTCACATCCAAAATTTATAAAACAAAGACGACTCAGTGACTCTGACATTTCCCTTTCTGACTCAGTTTTCTAGCTCACTTATTTGAGCATGAGGTAAATAAAAACATACTTGGGACTAGCAAGTGCCTTCAATATGGTAAGACAGAAATAGTATCTTAAAACCAATAGAAAAGTATTTCATTGAAAGCTAAACTTCATACATTCTGTCAGTTATTCAAAGTTCACTGAGCTGAAAGTAACAGAAATTGGATTATTATTGACAATTGAGAAAATAATATAGTATTGCAAAAGCAGTGTTATATATTTTTTGGTTATATATATGTATTTTTTTTCTGTTGGAGTATTTGAAACAAATAGAAATTTCCCCTCAAGAGTTTATTATGCTGCACTGTAATTTTATTAAGCAGATGATCAGTCATAAAATATAGCGATAGAATATATTCTACAAAGTCAGAATACACTGGACTGCATTGTCAATTTCTATCCTGTAGTCAAAATAATTTATTGTTTATTGAAGTGATGAGGAATTGCATCAAGAAGTTATAGAAATGGATAACACAAACCTGTAACTTTCTTCTTTTTCCTTTCCTATCTTATCTGATAAATTATGCTTAAATAATTATGCTTCCTATGCTTAGGAAATATGCATTCTTTTTCCTATTAGGCTTAAATTAAAAACAAAATCCTCTGTTCTAAACGAGCATTATGATCCTCTTTTACAATGTTTAAATTTAGGCTTGTTTATGATGCTTCCAATCTAGCAGCCTTCTGTCCCCTTTCAAAGACATAGAAACAGTGGGTAGTTACAACTACCCAACTCTTTTTTGCACAGTTAGGTATTGTTACCATAGCAACATTGGACAACAGAGAACAGCAGCATACTAGTAAGTTCCCTGCACTTTAATAAATGCTCCTCTTTTATCTCTTGCTATACTCATAGCCTATACAGAATTTAAAATCAAAAGGATCCTAAAATCTGCAATGCCCATATAATAGCATAAGAAAATGCCATTGTATTCTTCCTCAAATTTTAATATATTTTTTCACAATAGTGCTTTTCAGTAAGAAGATGAGTCATCTCTCTACAATGCCAGTGATTTGTAAAAAAAAATAATCATAATAACAGGAGTGGTTCACAGCAAGCAGTATATACTGAGCAAATGCCTCACTATTTTATGTTTAGCTTTTGTGAGTATATATATGTGGGCACAGATCTCTTTCACTGAAATTCATAAGGATTGAGTCAAGGATCTGACTCCATCAGTTGTTTTCTTTTCCTTTCAGACTCACTTTTAATGAGATTTCTACCTCTTGAAAATGGAACCACATCACCTAAGGCGAGTGCGCAGTATCATTGTTCCTGATTAGCCATCAAGCCATTAGCTTGCATTTATAAAAGCAAGCAGTTAGTAATTAAAATAGAATAAATGAATCATTGGGATAACTCAAAATAGGTATTTATTAAACATTGTATAGAGAAAACTTCAATATGAAAGATTATCACTCTCCCTCGGGCTTCATTTTAAATGATCCTCAGGGATCATTTTTAAAGGATCTAATTTAAAATTGTCTCATAACTCTTCTCTTTATCCTTCACATCTCCTTTAGTCTTTGCTTATCAGGCTATTTTTTTTCTGTCTACCTCTAATTTTGACCAACAACTTTTTTTTTTTTTTTTTGCTGGAATGATGAATGTGGGCTTTGATATAACAGACCTTGATCCTTGTTTCTCAAAAAACCAGTGCACAAGCCTAGTATGACTTTGATTCTATTTGTTCTTTCACTCCTGTCTGTGCAAACTGCCTGACACATATTTTTTTAAACTGTGATTGCCCTCTTTCTTGTTCTAAATAAGGCAGAAACTGCACTGTTCATAAAGACTTTTTGTCAACAGTTTTGTTATGACAATAATTCATATACCGTATAATTCATTCACTTAATGTGTACAATTCAGTAGTTTTTAACATTATCACAAAATATGTACAAACATCACCACAGTCATTTTTAGAATAGTTTTATTATCTCAAAAAAATCCTATACTGTCCTGTAACTATCACTACCCCCAGCCCTTAGCAACCACTAATCTACTTGCTGTCACTATAGATTTCCCTATTCTGGACTTTTATACAAATAGAATCATGCAACATATGATTTTTTTGTGACTGCTTCTTTCACATTGTACAATATACTAGTATTCTTGAGGTTTATCTATGTTCCAGCATGTGTAGGTAATTCATTCTTTTTATGGCCAAATAATATCCAACTGTATAGATATACCACATTTTCTTCATCTTTTCATCTGTTGATGAATATTTGGGTTGTTTCCACCTTTTTGCTATTATGAATTGTGCCATTATTAACATTCCTATACAAGTTTCAGTGTACACGTGTATTTTGTGTACAAACCTAGGAGTAAAATTGCTGGGTGTGGATAGTTGACTTGAACCACTCCATAATATTACTGCTTTGCGATCTATTTTGTGTGGCCTTGTGACCTACAGGGGTCTTGAACTGACACTATCCCCTCCCTGGAGCTCATGCTCTTGATAACAGTCTCTCCTTCTAAGGCCTTCCATGTGGACCCCTGCAAGCCCAACCCTTTTTTATTTGAGTAGACCAATCTAGTCTTAGCCTGGGAACCCCAAAGCACTCCACCTGCAGATCCTGATAAATGGTTGTGCCCAGATCCTCTAATGCTCTCTCTACTTTGCCCTGACATCTCTGCGTGGCCCCTCGAGGCACGTATTATACACCTTCATGATTTGTGAGTAATAAGCTTTTTTATTTCACTTCCCTTGTCATTTTTGTTGAACCATGGCTCACCACCCAGCATCCCAGAGCTCTCCTCAACAAATGTGAACTTGTCACCACACTGGGTCATATGTAACTTGATGTTTAATCATTTGAGGAGCTGACAGATTATTTTTTTCTCACACAATTCTGATGGGAATCTGGACACTGGTTGTTAATTATATAGATTAAATTTATACTTAGGATTCTATAGTGAAAATGTATTATTTTTTAGAATCAGAAAACTGTTGACCTAATTGTTGTTGAAAGAGACTAATATAGAGTAAAACTTTCCAACATGAATTCTTCCTGACTCTTCAAAGCAGTTATTCCCCAGTCAGAGTTTTCACTGGGAATGGAGTAAGCACAGCGATCTCTAGCTACTCCTTTGCTGGCTGCATGCTTTAGGTCAGAGCAGAATCATCTTGCAGACTAATTGCCTCTGGTTAGATGAAATTAGGTCAAGGCCCTGAGGACCCCTCCCCCAACCATTCTTGTTCTAAAATTTTGCTGAACCCTCCCCTTTTCCCCTAGAAGTGATTGATGTTCATTCTTGACCTTATTTCTTAGTGTGTGTGTGTGTGTGTGTGTATATATATATATATATATATATATATATATATATATATGAAATTTTATTTCATGTACATATAAGGGATGTTTCAGAATTAATGCAGATAGCAAAAAGATCTTAAATATTTTATCTTAACTTTTGAATGAACTTCTCCAGTATAAAAATTAAAACAGAAAATAGGTTTAAAAGATCAAAAAGCAGAAAATAGGTGGGTAAATAGTAATATCTTTTTTATAATGCTCACCCAAGGATATATATTTTTAATTGACTTTTGAGAGAGAGAGAAAAAGACATTAATCGGTTGCCTCCCATATGATCCCTGACCAGAGATTGAACTCCAACCTAGGTATGTGCCCTGACCAGGAATTAAATCCACAACTTTTTTGTGTATGAGACGATGCTACAACCAACTAAGCCACCTTCCAGGGTGATAATTAGTAATATCTTTGAGTTGATACTGAAGAATAAGCACAGATTAACTAAAAAATGTAATAGATATGGGTTAAAATATTTAAAAGTCAATTTTTTTCATTTTCATCAAAGAAGGTTTGAGACTTAAATTTTAAAAAAATTTCAGATAAAATTATTATTTTAGTTAAAATAACTCAGAAGCTTATCCGTCAGTGTTATATTGGAAACCTCACATCTATAACTACTATTAACCCAATATAATAACATTTGTGCATATGTGTGATATCAATCAGTATGCATGTGTCTTTTCATTATTTCACATTTAATTAAAATACTTCGTTAAAGTCAAATGTATCAAATATCTGGTTGTCTGCATTTATGACCATATTTCATGATTGTGGGGAGTTGGCAATTACCATTTTCAATGAGAAAATGTAAATTTACAATATACAAATTAGGGATTATATTTTCTCTGAGGGATTTCTCCCCAAAAGTTTACCAATATAATTTAATGAATTGAATGTTATAGGATTCAGGTTATTTTATTTAAGACTTTTCTTTTATCTATATATACATAAAAGGCTAAGTGACTGACTGTATGTCCATCCAACTGTCCGACTGACTGACCGGCCAGTACATATGACGCACACTGGCAATTTAAAAATAAACGTTGACTCATGCATGCACAACACATATAAAGCTCTCGCTGGCGCCAATTATATGCATGTGTTTCTATCTGTCATTGTCGATTGTGAGTTTGGTTGACACTTCTATTATAAAGGATGAATAGTGATATTAAAATGTTTCTTCTAATTAATTTCCTTTCAATGTGCATGAATCCGTGCACTGGGCCACTAGTATGTTTCTAAAAATGCATATAAAAGCTCATTTGAAAATATGTAATTATATCCTACCCTTTCAAAAGAGTTGATGGGTAAAATAATAAGTCACCTGAGATATTTCTTGTTTTTACTAATATATTAACACTTCAAAAGAGATTACTATTTATATAAAAGTTACTCTAAGAAGCTTTGACTTGAATATAGGGTAAATGCATGTTGACCTTCGAGCCAAAAGGTTTAAACTTTGAAATGAAAGTATTCTACTCTTCCAAAGTAATTGAGTCCATAGCCTCTCAGTGTCTGCAAGGACCTTAGAGATTTTCTCAGAGGAAACTTATCTACTGAATTCTTTTACAGAGTTGTTCAAGTTTTAAGTGAAATTTATAGGCTATTTTATTATTTTGAGCACACATGTATCTTTGTATAATTTCTAACTACTTGGTGCTGCCCTCTGGAGTTACACAGCATTATAATCCATGTATCCATGTGACAGTCTTAATTTTGAAAAGCAGCTGTTTTATATGCCCTACATCATCTCTTCTTTAATATTTTTGTCATTTCTAGTATGTTAAGTTCACAGTGCCCTTTCAATACCATGATTACCTCCAGATAGGCTCAAATTTTAATGAAGTCTTAGAGTTTCTAACAATGGATTGAATAGTACAAGAATAGATTTCTAAGATTTCTTTCATTCTGCATTTTTTCTATTAAATAATTCATGGTAGTAATTTTTGCTTACCACATTTTTACTTAGTGTGGCAACAAAATAAAAAATAAACCAGTGGGCCCAGCCTGAGTGGCTCAGTGGTTGAGCATTGACGTAGGAACCAGGAGGTCATGGTTTGATTCCTGGTCAAGGCACATGCCTGGGTTGTGGGCTTGATCCCCAGTAGGGGGTGTGTAGGAGGCAGCCAATCAATGATTCTCTTTCTTGATTGATATTTTTTTCTCTCTCTCTCCCTTCCTCTCTGAAATCAATAAAAACATTACTTTAAAAAATAAGTAAACAGGTGGAACTACATCAAACTAAAAATTATCTGCACCAAAAAAATGAAAAAGTAGCCAATTGAATGAAAGAAAATATTTGAAAATTATATATCTGATAAGGGATTAATATTCAAAATATATAAAGAACTCATACTACTCAATAGCAAAAAAAGCAAATAATTTAATTACCAAATGGACAGATGAACTGAAGAGACGTTTTTTGCAAAGAAGGCAAAACAGATATCAATAGGTAAATGAAAAGATGCTCAAAATCACCAATTATCAGGGAAATGTAAATAAAATATGAAATATTACCTCACACCTGTTAGAATGGCTATTATTTAATAAATAAAAAATCAATTGAGTGATTTTGAATAGAATTATTTTATAGTCCTACAGCATAATAAAACCAATTTTGGACAATATAAAAATATTTTTAAATTACACACTTTAAATTATTTTAGAACCTACTCTTACATTCTTAGAAATCTTCATATTTGGATGATAAATTATACTGTCATTCTATCTGTAAATTAAATATTGTACAGTCAGTCCTCTGTATCCATGGGTTGAATCTGTGGATTCAACCAGCTATGAATCAAAAATACTTGGGGAGAAAAAGTTCTAGAAAATTTCAAAAACCAAAGCAAATTTGCCACACACCAATCACTACACTGAATCTACATGAACAAAGTGATGTGTAGGCATACCTTGTTGTAGCCTCTATGCAAATACAGGTTATATACAAATACTATACCATCTATAAAAATAAAAGCGTAATATGCTAATTAGACTGGTTGACCTTCCGGACTAAGCTGGGGCTGTGAGGGAAGCCCAGGTCCCGGGTGCCAGAGGGAAGCTGGTGCCGGCAGCCGGGGGAAGGAAGGCCTACTCTTGCATGAATTTTATGCATTGGCCTCTAGTTTTATGTAAGGGATTTGAGTATCCACAGATTTTGATATCCATTGTGGTCCTGAAAATAATTTCCCATAATCCTGAAGGATGACTGCATTTAACTTAAGGTATGGGAAAATTTAAAGTTGAAATAATGAAGACAGTAAGACATGATAAAGACCCCAGTATTAACATAAAAATGATACATGTTTATTTTAATGTTATTGTATTGTTTGAGCATGGCTATTGGTAAATACATTATTAGTGATTAGAGTAGAATATATATATTTAAAAACAACTAGTTCAGAGTAAACAGATTTTACTTAGACAATTAAGAGCCCTGGTGAACTATGTGCTTGAGTAATCCAGAGTGGTGGGTCACCTAAACATAAACAGCCAGAAACCTGTGAAAACTCTCCCTGGATTTGATAAGCAGGCTAACTCCAAGTTAAAAATAAACATTTAAGTGTGTGGGGTTGTTTTTTTTTTCTTTAAAACATTTTTATATAATTTTAGGCATCTTGTTTTTCTCTTTCAATAATACATTGAGGATGTTCATTGTACTCAACTAATTCAGTTTAATCCATTTTCTTAGCATTAGATTATACTCAGTGGTGTGGAGGTACCATGTATATTCACATGTGGCCAGCTTTTAGCTGCTATAGTGAACAATCCTATATAATAAAAGCCTCATATGCAAATTGTCCCCTCGGGAGGTCATTCAACCCGGAGTTTGATCTGGAGACCAGGAGTTCAACAGCTCGCTATGACGTGCGCTGACCACCAGGGGGCGACACGGAACATGGCAGGCATTGGTGACGCTCTGTGACCTCTCACCAGTTACCTGGGGGCAGGGGTGATGGGGACGGAGGTGTGGTGAGAATGTGGTGTGTCCGCCGAGCTCACTCTCACTCCCCCTGCTACCCTCCCCCAGGACGCCAGGGCTCATGCACAGGGGAAGCCCCCATGCTCAGATGCCAGGTGCCTGCAAGGAGCCCCCTCTGCACCTGCACAGCCTCCTCCAGGTGAGCCGGGCCACAGCCACCAGAACCGCAGGGGCCGTTCGGGCTCCATGTGGGTTTGCACAAGAGCCGGTCTGCGAGGCTGGCCAGGAGAGAGCGCGTTGCCCACCCGGCTTCCATGCGGTGCCACTGAGTGGCCCAGAGGCCCACACTGCTCCCTGGCCAAGGCGTCTGGCTGCACTCACCACATCTCCGCATGGGGACTCGGGGGCCGTGACTCAGGCAGAGGGGCACGCAGGGTCCCGGGGGCTCGGATGCTGCCCAGGGCCCAGAGGTCAGCTGGGACTTGCCCTTCCATGCTAGACACTCGCGCTCGATCACTGGCCAGGCCTAGGGACCGCACCCGTGCACGAATTTCATGCACTGGGCCTCTAGTGCTACAATAAATATGCATTAACCTGTGCACTTAGGTACTTTTGTTTTTATTTCTATGAAATGGAATCTAAGAATTAAATGACTGGATTGAAGGGTATATGCCTTTTCTATGTTATTTTAGTAGAATTTGCCAGATTACTTTTTAAAAGCATAAAGCACAGTCACGTTACCATTTTGCAACATATAAAAGCACTTTTGTTTCCAAACCCATTAGCAATTGGAGTTTCTTAAACTTTTCCTGTATCAAGAACAATGATATTTCATTTTATTTTAGTTTAAGTGTCTTTACTTATAGTGAGTTTGATAGTACTTCATATATAAAAATTTGTAGGCACTCTGATTTTATATTTTACTGTCTAGTCACATAGTTGGCACAGTTTTCTATTATATACTTTGGTGTGTTTTTTAATGCAAAAGCTGTGGTAGAAACAGATTTTACTACTTTGTCATCTTCATTACAAATACATGTTTCACAATACATCATTTTCTGTTCACTTTGTTTATGTTATATTATCTTTTTCTGAAATATTTATAGATTTTTATTCTAGCCTCCTAAATTATGCAAGCAGTCCTCTAGTTTTTATTTAAATTTTTATATTTTTTATTTTGTTGTGTGGTTGATATGAAATTTATATGGTATATTGTATTACAAAAGTTCATAGACAACCACAAAAACTATCATGATTTATTAAATAATCAATCCATTTCCCTGTGATTGAATTCCTGTTTTCTCATAAATTGATTCTTTTATATAGGGATTGATCACTGAAGTATTTTTTCCCGCACCACTGATTGATGAGTACTTATTCATAAAAAAATAGATTTCAATATGACTGTGCTGTCTGTTTTTATTCTTGTCTATTTCTGAGCATTTATTCTTTCAAAGAACTTCTGAATAATATCTAATTGGAAGATAAACCCTATTAGGATTTCAACTGAAATTGAATTAAATTTACATATGAATTTTAGAATAATTGACATTTCCATGTGGTATAAGATCCCTTCATGCAAAAATATGGAATGTCTTTCTATTTATTTGTCACGTACGTATTCAATGGAATTTTACATATTTTAAAAGTAAGTCATAAGCCTTTTTTATTAAATGCAATACTAAATGCTTAATCATTTTAGCCATTTTATTAGGTGGAATACAATTTCCTTTTCCATTTCAGACTGTTTTTTTGCTTCATGTTAGAGAATTATATAATCTTATATTCACACCTTACAAATTCTCATTCTCTTTTTTAGTATTTTATTTTTATTTTTTAATTTTATTGCTTAAGGTATTACAAATAGTAGTACATATGTCTCTCTCTTTTTTTTTCCCCCCCCTACCAACCTCCCCTCAGCCTCCCCTACCCCCTGGCACTTGCTCTCATCCCCCCACCCCCAGTGTCTTGAGTCTGTTGGTGGTGCTTATATGCATGCATATAAGTCCTTCAGTTGATCTCTTACCCTCCCCCAACCCTCCCCTACCTTCCCGCTATAGTTTGACAGTCTGTTCAATGCTTCTTTGCCTCTGTCTATTTTAGTTCAACAGTTTGTAATGTTCTTTATTATCCATAAATGAGTGAGATCATGTGGTATTTATCTTTCACTGACTGGCTTATTTCACTTAGTATAATGCTCTCCAGATCCATCCATGCTGTTGCAAATGGTAAGAATTCCTTCTTTTTTATAGAAGCATAGTATTCCATTGTGTAGATGTACCACAGTTTTCTAATCCATTCATCTGATGATGGGCATTAGGCTGTTTCCAAATCACAAATTCTCATTCTTAATAACCTTTCTTGGACTTTCAGTATTTTGCAATATTTACATGAGGTAAATACATTGTTTAACAACTCATTTGTGGCCATAAAATTATACGATTCATGGTTCCTGGTGTCCATATCCTGTGTACTAGTAATTCCTTCTCCTTCAGTATCAGCAGGAATGTATAAAATTTCATTTCCATGATTATATTATGTGGGTAAAACTGAAGAGATTTTGCAAATTTAATGAAGGACCCTAATCTACTGACTTTAAAGTAAATAAAATGTACATTAGCCTTGGTGGGTTTGACCTAATCAAAATAACCCTTGTTATTTTGCATTGCTTGAGGAATTTATCTATTTTATTTAAATTGTCATATATGAGAGCATAAAATTATTCATAACATCTTATTTTTTATATTTGTAGGATCTATAGTTATAACCCTTCTTTTTTATTCCTGCTGCCTGCCAATTTTCCTTAATTTCTCTATCATCTTACTAGGGTTTATCACTTCTGTTAAACTTTTTAAGAAGCACGTTTGTATCTGTCAGTTTGTCTAGTGTACATTTGGCTTTTAGTTCACTGATTTCTGCTACCTTTTTCTTTTTCAACCTGGCTTAATTTTGCTTTTATTTATTTACTAGAGGCCCGGTGCATGAATTCTGCATGGATGGGCTGGCAATCTGGGCTGATGGGGGCCTAATGGCCTCGGGGAGGGACAGGGGAGGGATGGGGGGAGGGACTGTGGGAGGTTGGCCGCCAGCCCTGAGGAGGGAGCCAGCCCTGGCTGCCCTGGGAAAGGGGCCGTGTCCAACGCCACCCACCCCCGGTTCCCAGTCCCAGCCCGGGACCTGAAGGCCCTGGTGGGGTCGGGAGAGGAGGCAATGGTTGCCAGGCCAGGCACGGAAAGAACGGATGCCAGACACTGACATCACAGTTGGTGCCTCGCCATGGCACGGTTCCCCACTTCCCCACCCCCCTCCTTTCCTCGCCTCCTCACTGCCACTGCGGTGGGTGGGCAGCGGGCAGGAAGCGGGCCAATCGGGGCCTGCTGGCCGGAGTGGGGGAGAGACAGGGGGAGGGACTACAGGAGGTTGGCCAGCCGTGGGGAGGGACCTTGGGCAGTTGGCTGGCTGGGAGGTTGGCTGGTTGCGGGAGGTTGGCTGTGGGAGCGCACTGACTACAAGGGGGCAGCTTCTGTGTTGAGTGTCTGCCCCGTGGTGGTCAGTGCATGTCATAGCGACTGGTCGACCGGTCATTCCAGTCATTCAGTCATAAAGGTCACTTAGGCTTTTATATAGAGAGATTTTTAAAATATACTCTTATTGACTTCAGAGAGGAAGGGAGAGGGAGAGAGAGATAGAAACATCAATGATGAGAATCATTGATCGGCTGCTTCCTGCACACCCCACACCGGGGATTGAGCCCACAACCTGGGCTTGTGCCCTGACCAGGAATCAATCCCTGACCTCCTGATTCATAGGTTGATGCTCAACTACTGAGTTGTGCCGTCCAGGCTATTTTGCTTTTAGATAGAAGTTTAGATCAGAGTCTCTGTTTGCAATATGTAGAGTGAAATAGAATTAAGGCAGTAATTTGACTAGGTTGTATCTACAGCGTTAGAATTTGGGAAACTGATAGAAAATGAATGACGGGTATTAATTAGTGTAAACCTGTTTTTATAAACTCTTCACCACAGTGACTTGTGCTACCTTGATATTAACTTCTGGAACCTGCTATCACAATTAGGGCAAGAAGATAATGATTGTCTCAAGGCAGTGGGAGGAAGACACGGCAGCAGATAATCTCTCACGTTTGCCCTTGACTCCCTGGGCTCAGGCTGCGGCCACGTATCTCTCCACTACACATGCTAGTTCATACAGCTTTTCGTCTCCCCTTATGAGTCTCACAGGGTTTGCTTATTTTGTTTCCTCTTGTAGTTTCTGGAATATTTACTTACTTCTGCACTGATTTTTGGAAGCAAACACTAATTCTCTATCTTGCCAAGAACCAGAACCAAAGTAGAATTACTTTTAACTCTAAGAAATTCATTTTTAATACATGCCAAAATTAATAATCTGCTTTTCAATAGAACTCTCATTTGAAATAGAATTTTGTCTTTGCAGCTCTGTGGCTTGAACAACTAAATTGGATACCTAAAAGCAGTTGGTATTCACAGCACAAGGTCTCAACCTTGTAATCTGTACATAAAGCATTCAAGGTATTGAATTATGACATGAGATTTCCATTGCTAAAAATTCTATAAAACAATTTCTTTAAGTTCTTTTTTAAATGATGAATGGATATGGGTATGTAGTCTAAAGGTAATATTTTATTGTAATAGGAATATATGTAATTTAAAACTGTTTTTGTATATATAAATGATCTCTAGACTACTCTATAAAGGTTCAGTAAACAGCTTTTATGCTCCAAACATAACATGTGAAGGGTAAGGTGATTTCTGGACTGCAGTTACCTAGAGAAAGTAGGGAGAAGTGCCTTCTACCCCCGCAGCTGAACCTTATCAAAGCTCTAAGTCTTAATAGAAGAATTTTTCCTATTGGTTCTCTGAGACCTTTGAGATGATGATCTTTTTTTTTTCTTTTTTGAGAAGCATCTCTACATTTCTTCCATATAAAGCATAAGCTTTTAAAAAATGGGCTTACTCTATTTGAAGAATTAAGTGACGTGATAAAAAAAATTGGCAAAATACTAACCACTATAACAAAAATAAAGTATTTTCTTGGCTCAACACTGTTCCACATGAGAATCCCAGCATCTGATAAGCTTTTGTGAATCTAGATAAGAAGGCCCTATCTTAAACATAGAAATCTTCCTATCTAGTAAGTTTCCCAGAAGAAAATGACTTTGTTGTTCTTTTTAACAATCATATAGTTAAAAGAAGTTGCAAAATTGGCAGAGCAGTCCTGGCATATTGTAGTTCATGCAAAATGTTCCCTGTAATTTTCTAGATGCTAACTTATATGATTATTTCTTTTTTTTCCCCTTTTAATATATTTTTATTGATTTCAGAGAGAAAAGGAGAGGGAGAGAGCTAGAAACAACAATAATGAGAGAGAATCATTGACCAGCTGCCTCCTGCATGCCCCCTACTGGGGATTGAGCCTGCAACTTGGGCATGTGCCCTTGACCAGAATCAAACTTGGGACTCTCCAGTCCATAGGCTGACACTCTATCCACTGAGCCAAACCAGCTAGGGCTATACAATTATTTCTTATAAACACACAAAATCTTTCTGGGAATGGCATTAAGACATATGGCAACCCAAATATTTATAAACTAGGAAAATTATAATAATTTGAAGTATAGTATTAAAACTAATAATTTTAAATATAAGTTAGTCTTGAACAAAGAAAAACTATCTTAATTTACACAATGGACTTCAAAGGTTTCAAAGCAACACTAAAAATGCTTGTCATAAAATATATTATCCAAAGAAATAAAAAGTTAAAAAGAATATTTCATCTAAAATTTCAAAGGCTCTGCCTCCTAATCTTGTCCATTTATCACTTTTATTAATAAACTGGTCAGAATTCTGAGATACTAGGCATATGGTACCTAAGGAACTCAGCATTCTTTTGAACAGATATTTATTTCTCTTTCAAGGCAGACAATGCAAAAATGATGAAAAAGAGGATTATCTGTACCTCAACTCATTGGTACCAATGCCAGAGAAGTTTATTCAAAGGTCACAAAAAAAGAATATTAAATTGAGTGGCCAAATTAGAATTTTTAACAGTTGGAAAATTGTAGGATATATAGTACAATATATCAAACAAACTGGAAAAAAAAGTATTCTATTTGTAATATTCAGTAAAATTAATGTTTCATTCAAAATAATGAATTTGGTCTCTTAAAGTTTTTAATTGTACTCTTCTGCTAACAGAAAAAAATGACAACAACCATAGACAAAATAAGAAAAATGAGTTTGAAGTTCATAAGGGGCAAAGAAATGAAGGCAGAAACTGGAAGAGCTATGGTCTTTAAATAAGGAACATAGCCACACTGGGAAAACCACATTTTATCTGGCTCTTCTCTGGAAGGGATTTCTCAGCTTTTGTGGGACATGGGAGACAGAGATCCTATCCTACAGAAACTAACAGTTTTATTGGGCTAAGAAGTCAGAATTTAGCATTCGGGTATGCCAGATTGGAGGCTCATTGGGAAAAGCAGATAATCTATGGTCCAAGGAACTTCTCTGCACAAATCCCTGACTGACATACCCAAACATACCCACTGCAGGTGGCAGTAGAGCACAAATAGCTCACAGGACTGTAGGATCAAAAAGGCTATAAATACTCCATAGAAAATTTCTGATGCTGCCCAGCAAAGAGACACAGTTTAGATTTGGGAGGAAATTAGTGAAAAACCTTTAGATTTCCACTGGAGTCCCATTCTTCAGATGTAAGGAACACATTCCCAGACTAAGGACTGTGCTCTGGGCCTAAGAGCTAACATAAAAGAACAACATTTAAAACCAGTCCTCCACAACATAGATTTTGCTTCCTGGTAAGAAATAGTCAACACTTTTCTAAGAAAAATAACAAGAGTACTTAGTTTCTATGAGTACTATAGATCATGATGTTACGTGATGTAATTAAAAAAATATTAAACATGAAGAAAGCAAAGGAGTTTGACCCAGAATCTAAAGAAAAATTATTACATAGACATAGACCCACAAATGACCAAGATGTTTGAATTGGGAGCCAAGGGTCTTAAAACAATTATGATAAAAATATTAAAGATTCTACAGAAAATAATAGATTAACATAAGAATGTTAAAGATAGGTTGAAAATCTTAAAAAAAAAACACACAAAAAAAACCCACACATATAAACATGCCAAAACTAAGAAAAAATTAAACATCTGAATTTATAAAATTCATTGATTGAGTTATAAGAAAGCATCATGAAATTTAAGCTTGATATAAATAATCAGAAGAGAGAAAGGATTGACAAAAAAGAAAAAGAATGGAGTCTTGGTGAGATGACACATCCCCTACTAGACGGATGAAATGAATGCAAGTTGATTTAATGGAGATAATTGAGTAACAGCTTAAAGGGCCAGGAGAACAAAAACACATGACAAAGCAGAACAAACAAACAGAACTAGAGCTAGAATTCTACATTTGAAGAAAATAGCTTCTAATGATGAAGGAGGACTTTTGCTACTATTCCCTGCAATGGACTATCTGGAACCAAATTACCCTCCTTCATTCAAAACCCAGAAAACCAATATGATTGTCTGACCATCGTGCTGTACACCAATACAAAATAAACTTGTTGAAAATAAACTGCAATTTAAAATAAAAACAAAAAACACTAGAGAACCAGATAATATGTATGAAACAATATTTTCTAGATATTCTTAACAGGCAGAGCAGAACTATGATCCCTGAGAGAGAGGAAATACAATAGGTAAGCCCTGGATGGTGCTCACTTACTATAAGAAGGGGTTTCTAGGCCACAGAACAGGAGTGAGAAGCAAACAGAGCCTGCTGACTCTGCTGATTTGGGAAGAAAGAGATTGGAGTTTGGGCAGATCGAGGTGGCTAGAGTTTGCAGGGAAGACAACTAGAGAGGAAATGGAGGGAGTGCTCCCATGATCTGCAGAAGGGTCCCTGTAAGTCTTTGGCTTAGTTTTACTATGTGTATGAGTAAAAGGACACTACCAAAGAGCCATGAAGAACTACTGGTAAATAGTAATCCTAATGTGTAATTATTGCATTTTACAAAGTATCAGCAACAGATTGAAATTGAAACAAAACAAAATATTAAAATGAAAAACTATATTTTTCACAACATATTTAAAAACTGCTTTTTATCATGAAGAAAAGTATAACATTACTTATTTTCTTTAAGGACCTACTGTGTGCTAGACATTATGCATTTTCCTGTTGAAATAGATGAGGGAGAGGCTGGTATTCAGAAAAAAGAGGTATTTATTTGACAAAAACATTTCTTTTGTTCTATCTCTTTGGAACCAAAGCATGGAACAGGAACAACTTAGACACCATACAGAATAACACCATATATGTGTGTGTGTGTGTGTGTGTGTGTGTGTGTGTGTGTGTGTGTAACTATATATATATAAAAGGCTAATATGCACAGTGTCCCCTCAGGAATTTGACCAGGAGACAGGAAGTTTGCTTGCTATGACATGCGCTGACCACCAGGGGGCTGTGCAGAACGAAGGAAGGTTCCTGCTGGCAGCCGGCAGCTGGGCAAGGAAGGTCCCAGCCAGCAGCTGGAAGGCCCCGATCAGCCCTGATTGCCGGCCAGGCCTAGAGTCCCTACCCTTTGCACCAGGCCTCTGTTACATAATAATAAAGGGAGCAATCCAACAAGAGGATATAGCCCTTTTAAACATTTATGCATCCAAAATAGGAACACCTACATATGTAAAGCAAATCTTGATGGCCATAAAGAGAGAGATGAACAGTAATACAGTCGTAGTAGGGGATTTTAACACCCCACTGACATCAATGAATAGATCTTCCAGACAGAAAATCAACAAGGAAACAGTGGCCTTAAATGACACACTAAACCATATGGATTTAATTGATATTTTCAGAACTTTTCAACTCAAAGCTGCAGAATATACATTCTTTTCAAATACACATGAAACTTTTTCCAGGATAGACCACTTGTTATACCACAAAACAAGTATCAATAAATTTTAAAAGATTGAAATTATATCAAGCATATTCTCCAACCCCAATGCTATAAAACCAGAAATCAATTACAAAAATCCCACTAGAAAAACACACAAATACAGGGAGGCAAAATAACATACTACTAAACAATGAATGAGAAGAATAAAATCAAGGAAGAAATAGTAAGAAACCTTGAGACAAATGAAAATAAAACAATCATGAAGCCACATTTGTAATACCTTAATCAATAAAGGGGGGGCGGAATCAAACAAATTAAAAATATATATATGGGGTACAGCAAAAATAGTCCTAAGAGGGAAATTCATAGCATTACAGGCCTATCTCAAGAAAGAAGAAAATCTCAAATAATCTAACCTTACACCTAAAGGAATTAGAAAAAGAACAACAAAGTGAAAGTTAGTAGGAAAAAAGAAATAATAAAGATCAGAGCAGAAATAAACAAAATAGAATCTAAAAAAATACAAAAGATCAATGTAACCAATAACTAGTGTCTTGAAAAGATAAACAAGATTGATAAACCTTTAGCCAGACTCATCAAGAAAAAAAGAGAGAAACCAAATATATAAAATCAGAAATGAAAGAAAAAGTAACAACTGACATCACAGCTATATAAAGGTTTATAAGAAAGTATTATGAACATATGCCAACAAATTGGACAATCTGGAAGAAATGGATGAATGCCTAGAATCATGCACTATCCCAAAACTGAATAAAAAAATAATTAGAAAATCTGAACAGATTATAATTAATAAAATTGAAGCAATAAAAAAAGACTAATAAACAAAAGTTATGGAACTTCAAAAGTTATGAAGTTATATGCATATGGACCATTTGCATATAACTTCACAGGTAAATTTTATCAAACATTGAAAGAAGAACTAACACCTATCCTTCTGAAACTACTCCAAAAAATTCGGGAGGAGGGAAGATGCCCAAGCTCTTTTTACAAGGCCAGCATTATCCTAATTCCAAAACTAGATACAGACACTACAAATAAAGAAAAATTATAGACCAATATCCCTGATGAACATAGACTCAAAAATCAACAAAAGAATAGCAACCAAATTCAGCAATACATTAAAGAGATCATACATCATGATCAAGTGGGATTTATTCCTGGGATGCAAAGTTGGTACAATATATGCAAATCAATTAACATGAAACACCACATAAACAAAATGAGGGATAAAAATCATATCATATTAATAGATGGAGGAAAAGCATTTGACAAAATCCAGCACCCATCTATAATAATGAAAGTGTAATATGCTAATTAGACTGGATGACCTTCCAGATGAAGCCAGGGCTGCGAGGGAAGCCCGGGTCCCGGGTGCCAGAGGGAAGCTGGTGCCGACAGCTGGGGGAAGGAAGGCCTACTCTTGCACAAATTTTGTGCATCGGGCCTCTAGTGTATATATAATTGATACTATACAAATAAATACATTGGCTAAAACCTGGAAAAGTGTCTAGGTCTAATATTTAAATTGAATTTCTTCCATTTTCTTTGAATTAATACATTTCAAAAAATATCTCCCTAATGACCCAGAACTATCTTTGTTACTTTAAGTCAGTCAGAGAAAGATAAGTATCACATGATCTCACTCATTTGTGGAATATAATGAAAAACATAAACTGATGAACAAAAACAGATCCAGAGACAGAGAAGCATCGATCAGATGCTCAAACCTCAGAGGGAAGGTAGGGCAGGGTGGGGGTAAGGGGGAGAGGTCAACCAAAGGACTTGTATGCATGCATATAAGCCTAACCAATGGACACAGATACCAGGGGGGTGAGGGCATGAATGGGGGGGGGGAGGGCAATGTGGAGATAAGGACACATATGTAATACCTTAATCAATAAAGAAAAGGAAAAAAACAGGAAGCATAAATACCATTTCATGCAATATAAGCCGCTGTCCAAACTCCTGGTGATGTACTGTAGTGCTTTCACTTTACAGAACTTCATATGCATGAAATCTTGGGATATTTAGATAAAAACAAAAATAATACTTTAAATTTATTTTCAGAATAGAGGCTAACTGTTTTCAAATGACTGTATAGGACCCATAATATACATTTTAACATGTAGTCATATTTATCAAATAACAAATACAGAAGAATGTTTTTGACAGAGCTCAATTGCCCACTTAAAGATGTAATATGTAAGTGGGTTTGATATGCTCATTATGTATGCAGAGTCATTTCTGTCATGATAAATAGTTATAGTGCTATATATGTTTGAAATTTTCTTACTGAAATGGTTTCTTCTTTGAAGTTGCCCAAAGTAGGATGATTTGTTTTCAAAAAGGCTTTCTGACAAGAGATAAAAGGTATTGTCCTTTGTTGTGTTTTTCATGCTGAAGTGCAATTGTTCTTTTGTTGCTTTTATTTAAAAAAAAAAAACACAAAAAACTTGTGAGGCTCTGGACTATGATGTTCCTTTAAAAATGGAAGAGTTTGTATGATAAAAATGCAGATTTTTCTAAGTGCATTTGTGCCTTTCATATCTGGTTAAATGATGTCAGCCCATTAGCAAAGCTAGAGTACATCTCTACCACTCTTTAAAAGCAAGTTTAGTTTTTTTTTTTGTTTTTTGTTTTACCTTACAGCTCTATTTAAGAAGGAATATTTGAAAAAGTGGTACATTATTTTTGTGGAATACTGATTTGGTGTATGGTTACTTAAACTTGTTTCGCTAGCATCATATGTGCACCTGCCTATAAATGAGTACACATAGATGCCCACACATACTAGTATACTTAAATTCACTCACTATTTACGCATTTATACCAGGTAAAAGATCTTGCCTGGGAAGTATTAACCCACCCACTGTATTCACCAGACCTTGCTCCTTCAGATGACCACTTGTTCCAATCAATGGCACACACACTTTCTGAGCATCACTTCAAAACGTATGAAGAAGTGGAAAATTGGATCTCTGAATGGTTTGCCTCGAAACAAGAAAAGTTCTATTGGGACGATATCCACAGATTACCTGAAAGATGGGGAAAATGTGTAGCTAGCGATGGACATTACTTTGAATAAAGCACTTTTTATGTTTCTCTTGAAATTATCGTGTTTTCTTTGATTACAAAATCCGGCATTGTTAACCGGTACACCTAGTATGCTTTGGTTCATGTGAGACCAAGATACCTTGCACATGTCTTGGTGTGCCACACTCTGAGGACAGAGTCCTTCTGTGTGACTGAGAAGGAGCCCTGGCATCTGCTTTCATTTCTTTCTCCTGCTGTGCTGTTTCTCTCTTTCCTTAAAGCTTTAAGATAGAATTCTTTATGGCATCTTGTGAGTTTTTTTCTTTAAACACTTGTGAATCCTTTTAATTATCTGATCATGTATTGTTGCAGCCTAAAGTTTCACACAAAATATGGTTAAAAAGATTGAGCTTCTGGACTCCACTGAGCTTACAGAGCAGGTTGAGTAGATTGGATTATGTCTGCTAATAATTGTATTATGCTTGCTGATAAACGGCTCGTTGATCTGAACACAAATCGATCTTTTTTTGTGAGATACCTTCCCTAACACCTACACCCAGATGTCCTACAAGATGAATGTCACACTCAATAGGTCTAAAACTGAAATCTCAAAACTTTTCCTTGATTATACACTCCTGTAACCCTGTTTCTAGGGTGTTCCCTAAAAATAGAATCTAAGAAGGACTGATGTCTTCCATAATTACACCCAAAGACTCACCCACTTTCTAACACTCCATCCCCTCTCTAGGTCTTGGCACCACCTCACTTTAAGTCCTCAGACACTGAAGAGCTTGATTACTTTGTCTGGTGAGACTATTGCTCAGCTGATTGCTTTCAAGCAAACCCAGGTCACAAGAACAAAGGACATTTTCTATGTGGAGAGGACTGGTGGCTCTTTTTAGAAGACCCACAACACTAGAGCAATGATTACTATCCATCTGAGACAAAGGAGCATGATTACTTACACAGCATTCATAACATAAAGTCCTTCCTTGCCTGTGAGGGAATTGTTTCCCTCTGGTACACATACTAGAACTGGGTAAAATAACCTTTGGACTGGGGATAAAGCAGCATTGTATCCCAAACAACTATTTGCAAAGGTAAGAAGAAAGCAGATAGGATTGCTAGATTGAAAATTAAAAGCATTGTTTAGAATTAATGTCTCTATGCTAGATTATTTGCATCTGTAGAGATTCTTTTTTTTTTCCTATTTACCTAATTATTTCCCTTTCTTTTCTCATAAATATCCCTTGCCTGCTACCCCTAATCTGAACACTACTCGGGTTTCTGCCTGAATCACTATTTCCTGAATAGCTATTCTTTGGATCTCAAATAAATGCTCTCTCTCCTCGCTTTGGCCTTTTATAGTCAGGTTAATGCTGTTCTTACTATACAAAAGCATTTGGATTATGCATAAAGTTTTCACGTTTATAACATAACATGGCCCTAGATATGGTTTATATTCAAATGTTACAATTGCTGCAGGCCTTGATTTTAATAAAATATAAAATATTTTAAACAAATAGTGACAATCACAATGATAGCAGGTATAATCTACCATGTTTAAATGCAAAAGTTAGTTAATGGATATCAACTGAATACAGTAGATGACAATAAATGTAAAAGTAAAGAAGTTATTAAACATTTCACATCTGTGTGATCTTATTTATCTCCATATCACCCAGCAATTGGAAAAGGCTTGTGTTAAATGTGGTCCTCCAGTTGTTATTTCCAGGTTAGCTTTCTACATTTGATATGCTCCTCCTCCTTCTCATCAAGACTTAGCTACTTTCTCTTCCATCATGTTTTCTACCCCAATTTTTTTTCAGTTATCTTTATAACTTTGCAATAGAGTCAATATATTTTAATAAATAAAAAATAGCAACTTAGTTTAAAATGTATAGTCATCTTTAGAGCAGGAACATTATTTTAGAAAGGCCTACATTTCATCTGGGTTCTGTTTAGCCAAGCAGTTAAGTTCTCATCCTCTAAGTTAGCTCAAGATGTAAAAAATAAACACTGAAATTTAAGTCTTCGGCTTGAATGCTATTTCTAGCACCTATGGGCTCTTTCCTCATTCTCTGCATTAAGTTATTTTTAAAAATATAATATAAAAGGTACTCAGAGTACAACATGATTTTGGAATAAAATTGGAAAATGAGATATTCCACTGAAATCTGAAATACCTGCCCAAGGGATGTTAAAATTGAATTTTCTCTGTAACTGTAATTCAAAAACTATCAAAGACATGAAATAATTTGATGAAAGCAAAATAATATATACATAATAATGGTATACTGTATTCTGAACTTAAAATTGTTACTGTTTCTCCACTGCTTTAACATTTTACATTCATTTTCAAAGTATTCTTGAATATATGTTTAAGAAAACAATAAATGAGAAAACAGCTAAAATAAAATGATAATTGTCATTAAAAATAATAAGTACCTCAGCACAATTATTATAATATAGGAGTGAGCATAGTAATTAAAATCTCAGACTCTAGAAGGAGAGAGACTGATTTAAAGCCTTCCTACCATTTACTAGCTGTGAGGTGTTGAGTGTGTTTTTATTCTCTACACCCCTCTCTCTTCATCTACAAAACTGGAATAATAAAAGAACAAATTTATAGATTCGTTGGGAAGAACAAAGGACATAATATCCATTGTTGTAATTATTTGCCATTATTATTATAATCAAGCATATTAAAATAGAGCTAGTCCTTTTCTAATAGAACTCCACCCCTTTAAAAATGAGTTAAGATAATACTTCAACCTTTTCTTCAGCTCCAAAAATCGATAGGAATAGAATAACAATCATCAGTGAAATGAGTAAAAAGCCAAGTCAAAAGCATGGTAACTTCTTGTAAGCTCTCTGATCTAATTTCCCACTGAGTGCCAGACTCATGTTGGCACTTAATAAATGTTTGATTAAAGGACCAGACTCTTTTGCATTTCAAACATTTATTTCTAGAACTCTGTGTTCTTTCATTTCAGCTTTAGACACTTATTTCTACTCGCTGCATACCTATTAAGTTTCAAAAATGCAAAAATTGTCAGTCGGTATTTCATAAATGGTATTATCAAAACTCTTTAAAGGAAATCCAAATATATAAAGAGAGAATTTCAACACATGGAAAAGCCAAGCAGGCCACATGGATGAAGTTAAAGTATAGGGAACATTCCCAACCAGTTTTTCCTGTGAAATCAAGATTTCAGAATAGAAATATGCATTCACTAGGCAGATTAATACTTATAATTTCTAGGTTGTCATTAAGGATTGTATACCAGGTTGTATTGTATTATGGTCCTGTGCTACTCAAGCTGATTGTATTTCAAAGGAAAATACATAATTCTCTCCTTTTAGCTGAGTTTTCACCAGTAAATCTTACACCTAAGGGAAATTCTAGGACTGAAGAAAATAGCTGGACCAGGTTATGCCAAGGTCATTTGTTTTCAGTTTACTTTTTGGTAACTTCAAAATGAGAGCCTTCTCTAGTTTCTTCATTAAAGTGCCTGCTATTTTACTGGTTATTTTGTGTTAGGATATGGTTCTGCCTACGTAGCTAATAGTTATATATGAAGCTGACTTTCCAAGGCTTTGATAGGTTCTGTATTTTCTGTAACTTATTGCTGAAATCCCTCTACAAATGGCTCACAATCTTTTTTTTTTTAACATTTAGAATGATGAATAAGCCACCGTTGATTTCTAGTCAAAACTAAATTAGCCCAGCTGGTGTGGCTCAGTTGGTTGTGCGTTGTCCCGTGCACCAAGATGTCACAGTGATTCCCGGACATGGCAAATGCCCAGCTTGTTGGCTTGATCCCCAGTAAGGGATCAAGGAGGCAGCCGATCGATGTCTTCTCTCTCATAGATGTTTCTATCTCTTTTCCCCACTTCCTTCCTCTCTCTCAAAAATCAATAAAAAATATATTGAAAATTTAGTTAAAAGGGACCCTTTGAAGTGTTTAAAATGGTCTGTTGAATTAAACCTGATTTTACCCAAGTTAGGTAATTTTTATTACTTTAAGCCTTTGTAATAATTAGATATAATGCATTTTTATCCTCTTTATTTTAACAGGCCAGAAGCTCACCCACTCCATACTGAGTAACTTTTTAAAAAATGAAAATGTGGCAATTATTTTTAATTGCCAGGTTCAGGGTAAAGCAATTTAAAATTACTAGAGCTTCCATTCCCCCCCCCCCCCCCAGCACTTTAATTTGGAATGTGGTCAAGTAATTCTTTACTATGGCAATCTAAATTACATTAAGCCAATTTGCAAATGGAACCTTTTAAGAATCATAAATGAGGAAAAAGCCATTAAAATAAATAAAATGGATATAGGAGAGTATTACAGTATAACTGTTCTACTGGGAGCAAGGCTGTAGTTACATTTTTTAAAACATATGACATATAATGAGAAAAATCTATGTAAACTCTAATCCATACTGGCAAAACCATACTGTGAGAATCATATTCATTTATAGGTACTATAATAAAGTCTTTGCCTACCTAAAGCACATAGAAAGGGAAACAGGTTGGATCATTAAAGAGATTCAAGATTCATGACATGTAAAACAATTGATGTGATTGGAGCTATTTGATAAGACAAAAATAATTACAACTGCTTTAAAAGTTCTTAAGTAACTGATTAGCAATAGGGATGCTTGTCAATTTCTGAGGAAAACATGGATTAAACTAGAACCCAAGAATGGATGTGACCATAGAGTGAATTTATGATTAATTTGAGAACTAATTTTTCATCAATATAATATAGACAAATGTGGTTAAAAATTAGAGGTCTTTGTCACCAGAATTGTACTTGTAGTACTTGTAAAGCCTAAAAGATGAAATTTTTAAGGGAAGTTTTAAGGAGGATATATTTATCAAGCAGAACATTAGATTAAATATAACTTGTCTAGTGTAAGAGACATAAATGGAGACTCAGAAGCCAGAAATTCAATTTCCTTTCTCCTAGTAGTTTGATATCTAGTATTTTCTTTCATAGAAAATTATAAATTAATAAATATGCTCATTTTCTCTGTATTAAAAACCAGATCTGATATTGGCATTAAATATTAGAAAAATATCCCTATTTCTTATTATTGGTACATATTTATCCATTAAGTATTTAAAATTTACTTAATGACATGTCTGAGAAAGACTGAAAGAACTGTTTTATAGTAAACTAGAATCCTGATGCACGAAATTCATGCAAGGGGCTTGGCCCTCACAGCCCCTGGTGGCCCTCGCAGCCCCGGCTTCGTCCGGAAGGTCATCCGGATGGTCGTTCTGCTGTGCGGGATAACTAGCATATTAGCTCTTTATAATATGGGATGGTTTTTCTCAAATATTTTCACTTTAAACAAGCTCACTATCTGAGGCAAGTCAATAGGAACCCTTGGTCTTAGTGTATGGTTTGAAATGCCCAATGCAAGGAAGAAATTTCTTTGAAGTCTCATTCTGGGCCTTTACAATGCATTTAAATGTTTTATTCTAATAGAGTAAAATCGGAAGATATGTTATATAATATTTTTCCAAAACCTTTTTGACTAAAATTGATGCTTTAGAAAAATATGCCATATTTATACAGTAACTTGGCACACCCGCATTTCAGGAAAAGCTAGTCCACAGTTTGAGAATGACAACATGAAGATGTTAAATGTATATCATGGGGATATAGACTTTTAATTACCATACAATTATTGATATTCAAATGAATTATTACCATATCTTAAAATAACTATATGCAAAACAACCTTTGTGTAAGCTAATAAATACATGAAAAATACATAATTGTTGGAGAGCTATGACTACAAAAGAATGCTTGCCATCTTTTTCCCAAAAGCATTAGTTAAAACTATTTTATATGAAGTGGTCTAATCTTTTATTTACTTTTATAATTTGTCTTTATTATTGAAAGTATTGCATATGTCCCCTTTTTTTCCCCATTGACCCCTTCAGGCCCTCATCCTCCCCCTACCCGAGGCCTTCACCACACTAATGTCTGTGTCCATGGGTTATACATATCCTACAAAATAAAAGAGTAATATGCAAATTAACCATCACTCTGCTACACCCACAAGCCACGCCCACAAGCCACACCCACCAGCCAATCAGAGCGAGTATGCAAATAAACCCAACCAAGATGGCTACAGCCACAGGGAGCAGGAGGGAGGCTTGGGTTTCCCAGGCAATGGAGGAAGCCAAGCTTTCCGCCTGCCCTTGCCAGCCTAAGCCTCCACTCAAGGCTACAAAGTTTCAATTATAGAAGGTAAACAAATCCAAACAGAAATGGCGGCAGCCACAGAGCTGGAAAGAGCGGGAGGCTAGGGTTGCCCCTGGCAATGGAGGAAGACAAGTGTTCTGCACACCCTGGCCAGCCTAGGCCTCCACTCCAGGCTACAAAGTTTCAATTATAGAAGATACATAAGCCGGAACCGGTTTGGCTCAATGGATAGAGCATCGGTCTGCGGACTGAAAGGTCCCAGGTTTGATTCCGGTCAAGGGCATGTGCATTGGCTGCGGGCACATCCCTGGTAGGGGGTGTGCAGGAGGCAGCTGATCGATGATTCTCTCTCATCAATGTTTCTAGCTCTCTATCCCTCTCCCTTCCTCTCTGTAAAAAATCAATAAAATACATTTAAAAAAAAAAATAGAAGATACATAAATTCCAACAGAAATGGCTGCCAGCCATGGAGCAAAGAAATAGGCTACAAAGTTTCAATTGTAGAAGGTAAATAAATTCCAGATACCAGGGCCTCCCCTTGGGTTGCCAGGAGGTGTGGCTGGCCTGAAAACCACCACAGGTCCCCCAATCAGGCCGCCCCATGCCCCAAGGGAACCCCACCCTGATCAGGGACACCCTTCAGGGCAAACCAGCTGGCCCCCACCCGTGCACCAGGCCTCTATCCTATCTAATAAAAGAGTAATATGCAGATTGATCATCACTACAACACACAATATGGCTGCCCCCATGTGGTCAAAGATCCTGCCCCCATGTGGACACAAGATGGCCACCACAAGATGGCCAGCAGGAGAGGGCAGTTGGGAGGGACCAGGCCTGCAAGGAAGGGCAGTTGGAGGTGATCAACCCTGCAAGGGAGGGCAGTTATGGGTGACCAGGCCGGCAGAGGAGGGAAGTTGGGGGCAAACAGGCTGGCAGGGGAGCAGTTAGACATCAATCAGGCTGGCATGGGAGTGGTTAGGGGGTGATCAGGCTGGCAGGCAGAAGCGGTTAGGGGCAATCAGGAAGGCAGGCAGGCGAGCAGTTGGGAGCCAGCAGTCCTGGATTGTGAGAGGGATGTCCAACTGCCCGTTTAGGCTCGATCCTGATATATTTTAGAAATTAAACCCTTATCAGATATATCATTGGCAAATATGTTCTCCCATGCAGTGGGCTCTCTTTTCATTTTGTTGATGGTTTCTTTTGCTGTGCAGTAGCTTTTTATTTTTATGTAGTCCCATTTGTTTATTTTCTCCTTAGTTTCCTTTACCATCAAAGATTTAGCCACAAACATATTTCTATGAGAGATATCTGAAATTTTGCTGCCTATGGTTTCTTCAAAATTTTCATGGTTTCACAACTTACATTTAGTCTTTTATTCGTTTTGAGTTTATTCTTGCATATGGTGTAGGTTGGTGGTCTAGTTTCATATTTTTGCATGTACCTGTCCAATTTTTCCAACACCATTTATTGAAGAGACTGTCTTTATTCCATTGTATGCTCTTGCCTCCTTTGTCAAATATTAAGTGAGTGTGATGGCTTGGGTCGATTTCTGGGTTCTCTGTTCTGTTCCATTGATCTATATGCCTGTTCTTGTGCCAGTATCAGGCTGTTTTGAGTACAGTGGCTTTGTAGTGTGTGTGTGTGTGTGTGTGTGTGTGTGTGTGTGTGTGTGTGTGTTTTAAAAAAGATTATATGACTAGAAATTTTAAATAAGAATATAGGGATGGAAGAGAGATAGACTTTAGGTTAAAAAACACACACACAACAAAAATAAAACCCTTTCAACTAGGGCAGAATAGGAATCATATTACAAGATATTAATTAAGTGAAAAGTGAAAAGATCGGTAGTCTGATGTGAGAAGGTTGCAGTGATGAAGAAACTCAGGAAAACTCTTAGATGGTTAGAGTCAACACTTTTTTGAGGTAGACACCCACAGAAAAAGGGAAGAGGCACAATTTTTGCAGAGAAAGGGAGAATAAACAAGTAATGCATTTGGACATGGACTTGTTGAATTTGAGATGTGTATTGGACATTTCAGGGAAGATATAATGGGAAAGGTTATAAATATCACTCTGAAGCTTAGGAAAGAGATTTCAGTTGGAGATGAGGATTTGTGTGTTATTATTTTTACATGGGACCTAAGTCAAAAAATCTAGGTGATAATTTCAAGGTTGGTTTGTAGAACACAGGAGTCAAAGAATGGAAATTCTAAAAACAAAGTCCCATTATTAAAGAATGTTTCTAAGACACAGTCATCAATTAGGAAAGAGTATCAAGTGAAAGTTCTGCCATTGAAACCAAATATGAGAAATCTTTTAAATATACCTACATATTAAACATTTAAAAAATTTGGTATTGGAAGGTGTTTGGTTTATGATTTCACTTTGAGGAAAGGAAGCCAAGTTGCTTAGTGAAACATCTATGTTGACTCCTCTTTCAAAAGTCCTAGCAATGAAAAGAAAGATCAAGATAGAACCATAGTATCTCCGAAGAAATATGAAGGGTGCACTTTATCAGAACAAGAGATTTTAGGAAATTTGTAGCCATAGGAGAAGGAGTTACTGTACCAGCATAAATTAAAATGCAGGAAAAGAAAATACAAAGGAGATAGATCGAGTCTATTATATTTAGAAAGATAATGAGGAATGAGTGGAGTAATTAGGAGAAAAGGAAAACTTTCCTTTTAGACTATCAAAGGAATACAGATATAATTATTTATAGTTTAGTTTCATCTGGTAGCTGTTAATCAGCTCTTTTGTTTTCCATCAGGGGAGCTGCAATCTGCAGGTATTTCTTTGAGTTCTCACTGAGTTTCTAATGTTAAATGTGTCTATTTTGAGGGAGATGCCAAACGAAAATCATACCCCTCCTCAAAGCATGATGTAAGAATGAAACCAGAGGCAGGTCAGGAGGCCCCAAGTAATTGATGTGGAAATTGAAGTGGAAACTGAAAATGCTTAAATATAACTTTTTCTCATGGTCACTTAATCACAGCAGGTAAATGGGTAGGTGATCAGAGCTGTTAAATTAAGGGTGTCACTAATAAATATTAAAGAAATAAATAAATTTTAAAAATTACTTGCTCAGTGGAAGTAAAATTATCTATTTAATCATCTGTCCCTCTGACTAATTTATAAACTCCTTAGGAACAAAAGAGAGGTCTTTTCACCTTATATCCCTAGTACTTAATATATTAAGTGGCTAAGATTGCACGCTTGGGGCCATTTAGTGTGTAGATGCAAAAGCCTACCCATCTATGTTACTTAAAATTGCACTGACTCATTAAGAGAGCTTGGATTTTGTTCTGCCTACTCTGTTTATCATTTAGAAGAATGGTTTAGAACACTACTTATGTAGTTATCCAATATTGCACCACACACACACACACACACACACACACACACACACACACACACACATCTCCTCTCTGATATCACTTCTCCAAAACTTTTTTTTAAATATGTTTTTATTGATTTGAGAGAGAGAGAAAGGGAGAACGATAGAGAGATAGAAGCATTGATAAGAAACATCAATTAGCTGCCTCCTACACACCTGCTACTGGGGATGGAGCCTGCAGGTAATGTGCCCTGACCAGGAATTGAACCAGGACCCTTTTGGTTCCCAGGTTGAGCCACACTGGCTGGGCTAAACTCTTAATCAAATATTAATGAATTGGAGTACACCAAATAAGAATGCAACAACAATCAAAATGCAGTTATGTAATTTGTGCCATGTATAATTTGCAACAACCCACTGCTAAAAAGTAATAGAAGGTGAATATGCTAATTAGAAATAAACATTACTTGCCATGATAAACATCTTTTTAACCTTGGCTGCCTCCCTCATAATAAGTGAAAGAAATAAAATGGATTTCCTAGGGTGGGGAAATTCTCATAAATTTACAAATGAGTAGACTATTGCTTAAATTAGGAAATGTTTTTGTTATTGTTGTTTTAACATATTTTTATTGATTTCAGAGAGGAAAGGAGAGAGGGATAGAGATAGAAACATCAATGATGAGAGAGAATCATGGATCAGCTGCCTCTTGCATGTCCCATACTGGGGATCAAGCCCACAACCTGGGCATATGCCCTGATTGGGAATCGAACTGGGACTTCCTGGTTCATAGGTCGACACTCAACCAATGAGCCATGCCTGGAAATTTTTTTTTTTTATAAATAAAAAAGAAATCTTCCAACAACCTTTTTAAGTTCTAATAGGAAAGACCATTTTATATTTAGATATATAATATCCACTGAGTTTTAAAACTCTAAATTATGTAAATAAGAAAATTAGCTCATAATATAAATTAGGAAAATGGCACATTCCATTTGGGTATGGAGGGTAATTTACTATTCATTATAAATTGCAGAATAATCTTGTTATAATTTAACTGGAATTGTATTGAATCTATAGATCAGTCAGGGGAGAAGTAATACCTTAACAATATTGACTCTTCCAAATTATGAACATTTGATATGTATCCAATTCTTTAGGCCTCCCTTATTTTTCATCATCAGTGTTTTGAAGTTTTCAGTATAAAAACTCATGCATGTATTTATAATATGTAGAAATTGTTTTTTATATTGACCTTATGTGTTGAATGTTGCTCCTATATTCACTAGTTCTAGTAGATTTATGTGTATTTCTCATTTCCCTTCAGCCTGAAGAATTCCCTATATTATTTGCTTGGATTGCTTGTGTGCTGCTACTTATTCATTCAGCTTTTATTTATCTGAAAAGTCTTTGTTTTACCCTAATTTTTCATGAATTCTTTTCACTGAATAGCGAGTTCTGTCTCAATAGATTCTTTTTCCCCCATCATTTAAAAATATCAATTTTTTTCTGACATCAATTATTTCTGATGAGAAATTAATCATCATTTTTATTGTTTTCTACTTAAATTTGTTTCTTTTTATCTGGATGTTTTTAAAGAATTTGCTCTTTAACTTTGTTTTCATCATTTTTATTAGCATGAGCATGGCCCTGATTTGAGGGCTTCAGTCTTATTTTTAGACACGGATTTCCCCTTCCCCCAAGCGTCTCCACTCAATACTTGACCTGCTCTGTGATATGTAGTCACCTTTTGGTGGAAAGGGGGTGGGGAGTTGGGAGACAGAATTTCCATATTTCCAGCATTGAATTGAATGGCCTTTGGCATCTCAACTAGACTTATTCCAAGGTCCCTAAGTAAATTCAATGAAGAATTCTGTCCCCTTTCCCCAACCTCCTCCCAGAAACCTCCTCTCTGTTAAATTACCCCATAAATCTTCACAACCCAGAACCTATTATCTATGCCTTCTTAGTGAGAGACCCACTCGGCTGGGGCTGCATCTCCCTGTGTCATGGCATGAAAGTGACCCGAAGCAGGAAACCTAGACATCATGTGGTTTGTTTCCTAGTTTTTCTTCTCACAAAAATTACAATAGTGCACTGCTTGTTTTTTAAAACTTAAATTGGTATCTCATATGCTTTGTTCATCTTTATAATTGTTTTTGTCAGGAGGGCAAGTCTAGCAGTACTCTATCTTGGCAAGAATTCAAGGTTCGTTCTGAGATATATGTATTTTTTACAGTTTTATTGACTTTAGCTCTATGTTTTTTTGCACATGTCCTTTATTAGACAGAATATGTTTTCTTTTAATTTCTAGTTTTATCATAGATGGATCAAAATAAGCAAGGCAGTTAATAATAAATAATAAATGAACAGAGGACCTGAACTGATACTTTATATGACCAATATTCTCAAGGGAAGTTGCATAACATGGTTCATCACAGAGTTCCAAGTTAAAACCACAAAGATATATAATTCATACAATTTCATACCAACTGAAATGGCTAAAATTAAAATGACTTCCAGCATGAAGTATTGTCAAGAAACTAGATAAACTAAATTGTCATACATCTTGACAGGAGTATGAAAGAGTACCACCACTTTGAAAAACTATTGAACAATTTCTTATAAATTAACTTTCTTTACTTATGTTCTGATGTAGCAATTTCATCACTAGGAATTAAAACATATGTCTATAAAAAGACTTGTAGAAGAATTTATTTAGTAATTATATTCATAAGAGCTGAAAACTTTAATAATCCAGTTGTCTAATGGGTGAATTTTTGTACAAATTGTAGTAGATCCATACTGTCCTATATAATAAAAGCCTAGGTGGCATCACACCCTCGCGTGATGTCCTCACAAAATGGCTGCCACAAAATAGCTGCACGTACAGCGGAGGCGGGGCCCGGTGGCCACTCCATACAGTGAGGCCTGGGGGTCCCGCTGCTCTGCATGGCATGGAGGAGGCCAGTCACGGTGTCTCCACCGCCTTGCTGGAGGAGGAAGGTCCCAGCCGAGGAGGTGGGTCGCAGAAGGGGAGGGCAGTTGTGGGCAATAAGGCGGGCAGGGGAGGGCAATTGGGGGCCATCAGGACAGCAGGGGAAGGCAGTTGGGGGTGATCAGGCCGGCAGGGTAGCAGTTAGGCATCAATCAGGCCGGCAGGGAGTGGTTAGGGGGAGATCAGGCAGGCAGACAGGCGAGCGGTTAGGAGCCAGTGGTCCCAGATTGGAGAGGGTGCAGGCCAGGTTGAGGGACAATTCCCCCCCTCCCCCGCCCCGTGCACAAAAAATTACCCACTGATACAAAACAGTATGGACAAAACTCCAAATTATTTTGTTGACAGAAGGAAGTCAGAAACAAGGAGTGTGTTAGAATACTTTTATGTGATCTCTATGTGATTCTTTTTTTGTTTAAATTTTATTGTTTAAGGTATTACAAATAGTAGTACATATGTCTCTTCCCCCCCCCCCATTGACCTCCCTCCGGCCTCCCCTACTCCCCTCCCTGGCCCCCCCGGCACTTGCCCTCGTCCCCCCACCCCCAGTGTCTTGCGTCTGTTGGTGGTGCTTATATGCATGCATACAAGTCCTTCAATCTCTTACCCCCCTCCCCAACTCTCCCCTACCTTCCCACTGTAGTTTGACAGTCTGTTTGATGCTTCTTTGCCTGTCTATTTTGTTCAACAGTTTGTAATGTTCTTTATTATCCATAAATGAATGAGATCATGTGGTATTTATCTTTCACTGACTGGCTTATTTCACTTAGCATAATGCTCTCCAAATCCATCCAAACTGTTGCAAATGGTAAGAATTCCTTCTTTTTTACAGAAGCATAGTATTCCATTGTGTAGATGTACCACAGTTTTCTAATCCATTCATCTGCTGATGGGCATTTAGGCTGTTTCCAAATCTTAGCTATTGTAAATTGTGCTGCTATGAACATAGGGGTACATATATCCTTTCTGATGGTGTTTCTGTTTTCTTGGGCTATATTCCTAGAAGTGGTATTACTGGGTCAAATGGCAGTTACATTTTTAAGTTTTTGAGGAAACGCCATACTGTTTTCCACAGTGGCTGCACCAGTCTGTATTCCCACCAGCAGTGAAGAAGGGTTCCTTTTACTCTGCATCCTCTCCAGCACTTGTCATTTGTTGATTTGTTGATAATAGCTGTTCTGACAGGTGTGATATGGTACCTCATTATTGTTTTGATTTGCATCTCTCAGATGATTAGTGACTTTGAGCATGTTTTCATAGGTCTGTTGTCTTTCTGAATGTCCTCTTTCAAAAAGTATCTATTTAGGTCCTTTGTCCATTTTTTTATTGGATTGTTTATTTTCCTTTTGTTAAGTTGTATGAGTTCCTTGTAAATGTTGGAGATTAAACCCTTATCGGTGATAACATTGGCAAATATGTTCTCCCATGCAGTGGGTTTGCTTGTTGTTTTGTTGATGGTTTCTTTTGCTGTGCAGAAGCTTTTTATTTTGATGTAGTCCCATTTGTTTATTTTCTCTTTAGTTTCCATTGCCCTAGGAGCTGTATCGGTAAAGATATTGCTATTTTGTTGCCTATGGCTTCTTCTAAGATTTTTATGCTTTCGCATCTTACGTTTAAGTCCTTTATCCATCTATTTTTGTGTATGGTGTAAGTTGGTGGTCTAGTTTCATTTTTTTGCAAGTATCTGTCCAGTTTTCCCAACACCATTTATTGAGGAGACTGTCTTGTCTCCATTGTATGCTCTTGCCTCCTTTGTCAAATATTAATTGAGCATACTGGCTTGTGTTGATCTCTGGGTTCTCTGTCCTGTTCCACTGGTCTATATGTCTGTTCTTGTGCCAGTACCAGGCAGTTTTGAGAACAGTGGCTTTGTAGTATAGCTTGATATCTGGTATTGTGATCCCTCCAACATTGTTCTTCTTTCTCAAGATTGCTGCAGCTATTCAGGTTCTTTATATTATGCTAGTAGCCCTGTGCACTAATCCATGCACCAGTAGCTTTCCAATAGCTCGCTGCCACCCTCCAGTAGCTCTCCACCTGCTGCCCTGCCCTCCTGTAGCTCCCCCCGTCCTCCCTCAAAGCTTGCTGCCCTGCCCGCTCCTGTAGCTCTCCGCCACCTGCTTGTAGCTCGCTGCCCCACCCTCCTGCTGATCTGTGATCTGGTCGGTATGTGGTCGGTCATAAAACTTCATGGCGTAATGACCATTTGCATATTACATCTTTATTATATAGGATGTGAGTCTTTTTAATATAAAATCTAGGAGCAGGCCAGCTGGAGTGGCTCAGTCATTGGGTGTCAACCCATGAAACCAGGAGGTCATGGTTCGATTCCCAGTCAGGGTACATGCCCAGTTGCAGGCTTGATCCTCAGTAGGGGGCAGGGGAGCGGGGGCATGCAGAAGGCAGCCAATCAATGATTTTGTCTCACCATTGATGTTTCTATCTCTCCCTCTCCCTTCCTCTCTGAAACCAATAAAATATGTATTTTTAAAAATCTAGAAGCAGAATTAACCAATCTATGATGGTGGAAGTCAGAATACTGACCCTCTTATAAGAGGCAGATATTGCTAGAAAGAAGCACTAAGGAACTATCTGGCATGGGGGAAATAGTCTTCCTAGGTTTTCATTATGATATTGATGGTATCAGTTTATGCTACTTGTCAGTTTTGGTCAAATTTATTCAGGTAAAACAAACTTGGTTTTATATATCGTATGGATTGAGTTATTTGTAATAAGGTGGCTTGATGCCAGATTGTTACAAAGCCAAATAGTGAAATACAGAAAATGAAAGTCACAAGTAAACTTTGAAACAGAATACACAATGAATAGTAAATGATATGGAAATTCCTTTAAGTAGCAAAATAAAATGGAAAATGCAGGGCAATAGGAGATATGTTGAACTTTATAGTCTGCTTTTTGCATATAAATAAATAATATATATAAAACATCATATTATTGTAAGAAAAACATCACAGTAGAAAACAATTGGAATTGTAGAGCACAATAACTTATTAAATGTCCAGGCCATTTTTAATCTGGAAAGCAAAGACAGGCTATAAACTTGTCCAACTCTCTAATTTGTTCGGAAGCCTTAGGAAATGAAATAAGGGCTGGCAATAGTTGAATTATGTTCTAAGTATTCAATTTTTTTGTGCACAAAACTTAGGAGCATTGAGATTTATATTTTGTGCTTTCTGTGTTACAGCGATAAACAAAGGTTGAAGTCATTGAATGATAAGCCCTTACATTAATCAGTCCCTGGAAATAATAAAGAACCCATTTCAATTTCTGTGTACCGATAGAAATATATCTTTTAAAAATGTCTCTTCAAACAAGTTTTACTAAATAGCTCACATTTTACTACCTTAATTAAGTTATGTATAAATTGTATTAATACATAAATGTCATTAGACTCTTACTATTTTGCCCACCAGTATTAAAGTAGATTATAAAAATAAGCAGCTCTCAAAAACTCAAGGTCACAAGGAAGTTGTAATTTTTTTATTGCTTCCCACTATCTGATAAACATCCTTTTAATGTAATTTTAAAAAGAAACAATATTAACAATTTTCTTAACATCTTCAGATATCTGTGCTAGACTATCTCCTGGTTGCACCAATGTAATCTGGTTCAGAAAAAAAATATCCTTATGAATATAAATAGCTTCATTTAAAATCTATAAACTCATAAATCTAGAATTCTAATTAGAGAATAAGACTGTTTTTCTGTAGTGTAAAGTGAACCTTGTGTTGAATTTAAGCTGTAAAATTATATCTTAATTTTTGTAACGACAACAGTCAGTCATTGATGCAAACTGCATGCTGTTTACCAAGTTGTGGACATGGGTCAACAAGATCTTAATGAGAAAAAGGATGTGTTAACCAGCTCCGAATGGCCAATAGTTCCAACAAACTGAAAACCATCAAATTACAATTATTCTGAAGTTTCATTATGTTCAACCATGAAGCATTCAATGTGTCAGTATTCAAGCTTAATCTAAACCCTGAACAATGTATCTGCAATTAAAATGGACAAGTCTCATTCAACATCATTTTACTCAATATCTCTCCCCAGAAGACTTGTTGTAAAACACTTTATATTTTTTTGCTGCCTGTTTGTATTTTAATTTATTGCATAGTTTGTTGTTTTCTATGGAAGAATTTTTGAGTTGTTTTGCTGACATCATTTGATGAGTAGTTAGTTAATGACTGAATCTCAGTGATAAATGTCAGTGAATTCGCTGCTATCATTTTTAACAGTTAATTGTAACCTCTTAAAGTAGCTTATTCACCTTTTCCCCCATGCAACTTTCATTTATATTGCCAATATCTTCTACCATCAGGAAAGTAAATTATACTGTAATCCTAAAAAAAAAAAGTGCCAAGTGTTACTGAAAAATCAAGTTTGAGTAAGAAGCAAATTTTTTGTGTTATTTTGATCCCTAAATATGATACTGTATTTCAGAGACCTCATAGGTCTCCCGGTCTAATTAGCATATTACCATTTTATTAGTATAGATTATTATTTTATTCTCTCTGCAATTTGTTTAAGGAAATTTCTAGTGGCATATTCTCAAATATACTGATTCTTTTCTCAGCCATAGCTAGTCAACTGATGATCAATAAGAAATATTCTACATGTGTTATACTGTTTTTGATTTGTGTTCTGCACCTGTAGCACTTCCATGTAACTTAGGCTACAGTGGGATATATGTCTATAATGCATAATATAAATTTGACAATCACACTTGATGCAGAAACATAGAGATATTGGAAACTTAGTATTAAAAACTTAGTTTTTAAATATGCACATTCTATTTTGTGATAGTCTTAAATCAGGTTTTCAAGTTTTATATATTTAAGCAACAATAATGTCCAAGGAACATGACATTTTAAAGTAGGAGATGAAATGTCAAACAAGCAAAAATCTCCCCACAGAGCTACAATATTTGACAGTTGTGAAATCTCTAAAGACATTTCAGTTTTATTTATTATGTAAAGCCACCACAGTTTATACACATCATGAAGCTCCAAAGTGACTATTAACAAATGACAGTTCAGTTTGACATATGTGAATGTAGTTACACAAGTGTGTAAGGTTTGACAAATCTTATTTATATAAAGAAAAATTAATATAAAGATACGCTCAGTAAAGAAACTGTGAAAACCCTGGGCAGAGAAACTATCTCTTCAGGGCACATGTGGGGACAATCCCATATTGATATCACATTAAATAAACTGTCTGTTAAGCAAATAGTCTCCTCTTCTCTATATTGAGAAGGGAGTGAATTGATGAAAAGTAAATTTATCAAATTTCCTTTTTAGTTAAGTATAAAAAGTAAAAAACAACCCACAACCTATTCCTTCAATTTGCTCTGTAAGAGTTCTCCTGAAGAGGATAAATCCAGGGCCAGGAATACAGACAACTTCTCATAAGGGTACTATCCATTCGTCATGTGGCTACTGTACTACAGGGTCTTCAGATATAACTATTAAGTTCAGTTATTGAAGCATTCATAAGTTAACTTTCTTTGCTTTTGTTCACTTAAGAAGCTCCCTCCAATTTGTCCCATTTTTTCACCTGGCCAAATCCTACTCCTTTCCAAAACTCAACTCATGTACCATCTCCTCTAAAATACCCCTTCTTCTAATGACTTCATTGCAAGTTAATAACTCCTCTACTATGTTTTATGTTATCAAAATATATGCCAAGCTATTGACTACCTCTATGTAAAAAAAAAATGTCCACATTTAAGAGCACGTGAAGGAACAATTGTGTATCCATATGCAAAAGAATGAAGTCATACCTTTCATACTCATTTCACAAATTAACTCAAAGAGGATCAGAGACCTAAATGTAAGAGCTAAACTATGACCCTCTTAGAAGAAAACATAGGAGTACATCTTTTTAAGTTTGCATTAGCCAATGGTTTCTTAGATAGACAAGACACAAATGTATAAGCAAAAAAAGAAAAATAGATGCATTAATCTTCATCAAAATTAAAAACTTTGTGCTGTCAATTATACCATCAAGAAAGTAAAAGAAAAACAAACTCAGAGCCAGAAAAAAATATGTGTAAATCATATGTTTGATAGAGCTCTAGAATACAGAATTATTTCAACTTAACAATAAAAAGATAAATAACCCAACTGCAAAATGGACAAAGGATTTGAATTGACATTTCTCCAAAGAATATATACTGCAAATGTCCAGTAAGCACCTAAAAGGATGCTCAAGATTTGTATTAGTTTCCCAGTGCTGCTATAACGAATTTGCCACAAATTTAATAGCTTAAAAAAACACAAATTTGTTATGGTTCTGGAGGTAAGAAATCCTAAATGGCTATCACTGAGCTGTGATGCTTCTGGAGACTCTAGTGTACAATCCAATTTCTTGAATTCTCCAGCTTCCAAAGGCCACCTGCACTTCTTGCTGCATGGCTCGTTCCTCAGTCTCCAAAGCAAGCAGCACAGCATCTTCAAATCCCTCTTATTTGTCTCTTATGACTTTCTACCTCCTTCTTTCACACTTAAGACCCTAAGTGAGGCCCATTCAACTAATCTGGCATAACTTTCTTATTTTAGGTTCAACTTTAAAATCTATATGCAGCCTTCATTCCCCTTTGCCATGTAGCATAACATAATCATAGGTTCTAGGAATTAGGATATGGACATCATCATTTTTTTTTTTTTTTTAGGGAGCAGGAGTCGTGACATTACTTTGCCTACCACAACACCAGTAGTGCTTAGGGACATGCAAACCAAAAGACAATGAGATGTCATTTTACACTTGGTAGGATGCTATAATCCAAGAGGTAGTCAATAATAAGTGTTGACAAACGTGGAGAAATCGGAACTCTCATATATGACTAGTAGAAATGTATAATGGTGCAGTCACATTAGGAAAAGAGTTTGGCATAGATTTACTATAAGACCAAATATTCGTACTTGTAGACATTCACTCAAGAGAACAGAAAAGATGTGTTTACAGAAAATCCTGAGTACAAATGTTCATAGAATCATTTTTTTTAATACACGAAAAATGGAAACAACTGAAATGCCCATTCACTGCTGAATGGAACAACAGAATAGGATCTATCGATACTTTGCAATATTCTTTAGTCATAAAAAATGAATGAAGTACTGATATATGCTGTGACATGGATGAACATTGAAAACATGGGAAGAAGAAGTTAGACACAAAACGCCACATGTTGTAAGATTCCATTTGTACACAATTCCAGAATATGCATATCTATAGTTTAAAAGTAGGTTTGTGGTTGCCAGAGGCTGGAGGCACAGGGCAGTGGATGATGGCTGCTAATGGGTACAGAGTGTCTTTGGGAGATGACAAACATTTTCTGACATTAGATAGTGGTGATGGTTACACAACTCTGTGAATATACTAAAAACCACTGAATTGTACACATAAATAATACATTTCATAGTATGTGAATTTTCTCTTTAAAAAAAGCAATCATGACGCATGTGCCAAGCCCTGGGCTAAGATGTTAAAATACTTTTTGCATACTTTTAAATCTCACAACTTCCCCATGATGCGATTATTGTTATCATTGACACACAAGGAATCCTACGTGAAGTAAAGCTAAGTGACCTTCCCAAGGACAAATAGCAAATAGGCAGCAGAAGAAAGAAGGGAGCCGGGCATCTGGCCCACTTCTTGAGCTGCTGGGCTGTACAATTTTACAGCACATGCAGGTCAGTTGTTCTTACCAAATAGATTTTGGGTTTCTTGTTGCCAAGGGTTTTATGAGTCTTGGTGACCTCCAGTGACCAAATATGTAGCATGGCTTCTGAAAGAGGGAGGATGTGATATGGCTGGATGCCTGGGTTGGTTACCAGGAGTATGTGACTTTGAGAGGTTGACCATGTCTCTAACAATCATATTTTGAATTTTTAAAACAGGGAAAGCAATAGTAAGTAGCTGAGAGGGCCATTGTGAGTATTAAATAAAGTATTGCAACGTAAAGCACTTGTTACAGTATTTGGCTTTTTTTCTTTTAGAAAATAATTATTGTGTGCCTACTTTTAGTGCTAGTTATTAAATGCTGGAGATGCGTCATTAATTAAAACAGGTAAAACCCTTGCTGCCATATACTTGTATTCTGGTGAGAGGAATATAGATTAAAATCAATAAACTATTTAAAATGCTACCGTATATTAGATTAGAAGTTCTATAGAAAAATAAAATACTGCAGGCTATGACAGTGGTACAAAATGTATATGTGGCAGTGCTGCAAAACAAATGAGAAGACATTTGAACAAAGGCTTGAAGGAGATGAAAAATATATATCTGGGAGGAGGGCATTCTGTGTAGAGGGAACAGACAGTGTGTAGGTTCAAGGAAGCAGCTTATCTGGCATTTTTTAAAATGCCAAGGCTGCTATGACTGGAGTTGAGTGAGCAAGAGGGAGAATAGTTAGAGTTGAGGCCAAACAGGCGATAGGGAGGTTGGTACTTGCAGGCCCGAGCAGGCCTATAGACCAAACCTTTCAGACCAATTAAATAATTTTTTATTGTATTTTGAGTTCAGTGGGGAGCATTGTAGAGTTTTCAGCAAAGGAATGACATGAAGTATCACTCTGACTGCTGTAATATGAATAAGACTGTAGGGAGAAGGTAGATTAAGGATATAAGGAAAGAGGCCAGTTAGGATACCATTGCCAGTAATCCAGGTGAGAGATAATGTGTTTCAAACAGAAGGGTATCCGGGGAGGAGTGAGACATGGTTTAATGTCTAATTATTTTCACATCAGAGCCTGGAGGATTGGCCTGTATTTTAAATGACTGATGTGAGAAATAGGAAAGGAATCAAGATGACTCCAGTGTTTTTAGGCTGCAACTGGAAAAGATGGGGTTAGCTAAGTGTATTGAAGCACTGAGGATGAAACCAATTAGATCAGAAGTTCATTTTTAAAAATACTGACTAAATTTAAAATTTTAGACATCCAAAGGCCAATATAAAAGCATATACCAGTTATTAGAACTATCTATTGGGTACTTCATAAACATTAGGTAAGTAAGTACATATTTCTTCCATTCATATAATCATTTGGATTGGTAGTACTAAAAGAGAGTAGTCACTTTACTTGAAGACAAAGAGCCAGATCATTTAAATCTGCTGAAAGTACTTTATTGGTTTTTTTCTCCTACAAATAGTTTAGTACTGCATATAAGAAATTCTGCAGCCCAGCTGGAGTGGTTCAATGGTTGAGTGTTGACCTATAAACCAGGAGGTCATGGTTCGATTCCAGGTCAGGGCACGTGCCTGGGTTGTGTGCTCTATCCCAAAGCAGCCAATCTACTACTCTCTCTCATCATTGATGTTTCTATCTCCCTTTTCATCTCACTTCCTCTCTGAAATCAATAAAAATATTTTTTAAAAGTTGATCTGTAGAAAATGGATAAACAAGATTACCCTCTTACCCCTCAAGGTCATATGCATTGCTAGACCTTTATCTTAGCACAGATCATTTTGAAAGTCAAGAATATAGGCAAGATTACTTCAGTTTAAATTATGGGAATTGAAAGTTGCTTAAAATTGCTAATTTGGCAGAAGCAGCACTGTGAAAGATAAAGATAGAAAAATTAATTATTATCATTGTTTTAGCTTCTAATAATATATGGCAATACCAGGGAATTATTCCAGTAAGAGGTCGTTCTTCCCTTGTTCAGGAAAATGATAAATTTTAATTTAGCTATCACAAAATGTACAAATTAACATAAGATGACATTGCCAGAAACTCCTGTACACCTTCATCATTTCTGTATTATTTATAAACTATACTGCAAAGAAAGAGAAATGAGAAACTGGAAACTGTAAAGCTATTGTGTGTTACAGAATACTAGCAGAAAGAATTTGGTGTGATCCATTCAACAAATATTGATGAGTACCTACTTAGTTCCAAGCAACATTTTAGAAAAATTGCAATTAAAGAATACAAAGGACGTGGCCTGACTAAACTGACATATAGATAGAATTATTTTATCTTTGTTGTGGTTGTATCAGTGGTAGCTATAAATTATTTGTTGAGTCAAATTCCTCCAATAATTAACCAACTCCATGGAAAAAATTTGGAAAGTGAATTTAGTCTTGATCTGTTCAACTTTTCTTAAAATCAAAGAGCTGAAAGAGAATTAAAAGGTTCTTTGGGGATTAACCTCTTTGTCCATTAAAATTAACATTTAAACCCAATGCAATTCCAATGTAATTAACACAACCACAAACATTTACTCAAGAGGTCCTTCAGGGTACTAAATGTGATTGATGTACTTGGCTTATCTCTTAATATGTTAAACCATGGGAGAATCTGGTTAACAATTAGTTGACACAGTGAAGTTTTATTAATACATTAAGGTAATCGAGGTTCCACTTACTGAATTTCAACTTCACATAGGCAGCTGGAGAGAAATCTAACATTCATAATTCTTTGGGTCTTAATGATACACTCTGTTCTTATCTCCAGTTCTAGATCTAGTTCACCTTGGACACACATTTTTGTGTGTGACTGCCTTGGACCACAAAATTACTTCTTATTATGGCAAATCCATTGATATTTTTTTAAAACAATGTCTTTATTCTACCTTAAACCAGCCCCTTCCCTAATAGCACTTTATTTCTTATTAAACAACTTAAGAAGCAAAATATGCAAGCATTTCATTTTCTGCACAACCTCACCAACACTTATCTCTTGTCTTCTTGATAATAGCCATAACAGCTGTGAAGTGATATCTCTCCCATTTTAACCACTTATAACTAATAGTATTCATACATACTGTGATCAAGCTCACTTTTTCTTACATGGCCTTTATCATATTGCTTCAGCCTCAAACCCACTGCCTTCAAAGACAGTGCTGTGCTTTGTTACTTGGCCTTCAAGAATGGTGCCCAACACCATTATTCTTAATAAGACCTTCTTCATATCTTCCTACTGTCCAACTTAAATCATCCACTTAAGTCAGAGTGCTCTCACTACAAGCCTTTGGGTTTGTCACTGTATTCACTGTATTCCCAGAGGCTAACCCAGAGTCTGGAACATACTGGGCCCTCAGTAAAAGTTTATTACATTGAGTCAATGTGTTTCTCAAATGCCCTGCTTAGGTAGCTTCTAAACATCTTCACCCTTGGAATTCAATCGTTATATCTCCTACCTGACTCTGCTACTCAGACTTTAAAGCCCACTAATTTCCAGCTTTTCTCTGACTTATTTCCATACTGTGGTACACGGTTATCTCTTCTTTCTCCACAATTATTTTTGCATTTAGAATATTGTCCTATGAGCATTAGCTATTTCTACAATTATAACCTTCTTAAAGAGGACACTCTTATTTGTTGATGCATTCACTATAATATCTAGCAGAGTGCTAAGCATATAATAAATGATGAATAAAGTATGCAATTATTTCTTGATAGACAAATTTATATACTAAGTATTTCAGAAATTATGTATTGTCACTTTTCTATGACATATCTGCTAGACTATGAATATATAATGAAAATAATAGACATTTTTTAGTCCCTTTCTTAAGCACTTTGCAGTGGGAAAACAAACAAAAACAATTTTTATAGGAAGAAAACAAACACAGTTTGCAATGGGAATATGAAAGAAGAATGGAACTTCCAGGAAAAGGGTACTGCATATATAAAATATGAAGGAATACAAATATATATATATATATATATATATATATATATATATATATATATATATATATATATTTGTTTATTGCCAGTCTCCCAAACTAAAATGTAAATTCTGTGAGAGAAGAGACCATCTCCAGCTAGCTTTCCATTGTAGACTCTCTGAGTAACATATTGCCTTGTATATAATATCACTAAAGAAATAATTACTGCACAATGAGTATAAGAGATTTATGATGATTTAGTTAATAGTCCTTTATGTCTGTCTGACTGTGTTTGGAAGATGCTATGGGTGCTGAGGCATAGGCAGTGGGAAAGAGAGAAAATATGAAATGGGTTCTAAATAAAGATTTGAATCTATTCTGAAGGCAAAGAAGACCCACAGAATGAAAGAAAGCAACAGAAGTCTTCTGGAATGATCACTCTGGCATTGATATAAGAATTAATTAGAAGATATATGATAGGATATGTGAAACGAACTTGGAGGTCTTTGCTTCTGTAATTCAATACTTAGACAAACTAGAAATACAAGTATGGATTCCAGAAATCTTCAAGTAACAGGACTATAAACTAATGGAGTAATTCTGGAGAATATCCTGGCACACTTATAAATCATCCTATCTAATAAAAGAGTAATATGCAAATTGACCATCACTCCAACATACAAGATGGCTGCCCCCATGTGGTCAAAGATGGGTGCCCCCATGTGGACACAAGATGGCCGTCATAAGATGGCCGGCAGGGGAGGGCAGTTAGGGGTGACCAGGCCTGCAGGGGAGGTCAGTTGGGGGGGACCAGGCCTGCAGGGGAGGGCAGTTGGGGGTGACTAGGCCTGCAGGGGAGGGCAGTTGGGGGCGACCAGGCTGGTAAGGGAGGGCAGTTAGGGGTGACCGGGCTGGCAGGGGAGGCAGTTGGGGCAATGGGGCTGGCAGGGGAGCAGTTAGACATCAATCAGGCTGGCAGGGGAGGGTTAGGGGGTGATCAGGCTGGCAGGCAGAAGCAGTTAGGGGCAATCAGGCAGGCAGGCAGGTGAGCGGTTGGGAGCCAGCAGTCCTGTATTGTGAGAGGGATGTCCGACTGCCTGTTTAGGCCTGATTCTGGCAGGATCGGGACTAAACTTGGCAGTCGGACATCCCTTGAGGGGTCCCAGATTGGAGAGGGTGCAGGCTGGGTTGAGGGACACTTCCCCCCCCCCCCGTGCATGAATTTCATGCACCGGGCCTCTAGTTGACTATATGCCTAGTTATATATCACCTAGAAATGCTTAGCTATGTAAGGACAGAGGTTCCATGATATTGTTGCCAAGCAACATTTTAGAAAAATTGCAATTAAGGAATACAAAGGAGTTGGCCTGACTAAACTGACATCTGGCAGGCAGGAATTTTAGACAATGAGGTTGTCCATGAATAACAGTTTAGATGGGTAAAATGTGGTACATGCACACTGTGAAATAGTATACAACAGTGATAAGCAGCAGACTAAATGTTTATAAAGCACAACAATGATGGATCATAAAATATAGTAACTAGTTTAAAAAATAAGGTGGAGTATTTAAGAATATTACATTTACGGAACAAACATGCAGGCATACAGAACAACATACCATTCTAAATAAACAAACAAAATATACAAATAAGTACAAGAAAAGTGCCTTATTTTAAGGGGAAAATTCTCTTGTCATTTTTATTAGTACTGCAACAAATATATAAATTTCCAGTAGTAGATTTAACATGATGCTTAGTTTTCTTATTCAAATACAGTAAATACATGCTCAAATCTACTCTTAAAGGTGAGTTTTTAAAGACAACAAAAATTAGGAGGCATTGTGTAATGGTCTTTCAGGGATGGTGTATTTATTGAATAAACCTCTTTCTGCCTTTATGGTGAGAACTACCATATAATGGGTAGCTAATCATGCGCTGTTATAAATTTACCAACTCACTAATTGGAATGACTGATGAAGAAAGTTGATTCTAACACCTGCCCACTCTAGTAAAAGGAACATTAGTAAAACTTACCTGTGCCTCCTTTATGTCTGTCCTTTGGTGCTCTTGTAAGTCTTATTCCAAAAGTCACCACTGGACAAATTCCAGATGCACACACTCACAGACTTTCAGACGTTTTGTCCAACCCAATAAATCTTCAGACTTTGGCATTCAGAGCATTACATACTAACTGTGTAAAGAAAAATACGCTAATGAAGACAATTGGGTCTTATTTTGAAATATTTGTTTTTTTAGCTATAATTTATGTCTAGAGACCTTTTCCCCAATTGCTAACACTTCCCTAAGTGAAACTGCTGATGCAGATCTAGTTTCCCTCCTTCCGTTCTCTCAATATCTCAAAGATGAAAGAGGTAATCACTCAGGCTAAGTGGCTTCTTTTGTGATTATGCTCCACTCCCTGTCTCTATTGATTATTGATTGTGTCACCACTTTGAAGGTGAAACTTTTTATTCAAAAGGGACTCCTCCAATGATGAGTATATCCTCCTGATCACCCTTGAACTATTGCATTCTTGGCAGGATGCTGTAGAGAAGGAATAAAAGCTGAAGTGTTACAGACTCTGGTTTTTATGCAACTACTCCGGACTTGCTAATCCAAGTGTTAATGAGCTTCCACTTCCTGAGTTATTCTTTGTTTCTAATTCATTCTAAAAAGTTAATAGAGATGTGCTTTCAAAGAATAATAGAATTTTCAAATAATTTTACTGACAGTTTTTATTTATGTTTTTGTTGTAGATCATTTTAAAGGAAAAATTCAAAATTATGCTCTGCTTTGTAAAAAGGCTATCATTTTTAATTTCTTTAAAAAATTACAGATAACTGTTTAAATATGTTTTTATTGATTTTAGAGAGAGGAATTGAGAGAGATAGAGAAATAGAAATATCTTTGACTCCTGCATGCTCCCTACTTGGGACCAAGCCTGCAACCTGGGCATGTGCCAATGAGGAGACAGAAAGAAGCTAGGTAGACAGGGATGGGAATCATGGGGGAGAGGAATTAATCCCAGAACCCAACTAAGACACCCCAACTGGGCGGGGAAGGAAGGGTGCTCCCGAGGCATGAACTTTAAAATGTATAGGACAAATATGTAATACCTTAATCAATAAAGAAATTTTTAAAAATGTATAGATATTGCTAAGACAGACAGCATGCAGATAACCAATCATAGGGAGGTTGCTAAGGCAAAATTCTTTGTAGATATATAAAATTAACTATCACAACCTTATAGAAACTGTTGTATAGATTAGCAATCATAAATAGAAGATGATTGGCCACTAAAGGCAATTAATAACTTGGAGATATGGTTATAACTCTTTAAAGATGTGTATTACACATTATGTAGAGAGTTTGTTACATGCCATTGAGTTGGCTCTGACTCCTGGCAACCCTAAGACGATGTCCAAGTGTCCGTGCTCACAGCCTTGCTCAGCTCCTTGTAGACTCACGCCTATGGCTTATTTTATGGAGTCAATCCATCTCGTATTTGGTGTTCTTCTGTTCCTGCTACCTTCTATTTTTCCCAGCATTGTTGTCTTTTCCAAATAGCACTGCCGTCTCATGATGTGCTCAAAGTAGAACAGCTTCAGTTTTGTCATTTTTGCCTCCAAAGGTATTTCAGGCATAATTTTCTCTAGTACACACTTGTTCATCTTTCACAGAGCACCTCTTCAATACCACATTTCAAACTAATCATTTATTTTTCTTCTCAGCCTTCATTACTGTCCAACTTTTGCAGCCATACATAGTAATTGGAAATACGAGGGTATGGATGTTCTTAGCCTTGGTCTCTAATGACAGATCTTTGCGCTTGGTGATCTTTCATAATTCCTCCATTGCTGTCCTTTTGAGTCTCCACCTTCTCTTGATTTATTGGTTGATTACTCCATTTAAATTGATGACTGAGCAATTTTAAGCAAATCTTTAACAATTTCAATGTTTTTATTGTCTATGTTAAAGTTGTGTAACTTTAGGGCTTCTTGGAGCAGTTACATACATATGCTGCTTTTGTACTGATGTCTTTTTCTTATCAGTATATGGCTCCTTTCCAAACCTCTCTATGATATACAGAATAGTGAATAGAGATGAACTAGAGTAGTAGAAATAAAGGACAGAATATTAAAGCTTGTCTCACATGGATTTAAATCTTAGTTCTGACACACATCAGTAATTTAATACTTCTGAAATTAATTACCTTCTCAGTAGTGTGTGTTGGTTAAAAAGGATTCATTTCTAGGTCTCTATTAATATTTTGTTGGGGAAAATGTCCAAGTTCTAATTAAGATAGCTAATATAGTTGTTGTCTTAAACTAACTCATCCTCTATTAACTGATGACTAAAAGTTGTTTACTTTTATCATCTCTTCTAAAAAGAGTAAGTCATTCTTATACCTCTTTTAATTTCTGGTCTTGGATACTCTGATAGGTCTTGTTCCTATAGACACTAACCACAGATAATCAACAAATGTTTTAGTTATATACCACAAAAATATATCATGCATTCTCTTTCAAGGTTATCAAAATTTTATCTCTGTTCCTGGCTGTGATGTTTTCAGCATCTCATCCTTATTACTTGCAGGTGGGAAGTCAGTGACAGTAAACTGAGATGTTGCTTTCAAGCTATTTTTAAGACTATTTGCAATTTTCTAAATATGGGTACCAACCGTCCTGATTAGCAATAGGTTTGTGTCATAGAATAATCATATGCCCAGCAATTTTTACCAAGTATTGTGTCTGCTTCATGCAGCAATTAAGACTAGCAAAGAATGGTTGCCAACAAATGATTTCTGAGAAGGAAGAAGTCATGACTACTTCTGACAGCATTTCAATAATAGCCATTGGGCACAAATTTAATAATTTTGTGAATGAATTTAATCAAATTTGGAGATTTCAGACTTAGTCCTATTTTGCACATGAAAATAAAATATATATCATCTAGTTTAACATTTGAAGTAAAATATTATGATCTTTTATAATATACATAAAAGGAGGTCATGTGTGTGTGGTGAAAGACATATGGCTTTTTGGAGCAGTTACTTACATATGTCGCTGCAAATGAGTATATATAAATGTACCTGGAGGAGGCAGTAGGGTTCAAGGGAGCTCCACACAGTCTCTGCTGTCATCTCTAAAGTTGCCTTTATGCTGATGTCTTTATCCTGTCAGTCTGTGGCTCCTTTCCAAACCTGTTTAAATGTGGTTTCATTTTTATCTGTACTTACTTACCCAAATTTCTTCTACACATAATCTTCAGTCTAGCCAAATCCGTGGCTGAACAAAGCCTGATTTTCTGACAGAGGGCAGCACGTGTTAATGTGTTTTGGTAGCCAAACACATTCCACGTTGTGAGGACCACAGGCAGTCTCTACGCAGTATTGTGTATTTACATCCAAAAACATTTCCCCACAGTCTTTTAGTAAATTCACTCAATGACCTTGTGTATGTTGATGCTCATTTTGGACTTCAAATATCAAAATGCTTGTTTAACTTCAGTTCAACCAACTCCTCAGGCTCAACAACCAATTAAAGCCCATCAAAAACCCTACTTCCATTACTCACCTCCTGGCTTGGAATGCTGTCAAGTCTCAGACCATTTAGTAAAATTATCCATGGTAATTACAATGTTGATAGGCGAAAAAAGGTAAATTATTTTAAAGGACATTTTTTCTTATGTATCTAATGTATCCGTTGGCTGATAATACATATGTTTGAGCATTTTAGAGCTTGTGTGGTACTTCCTGGTCCTAGGATTTAATAGTTGTTTCAAATATGCAATATACATTTCTTTCACCCTTTATTTAAAGAGCGTCCATAGTAACTCTATGAAGGACAAACGTTTCAGGATAAACAGATTGACAGATTTGACCTTTGACTCAGTATCAACATTCAAGTCTCAGTTGTCCTACCTATTAACAAGCTATTCATTAGCAAGCAATCTGTCACTAGACAGTTCCAGAGAGTTTAGCTGTCATGGTGATGATCTATGGTATGTTTACCCCAAAATCTCACTGCTATGTGTCCCGCGGGGAGACTTCCTTTGAAGGAAGGCCTCTGTAGCCCTGTGACCAGTGCTCCTTTATGAGCTGTCACTGCCCTTGTAATCAACGGAATCTTTTCTTACTGGAAATAAGCTGGTAGTGATTCATGCCATCTCAGACTCAGCATGATTCACACATGTTCATTTTGGCCTCTAGGCTTCATGCTCATCCTGGAACTTTTTAATTAGTTTCCTCACATGTCCAAATAACTGTCTTCTGGATGGATTTCAACTACCTAAAGTTTTTTTCTTGCCTGACTGAGAATAACTCAATGCAATCCTGATTATATACCATACATTAATCATTTCTGATTGTTGCAAGCTTGCTCCAACCCCATAATATTTTTGTGACCATGCAAATCTAAGCCAAATCTTCTCTGGAGAACATTTCCTAGATTTTGTTCATCCTCATTAATTTTAAAAATTACATGCAAACACATATAGTAATACTGATGCTAACATAGAGTAAAAGTTAATATGTGTCTACTCAATGAATTTTTATATTTGATTTTACTTCCTTTAGTATTTAAAAATATTTGCTGTATAGAAAATAATGAAACAAAAATAAATTAAAAAGATAAAAGCAAGGAACTGTATTATGAAAAATAGTTATGGTATTAGTTAATGTGGACAGTTATTATCATTTCTATCATTCACTTTCTTGTGTGCTTTTTATGGTCTTATGTTTGTTTTTTAAATAGAATGAAGTAAAGGGAAGCCATTCTCCAAATCCCTGTTTGCAATATTGGTATCAGCTTTCATTATTCAATTGGGAAAGATGTTAAATATTTTACTAAGTTGATAAAATTGGAATTAAAATAAAAATATCGTGGCCCAGGCCAGTGTTCTCAGTGGTTGGAGCAGTGTCCCGAACACCAAGGGGTGGCAGGTTCAGTTCCCTGTCAGGGCACATACCTAGGTTGAGGGTTCAATCCCTGTTTGGGGTGTGTGTGGGAGGAAGCCTATGGATGTTTCTCACATCAATGTCTCTCTCTCTCTCTCTCTCTCTCTCTCTCTCTCTCTCTCTCTCTCTCTCTCTTCCTCTCTCTAAAATCAATAAAAAATAACAAATTTTTTAAAAAGAGCTTGGTTTATTGGACATAATCTACTAAGGAATATAAGAAATAATTAGTACAACAAGAAAGTCAGAGCTCACTGTAGGACCTCCCCTTCTCTTCAGGATATTGGTGTTTCCATTGCACACCCTTCATGCCTCAGGAAGGAATGAAGAGTATGCAATTGAGAAACAGAAAGTATATGTAGACAAGCAAAGCTCATATGAATGAGTAGGTAAATATTTGGCTGGACAAGTTTGCTTTGGAGAATGTAGTTGAAACTGTCCTCAATAATATTAGAAGCTTATAAAACTAAAGAATAACTAGGCAATAAAATTTGTCCATTCAAGTAGGATTCTCCTTTTTCATTATCTAGCTGAAAACTGTTTACTAGAGTTCAGTTCAGTCTTGGCTCAATAATGTTCAGTAATATTTCACTCCTGTCTGGTAGTCTCCATCATAACAATAGTAAAACACCTGCTCTCTACAGCCATTAGCAAAACCTCTAGTTAAAGTAAATTTGAAGAAAGAAGTAGAGATGCTGCCCTCATCACACACACAATGTACTGACTATCTTTGGTACCCTGGGTCTTTCTGCTTCTCAAATGACAAGCTTTTTGTCATACAGGCTCCCTTTTGCTTGGAATATCACCTCCTCAATCTTTGCAAAGCTGCCTTCTTCACATCACTTGGTCTTTGTGCAATGTATCTGAAGTCTCAGCTCCATCAATCCTTGTCCAGTTACTCAGTTTTATATTTTTGTTGCAGTTATTGGTATATATAATTAACTTATTTACTTTTTATTTGCAATTTCTTTCATGCTAGAATAAAATACCGCAAGAGCAACAGTATTATCTGCCTTATACACTACTTTACCTCCAGAGCCTACATACTTTCAACCAGTGTTTGAGTCACCCTATATATGGCTTGTATATTCATGCTACTGAAAAATAAAATTATTATGGATATAATTGAGGTGAATTACTAGCCCTTATTTCACCTAAACTGTTACAGATAATCTCCAATTTTATCCAACATACCAACATATCTCACAAAAGAATTTGTTGTGATTTAAATTTCCTGAGGATTATTTATGATATGCTGATGTGTTTTAAATTTATTGGGTATATCCTGTGTCATTGGATAACATTTACCTAGAAACCTTCTTATGAAGAGGAGACATAAGTAGGTAAATAATTTCAGGAAAGCTACAATTGCTTGTGTGTGTGTGTGTGTGTGTGTGTTTTCTGTATGTAATGGTATGTAGAATAATTCATTCAGTGAGTAATGAGATAATTGATGTATCTGAAGCTTAAAAATAACCCAATTACCACTGCTTATGTTGCTATTCTTGTCAATTTGTTATAGAAAGAATCTTTTTGGTGTGAAGTCACCATCTTCTGCATTTTGAAATAACCAGCTGTCTGTTTTCTTTATTTCCACTTACCTCTAGTGTAGTCTAAGCAACATAGCCAGAGTGATGCTTTAAAAATATGCCTGATGACAATACTCTCTGCTGAAACTCTCCAGTGGCTTTACATCTTATTCATGGTGGAATTCTTACAACTACCTACACAATCTGGCTCCCTGTTTTTCTGGATGATGTCATCTCCTAATGTCCTCACCTTCTCTTATTCCACTCTAGCAACACTGATCTTCTTACTATTTCCTACATCTTGCAGGCATTTCAACAGTTCGTAATTGCTATTTCTACATCTGGATCTTTCACCTCTTTCAGTTCTTTATTCTAATGTTATCTCTTCCAAGAATTTCTTTATGAACACTTTCATTTAACTTACGAACATTTTAAAACATATACCAAAGCAGAGAGAGCAGTTTTTGAACCTCTATATACATATTAATGAGGTATAAAAATTATTATCTCATAGTCCATCTTATTTCATCAATATTATCTTCTATTTCCCTGCACTAGACTGCAGATTATTCTCAAGAATATGTCAGACATCATGTCATCTCATTCACAAGTATGCATGTTTTTTATTCATATTTATTCCATACTACCTAAATGTATACAGCTCACCTTAGGCAACACCCATTTCCTTTACTTGCTTTATTTTTCTCCATACCACTTAACATTATCTAACATTCTAATATCAATATATCACATTAATTCCTTATTTGGTTTATTTTCTGTCCAGTCTTTATCAGAATACAAGCTCCATGAGGAGTTTTAAATGTTTTATTCACTGATTGTTGTGATAATAATGGCATATACAGGTGTTCAACAAACACTTGATGAATAAAATTTATTCTCTGGTGCTCAAAAATATATTATTTGGCTTGTGGTCACAAATATACATTGTCCCTCATAGCTACATATAAAATGTCATATACTCCCAAATGATGAATCTAACACTTGAGGAATAAAATTATACACTGGTGGGGAATGGGGTTTACTTTGCATTATTCTTTCAAAGGCGGTGAATCACAAAGCATTTACTTCCTAGCATACTCAAAAGGTAAGCTTAAAATCTTTTCAAAACATTTGATAAAAAACATTTGTTATGTAATTTTGAAAAAGGCACCATCAGTCACAGTCTAACGATACTGGCATGCACCTGCCTACAATTGCATTCATTAAACCTATAGAGGAATGCATGCCTGTGGAAACAGTGCTGCATTCACACCACAGGAAAAATAAAGAGATTTTTTGTTTTTTACGAATGTGCCCACTGGTATTAGCAATGAATACTAATAACATATCAGTACCCTGAAGTGACTAAATATATGCCAAAGTGTGCTTGCTGTTTCAATCATTTTAAATAATTTTAACAAATACAAGTATTTTATAATTCATCTTTCATTCAGAGAGGTATTCTGCATAGTCTCCTCAAGGATTTATTTAAAATTGGCTTTTCTCTATTCTAATTTGTGCATAGCCTGGGGCTTATTGTGAATTTTCATGGTTGATTTTATTTTATATGAATGTCAAAATCATATACTTTCTGTTCAGTTCATTATTTCTGGCCTTATTATAACCTTTTGATTTTATTTTTGCTGCCCTTTTCTCAATATCTGCAATCCCAGTTTTATTGCAACAGAGCAATCATGCTAGTGATTTTGAAAAACTAAGGAAATTGAGACTCATTTTAGTTTTGACATAAGTAGTTTGAGCCGCAAAGGTAGTTGAGTGTCCATATGATCACATATAAAAACACTTGAGTGTCTGTATGATCACATATAAAAAAATGAATATAGGAAATGACATAGTTCTGGAAGATAAAAGAATAGACAGTATTGTCCCTGGCTTCTGTTTCTGTTCAGAATAGCGGGTATCTACTGGGAATAGAGGCATCCTTGTCTCTCTTAATAACCAACTGTTTAATAGACAGCAGTGTTGGGCCCCTGGGTCCCATGTTCCCAAAGCAGAAGATGGTATCAAACCTTTGAACATCTCATAAATATTTTTATATAATAGATATATTACCTTTAGATCTTGGCCAAAGGATTTGTTGCTCTAGAAAGTAGCTACATTTACAGCTTTCCCTCTTTCCATTTCCTACTATAAGGAATCAATAGAAGAGAGAGAAAAAAAATACATAGTAATCTAAAAACAGCCATTTTAGTACAGTTTTATTTTATTTTTTGTTAATTCTCATCCAAAGATATTTTCACATTGATCTGAGAGAGAGAGAGAGAGATTGGTTGCCTCCTGCACCCACCCCAACATGGGCCAGGGATCGAACCCAGGTACATGCCCTTGACCAGGAAATGAACCTTCAGAGCATAAGCCAACACTCTAACCACTGAACACACTGGCCAAGGCCATCTTAGTAAAGTTTTTAAAGAGATCAATTAATTTGGAGAGCTCAAAAATAAGTTAATTGAATGAAATTTTACATTTAGATTGAAATAGATATTTCATTGTGGTAAAAAACAATAGATTGTCAGCCTGGCCGGCATGACTTGGTGGTTGAGCATCGACCTATGTACCAGGAGGTCATGGTTCGATTCCCAGTCAGGGCACATACCCAAATTATAGGCTTGATTCCTAGTGTGGGGCATGCAGGAGGCAGCCGATTAATGATTCTCCCTCGTCATTGATGTGTCTATCTCTCTCTCCCTCTCACTTCCTCTCTAAAATCAATAAAAATATATTTGAAATAATAATAATAATAATAATAATAATAATAATACATTGTCCAAATGATACAAAAGTTGACTATCTCTACAGTTTTGGGTATTGCATAGAGATAAAACTCTGAATAATGAATGGAAAGGATGAAATTATATCAAATGGAAAAAATTAATATCCTATGAAATGATATTTCCAAATTTTATGACTCAAAGAATTGGTTTTAATTTACTATGTGTACTTTATGTGTATGAATTCAAATCACAGAGCAAAGTAAGAACTTTAAAATAACTCAACCAGTTGAGTCTAAAATCTATAAAGACCTGTAACAAGAACATTTTTTTATCCAAAGAGTATGCAATTAAACAAGTTTTAATTTATGAATTTACAACTCTTTATTACACATCTGAAATAACCTTGTCACTGTGATAAGCAATAGGAATATAGTAAGTGAATAGAAAAAAGTCCCTTTCCCCCATATTTTTCCAATGGGAGGAGAGCACTATCTATAAAATATTTTCAATAATATGTGCCATGAGAAGTAATGCAAAATATAATGTGATTGTGAACCAAGTTGTGCATTTTGGTGGAAAACATATAACAAATAACATTTAACAAACTCTTCTGAAAATAACATGTGTAACTGAAAATTTAAATTTAAGCAGAGTTCATCATGCAGTTCGAAGGGTTAGGAACATTCTACTGTAGAGAAAATTGTGGAACCAAAGTCCAGAAGGATGAAGATGTTTAAGAAAACATACTTCAAACATTTGTTTTTATAAATAATGCATCAAGAAACATTCTTGTGCCTGAATTTTATTATTTACTATTTACAGATTCCTAAACGTGGAGAGATATAGACAATTCTAAGACTTACTAATATTGTACTTGTTACTACTGACATTGCATATTGTTTTCCATGACCCTTTAATTACAGTTCTTTGGTGCAATAATGTTTACATGACACAACTTGTTTGTTTAAATTTCAATACTGCAAGTAAAAAATGTTATTGTAATTCTTTTTATTTTGTCAGAAATCTGTTCTTTGCGTATGAAAAGTTGTAAGATTGTCTCCTTATCTATATATATAAAAGCCTAAGTGACCGTTCGACCATTCAACCGTTTGACCGGTAGCTATGATGCACACTGACCATCAAGGGGCAGACGCTCAACACACAGGCGTGGAAACATGTAACAGACTGATGAATCTCAAAGGGAAGTGGGGAGGGGGGAGGGCGGTAAGAGATTAACCAAAGATCTTATATGCATACTAGAGGCCTGGTGAACGTATTCGTACACCAGTGGGGTCTGGCACAGGCCAGGCTGAGGGACCCCACCTGTGCACGAATCCATGCACCGAGCCTCTAGCCATTTATAATTACTTATATATGTAGATTTGTGTCTGTTTTCTTATCTTCTTAAAATTTAGAGAGACCTTTTAAATTAAGATCTATATATTTCAGCAAAAATTTAAAATTATACTTTCATTATTATATCTCCATCAGTTTCTCTAACTACTTCTAGGAATTATTTTTTTTTAATTTTTATTGTTTAAAGTATTACATATAGTATTACATATGTCTCATTTTTTCACCATTGACCTCTCCCTGGCCACCCCCACCCCCAGCACATGCCCTCACCCCCCTAGTGTCTGTGTCCACTGATTATACTTATATGTATGTATATAAGTCCTTTGGTTGATCTCTTATCTCCCTCATCCCCTCTCCTGCCTTCCCTCTGAAGTTTGACGGTCTGTTCAATGCTTCTCTATCTCTGGATCTGCTTTTGTTCATCAGTTTCTGTTGTTCATTATATTCCCCAAAGGAGTGTGATCATGTGTTATTTATCTTTCTCCGACAGGCTTATTTCACTTAGCATAATACTCTCCATGTCCAACCATGCTATTGAAAATGTTAAGAGTTCTTTCTTTTTATTTAGATAACTAGAGGCTCAGTGCACGAAATCATGCACAGGTAGGGTCCCTAGGCCTAGCCTGCAATCAGAGCCACTTTCCACCCACTGGCCAGTCCCCAGTCCACGCACTGCTGACACCCATCCTGGTTCCCCGTGGTTCCCCGTTCGCCATCTGGCGATCGAAGTCTGCAGGCTCGAGGGAGGGAGTGAGAGGTGGTAAATGCACCTCATAGCGACTGGTTTATCAGTAATTCTGTTCATGATGCTGTTATGGTCGCTGGCCTTTTATTATATAGGATAGTTCTCCAGAATCTGTCCTTGAATGCACTATTTTTTACTCTTTATTTTAATGGCTTTCTCTTTTCTCTAGTCTATGACATATTTTTTCCATTCACAATGTTTGCTTATATGTTGTTATTTTTGTCTTAGATAGCCTTTGGGCTACAATTAAGTCTCTTTGAAAGTTTGTTGCTATTTTTGTTAAATTTCTTTTCTTTTGAATTTCAACAGCATCCTTCTTTGGTTATTTTCAACTTGGTTTTTCTCATCCTCCTTACTGAATATCTTTACTCTTTACATAGACATTTTTCTTCAACCATCTTAAAATATCCGTAGAAGTCTAGTATTTGGCATCTCTTGGTCAGTGACAGAGTGGTTTCTTGGAATTAATTACTTTTTCTGATCTTATAAACATAATCAAAAGTTTAATAAATTAGTACCTATCTTATGAGGCTTGTGTAATAAGCCTTTATTTCAAGATTTCTCAATGCAAAACTAGAGTCTTCTATCCACTGTAAGACATGGGAACAAATTAGTCCTCCAATGAAATTTCCTGTGGTCTTCCTGAATGAATAAGATTTAAAGCCACTCCCATACCTAATCTACAGTAAATAGCCTATGCCCATGGTTCCTCAATAATCATGTGGTGCCAGGATAATGGACTTCTTTGGCCTTCAAGATACTGGAAGAACTCGGCCTCTTCATATGTATCTTCGTGCTCCACATTATGGTCTGGATTTGTTGCCTTTGTAGGGAACATATGAAGAATAAAGTAAATAAGAGTTGGGAATAACCTAAACCAAGATTATATTCTTTTTAAATTATACAATTAACAGCTAGTTATTTCATGTTTCTTTTTTTCCCCCCTTTCTCCTCTTTGACCTGGTTGTGGGGTTAAGAACAATTAAGCACATAATGAGGTCTGTTGGAGAGGGTACATTCTCAAAGATTGGGTCTAAGAGTAAAGAGACAGTCTTGTGGGCTATCCCAAGTTAGGACCTGCAAGGACCTCATAGATCTCTTCCCATCCAGGTGATTCCCAATGCACAGATAGTCTGCTGAAAATTCCAAATAGTACTACACAGCATTTGGAAATGTTTGCAAAGAGAAAAATGCTACAATATCCTGCTTCAAGGCAGTTGGGTTTTTTCTTTACCTCCTGACGTTCATCTAGGTTTTTCTTTACCTCCACATCTTCATCTAGGTTTATGTGATTGGAAAAACCTCTGTTCATTTTAACATCTCTGAAATCAGGATGCAGCTAATGGTCTCTTCCAGCCAGATAGCACTCTTGACATAGTTATATTTGCCTAAGCACAGGCAAATGTTGGTTGTAGTTGTTCATCTCATCATCTCTCCATTTGAGGCAAAGTCATCTTTGGTACTATGCATACTTAATTGCTGTTTTAAAAAAATCTTCAAAAACGTTCACTGTGACTCAGCATCAAAACAAAAAGTTGTTGTGTATGCAGAGAACATCAAACAGAGCCACAGGAAATAATTGGATATTTGTGGAAGAAATGCTCATCGTTGTAAGAATGGTCTCCAATCCATATTCCAAAGCAATCCCTTACCTTAAATGGGATTAAAGGAAAGAAGACACTCACAGAGCAGTTGTATTTTGTCACCAGATAATTTCAAAAGGATAGGCAATTACACACCATGTAATGTAAGTGAAGGGATTTATGGTAAAAGTGTTTAGTTAACTCTAAAGGAGCTCCTTCAATAAGTATAGAATAAAAATTGAAAATGTTAAGAAGAAAAGATTGGGTCTAATGGCTTAGGTAGAATAAATCTCTCCATTAGTGGTTATTGTGTTAGAGGGGTCAGTTGCCTATAGTGATAAGCAAGGCAGTCAAAGCTGAAGTCATCAATTACATTTTTTCCTCCGATTTTTAAGATAATTGCTCCCAGTAGCTGTTCTCAACTAAATTAAATAAAGATACAAATTTCAGTGTGTAATAATGACAATAAATAAAACAATATAAACCTAATATGTTTTATTTTCTGTTGCTGCAAGTCTATACTATAGCCTGATGTTATTATTTGTTATAACTTTTTGGTTATTATTTTTACAAACCTTTTTTGTGTTTTGATTCAACAATAAGAATTTATGCAGGAATACACAATTGCTTCATTTAGCTACAAATAAAACTAAAGTGCTTTCATAACTACATAATAGTTGAAATGGGAATGATAATCAAAATGAGAATAACATATATTGAACAGAATAAAAGCTCAAATGTAAATGAATTTGTGCAACTTAAAACACTCTGCTTATAATAAGTCATAAAAAGGAAGATAATCAACGCTCAAGTAGAGTAGCTGCTCCTTATTTCAAGCAGATTGTGTAACTTCATAGTTTGTGCTTCTATTTATTGAGCAGCATAAACATTCACATAGGTGTCTATTAATATTTATATGCAATTGAAGAATTTCCTTTGATTTTATCCTATCTAATAAAAGAGTAATATGCAAATTGACCATCACTCCAATACACAAGATGACTGCCCCGATATGGACACAAGATGGCTGCCACAAGATGGCCGTCAGGGGAGGACAGTTGGGGGCGACCAGGTCTGCAGGGGAGGACATTTGGGGGGGACACAGGCCTGCAGGGGAGGGCAGTTGGGGGCAACCAGGCCAGCAAGGGAGAGCAGTTAGGGGCAACCAGTCCAGCAGGAGAGGGCAGGTAGGGGTGACTGGGCCGGCAGGGGAGAGCAGTTGGGGGCAGGGACCAGGCCTGCAGGAAAGGGCAGTTGGGGGCAACCAGGCCTGCAGGGGAGGGCAGTTGGGGGCAGCCAGGCCTGCAGGGGAGAACAGTTGGGGTGACCAGGCTGGCAGGGGAGGGCAGATAGGGGCAATCGGGCTGGCAGGGGAGCAGTTAGGCGTCGGATCAAGCTGGCAGGGGAGTGGTTAGGGGATTATCAGGCTGGCAGGCAGAAGCAGTTGGAGGCTGGCAGGCAAGCGCCTGGGAGCCAGCAATCCTGGATTGTGAGAGGGATCCCAGATTGGAGAGGGTGCAGGCTGGGCTGAGGGACACACACCCCCATGCACAAATTTTGTGCACCAGGTCTCTAGTATTAAATAAATCCTATGGATATTTATTTTTAAATTCTGAAAATGTATTGAGAGAAAAATACAATATTTGTCATAGCCACATAAAATGTATTTGAGATATTATGTATTAATTGGATATGGAGGAAATTATGTGGGATGTTTTTTTGTTTTCGTTTTTAATGTTGAAAGTCAAGTAATTGACAGTTGAAAGGCTTTAATCAAAGTATTATTTTAGTCAGTGAACACATAGGGACATGACATGCATTTTCTGTGAACTGTAACCACTCAGATATGATATAGACCAATTTATAATATTACAAACTATAAAAAATCATAACAGAAACTTCCAGGATGGAAGTTAATCCTACTCTCTAATATCAGTGTTATAAAAGGTCTTATATATAATTATTATATTTTATTATGTTTTATATTGTATTGTAAAATACTTAAACTAGTATTTAGTTCATAATCTGTTAATATTTAATTAGCTAATCAGATAACATGTAATATATATAAAATTTTAATCTGAAAACATTTAAATTTTATTTCTTCAGAATAAGATGAAGTACTGTAAAATGATGGTTAACAACTGAATGTAATATTATAAATGTGAAACAAGTTCTTTTTGACACTGAATCATGCATTAAATATTTGGTGAAGGTTTGAGCAGTGGGGTGTAGATGTGAATAAAACATTTGAACCACCGTTTGAACCAACTTCCCAATACTCTGCCCTTGAACTTATTCCTGAGGGAAATCTTGTTGATGGGATTTGGCCTAGAGAAGAAAGAATGCCCTGGAATAATATTCTACAAAATAACTGAAGAAATTTCAAGTACAAAAATGAATGTTAAGGACACAATGTATCCTTGAGCAACATAACAGGATTCTACAATCTGAAGCACACCACAGATTAAAAAGGCTACCTTTCTGCACTCAAAAAGGGAGTGTACTTGACATGGAAGAAAATAAATTGAGTCAAGAAGAGTGATATCAGCAAGATGGCCAAATAAGAGTTTCCAGTACCTATCCTCTCATAGAAACAATATTTAAACAACCATCGATGTAAAATATATATATATATATATATATATATATATATATATATATATATATATACACACACACACACACACACACACACACACACACACACACACACACATTTACAAGAGCTAAGGAAACCAGGAGAGAGATTACAGCACTTAGGTGGAGCACAAAATTAAGAAAAGATGCTTTGAAGACAGTGGGAAGGGAAGTTTTACATCACCTAGGTCACCCCTTCCTCAAAACCAGGCACCACACTGCAGAGAAAGAACCTCCTTGTGTGGGAGAGTGAAGTGAATGCCCAACTTTGCCTTGGACCCAAACATAAGGCCTGCGCCAATGAACCCAGTGGTAGGCAGGCTCCCCTGGCCTCAGGCTCTGTCTGCCTCAGTACCAGATCAGCTCCCACAGACCCAGGCACCAGGCCCTCCCCAACATCAGGCTCCCTCTGCAGCACAAAGTTTCAGCCTCACCCCGTTACCAAAAAGCTCAGTCTGTTTCCTATAAAATAGATCCATGGATAAAATTAATTATACTTTCTGCATTAGAATGTAGAACAGCATTGTTTATTGTTATACTAGAAGCCCGGTGCATGAAATTCGTGCACTTGGAGGGGGGTCCCTCATGCCGGACTGCATCCTCTCTCAGTCTGGGAGCCCTCAGGGGATGTCCGATTGATGGCTTAGGAGCGGGCCTAAGCCATCAGTCAGACATCCTTAGCGCTGCCACGGAGTCGGGAGAAATCCCACCACCGCTGCTGCATTAGCCATCCATGAGCCTGGCTTCTAGCTGAGCGGTGCTCCCCCTGTGGGAGCACACTGACCACCAGGGGACAGCTCCTGCATTGAGTGTCTGCCCCCTGGTGGTCGTGCATGTCATAGCGACCGTTCGTTCTGCTGTTCGGTCGATTTGCATATTAGCCTTTTATTATATAGGATAATGTCTTATTATGGGCAAGGCCTCTAATTCAATTTTTTTTAGGTAGTTAAAGGGAGGGGCAGAATTTTCACTTGAGCCTGAAGCTAAAATTGCCTTTAGCTCAAAAATCTGCATACCACTGAGGCATATCTTGGTGAGGCTCATTCTGAACCGCCACACTGTTCTATTATGTGTATAAGTATTGGGAACCATCTTATCTCTTTAGTGAAAGGAACCTTTTGTTATGTTACAATGACTAACTTTATCTCATGAGTTGTGTTTTGGCTTCAAGCCTGTACCCAGTATTCATGCAGCAACTTCAGCTCTTCTGTTCAATATTTACCTGGCATATCTTTTATTTTATTTTCTCTAAATCTTTCTAGATTTTTATGTATTAGATAGGAATAGCCCATGGACACAGACAATAATCTGGTGAAGGCCTGGAAGGGGTGGGTGCGGGATGGAGGAGATCAATGGGAGAAAAAAAATAACTGAAACAAAGGGACATCTGTAATACTTTCAACAATAAAGATACATTTTAAATAAAGGAAAATATCTTAGTTGAAAAGAGTTTTATGTGAAATAATATACGTAATTGCTCTACACTGTACTTTATATTCTCAACTCCTCTCAAAGAGGTATTAATTGGCCCTATGTTCACTTAATATTAATTGACCCTATGTTCACTGACTGCAGGACTGACTTCCGCCACACCGACCCAGCACTGACTGCCACAGGGGCTGTGATCAGACCCTGCTTTTCTCTCCAGGCCTCTGTCCGGGCCTGATAGCAGCCCCCTCGGCAGTCAGTGCTTGGTCGCTGAGGTGCCTTCCGGTATTCAGTCAAGCCTTCAGTCGTTTTGGATGTTACAGACCCTGGCTCTTTATATATATAGATGGCCTATTTTTTTCCTATTCCATTGCAATTCCTTGTGGAAAATGTATGAAAGTTATAATAATACCTCTTAAGTAATAGTGTTGAAATCACTCTAAATTTAGTTTCTTGTGTATAATGATGGTGTAATTATGGAGTACATTTCTATGTGCTTTGGGCAAAAAAATAATCAAGGTAAGGTTTTTGAGTGTTGGAAAAAATAAATTTATTGCCAAATATAAATATAAAGTTACATGTGATATTACCAAAACCAAAATACCTTAACATTAGGAAAACAACACATCAATTACTGGTTGACATTTCTGTATTCGTTAGGTAGAGTGATGTATGCCACTGAATAAGCCCTGGGATCTCAAAAAAAACACCAAACGTTTACTGCTGGATCATTTGAGAGTCCCAAGTGGGTCAGGGGGTTCTCCTTTGCAGCTCTCCTGAAACTCGGGAATCCAGGATGCATCTCTGCAGAAATGGCAGCACCTCAAAGCACTTCCCTAGAAACCCAAGGAGAGAGAAAGAGTATCCCAAAAACTCACAAGAGTAACGCTTAAATGGCAAGGACCCCATCACATGGTCCCAATCTAACCTAAGGGAAGCTGGGAAAAGTCTTGTATTTAAAGTTGAAAGAGGACATGGGCCAGAAAGTGGCATTTCTTCTTGTACAATTACATTCCTAACAAATGAATGTCCCAACTTATTATGAAATATTATAATATTACAATTGTTTGACTCTGTGATACTTAACATGAAGTTTTGAAGTGGTAAAGTATAGATCTTGGCAAAATATCTTCTACAGCCTAGAAACTAAAATTAGAGTGATTTCAACACTGTTTTTTTGAAAGGTATTATTAACTCTGACTTGTGAGTGTGGCACAGTGTATAAACAGTGTCACTTCATAACTGAACATTTCAAGGCATTTAAAGTACTTACCGAGTATTTTTGTACTAACTATAAATTTCAGAGTTCGTAAAAGTCTATGCAATTATTCTTTGTACCCATCAGCAATTTGTATATATCAGATATTAAAGCCAGCCTCAGCATATTGCATTTTTATAGGTTTCTGCAGCTGAATTGTCCTCATTAAATTAATCTTCCTAAGCATTTTCACATTTGACTATCCTATGTAGATATACAGAAAGTTTCTTTGGATTTCAGACTTTTCACATTATTTACAACTATAATAGCCCTACTTTTCATGAAATTCTCTTTTTCTAAAATAGCACTTTTTTTTCATGTTGTTTGATCTACCAAATAGCTTTTTTCTTTAAAAAAATGTTTTTCCTGTAACAAAACATTACTCTTTTTTCATTATAGAAAATACAGACTAGGAGAAGAAAGTAGTAATTACCTATGATCTCTCAGACCAAAATATTCAGTATTATTATTTTGTTTTTATCCTACCAATCATATATATGTGTATAGATAATCACCTACACTCATTTTTGTTTTTGCAGAAAATTGACAAAAATGCAACTTCCAAATGCCTTTTGTCTAAAGCTTACAGTTTAAGACAAAAAATATCCAGTGAAAAAGTAGGAGAAAAATTAAGTCTAATATATTTAAATTATATTGTGTCTGTCTTCACTTTAAGTTGGAATTCCACTAGTAGATTAAGACAGCACCTCTGGTCCTAGCTGGTTTGGCTCATCATCCTGTAGACCAAAATGTCTAGGGTTTGATTCCGGTCAAGGGCATGTGCCTTGGTGGCAGGCTCTTCCCCAGCCAGGACCCTGGTTGGGGCTCATGCAGCAGACAACCAGTCGATGTGTTCCTCTCACATCAATGTTTCTCTCTGTCTTTTTCTCTCTCTTCCACTCTCCTTACAAATCAATGGAAAAATATCCCTGGGTGAGGATTAATAACAACTACAAAAAAGGACAGCATTTCTGAATAATATAATGTATTATAATATAATTAATGGAAGCTTGAGCCTGCTATTTTTAATTTGACAGCCATAAAAGACCTCTGTAAGGATTTACCATCAAACAGAGATTTGAAAGACACAAGACAGCAAGCTCTGTGACTGTCTTGAAGAGGCATGGTCCAGGCCAAGAAAACAGCTAGAACAAATTCCAGAGATAGGAACATGGACGTAACACATGACTTGAAGGCATCTTCCTCCCATTAACCCAGACCTTTATTCCCACATCATGGATTCTCTATTTCCCACCTTTTTTTTTTTTTTTTTTCAATCCAGAAATCTGTCAGGCTTCTTCCACTTTTCCATATTTCATCAACTATAAACCCTGCTTTGTCTCTTCCTATCTTTCAAACTGGTTTCTGTCTACTTTCACCTCCATTCCCTGAGTCCACGTCATTAACCTTGGTTACCTTCATAGTCTCTTGATATGAGTGTTCTCCAGCCGTGACCAGCACAGCTAGAGAGCAGACGAGTCCTCAGTAGGGGCGACAGGGGATTGAGAAAAAGAAAGAGACAGACACAGAGACAGTAGGGAAAGCTGGGACCAGGTGGGACACTGTTCTCGGATGGAGAGACAGTGACCCAGAGCTAGTAGAGTGCATTTATTATATACAGCATGATACCAGGAAGTTTTACCAGAGTTTAAAACAAAGGAAATTATGTGAAATCATGTTTAAAGATCAAGCTGCAATTCTTCATTCTTGTGGCTTCTTGTAATCGTCAGGCCTGACTGGACCCTGATAATTGTATCTGCCCCTGGCACCTAGCTGAACTCAGATAATTATACCCACCCCCTGGCGCCTGAGCTAAGGGTCAGGACTGACAACATCCCTGCCTTTGGAGAGGTATGTTACCAGGAGATGGCTTTGCTGATGCTGCTGGACTCAGCCAATGACCCTTTGCTCAGGTGCTCCCTACATCTTGACACATCTCCAAGTTTCCAATCTTGTCAACCTCTCTCTTAGGTATTTCTACATTATGTTACTATGAGGTTTCCAAATCTTAATGGCTTGTAACACGGGTTTATTTCCTGCTTATATTTTCCTCCTTCATAGGCCAGCTTTGTCTTTGTTTTGTGTCTTCTTCATTTAGACCCAAGCAAAATGTGTATTTTATTAGGAACAGAGGAAAAAGGAGATAGTATAAGCACACGATGGCTTTCATAGCTTCTGCTTTGAAGCAACACATTTACTGCTCTACCCAAGTACAGTGGTCAAGTCTGATGTCATTGTGCAATGTACCAAGGCTGGTACCTTGGTAGAGGAGAGGGCCAACAAATATATTGAAAATAAAATTATCTACGAATATTTGACCCCTGAACTTTATTCAGAATGTTTCTAAATTGCAAATCTAATCATTTAGTTTCCCACTACAAGGAACTTGCTTTTTCATTTATAACACTTTTCAACTCTCTCCACATGGTTCTCTTTTCAACAAATATTTATGTAGTATCAAATTGTTGCCTAGAAATAAAAATCAGTTTCAGGATATTTATGATATTTTTATGTATTCTATACCCATTTAACATTTAGCTATTAACATATTGGAGTGGAGGAGAAAGAATCAATTGAGCTTTTCCAAATAATCGGTTACGCTTAAGATAAGGTTAACTTGGTTTTTGCAGCCTAGCATCGGTTAGATATGGAATTCAAATTAACTCATAAATATTAAAATAATAGGCTTAAGGAAGGAGTGTTATTTGGTGCATAACCTATCTTTAAATATTAAGCTAATGCAAAAATTGCAGCTAAAGTGTTGCTGGTCTGTGTAAATTGTTCTCCCAATGCAGCACTCATGAAACCTGTACAAGATAAGGGGTGCCCCAGAACACATTATTGCAAGGGAGTAGCTTATCCATCTCCATCTACCCTAGTGCTATTGATTACTATTTCTTTCCTATATAAGTTACTAATTTTCTCAAGTGTTAGTGTAGAATTTTTCAAATTATCAGTCAAAGAATGAAAAAACATTAATTCTAGATGTTCTGTTCTGATTGCTTTAGTCTTTGACAGAAATATTTCATAGCATATTTACTGTGTTTTCTCTATCACAATGCCTTTCATATAGTAACTGTCCTGTAAGCTCTTTTTGGGGAAAAAATGAATAAAAACAAATGAATGAGTAAATTATTTACTTATCGGGTATGTAATTACTTGCTTACATTTGCTTAAACATGCATATTTTAAAGTTTATGTAAGCGTAGCTGAAAATTTTAATGCAAGCATTCATAGATATATATATATTTTTAAACTTTTTCATTTTCTTAGCCTCAAGGTTTCCACTGTATTACTATCAACTAACGATTGCATTTAGAAAGCTAATAATTTTGATTTGTTCATAACAGATGACATCCTTTGAAAATTATTAAGGAAATTGTGAGAAGTATTTGCATTGCCAGGAATTTTATTTTAATCACTTTTTATTAATGAATGGGAAAGTATTTGGCTGGTTTCTATTTGCAGAAACATGAACATTTCACTGTACCGCATTTTGAGGTACTGTATCATTGCATACTAAGGTTTATGAAAAATCTGGTGTTATTTTTTCATGCCACTTCTATTTGGGGTTATAAGTGTGTCTTGTAATATAGTTTAAAATACAATGCTCTTGGAATTCCCTTCACTGTTTATCTTGACTTCTGGTGATGAATTTTCTATTATGTTAGATATGAGTCCCATCTGTTTTTAAATATCAGCTCATCAGCTAGTTATTCATTTAAATCCCACTGAATATTGCTGGAAGCTGACCAGTGTGTTCACAGCATGACACTGAAACAGATCAAAATGACACATGTTGCAATAACTCTAGGAACTAATGTCCACAGGCAACATCTATAATTGTTCTTCACAGTAGCAGCATTTTCCATTCCTCTAGAGAAAATTCTTAACATATGCACTTTAATTAGATTTAAGAAATGATATAACGCTGTATAAGACAGCAGCGCAGTTTGTGACACTGGGCCTCTACATTGCACATGCAGCTGTGCGGGCCAGTGCTTTGAGTATAACGTGAACTGGTGTTTTATGAATGACCCTTTGTCCGTTATTGGCCAATAACATACAAATAAGAAATATACCAATTAAAACAAGTCATGATAAATTTAAAAATCTAAAATCCATTACATAACAGATAGAACCATTACAGTGCAATAATGTATCCCTCAGAAATTAGCTCTTCAAACAATATAGTAATTATATATTTCTAAAACTAAGGAAACATCAAGAATTTGATTTCAGCATTTATATTTCTTGGCTTTCATATATATTTTTCATATATTTTTTCACATATGAGAAAAATATACATATATATATATATATATATATATATATATATATATATATATATATTTGCCTTTCATATATGAACTGTCCAGTAAGCCCTTTTAGAAAAAAAAGAATGGGTGAATTATTTACTTACCTGTTAAGCAATTATTTGCTTACATATATTTACATATATTATAGTTATTTGCATATATATATCTTTAAAATCATTCACTTTAATCAGTCAATCTCCTGATTATCATGCCAAATGAAATTTTAGAAGTGACATACTTACTGTAACTTTTTAAAAAGGGATTATGTATTTCTAAGCTCTCTAACGCATTATAAAAAATACTTGCAAATTAGTGAATTACATATTCTTTCTCCATTTCCTCTCCCTGTGCTTATATGTCAAATATCTGCAATAAAACTACTGATTTAGTTTCTGTAATCTATATTATCTTATTATTTATATGTTGACTTCATTTTAAGCCAGGCATGAATAAAGTTTGGATAATTTTTGTTTGTTTGTTTTGCTTTGTTATTTATTTTTTCCAGCTTTATGGAAGTACCAGAGGCCTCGTGCAAGAAATTCGTGCATGGGTGGGGTTCCCTAGACTTGGCTGGTGATCAGGGCCGATCAGATTCCCCACCTCCCAGCTTCCCTGCCTCTCCGCTTCCTCCTTCCCTCGAACCTGCGTGCCACCACCCACTCCTGGTTCCCCGTCCCAGCCCAGGGCCCAGCCTGATAGGGTGATCGGGATCTGCTGGCCAGGGGGAGGGACTGGGAGATTGGCCAGAAGGCCTGGGTCAGGTGATCAGGGCCTGTGAGCTGGGGGCAGCTCCTGCATTGAGTGTTTGCCCCCTGGTGGTCAGTGCGTGTCATAGTGACTGGTCATTCTGGTTGTTCCAGTCATTCCGTTGTAATGGTCACTAAGGCTTTTATATATATAGATTGACAATTTATTGCCGATAGTTGATGATTTTTTTTTTCTGACAGTGCTTGCAAATTAATTTATGTGAGTCATTGTGGAATGAAATAATTTGACACCTCTTAAGGAACTCATAAGCATTAGTCAATGGGTGGAGACATTTAGGGACAGAGTCTCCAAACTCATTTCATGTTAATTTATAAAGCTGACCAAGAAAGCTTTAGTCATAGTAGAATGACTTTTAGAGCAAGTAATAATTTTTGTTCTCATTCACCACTTGAGATGGTCTTCAATCTTTAACAGCGTAGAAGCATAGCATGGGAACTAGAGGAAACTATCAATCTGAAATGTACCACACAAACAAGTTGTCTGAGCTTTAAGTGTCTTGAGTAAAAAAAAAAAAAAAAAAAATCCGGAACTCAGGATCTCAGCCCTGTTTGGCTCCTTTCTATCTAATACTTTCTCTACCTGCCCAGACTCCATCACCTGGACAAAGGTGCACACCTAAAATTTCACCCTCCACACCAAACAGAAAATTAGCTTCACCTTTTCATTTCCTCCCCTAAACCCTACCTTCCTCTTGTTTCTAGTATGGGCTCTTCAAGGTAGCAAGCAGAGATCAACTTATGATATAAATTCAAGCTTCATGCAAGCTTTATTTCAGACCATTCCAGAATACCCATTATCATAGCACCGACCTACTAGAAGACTTTATTCTCAAAAAAAAAAAAAAAAAAAAGGAGGGTGATTTGTAGTGCCTTGAATCCATGCTGTTTCATACTTTCATTACTTTGCAAACATTGTTATTTTATATCATTTTTATCCAATTCATGCCTTTTATCATATAATTGCTCCATGGGAAGGTAAAAGTGTTTCTGGAGAAAATATCAACAATGATAGATCATGTAGCATCCTGGCTGCAACTCAATGCCAAATATGTTTGTGAAACCTGGGGAAAAACATGTTGCTTTAATACATTACTTTTTCCTGTCTTTGAGGTTCTAAGCTTGATTTATCCCATTGGAAGTGTAAGGATCTAAATGAGAAAGACTTTACTAGAAGTAGAAGGATAATCATTTCCTTCCCTCTTTAAGCAGGGGACTTGATGCCAGGAACAAGACTCAGACATTAAGAATGAGACACAGGAAAACTTTCATGTCATTCTATTACCTCCATAAAACAACTTGGGAAGAAAAAAATCGTTCTCTGAGAAAAGAGGGAGAAAGTGAATAGGATTTCGGTGTCTGATCACTCCAGACAGGGTAGGGCTGCACACTGAACTTGGAAAGAAAATGTGTATGTTTCAGGGGTGGGGCGGTGCTGTAGTGATAACTGCTCTTGCAGCCTGTAGGTGCTTTCTTGTTCAGACAAGAGAAATATTCTATGTAACAATAGGTACAACAGTAACTGGAAATAGCGCTTTTCTTACGCTAACCCAGAATGCAAGCATCTGGCCCTCTCTTATTTGCCCAACTGGATATAATCTTAACTTTTAACCAGAGGGATGAAACTCAGGCACATATCATCCATCAGTCTTTTCAGAATAAATGGTTGGAGACCAATTACCATCTTGTAATTTAAATATAGTGTTGGCACCTAAATCAGTCAGTTTTATATATGAGGCCTGGAGTTTTTAACTTAAGAGGACGGATTGGTGCAAGAAGAAAGAAAACTTTGTTTTAAAGCTGCATTGGCTTGGGGGACCCAGACACTGAATGTGATTTTTCTCCTAGGAGGCCCTTATCAAGATGCAGAAACTGCTTGTTTGGGGGGGGGGGGGTGTCAAATCTCTTTTTTTCTTCCAGACAATGAGTAATGGCAAGCATTATTACAATTAGTAGGAAAGTATTTGCCGTCAATTGGACAATACATGAAAAGCAAGAGTCTAAAAATATATTGAAGTTTAAACAGAAAGATCTCATTATTTAAAATGTACATGGTTCGGTTAAAGCCTTCTTCAGATAAATCAGAATGATCATGTTTTACAAATAATTCTCATAACTAAATTTGCTTATTGAAGAAATTCAGCTTTTCAAGAAAACGATTAAGTTAAAGAACATACAGCAACACAGAATATATGTATAAATGGGATATCACTTAGTTCTTTTATTACTCTACAAATGGTGCAAGAGCAGTTGAGCACATAACTTCTCTGGCTTCTTCAACCTCTTTTTTGTCTTCTAGTTCCTATTGCAGTGCCAGATGCACGGCATGAATGCTAAGTGTGGCGTTTTGCCCGTGCATGCTCTCTGGGAAAGAGCATCTTGTGGCAGCTCTACTTCCTTGACCAATGGTTTAGATTTCCTTTTCAAATGTGCTTATTTATTTGGGGGCCAAATTGTATTTACTCAGTATTTGTCATTGATGGAGCTAGAGCAGGAGGGAGCAGTGAGGCAAGATACCCTAACACAGTCCAGGAACTAAGGGAACAAAAAAATAAACTTTGAGATTATCAGCAACAGAGGTGATGTATTACCTCACATTAGAATCAACTTTTTCAAGTTTCCAAGGTGATTCTAATGAAAGGCCAATACCCAGAATCACCGCACTCATGTCCATATGGTAAAGCTAGAATGGGTCAGTGGAGGCGAAAAGGGGACATATGTAATACTTTCAAAGGTAATGATTTTTTTTTAAATGCAAAAATAGGTCAAATGGATTTTATTGAAAAATAATAGATGTGAGAAACAAAAAGGAATTAAATTTTTATGATATGTGTGTTTTCATCGAGAGTCAAGTGAACATGGAAGAGTAGGTTTTTTGTTGTTTTGGTCTGCCTGGAATGCATTCTCCCTTATAATAGTATTGCAATTATGCATTGGAGAAACATTTCTCCTCCAATCAGGCTATGATATGGTTCAATTATAAAAGATGGCATTCCCTCTGGGCAGACACCTGTTTAGAAGAGTTCAATAAGGGACTCTAACTTTTAGAACTTCTTGGCTAAATGACAGGAAAAAAGAAACCATTTGGAGCTAATTAATTTAACAATGGCAGCCTTAAGAGTCTGTCTCTGAGCCTTGTCTGGGGATGGAGATCCTGTGTTTGCATGTGCTGTTCAAGGAATGTTGATCATCTTTCCTTACACACATGTATGCAATTCATAGAAGTTATGAAATAACAGTGTTAGCACTTTTATTTTGGGATATAATTTGAATTATATTAAATTCATCTATTTTAAATGCATACTTTGATGAGAGGGGGAGCTTACTCCTTAGAAATGAGCAGAGCAAACATCTGACCTGAAGTTCTGGTCACCAGTGGTGTCATCATGTAGAGAGGCAGGTGGTCTCAAGCTGGGTGGCTATAGTGACAGCACAGGGAGGGTAGAGTGGAAGTCCAGCAGGGCTACGTGTATGACTCTTGGGAGGCCAAGCTCCAGTACTGGGAAGTCGGAGCTCTTATTTCTTACAGCCCACAAAGGGGTGAAGGTCTCACTCACATCAGTGTTCAGATGGAGTCCTTATCCAAGTGCCTAGACTTATGGTTTTGGGCCCCTCCCAAGGGTGTTCCTGTTACACTCCATCACCTCCGTCTAGACATAGCACTTGACATAACTGTCATGGCTGATGGTGATTCCAAGTTGGGTTGTCAAAGGTGTCCAAAAACTCTGCTCTGCTCTTGCTCTAATATAATAATTTTAGGTTTGTTAATTAATGCCATTTTTAATATATTTTTATTGATTACAGAGAGGAAGGGAAAGGGAGAGAGAGATAGAAGCATCAATGATGAGAGAGAATCATTGATTGGCTGCCTCCTGCACACCCCCTACTGGGGATTGAGCCCACAACCTGGGCATGTGCCCTTGACCAGAATCGAACCCAGGACCCTTCAGTCCACAGGCTGACGCTCAATCCACTGAGCCAAACCGGCTAGGGCTAATGCCATTTTAATCATGATAACCTAAAGTGACCTGGTTATAAAACACTGAGGTACTACCTCTAGCTAAACTTACAGAAGGAGGAGCTCAATGTATCGCTAAATGTTGGTCTATCCCCATGGTCGGCAAACTGCGGCTTGTGAGCCACATGCAGCTCTTTGGTCCCTTGAGTGTGGCTTTTCCATAAAATAATATGGTCTGGGTGAGTCTATTTTAAAGAAGTGGCGTTAGAAGAAGTTTAAGTTTAAAAAATTAGCTATCAAAAGAAATTTCAATTGTACTGTTGATATTTGGCTCTTTTGACTCTGTTTGCCGACCACTGGTCTATCCTATTAATCTAAAGGATTTACCTGGAACAGCATCACATCCTCAAGGTGATTTAGGAGTGGGTGGGGAAAAAAGGTCCCTAAAACGTTTTCTCATCTCTACTCTATATCCCCAACCCTCATGGAATCAAAAAGATCTGTAGCATTTATGAAGGGAATATTTGCTTTAATGCAGGTCTATTGCTTCAAAATGGTACATAAAATTTCAGTCGGTTGATACTTTTCATATAGAAGTGTTTCCCTTGGAGAATCCTTTCCACTTAATAGAGCAAGAATCTGTGGGAAAGCATTCAGTTGTAGTTACAGTTTTCAGTGTAACAGTTAGTGCTGATCTAGAAGAGTTGTTCAAAAGACAATGAATTGTGATTTGCTCACAAACTAGGATACCGTGTCTCAGCAGATACAGAAATAGGAAAGTATTTCCTCACAAGAGTTATACAGATGTATATATAAGAAGTACATTCGCGATCAAAGCCTCTTTGGCATGTAATAGAAAGAGAGAAAAAACACACATCTTTTCTTCTTATCCATATAAAAATATTAGCCTGACCAGTGTGGTTCAGTGGCTGAGCATCGACTTATGAACCAGGAGGTCATGGTTTGATTCCAAGTCAGGGCACATGCCCTGGTTGTGGGCTCTGTCCCCAGTGTAGGCTAAGGAGGAGGCAGCCAATCTCTCATCATTGATGTTTCTATCTCTCCCTTCCTCTATGAAAACAATATAAATATATTAAATATATTAGTTTATAGAAAATTTTCAGAATATGCTAAAACTTTACTGAACTGTGCAAATTTCCTCCCAAATATTATAATCTTGCCAAAAAAAAAAAAAAAGCGCTTTCTTTGGAGTTCTGTTTTAGAACACTGGTGCATAGTAAAATAATATTAACCATCCAAAAGTTACAAAAATGTGAAATTTGTTTCACACTATATTAAATCTCAGCATTCATATTAAAGGTGCATCTTAATAGATAACCTCAAGTGGGTAAGTGCAACTCTATCAACATGTTCATTATTTCCAAAGAAGCAATGCAGAGCAGGGCGTAGAGTGAAGTCTTCAAGCAGTAATGAATTTTGCCAAATATTTTGCAAGTTACTGATCAAATAAAATCATATTAGCTTAAAACAAATTCAAGTATAAAATTAAATATTTGAAATGTTGAAGAATATATAGAAATCATAAGAAAAAAATAAAATAGTGGGAAAAATAGAAAGTGTCAGTGTTAATGACAGAATAATATTATATATAATGTTCTAAGAAAATGTAAACATTAAATAGCCCACTATTAGCTGTTTCTAATTAGAGTCAATGACAAATGGGAAAATGGAGGAAAAGACATCCTACAATGAGGTGATTTGGTATAAGCATTAAAACCATGTTAAATACTTTACATATTTGACCAGAACAGATGAATGATATATAAATTTTTTCTTTTTGCATTTTGTTAATAATGCAACCAATAGCCATTTAGAATAAACAGGGGCTTATCTACACTAATAAAAGAGAAAGATGCAAATTGACCATACCTTTGTGACACCCACCAGCCAATCAGGCGTGAGTATGCAAATTAACCCAACAAAGATGGTGGGTTAATTTGCGTACGCAGGCACTGAGCAAATGGGGGTGGGGCAGGACATACCACCCCAGCAGCTCCAGGCCTCTGGGCAGAGTGGGAAGGCGGGAAGGCAGAAAGGAGGAAAGGTGGAAAGGCGGAAAGGCGGGTCCGGGCTGGAGCAAAGGCGGTGCTGGCAGCCAGGGGAAGGAAGGCCCATTCTCGCACGAATCTTCGTGCATCAGGCCTCTAGTAGTTTATAATTTAGTTGGGATCTCTAAATGCATACTAATTCCAGTGACCCTTAGCTCTAAAGTTTATTATCTACTAAAGTTTATTGTCAAAAATGTTAAGCATCATCTCAGAAGAGAATCGAAATTGAATTTTGCAAAACTTACATTCTTATTGCTTCCTCAAACTGATAGTTTCCAAATACCCAGTGACAGCAATAGCCTTCGGCAGATGATTTTAACTATTAGCTTTATATACTGTCTTCACTATATGCTAACTTGAAAGCAGTTCTATATCAGTTGCATAAATCATAGCCATTTCTCATAAACTAGAAGAGAAGAAAATATACCACCTGACTGCATGACAAAAGCAATTGTAGATCTTTAGAAATATGATCAAATACTTCACAAATATAACCAAATAAAACATGCATATAAACCTAAGCTGTCTGAGTTTCCTCGGGGTGCATGTAAAAAGATAAGGCTCTGAATTGTGCATAAGCAGCTTTATCTCATTTTAAAGAGTTCTTTCTAAAAGCAACTGTTTTATGCGTTGTCAGGAAAATAGTTATAAGTTTGAAGAGCAGTTTGAAAGTCTTTAAAAAGAAGTGGAATTCTTACTAGCATGCTTTGGTGTTTGCTAATAAAATAAATTAGAGCCAAAAATAAATTGACAATCAAAACTTCTATGCATTTTAAAGAAATGTTGTTTAAAAATAGGGGGGGGGGGGGGAAATGCTATGAAAAGCATAACTCTCACTGTATTTTAACAGAAGCTAAGGTCAATGTAGTTTTACTCCAACTAGTAATTTGAAAAATGTTCATTTTTAGGTGTCAAAATAAATTATACAGTGATTTCCAGTTGGGACATCTTATCCATAGTAGGTTTTGTGAAGCACATGTACATAAGATAAGTTTGTGAAAAAGAATTTGAAGTTGTATGTGTAGGAAAGTTATTTATCAATAGGCAAATCAGTGGCCCATGCTGGTTTGGCTCAGTGGATAGATCATCAGCTTGTGGACTGGAGGGTCCCAGGTTCAATTCCTGTCAAGGGCACATACCCAGGTTGCAGGCTTGATCCCCAGTAGGGGCCGGGCAAGAGGCAGCCGATCAATGATTCTCTCTCATCATTGATGTTTCTATCTCTTTCTCTAACTAATCCTTCCTCTCTGGAATCAATATATATATTCTGGCACTTCCTAATTCCTGAACTTTGTATAAGTTTTTAATTCTATGTACCTCAGCCTCCTTATTTATAAAATGAAGATACTAATAGTATATTCCTTAGAGGAATGTTTTTAGGATTAAATGAATTACTATGTGGACAACTACAATAGATACCCATTACAAGGCCTAATCCATGGTTTTGTTGGTGATGCTATTATGTAATGCTTGAAACACACTTGAAAAGTTCCCAGAGAAAAGTTTCCTTTGAAGAATATTACAATGTGCTCAGATGAAAAAATATAGATTAAGATTCTCCCAGACATATTTCTTCTAGAATAAAATTAAAGCTGATGCGTTATTTAACAAACAACCTCCTCCAAACTGATTCTTTCCTGGTTGTTTTAGACTCCTTTAACTCCAGAATTCATGTTAATACAAATCTTCAAAGGAGGTTTTTCTAAAAGTAAAACCTATTATTCATGTCTTGACTATTAATTTCAAAAGCCTCTCAGATCTTGTTTTTCTCTCTCAAAACTTCCTCCCTTCATTATGAGAATTGTGATTAATTTATTTGAAAAGTTAATGATAATTTTAATAATATAGCTAAAATAAAAAGAATTTATATTAATGGATTAATAAAGGATTAATATTTAATTAATATTAATATTGAATTGTAATAATGTAAAATAGGAAAAGGCACCAACACTATATTACATAGTCTTGTAATAAGTTCTCATATAATAATACTTTTTTCTAATTTATTCGGGTTTTTTTGTCTTCAAAACCTAAACATCAGTCTCAGTGATCACAATTCAGTGTCTTGTTGAAGATTGAAAGGATTGATTCGAAAACTCTGATAATCAACAACAATAACTAATTGAGGGCAAAAGACAATGATCTGTCTTTGAATGAATTTACCCCTCTAATCCATGGCAATCAAAATATAATGTACGAATATTTATCCCTAGTTTACTTTAAATGTGGCTCTGGCCGGGTGGCTCAGTTGGTTGTCGTATCCTCCCACACACACACCAAAAGGTTGTGTCTTTGATTCTTGATTAAGACACATACCTAGGTTGTGTGTTTAATCCCTGGACGGGACATGTAGGGGAGGCAACTGATTGATGTTTTTCTTTCACATCAATAAAAACATATCCTCGGGTGAGGATTACGATATATACATATACATATATATGTGTATATATATATGTAGCATAGGCAATTAACAGACAGCTTTCATTTTGGGTAATAATCTCTTCAGGCCAGAACCTAGCCCAGAGCTGAAAGCAATTCAGAATGTGCAGGCAAGAGAAGAACTAGAGCAAAGTATCCCTGTCACCCCCTCTCCACCTCCCTCCCCCAGCAAGGGTGCGTTTCTACCCACATACCCCTTGAGAAAACATGAATTTATTCAGCAGATGTGTGTCAGTATACTACTGCCAAAAAAAAAAAAAGATGATGCTGGAATGGTCTATTAGCATACTTAAATTTATAAAAGCTTATATCAAGTAAAAAGTAAAATGATGAAGTAAAATGATAGAAATAATTGTCTTCAATTCATGTAATCATTTTGGGAAACTATGAAAAAAATTAAGTTGTATTCCAAGTAGAAATACAACTTGGAAAAACTTAAACCATTCACATTGTCCTTGTGACAAACATTTTACTTCAATTACAATTCTTATTTTACTATCTCCAGTTGTTCTCTTCTCTGAAAATGAGTGATTTTGATATCTGCTTTTCTTTTAAAAAGATATAGGGTATATAGCTGAGTTATTTTATCTTATTTCTTCCCCTTCCATATCTGAGTTCTCATGTTTTTTTGTGCCTGGAAAATCCAATTATTTTCAATATGAAAAAAGTAAGAAGTAAATTTAATACAAGAGATTGTAACTATTAGTGACACAATTTTAATATGTGTTAACGTATTCTTAAATTTTAAGTGTTTTAGATTTGCATAGAGTATGCATAACTGGTTGTACTTTTTAAAAAAAATATTTCAAAAGTTAGATGTTTATAGCCCATGTAGTTTAAAATGTTTTAGTGCTAAACATGAGTTGTGAAAAATTAGGAAGTGTTCTTATTGCTTCATTATTGTTCTAGACATAGATTTGAGTTTATTTTTCATTTGCAAAAACAATATCTACATAACCAAATGGAGATTGTTTGGCATCACTTTCAATTAAAAAAAAAAAGCAACCCACTAAGTAGTTTTATTTTACTCTAAGCACAAATCAGTCATTTATTTCAAATAATTTACCTAAACTTTACAAAAGAATTTCATCATCTTTGTAATTATTCAGTAGTTAATCCCCTTAAATAGATTATAATCTGATCAGATATATTAAAAATGATGTACATTTCACAGAGGGTACAATCTATAGCCTCAGAATATTACAGCAGAAAGGGGTCTAGGCATTACAACTTTTTCAAGTGACTTATCCATGGTCATATGGCACGTTAATATCAAAACAGGTCTGAATCCCTAACGTGCATTTTTTATCTAAAACAAATAACACATCTCTTGGATGATTCACTGAATTAAATAGATTGCACACAGAAAAATTTACATAAAATTTTTCTAGAAAAACTCCAAGAAAAATTTATTTGGGCACAACAACAAGTTTCTTGAGATAGTAGTTTGTACTTTGTCAGGTTATATTTTGAAAAGTTATTCTTTTATAGTGCCTAATATAAAACAATTACTTCTGAAAAGGGCCTTACAGTTTCCAAACCTCCTAACTTAAAAAATAAGTATGCAGTTTAGGTAACCAAGAAATATTCATAGAATAAAGAACATTTGTACTTGAGATATAATCAACTGTATTTCCTTTAAATTGTTCTTAAGATTTTTAAACTATTATCATTTGGAAGTACAAAATTTGTTCTCACATCTTGCATATTTAAATATATTCTTTTTACTGAGACTAAATTTAAAATCCATTGCATTCAGTACAATTACTTCCTACATCTTCCACAATACTGAACTATTTATTTGAACAAGAACATTTAAAGATGTTCAATTTTGTTCATTGTATCTTGAGGTATAATTATGTGAGTCACTGAATTTTATAGTTTCTCTGTTTTACAATAAGGCTCAATGGTCTGGCAAAAACACTGGAATAAGGCTCATCATTTATTTTCTATGTTAGGAACTGCATTTTTAGCATTCAGATAGTTTAACTACAAAGTGCCAGAATTCAGTGGGTTTGATATTTTTTTAGCTGAATAATAATGATCATTAAATAATCTGATCTTTTTAAGAATTAAATTAGATTTTCAAAAAGGTAAGAGAGAAAAGATGTTTGAAGAGATCACTCATAGATGGAAGAATTAAATAATACTGAATGTGACATTTCTGGTTTCTATTAAAACTAAGTGTTTTGAATAGAGTCAGAATTGATCTCATTCTGTTTGATGGTCACTTTCCCAAATAATAATGTTCTTACCCTTTTTCATATTTAAAAATCAAAGAGAGACTATATCTGCCTTAGATCTGAAAGAGAATAAATTACTAAACTGTTATAAACATTGTTAAGGAAATAGAATAGATATCAATTCCAATTTAGGTCAGATTTATCATCAAAATCACCATTGATCTATGAAATAAGCAAAATATACTTCAGAGTCAGCAAATATTCTAAACATCTTAATTTCAATAATTGTAATAACTTTACAGTAAAATGACCTATTTAATGTTTAAATGATGTTCAGTTCTTTATTAAAAACAATATTTGAAGATCATATTTTAAGAATAAAAGAATAAGTATAACAGAAAGATTTAAAATGCTCTATAAAAGAAATTGTGATTATAATCATTAGTATATATCTTTTATTAAAATAACTAATATTGAAGTCCTACTACCATATGTAGCATTACAATGGAATAATCTCTACTCAACTGATGACCTAATGACCTGAGAATGTAACTACCATTGCTCCTCCTCAGCATTTTAGCTATTTCAATAGATTAACATATTCTAATGGTCTTTATTCTCTCAGGTGTATATAAAGAATCTACAGAACAGGTTTAGTTTTCTCATGACCCCAACTGGCATTCTCTAATGCAATAACATGTCTTATTTTAACTAACAATCTCTATATCACTTATTCTTCTGTTCTCCTCTCTCTTCTTTCTTCTCACTATTTTTCTGTTATATATGCTTTTCTTTCCAGCCGCTCTGCCTATTAACACCTGCATTTCCCATTTACTTGGAGTTGCCCTTCAAAGGCAAGGCACTAACCTAGAGTATGGATAGTGGTAAAGAGGAGAAAACTCTTTGGTGCTGGATATGTATTTTATTAATTTGGAACCTAATTTTATTTATTCCTAAGCTGGGGGTCCCACTTTAAAAATTTTTGTGAGTATGAGATGAGATGTATACATAGTCTGCACATAGTAAACAGAGGATTGTAAACACTACAAAAAATGACAATTATTATCAGCTGTGACATCCAGAATAGCCAAAACTATCCAGGAAAGACTGAAAAAGAGGATTCACAAGTCCCTGTTGAAAACGTTCTAGAGTTATCAAGCCAGTGTGATCCTGGCATATGGAAAGACATATAAATCCGTGGAAGTGAATTCAAAGTCCAGAAATATACCCTTACAATAAACTGAGAAAAGATTTGAGTAGACATTTCTTTAAAGAAGATATACAAATATCCAATAAATACACATGAATGTGTTCAGCATCACTAGTCACTAAAATGCATATCAAAATTACAATTAAATACCTATTCACATTTACTAGGGCTGCTAAAATAAAAAAGTCAGACAATGACAATAGTTGCAAAGGATATGGAGATATTGAAGCCCTCCTACATTGCTGGTGAGCCTGCAATATGGAGCTACCACATTGGAAAATAGTTTGTTAAGTTTTCAAAATGTTGAGCATAACATTAGTATATAACCCAGAAAGTCTGCTCTTAGGTCCACCCAAGATATGGAAACATATGCCCCCCCCCACAACAGAACAGGAATATCATCATTATTCATAATAGCCAAAAGTATAAGTCATCAAAATGTTGATTCATGAATGATAAATAAACTGTGGTATATTCCTACAAAGAATACTTTTTTTCAATAAAAAATAAAGTAGTCTGACATCTGCTTCAATATAAATGAACCTGAAAAACAGTGTGTTAAGTAAATGATGCCAGTCCCCCCAAAATGGCATGTTGTATTATTCTATTTATGTTAATTATCCAGAACAGACAAATACATAAATTCAAAAAGTATATGCATGGTTGCCAGGAATTGTGGGTGGGGGTGGCAAGAAAAATTGGAAGTGACTAAAATAGTATGTAGTTTCTATACTGAGGAATGAGAATATTTTAAAATTAGTTAGTGGTGATGTTTGCTCAACTCCAGGAATATACTAAAAGCCACTAAATTCTACATTTAAAAAAGTAAATGTTTTTGTTGTGTTTTTTTAAATTTCTTTATTGATTAAGGTGTCACATATTTGTCCTCATCCCCCCTTTCCCATCCCACACCCCACCCCCCTGTTGTCCTTAACCATTGGTTAGGCTTGTATGCATGCACACAAGTCCTTTGGTTGATCTCTCCCCCCTACACCCACCCTCCCCTACCCTCCCTCTGAGGCCCGACAGTCCAATCGATGCCTCCTTGTTTCTGGGTCTGTTCTTGTTCATCAGTCTATGTTGTTCACCATTTCCCCTAGATGAGTGAGATCATGTGTTACTAGAAATATACTTATAAGAACTGAATGTGAGACGAGCAATAATAGTTATGCTGACAGGCAAATGAATCAGTCTGTAGTAAGTTTCTTTCTGGACCAACAGTTCTTTTGAGACCCAATTTCAATGTCCACCAGTTCCTTATGTGTACATGTCGGCACTGACTTTTCAGCTCTGGGTGGTGGACCAATGGTGGTAATGTTTGGTCTCGCCCGGATCCAGGGGCGCGGCTTCACCCAGTCCCAGGATCCAGCCTCACCTGGACCCAGGGGCGCGTGGCCTCTCCCAGACCCAGGGGCACGGCTTCACCCGGACCCAGGGGCGCGTGGCCTCACCAAGACCCAGGGGCGCATGGCCTCTCCCGGACCCAGGGGCGCGGCCTCACCCGGACCCAGGACCCAGCCTCTCCCGGATTCAGGGGCGCACGGCCTCACCTGAAAAAAGTAAATGTTATGTTATATGAATTATATATCAACAAAGTTGTTATAAATTTTGATCCCATTTACTGCAGCCCAAATGTGAATGAATTCAAGGGCAGTAAGTAAAAAAAAACTTGACCAATATTTATCCTTCTGGCTATGGAGTATGTAAGAAGAAAAGTATAATTTCCTTCAATTCTGTGAAGACCTGCTCAGGAATAAGGCATTGGGCTTATCTACCTAATAAAAGAGTAACATACTAATTAACCATACCTACGCGACACCCACCAGCCAATCATGAGTGAGTATGCAAATTAACCCAACAAAGATGGTGGTTTAATTTTCATACACAGGCGCCGAACAGCTGGGGGATGGGGTGGAATGCTTGAGTCGTCGCCATGGCGACGATGCAGACGTTCCACACCACCCCAGATGCTCTGGGCCTTTGGGTAGTGTGGGAAGGCGGAAAGGTGGCTCCGACCAGAGCGAAGGTGCTACTGGCAGCCAGGGGAAGGAAGGCCCATTCTTGCATGAATCTTCATGCATCGGGCCTCTAGTATTACATAAAACCAAAGGGAATGAGCTTTGAGTCTAAGTTTGAAATCATGTGCTTTTTAAAATATTTATCTATCCAACTGGTTAGATGTTTAATTTCTATCTACCTTGTCTGGTAGCAAAACCAAACCATATTTCTCTCACTAACCAGTTTCTCCCACTAACCAGTGTGAATGGCAGCAGGCAATGCATTTCATTATCTGTGCCACTTTATTGATGCGTAAAACAGACTTAATGGTGGTTTTAAATGTGCCATTTTTAATGGCTTTGGGGAATGAAGACAGTTCGCAACATTAAGTTTTTACATTAAGGTTTGCTATATGATTTCATTATGATTAGATTCAATGCTTTCTAAGGAAGCATTTGCATCTATATAACACCCTTAAAGATAAAAATTGAAATATGAAGAACTAGCTCTGTTTAAATGGAAAAAATAATATAAAGTTTTACAGATTTCCAATGAACTTAATTAATATAAATTGCACAATCCCATTCACAGCTTGTGTATTTGGTTTTTGGTTGGTCTGTTGTTATTAAGTTATCTGAATAGTGGACCAGTTTCTCTGCTTTGTTTATTGGGGAAAAGACACAATAAGCATAATAGTAACCAAATTCAATTTTGGGAATCTCATCCAAGTTTATTATTTAAGGTAATATAAACATTCTGATAAATATCAGTTATTTTATAGAAAATTTTAAATATGTGTTCAGTGTTGAATACATTATTTCAAACCAAAGTGGTTCAATGCATCCCTTTAAATTTGAGCATTCCTAAAAGCTGTAATAGACTGTATGTATTTCTTTTTCCTTCAAAAGTCTCAGTTTCAAAAAAACAAGTAAAACAAACTGAAAAACAATTGATTTGATAAAATATATTGTAATAAGTACATATCAAATTCCATACCAATTTTGCAATATCTCTTGGTATTTTGAACATTTACTAACTTCTCTACTCTCTTTCCACCAATGTCCCTAAGCCACTCAATTCCACTTTGCAATAGAAGCTGCAATGACCAATTTTGTATGAGTTTAGATTCTGTGAACCATATTTTATGAACACATATATGAAGTTTGTAAAAATATGCAATAAAGGAAAATGTATAGAGTCCTGCTCTTTTACTTTTTTTATTTAACAATATCTTGGATTTCCTATTACATATGTATACAAAGAATCTCATTTTTGTAATATCATTATTATTTTATATTGATGTAAAATAAGTAATTTTAAAATGCAACCTACAAATGGGTACTTTGTTCCCTATATTTTGATATTATAAAGCAATTTTGCTTTACAAATATGCATATGAATCTGAAGAAAAAATTCTTAAAAGAAAAATTTTCAGGTCTAATTGTATTTGACCTAAAAATGTTTTTAATATTTTAAATGTGTAATTTTTAAAAATTTGAGACATTTACAAATTACTCAAAATTTATCAATTTACATTTAATTCCAATCAGACATGAATAAAAACCTATTTTCCTATAACTTAATTAATACAGTGTGTCCTTATCTTATATTTAATCCAACATACACATTTTATAATATTAATCATCTTGAAGTTTCATAATATTCTTCCCTACTCAAAAACTTTTCATTTCTCTTCATTTGATGCAATTATAAGGTTCTTATCAATCCAGACCATCTATTATGTAGTCTCACCTCAGCTTTCAGAAATTTCTCACTAAAAATTTTTTTTTATGTAATGTGCATTTGGGCTGCTATAACAAAATACCACTGACTGGGTAGATTATTAAAAAACGAAAGTATTTCTCACAGTTCTGGATACTGGAAGCCCAAGATCAGGGTACCAGTATGGTCAGGTGACAGTCCTCTTCCTGGTCCCAGACTTCTCCTTGTGGATCATATCATACCCTCACAAATCATCTCATCACATTGGGCATTAGTATCTCAATATGAATTTTGGGAGGGCACAAATATTCAGACTATAGAATGTAATCAACCCTTTACCTCAGCTTAGTTTTCTATACTTTTCTATTTCTCTAACTTATTCACATCCTCCCTCATGAGGACATATGTTCAAATCTTTCAAAGCCCTGTTTAAATTCTAGCTCCCTTGTGTAGCCCCTCGCCATAAATTTAAGCAAATTCCACATATGCCTACTTCTACAGCATTCCATCTGTAAAATTCTAAGGCACATATCCCTTTCCAAATTGTTTTTATCAGTAAGGACATGTCTTATTTTCTCTTCTGAATGGGAAGCTACTTTTGTACAGAATTCATGTTCAATTGATCTTTGCATTTGATTCTCTCTGTGGCTCCAGGGCAATAGAAAAAAAGAAATTGAACAGAGGCTCCTATGGTTGGAGAAAGAGCATGCATAGTCTTCCTAGATAGATGAGCCAAAGAGGCAGCTGAGACTTCAAGTTTCACTGGAGGAAAACAGAGCCTCCTTAACAGTAAAATGATAAAAATATAAGACTTTCTGCAGAGAGCAATAAAGTAATTTTTAGAAGTAGTTTAGGAAGAGCATGGTACATACTGAATAGGATCAAAAGATTATACTTAATTTTTAAGATACATATTGTTATAGGAATATATAATCTAGACCAGAAGAAAATTCTAGTATTAACCCTTTGCACTCGCTTGCTTTTTTCTCGATTCATTTATTCTAATGCTAACCGTGTGGAGTCACACTCAACATCCGAGTGCAAAAGGTTAACCAGATCCAGCAAGTGTTTGTTAAAACAATCTATATATATAAAAGGCTAATATGCTAAGAGTCTGTCTGACCAGTAGCTATGACATGCACTGACCACCAGGGGACAGACACTCAATGCAAGAGCTGCCCCCTGGTGGTCAGTGCGCTCCCACAGGGGGAATGCTGCTCAGCCAGAAGCCAGGCTCACAGCTGGTGAGCACAGCGGCAGTGGCAGGAGCCTCTCCTGTGGGCAGTAAGGACCGAGGAATCCCAGACTGTGAGAACCCCAGACTGTGAGAGGAATGTCTGACTGCTGGCTTAGGCCTGATCCCCCTCATAGACATCCCCCGAGGGATCCTAAACTGCAAGAGGGTGCAGGCTGGGCTAAGGGACCCCCTACCCCCGGTGCACGAATCTTGTGCACCAGGCCTCTAGTATATATCTAGGGGCCTGGTGCACAAGATTCGTGCACTGGGGAGGGGTCTCTCAGCCCAGCCTGCCCCCTCTTACATACTGGGAGCCCCCAGGGGATGTCCTACTGATGGCTTTGGCCCGCTCCCCATTGGGAGTGGACCTAAGCCGCAGTCTGGCCTCCCTTTGCGGGAGGCGACCGGGCTGATCAGGGGAAGGCGCCAGCCCCATCACCCCGCTGCTGCAGCCACTGCCAGTCACCGCAGCCGCCAAGGTATTTTCATCAACACGGACTCCAATCCCTTCACCATGAATAAATGACAACTTTCTTTAAGCATTTTCAAGACATTCATAGGATATGACATTTCTTTCTTTATTTTTCTTTTTATCCTCACCTGAGGATATGTTTCCATTGATTTTTTTTCCCCTTCCCTCCAATGGCAAGCTCGGCCCCTTTCCAAACCTAAAGCCTCCGCCCCAGGCTTTAGGCTTGGGAAGGGGTTCCCCCAGGCACCTCTGATGGCAGGCTCAGCCCCTTCCCAAGCCTAAAGCCTCTGCCCTAGGCTTTAGGCTTGGGAAAGGTTCCCCCCTCACCCCCCCACCCCCACCTGACACCTCTGCCCAGGCTTTAGGCTTGGGAAGGGGTCCCCTCCTCTCGCTCCCCCCCACACCTCCGAACGCAGGCAAAGCCCCTTCCCAAGCCTAAAGCCTCCACCCCAGGCTTTAGGCTTGGGAAGGGGGATCCCATCCCCTCCGATCACAGACTCGGCCCCTTCCCAAGCCTAAAGCCTCCACCTGATGGCCGGCTGGGAGTGACCTGGGTGCTGAGGAGGTTCCCCAGACCCAAGTATGTATGCAAATTAACCGCCACCTTTGTTGGGTTAATTTGCATACTCACTCTGATTGGCTGTGGGCGTAGCGGAGGTATGGTCAATTTACATGTTTCTCTATTATTAGGTAAGAAATATATATATCCTCTCTAATAAAATGGTAATATGCAAATTAACCATCACTCCGCTACATAAGCCACGGCCACCAGCAAAAGCCACACCCACCAGCCAATCAGGGCGAGTATGCAAATTAACCCCAATCCAAGATGGCTACAGCCACAGAGAGCAAGGTTTCCCAGGTAACAGAGCAAGCCAAGCTTTCCATAGCCGTTGCAGGCCTAAGCCTCCACTCAAGCTACAAAGTTTCAATTATAGAAGGTAAACAAATTCAAACAAATGGCGACAGAATGGAGCTTGAGAGAGCAGGCCAGGGTTGCCGGTGGCAACAGGGGAAGCAAAGCTTTCTGCACACCCTGGCTGGGCTCACCCGCTTAAGGCTACAAAGTTTCAATTGTAGAAGGTGAATTAACTGCCACAGAAATGGCTGCCGCCCAGAAATGGCTGCCGCCCCAGGCTACAAAGTTTCAATTGTAGAAGGAAAATAAATTCCAGATACCAGGGCCTCCCCTTGGGTTGCCAGGAGGCGTGGCCGGCCTGCAAACCACCACAGGCCCCTCGCTCAGGCCGCCCCACACCCCAAGGGAACCCCCACCCTTATCTGTGACACCCTTCAGGGCAAACCAGCTGGCCCCCACCCGTGCACCAGGCCTCTATCCTATCTAATAAAAGAGTAATATACAGATTGATCATCACTGCAACACACAATATAGCTGCCCCCATGTGGTCAAAGATCCTGCCCCCATGTGGACACAAGATGGCCACCACAAGATGGCCAGCAGGAGAGGGCAGTTGGGAGGCACCCGGCCTGCAAGGGAGGACAGTTGGGAGGGACCAGGCCTGCAAGGGAGGGCAGTTGAGAGGGACCAGGCTTTCAAGGGAGGGCAGTTGGAGGTGATCAACCCTGCAGCAGAGGGCAGTTAGGGGTGACCAGGCTGGCAGAGGAGGGAAGTTGGGGGCAAACAGGCTGGCAGGGGAGCAGTTAAGCATCAACCAGGCTGGCCGCGGAGTGGTTAGGGGGTGATCAGGCTGGCAGGCAGAAGCGGTTAGGGGCAATCAGGAAGGCAGGCAGGCAAGCAGTTGGGAGCCAGCAGTCCTGGATTGTGAGAGGGATGTCCGACTGCCCGTTTCGGCCCGATCCCACCATGATCGGGCCGAAACGGGCAGTCGGACATCCCTCCAGGAGTCCCAGATTGGAGAGGGTACAGGCTGGGCTGAGGGACAACCCCCCGCCGTGCACGAATTTCGTGCACCGGGCTTCTAGTATATATATATATATGTATGTATATGTATATATATATCACATATCACATGCAATAAATTTATATTATATATTACATATAATGAGTTGCTCCAATGAGGCATTTATTTTTTAAACTATTTTGAATATACAATATATTTTTATTATAAAGTATTTTCACTTATTTAAAAATAACAGACACATTTTAATTTTAAGAATTATCTGCACTTTTCAAAATTTAAAACCTCAGGTTGAACAGAAAGTATAGGGCATAAATGTAATTTAGGAAGGCAAGTTTTGAAACAAAATGCAATTCAAAAGGATTTAAGAAATGGAAACTAAAATAACTCATTTAAATTATAAGAAAAGTTGACAATTTGATGTTTCTTAAAATATATGACCACCAAAAAACTTCTGTATACCAAGAGCTGTGCAAGTCTTGCATTTCCAAATCTCACATAGCTTCTTTTCATAGTCTATTCTACACATGAATTACTATAGATTGGCAAAAGTAAAAAGGAAAGATCCTAACTAATAAAATAGTAATATGCAAATTGACTGCACCTTCGCTATGCCCAAGCCACGCCCACCAGCCAATCAGGGCGAGTATGCAAATTACCCAACAAAGATGGTGGTTAATTTGCATACACTGAGGGAGGGAAGAGTGAAGACTAAAGACAACTTAGAAGGAAGAGGGAGGAAAAGCGGAAAGCAAGGTGGCTGCCAGAGGGAAAGCCCAGGCAGGGCGGAGCGGGGGTGGAGCGGGGCGGGCGGTAGCGGGGTGTGTGTGCAGGCGCGGCAGCCACAACGGCGGCGGCGGTGGCAGCGCACGCGGGCCGCAGCGGCCGCTTGCAGGATTCTTCCTGCAAATGGGCTACTAGTACTATATAAAAAATTGGCAATTTTCACCCTAAATTGCTCACAGTCTTAGGCTTGGTATGTTCTATGCTTTGCTAATAAAATCAAATTAACCTTCTCTTATGTATATAACAATCTTCTGATATCCTTATCATTCTTTATCTTGATAAAAATACTAGCTCAATTTTCGCTTTCTTCAAAAAGCTTTTTATCAAATATCTGCATTCTCTAAGCTTTTAACAAATTCCAGAATCATCCTTTACCCTCTCTCAACATGCATATTTCAGTTAGTTTCACCTGACTCTGGAAACATATTTACTTCTAAACATGAGGAACTGCAATGTTATATTTCCTTCAATATCAATGCCATGGAAATATCTTCAACGATAAATTTTCTTTCTAATTAAATTTTATTTTAATGTAGCCATCCTATATAATAAAGAGGTAATATACAAATTGACCCTCATGACCTCACAAGATGGCTGCCTACAACAGGGGGGTTAGTGAGGGATAACCAAACAAGGGGGTTAGTGAGGGATAACCAAATGACTGAACAAGCATGCTGCGTGGGGTGATCAGGCCAGCATGGGGGGCAGTATGGGGTGACCAGGCAGGCAGGGAGGCAGTTAGGAGTGACCAGGTCTGCAGGGAGGGGGCAGTTGGGGGCGACCTGGATGGCATCGGGGGGTAGTTAGGGGCGACCTGGCTGGCAGTGGGGGGCAGTTAGGGGCAACCAGGCCGGCAGGAGGGGTGGTTAGGGGCGATCAGGCCGGCACACAGAGGTAGTGAGGGGTGATCAGGCCAGCAGAGGGGGAAGTTAGGGGCGACCAGGCAGGCAGGCAGGTGAGCGATTAGGAGCAAGCAGTCCAGGATTGTGACAGGGATGTCCAACTGCTGGTTTAGGCCCGATCCCTGGCAGTTGGACATCCCCCAAGGGGTCCCGGATTGGAGAGGGTGCAGGCTGGGCTGAGGGGACACCACCCCCATACACAAATTTAATGCACCAGGCCTCTAGTTATATATAATCTTGTATATGTTCTAAGCATTTTCTATAGTAAAGTCATCACAAGAGGCACCAGAAACATCTTAAAATTGCCTCATCATAAACTGTGATATACAGGGTGTCTCCCAAAAAAAATGTATACACACACTGAAGAATTATAATAATCCCAGAGGGTTAAATCTGAGAAGAAAGAAACATCAATTGAAATATCATCTTTTAAAGCAGTGGTTCTCAACCTTTTCCAATGATCTTAGGCTCTACAGCAGCGGTTCTCGAAAACACAGATATTTACATTACAATTCATAACAGTAGCAAAATTACAGTTATGAGGTAGCAACGAAAATAATTTTATGGTTGGGGGTCACCACAACACAGGAACTGTATTAAAGGGTCGCGGCATTAGAAAGGTTGAGAACCACTGCTTTAAAGTGTGTATACATTTTTTGGGATGCCCTATATTTAATTCTTTTCCTCAAGAGCACATCATGGTAATTTCTCCCATCTTCATCTTTCTACTTTAAATATGGCTCAGAATTCTGATCAGGTGGGATTTGGCTCATGCAAACCCCATCGGCTTCTTAGAGGAAGAAGTTTTATAATTCAGAAGTTTCCCAGACCCATTGTCATGTCTACCCATCCTGCAGACTTCTTTCCAAAGGCTCCGGGAGATCGGAAAATAACCTTTCAGAGAACTATGCTGCATTATAAGATCAAACCGTCTTTCATTTTGGATTTCTCTTTGGAATGAAAATAAATTGTCAAGCAGTGTGAAGTGCCACAAACAGAAGGATCTTGTTCTTCAGAAATGTGTCTCCACACGGCATCTTTGATTCTAAGCAGAAGCGTCTCAGGCAAGCAGTTTCCAACTGTCCCTAAAAATGGGTTTCCTCTGCTCGTAAGATTCCTATTTCCTGGGTATTAGAACCTGCTGTGTTGGTTCAAACTATGCAACCTGAGGAGAAATCGTAACCTTGGAAATTTTGCAGTAAACTTTGCTTAGTTTATTTTACCAAAGATTTACAAATGGGCATCATTATGCTTTTAGGGTAACGACTAAGGATGAAACGCAAAGTGACCACCTGGCAGACAGGAAGGGAAAGAAAAGGAAATGTTATGATCTTTAGCTCTTGTTTGTGCCCTTCGGGAGGTAGAAAATAGTCCAATTGCCTGAAATAGGTGTTTTTCTGATGCTGCTTACCTGTAGCTTAGTGCCAGTAGGAAAAGGGAAAAATGAATTTAATTCACTGAAGCCAGTTATTGCTCAGAATAATTGCTACCGTAAAAACATACCTATTGCAGGTGCATGTGTGTGTGTGAAGGGGGAAATAGCTGTTGGTTTCTCACCAGGAATACAATTTCCTATCTGATCCATTTCAATGAAAGAGACAAAATACAAAATAGCCTATCTGACAGTTCCAGGTAAGGAAAGTTACACCAAAAAGGAAGTATTTCATAACAGCAGCCAAGTGCTATGAAGAGAAATCTAAGTTAAATATCACATCCAAGTCTTCTGTGGAGGGTCTTTTGCTTCTTTTAAACATGTGCATGTTTACTTTCCCCGAATCTATATATCCCTAAATCCCCTATTATACTTGATAGAAAAAAAACAAGTCAATGGCCATACCTGTACACAAATACCATTGTAACTTCCTGCATCCCTTATTAACCATCTCCATAGCCCCGAGAGGCTGCCAGCCCCTTTAATAACATTTTCCTCCTTGAACATGTTTAAGTAGACTCAAATGGTACCCTAATATAAACAACCATTTTTATACAAAAGCATGCCTGCCACATTGTTCAACCACATCCCTGGGCCAAGCGCAACTAGTTGGCACGCTGGAGCTCTGGCCATCAGCTTAGGGACCACAATCCGTGTGACGAGAAACGTGACCTGGGAGCAAACTGCAATGAATTTTCATGGATCTGCTGGCCAGTTAATTTGATAACAACTGATAATAATAGACACATGACAATTGAAATAATTGAAAAGACTGCAATCTCAGAATGGTTTGTTGTCATTTACTGACATGCTATGTCAGCAGCAGAAGCTATAAGCCAGAGCAGTCAGCAGAATAAAGCAGGAACAGGGGCCACTCTGACATAGCCCTAAAGGGTAGTCTGTGGGAAGGAGCAGAGACAAAGCTACAAGTTGAAATCCACCCTGTAGAACGATAGAGACTGGGTAATAGAAGTCATTGGGGATTCTTTCAGTAATTTTCTCTGCTAGCTACTATTACCTGGGGCTATTCCTCAAAATAAAATACATTGATTTATAGTACCCTTCCCCCCATCCATGGTTTCACTTTCTGAAGTTTCACTGACCCAAGGTCATCTAAATGGTAAGAAACAGAGCCAAGATTCAAACCCTGGACAGTCTGGCTTCAGGGCCCATTCTCTTTTGTTTTGTTATTTTTTATCCTCACCCGAGGATATTCTTTCCATTGATTTTTAGAGAGTTGAAGGAAGGTGGAGAGAGAGAGAGAGAGAGAAACATCGATGTGAGAGAGAGACATGGATTGGTTGCCTTTCACCAGCTAGGACGTAGAACCTGCACTCTTAACGCCTTCCCTACACCTTTACCTTACTGCTTTTCCAATTAACTTCCTCAATTCAAAAGTGTTGGAAACACAAGTACAAAAATGCACTACATTTAATGTCATCTCTTCATCGATCATAGCAGAATGGCTACCTACCTGTGTATGTGGATTAAAGCCTTGGAAGAACATTGTGTAACTCTGATATATGACTGGGACGATGGGAAGTACATATACTCAAACATACTTTTCAGTAAAGCTTGAAATGTTATTCGTAACAATCCAGTCATCTTTACTCTACTGATTTCATTTCAACTAATTGAAGGTTATTTTGTCTAGTTTATCCTTTTAAAATGGGAACATTTTCAAATGGAAAATTTGTCCTGGTACCTGGGACTATAGCCAGGAAAACTTGGAGGCTAGGGCTGAGTCAATAGCCCCAGACTGGTATTCTGCAGAGGTTCTTCACTGACACAACTGGTGATTAATCCCACGGTTGTTTGGGATCACAAACAGGGATGTTGACTAGATCATCAGTCAAGGCTGGCGATGTGGGCGTTTGACGTATGCACATGGCCCCATAATCAGAAGGGTTTCTGGTTTGGTTTAATTTTCTGCTGTTGCTGTCTTGAAACTCCTATAAGTTTTCCTTTGAGTTTGTGCCTTATAACACCAGCAAATCAATAGAGCATGTGTGTGTAGGGTTTCCCAATGAGTCACCCCAACATGTGCCTCTGTGGAACATGGGTTCGTTTTGAACTAAAGGTGTCCACCTTCCTTGTCCTCCATTTGCAGACAGTGTCATGATGCCTCAGGAGCACAGGATTCCAGGGGACCATGTTGTGTGGGAACTTATTGAGCCTCAAACCAAGTGCAAGGTAAGAATCGTACATCTACAACTGAGACATTGAGGTGGGGACAAGGTGCTGACAGCCCCGGGAGACCATGCTTTTTCCTTTGAATCATAATTTGCTTCCAAAGCAAGAAAGCAATGGCATTCTAAGAAATATGAATTAGCAAAGAAGCGTAGCTCACCTTTTCTTCCTCATGTTACTTCCCTGAATTAGACTAAAAGTGATGATGTAGAAGAAAAAGGAAAGATGGAGAAACCCGTAGTTTCTTTTTGTTTCCTTACTCTTCAGTAAGCTACAGGTAGTGAGTGTTGGTTGAATGTATGTGTATCAGGAAGTGAAATTAGTGAGAAAGTTTTGTGCAGCTTTTCCATTTTGTTGATTCCACATATGACTCAGATACTCATATTTGTATTTAAACCTGGCATGGCACGATATAAAGATGACCAGGAAAAGTCATGGTATAATCATTTAAATTGTAAATGTTCTCTTACATAGCACATTAAACAGCAAGTATAAAATACCATAATAAGGCTGAAAGAAAGCTTGTACAGAAAAGAAAAAGCTTTAGTCTAGTATTTTAATCACACATTTTTTCCTGCTCTTTGGAAAAGGGATTCGACAATTTCATTTTTGTATTGAGCTGCGTAAATTATGTAGCCAGATCTCATACCTGCACATGGTCTCTCCATTATATTGAATTTAATGAAACATTTTTCATCATAATAGTAGGTTCGTGTGCTTTGTTCCTTTCTTCCTATAAAGTAATGAGTTATGTTAAAGAATGGGATAGTGCAATGGTGGAAAACATTGCTTCCCTTTCTTTTGCTCATATATTATCCAGATGGATAATTTTCTTCTAGTCTCTTCTGGGAGGGGAAGGTAAGAGATGGCAGCAGAGTAGGAGTGGAATAACCCACCATTTTCAAATGCCCTGCTTTCAAACAGTAAGACTCCCCACTGCCCCCTGTGAGATTTAGATTTTTATGAATGATAAAAGAACCAGGAATATATACTTTTTTTTCTGTTTTCACTTCATACATTCCTCTCCTGAGGTAAGATTGCAGAAAGATTCTAATGGTTGAATTGAAAAAAATGATCAATGAGTGACAAAAAAATTAGGGGCATTTATAAGTGAATATTTTAAAAATATCTCCTATTATACCATAATAAAATAATGTGTCATGTCTTAAGTTGGTTTAATTATTCTAAAATCCCTATAGCTATTCTCTAAGGCAAGCTACTACATAAACAATGTTTTGAAAATGGCTGGGGGGTTTTTTGTTTGTTTTTCTTTTAGCTGCTTATGTTTTATCTTTGCAATAAAGTTTAACCACATGATAATTTCAGTAAATTTTTTGAACCATTGCTCCTATCTGGGAATTTTTTTAAAAATTTTTTTTGCCATTGCCAGCATTGAAGTTGCTAATGCACTGCCTTTTTATTTAGTAGTATCTTAAAAATTCCTCTACAATCTTAAAAATGCTCATTCTTTTGTACATCTAATAGAGTGAAAAGTCAAAACTTTATTTTACTTTAGAATAGGTGTATGGGAGTCAAAGCAAAGTATTAGCAGAGGGGAGAGGTCCTCATCCCCACCTGTTGCTCATGGGAGTAGATTTTTGCAGTACCTTGAGAAAAATATTTTTCTGAGACTTGCACAAGAAAATGAATGATTTTTATTTGCATGGAATTAAATCCTTGAGTTTCTAAAGTCTCATTTCCCTTTGTCCCATCAAGGGAGAAATGTAGCTAGGGCTTCAGTAGAGCTAAATTCAGAGCCAGTGTCCAGAGTTTCCATCCTATGTCTACCAAGTCCAATACAGCACCCAGCTGGCTGCAGTCCATCAATCCATTGCATGTAGGGTCCTATGGCCATGGACCACAAATGGGCAAATGCTAGATAGTCAAGAGCCACGAGAGCCAAGAGCCAAGAGAGAAAATGCCCTTGTTTGGGGGATTATGCATCCTCAAATTGTTGCAGGCTTGCAATGACCCTGTCTATTCTGGCCAATAATCTCTGTTCCCAGTTTTGATTGACAAGCACCTTCCCTAGGTCACCCTAACTTCACTGAGTATGCATCTATCTTCCCCTTTCCCCAATGATCTGTGAGGAATGGGCCAGTGTTTCCCTGGGGAGTGTGAAATTGCAACTTCCTGATGAAGCTGTCCAGATGACATGACTATAATATCTGGCCTTCCCTTTGCTCCTTTCCTGTTATTAATAACTAGCTAATTACAATGGTGTCAAAAGGCCAAAAAGATTAAGAAATCCACTTTTTAAAAAAGGTCTTCAGCAATTAGGACCAGACAATGCCCTCATCATCTCAGTAGATCACAGCAGCCCTTCCCAAGCCTATGGACTATACACTGAGTGGCCAGATTATTATGATCTCTGAATGCATAATAATCTGGCCACTCAGTATATATCCTATATAATAAAAGGCTAATATGCAAATTGACTCCTCAACCAGGAGTTCAACCAGCAGGCAGGCCGGCCAACTGTCCATGTCCCCTCCCCGTGGCCAGGCTGGCTGGACCCAACTCATGCACGAATTCATGCACTGGCCTCTAATATATCTACACTAATAAAAAAGAAACATGCAAATTAACCATCACTCCGCTACATCCACCAGCCAATCAGGAGCGAGTATGCAAATTAACTCAACTAAGATGGCTGCCGCCACAGAGCTGGAGTGAGCAGGAAGCTTGGGTTGCTCCCAGTGATGGAGGAAGCCAAGTTTCCCGCCCACCCTGGCCAGCCCTGGCCTCTGCTCAAGGCTACAAAGTTTCAATTATAGAAGATAAATAAATCCCAGATACCTGCTTCCAGCCGGCCCTGGCCTCCACTCAAGGTGGCGCTTAAAAAAAGAAAAAGAAAAAGAAAAAGAGTCCCTTACCCTGGCTGGCCACACCCCCATGGAGTGAGAATCGCCGCTGGGGGGCTTGGCCAGCCTGCAAACAGCCCTCAGCCTCTCACCCAGGCTGGCCACACCCCCATGGCCCAATCCCTGTAAATGGGCAGTCGAACATCCCTCGAGGGGTCCCAGATTGGAGAGGTTGCAGGCTGGGCTGAGGAACACCCCCCCCCCTCCTGTGCACCGGGCCTCCTCTAATATATATATATATGTATTTATATATACACACATACACACTGCTGAGTGGCCAGATTATTATGCATTCAGAGGTTATATATATATATACATACACACACACACACACACACACACACACACACACACACACTGAGTGGCCAGATTATTATGCATTCAGAGATCATAATAATCTGGCCACTCAGTGTATTTTATTGATTCTGAGACACACAATCCTCTCTAATAAAATGGTAATATGCAAATTAACCATCACTCCGCTACATAAGCCACGCCCACCAGCCAAGCCACGCCCACCAGCCAATCAGGGCGAGTATGCAAATTAACCACAATCCAAGATGGCTACAGCCACAGTGAGCAAGGTTTCCCAGGTAACAGAGCAAGCCAAGCTTTCCATAGTCGTTGCAGGCCTAAGCCTCCACCCAAGCTACAAAGTTTCAATTATAGAAGGTAAACAAATTCAAACAAATGGCGGCAGAGTGGAGCTTGAGAGAGCAGGCCACGGTTGCTGGCGGCAACAGGGGAAGCAAAGATTTCCACACACCCTAGCCTGGCTCACCTGCTTAAGGCTACAAAGTTTCAATTGTAGAAGGAAAATAAATTCCAAATACCAGGGCCTCCCCTTGGGTTGCCAGGGGGCGTGGCCAGCCTGCAAACCACCACAGGCCCCTCGCTCAGGCTGCCCCACACCCCAAGGGAACCCCCACCCTTATCTGTGACCCCCTTCAGGGCAAACCAGCTGGCCCCCACCTGTGCACCAGGCCTCTATCCTATCTCATAAAAGAGTAATATACAGATTGATCATCACTGCAACACACAATATAGCTGCCCCCATGTGGACACAAGATGGCCACCACAAGATGGCCAGCAGGAGAGGGCAGTTGGGAAGCACCCGGCCTGCAAGGGAGGGCAGTTGAGAGGGACCAGGCTTGCAAGGGAGGGCAGTTGGAGGTGATCAACCCTGCAGGAGAGGGCAGTTAAGGGTGACCAGGCTGGCAGAGGAGGGAAGTTGGGGGCAAACAGGCTGGCAGGGGAGCAGTTAAGCATCAACCAGGCTGGCAGCAGAGTGGTTAGGGGGTGATCAGGCTGGCAGGCAGAAGCGGTTAGGGGCAATCAGGAAGGCAGGCAGGCAAGCAGTTGGGAGACAGCAGTCCTGGATTGTGAGAGGGATGTCCGACTACCCGTTTAGGCCCGATCCCGACGGGTAGTCGGACATCCCTCCAGCAGTCCCAGATTGGAGAGGGTACAGGCTGGGCTGAGGGACAACCCCCTGCCGTGCACGAATTTCGTGCACCGGGCTTCTAGTTCTTTCATGTTTTAATATTTCTGAAATCATGTAGCCTTTCAATCAATGCTATCTTAAAGTCACTTAGGCTTGGCAGAAGTTCAAGTATAGTTGCCACCACTGTGTAGGTGAGAGAATATATACAAAAGAGACATCATCAAAACTTGCTTAATGAGTACTAGTAACAACGATGGAGGAGGAGTGCTGTTGTAATCAAGGGAAAGCTCTAACTGCTCCCAAAAGGTCAAGTGACATGGAATTGGGACATGGAAATTGACCATTTGGAAAACCAAGCCAAGAAGAATGGCAGATTAGTGTCCTAAAGAGCCATCTTGAGAAAGTACAGCATTTATGCTTATTTTATGTGAGGAGGAGGGGGGAATGGGAGGGGTTTGAGGTTAGGAGGTGATTAGTGACCACAGACATTTGGACACCATTAAGGGTCCAAGGGGGATGGTGAGACTTCTTTGCTTTTGATCAACAAACTCCAGGTTTCCATGATCCCAGTCAAGATGTTCCTATAAATCTTTTGATAAACAATCATTATTTTTGTACATGCCCTCCTTATCTTCTAGGGAAGGTAGTTTTGAGCAGGGAGTTATTTAGTAGTCCCTAGTCTGCAGTTTAGATTCCTTTAATGATTAGCATGTCTACCTGCAGGATTAAGCAGAAGTTGCCAACAAGTTATGGGAACTGGGAAGGCTCCAGCAAGATGGAGTCAGAAAGATTGATTATTTTATTCAATTACACTCTTAACCCTAGAAACTGATGTTTGTTTGGAGAGATGGAAGCAGAAGTTTATTAAACATAATTAGAAACAGTTCCATGGGAGAGTTTACATTTCACTAAATTTGTATAGAGTCATGCACTGCATAACTACATTTTGGTCAATGAAGGACTGCATATTCCATGGTGGTCTTATAAGATTATAGTGGGAGCTGAAAAATACCTGTTATCTAGTGATATCATAGCTGTCCTAACATCTTAGCGTACCACATAACACAAATACTGTACTTACCACTGTGTCATAGTTGCTACAGTTTTCAATATAGCACCATGCTGCATAGGTTTGTAGCCTAAGAGCTGTAGGGGAACAGAATTTGTCACTCCAAAATATTTGTCTATTTATCATAAGAATTATTTTAGGCTGGTTACTTTTAAGAAACAGCAGATTTGAGGGAAGCTCTGAAAACCAAGTGGACATTATTCTTAGTAAAAGACATTTAAATTTGTTAGGAATATCTTCATTTGTAAGAGTGTCTCCTTTGTGGTACCAAGAAGTGGGGGATGGCCCTATCTCTAGAAACTCTTATCCGTGCAGATGGCCACAACTTAAATCTACATCTTTGTTGTTGTTTTCGTCTTCCCAACATCTTTTGTCTTCAGTTAAAGATAGTATTTATGGTGGTGGGTTCAGACATTTTGGCTACTTACTCAGTTTTCTGGGTATCTCCCATGTATACAGGAGGTAAACATGTCATTAAACTTTTGTTTTGCTCCTGTTAATCTGTCTTTTATATGGAGTGATCTCAACCAAGAACTCAGAAGGAAGAAGAGCAATTATTTTCGTCCCCTACAGAGAAATAAGCTATACCATATTGCCCATGTGTGTAGTAGGCCACACCATCTAGGTTTGTATAAGTGCACTCTATGATGTTCCCACAACGACAAAATCACCTAATGACACAGTTTTCATTAGGTGATGACGTATCCCCATCATTAAGTGGCACATGACTAACTGCAAAGCCGGCCAGAGTTCTGAAGACACTGGCTCTTTGGTCAATACATAATATATGCATGACCCACTATACAATATTAAGTGGAAAAACAAGGACATTGATAACTTAAATCCAAAGTGATTTCAGAACAGTCTGACCTTGTTTATGATGTAGTTCTAGGAATATATATTTCAAATATTTTTGCTTACAATTTTCAGTTTTTGTACACATGATAAAACCTGCCTTTGTCCAAAGAACTCTTTCAATCAGATACAATTTTCAAAAAAAAAAAAAAATCTGTGACAAGAATGCCTTTTGGCATTGTTTAATCTGCAGCATTGATTCTCACTTAGTGAGTGATATATAACATAGTGTTGCAGCCTACAATCGATGATATCTTAGAAATACAGGAAAGTGGGGAAAAATGAGAACCTTGAGTTCTAACTAAAAGTGATAATGATGGAGAAGAGGACTGTACACAAAGCTGTGAAACTAAGTTAAGAGAACTTCAAGAGAAAAGTTCATATTGTTTCAGAATAATACATGAATGGAAAAATGAACATCTCCCAAGAAGTATTGGATGTCTACTTATAAAGCTTATTTGTTGATCTTTCCTGAATCTACTTGGATAAAGAAATAGAAGATTGGCAAGAGACAGCAGGACCACTAAAGGAGAGTTGACATGCTCATCGTTGGCTTTTGCAAGGATGTGTTTATTTCAAAGACTTAAAGTTACTTCTCAAAACTAGATCTCTTTTACTCATGCTCATTACAAGAGACTGACGCCCCAGGGGAGGGGATCAAAGTTCAAGAGGTTGACATTTGTACAAGTTGATATGGAGCTAAATTGGATGAGTAGAGGAAGCCCAGAAGACATCCACGATAACACAGTTTTTTTGCCAGTGAAGTAGCAAAAATAGGAGGAAAATACAATCATATAAGAAGACTTTTTTTTCCACCAACCCTAATACCCACCTATCTCCACAGTAGCTGGGATTCAATGAAGGAGGAAGAAGGGGCTTAAGAAAACAGAAGCTGCTCCATTCAAGCCCCGCTATCAACGGGTTAAGCTATTGCTTGAGGATAAAGGAAGAGATGAAATTGGAGTTTTCAACTGGATTGAACTTATGATAACTGGAAATGAAAGAAAGGCTATGGAGTCTGACTCGAATACTATTAAGAGACTTTGAATTAGAAATTTGACAGAGCACAGTTGAAGGATGTGATTGGAAAAGATAAAAGTTCAGACTGCACCCATTATTCAGTTACATTTGTGTGTCAAACATTTTAAAATGTAATAAATTTTCCTCATATTCCCTTGCCTGAAAAAGGCATAAAAAAAAAGAGGAGAGATTTGCAAAATCTATACTCTCATCCAGTTGAACTCTAACGATTTCACATAATCTCAGCCTCTGAACTAATTCATCAAGTACTTTGGATACAATGCTGGAATGCTTTTCTGGCCTGTATTTTCAGACAATGCTACTAATTATAGCTTTTGTAACAGCCTACTAATCTAACATTCTTGTTGAAATGTCGATAGCACCGCTCTTCATAATCTTTTCCCCAATAGTTGGTGCTTCTGTTAACTTACTTTGAATGATGTTAAAATTCATTCTTATTGTCAGATTTTAATTTTGTTTATATAAAGTTTTTTTTTTTCAGTTTGTGCTGAAAGATTGTGAAAACTGTATGTGTGTATTCAATCTGATTTGTTTGAATATGGTGTAGTAATTCATCAGGAGCCATAAAATAATTTTATAAAATTTTACATTGTGAAAACTATTGATGGAATGGGCAGTTTTGTATACCATACAGAGTAAATGTAATGATTGCTAGCTAAACAGGTGATCTCATTGATCAAAACTAATATGACAAACCAGGGCATATCGATGGGAGACTGTCAGCATCTAGAAGATACCCCCCTCCTTCCCCCCCCCCCCCCCCGTGTTCTGTGACATAATAGCCTCTTTAAAGGTCTGATGTTTGGAGACATGGAAATGGTAGCTAGAAAGCTTCCATCATTTGCCATATGTCTAGAAACCATATGAACAAAACTTTAAACCCACAAGGAATATTAACACCCATAACAATGATACGGAATTCTTGGACTGAAACCCAGATTCTTTGTCCACTGGAGTCGGAGAATGCATCCAAGGACAGAGGGTAGTATAGCAAAGGTGGAGATTTATTGAAGAACAAGTACACACTCCCATGTGGGGAGAGGGAAAGAGTCCCACAAAATGGACTCCCAAGTGGGGAGGGGGAAAGGGTCCCACCAACTTCCTGTTTCCATGGTTTATAAAGGTTGTAGTTCCTGTGTCCTGATATCCCCTCTGATTGGTCAATATTCCCTTTCTAATTGGTTACTATAATGACTCCTGAGGCCCTCCTTCCTCATTGTCCTCCTGTTCCTTCTGGGCTTTCTTCCTTCTTTATTTTGTAAATATAGACCTTTTTTGCCTACTTCCAGTTCCTTTGCCTTATGGAAATATACCTGTTGCTGCTTCCTTGTCTTATGGAAATATAACTGCACCTGGCTTCCTTGTGTTATGGAAATGTACCTTCTCCCCATCTGTAGCCCTATATTTTTTTCCATGGACCCCAATTCTAAAAATTCCCTAAACCTGCCTATGTTCCCCTAAAATTCCTGTTTCAACAACATTCCTAATGATCTTGTGCAGGTGTGAAGCATGGGAGGAGGGAGAATGTAGCCCTGATCCAAACTAGATTATAGTAATAGATAAAAGGGCCTTCAGTAGAAAACTAAGTTAATGATCAGTGTGGATAAGGTTTAGGCTCAGGCTGAAACCTGCTGTCAATAAAACAACATGTTTTTAAATGTAGCCCATGTTTAACTGATGCTGGCCAGTGTTTTGCTGGAGAATCTATTCACTCTGTGAAGGAGATGCCACAGGAATGTACTGCATCTCCTGGGACTCCGCACCTCTTCCCATCACATCTTGCTAACTCTGTCAGATCTGAGCTCTAGAAGAGAAAGGGTTTGTTTGTCAGTACCGGTTTGGCAGAGAAGTAAACATTTAGGTCATTAGGAAGGAAGGGAAGAAAAATTCTGCAGACAAGATAGTGCAGATGCCCAAACACCTGTGGCCAGGAGTAAAGTGTGCCCTGTTCACCAGCTTAGGGTATTTTGAAACTCCCAGAGATAAGCAAGACACACTGCTGAGACACAGCTACTATCGGTGTTGGGGACATTTAACCCAGTGAAACGTGGATACCAATTTCTAACAGGAATTCATCTCATCCAGACATTAATTGGGGGCCTAATAGGTGTCTGGCATGATAATTTATATCGTGCAGGAGGAACAAGCTTTCCTCTCTCAAAGTTCTTCTGGATGGTCTAATAAATAGACATGAGACAGATTAGCAAGAGAAAATAACCAAATTTAATACATATGTATGGAACCCCACATACATGAGTCAGAGACCTCCACATGCACAAGAGGTTCAGAGACAGAAAGGAAACATGGGTATGTAAGATGTTCTTGTTCTGAGCTAGGGCTAACGTAATGCACCATTGGGGCTTCAAAGGGCCATTGCAGGATGATGAGAAGGGCAGATGTTTAGCAAATAAACGTTTGCCTGCCATATAGATAGGTAAAAGTCATTTCTGGTGATAACTCATTGTGGGCCAGGCTCCTGATATAAATTCTTCAGGATTGTTAAAGTGGGGGGCGGGCAGAAGTTTCTCTTAAGCCCACAGGGTTTTGGTCTCCCTTAGCTCAAAATAATCTGCACCAGAGAGGTACATCCTGGAGTGGCTCCTTCTGAACCCCTACATCATGAATGACCAAAAAAAAAAAAAAAAAAAAAAATATATATATATATATATATATATATATATATATATACACACACACACACACACACACACACATACATACTATAGACAGAATCGGAAATACAACTCACTCAGATTGTCAAATGCCCTTGGTAAATAACTGATACAGTACAAGTGTGTTTCCCGATGCAAAATGATAAATATGCTTAAGTAGGAATAGAACCAATGAAAGGCCCTCACCACCCACTAGCTCTGACCTAATCCCCATAAATTAATTTCCCATGTGTTTGCATTCAATTAGCTACAAGTATAAAAGTAAATGATGTAAACATTATGCTTTTACTTAGAAGGAGTGACTATTTTATTACCGAATATGTGAAAAATAATTTTTGTAATATGCATGCCATGAATCATATGGCTCCAAAAAGAAATAGAGAGAGAGAAGTAGAAGTGCAGAAAAGTATGAAATATTTTGTAAAAAAGTTTTCAATACTTTTTTCCATGGATGTTTAAGTGTTAGAAATAAACTTGTTGGTATATCTGTTTCTCTATGTTTTACTAGAAATCAATTCCTGAATTCTTTTCTTAAACCACTCTTTATTAGTGGTGCTTAATGGATACTATAATTATAATCAGGTGCCATAATATTTTCTTGCCTTTGAGTGACTTTCTGTGCATTTTTGACAAGTGAATCTCAATTAGTAAATAGTTGTTACTGTGGTTAACAGTAGATGCCTGAATTGTATGACTTTGATTATTCCTGTGCCTTATCAACCTCATTCACTGTCAATTTAAAAAATCTGCTTTTGAGTTAAGAAATCGTTTCACATCACATGAAATATAATATTTCTTAACCTGAATGATGTAACACACACTAAGAGCTAGAATTAACAGCAGTGCTTGTGGGGGAAAGATGAGAACTAACATATTAGGCCATACGGGAGGTTTCACACTTGCTTCTTACATGCAAGCACAAGAGCATGAACTGAACCATGAACTACTCTCCTGGTAGTAATTGAATCATGGTGCCTGTGAAATGTACACGAGTGTATATACACTCAAGTGGGTGACAAATACTGTAGATAAATTTAGCCCTTTGATCAAGTCATGCTGATATGAAGGCTAGACCTGCCAATCGAGAGCGACCATGTGGCTTCAGATACAAAGGTGTTGGCGAATTTCCTTTCGAGATATTCTGGTGTTGCTTTTGCTTTCTGCCAAAGACAAAATGCTTAAATATAGCATTTTTCTCTATAAGGTTTCTTAAAGATCCATAGTGTAAATGAGACAATATATTAAATATTTTCACACCATGCTATCCTGAATTCTGTTACTTGTATTAAATCTGCTCAAGTTTTCAATGGTGCTTGGCATTCTTAGCTATATTTGAAACTGATTAGTGGTAATAACATTCCATAATATTAATATTGTTAACAAGGCCTGGACAGATGCCTTATTTTTTTCTATTCTACTTTATTTGCCTTTAATACTCCCCCCCCCAAAAAAAAAATCTGTTTACATAAGAAAAGTAGTAATCATATAACTTTAAACAACAGGAGCCATATTTCCCAAACCAGAGAGTACATGGCAAGCACCGAGTCCGTAAAAGATTCTGTGACTTCGAGATGTTCTGTCTGGAGGATGTTCTGTCTGAAAGCCTGAAGAGGCTACTATGACATCATTGAATTCCTTTCTTTGGAAGAAGAAGAGCAATGCTGCCATCTTGCGTTGAAGAGCTTTACGACAAGGGTTGATATTTTCCTTTGAGCATGAATTCTAAGTGGCCGGAATCACACTGATCAGGAAGACAAGGACACCTGGGCTACAGAGCAGTAAAAGGCTCAGCTTCCATTCACTGCCTAACCTTAGAGCTATCTAATGGAGTGTTTACATTTGTGAGAAACACAGAGTTTGAATGACCGTTTATTGCTGATATTGAATAACTAGTGATTTCCATCATCACTTTGTGTGGACTCAGACTTCCTGCCAATGGAGACAGCTTGTCACTGACGAAAGAGGATGAGAACCTAAGGAAATGGTGGCAGAGGCTGTGATCTAAGCACTCGTTTAAAAGCCCTGGAATGGCAGACAGCCCTAGGATGCCGACTGCTGATGCCACTGAGGTTGAAATAGTACAAAAGCCCACAGATGCTGACCATGCACAAGTGCTCCTCCGCTCATGGTAGCTGGCTCCCAACACCCTCCGGGGGTCAAATAACACACTTGGGGTAGGAGCAGTGCTTGCTGTGGGGAAGACGGTGCAGAATTTTGCCCTGCCTTCCAGACTCTATTCCAAAGCCACACATTTCCACAAAGCTCAGGACTCGCCAGGAGCCATTTGGATATGTTCTTCCACAATAACTCTTCCGGTCAGTCATCAGAGCTAAACCACGGGCCAGGTTATCATGTGAACAGGCCATAAGACTGCACAGTCTGAGGAAACTCAGCCATATCTGCTTCACCCAGTTTGAACATTTCTAGTTAGACATACAAAAAAATCTAATATGATTCAAGGAGAAAACTGTGTCTAGATTTCTTTTCTCTAGCTCGGGTTTTATTGAGGTGTACATCTACAGTGGGTATCAGATGTCTTTGAGTGTCCCAGAGGTAAACTTCAGAATCAGAACAGAGCCCCACCACTGCCTCCACAGTACACAAAAATCCCCATAGTGGGCTCCACTGACCTTGAAACTACAGAGAGAAGTTCGCACTCTCATTTAGGTAGCTACATACCAAATGGCAGATGAGAACATATGAGTTAAAAGAATAATCAAGGTCCTGAGACAGAGGAACAAGATGCTACACATCTCTGCTACTCTACCAATAAAACCTTGGAAAGAGGTATTTTGGGCTTAATCAAAGGAATAGGTCCATCTGGCTTATTTTGTAAGGAATAATGTAAGGCATGAGGGACAGTGCATGATCATCTGGGACAATCTACTAACCATGGTCGGCAAACTGCGGCTCACAAGCCACATGCGGCTCTTTGGCCCCTTGAGTGTGGCTCTTCCACAAAATACCACGGCCTGGGCGAGTCTATTTTGAAGAAGTGGCATTAGAAGAAGTTTAAGTTTAAAAAATTTGGCTCTCAAAAGAAATTTCAATCATTGTACTGTTGATTTTTGGCTCTGTTGACTAATAAGTTTGCCACCCATTGTACTAGCAGAATATGCATCCTACTAGGCAATAAACAGCCAGGCACATCACCCTATGATACATATTTTAGAAGCAAAAATCTCTTGGCAAAATTCCAAAGATAGGAATACACCACACACACACTCACACACACACACACACACACACACACACACACACACTCACAGACACACACACACACACACACACTCACAGACACACACACACACACACACACCCCAAACACAAGTATAGGATTTACTACTTGTGACACTCTTTTGGCCAATGTGTATTAAGATAGAGTTGGGATGTAGGATATTGTGCGGTGCCAGCACTGCCAAGGGTGAACCTGAGTGGGGGCTGTGAAGGAGTTAGAAAAGACAGACAAGAGAATAAAGCTGGGCACTAGGTGGGATGCTGCCCTCTCTGATGGAGAGAGACAGCGCCACGGACTACAAGCCATGTCTTTATAGCCAGGTTCCACAAGACAGAGTAAGGGTGTGGTCAAGATGTTTACAACATTCTCATGGGTTTCGATCCTACTCAATTACATGCACCTGAACTCTGTCAAGCCCACATCACTCAGGCACGTGGGACCAGGTGTTCGGACCATAGGTTCAAGCTTACAACTATAGCTGTTGGCTATAATTGTGCTTGGAGGGCAGAGCCTGGGACTTGCACGTGGCCGTAAGAGGACTGTGCCCTCTCATTAGTCCAAGGCTTGAACCTGTCCAAATACTGTAGCTGCTCTCCACAGGATATGAAGGTTCTTAAAGCAAATGTTGCCATGAAAGGACAGAAAATATTGAAGTAAAAATATCCAAAATGTTAAAACCTAGGGGAAATTATTTTTTAGGACTCAAGAGGAGCATGACATTAAGTGTCTGCATTGAGTTAACATTTCTGAGTGATTTCACAAGCAAACTCAGTGACGTAAACTCTTTGCCCATCTCATTAAAATGAGGCTAAAACTGCAGTGTGCATTACAGCATAATAACTACATCCTATTTGCACAGGTTCAAAGTTTCTGTTTTATAATTTGTGTTTTATCTCTAATTAGCTGAGAGTAGACAGAATGAAACAATAAATTAATGAAAAACTCAGGATGAGTCTCTTTATTTATACTAAACAATGACTAACACCTTCTTGGGGAAAATAACTACCTAACAATGTTGGATGACAAATGCAAAGAAAAAATGTAAAATTCCATTCCTAAAATAAAGGTAGTGATAGCACACTGTTTTAAAAAGGGTTAAATTAAAGCTTTTATAAGCGGAATTTTATGTTAAAATATGAATGGTCGCTACCTATTATATTTTTCATACCTGGAAGCATGAATAGCTCCATGTTCATTTTCAATTTTTAATCAGATACGTATCCATTTTTATAATTCACTAGCTATATAAGGTTTAAAAATGACCTAACAGTACTTTCACTCTGAGAACAAATAGTATAAAAAGATATAGATTTCTGGTCCTCCATGTCAAGCAAGTCTGAATGGTCAGCACAGATTTGCCAAAGCTTATCATCCTATCTAATAAAAAAGAAACATGCAAATTGACCATACCTCCGCTACGCCCACAAGCCACACCCACAAGCCAATCAGGAGCGAGTATGCAAATTAACCCAACCAAGATGGCGGCAGCCATGGAGCTGAAGCAAGCAGAAGGCTTGGGTTTCCCCCAGAGATGGAGGAAGCCAAGCTTCCTGCCCGCCCTGTTCAGCCCTGGCCTCCATTCAAGGCTACAAAGTTTCAATTATAGAAGATAAATAAATCCCAGATACCTGCTTCCAGCTGGCCCTGGCCTCCACTCAAGGAGGCGCTGAAAAAAAAAAAGCAAAAAAGGAGGGGCTGGGAGCCTGGATCACCGGGGGGCATGGCCAGCCTGAAAACAGCCCTCAGCTTCTCACCTAGGCTGGCCACACTCCCATGGGGTGAGGGTCCCCGATGGGGGGCTTGGCCAGCCTGCAAACAGCCATCAGCCACTAACCCAAACTGGCTAAGCACCCCAGTGGGGACCCTCACCCTGAAGGGGGTGTGGCCAGCTTGAAAACAGCCCTCAGTCCCTCACCCAGGCTGGCCACACCCCCATGGGGTGAGGGTCCCCACTGAGTGGCTGGACCAGCCTGAAAACAGCCCTCAGCCCCTCACCGAGGCCACCCCACATCCCGAGGGAACCCCCACCCTGCTCCGGGACACCCTTCAGGGCAAATCAGCCAGCCCCCACCTGTGTTCCAGGCCTCTATCTATACTAATAAAAGGGTAATATGCTAATTAGACTGGAAGACCTTCCGGGAGACCGTCTGGACATTCTTCTGGACAAAGCCATGGTGGCGGGGCTGAGGTAGAGGTGGTTAGAGGCCAAGAGGGGAGGGCAATTGTGGGTGATCAGGCCAGGATGGGACGGCAGTTTTGAGTGATCAGGCTCGTGGGGGGTGGGGCCGTTGGGGGTAAGCAGACCAGCAGGGGGGCCAGTTGGGGGTGAGAAGGACATCAGTGGGGGTCAGTTGGAGGTGATCAGTATAGTGGGGGTTCAGTTTGGAGTGAGCAGGCCAGCAGGGGTACAGTTGGGGGTGAGCAGGCCAGTGGGGAGGGGAGGTGGGGGCAAACAGGCCAGCAGGGGGGGGCAGTTGGGGGTGAGCAGGCTGGCAGGGGAGGCAGTTGGGGGCCAGCACACTGGCACAGGGGGCAGTTGTAGGTGACCATGACAGCAGGGGCGCAGTAAGGGTTGACCAGGCAGGCAGGCAGGTGAGTGCTTAGGAACCAGTGGTCTAGGATTGTGAGAGGGTGCAGGCTGGGCTGAGGGGACACCCCCACCTGCACAAATTTCATGCACCAGGCCTCTAGTCTATATATGTAAAAGCCTAAGTGACCTTTACGACTGAATGACCAGAAGGAATGGAACCACCAGTTGACCAGTCCCTATGATGTGCACTGACCACCAGGGGCAGACGCTCAATGCAGGAGCTGCCCCCTGGTGGTCAGTGTGCTCCCATGGCCAGCCAACCTCCCACTGTCCCTTCCCCCATCAAGCAGGCCCCATCCGGCAGCCAGCAGGCCCTGGCCGGCCCAGCCCCAATTGGCCCAGCCTGATCACATGTACAAATTTTGTGCACTGGAGCTCTAGTTGAATATATAAATCTATGGGTCTGGGATATTTTCATTAGAAGTTGTCATTGCCCTGATATTAGTTAAATTGTGTTCCTTCTCAAATATATGTTTAAGTGCTAAGCTGTAGTACCTCTAAAATAACCTTATTTGGATACAGGATCACTGCATACATATTTAATTAAGATGAGGTCATACTGCAGTAGGGTGGGCCTTTAATCCTGAGCAGTGGGTGTCCAGATAAGAAGAGGAGAAAGAACACAGACACATGAGGGGAGAATACCATGTGGCAATGGAGGCAGATGTGAAGTGCTGTGGCTGCAAGCCAAGGAATGCAAAGGATTGCCAGCAAACAACCAGAAGCAAGAAAGGATTGTCTCCTACAGGTGTCAGAAGAACTATGGCCATCCTAGTCCCTTGATATTTGACTTCTAGCCTTCAGAGCTGAGCTATGAGACAATAAATGTCTGTTGTTTTAAGTTACTTCTTTGGTGAGACTGAAAACTAATAATATCCTTGCTATAAAACGATTTAAAATTTGAAAGACCACACCGCAAAATAAGTTTCTATGAAATGATTATAATGTTATCACACAAAAAGAAACCTCCACTGAAAGAAAAACTAAGACTAAGATTTGATGAGAAAGTCAGGTTGCCGGGGAAGAGCAACATTGAGTGATAGGATAGGCGTTTAACAGAAGTCATGGATGACTCTTTAATAGTTATAACTAAGTCTGAGCATAGCACAGAAGAGCCTGGTGTCTTAATACTGTTGTTATATTGCTCCTTACTTGGAAACAGTTTTATGTAAGCCTGCCTCCAATCCTATTGGTGAAGCAGAAAAAGGACAGTATATCTGTTTTAACTAATAAACTAATAAAATTTGGTTGTCCTAGATCTGAAAGAGAGATTTGAAACATAAACAACAAAATAAGATAATCTTTTCAGCTGTCACATCCAGAAAAGTATCAGAGAGAAAAACTAAATGACCTACCCTCCTAGTATATTACATAACCCATGCTCCACACCCACTTCTTGTACGTGCTGACCTGAGAGCTCGGCAGAGCTGGGTTTTAATACTGGATCCTGATTATATGATACTGATTTAATGAATTCATTTGTACCTTGGTTTTTTAATTTATAAAATGGGAATAATAAAACCTACCATGCAGTGCTGTTACAGATATATACTATCAATGAAAAACCCTCAGTATGCTATGCTGCACATAATAAATGTTCAGCAAATGGTAATTAGTAATTATGGTTCTGCTGACTTGGTCCTCATGTCATTGAAGAAATCCTTTTGAAAACAGGAATGCATCATTGTAATATTAGATCAATCAAAACCAAAATACACAGTGAGAGAATTAACAGATTAGATAAAGCAAGAGGGTGTTGACTATATATGCCATTGACTAAATTAGCAGATGCATATACATTTAATAATTATGTGGATAAGTAATAGATGTGTACATATTTAGTAGCTACTTTATCTCACTTTTGTTCTTTCAGATTTTTATTTTTTCTCTCTTCCACATTATATAGAAAAATAGAATTCATATATATTTTTAAGATAGCCATATTTTGAGCAATATGTTGGCATGATCTTTCTGTAAAGAGATTTGTTTTTCTGCATATAAAAGTATATATTTAAGCCTTATACCATGAGTAAAGATGATCAGATTTTGTTTTACTTTTTGTATACACATTTAAAAATAAACAGGAAATCACATTTTTAGCAGCTTTTTCATTATCACCAAAAACCGGAAACAGTCTTCCACCAGAAGTGAATGAATAAACAGTGGAATACTGCTTAGCAATAAAAAGGATGAACTACTCATCCATGCAACAAAGTAGATGGATCTCCAAGGCATGTTGCTGAGTGAAAGAAGCCAGACTCAAAAGGCTACTACTGTATGATTCCATTCCTCAGGAAAGTTAAAACCATAGGGACAGAGAACAAACCAATTAGTGTTTTCCAGGTGCTGGGCCTGGAGGATTAACAGCAACGGGGCTCTAAAGAATTTTGGGGGGTGATAGAACAGTTCCATATCATGATGAAATAATGGTTGCAGGACTCTTTATGTTAGTCAAACTCAGTGAACTTTACATCTCCAGGGGATGAATTTTACTATATATTTATTAATTATATTTATATTTAGTAATTGTATTTATACTAGAAGCCCAGTGCACAGATTTGTGCACTGGTGAGGTCCCTCGGTCTGACCTGCTTCCTCTCGCAATCAGAACCCCTCGGGAGATGTTGGAGAGCCAGTTTCGGCCCGATCTCCACAGGCCTGATCCAGACAGGAGGGAGCCCGATCCTGTGTATTGAGCATCTGTCCCGTGGTGCTCAGTGCACATCATAGCAACCGGTCGACCAGCCATTCGGTCGTTCAGTCACTTAGGCTTTTATATACATAGATTATAATTATATTTCAATAAACCCGATCTTTAAGAAGAAGAAATTGCACCAAACATATACTCTGGTAAATTATTGTAGGGTGAATGCTATTGTAATCACTACATAGGCCAAAGAGTAGAACTTTTTGATAAAATTCCAGCAACCTCAGAAACTCCTCTCTGTGTCCCAACCCAATCACAGCCTCCTCTTATCTCTAAATATAGCTTCTACCTGACTTTAAAAAAATTAAGGCTTTTAAGAGTAGTTTTAGACTTACAGAAAAATTGAATGAAAAGTAGATTTCCCATGTACTCTCTCAACACCACCACACACAGTTTTCCTTTTTATTAACATCCTGATCATAGATTTTGTTAACTGCATACTGATGGTGTAATTTAGCATGTTCCTCCGTCCTCTGTATTTTCTGTAAATATAGCTGGACTCAGGGGCTTAAACAGATATGTGTACTATCCCTTTCAAGAAACTATTGGTGCTATTGTGTTCTTTCAGCAGGAAGCACATAATGGCTGTTTTTCACACCTTATTGATGTTAGTAGCCATTGTTTCTCTAAGCCTAGAACCATTACTTTATGGGAGGATTAAAAACTGTGATGTACCAATTCTATTATTTTGCTTATGTACATTAGCTGAAATGATTTCATAAGGAAATACTTCATATCAGTAGTACAGTTAGTATAGGAAAGGAAAAATGAATGCTTGAGTCTTGCTTTTTATATAATACTAGAGGCCCTGTGCATGAAATTTGTGCATGGGGGGGAGGTGGCATCACTCAGCCCAGCCTGCACCCTCTCACAATCCAGGACCCCTCAGGCGGTGTCCAACTGCCAGTTTAGGCCCGATCTCGCAGGGATCCCTGTGGGATCGGGCCTAAACTGGCAATCAGACATCCCTCTCACAATGCAGGACCACTTGCTCCTGACCACCTCTGCTTGCCTGCCTGATCGCCCCTAACCACTCGCCTGCCTGCCTGATCACCCCTGACCACTCGCCTGCCTTCCTGATCATCCCTAACCACTCTGCCTGCCTGATCTCCCCTAACCACTCACCTGCCTGCCTGATCACCCCTAACCACCTCTGCCTCGGCCCCTGCTGCCTCAGCTTCATCTGGAAGGATGTCCAGAATGACATCTGAAGGTTGTTCGGCTGTCCGGTCTAATTAGCATATTACGCTTTTATTATTATAGATAACCAGTTTTCAAATAATGACTTGGTTACTTATCTTCACAGATGATCATTTATTGATTTTTTAATATCATAGGTTTAAATATTTTATATTTCAATCCATTACAATTTTTCCCATCACCATTTATCCCCCCATGCCCTCTTCTACCTCCGCCCACCTCCCTCCCTCCACTCACAATCACCACATTGTTTGTTGTTCATGTCCATGAGTTCTCTCTTTTTTTTTCTTTTTTCTCAATTCTTCCACCCTCCTAGCCCCATCCCCACCGAGCTGTCAGCCTGCTCTCTATGAGTCTCTCCCTATTTTGCTCCTTAGTTCAGTTTGTTCATTAGATTCCACATATGAGTGAAATCATATAATACTTGTCTTTGACTGGCTTATTTCACTTAGCATAATGTTCTCCAGCTCCATCCATACTGTCCCAAAGGTCAACATTTATTTTACAGTAGAGAAGTATTCCATTGTTACTTTAATTTTTATTATAATGAAACTTATATTGTCTCATTTGGGGCCATCTTCAAAAGAATCCCTAACTTTTTGTGAGATGATCTCAGTAGTCTGATGGCTCCCTTATTTTCTGGTGTTGCAGATGTTCCAGGTTCATCTTGTACAAATTGGAGCAGAATCAGCATTCTCCAAAATTCTTTGTTTCTTTTAATGGGAAATAGTATTTAAAGGCCATAATTTGCATACTAAGGAAGCTCCTTACTGCTCAGTTGCCTCATTATTTGTAGGTCTTATCAGTGGACAGGGTTAGAAGATAGCTCATGAGACTCTACTAGTATACTCATTTCCAATTCAAATTTAGCACTATAACATCTTCTACTGCTTAACATCTTCTGTATTATATCTGTATTTCACTTTTTTACACCAAGAATTCTTATTGTTAAGGACAAGTGAAATGGCAATTAGAATATTCCATATGCACTCATTTGCTTTAGGCTGCAATACATACAGAATAATATCAAATTTACCAGTCTAACACTATTTTGATTAATAAAAACAGCTAATTTTTAAAAAAATGCTATCTCAGTTTTTTAATATTTATTTTACATCTCCATCATTAGATGTATTGATATTATGAACTATAGTCTCTCTCTTTTACCTTTCTTTCATTCTTTTTTAAAAAATATATTTTATTGATTTTTTTACAGAGAGGAAGGGAGAGGGATAGAGAGTTTGAAACATTGATGAGAGAGAAACATCGATCAGCTGCCTCCTGCACACTCCCTAATTGGTATGTGCCTGCAACCAAGGTGCATGACCTTGACCAGAATCGAACCTGGGACCCTTGAGTCTGCAGGCCGACGCTCTATCCACTGAGCCAAACCGGTTAGCGCATACCCTTCTTTCATTCTTAATTGTACAAGTAACTATACAGTAAAAAAAAAAAAAGGACAACCACTGATCACAGTGGATGACTTTGGTCATTTTAATTATGGGAAGCTCGTTTGCTAGTAGATTCCTTAGAAAAGGCCCCGTAGAAAAATATTCTAGGTTGTTGACTATTGGTATTTACTGCATTTTAATTACCTTTCCTATCTTTTCTAGATAGAGATCATTTATGCTGCATATAAATTTGTGTTCCCATTTTTTTTGCTTGAGAATTCTAAATATATTACTCCATTTTTACATAATAAAGTATTGTTGAAAAATCTTGTATAATTTTAATTTTTTAATATAAATAATATATTCTCTTTACCTAGACACTCAAAGGGTTCTTGGCTTTTTCTTTAAAGTCTGCTAATTTTACTAACTTAAGTCTTAGTGTTAGTTTTTCCATATGCTCATTTAATATGTTAAGTCCTCCTCCCCTCCCCCCATTTTTTTCAGGATAGATTTTGTCCTCCTAATGAATATTTTTAGATTTTTGTTTTGTTTTGTTTTTGTTTTTGTATTTAGAGATCTTGGATCTTCTTTGACTAATACTAATACTTGCCACTTTTTTAATTCTTTGTATGACTTGCTTTTCTTTATCTTAAATTTTAAAGATTCTTTTTATCTTCCATTTCTGAAAACATTTATGATTTTCTCTACTGTATTCTTAATTTATAAATTTGTTTTTTTCTAATTCTTTCTTAAATTTTATCATCTCAGTTTTGACTTTGTAATTCTGATTTATGTTGTTCTTTCATATCTTCTATCTTTGTTGAGCATCTCAGCTTGTTAGAAATTCTTTTGGGGGATTGCCTTTTTGAAGCTATAAGAAAGTAATCCTCCTTTTAAAACTTTTCTATTACAGTGACTTAAATTGAGCTTTGTCTTTGATTTTTTTTTAATATTCTCTGTTGTTTCCTTTATGTGGGTTTCTTTTTTCTGCACTTGAGAAGGAAGTTTGGCTCACATAGCTTTTCCAGCTTCACAAGTCTCCCTCTTATGTTGTATCTATGAAGTGTTTAAAAATATAAAGTATTGTGCTCTGAGCTTCCCCAGCTCTGTAACCTGCTCCTACCTTTACCTGGACCATCTGCTTCTTTTGTGCCTGTTGTCCCCACCCTCTCAGTGTGGAGGCCTGCTCGGAAAGGCATGTCTGGGGCTCAGTGTCACCAGTTCTGGAAGCTAGGTTGCTCCTGTCCCTCTATGGCTAATATGCCCTGCATTTACCCACCAGCACAATGAACCCCTTGTATTGCAGTGACTATCCATTAGCTATTAAGGATTCTCCACTTATCATCATCTGTCAGATGCCGGATCGTTTCCCTTTGCTTTCTCCTGAGCGGATAAGAAAACATATAGGTCTTGTAACTGTTAGTGGTTTTCCCCTCCCATTAGTATTTAGGGGATATCTAGCTTTTTTGTAAAATGTGGGTTTTTCTCTCTAGTGACTCGACAGTTTAACATGGGCATTCAGGAAGATCCAAAAATATGCTGCCAATGCCACTGTGCTCTTACCAGTTTCTTCCAGATTTTTTAAAACAGTGTTCATTCCTTTTGTCCCTCCAAACCCTCTTTGGTTTGCCTGTTTAATTTTACTTCATCCCAGTGTCTATTCAAAGTTTAAATGATGCTTAACAGGGTTTGTCTTAGGCAGTTTCGTAAGATCGAATTTTGTATAAGTGTGTGAAAGCTCATATTTTATTTCCTGTTGAAAAGTTTCCTGTTTTCTCTCATTTCTAGTTGTGAATCTACTAAAGTATGTGCCTGTCCTTAATTAGCATCAGTGTAGCTGTTATTACACATGGAAATTTTTCTTACTTCTCTATATTCTCTTCCCATCAATTTGGAGGCAATTGTTTATATTAGGAAAAGTCAGGCTTCTTTGGGGCATTTTTTAAACTCCTTTATTAAGTCATTTGCAAGCCCAGTATTTAAAATTTGCTATAAAATTGGAACATGATTGACATTTTTCATTTTCATATTTATTTGTCACATTGTGAAAATGTCATTGTAGGGCATAAGTGTAAAAATAAGGAGGTAAAGAAATAAATGTGAGAAAATTGTCATCAAAAGGAAAAAGATAAAGAAACAAACAAAAACTTATGAATAAGATTAGAAACGTGATTTTATTAGTAACATATTGATGATAACATGATATATCAATAAACCTGTTTTTGCACAAATAGTTCTAGTCTCTGTAATACACATCCATAAATATTATATATTTTTCATTGATTTTTATTTATTTTTAAATAAAATTTTTTATTTCATAGAGGGAGAGGAGAAGAGAAATAAAAACATCAATGATGAGAGAGAATCATTGATCAGCTACCTCCTGCACACCCTACAATGGGGATCCAGCCTGCAACCAGGGCATGTGCCCTGCCTGGGAATTGAACTGTGACCTCCTGGTTCATAGGTCGACACTCAACACTGAGCCATGCCAGCCAGTCTATTTCATTGATTTTTTTAAGGAGAGAGAAGAAGGGAGTGGGAGAGATAGAGAGAGAAACATCATGCAATAGCAAAACATCTATTGGCTGCCTCTTGCACAACCCCAACAGGGGATCAAACTGGCAACCTGGGCATGTACCCGGACTGGGAATTGAACCAGCAATCCTTCAGTACATGGGATGATGCCCAATGAACTGAGCCACACTGGGCAGGTCATCCATAAATATTTAATAATTTCTTATGGTAAAAAGTATACTTTATTGGTCAGCTGTTTAGTACAAAATTTTCTCCGTGAAAAAGTATCCCTAAAGTGATATTTCATTTTTGATGACCTATAATTTATAAAACCAATGGGGCTTCTAATTTGTGTAAACATCTGTAATGGCTAGCATGTGTTTTCTTTATTGATTTTTTATTTTTCAAAACACCTAAGTTTGGTGTTCCGCTTGTTTCAATTCATTTCCTTCCTACAAAATGCGCATCATATGGATCTTGAAAAGCACAACTTATAAAAAGTTTGCAATTTAGAAAACTGATAAAATATTCATAAATGTACTAACAAGATCTCCAGGGTAAAACTCTAAAACCTCAGAGAATAGGGGGATTGGGAAGTTTGTGCTGAATCGGTATCTGCCTGTATCAATCCTTCATTTGCTAATCTTCTACGTCTTCCACTTGTCAATGATTATTTCCACTTGTCTCTGTAACTACTCCCTTAGTGCATTCCTCTAAGAGTTATACAACCTGACTGCTTTACTAATTCCTTACAACTTGATGTGTTTTATTTTGTATTATAACTTCTATTACAGTAAGCATGGATGTTCATAATTTCTGGGAGAGAGAAGCAATGTTCTAATGATAAGACACATTGATAAAAAGCTGAAGACTTACAAGTGAACTGAAAAACCCAAATTTGGATGCATATTTAAATAAAGTGCACCAGATCCCTACCTAATTCAGTAGTCATAGTGTTCTATGTTTTAGATGGTTGGATTTGATTAGGTAAATCAGGCCCAAGTTTATTTATAGTTCTGCATTCATCATATTTGGCTCCTCTTAATTTTTTCCAAGTGAATCAAAATCAGTGCACAGTATTTTGGCAGAGGTAAGAGTCTCCTGTTGCTGAATTCCCCATTCTCTCAGGCCAGTTTATACTTTAAATGCTCATGATATTATGCTATATCTACCCCATGTCTACCAACTACCTGAAAAGCCAAATTGAGGAGGTTGTAATTAAATCATAATTAGAACTTCTGAAAATAATAGAAGAATGATTCCCAAACACGTTATAAAGCTATTTAGCACACACAGTAATGAAAGACTTCCATTTCACCCATTACCACAGGATTCTTATCCCCATGTAGTGTGATCCCAAACTTCCTACCAGTGGACTCTATGGGCTCTGAGTTGGCCATCAGCAAAATATTCCACATCCTCAACATACTCTCTGAACATCTTACTGCCCTACCCCAAATCAGATTATTCTCTGGGGGCATAATTTACCCTGTAGTACTATCAAGATATGACACAGTTTTCCCCTCCAATACTCTTCTCACCACAGGCTAAAAGTCAGTAATATCCAAACTCATTGATTAACCATCATGGGTTAGGCATTTACATCTATTAAACTCACTTAATCCCTAAAACAATTCTATGAGATAGCAACTATCATTCCTAACAAGTGATGAGGAAAGTGGGATCCCAAAAACTTAAGTTGGCTCACCCAAAGTCACCACATCTGCTAAGTAGCAGAAGTTAATTTGATTCCAAACCCAAAATATTAATTTCTTTGCTTTCATACCTCCCCAACATAGTAGATATCCTCATTGAACTTTAGTGTATATTCTGGAACATTAACATTCCCTTTTCCCTCAACAGCATAACTTTTGAAGCCCAAACCAATAGGCAATATCACTCTCTTTCTCTGTTAAAGTCAACTGTCTCCTTGTCACCATCCCTTATGCATTGCAGAACTAGATTCTGATATTTCTCTTCACCAATCAACATTCATGTCATCATTCTGGGTGATTCCTATATCCATGTAAAAGATTAATCCAGTCCCACTCAATGACTTATTCCTGATTTTTGCATGTTTCCCAACTATAACCTCCTATCTTCCCAGTGAGCTTGCCCTAGTCATCCACTGGAACAACTCCTTGATCCTTCCCACAAACATCACTAATCCATTAACTTTGCCTTTATGCTTTCTCATCACCTGAATCTCTACTCAACCTTCAGCAGTAGTTAGGACTATATTTCCCTAATCAATTCGTCCTTCCATTCTTCAGATGGTTATTATCCCCTCTTTTCAAATCTTCAACATCTGCTCTTCATTCTCTCTTTCACAGGATGACTTTGCCTCTTATTTTCTGGGAAAATAGAATCACTTTGAATAGATTTCCAAATCCTCCTACCACTACATACATGAACTGGCCTATATTTATATCCATTCATTTAATTTTGGATTATTATAACTACACTAGAGGCCCGGTGTTCAAAATTTGTGCATGGGGGTAAGTCCCTCAGCCCAGCCTGCACCCTCTCCAATCCAGGATCCCTCGGGGGATGTCTGACTGCCTCTCGCAATCCAGGACTGCTGGCTCCTAACCACTCACCTGCCTGCCTGCCTGATCGCCCCTAACCCCTCTGCCTGCCTGCCTAATCGCCCCTAACCACCCCTGCCTGCCTGCCTGATCACCCCTAACTGCTCCTCTACTGGCCTGATCGCCCCTAACTGCTCCCCTGCTGACCTGATTGCCCCTAACCACCTCTGCCTCACCCCGCACCCGGGATCCAGGATTCCCTCCTCCGGCCGGTCGCAGGCACCCAGGACCCAGGCTCCCCTCCCTCTGGCCGGCTGCAGGCACCCAGGACCCGGGCCAGCTTTGCCCAGGCCAGCCGCAGCCACAGGGGACCGTAGGCAGGCAGCTTCACAGCGGCTGGTGCCCGGGACCATGGGCCAGGCGGCTTGTCCCTCTCCTGGGCTGCAGCCCCAGCCGCTGGCACCCAGGACCACGGAGCATGAAGCTTGTCCCTCTCCTGGGCTGGGCCGCAGGTGCAGGTGCAGCTGCTGGCACCCGAGACCACGGGGTGGGCGGCTTGTCCCTCTCCCAGGCCGCAGCCTGGCTCGTCCCCATTCCTCTCTCGCAAGCTCATTTGTGCCTGGCTGGTCCCCATTCCTCTCTCCCCAGTGTTGTGTGTCTGAGCAGTTTTGGCATGAAGGCGTGAGGGCATGATGACCATTGGCATATTAGCTTTTTATTATATAGGATTATGCATTCAGCTTACTCTTGTCTAAGGCCCACTTCTTTGTTTGTGCACAAGACCTTCCATCTTCTTTTAGCCGTTCTAGCAAGGCCTGTGTGCCCAGGAGTCTAGTCCACTGAAGATACTTTGATTAGGATCCAGTTACTTATTTTTCCAGTCCCAATGTCACCTTCTGTCTTCCCGGTCCCTTTGGGCCCAGCCCCAATGGTCAGTCCTCATTTGATCCCATCTCTCTAGCACTACGCTCAGGAAATTACCCTACTTTAAAAGCACTTCACTTTTCAGACTCTCTGAATTTCCTCACTTTTCAAACTTTCTCAGTCTTTTTTATGGATTTTAATGTAAGCAGGCATATTGTAAATAAGAAGGGAAGCATCAGAAAGTATTTCAAAAACCATATAAATATTACATGCCCACTTTTTTATTATTTAGAAGACAGCTGTTTTTCAAAGGCTGAAGCTGGAGATGAGTATTTTCACTGAAATTTATACCAAAATGTCATCGGCACCAAAATGGGAGAAAACTTCCCCATCACTGGTGATTAGTTTACACATCACCCATGAATTCAAGGTATATATACATCTTCCCAGAGATTTCCCTGAACTGTTGTCAGATATATAATTTTCAGGTTTCATAATGTGTACAGGAAACAAATTAAAAACCATTTTCATGGAGACTGCGGAAAAAAACAATGTCATAACTTTTTAGACAGCTATAGAAAATTATGTCTATTCCATGAACTTAAGCTTCCAAAGTGTTAAGTCAAGATCTATGGGAAATATGCAGTGTCTGCATGTGCAGAGGGAATAGGGGAAATGTGAAAGAAATACAGTGCGCTTCTCTGAAATGTTTGCAAGAATTTAAAACTTACTCCACCTCAGTTGAAATGGAAGGAAGCCGCACTTATTTCTGAGATCCCTTATTGAAGATTCCTTTTATGTGCCTGGATAAAAAGCCCATGCTCCTAAGGCCATTCTATTTTAGTTTAAGAAAGAAAGTGTTTGTTGTTGAGTTGGTGCATAATAGTTAAAAATTAGATTTGATTTTGAAACATAAAAGATATTCTTTTTTCTCTCCTCATCTTCCTTGAACTTGTGTATTTCTCCTCCTGGGAGCTGGCCTCACACAGAAAAACCCTGGTTGGGTGGAGTGAAGTTGTGTCAGCAGCTTTGTTTGCAGCTCACACACTGACACGGGGTGGCTGGGTATTAAATCCATGTTTAATCGCTCATTCCCAAGAGAGCTGCATGAGCCAAACCAACAAAGGAGGAGCACATATTCCTGCTGTAAATAGCTTCAGACAGATTGCTCTTGAGTAGAACATCAAGGTCAACTCGTCATTGCTGATTTTGTTGTTTTCTGGGAAAAATTCACTGTGATGCTAATTGCTTTTAAAATTACACAAAGAGTTGTCCAACCATTCAGATTAGAGTTGTGCCTACGCAGATTCTCTTGCATGAACTGGTTCAAGGCCATGATGTTTTCCATTTTTGCACAGAACCTAACAACTAGAGGCAAGTACTGCATTAGGCTGTGATGATGTATGTGTTACCTACACTTCTCTATTTGAACTGATAGTATATCTGCCTGGCAACAGCATCCCCAATCATTTAGTAAAAACGTATTCCCATGAAGCCATTACCATGATTTTCATTAAAACAAGGTTTGCTTTCCAGGAGTCAGGTGTTTTCAAAGGCATGTCATCGTGGGACTCTCAGGCTGGAATCCTACAAGGGGCAATGAGGACCCCTCTCTAATAATCAGAACTCTCCTTTCTGGGGGCTAGTGCAAGCAGCCTCCAGTCGTCACTTGACACGCCCCCTTATATCTAGTTGCTAGTGAGTGTACTGAGAAATTTGTATATTTTGGAGACACAGGTCAGATCAAGATTTGTGCTTTGCATATTATCTCACTCCTCTTCTTCTCCCTCAGCTCCATGGAGCATTATTCTTGTGCCTTTGAACACTCTTTCTTCTTACACCCTTTTTGGGATATTTTTCTCATAATAGATAGAATTATTACTTCTGGCTTATGCAAGGAAACCAATCCTATTTTTAACACTAATACCAAATTGCTTTTTCTTTTATCCTTTGAGTCATTTCACTGGAGTTTGGAAGTGGACGAGATATAAGCCCATATGCCCATAACATTTTGAGCTACAAATATGGTCCATTTAATAGCTGTTTTTATTTGTTTTGGTTTTACAAATGAATGATTTAGCTTTGTTTATTCCCAGGAAATAAGTCTAGTCACAACTACCAAATACTTTGCATCTTTTAGCAATGAAACTAAAGGCTATAGTCACATTCCTACTATGAATATGAAAAGCTATGGTGTGAATCACCTCAGTCATCTTAAAACATAGAAATAACTTATCATGGATGGGATTTTAAATTACAAAAACCTATATGATAGTCATAACAAATCTGAATAACTTAGAAATATGTAAAATAAACACCAAAGTTCCTTCCCCTCCCTGGCCCATTCATGATAACACTGTTCAATAGTTTATGAGTATATTTCAAGTTTTTTTTTCCTGTATCTCACATCTACCCATTTATCACAGCATTTTTTATTTTTAAAAATTGCATTCTCTTCTACATATAACTGGGTATAATGCAGAAAACTAAAAAGTGTGCTATTGTTTTATACCTCGCATCCTCATCCTAATAGATCAAAGATGTTTTATTATAGTAATAAATGTAAACAATCTTTATTATTTAGACTTGCATATAATTTTTGGAAAGTCATTTTGCCTACTTATGGGTGTTTAATTCATTTTTAATACTTTATTTTAAGATTTTCTGCAAGGAGCATATTGTTTCACCTTGTGAAAACATCTTTGTTAGATAGAATCATAGAAATGAAACCATTGATTAATCTGAATGAAATTTTAGATTTTTAAACAAAATGCTAAATTGCTCCACAAAAAGAATGTCCCAAATTACACTCTGCTTCTCCACACAACCACCCTCATTGGATGTCATCAATCTGTTTTACTTTTCTTATCAGTCACAATATTGTTATGGTGTCACAAAAATTAAATAATCAATAACTCTAATCCCAGTGGTTTACTACAACCAAAGTTTTATTTGTCTATCACCAAAATTCTCTCTTCTAACACTGTAACTAAGCCGTCTGGAACCAATGTTTTCAAAGGTTGCTACAGAAGAAGAGAGATTATTTTTCAACATCTAGATCCCATAGTGATACTATTACTTCCTCTTGTCACTAACTGCCATTCATCACCTACTCCTTCTAATTGCAAAGGGATTGGGAAATGCAATCCTTTCATATCCCAAAATGGAGGGAGCAGTGGTCCTGGGTGAGTAGAAGTCACTACCTCACTGTTACTAATGTAATGTGTAAACAGTGGTATCTCCTTGTGGTTGTAGTTCTTTCTCCCTGGTGATTTTTCTACTGTGTGGTGGTTGTTGTTTTAAAATTAAGCACACCTAATTTTTATTATTAATTTAGAGGAGGCCATAGTGTTCTATGCATAACAACTTTTCTTTTTTTAATATATTTTTATTGATTTCAGAGAGGACGGGAGAGGGAGCGAGAGAGACATCAATGTTGATACAGAATCATTGATTGGCTGCCTCCTGCATGCCCCACACTGGGGATCAAGCCCACAACCAGGGCATGTGCCCTGACTGGGAATTGAACCGTGACCTCCTGGTTCATAAGTCAATGCTCAACCACTGAGCCACACCAACCAGTCTAACTTTTCTTTTTCTGTATTACAAATATTTTCTCTCAGGCTTTCTCCTCTTAATTATGATTACATTTTTAGTGAATGACCCTCCATGTAAAAATCCCCAGAGGGCTCCAATGACTTACTACGCAGTCTTTGTTTCCTTACCCTTCGTTTTCGAGGTTTCCACCGTGTCTCGCTCGTTGTGTTCCTTGGTCCTCACACAGGGCACCACTTGCCAGGGCTGACCAGCAGACCCTGAGTGATGGATGAATGATTACTCTGATACACAATTGCTGTGAAACAGAGGGCTAAGGGACTGCTTGGCTAGAGGAACCAGACAGCTTCCTTTGCCTGCCTCTTCAGGTTTTTATTGTAACAGCAGTTTGGGATAAAGTTTATCTTTGGATATAATCAGTAGGGTAAGTAATCTTGGGAGGACACATGAATCTTTAAGCAAGGACACCTAAAGATTAAGCATAAAGGTTTCGATAAACACCCGATGGTCTGACACACGTACACAGACTTGTTTGGAAAGGTCAAGGAACAATTCGGGGTGGCTGCCTTCGACACTCCCCTAAGTCAGAATTCTGAGAAATGGGTAACCGCCTTCAGCCAACTCCCCTTTAAAGAATTTCCTCCTTACAAACTTTCCAGTCAAGTCTCCCATACTCCCGCACAGTAAGTTAAAAACTTATGATTCAATGACAGAGTACAAATTAGTTCTATTATTCTTGAGTTGTTTAGAGAAACATGAAAGGAAGGAGCTCAACAAACCACCTACCCTAACTTAAAGTAGTTCTTAAATTAAATAAAAATACAAGCAAAAAATGTATTTTATATTTTTTTGTTTCTCATTAAGGATTTTGGTGAATGCAAGGGATGTAACTGAGTAAAATCTCAAGCAAGTACAATTCCATGTTTTCCTTTTCAATAAATGCCAGGTCTTAAAACTAGTGTTGTGTATAACAGATGTTATAACTTAGACTTTTATAGGTTGAAAGAATCCTTCTATTACTACCTGATTGTTAGCATAGCAAGAAAGCCAGTGGGTAGCTGTAAACCTAATTTGCATCTCATCACTTTTCCCAGTGATGATCTAGTGGCCTCAGCCCTCAGGCATCATGGTAACAAGAGAATGAAATGGGAGGAGGTAGCAAATGGAAGGAGGCAATAGGGGAAATAATGTGAATATTGCCTCTAGGAACCAATAACTCTAACATAATGTAACAGTTTTCTGATCTCATTTAACTTTAAAGAGCTTGAGAATATCTCCTTCTTCTAAGTAATAGGAACAGATGGGCACAGATGATCCCCGTCCAAAACATTTCATGCGACAGCTTCCTTGTTCCCACACGGTTTGCACATCCTTCTACTCTTTGTTCATGTATTTTATAAAATGTCGAAAAAATACACCACCAAATAGTAAGACTGGCTTTGGGGGAAGGTCACTCATTCCATCTGCTTCTGATTTTATGGGTGTTATTGATATCATAGGCCCATTTTCTGTTTTCTTAAGAATAAAAAAAAATGTTCCATTGTTATGCTTCTGAGGGTATGGTTGGATAACTGTGTAATTATTTTCTTCATTTATTTTAATTCAAGCCTGCAAAGTCAACCAACCAATAATGTTTAAATAAACATCCTTATTTTCCTTATAAATAAATAAATACAGTGCACTTCACATTTGGTTGTTCAAATCAAGTGTAGCATTTTATCAATTCTTAGGAATTAATTTTTGTGACTTTTAATTTTTTCTCCAAGAAAATTGATCAGCCAACTTTTAAATTATTTTTTTGACTTTTATATTTATGGTAGGAGAAAAGTGCAGAGTGTCCTTACAAACTGAAATGGTGTTAACTCGCCCTTCCCTAGAATGTAAGCTGTGTGATGCCACTGATGAGGGCATCCAGGATCCCTGATGTCATATTCACAAATCTCTCTTTTTTTTTTTTTTTTTTTGGAGGAGATTTTGCCCTCAAACACAACTTCCAACAAAAAGATTTCAGTGAGCCATATTCTTTTTAAGTATATATATTTCCTGATTGGGAATCGAACCATGACCTCCTGGTTCATAGGTCGATGCTCAACCATGGAGCCACACCAGCCAGGCTATGAGCTCTATTCTTAATGTAGAGAAGGTGGTATTCTATTTACTCCTTGAGTTTATAATTGCCAACTGTCACCCAAAATCCCCAAATAAAATATAGACTTGATTATTTTTACTTGTCTAATAGTTTTCTTTTGTTTTGCTCAGTTACAGAGAAAGAAGGGAGAGAGAGAGAGAGAGAGAGAGAGAGAGAGAGAGAGAGAGAGAGAGAGAGAGAGAAAGGGAGAGGGAGGGAAGGAGAGAGGGAGGGAGGGAGGGAGGGAGGGAGGGAGGGAGGGAGGGGGAGGGAAGCATGAGGCCAAGGCAAAAACATTGGCTGTTTTTCTGAATTGTCACAGTCTTCCCTACCCTCCCATTAACCTAACTCGAGCTTGACTAGCTTTAGCCCTTTCTGCCTCTTTCTTCTGCTCATGAATTAACAAGACTTCGTTAACCAAAGTGGCACAAATGCATAGAAGATGTCTCCTTCGGCCAGGCTTTTGGCTTTTATTACTTGTATTCTCCAATATCAAACTTGTTTTAAATATCCAATGAACCACAGAGCATCATTATTAAGTACATGCATCCTTATGTGCATCTAAAAGAAGTTCAGTCTTGCACAGAAATCAAGAAGTACCCGAGAAATATATGTTGTAAGGTGACTCATGTTGAATTCCTTCCAAGGGGTCCAGTTATATAAATGCTGAAAGCTGTGTTCTGCAAGGTGGTCTGATCCATGGCAGATCTTAAAAAATAATGTTTGAGTAATGCCTCCAGAGCACTTTTTAAAAGAGTCATAGGTGGCCATGTGTATTATGAGGAATTTTAAGCTTATTTTCTCTGAAGCAAGAAAGGAACATGTGCCTTAAGCATGGAGGGAGGACCTAAATCAAACTACCGTGAATGGAATCAGCTCTAACACAGACTGTGTGGGTTTTCTCCTCTTTGGGAACCGGGAAAAGAGAGTCAAATAAATTCTGTAGAACTAACTTGACAGACTCTCATAATATCCCTGGCATCTTTCTTATACATTTTGTTTTGTTTGGAAGAAATTACAGTTAGGTGTGGCTACCCACCATGTTCTTACAAACTGTTACAAATAGAAAAAAATCCTAGCAGTTCTTCACCAACGAGCTGTGCCCGAAATGGAACAGAGGGGATGTGCTGCAGAACTCTGCCATGCGAATGCCCCCCATCCCGCGTGGTTCAGGGTTCAGGTTCAGGGTTCGGGCTCTGGAGGAGGCCGCACACAAATGAAAGAGACTAGACAAGGACATATTAATTTAGGAATTGGGGACCAGGCGGAAGGAAGCCCAAGAGAGGACTCCGCTTTGCTCTGGCCTTGGGATCCCTTTTATTCAGGTTTGGGATCCACCGATAGCCCTTAGGCAGGCGATTTCCAGTAATAGCTCGATGATAGGCCATCAGCAAGGATTTACGTGAGACTTAAAGGTGGAAGTTGCTTCAGCTCCCTTTGTCTCCACCAGACAGTGGGTGCTTGGCTCTGACCCTTGCCAGAGCCTCAAGGTTGCCCAGCCTTCCGGGTTCCTTGTCCACCCCTCTCTGCTAGTGAAGGCAATGGGCGGCTTCCAACACTGCCACCCCAGTACTTTTTATGCAGCTGTTCTGTTCATACATGGCTGTTTTCTGTTTATTTGGCCATCGTGCATAACTTTGCATCTAAAAATAATTAGATAAACTGCATTAATTGACTTAGTACTTGACAATTTGAACATCTATGACTTGCTTACTATTGACATCTGCCAGGGTGCATAACTTCTTAGAGAATGGGTCTTTCCCTGGATTAAAACCATGCCTCTAACCCCTAGGGAAGAAATAGACACCAAACTCATTTCAAAAATACATGTAATATAATGCTGAATTGTAATTGTAATAGCTGTTCACATAGATTTATGAACCGTCCAACAGATGAGAATAACATTTCAAATATTTTACTTTATTCAGTTGTTTCACGCATTAATACAGTAGCAAACATGGGTGTAAAAATGCACTGTGCTTTGTGAAGCAACAGTTTTTAAAACCTCAAAACAGTTTTTAAAGATTTGAACCCTGAACAATATTAATGTTAATATGCACTTTTTAAAAACTATGTGTAAGCTCTGTGCCAGCTTAATATTCCCAAGCAGAGTTAGAGGGAAATACCCAGTCTGGCCCTGCCTGCCATCTCTGTCTCAGAGAAACCTCCCAGCCCACACAATTCCCTGTTTTCCTTAAAGTCATTCTCCACTATCTTCTTTTGAATTGTAGCCCAGTATCTTACATCAGCATTTTGGATCACAAGTTTCATCTTTTTAAAATTCCTCTCTTCTATGTAGAAACCTGTTATTGTGTGTGTGTTTTATGATTTAAAAATTTGCTCAAACCCCATGACCACCCATGTCTGAAAAAAATGTTCCTTTCTCTTTATTTTTATCTCATTTTTTATCTATGTACCAGATAGCAATCCTATACTACCTGTTGTTAGCAACCCTACACTACTTGTTGTTTCTTTCCCTTTTTTTATGTAATCAGTTTTCTCTTTTTATTTTTAATATATTTTTATTGTGATAGTATTACAGATATCTCCCATTCCCCCCCTCCTTCCAGCCCCTACCCATCCCCCAAGGCTTCACTACCCTACTGCCCATGTCCACGGGCTATGCATATAAGTATGTACATTCTTTGGTTTCATTTCAGTTTGTATTTGGACAGGAGTTTAATGGTATTATTTAAGTAATAGATACTGATAGACAGTAAAAAATTGGAATTAATTTCAAACTAAAATATATATTCAGAAGACCATTTGATATTGATGCAGTGGATTCTGGGAAAGAAAGCACTGAGTAAACCTTAAGCTTTCCTTTTCCTTATTTCTCATGGTGACACGCTCTGACCTATATCTGGCAATGTGTCCTGTGCACAGTGACACCCTGCAGTTGAACAACATCCAGCTGATCCTCACACCTGCGGTGGACCATTCACTCCCACCAGACATATTTGTTGAAAAGAAAATGTCCATCTGAATGGGGTGCATATTTTTTTTGATTTTATGCTTTAATTTAGGAAAGTGACAACACTGTCAAATGTGTGTGTTTAAGTATATTTCATTTATATGATTAAATTTTTTAAATGTTTATTGAACTATAAAACCAAGAATATAAAATTTAGAATGAGGACAGTAACAAGAAATTATCACTACCGAATTCATCTGTCTCATTTGATATTATCGACCAAATTCACCAGAGATGGGAAATGGTAAGAAGTGAGAAGGCGTGTTATAATTAATATAGTTTTTTTTGGTAAAAACAGTGCTGTTTTGTATATGTTACACATGTCCATCATGAATCAATAGGCATTTTTATCATGGCAATGGTATCCTGTTGGTACTGTCTTTACCCCTGATCCACAGAATCACCAAGTCCCACCGCTGTTGAATCAAGACCACCAAAGAGCTCAGGGTAGTTATAGCCACAGTCAGCTTCTTCTTCCACTTCGAAAATCAGGAAGGATAACTTGAGTCACGAGCCCCGTTCTGACACTAACAGCCATTCACAGTCGACTTGCGCTGAGTAGTTGTTATCACCAAACTGCGCATGTGAGTAAAGGTCTCTGGGCTTGGATTCTGCCTTCAGTCGGCCACTGCACTCTGTCCAGAGGGGGGGAAATGAAACAAGTAAGCTCAATGAGCTTTAATGGGTCCAATTTCAAATTCAGTGGAGTCTAACCATTCTCTAACTTCTAAATTTAGAAGTTATTTCTATCTGAAGGCATTATAATTCAATTTTATTGAAAACTTGCAGAAAATGGCATAGTTTGAAAAACAAATGACAAAATATTTCAAGAAGTTTCTTTGTTTATCTGTTTCAGTGCACAACTGTATTCTTACGAATTACTCAAATATTCTTAGGTGATCCTGTGAGTTCTATGGGTTCCTATAGATGGCTCAAAATAATAAATCTGGAATTAATTTTCCAACCATGAAAAAACAAAAGGGTGAGAGTCTGCAGGATAAAATTTTTAAGGATGAACATTTGACTATTATATGCAAGAGGTGTGATTTTTATAGGCCCTGAGAGAAATTCTATGAGCAGAAAACAATAGGCAGCAATTTGGGGCAATTGCTTATGAGTGCTTTTGAAATATGTCATTTAACATGGTTCCTTTAAAAGATTTTTAAATAGAATAAACACATTTCCTGCATGTATCCCAATTCATTTGCCAAGTCAAAAAAGTATAAACATAGTAGTTCAGCATGTCAGCAATATCATCTTTAAATCAACTAAAAATACTGCCAGCTGCCAGAGCATCTTCTACAGAATTCTGGGAAATAGAAAATGAAGTTCAATAAGAAAGATAAAAAGAAGGGAAGAGAAGCCCAGTGGTGGCCTTCAGTTTAATTTGGAAAGACAAGGTTGTTTATTTCCTGGTAAAGTATTAAATTCCAGGACAGGTCATGTAATTTGAGCTATGCATGCTTTTAGTGGGCATTCTAATTTAATTGAGTTAGATCAAAATAATTTCCTTTCTAAGGAGCTTAATAATTTAGTTTTTAAATGGCATTGACAAATAGTGTGAGGATTTGTGCTACAGAAAAGTCCTCCCAGAGCATGCCATGTTTTAAAACATTACTTTCTCTCCACATTGCACCTTCTTTTCTGTATTACAGCTGTATCCTCTGAGCAAATACATGGGATTTTTTTTATTGGGAAGGTTTGTTTCATACAATTCATTTATTTAAAACTGTAACAATACCATTGCTACCTGATTAAACTAAAATTGGACCTACAAGAAACCAGATATACTGTCAGAGGAAAACAAGATTCTCCAAATAAAGTCCATTTCCAATGGATTTGGACAGTATTGCTTGAGGAAACATAGCCATAAAGCTATATTAAAGCATATTTCCAATCACCTGGTTTCAAAATTCATTAAAAAAAAGAGCTATATTCACCTCTGCTCTCTAAGAAATACACTAGACAATTTTGCTCTTTATTCTAAGCCTTCTTTTACAAAGGATTTGAAGTAGCTCATGGAAATGTGTGAATTTTACAAGGAAGAAGTTGGGAGTGAAAGAAACTTCTAGAAAAATAAATGAAAGTGTAATGGCAAAAAAGAAGACATTAGCTTCTTTTTTATTTATCTTCCTAGTGGTTTCTAATTAAGCAACTCTCCTGTATATAAAAAAAAACCAAACATATACTTTTATACAATCAAACACATCTGGAAGCTACCTTTATTACATTTATGACCAATTTCATTTTCTGTCCTGTCTCATGGATGATAATAATAATCACTTCCTTGAAAGTTTACATTTTCTTTCTTTTTTGATGTGGGGGTAGTTTAAGCTAAGACATTCAGCCAGTGATAAAAATTTGGATGGCATGCATCCATAGTATTTATATATTCTACTTTCCTTGAAAACGTTTCCTTCAACATAAAAATAATGTGTGTGGATATATTTATTTAAACCATTTTCTGTAATTACATGTGAATATATAGTGAATTGTAATTATTTAAATGAATTTCCAAATAAACATAATTGTTACTTAGGGAATTTTTTCAAAAGCCATGCATTTTTGTCTGTAAATAAAAATTTTGTGCATAAAATTCCAAACAAACATGTATTATTGCTTAGTTTTATGGTTGGTTAATATAATACTTGACAGGCATCAACTATTCATGATATACAGGCATTGCATTTTAATTTATTACTCAAAATATTTTTTTCTTATTAAATTGTGCTTGCTGAGGGGGAAAATACTAACATTATTGTCAGAATGGCATAGATAATTTTCATCTAAATTAGTTTATTTCTATAATAGGAATTGCCTTTAAAAGCACAGGAAGCATCTCTTTCATTTTCGTTAAGTATTGCAAATAAGCTATAAATACTTCATCTTAAAAAAAAATAATCTCAACCTTGACCCTACATCCCTTCAGCTATGATAACCCCTCCCAATTTTCTGTTTCCAATTACAGAAAAGCATATATATATATAGAGAGATTAATACTTCTAAATCAATTTCCTGTTTCCCCTTCTTTCTTTAGAAACTCTCTAATCAGGTCTTCATCCCATCTCTCTGTTGAAATCATAATTATAGGCTACATTGACTTCTGTTTTACCAAATAGGTCAATGGTCAGAATCCTGATCACATGATCTATCAAAAAGATTTGAAACTCTGCATCATTCTTCTTCTTGAAATACTTTATTCCATTGATTTCCATGGAATCCACCTCTCCGGGATTTATTCTTACCACTCTGGACCATATTTCTCAATCTCCTGTGTTCTGTCTTTTCCTCTTTCTCACCTCTAAATGTTGGGTCACCCTAGTGGTACCATAGAGAGTCAGAGGGGCGGGCTGTGGGGCTGTGTAGAGGGTGCAGGTGCGCTGGAATACACCAGCTCCCCTGGATGTGTGGGTGCTATTTCCAGCATGGGAAGGCAGGCTGAAGGCTGTGGTATCTTCCGACTTCCTGAGGTGTCCTGCAGACCCTCCTCCACTCCCCACTGACCCTGATACCTTAGACAGTCAGGGAGGCAGGGGAGTCTCCCCATGGGCCGAGATGGCATGGGGAAGGGGTTGCACTGAGGGCACCAAGGACTAGAAAGATGAATGGGTAGGGCTCCAGCACCCAAAATAGCAAGATAACTGGAAGGACCAAAAAAAAAAAAAAAAGAAAGAAAGAAAAGCCCTCCCCTACTTATCCCTATAAGAACCAGACTTGATGAGCAGGAAGACGAGATGGTCTTTGAGACATCTTTGAGTCCACCATTCTCCCACATCTGCACCTGAATAAACCTCTTTCCTTTTGCATCAGCACCTGTCTCAATTTGCAGCAGGCAGCCAAACCCACTTGTTTGGTATCACTAGTATTTTGTCTGGGATCCTCTTTTCTTCTCTACTATACTCACTCTCTAGGTAATCTCATCTAATCCCATCACTTTATACCATACCATCTGTATGTTGGTGATGCCCAAATTTATAATTCTAGAGCTTTTCTCCTTTGATTTTAATATCCAAACATGCTACATCTCTTTTGGGAATTAACATTTACAAAAAAAAAAAAAAAAAAAAAAAAAAAACCTCTTTATTCCCCTCCCAAACTTGACTTCCCAGTGTTCCTAGTTTGATAAATAACACCACTATTCAGTTGCTCAGCCCATCCTTCCTTTCCCCCCCTACACTTTCATCTAACCTATCAGTAAATCCTACAGCTTCTCCCTTAAAACAACTGGAATTTGAGGACATACACCACTATCATCTTCCTCCTGAATAATTGCAAAGTCTTCCTAATACCTCATTCTTCCTCCCTAAATCCACCCAACTGTCTATGGAAACTTTCTATGTTAAGATCTTGTGAGGTTGCTGCTAATTCTCCAATTTTATATTATGACTAGAGGCCCAGTGCATGATTAAATCATGCACGTGTAGGGTCCCCTAGGCCTAACCTGCCATCCAGGCCATATCCACTGCCCCGCAAAGCCTAGCATGCTCCGCGGACACTGCTAGCAGCCTGCTCCCCTCTTTTGATGGCAGGGGGTCCGCTGGTGCTGGAGCGGACACACAGCTCCCAGCTTTCGATTGCGGGGGAGCTGGCTGTCTGTCCGCTGGTGCACCAGGCCTTTCAAAAGCCTCCGCCGGAGGCTTTTGGCCTGGTGCCGGAGCAGACAGACACCCAGCTCCCCCGCTTTCGCTTCCGATCGCGGGGGAGCTGGGTGTCTGTCCGCTGGTGCCAGAGTGGACACCCAGCTCCCCGCTTTGATGGTCGGCGGCGGGATGTGGGCTCACTGCCCCAGAGGCCCCTTCTGTGCCGCAGCACACCCATGGTGCAGACGCTGAGCTTGCGCCGCCACTGGCAACACGAGCTCAGCGTCCCACCAGCCCAATCGGCCACCCGGGCCACCCCGAGTCCCGCCCCTCCGCGCCTCCTGGCCAATCGTGGGCATAGCGAAGGTATGGTCAATTTGCATATTACTCTATTATTAGGTAGGATTATTAGGTAGGATTTTTATAATGAAATCAGTCTGTATCGTGCCCCATGAAGCCCTATAGGTCCCAGTGCTGTTCCTCCAGGTACTTGCATGGTTTGTCATTCACTCCTTTTAGGTTTTTGCTTAGAATTATTCTCTTCAGACAGAGCTCTGATAATCCTACACATTAGCCTATATTTCTCTACCTTACCCTGGTAAGAGGTGATTGTATTTAGTACTGATGGACATTACAGTATGTACTTGTTTGTTTGTTCAGTGTTTCTTTTCCCAACTAGAATATAAACTACAAAGGGCAGGAACTTTGCTTTATCCATACAGTTATACTCACTACATAGATTAACACTTGGCATATCTAGTCCAATTACTGGGCTTTCATATTATATAGAATATTGTGGAAATCATTCCTGTATCTCACAACTGCTATTTTTTCCCCCCATGAACATCAGAAGGTTAATTATTTTAAAAAGATAAATGGATAAACATACAAAAATACAAGTGAACATTAATTATTCTCTGGAAATGGATTGGTTTGATCCTATCTTTTTAAACCAAAGGATTTTATTATTATGCATGGTTATTGCAATTCTACCCAAAATCATAATTTTGTTTTCAAAGCTTAAAAAGAACCTGAAACTTATCTCAAAAAAATTAAGTGGAAAAAATATCCAAGAAAAAAAGTCTGAAAGTTATTATAAGGTTTAGGTGAATTGTTGCTTTGTTTCTCATCAGTTAGTCTAGGTCTAAGCCCATCAGCATATGACATTCTCCTAGCATCTGTAATTGAGTCAGTGATGGGTCATCTGGTATGAGAAAGTTGATCAGACCATAAAAGACATATTCTATAATAAGGGGTGAAGTTTTCTCTATATTTTTCCTATAAATGAACGGGTAAGCTTTTATGTTGTTCATTTGTTTGTTTTGCTGTGCAATTTTTAAAAATTGGGGTAAATTTTACCACTGCAACCATTCTTAAAGTTTACAGTTCATAGTGTTAAACATATTTACATTATTTTGCTACCAATCTCCAGTAATCTTTTCATCTTGCAGAGCTGAAATTCTATGCCCATTAACTAACTCCCATTCCATGTCTTATAGTTCTGGAAATATAAAAATGTTTCTAACTTTATTTATGAAATTTGTTTTATTTACCAATAGCACTGATATGACCTTACAGAGTGACCCATGACATCCTTGCATACACACTGCAGCGAAAGTTAATTCTCAGACTGTGACCCTCTTAAGTGACTATCTCAAAGCCTGTGTTCCATAATCTGCTAGGTTTTCTGATATTCTAACACTGGCTACAACATGTTTGAGTAACTCCTTAATATTATAAATTCTCTATTCATTTTATAGATTTAATAAGGTCTACCATCTCTAATAACAAGGATATTGAATACAAGGATGTTTACTGTATTGTTACTTATTATAGTAAACATTTGTCAGAAAACAAATTGCCCCAAAATGTTAAATAAATTATATAGTTACAGCATCAAAGATTACTCCACTGCAACCTACATCCCTGCTATTAAAAAGCTATGATAGTGTGGAAATACGTTCATTACATGTTGTTGAGTAGAAAAACCTGGTTACCAATTGTGTAGTTTAATTTCTATGTTAAAGAATAAAAAATGTTATGCATATATGCATGTATGTGCATGTGTTCTGTATTATACATACACACACATATATATGTATACACACATATAGGTAGCATGGAGAGAGACACAAAAACAGAGAGACAGGGAGAAAAATAGAGAAAATCATATCTACCTTCACATTCAGCTTAATTTCAGAACAGGAAAATGCACTGGAAACTAAAAATTGGAGGAGTACATAATATATTAACTATGATTGTCTTTAGGGGATGGGAATGTAGGTAACTTTTACTATATCTATTTTTCATTTGATAATTATATAATCTTACATTACCTTTGTAGTTTGTGTAATGTTTTAAGTAAAAAAAAAAAAAGTTTTATATCCAAATTCTCAGTCATCTATACTAATAAAAGGGTAATATGCAAATTAGACCAGACGTCTTCCAGATGACCTTCTGGATGTCCTTCCAGACAAAGCCATGGTGGTTGGGCTGAGGCAGAGGTGGTTAGGGATGATCAAACCGGCAGGGGAGAGCAGTTAGGGGGATCAGGCTGGCAGGGGAGAGCAGCTAGCTGGATCAGGCCGGCAGAGGAGAGCAGCTAGCAGGATCAGGCTGGCAGAGAGCAGCTAGGGGGATCAGGCCGGCAGGGGAGAGCAGCTAGGGGGATCAGGCCATCAGGGGAGAGCAGCTAGGGGGATCAGGCCGGCAGGGGAGAGCAGTTAGGGGGATCAGGCTGGCAGGGGAGAGCAGCTAGCAGGATCAGGCCAGCAGAGGAGAGCAGCTAGGGGGATCAGGCCGGCAGGGGAGAGCAGCTAGGGGGATCAGGCCATCAGGGGAGAGCAGCTAGGGTGATCAGGCCGGCCAGGGAGAGCAGTTAGGGGGATCAGGCCGGCAGGGGAGAGCAGTTAGGGGGATCAGGCCAGCAGGGGAGAGCAGTTAGGGGGATCAGGCCGGCAGGGGAGAGCAGCTAGGGGGATCAGGCCGGCAGGGCAGAGCAGTTAGGGTGATCAGGCTGGCAGGGGAGAGCAGTTAGGGGGGTCAGGCCGGCAGGCAGATGAGTGGTTAGGAACCAGCAGTTCCTGATTGCGAGAGGGATATCCAACTGCCAGTTTGGGCCTGATCCACAGGGATCCCTGTGGGACTGGGCCTAAACCGGCAGTTGGACATCCCCCGAGGGGTCTCAGATTGGAGAGGCTGCAGGCCGGGCTGAGGGACCCTCCACGCCCTGTGCACAAATTTTGTGCACTGGGCCTCTAGTTTCTAATAAAAGGTATGTCAACATAATATCATTTCATCTTTAGCCCACAAGTAAAATTCATACCACATTTCCTAATATTATGAAATTAAATTTTGGCACAGTCAATAAATAATATCACCCAATAAAGTAAATCTTGAATGGTTCACTTTAATTAAGCATTACATGAAAATATGCTAGATAAAAAAGCAGACATTAAATACATCTCCTCCAATAATTCTTAACATCCCAAGTTCAACAACCAAGAATTGTGTTCACCCAAGTTAACATTATACAATTACTTGTAACATATATACTTTAAAATAATCAAATCACCTGTAATTTTAAAGTAAGAGAATTCAGAAGTCTCTGAGAGTTAAGCATTTTTTATTCTGTGAGCCAATGTACTTAAGAGGCAGGAAAATTGGTAAGTTTGCTTTGTGTAGAATGAAAGCATATGGGTTTAATTACTTTTAAATGTAGCACTTCTGAAATCAGAGCCAAGATTAAATGAGGAAAATATGTTTCCTGTACTAGTTTACTCTTGGGAACTATTTTGACTAGCATACAATTTTTCCTATTTTGTGAAATTCCTTTTCTCTACTATATCTTAGCCCATGACCCAGGACTTAAACTTTAGTATATCTTCACACTATAAGTGGTAGGGTAGGTGCCCTGCTTTGATCTGGTGGACAGTTACGGAGATAGTGGAAAAATAAGGGCACATCTGAGAGGATAAAATTCAACCAATAATTACCAGTTACAAAAATTAGTCTGGACGCTTTATCAGATTATCAAAATTGTAAATGGTAAGCAGAGTACAACTGGGAAGCCTGATACCTGAGTTCTAATCCAGATTTCTTAAAGTGGTTGTGTGAGCTCGGGCAAGTCAGTCTTTGGGAATCAGTTTCTTCAATTTAGAAAAAAAGTTTGGGTCATGATTATTAAATTATTAACATTCCCTTTAGATGAATACTTATGTCACTCTAAATTGCACACAACTGTGGACACCTAATTACTTTCAGATACTGCTTTGGCAACAGGGAAAAATATCCGTTTCAATACTATTTAAAAGGGTAAGTGCACTAACACTTGAAAAATATGATGCTCTATAAACCACTAGAATATTGTTATCCCTTCACAGTTAATTTCTTTCATTTAGAAAACTAACCTCCTTCTGATCTAAAATGCTGTGTTGTTTACTTATGTAACACTATTATTTTCTTGATTATTGAAACTTAAATTCTGCATAAAAATTACTTTTTATTACTAATACTTAAATTTCTAGGGAAATGTTTTTGGTAATATTTTTAAATACTCATTAAATTTCTATTTCCTTTACTTTGAAGTGTCAGAATTCTTTAAGTGATAATACAATTTAATAATCTGAAAATCTATAGGCTTACCCTATGTTAATTTGAATTAAAATTCCCTTATATTATAAATTAATGAAAACTTAATCAGCAAATTTCTACATCAGCGATTTTCAATTGTTTTTATCTCATGGCACACATAAACTAATTACTAAAATTCTGCAGTACACCAAAAAAAATATGTTTTGCCAATCTGACCAAAAAATAATTTTTTTTATTCATTCACACTGGATGGCTGTCATAGTGTTGGCTGTTGTCATTTTTTTATTTGACAATCTAAGGGAAAAGAGGTCAGTGTCCCTGACTAAATAGGGACATGTTTTAAAAATTCTTGTGGCATACCAGTTAAAAACCACTGATGTACATTGATATTTGAGACTTTTAAAGGAAATATGGGGTAAACATATCCTTTAAATAGATGAATATATTCAAGAGACTATTACCAGGCTTGATTCTCCCCTTGAAATCTCAGAAGGTAAAGAGTACTATATTTTTGCCTAGCTCCCAAAAGTCAGCTTTATTTCTGCTACAGGAGAAGAGTTGACTTCATTCAACTAGATAATTCAATCAGCACTGGTTGCTATAAGCAGGAATTTGTGTGTGTATATATATATATATATATGTATTTTTTTTTTTTTAACCAAAGTAAGACAAAAGTATTCTTTTGAAGGAAATTGCCTGTTGGATCTTTGCAAACATCTCAACTTCCCTTTATATCCTACCTCACAAGCAATGCTAAGAAATTAGACTTGTTTTTAGGAGGTCCCTAAGTACAGGTCACCTCCATATTCTCTTTTGAGTGCTATGACCTAGACTGACCAGGAAAGCAAAGATTTCTTCTTATATATGTCAAATAGCCATTATCAACCCCATCTATGTTAACCTTCTCATATATACGAAATAGGGAAATATAGGGCTCATGGTAGTCAATAATGAAAAAAATGAACATCTATTAAGCCATATGTGCCATATGCTTTACATTAATTAACTTCATTCAATTCTGACAACTTAGAGGTGATAATAGTAACCCACTGAATGTGATAATGTAGAAGAAAATGATCAGGAAGCTGAAATAAATATTAATGTGAAATCTCTGACACATTTATGATCTCACAGCCATAAAAGTAGCTATCCTTTTTTTCTATTTTTCCTTTTAATTCCTGGAATTTGCAAATATATTTTTTAGCTCTGAACAGCTAATTTGATACAATAAGCACTTAGCAATCTATTCTGGTAGGCACTGTTTGGTACTATGGGGGACACACAGATGAGTAAGAGGCCCTAAATTCCATGTTGATAATACATGTTGCTGGTAATAATGTCAATTTCATGAAGTAATCTCCTAGTTCAGGCTGTATAAAAATGTTGTTTATTTGTCTGTAGCACTGATGTGACCTTACAAAGGAATCCATGACATCTTTCTTACCTTGCATATTCACTGTACCAAGATTAATTCTCAGACTGTGACTATCTTCCTGAGTGACTATCTCAACGCCTATGTTCCATAACCTGCTGGGTTTTCTAACATTCTAATACTAAATACAAAGCATTTGACTAAATCCTTAAATATTATGAATTTTGTTTTTATTTTATAGATGTCTACAGCTATTTCTTAAGTGAAAGATAATCTCTGGATAATAATACGTGATTGTAGGATCTGAGAGGTAAAATGTGTTTGTAAGATTGATATAATACAGAGGGCTTGAGAAAATTCTCTGCGGCCACATGAGAGCATGAAACGGGCATGAGTCTTCTGGAGGGTGACCCACTTAATCAGGTCTATCTAATCCAACTCAGTCACATGCTCAGAGTGTGGCAACTTATTTGATTTCTCTGAGTCTCAGTATTTTTATCTGCAAAATGGGACTAATAATACCTACCCTGATGAGTTGTTGTAAAGATGGAAATAACATTTGTAAAGATCCAGCAGAGAGAATAAAATAGGTGCTTAATAAATAGTAACTGCTTTTCTCATCCATTATTGCATTGCACGTTGGCTAAAGTAGCATTTCAACTCCAAGAGTGTTCACTTGGTCTGTGATAAACTAGCTGTCCAGTTCAAGTATGAGTCCAATTAATACAAGGATATGCAGAGATCTAATAAGTAAAAACTGATTGGACATTTTTTAAAAATTACCTTCCTATACAGCTGTTTTTCAAATACAAGCTGTAAGACTCTGGATTAAAGAACAAAAATTGCCTTTATCACCTTTATGGTGTTAGTTTGGAAAATGATCTATACTAATAATAGAGAAATATGCAAATTATCCGTTACAGCATCATGTCATGACCGGATCAGCAGGCTGTGGCCCCACCCTCTGCTCAGGCAGCTCCAAGGCCCAGGGTAGGATAGGATGCGATAGGAGGAGATAAGAAAGGAGAGGGAGAGGAAGGCAGGTCTGCATGCAGACAGGCCAAGAGGAGAAAGAGAAATACAGAAAGGGAACAAGAAAAAGACGCAGGAATGGAAAAGGGAAGGAAACGCAGGGCTGCACGCAGGAGGAGGTGGCGACTGCAAGGGGGCGGGGGAGCAGGTGTGCCTGTCAAGGGGTGGGGCGTGGCCCCGTCCAGACGCAGGAGGAGGGCAGTGGCCCCCGGCACGGGCTGTGGGCGGGAGGCGCCCACGGGTCCAGGACGGAGTGGTGGACAGTCCGAGGCCTTCTGGGCGGAGGCGCTCCTGCTTCACAGCAGCAGCAGCGCCCAGGCTGCTCGGGTCTCAGCCACCCTCGCTGGGCCGGGCGTCCCAGGTAGGGAATGGGAGCAGGACAGTGGAGGGGAGGTCGGGGAAGGGGGGGCGGTTAGCGAACACCTGGCTGGGGCTGAGCCCTGGGCTGGGGGTTAACGCCCCCCTGAATGGAGCTTTAAGAAGGGAGGGAAGGAAGAACTTTATAAAGGAGTCAGTAGAGAGCAGAGTTAGATGTATGAGTGAACTGTAGGAGCTATAATGAAAATGAAGTATAGTTGTATACTGGGGACAGATTTTAAAAGTAAGAGTCAGAAAAGAAAAAAGATAAATGATAGTGAATAATTAGGCAGGTAGATAGATAGATATTAAAACAGTGGAAATAAGTAGAGAAGAATGTATGGGAAAGGTAGAATGAGAGAGAAAGAGGGAAGACAAGTTTTAAAGGGGAGCTGGTAGAGCTTAAAAGGAGAATGGGAAGAAGGAAGAAATGGGGGAGGGAGCAAAGCAGGTCCAAGGGAGGAAGTGAAGAAAAATATTAAGGTGGGAAGGAAGGAAAAGGGGAGGAGAGCAGGGGTAAAGATAAAGGAAAGAAGGAATGTGGGGAGGGAAGGAGGGTAGGAGAAAGATGGGAAGAAGGATGATGGAACAGAAGTAGAAAATAAGGAGGAAAGAAAAGTTTATAAATGATGAGTCAGTAGGAAAAAGTGTACATAAAGGAGAGAGAAAAATTGTGTGAGAGGGAGAAGCCAATAAGGAAGTCAAATACAATTGTGTGTGAAAGGGATAAGATTAAGAAAAAAAAGTTAATAGGAGCGACCAGGCTGACAGGGGAAGGCAGTTAGGGGTGAACAGGCTGGCAGGGGAGGGCAGTTAGGGGGATTAGGAAGGCAGGCAGAGTGGTCAGGGCAGGCAGGCAGGTGAGCGGTTAGGAGCCAGAGGTCCTCGATTGCGAGAGGGATGTCCAACTACCAGTTTAGGCCCGATCCCACAGGATGTCAACTGGCAGTTGGATATCCCCTGAGGGCTCCCAGATTGGAGAGGGTGCAGGTCGGGCTGAGGGACTCCCCCCGCCCACCCTGTGCACAAATTTCATGCACCAGACCTCTAGTAATAGTGATAATGACCTTGAACTCTTGCGGAATTTCCATAACTAATGTGTAAGTATATCACTACCATGGAATCGATATCTTTTTGGTATCACTGAAACAATAAAGCAAGATAAAATTTAAAAAGACAAATTTCAGAGGTCTGCTCATGACAAAGTGCCTGTGATTGTCACATAAGCCTAGAACAGGTAAAGTTCATTCATATTAAAACAAAAGGCAGAATTGTTAAAATAAAATACTTCAATGATTAGCATTCTACTGAACTACTCCCTCAGTTGACCAAAACTCTAGCTTACAAAGTGCAAATGCAACTGCTTTGAGCTAAAGATCAATTTTAGAAGAAATAATATATTCATACTCCCCAGCAACCGTTCATTTAAAAACCTGAATCTAGATGTACAATTATATATAAATTCAATTATTTCCATAATTATTGTATCTAGATGGTTTCCTTTTTACTATTGGGAACAAACATACTTAAATAACATAAACAGCATAGTGAAAGTGATCACTGATCACCTGACTGTAAGAATCCTCAGGACTTGATAAAGGGTATTTTAAAGGTAAGAGCATTCTGATGATTAGAGCTTTTCATTTGAGGCAGTTTATCTGTAGTTCAAAAACCACTTTCAATGTTTTCACTGGTTAAACTCAAAAGCATACTTTTTATGATCAGCAGAAGTGGCTGGCATTTAATTTAAAATAAACTATTCTAAGTATAAATAACTGGATACATAGTTTTAAACCTATCGCTAACATTACTGAATTAATAACTAAATAATGTAAGAAGAAGAATTATCAAATCACTTTTGAGAACACAGTTCTGCTTGGAGGACTCCATGGAGGAAGTGCCTCATTTTCAAGAAAGGAGTGACGTTTCTTTCCTTTTCGTTCCATTCTTTCCTGCCTTTCTTTCTTTTCCTAAAGAGAAAAGAGAAAACTATAAATTTATATACATGTATAAACAGAACAAAATAATCCATTATATTTAAATTTCATTTCCTAGTTTAATTGGTTATAAAGAAATAGCAACTAGGGAATATTGCTAATTTATAAGTATACGTACTACCAATAGGTATTAATGCATCAATTAATTTTTTAAATACTAAAAGTGATATTTAAAAAGAATTATGTAAACCAGGAAAAAAAAACAACCCTGTAATTCCATAACTCAAAGACAATAATTGATCTAAGTTAGTTCTCGGAAATATATTTACTGGTTACAAAGGTTGAACAGGCCATGGCAGCAAGGAATACTTCAGATCTTTCACAAACAGTTGAAAATTGAGCCTCATGTTTCTTTGCTTATTTTTAAGCTTGAGCACATTTTTATTTCTTTAGCCCTTTTGTAAGTTTTTTGCTCAATTATGGGTCATCTTAACTGTATGGGTATCAGAGCTTTTAATTTTTAGCAAGTTACATATTTACATATATAAAACCCTAAGCAACCAATCATCCGTTCGACTGGTTGCTATGACGTGCACTGACCACCAGGGGGCAGATGCTCAATGCAGGAGCTGCCCCCTGGTGGTCAGTGTGCTCCCACAGCGGGAGCGCCACTCAGCTAACCGGCGGGCATGAGACGCCAAGCTCACGGCTGGTGGTGGTGGCAGGCACAGCGGGGTCAGGATGAGTGGGAGTGGCTCAGCGCCCAGCCCAGGCTCAGGCTCCTCGCTTCCCGCACTACTACATCTCTCGGGAGATGTCGGACTGCCGGTTTCCTTGGCCTGCGGGTATCAGGCTGAAACCAGCAGTCTGACATCCCCCGAGGGGTCCTGGATTGCTAGGGCACAGGCCAGGCTGAGGGACCCCACCGGTGCACGAATCCGTGCACCAGGCCTCTAGTTATCATATAATAAATATTAGCTTTGCAGCAAACATTTTATTTACATTACTTTTAGTCCTTGATTTTTACAAAAAAATAAGATAAGTATTTCAGGCACACACAACAGTTTAAAGAGTGATGTAATCAAAACCTGTGAAGCCTTATGAAATAAAACATAACCAATACTTTTGTGCACTTCCTCATCTCACCTTTCTTCCTCTCCACCCCAATGAACTAACCATTACTCTGAACTTGGGGCCTATCATTGCATCTCTTAATACTTTTATTATATATGTATTTATGCCAGAACAACACATAATTTTGTTTTGCAGGTTTCTAAAATTTATACTGAAAGGTATTGTGCTATATTTTCTGTTGTCACTTCCTTTTTAATTAATCATATTTCTAAGATTCATCTACATAGAGCTGTAGCTATAGTTCCCTGATGTACAGAATTCCATCAACATATAACAATTTATGAATTAATTTTTTTGTTCAAGACATGTTCTCATTTCTCCCTCCACACAGACAATGATAGTAAACAACCCTATTTATTTCTTGTGTTTATAATCCAAGATTTTCTCTCCATGTACATGTTGTGCAGGAATGAAATTGCTCATTTGTAGGGTAAGAATATGTTCAACTCTGCTGGAAAATTTATTCTCCAAAGAGGCTATAAGAATTAACCCTCCAATCAACACCTAAGCTTTTTATTTTGATATATTAATGATTTTAAATTTAATGTTTTCTTTTGTTATTTCTTATAACACTTTTAGATTTTTTTTTTTAGGATCTCATTACCATGCGATTTGATAAATATTACATTTTATTTTCTTTTGGTTCTACTCTCTGGCATTTTATTTTTAACACTTAATTTGTTTGGAGTTTCTATTGCTGTAAGGTAATTCTGAGAAGTGATTTATGTCCAATTGTCACACAAAAAATCCCGATTGTTATTACCTTGCAGTCATTAATTCATGTTACTTTAATATACATATAGCACATCCTTACTTGTAATAGGTTCTGAGGTGTCCTGTGGGTCTATTATTCTACTGCTACTGGTACTATACTGCTTCAATTTGTATTTATTCGTTCAACTGATAAGCACTGAGATCCTATTCAGGGTAACATGCATAAAGTGATTATAAAATCCAAACACACATATATGACCCTTCTTCCTCAGGTAACTTGTACAATGGACAGTATTGTTAATAAGCAATTAAAGAACAGGCAATCCAAATTAATGTGAATTTTTATAAAACATATAAACAAACTGCTATGCTTGCTAAAGAACAAAAGGGAGCACTTTCAAAGATAAGTGGATTCAGGAAAAGTCATTTGAAAGTGAGACATGATGGATAAGAGAAACCACTCATGATATGCATTGAAGAGAGAGCATTTCAAGAGGAAAGAACAGGTGTGGGAGCTCTGACAAGGGGGAAAAACTGTGGATGTGAGCAGAAACAAGAGACCCAGTGTGAATAAAAGTTGGTGGAAGATAGGAGCTGGATACCAGATGAGAATAAAAGGTAGATGAATAAGATTATGAGACCTTGCATGCCATGGAAACAGAACACCGGTGGAAAAAAGAAGTCAACAAGTGACATAGAGAAGGAAGGCAGAGAAGTGAGAAACGAGAGAATGAATTCAATAGGGTAGCTTCCAGATAGAAATGGTCAGTAGGCAGGGACAAATAGAACTTAAATGAGGGACAAAAAAAATCACACAAAAATACATTGAAAATCTACACTAATAAAAGAACAACATGCTAATTGACTATACCTTCGTGACGCCCACCAGCCAATCAGGAGTGAGTATGCAAATTAACCCAACAAAGGTGACGGGTTAATTTGCATACACAGGTCGAACAGCAGGGGGCGGGGCGGGATGCTTGCGTCGTCGCCATGGCGATGACGCAGGCATCCTGCACCACCCCAGCGGCTCCGGGCCTCTGGGCAGCGTGGGAAGGCAGAAAGGCGGCTCCGGGCGGAGCGTAGATGGTGCCAGCAGCCAGGGGAAGGAAGGCCCATTCTTGCACGAATCTTGGTGCTTTGGGCCTCTAGTATATAATAAGTGCATTAGCAAACAAAACCTACCAGCCATTTTTCATATTCATCAATAGCTTGTTTATCTTTATCTTTTTTCTCAGCTCTTTTCAGTTCTTCTTTCCTTTTCTCACTGATTTTCTCTTTCCCCTTTTCTTTGAAAAAAGCTTCCTTTTTTTCATTCCTATGTAGGATAGTATAAAACACTGGAAAGTTAAAGGAGAACATATAATAAAGATTTCCTAATATATCTTTGAAATAATGAGATTGAGATGCATTAGTAAATTTCAAGTAAATAATTTTTAGAAATCCTAGAGTGCTATCCATTTAAAATCTGTCAAAATATTATTTTGGATTACCATTTTTCCACAGCAGTTTGGTTGTCTTTCTTTTTCTCAGCAATAGTTTCCTCCTCCTTCTGTTTCTTTGCTCTTTCATATTCTTTTTCCTTTTTATTTTTCTCCTTAAGATATTCCATCTTTTTTTCCTTCCATCTTTCAAAAGCCTGAAAAAGTCCAGAATGATTTTCTGATTTATTATGAATATTATAAAATCAGTAAAAACAGTCAATCACTAATTTAGATTTCAAATATTTAAAATAAATTAATATATTCAAAGCTGTTGAGTACATGTTGTGCTTCTTCTTTTCTCACAGCATTTTCTTCTTCAGTTTTTTTCTTGTTTTTGTCCTTAAGCCTTTTTTTTGCAGCTATTTTCTTAGCTTCCTTTTCCTTCATAGCCTTCCAGGCCTCAAATGATGCTAAGGCTTCTTCTCTCTTAGCAGCTCTTTTCTATTTTGGAGAAAAAGTGGATAGTTATATATGTATGTACAAATAGCTAGACAAATGTAAATATACCCCCAAATATATTTAGCTTTAATTTCCTTGATATGCATCATATATAGAAATTATGTTTCAAAGCAGATAATTTATTTAGAATGGTTTATACAAATTAATTTATGAAAAATATATTCTGAATTACTCGTATTTTAAAATGTCCTTTACAAAAATACATTTTATCAGCTATTGATCTATTACTTTTCATGGGAAGGAAAACAACTTTTTTTTCAAAGTGTACACAAACATTAGCAACATAATCTGTAATAGGCTCAGTAGTACTGTAAAATGTTCATAATAAAATATTTAAATTAAAAGAAAAACAGCAAAATGCTAGGCTTATAAAGAAAGTCTGAGTAAGGGAATTTGGCCACATCACACAGTAAGCTGCAGATCTTTGCTTTGAACGGAGTTTTGATTGACATCAAAGCATAAAATTCTTACTACGTAAACATATTCCAAATGGTGAACATGTGGCAGACTGGAAAATATGTAGGTGAGTGTTATTAGCAAGTATGTTATTACTTTACTTACTTCCATCTAATCCCAAAATATCCCATGCTTACCTTAATATTGGTTAACATTAAGTGATATAAAGCCTTATTATGGAGATAACATAATTTAGAAGTAAAAGGACTACCTAACTTACTGAGCTGTGAAGATCAAATGAGAAGTGTCTGGCACTGACCACAGCAGTAAGATGCTGCAAATGTGGTGACAGGTGTACCGACACACCCCCTTCAATGCTGCTGTGTTTGGGAAATTTGTTTCTAAACCTACTTAATACAGCATAATGAAAATTTTTTGTTGTTGTTGGTTTTTTTCAGGACTTTTTAGAAGATGGGAAAGGATTCAGCATGTTGTAGGCTATCAAGTAGGAGTTAGAGGCAGAGCTTGAAGCACAGGAGAGAATTAAACAAGAGTTCAGCTCCAATCAATGGGAAGGATATGGATCAAGAGCTCAGGTAGGGGCTGGTCTTAAAGATACGTATGAAATCCAAGTTAGAAAAAGGAAAACTGAAGGTTAATGTTGATGACCCTTTATATTCTTGGCTAAGTTGTAAGATTGAAATCAATTTTTAAGAGTGAAGTAGGTAGGTAGTCACAAGCAATAACTAAGTTCATAATCAGGAGTGCCAAAGCTATTCCACACATATAAAAAATAAAAATCTGTATCTGTTTTTCATGTAAATCAGCTATAACATATTTATATCAAGCTAAAATGTATAAAGCTCCAGAGAAAATCAGAAATCACTTCTTTTATATACAAGTTACTCTGCCATTTAAAAAACAGTTGATTTAGATATACTTAATATTGAGATATTTTACTGACTTAAAAATCTAGAATATTTTTTATTATGTTTCATAATACCTGCTCATTTTGAATCCTTGAATTTTCACTTTCAATCCTTTTAATTCTGTGCTTTTCATGTATTTTTACATTTTTCTTCTCTAACCACTCCTGTGAGAACAAGAATAAAGCTATGATATTCAAAGTTTCCCAAATTAATTTGAGTTCTTATATATTTCTGAAATATTATATTAAAAACTATAGAAATCAAAATAGATTTTATAAATTCTATATAAACTAGTATCATCTTTCTTTTTCCGATAATATTCTAATATATAAAGATTGCTCAGGTATTATAAAAAATCTTTCCCAATAAATTAAGTATTAAATCATCATTTCTGACAGGGTAATTTTATTCCTTGATAAACAGGTAACCTTATGTAATTAGTTCTTTTTTTTAATATATATTTTACTGATTTTTTACAGAGAGGAAAGGAGAGGGATAGAGAGTTAGAAACATCGATGAGAGAGAAACATCGATCAGCTGCCTCATGCACACCTCCTACTGGAGACGTGCCTACAACCAAGGTACATACCCTTGACCAGAGTGGAACCTGGGACCCTTGAGTCCGCAGGCCGACACTCTATCCACTGAGCCAAACTGGTTAGGGCTGTGATTAGTTCTTATAATTATTATTATTGTTGTTATTACTTTTTACCTGATAAACAGCTGCCCTTATGTTATCTGCTTTGTCAGGTTCTTTGTTCTGTTTGTCTGAGGACTTTTGATCCAAGACTTTCAAAGTCCCTAAATAGTGAGAAGAGGTAGTTTTCAATGGAGTTCTCCTTATAGAACTAGAATTCTTTAAAAACTCAGAGGTCATTAATCTGAAAAAACAAAATAAAAACAATAAATCAAGATAAAATATTAAAATTGTACTTCATTGAAAAAGGTATGTTAGAATTTGCAACTACTACATTTGAAAACTATATTCTAACTTAATAAATTATAATTGATTTGAATACCATGTATGGTCTTTTCTTATTATACAAAGAGACCCATTCAACATATTTTAAATTTTATAACTTCCAGTTATATAGCTTCAAAGTGACTGCTCTTTTTAGGTATTTGCAATGAGAACATTTTTAACAATGTTTTATATCACATTTTTAACAATGTACTGTATCACAAGTTACCTGAAAAAAAAAACCCAATATTAATAAAGTAGGTTTTAACAGTTTCTTGTGTTACTTTGTTACATAAGCTATTCTAAATATAAAGTTAGAATGGTATCCTCTATTTCAGGGGTTGGTGGGAAAATCTGGCCCATTGTCTGTTTTGGTAAAAAAAAAGTAATCATCTGTTTTGGTAAAGAAGGTGACCAAGTCACAGCTACATTCGTTCATTTACATATCGTCTGTGGCTGCTTCCTGGCCTCTGCAGCAGAACTGGGGAGTTACAACCCAGGCTGGACGGCCCACAAAGCACAACAAATGTACCAAGTGGCAACTTACAGAGACAGCATGCTGACCCCTATTCTAGTTGATTAATGATCATTTGATTAATGATAATTTAAAAGATTCCGAAGGTTTGATTAGCATTTATTAGTTAGTGTTCATTATCACCATCACCGGCATTTAACAACTTAGTCCATAGAACCTCAAATTTGAGTATAATTTTCATGTTTTCAAAAAAAAAAAAATCTTAACAGAGAAATATAATGCTGGACCTCAGCTTTATTACCACTTTATATCTACTCTCTCAGGAAAATCAGGAGAAACTCTATCCCAGAAGGAATGTGGAGTATGGAGAATCCTAACCAACTAGGAGTTTATATCATGAAGAAACTACTCCCTTTATCTCATGAGATGAAAATTAAGAGAAAATCAAGTAACAACAAGTGCAATTCACTTTACAGACATTCAATTAAAACTAGCTTTGTGTAATGTAAACCCATAAATAAGAGATGATGAGAACTTGGTTACCTGCCAGAGGCACTGGATGCTCTATTATTTGCTGACTGTTTATTCTTATTTCTATCTTCAGTTGTTTTCTATTAAACAGAAAAGGCCATAGTTGGATTACTTCCCATAACTAGCACAGTGAGGCTTAGAAGTCAAACTGTCAGTAGTAAACAAATGTTTCTTAAATTTCTACAGGGTGTCAAGTACTCACTGGAAACAAAGGATGTTACATTTTAGAGAGAGTTGACAAACTATCTATATAAAAGGCTAAGTGACTGACCATACGTCTGTCCAAACATCCAACCATCCAGGACATATGACACACACTGCCAACTTAAAAATAAACGTTGACTCGCGCATGCGCGATACATATGCCCAACCTCTCATTATTGATGAATGCACCATGCATCCAGTCATGCTATAAACGCCATACATAGATTACTAAGAGAAATTATGAATTTGAATGTGGCATTTGGTGGGAAAGTTCTCCTTCTCAGAGGGGATTTTCGACAATGTCTCAGTATTGTACCGCATGCTATGCGATCGGCCATAGTACGAACGAGTTTAAAGTACTGTAGTGTTTGAGGATGTTTCAGACAGTTGTCTCTGAAAACAAATATGAGATCAGAGGATTCTGCTTATAGTAAATGGTTAGTAAAACCTGGAGATGGCAAACTTGATGGCAGTTTTCATTTAGGAATGGATGTTATTGAAATCCCCTATGAAATGATTTGTAACAGATCTATTATTGAAGCTACCTTTGAAAATAGTGTATCTTAATATTATTTATATTAAAATATTATTTATATTAAAAATATACCTAAATGTGCCGTTCTTTGTCCTAAAAATGAGCACATTCATAAATTAAATGAATAAATTTTGGATATACTTGATGGAGATTTTCACACCTATTTGAGTGATGATTCCATTGATTCAACGGATGATGCCAAAAAGGAAAATTTTCCCATCGAATTTCTTAATAGTATTACTCCTTCGGGAATGCCATGTCATAAATTAAAATTGAAAGTAGGTGCAATCATCATGTTACTGAGAAATCTTAATAGTAAATGGGGTCTTTGTAATGGTACTAGATTTATTATCACAAGATTGCAACCTAACATAATCGAGGCTGAAGTATTAACAGGATCTGCGGAAGGAGAGGTTGTTCTGATTCCAAGAATTGATTTGTCCCCATCTGACACTGGCCTCCCATTTAAATTAATTCAAAGAGTTTCCTATGATGACAGCATTTGCAATGACTATTAATAAATCACAAGGACAAACTCTAGACAGAGTAGGAATATTCATACCTGAACCCGTTTTCGGACATGGTCAGTTATATGTTGCTTTCTCTCGAGTTTGAAGAGCATCTGACATTAAAGTTGTAAATACTTCATCAAAAGGGAAATTAGTCAAGCACTCTGAAAGTGTTTTTACTCTTAATGTGGTATACAAGGAGATATTAGAATAAGTTTAATCAATTTATCAGTCATTGTTTATACCAATGTTGTTTTTATATCATGTTTTTGTTGTTTTTATATCATGATTTGTTATTTTTATATCATAGCATGTTGTTATTGTTAATTAATCAATTTATATATTATTTTCATATATATTTTACTAATTTTCTTTCATCTCTGACACTTCTATTATAGAGAAAGGGCAAATAGTGATATTAAAATATTTTGTATTTTAATTTTATAATACTATATTATATATATTACTTTGGCATGTAATTTTTTGCAGTAATGTAATTACCGCACAAATCTTTCTTCTAATTAATTTCCTTTCACTGTGCACAAATCTGTGCACTGGGCCACTAGTAAAAAGATAAACAAAGGTGACTCATGAAAGAGTCCAGTGACAGAGTGACTGGAGCGGAGGAAAGGGAGGGCCTCTCTGAGGGCTTGACATCAGAGCTAAGAAAAATGAACAGTAGAAGGGAGCCACCTGACGGTCTGTAGAAAGAAGGAACAGAAGTGCCAAGAGCCTGAGAAGGGAAAGAGTTTGGTAATGTTGAGAAACAGAAAGATGAATGCTGCTGAAGCCCAGTGAACAACGGGGAGAGAGGAGGAATATGTGGTCCATGTGTGGTCCAAGAAGAATCCCTGGAAATCCTTAGGGAATAGTGAGTTCACATGTATTCTCATGATGAGAATCCAACAGAGAGACTTTAGCAGGAGAGCAATTTGATTTCCAAATAAGAAAGAATAAAGTAGCAAGTAAGAATAAAGCTAAGGATAGATTCAATTAAAAGAAATATATTATGATCTTGTCATACGTAAATTACCTATTTTCATTTAGAATTACTTCTGTTAGACATTTCTAAGATGCTGTCTATAAATTCCAGAATACCCTTCTTCCTTTTTAGGAATAACTTCTCTACTCTACACAGACAGATGAGTTGCTAGCATTACAGATGTAAACATATCCCTAATTTGGCATTCGTCTTTATTCCTAAGGGAAGTGGTTAAGGACAATATATCTGAAACAAGGCTTAATGAACCGTCTCTAACATTTTAATAAAAAGCTAATAGTCTGTATTATAATAAAGTCCTATTCAAGCACAAGTTTTCAGCTAGCACTGTAATCTTTCCCAATAACAAATATACATAGCCACCAGTCAACTGCAACTATAAGTGATAAAGACTAAATTCAGGAGAAATGCAGACTAAAATTGCTATGCCATAAATTTTAAAAGTACCACACTCTGGTGCAATGCAGCATAGGGATAAATAATCCTACACACCACAGATTTGGCTCTCAAGGTTATAATAAAATGTTTCTGATAATGACCCTGTCCATCCATTTTAACACGCATGGCTGTTGATAAACATTTCTTCTTAAAGATTTTCATTAAAAATTTGTAAAATGTTTAAAGATGATATCCAAAGAAATAACTTTCACTAATTAAAACCTTGGCAACTGTTCCAGATGGCTGCATTTTTAAATGAAGACCTATAGAAACCTATCCACTTATTTCTGATATATTTAAAAGTATATTATCATTACTTCTGATAATTTTAATGAAAAATAAGTTTTATTGTATTCACTATTATATTTAACTTCCCTGAATTTAAAATTCTATTGAATTAAGAACCACTTGATAATACCATAATCAAAGATGAGTTTTCCACAGATAATTCAGAAGTATCAAACATGGAAAACAAAATAAAGTTGTATTTTGAGCTTTAAGATATAAAAGGTATAATTTTATATTAATACCTTTGCAGATTCAGTTGCACTGGTAGATCTTAAATTCTGTTGAGATAGTGGTGGGTCAACTGTTAAGTCATCATTCATTACCAACTTAACTTTCTCCTTGTTTTCTTCAAGGTCATCAGAAGTCACTTGCCCTTCCTTGGATTTCTCAAGTGCAGAAGCAACAAAGTCTATCAAAAGTGAATTATCTTCATTTTTGTCTGATTTCAAGGAATGATGGTTTTCAGTGAATTCTTCATTCTGATCTATTTTGAGACAGAGTAATAGCACTAAAACTCCATTGTAAATTAATAAGGTGGATAAGAGATTCATTTGCTTTCCACTAGATGTCATTAATCCCTTTTTCTTGCAAAATAAAATATGCAGAAAACTATCATATTCAACTTGAATAAACTTTTTTTCCAGTGATCTACAAAAGAGAAAATTGTTACTCAACCTAGTAAAACATCTGACGTACCAAACGCTTAGAAAATTAGTAAACAGAATGGAATAACTACCCTATACCAAAGACACACCAAAAGCTCTTGTTGATCTATAAACCAAGTAAGTCAGATGGCAATATCAATTGTCTTCAAAAGCCTGTTTCTTAGCTGTAACAAGAGGCTTTGCAAGTAGGAGGCACACATACCTATGCTACTACAGTTCTTAGTAGTGCAGATGTAAAATTGTATAGGTGCAGGGAGAACCAAGAATGCATGTCACTCTAGTATAGTTCACCACACAGACTAAAGCCACCCTCTAAAGAGTTTTATTCCCACTAAGATGCAGTGTTGCCTCTGATACAAAGGGGGCACTAAAGGCAGCTTATTTTTACATTATTTGTTATTATTATATTATTTATTTATATTATAACTGTAAACCTACTTTTGCCCACCTGTGCATTATTTCTTTTACAAATATAAGCGATTAAGTTCACAGATAAAATAAGATACAATAATTTGATATAATCACCTTTTATAGATGTTTTTCCCCCAGATCCTGGTGAAAGGGAATCTCCAAAACTTTCTTTAAGGGATGATGATGACAAACTTGTTAACCATGGATCCTGCTTAAAATAAAAGATAATAAAAAAGTACTTATTATGTTAGGTCAGTTCTCAAGATTTATGGAGGACAATTGCATTATTAAGACTATTTCATAAGTCTGACACCTGCATTTTTAGGAGTTTGCTGATGCAACACCAAAAGCTTGTTAAACTAGTGGAGGCTAAGATGCTTTACTTTCAAGCCTCCATGTCTTGATCATTAAAAGGGGTCACTAAAGCCTTAGCCAATTTGGCTCAGCAGATGGAGCGCCAGCCTGCGGACCAAAGAGTCCCGGGTTCGATTCCGGTCAAGGGCACATACTTTGATTGTGAGCTCCTCCCCAGCCCAGGCCCTGGTCAGGGCTTGTGCAGGAGGCAAACAATCGATGTGTTTCTCTCACATTGATGTTTCTCTCTCTGTCTTTCCCTCTCTCTTCCACTCTCCCTAAAAGTCAATGAAAAAATATCCTTGGGTGAGGATTAACAAAAAACCAAAAACACACACACAAAAAAAGGGGTCACTACAGAGCTATTCTAGTTCTTTAACAGATATCTCTACATTTGTTTTTAGCAATTTTTAAAATTTCTGCTACTCTAAAATCAAATCTCATAAGTATTTAAGGTAAAGATTTGATATCTATTTCTCTAATTCTCCATTCTAAGCATAAAGATGACAGTAGGTAAAAATCCTTACTTTGAAACAAATATTACTAGGTGTCCAAATGAAAGCAATTATAAAACCAAGTACATAGCTACTTACAAATATCTAAGATTTTATGCACCTCAGTTTTCTTCAAAATTCTAAAAATTACACTAAATGAAATCATTATATTTGTGTGTCTAAAGTAAACATCTCTTTATAGAACAGCAATCCAATCCATAGAGCAACTACTAAAATATAATGCAAATAGGTACAGGAAAAAAGGCAACAGAGGAATTACAATGGAAAACAAAAAATATGTGACTGACTTTATAAAAAGTCAATAAAGGAGTTATAGAGGAACAGTAAGAACAATATCAATTAAAACAACAACAACAGGTAAAATAAATACAAAGCAAACAGTAACAAATTGGCCCTATATATATTTACATTAAAAGTAAATAGACTAACATAAAATAAAATCTTTAAAAAAAAGTAAATAGACTAAATACTTATGAATGCTCTAATGGACTACCACTAAAAGGAGATTGTCAGACTTGATAAAAACATGACATTCAACTGTTATTACAAAAGAGTCACTTAAAGAAAGAGACACAAGTAGTTTGAAAGAAAAATGATAGAAAAATTTACCATGCAAACAATCGTCATAAAAAAGTTGACACATCACACAAAACAAACTGCAAGATAAGGAATATCACCAGATAGAAACATTTCATAATGCAAAATAGGGTCAAGACATAAGTGTATGATGTGTCTAATAACAGAGTCATAAAATACTAGCAAACTGAAAGGAAGTATAGACAAATTTGCAAGCATAACTGGAGATTTTAACACCTTTAGGTGGTACTAGGAGAATCAACTAGATAAAAGTCAGTGAGAAAGAAAAGACATCAATGATACTGCCAGGCACCTTGAGCAAAATAAAATTATAGACCTTTATATCTAACACCTACAGAACACATATTTTTTTGAAAAAGCAAATGGAACTTTCTCAAGATATACTTAGGCTGGGCCATAAAAATAACATTTTTTAAAATTTGAAATTATATAAGATATATTCTTTGATCATAAAATTACAATAAAATCTTTTGTATTGATTTATAATTTATCTAGAGAAGGTCCAAGTATTTGGAAATAAAATCATTAGGCACAAAATAACCAATTGGTCAGAAAAAGAGATCACAAGGGAAATTAAAAAATAGACTTAAAGAATGAAAATAAATGGCATCAAAAATTGGGTACTGCTAAAGCAGTGCACAGAGGGAAATTTATAGCTTTCGATGGTTTTATTATGAAGGATGCAAAAGGCTTTTAAAATCAGTGGACACATTTTAAAGGTAAGCAAATTAAACCCAAAGAAAGAAATAATAAAGAGTGAAAAATCAATGAAATTGGAAACAAACTATAGAGAAAATTAACAAAGCCAAAGTTGGTTCTTTGAAAAGTTTAATAAAACTGAGCAATGCCTATCAAGATTTAACAAGAAAGATAGAAATTATAAATTCTATATTAGAAATAAAAGATAGAATGCCATGATAACACAAATTTCTTAATGGCAGTTAGCCAGGCACCATGTAGTTCCATTTCCCTGATCTGCTAAAGCACATTATGGAGGAGGAATGTTCTTCCCATACTCATCCCCTCTGAAATGTGAGGTGGAAGTTTGCTAATGAGAGTGAAGTGTAAAGACGGGAGCCACATGTTCTCCCCTAATGATGACACATAGTAAACTTCTTGATGAAATCCTGAAAGATCACATTGACTTCCATTTCTTAATGTCCCTGAAAATATAGGACAGTGCCATCAACATTCAATAAATAAAACCATGAAAACACTGACACTGGCTACAATGTCCTTAGTCGGCATGGATAATAAAGGGTCACATACCAAATCTTACAAACTCAGGGGAGGTGGGCCCTATAAACTCAGAGACCAAAAGTAACCTCATAGGATGGTCTGAACATAAAAATTCCTAACTAAAAGCAGGTCATGGCAGGTAGTCACATCCTAAGCCTATGGCTTCCTTGACAAAGGTCAACCGTTACCTTAGGTGAGCCTATTATCTTTTTGCATCTAAGATAACATACCTAGGAAATGTCAATCCTCAGGGCATACCCACCTCACCAAAGCAAGAGGCCACAGAACCCCTCACTGTTACTTGTTTCCTGAATACCATCTGTGTGTGCTGTGAATGTTAATGGTTAGCTATCCCGCACCCAGCCATGTAAAAGAAGTATGTGTCTCTCCATTTTACTTTTTATCCAGTCCCAGAGATTTCCCTGCTTTGCTTTCTCCTACTCCCTAATCATTATACTACCAATGATTTCATGTATCCCTCCTGAGTCTCCTCCTTTGATTCTAATTTATAAAATAAGCTGCAAAACTGTCATTTTCCAGAAAATGTCCTCCATTTGTTGAGATTTTGCTTTGTGGCCACTGTTGTCAGTTTGGCTCAAACAAACTCAAAAATTCTCTACAGGTTTGGCCATTTCCTACACCGACACTGCCAATTATATAACGTAAAAATACATAAATAAAAATATAAAGTCTTACAATTAAAGTCATACAATATTGCATAGATTCAAAAGGGCAACATTTTCTTTTACATTCTACTTTCTTTGAAATTGGATGCATATTATAATTACTGTTGTGTTATGGCTTAATTGGCAGAATTTTATTATCTCATGGCAGTACACGATATAATGCTGTATCTTTGCTACATCTTATAATTGATGGTGTTTTAGACTCAATGAAATACAGTATATTAAAAAAAACATAAAATTATGTCCATATCAACTGCTGAAGAAAACATGTAACACACACACATACGTGCATAGAAATTTTCTCTCTCATGATTAGATGCCAAGGCCTGAATTGGAGAACACAGCTTGGCAGTTCAGCAGGAGTACTAACCTCAGGATCAAGGTCTTCAGAGAATGTTTTTTCCTCAGCTTCTGGCTGGCTGTCATTTGGCTCTGGGAGGGATGAAGATGCAGGATGTGCCTCTAATTCTTCCCGGAGGGCAGTTTCTTTCTCTTCTCCCAGCCCATCTTTTTCTTCCTGGAGCCTGTGCTTTTTCAACATGCTCCTTGGCCGAGGTGAGGGTGTGAAGTGGTTTTCTGCTTCAAGGCTGCTGCTGTTTTCTACTGAAAAATGAAATGCTTTAAGGTGGGTGTACAAAACCTAACCATGGCTTCAACAGCACCCCCAGGTGCCACCATGCTTCCTCCTGTGCCCATGCACCTGGCTGGCTGTCCGGGGGAGTCCAGAGGAAGCCCATGGCCCTTCTGTACACAGAGCTCCAGTGAACAGAGAGAAGCAACAGTTCATAATCCAAATTTTTAAAAATGGCTGCCATCCTGGAAGTAACTTCAGTTTTGTGAGAAGTTAGCTCCCCAACGTTATGAATTCTCATTGCATTAAAAAAAAATACTAAAACAAACAAAATAAAGCTGTGCCCTATACAACAATGGGACTCATCTCTAGCAAACCTTAGAGTCTGTGCTTCTGGGCTCTGTACATGTTACTCACCCTGGACCTCATAATCAGGACTGTGACGGTCCTGTCCAAGGACTTTATAGGTTGGGAAAGGAGTGGATTCTAAAGAAATAAATTGCAAGACAAAGGTGAGAGCTGTTACAGGTATGGAGGTAATGTCGGTACAGGGGCTGGGAGTGCTCGCTCTCATGGGAGGAAGCAATGAAGAACTTTATGATTTGAGCCCTAGCAGGTCTGCCTCAGTGGATAGAGTGCCGGCCGGCGGACTGAAGGGTCCCAGAATGGATTCTGGTCAAAGGCACATTCTTGGGTTGCAGGCTCGATCCCCAGTAGGGGGAGTGCAGGAGGCAATCAATCAATGATTCTCTCTCATCATTGATGTTTCTCTCTCCCCCTCTCCCTTCCTCTACTGAAATCAATAAAAATATATTTAAAAAATAACTTGATGATTTGAGTTGTTCTTTGAGTTCATGAAACTTCTCGAGCAGTCATTAAAATAGCTCAGTTACTATTTCAATTACTTCTAGGTTTAAAATAATAATCTAATGCCGGTATACTTTCAGCCCTCAAAACAAAATTTTTATATTAATTTCTGCCTAAATTTTACCTGTTCATATATTCATCTTTCCATTGTTCTACCAATGTAGTCTTCTGACAAAATTTCAAAACTAGACTAATTAACACCTTCCTCCTTTCTGCCTATAAATGGACTTATGAATGCTGCTAGAAATTCTACAACCACACCAGTTGGTACCTATGTAAATGCTTTATTGCCAATTTTAGCTACATCCTAAATGTTCAATCCAGATTCCAAGAGTCATCCTAGATTGTTCTCTCTGTTCCCCCATATCCAAGCATCACTTAATAGAATTGTGTGTGTGTGTGTGTGTTGGGGGGGGGGGCGGGGGGAGGGCGGAGATAAGGAGTGGTTCCTTAATACATGTCAAGCATGTCAAACTAATGTTATCAGTGATATCTACTCTGTAAAAAATGTAATTTACCAGTACAATATTTAAGGTTGATAGAAAGGAAAGATAATTTTATGCCAGTTAACATCAAGTACTATTTTCCCTGTAAAACAGAAAAGAAAGAAGACCGTAGGACACAAAACCCTTAACTTTCCATGCCCATGTTTCCGTGTGGTGGCCTAGGGGACCACAGAGGGGTTGGTTCCTGCTCACTCCATCTTTGGTCCACTGTGCCTGGAGCTCAGTGGAATTATGGAGAAACTACTGTAATTCCAGATCACGCCAGGAATTTACTCTCAGAACATTGAGTTTCAGGGGATTTTTCCTAGGGAACAGAGAAACTAAATGGAGAATCCTCTTTCTAACAGGAGGCTTAACAGCAAAAACAACAAAACTCTCTTCCTTCAACTATATAAATGCCAAACAATATTCTGGCAAATGGTGGCATGGAAATGATTTTTAAGGACTAGTTCCAGTGCTGCTATAACTTTAATCTCTGGAGTATGAGATGGATTAGAAAGGATTCCATTGCAGTTTCATCCCTAAAAACAAAGTCATAGACTGAGGCAAGGCTGGACCCAGGAGGTTCCGGAGGCTCAGTGGTGGATGGGTGAAGGTACTTCAGCCTTCTATCAGGCACGAGCAAAGATGCTACACTAAATATACCACTGGACGTCCAAATTATGGGTTTCCTCCATGGTTCTATTATTTTTATTTATGTCTGTAAAATTGAAAAGTTAAGTCTGATTATTTTCCCCCTCTTAAATATGAAGGCAGTTTGTGCCTGGTTATCTTAAAATAACTTTTCAAGAAATGCAGTTATAATGATCTAACAAATTACCTGAAGATGTGTTTTTGATTGGAAGAATTCTGGGTTTAGGCTTCATTTGAAGTTTCTCTTTTTCAGTTTCCTGGTCTTCATTTTGAGACTCAGATAAGGGATTTACAACCCTGTCTTCACAATTCCCAGGTGCCATTTCCTCGTCTTTTTTATTAGAGAGGCTTGGCTCCTCTTTCATTGGGTCACTATATGATTTCTTGGTTTTTAAAAAAGACAGTTTAGGAGAATTATTTTCTTCATCATCTGATATCTGGAAATCATTTATTGTTTTCTTAAGTGAATTTTCATCTATGGAGGTGTCAGAAAAATCACCTAAGGAAACTGAAAAACAGAAGAAAAAAATGTCTTCAGTAGTGTATCTTAAAATTTGGAAGGTTACATTAAGCAAAAGATTGCCTTAAAGATTATAAATAAACTTAGGCAGTTTTTATTGGCATTTATAAAATACAAATTTCAATTTCATTATTTTATTCAAAAGATACTTATCAAGTATGAATAGTGGTGCCAAGCATTGTCCTTGCCCTGAGAAAAATCATCCAAAATTTTCTCAAAATAACAGATGGCCATGAGATATTTAGATTTTGAACTATAAAACGTTTATATGTAAACAACTTCATTAGATTTTACTATGAGAATAATAACACAAAATGTTAACTATATGGCAATGATGAAATAAATGATTCATTTAATCATAAGCATTTTTCACTGAATCTTAACGCATAAAACACTGAATTTCAAGTTTAGAATTCTGTATGTTTACATCTAAATGTTAATATTTTTATATAATCAAAAGAAATCAGTACTGAAAACTGAGCCCCTATTACAGCCAAAAAAATATGATTTATAAAAAGCATTATAAAAGTGATTTTGATGTGCATGGAAGTTTAGTCCTATGGCCCCTAGTTATTAATTCACTGTAGAGGCTCATAGAGTTGATCTTAAAGATGAACTTAGTTTACCACTGACAAGCATCCTTTTACTGCAAACCTACTGACAGTTAATTTATATTTTCATATTCACATTCAGAAACAACCAAGGATAATCATACAACTTCTTGAAAATTAAGAGTGACTTTTTACTCAATATAAAGTTGGAAATCTAACCCTAGTGAATTCACAAATACAATTTTAGCATAAGTATTTTTTTTTTTTTGAGGAATGAGCTAACTATAACTAAGAAAACAAAAAGAAGAAAAGTGGTTTACTGTTGCATATTCTCACATACCAATCTCATCACTATCAAAGTCATCTGAGTATTCAGAGCTCCTTTGTCTGGCTGAGCGAGCTGTAATTGCTTTTATTAGCTCATCCTGAAATAAAAGAATTAAAATCAATTTCCACCCAAATATGAGGTATCATATTTAGAATTAATTATTTAAACAAAAAGTGCTTGCTTAATGACTGCTTTCAAACTCAGGTTTTATTCATCTAATAATAGTCACTGAAAGCCAACCTATGCCAGGAACCCAAGTCCCCAGACTCAATGCAGAACATTACAGATAAGGTTCCTCTCCTCACGGAGCTTACAGTCAAATTGGAGGAGACAGACTATCAAATAAGGTAATTGAGGAGACTCAGGCAGGATTTATTATAAACTGGCATCTTGGAAGAAACTAGTACTTTTAAAGATCTTTTGTTTCTGAAGATTGCAGTAATGGATGTAATCAACACTGCAAATTTAGAGGCTGAGTTCAAAACTGTGATGACTGGACAGAGAAAACTTCAATGTTGTTATATTTCAATAGGGAAAAACCATATATAAACCATATTTTCATGTATATGAAAACACCAATTTAAAGTTGCTATTCGACTTTGAAAAGCTAACTTAACTTTTAAGTAAGTAAGAACCTATCATTCAGGCTAGTTTGGAAATCTTAAACACACAAACACAATACCACAGCCCAAACACAACCATCTGCAACATTTTAAAAGCGATGTAAGTCTTACTCCAGCTTTATATAGGCCTCTTCCAAAATTTAGTTCAAATCAAATGTTCCTAACACAGTGTTTACTTATAAAATCATTTCAAATAGTTTACCTGGAAAGTAGTTCTTTTGGTGACTTTTGGACTCTTTGTATATGCCAAAGTTGTGCTAAAAACTTCACCAGACATAGTGTATGGGATCTTTTCTTTTTTCTCGTTACCTTTATAAAATGTTTAATAAACAACAGTAATAATTCAACCTCTGACGGTGGCTGAAATATTAAAACAACCAAATTAGACATTTTTTCATGCTTGAGAGTTTCTAATATCACACTTAGTGCCCCTCAAGGCCAAACAAAAGCAAGAAAAGCACCATGTAAACATTGAGGTACATCTACACTTAACGTAGAGTTCTTGTAAAGATGTATCAAATCTTCATAACAAGTTTGTTTTTAAAAAATATTCAAATTGAAGTTATCTTAAAATAATTTTGCCACAATGTTTTAAAGACGAACCAATAAATGAATGTAACCCTATATAATAAAAGGCTAATATGCAAATTGACCAAATGGTGGAACAACAGGTCTATGTTGCACACAGACCACCAGGGGGCAGATGCTCAATGCAGGAGCTGCCCCCTGGTGGTCAGTGAGCCAGGGCTGGAGAGCGCAGTGGCAGTGGGGGGAGCCTCTTCCGCATGTGGGGCAGCGCTAGGGATGTCCAATACTGCCAGCTTAGGCCCGCTCCCTGGGCCTAAGCATCAGGTGGACATCCCCTGAGGGCTCCCGGACTGTGGGAGGGCACAGGCCAGGCGGAGGACCCCCCTCCTCAGTTAAGGGACCCCACCCCCACCCCCAGAGCATGAATTTCGTGCACTGGGCCTCTAGTAGATTAACAGGATACACTGTTGCCAACTCAACTACAAATATTATTTCTCACCTCTCTTGCATTCAAAAATTATAACATTCCAACAAAACAGTCATATACTTATTTAAAAGGCTACCAAGAGGATTACCTGCATAAAAAAAAGATAACACCACCGGAAGGAAAGAAAAAAAAAAAAAGCTTGCAGTGCTAGGGAAAGAGAAAGATCCTAAGGCTAGCCTGCAAATAGAGGCATTTTTTTCCCAAGCCACTGTTCCCTCTTACAAAGTGTTAATAGGGTTCGAAAAAAGGAGCCCCGCGGTGGGCGGCATTCAAGTGCGTGTACACAGGGGCCCGGGAGCGTTTCTCAGCCTCGGAGCGGAGGCCGGGTCCGGGGCACCCGCCGCCGCGCCCGGGGCCGCTCCAGGGCGGCCAGGTGGCGCGCAGGTGCCGGCCGCCGCTCCCCGCGCCGCCGCCCGCCAGCGCCGGACCCTCGCCTGCCCGCGCACACTCGAGCGCCGTCTCCGCCCGTTCCTCCGCGACTCCCCGCCTCTCCCACCACCAGGTCCCACGTCCTGTACCCACTCCTGCCGAGGGCTCTCCGCGACCCCGAGGACCGAGCGGCTGGACTCGGGGAGGGGCCTCTTCCCAAGGCCTGGGCCCGGCGTCTCCGAGACTGGGAACGGGAATGAGCCAGGGGGCGGGGCTAAAAACGGAGGTGGTTGGCGGTTGCTAGGAAACAGCGTCTCCGGAAGGAAGTGACTTCCCCACTGCCAGGTCTCTCGGGTACCCAACACCTCCTAAAGGGCCCCACGCGTCGCTGGGGCAACCGTCCAGATGGAGGAAATGACATCATCCCTCTGGGCCCTGGGGGCGGGGGGCGCCTCGGCCGCCTGGGCTTCCGCTGTTGCCTAGGAGACCGGACCCGTCCCGCGCCCACTCGCGCGCCCAGAGCCTTGAGCCAGCGGAACGAGGGCCTCCATCCGCACCTGCTGCGTGAGCCGAAGCGTATTCCCTTCGTTTTGCCACAAATAGGACAGGAAGCCCGTGACTCGGCCTGACAGAATAGTGTACGGACGAATGGGACCGGAGAGCACGGCGGTGACGTCTGCAGACGCGGGAGTCTGACTGCAGGTTTGAATGTTGGCGCCCCTTCCCTAGGCCCCTGTGAAGTCTGAAAGTTAACATGGCTGTGCCCCAGTTTCCTCTTCGGAAAAAAAAAGGGGGGGGGAGGGGGGAGATAATAAGAATGGCCACCTTAACGCCTTGCTGGGTGTATAAATGAAATAATACAGGTGGAATACTTGCAAGAGTGCCTGGGGTTGAATTCAGTCAATATCAGATACACTCTTGATGCAACTCAGCCACAAAGGACCTAGGGCAGTGATGGCGAACCTAGGACACGCGTGTCAGCACTGACACGCGTAGCCATTTCTGATGAAACATTTACTGCTCCTGAGGATGAAACATTTGCCGAGGATGAAACATTTGCTGCTCCTGAGGATGAAACATTTGAGAAATAATGTTTTTTCCTCAAAGTGACACACTACCTGAGTTATGCTCAGTTTTTTGGCGAAGTTTGACACACCAAGCTCAAAAGGTTGCCCATCACTGGCCTAGACAGAAGTCGCCCCTTGTCCACACTGCTGAAAACTCATTCCAAGTGTTGGTAGTATTTCTTTGTGGGATCAGGACAGCGGAAGACTCATGGAAGGGAAATACCAGTACCTTGAGGAAAGACAACTATGACCAACTACACTGTTTAAGTGTGTTCATCAGCATCTTATGAGTGATGGAAACTGGCAATTTTTAGTCAAATATACCAGTATGTATTCTTTTATAGTGTCACGTAGAGACACATGAATTACTATATAGCAAGAGAAATATGATTTCTCATTCAAACTCAGAACTTGTCATCCTAAACAAATTATTTTTGTTACCAGAGTAGTGTCCTTAGTTAACTGCCCTCTACAAATACTGTTCTAGACAAAGATGCATGTTCTGAATGGATACTATCTCTACTCCCTGTGTATTGCTAACTGTCTTGTGCCTAGTATAATTCTGCATACTTTACTCATATCATTTAATTCAGTCTTTCCAAAACTCTGTAAAATTGCTGCTTTTTATATCTGCACTAGTGACCCAGTGCACGGATTCGTGCACATTGAAAGGAAATTAATTAGAAGGTGGCTGGCGGGGCAGGAATGGGCGACATGAGCCCGACATGCCCTGGAGCCAACCTCCCACGGCCCCTCCCCGGCCAGCACACCTGGGGTGGTGCCTTGGCTCCAAGGGCGTCTGCAGAGTGAGTGGGGTCCCTCTGGCAGGTGGAGTTCCTTAGCCTGGCCTGCTGGGATCAGGCTGAAACCAGCTCTCTGACATCCCCCGATGGGTCCTGGAGTGCGAGAGGGCACCCTGCAAAGTTGCTGTCATTCAGGGTGTGGAATGCAAACACAAGTGTGCAGTAAACCAGATTCAGGGCCGACAGTGCCCCAGCATAACCCATGGTCGAAGGTGGAATCGCGTGGCCCCATGAGGAATTGGGCTCCCTCCTCTCTGGTTTTGGGGTGTGTCACCCGAAAACCGCCACTGCCAAGTCACTGCAGCTTGGCAGCTCCTGCGTGGTCAGTGCTTGTCATGGTGACCAGTGAGACGGGCGGAGGGACACTTAGCGTACTAGTCTTTTATATATATAGATTTTACATTTAAAAAAAAAAGGCGATATGATAACATCTCGAGATTCAGTGTTTGAAAATATATTATTTTCACCTGTGATATCTCCCAGGCAAGACTCGTTTGTTACATAGACCCTTATATTATTGTGGTTTTAAGAAATCTTCATTTTTAATAATGTTTTGTATATACAAAAACCACATTGTTATTACTTAAGGAGCTGATCTAGTGTTTTATTTCTTTCCTGATCAGTAGCACACGTTGCATAAGGTATTTTTATGTGTCATCCCATGTTAATCTCCCCCTTTCATTCACCTGTTTAAAATTGCTTGGCCCCTTCCTGCTTTGAGCTCCTTCCTTTTAAGACAAATATGGTTTTGAAATAGAAAAGAAACATCACTAATTTACATGTTTTGGCACAAACACAAACTTTATGAGTTTTTGTGGAATTAAGATCTAGTATTGAAGAAAGCCCAGGCATCACTTAGTAGGAAATTTCCTTGTAAAAGGTCATTTATTTCAGGATTTTCAAGGGAAGAAGGGCCAGAATCCAATGGTAGTTGACGAGAATAAAACAAAACTTCAACACTACTCACAAAAACTCATTTTTATTTTGCATTGCACTCATTTTCGAATTCCATCATCATCACTATTATCACCATCATCCTTTGGTTCCAGGAGGGGAAGGAAATCTCACGGCATGCATTAGTAACCACATTCCAGCAGATGGCAGCAAAAGATTTAGCACCTGGGACTATATGGCAGGAACATACTCATTAATATTTTTGGAATATTTTACTTTTCTTAGAGTGACTTAAAAATACATTTAAAAATAAACTACTTTAGAAACAATTTCACAGAACTTTTTAAATCATCAGCTTTTTCTTTATATTATAAAGTTAGAAAATTAGTAGTTTAATGTGACAATAAATATTTTGTATAAATATTTTTGAAAGACTGTATAAGCTGCTTACCTGCCAGTCCATCCCCTACTCCCAAACTCAGCCGTGATCATTGTTAATAGGTAGGATTATTTTCCATACTATCTTTCCTGTGCATATAAAAATGTTCACGTTACATGTGTTCTTCTATAACCAGTTTTTTTTTTCCACTTGAATATCCTTTTCATGTTAATCAACTACTGAATTGTGCATAATTCCTTGGTTATACGATTGTGTATATTTAAGAAAACAATACTCATGTCCCTTTAACTTGTTTCAATTTTTATGAGAAGGCTTGAATAAATGTTGTGGCATACTTATTTATTTTGGATAAAATCCTAGGGGTGGAATCATTGAGTATATGCACATGAACTCTCTTTATACTTATTGTCAAAAATGCCTTCCAGAAAAGTTTTTACAGCACACACTCCAATGTACATCATAAGAAAAGTGTTCACCTAAATGTATTCATTATTCAGCCACTCTTATTGACCTTTGTAAGTTGCAATTTTGTTTGCTAAATATTTTTTTCTTATTTTTTCCTGTGCAAGTCTGTTTATTGTCTCCTTTAAATATACTGTAATTTCATATATTGGTACAAATAAAAACTGAAATGTCAAATAAAAATATAAACATATTTTTTTTTAGTTTTTAACAGGTAATATTAAGGGTTAAAGGAAGGAAGAATTATTTAAATATAACTGGAAGATGTTCTGTGGGTAAAAATAAAACTTTTCAAATTTCCTTAATTATATAACTATTATTTCTAGCATTAGGAAGAAACTATTCAATATAGTTCTCTTAAGGAAATCCATTAGGTCAGAGGAACTAAAACTAATATAAATTGAAGCTCTTTGTGTTTAAAATGGGCTATGATTAATGCTAAGGCATTACTAAATTTTTGTATGTAACTTTACAGGCACTATATTTGTCCAATCATGGGTTTGATTTTTGGCATTTTATGTATATGTATTATAGTCAAACTTAAGTAAACTTTGATAAAAAGTTGGTTATGCAAGTTTCTTAACCTTAAAATAAACTTTTGTAAATCCTGAGTAAATATCTAAGGTGATTCTATTATATCTTGGCCTGGATTCAAACGTCAACTTTTCGTTTTCTAACAGCAAGTTTATGCAACCCATAGCCAACTGATTTTTTTTCTGTTAGGAAGAATGAGTAAGGAATATACCCTGAAAAATCTGATACAAACTTTTTCCTGCATTATATATTACGATGTCTCTTTTCCTTCTATAATTAAAGCCCACAAATATTTTTGCTAATTAATTTTTATTTTTTAAACAAACGTTTCCCCTTAAAAAGCCAATATTGCATGTGTTAGATAAAGACCTTTTTCCCTATTAACTGTGAGTGAATCTGGTTTCTGTTTTTGTTATTTGCTGTAAGTTTGGGAGTGATGTGTGTCTGGGGTTGGTAGGTATTAGATAAAAATCAGTGATGCATATTAAGTTATAGATAGTATAGATTTTGTATTTTTTTAAATATACTTTTATTTCAGAGAGAATGGGAGAGAGAGATAGGAACATCAATGATGAGAGAGAATCATTGACCAGCTGCCTCCTGTGTGCCCCACACTGGGGATCCAGCCTGCAACCTGGGCATGTGCCCTGACCAGGGATTGAACTGTGACCTCCTGGTTCATAGGTGGATACTCAACCACTGAGCAGCCACACAGATGAGGCTATTTCTTATAGTTTAAAAAAGAATTGCCATTCTAGTTGTTCTTTACTGGACACTGTATTTTGATTTTGTCCTTCAAAATCTTTGTGTACAACGATTGACAGAATGACCTAGTTATGGTTTAACATGTGCAAAGGAACAATTCCTTTTAAGGTCTGAACACTGCTAACCCAGCCTGAGCTTAGGTTAGCATCTTCCTAGGAGATGGGTTGTTCCACTCTTGGTTCATGTGGTGAACTTGTAAATAACCAAATGCAATGACTTTTCTATGTTATTCAAAAGATTCTTTGAACCTAAATGTAGAATTTTATATTTTAATGTGTTAAATAGCATTGTATGGTTTGGGGCATCTTTTTTCAATCTTTCAATCTACAGAAAACTTTTTCAGTTCTATGTAATCATCCAGACTACTATTTTTCACTTTTGTATTATCCTGAAATTTAACAAGTACATATGTGCATGTGGCATGTGTTCATACAAGTTGTTTCTTAAAAGTATCATTAGGATTTTTAATTTATGCATAATCATGGTTGCCTTTCTAACCAATGAAAGGTAATGAAAGGTGATTTTGCTATTTTCCTGAGGTGGTGAATATAGACTGCTCTTTTAGAATTGAGAGCCTGAGCAAAAAAGAATCTCCTAGGTTCATATGAAACCTGAAAACTAGTTTTCCTAAAACCATAATACTGAATCTGTCCATCATTACTGGAATATAAGTCCACTCTGTATGACTGTTTTATACTAGAAATAAACTAAACACTAAATAACTAATCTTGCAGGTGTCTATATAAGTAATGAAAATGTAAATAATAGTTAAAGAAATGCAGAACTCCATGACTACACGACTGCTTCTGAGCCTGCCTTCCCACTCTATCAGGCAAATCTATATTTTATTATTAACACACACTTCATTTTGGAAGCATCTTTTAAATAGAAATGTCAGTTTTTCTAATCTTCCCACACAGCATCTTTCAAAACCCTTCACCACAATTATATACTCCACAAAACCTTTCTTAATTGACCAAATATAATGTGAAAATTGTCTGTGGGAATCTACTTTTATTCCTCCATGTCCTGATTTTAAAATAGAGAGATTTCATCATTATTTTGATTAATTAAATAAACAAAAATGACTAAAAATAAAAAGATTTCAAAAACACAAAATTAAATATAATATAAACATTCTTTATGGTCTATTTTTATTTTTAGTCTGTTAACTCCTACCTTTGTTACATCAAGTATCATAAATGTTTAATAGTCCATGTCTTACTCATTGTAGAATACAATCCAAAAAACAAAATAAGAATTGTGGAAAAATCACCTCAATATTTAATAAATGCCAAATTCATATTGTTAAAATAAATCAGTGAATTTAAAATTAAAATACTTTCTGTACTGGTCACTCAAATAGGGAGATAGATGATTTATTTCAACAAAGGCATACCTCGTTTTACTGTGTTTTACTTTACTGTGCTTGGCAGATACTGCACGTTTTACAAATTAAAGGTTTGTAACAACCCTGCATCAAGCATGTTTGTGGGATCCAATTTTCTAACAGCATTTTCTCACTTCATGTCTCTATGTCATACTTTGGTAATTCTCATAATATTTCAGACTTTTTCATTATTATTATACTTGTTATAGTTATCTGTGATTAGTCATCTTTAAAATTACTATTGTAATTGTTTTGGGGTGCCATGAACTATGCCCCTATAAAACAGTGAAGTTAATTGATAGGCTGTATGATTTCAACTGCTCTCCCAAGTGGCCATTTCCTTCTCTCTCCTTCTCTTTAGGCCCCTCTACTTCCCGAAACACAACAGTATTGAGATTAGTCCAATTAAGGCAAAAAGGAAGAAACTGGGAGACATCTGTAATACTATCAATAATAAAAAGTTTTAAAATAATAAGAAAGCAATTCTACAGTATTCAAGAGAAAGGAAGAATTGCATGTGCCTTACTTCTCACAATCTAGAAATGATTAAGTTTAGAGAGGAAGGCATGTCAAAAGCCAAGACAGGTTGAAAGCTAGACCTGTTGCACCAGGTAGCCAATTTACAAATGTAAAGGAAAAGGTCTTGAAGAAAATTAAAAGTGCTACTTCAGTGAACACACATATAAGAAAGAGAAATCGCTCTACTGCTGATGTGAAGAAAGTGTTAGCGATCTGGATAAAGACCAAATGAGCCATAACATTCCTTTAAACCGAAGCCTAATTCCCTTAAACCAGAGCAAGGCCCCAACTCTCTTCAATTCTATGAATGCTGAGAGATGTGAGCAAGCTGCAGGAGAAAAGCTTGAAGCTAGCAGAGATTGGCTCATGAGGTTTAAGGAAAGAAGCCGTCTCCATAACATAAAGATAAGAGGTGAAGCAGCAAGTGCTAATGTAGAAGCTGCAGCAAGTTAACCAGAAGACTATGTAAGATAATTAATGAAGGTGCTACTCTAAACAACAGATTTTCAATGTATACAAAACAGCCTTATATTGGAAGAAGATGCCATCTAAAACTTTCATAGCAAGGGAGGAGGAGTCAGTGCGTGGCTTCAAAGGACAGACTGACTCTCTTGTTAGGGGCTAATGCAGCTGATGACTTTAAGGTGAAGCCAATGCTCATTTAGTATTCTGGAAATTCTATGGCCATTAGAAATTATGCTAAATCTACTCTGCCTGTGCTAAATAAATAGACAAACAAACAAAACCTGGTTGACAGCACATCTGTTCACAACATGGTTTACTGAATACTTTAAATAAATATTTTGTTGAGAAAACAAAAGATTCCTATTAAAATACTAGAGGCCTGATGCACGAAATTCGTGCAAGAGTAGGCCTTCCTTTCCCCAGCTGCCGGCACCAGCTTCCCTCTGGTACCCGGGACCCGGGCTTTCCTGCAGCCACTGGCAGGCACCCGGGACCCGGGCTCCCCTCATAGAAGGATGTCCGGTCTAATTAGCATATTATGCTTTTATTATTATAGATGACTGCTCACTGGCAATGCATTTGGTTACCCAAGAGCTCTGATGGAGATGGACAACAAGACTAATTTTGTTGCAATACCTGCTAACAAAGCATCTACTTTCAAGTCTTATTATTTAAGAATTCAGTGGAATTATTTAAGTAACTGCAGATGTGGTGGAAATAGCAAGAGAACTAGAATTGGAAGTGGAGCCTGAAGATGTGACTGAATTGCTGCAGTCTCATGATAAAACCTAAATGGATAAGGAGTTGCTTTTTATGGATGAGCTAAAAAAAAGTAGTTCCTTGAGACAGAATCTAATCCTAACAACTATTAGGATTGTTGAAATGGCAACAAAAGATTCAGAATATTACATAAACTTAGTTGATAAAGCAGTGGCAGGATTTGAGAGGATTCAACTTTGACAGAAGTTCTACTGTGGCTGAAAACTATCAAACAGCATCACGTGCTACAGAAAAATCATTTGTGAAAGGAAGAGCCAATGGATGCATCAAATTTTATTGTTGTCTTATGGTAAGAATTGCCTCAGTTACCCAACCCTCAACAGCTACCACCCTTATCAGTCAGCAACCATCTACATTGAGGCAGGACACTCTATCAGCTAAAAGGTTATACTTAATGAAGGCTCAGACAATAGTTAACATTTCTCAGTAAAGAAAATATTTTAAAATTAAGATATTTACATTATTTTCTTAGATATACAACTTTTTCACTCTTAATAAACTACAGAATAGTGTAAATATAACTTCTATACATGCACTGGAAACCAAAAAAACTTGGTGGCTTGCTTTATTACAATATTCACTTTATTGTGGTGGTCTGGAACCAAATACACAATATGTCATAGATAAATATCTTGTTCATGAAGTTGTGTCACATCTGCTATTAGGGAAACTGACCTAAGACACTCTCTTCACTGGAGTTGGCCAATCCATACCCTAATGCCCTGTGTTATCATGACTCAGCTAGTTTCTGTGACCTTTTAGCTCCCATTCTTGCTATTAATGGCATATATCTCCAAGGTTCAACTTTTCACTTCCATGGAGACAACTATGATCTGAATGGTGGAGTCAGCATGATCATTCTGGGAAGAATTTAGAACCCAAAAGTCTTGTAGCATTCTTACATAAATGCTTTTTTTATAAAATAGCTTCTACTAAAAACAAAACAACAAAAACAAACCTTTACTATGTTATTAAATGTTGAATAGATTATGAATTCAGGAGTTTTAAACAGCATTATCCAAGAGGAATCTATCTATATATATGAAAGGCTAATATGCTAAGTGTCCGACCATCCAACCAGTCGCTATGATGCATACTGACCACCAGGGGGCAGATGCTCAATGCAGGAGCTGCCAAGATGCAGTAACTTGGCAGCAGTGGTTCTTGGGTGATGCACCCTAAAACTATAGAGGAGGGAGCCCGATTCCTCACTGGGCCACGCGATTCCACCTTCGGCTGTGGGTTATGTTGCTGCTGGGGCATTGTCGGGCCTAATTCTGGTTTACTGCACACTTGCATCTGCATTCCACACCCTGTACGACAGCAACTTTGCAGAGTGCCCTCTTGCACTCCGGAACCCCTCGGGATGTTGGAGAGCTGGTTTTTGCCCAATCCCCACAGGCCTGGCCAAGGGATGCCACCTGCCAGAGGGACCCCGCTCACTCTGCAGACACCGAGGAGGGACCACGGGAGGTTGGCTCCAGGGTGAGTCCGGCCCTTCTCGCCCAGTCCTGCCCTGCCACCAGCCACTTTCTAATTAATTTCCTTTCAATGTATATGAATCTGTGCACCAGGTCACTAGTTTTTTATATAAAAGTAATCATCATAGATGTAAACTAAAAGGCAAGGCAAAAAGTAGTGGTATACCAGGCAAAAATTAAAAGTTTTGAAAAAGCTCTTATTATTCCATATGAGAAAATATAATAAGCTTTTAGAAGTAGATAAATTTTCTAATAACATTTTGTTCATTAATGCATATTTCTAATTTCCATTTAGGCAAGCAATTCTTTATAATGTAGAGTTTATGATTACATAAGCATTAAAGATTTTATCTACTTGTATGCTATCAGGCAAATCTACCTAAAACATTTGTGGTTTTGATGTGAGATTTTGCAGCTATGAAGCTTGATTTCTTTGCAAGTTCTGCAATTTGTTTAAGTTTATTTACATAAGGAACACTAAATTAGCTTGTTATACTTAGAGTCATTCAAGTATGTCCAATTTGCATACCCATAATTTGAATCCCACGCATTCAATTTAATCTTCTTTCCATTGCTTTCTCTGGCTCCCTTCAAAAGATTAAGAATGACATATATATTTTTGGATGTTTCCTACTATATGTCCCAGAAAATTTAATTCAGAATATTTTTGTCTTTTATTTTAAACCATTTTTTTTTTTTTCTGGAGAATGGTGAGAATCTGAAGATGTGAGCATCTCTAAGGATTTTGCATCTATTCCAAACATGCATGCTTGCAGAAGCAACTGTTACAATGTCCATTCTTTTAATATAAGATTCCACTTAGAACTTTAGCATGGATATTGGAGGTACTTTTAAGAGATTTTGATATTTTTATTTGGATATTGCTATGATTTCTGGATAGCCCTTCATGTATTTCTGTGGGCGGCCTTTCATATTGTCAGAGAATGCCACTTTATTTTACTGAATAACTGTTTAGACATTTACTCTTCTCTATAAAAATTCTGGTAATTTTAGCCTGAAGCAACAGGTCTTCTGCTCTTGGAAATATTTCTATTTTAAAAAGAACTTTAACTTTTAAATCAAAGTAACTAATGTATAATATAACAATAAAATGGTACTGAAGAGCTTCTAATAAAATAAAATGGTTCCCTCATTCTCCCAAACCACCAATTCTCACCCTCAGTACTTCTAAAGTCAACAAACATTAACTGAAGGTTTATTTGTAATGATTTCCCATAAAAAAATCATCTCTAAAAATATAACTCAACTCCTATACTTTGATTTATAGTTTTAAAACATTTTCTATCTAATTCCTCATGTAACAGACATGATTTAGCTTACTCACACCCTGCCACCAATATCTAATTGTATTAATTTTGGATTATTCAACTACTTTTCTTTAAATTAAAAAAAGAAACAAAATAACAAAAAACAAATCAAGCCCCCCTCCCCTCTCTCTGTAGAAACACATATGTTATATAATCTGAAGCCAAAAAAAAAGACATAAAATTGGCTTGTTTGCCCAGTATGGCAACAAGGTCACCAGTAAGATTTATGTCATTTCTGCTAAGATTTATAATACAGTATCCCTTAGCAGCGTATTGTTATAGGCAGCACTTCAGATACTTATTTTGCTTCCTATCTAAAAATTTTTCCGGAAGATGAATAATATTAATAATAACAATAACAACAATAGCTACCATTGTTGTTTAGTAATTTTAGGCCTTCTCTAAATTCCTTCTATGTTCTTTGAAATTCTTACCATGCCCATTGGTAAGAATTTCAAAGAGGTATTATTATGCCCATTTTATAGATGAGGAATCAAAAGCACAAAGAGATTATATCACTTATCTGCTCTAGTTACTATAATTGGCAACTTAACCCTCTCAACATTTAGTGATGAAAAGCAACCGTTGTTTATACTCATGGATTCTGAGTCAGAAATTGGGACAGTACCCAACAGAGAATGCTTGCCTCTCTACTTCAAGAGGCTAATGCTGACACTGAGTTATTCTGCTTTTCTTTTGCTATTGACTTGTAGTTTCTTTCCACTGTGCTTGGAAAAGTACTTGAAACTTCTTAAATTTATTAAGACTTGTTTTTGACCCAACATGTAATCTATCCTGAAAACTATTCCATGTGCTCCTCAGATGAAAGTATATTCTGCTTCTGTTTTGTACAATGTTTTGCACATGTATTTTAAGCCTTTTCCAGAATGTCATATAGTTTAAATCATATAGTATTCAGCCTTTTTAGATTGGTTTATTTCATCTATATATATAAAGAAGTAATATGAAAATTAGGTTGGTACGCTGTAATGGTCACGACCAGCTCAGGAGGAGGGGCCGCGAGAGAACAACATGCAGGCGCGGCCCGGAGCCTGAGAGAATAACACACATGGGTGCCAGCTCCGAGCCTCCCAGGCATGGCTGGGGGCAGGCCCCCAGCAGACATACACAGGGGGGCATGCTCCGAGCCGCTGGGGCCAGACTCCGGCTTAGGCCTGCTCCCCAAGCCATCCTGAGGGACCCCGGACTGTGAGAGGGGGCAGCCTGGACTGAGGGACCCCCGCCCCCAGTGGGCCTCTAGTTTAGTAATATGCAGTTAAGGTTTCTCTATGTCTTCTCATGGTTTGATAGCTCATTTCTTTTCAGCATAAAACAATATTCCATTGTCTGCATATGCCATCATTTATTTACCCATTTACCCAGTGAAGGACATCATAATAGCTTCTGAGTTTGGGTGATTATGAATAAAACTACTGTGAACATTCATGTATTGGCCTCATACCAATCACCTTGGCCAGAGCTTCTGTGGATCTTTCCAACCTTCATGGGAGTCTAAACTGCTCTCTTCGTTCTTTGAGGCTCTCAGGTGTCTAGAATATGCCCAGTCCCATCAATGTGGCAAGCAAGTTGAGACAGAATCCTGCTCCTTAGGCAAATCCTGAAAAAGAACATTTGCAATGTGGGCCAAGTCTTTCCTTCCTCAGGGAAAAGCTGAAACATTTTTTTTAAAAATATATTTTTATTGGTTTCAGAGAGAGAGAGAAATATGAGAGAGAATCATTGATCATCTGCCTCCTGCACACCGTACACTGGAGATTGAGCCTGCAACCCGGGCATGTGCCCTGACTGGGAATCAAACTGTGACTTCCTGGTTCATAGGTCCATGCTCAACCACTGAGCCATGCCGGCCAGGCTGGAACTTTTTTTGTTTGTTTGTTTTTTTGTTAATGCTCATTCACTCTTCATTGAGCCAGGGGAACAAACTATAGTGAGTGCCCATGCACTAGTTTTAACCCCAACCTTTATTCTCTGCAGTCCCAGGGGCCTAGTGTATGCCAGGCCCAGCCAATGCTCCTAGGCAGATGAGACAAAAGCCCAGTCCTTCAGGTAGCACCCGGAAAAGTTAAGTTGGATATGCGATCTAACTCTATCTCCCTTAGGAATAAGCTAAGAGCTGGAGGTTTCCTCCTGATCATCAGGCTCAATGTCAGAGGTGGGGATTCTGATGAGAGGATGGCTCTAAATTTCCTACCAGTTTTGATGTGGATGGTTTTGCATGTGCCTGGGGTGCAAGAGCCTCTCGCCTAATTTCAGAATTTATCAGAAAAGAAATTGATCTATGTATTGCTGTTGAATTGGTATGTCCATAGGAGGAAGGATAGTATAGGACTTCTATTCTGCCCTCTTGCTAATATTACCTCCAAGAATTTCTTAAAAGGAGGTGTATGGTGTAAATATTATTAGCCCTTATATATAAAAAAGTTTCACAATTCAATAAAATAAGCTTACACTATGAGATTTAAATATTTACATATTTGGAGGAATTGTATTTACGTCTTCTGTTATCTGATTTTGCTACTGAGAAATGTAACTTTTTTTCTGAAAAAATTTTAGGAATGATGGCTTTATTTCTGATACTCTAAAATTTATAGTAATATGCATTAGGGTATGTAAAATTTTCTTTTTTGTCTTGAAATTTGGTCTGCTTTCAAACAAGGTTGATGTCCTTCAGATTTGAAGAACTATCTTTAATTATGCTTTTGCTAATTTCTGACTTTCATCTCCCATTTTTTCTATCTAGAATTATTCTTATTTAGAATTCGGATACCATAGATTGATCTTTCAGCTCTTCCTCCCTCCCTAAGCCTGCTATCAGTTTCCTGTTACTTGCTTTTCTGTTTCATTTTTAAAAGATTTCCTAAAATATCTCTTCCTGCCAGCCAAACTTTAGGTTTATTTCTGCTTATTTCCACTACATCTATATTTTTTAGTTAAGTATCTTTTCATTTCTCTGAGAAACCATTAACTGGTATTTTTATATGGTCCTTTTTTAATTCATCCTGGGTCTATTATTTTCTCTATTTTTTATTTATTTATTTGTGTGTGTGTGTGTGTGTGTGTGTGTGTGTGTGTGTGTGTGTGTGGTGTTATATTACTTTCAGACTGAAGGATTCTTCAAATGTTTAGAATTAGTGATTTGCTTTGTTCAAAAGTGAAGGGCTACAGAGCTGATAGGAAGAAATTTGGGCATATGTGGGGCTTGCTAACTCTATGTAGTGTCTTAGTGTGCCAACAATATAATTTGGGAAACCCACAGCTAACAATAAAATGCTCCAATCATTTACCTGGGAGTCAATGGGTGCAGCAAACTTTTCTTGTAGTCTTGTTGTAAGAACTGCCTCAGCCACCGCCAACCTTCACAACCACCACCCTAAAAGTCAGCAACCATCTACATTGAGGCAGGACATTCTGTCAGCTAAAAGGTTATACTCAGTGAAGGCTCAGACAATGATTAACATTTCTCAGTAAGAAAATATTTCAAAATTAAGGTACTTACATTATTTCCTTAGACATAATACTTTTTTACTCTTAATAGACTACAAAATAGTATAAACACAATTTCTGTATGCACTGGGAAGCCAAAAATCTTGGTGACTTGCTTCATTATGATATTCGCTTTATTGTGGTGGTCTGGAACCAAACCCACAACATGCCATAGATAAATATCTTGCTCATAAAGTTGTGTCACATCTGTTTCTGGGGAAACTGACCCAAGACACTCTCTTAACTGGGGTTGGCCAGTCCATACCCTAATGCCCTATGTTTATCATGACTCAGCTAATTTCTGCGACCTTTTGGTTCCTATTCTTGTTACTAATGGCATGTACCTCCAAGGCTCATTTTTTCACTTCCATGGAGACAGCCCTAAACTGAATGGTGGAGTCACCATGATCAAGATGTTAACAGTAAAACTAACAAGCATGTTTTGTTTGACAAAGCAAAAAGTTAGGGAGTGGTGCTTATGACTATACATATCCTATTGAAAGTTTTTTTCTAAATAATCACAAAAGTGTAAACAATTGAAAACTGGGGAGCACTAGTAAGAATTAGGTTGCTGTTCAAAATTTTGCATTATGAAAAACATAATATACTAGAGGCCTAGTGCATGAAATTGGTTCACGGGGTGGGGTGGGGGGGCTGTCCCTCAGCCCAGCCTGCACCCTCTTCAATCTGGGACTCCTCGAGGGATGTTCGACTGCCCTCTCACAATCCAGGACTGCTGGCTCCCAACTGCTCGCCTGCCTGCCTTCCTAATTGCCCCTAACCGCTTCTGCCTGCCAGCCTGATCACCCCCTAACCACTCCCCTGCCAGCCTGATTGATGCCTAACTGCTCCCCTGCCAGCCCAATTGCCCCTAACTGCCCTCCCCTGCAGGCCTGGTCACCCTTAACTGCCCTCCCCTGCAGGCCTGGGTCCCCCTAACTGCCCTTCCCTGCAGGCCCAGTCACCCCCAACTTCCCTCCTCTGCCGGCCTGGTCACCCCTAACTGCCTTCCCCTGCAGGCTTGATTGCCCACAACTGCCCTCCCTTGCAGTCCTGGTCCCTCCCGTCTCCCCTCCCCTCCTGGCCATCTTGTGGCAGCCATCCTGTGTTCACATGGGGGCAGGATCTTTGACCACATGGGGGCAGCCATCTTGTGTGTTGGAGTGATGGTCAATTTGCATATTACTCTTTTATTAGCTAGGATAGAGGCCTGCTGCATGGGTGGGGGCTGGCTGGTTTGCCCTGAAGGGTGTCCCGGATCAGGGTGGGGGTTCCCTTGGGGCGTGGGGTGGCCTGGGCACGGGACCTGTGGTGGTTTGCAGGCTGGCCAGGCCCCCCGGCGACCCAATCAGAGGCCCTGTTATCTGGGATTTATTTATCTTCTATAATTGAAACTTTGTAGCTTTGAGCAGAGGCTAGGGCAGGCCAGGGCAGGTGGAAAGCTTGGCTTCCTCCATCGCCGGGGAAACCCAAGCCTCCTGGTTGCTCAGTGGCCGCAGCCATTTTTGTTGGGATTTATTTATCTTCTACAATTGAAACTTTGTAGCCTTGAGTGGAGTCCACGGCTGGCCAGGGTGTGCGGGTAGCTTGGCTTCCTCCATTGCCAGGGAAACCCAAGCCTCCTGCTCACTCCATGGCCCCAGCCATCTTGGTTGGGTTAATTTGCATACTCTCTCCTGATTGGCGAGTGGGCGTGGCTTGTGGGTGTAGTGGAGGTATGGTCAATTTGCATATTACTCTTTTATTAGATAGGCTATATATACCTGTGTGTGTTTACAACCATGATCTTCTTGATTTTTTTCTATTTATAGGAGTGAATCTCCCAGTTATAACATTAATTTAAAACCAATTGAAACCAATGTTCCATCATCATCATTGTCTTTGATTATTATTTACTGAGCATCCATGTGATATATAATATTGGCTTAAGTTTGAGCAGTCCTGGTCCCTGTCCCTGGAGAGCCTTTGAACTGCATTAAGGAAATGTAGCACATAGGATAAGAACAAGTACACAGCATATGGTGGGGGCAGGGATGCTGGATATGTTTGTTAGGCTTTGCCGAACTCTTGCCTTTTGGAAAAATGTTCATACAGTGGTTTTGATTCATGGGAAGTAGGACTTTAGCAGATGTAGAAAAAAATGTTTTAAGTCATTTCAGATGTGAGAAGCATAGCTTGGGTGAAATTTTAGGCTATAGAAGAGAAAACTCCATGCAGCAGATAACAAAAACATTTACCTGACTCAAAGGACACATGTTTACAGGTCATCAGTAGAGTAGAAAGGAGGCTTTGCCACAATTGGTAGGACGGCCTGGAAAATTAACCTACAAAATGCCCTGAGAGAAGGAAATAAAACAGAATTTAAAAAGCACAGATAGTAATAATAATTGGCATGAAGGTAGAAAGATGAATTCTCTAAGTCAGAATCTAAAAAATGAGAATAAGAGTATTCATTAAACACACATACACACACACATACACACACTGAAGGTTCAGTATAATTAGAGAAAGGAGGAAACCATATGCAAAAATAAGAAAAAGCCTATCTGAACATCTAATATTTTTAGAGGAAGCTTTTCAGGCAAAACATCAGAATATAATTTCAAGTTCAAAGTGGTTGAAGGCAGAGATGAGATTGTGTAGCATGCATTGAATGGTTTGGCATGAATTTGCATGTTTTAATTGGCATATCTATAAAAAGGATTCTTCTGAGAGGCAGCACTGGCAGAATTGCTAAGCATTCAGACAATGGAATCAGATTGCCCGAGGTGAAATTCAGTTTCCCAGATCTCAGATATTTGACACTGGGAAAATTGTTTTACCTCTGTGTGCCTCAGCAGTGTACCTACCATGCAGAAGATTTCAAGGATTAAATTTGTAAATACATGTAAAGCACTATAACAGCATCTGTTACATATCCAGAAGAGTCATTGATTGTTATTATAACTATTATCATTAATCTTCCTTTTCCCAATGCGTGAAGGCATTTTTATACATTTCTGAATATCTACTTTTCTTGACTTGGCTCTATTTATTCACTCAACAAGGTAAGAATACTATGAAATGCCTAGCTCTGGGAATATGTAAGATGTATAAGTAGATGACAATGGAGAGCTTATATTTAGTGAGCAAAAAAATGACATATTAGTGGAATACAATTTTTATTTTAAATCATGTGATTTTCAATGCCTTTCACGACTGCTCCATCCCTTATCATTCAGACTGGTTAATGGCTTTTTATGTGCACTGCCTTCAGTGTAGGTTTGTTTCTTCCTATACAAAGAATAATATAAGAGAATCAACGCTTAAAGTTGAACTTGAAAGTATTAGCATTGATCAGCAAGATTAAAGTCTGAAAGATGCAGAGGGTAGGTTTTAATCAATAAACTAGAGAGTGGAAAAGAACATAGAACAAAGTGAGACATTTTTATTCTCCCCACATTAACAGAAAATACCATATTTTTAATGAAGTGGGGGATAGGACTGGAGCTTGGTGAAGAGAAAGGAGAAAAAGAATTTAGAGCTTAATGAGAAATGCGTCCTTCTATCCTCTTCTTATGCCACATTCTGTGTCCTGTGGGGGAATGAGAGAATAGCAGACATTTAGGGGAACCCAGAGCATAGAGGATTTATGTCTTTTCTTTCAGAACATGGTCTAAGGTCACTGCATCCTCTCAGAGGAGCTAAGCATGGAGCTGCAGTGTGGATTAGCAAGTGAGATAAGGCGGGACAGAGGGGAAAAGGAGTCTGAGATGGCCTTCTTCAGGCATTGGGAGAGTTTTCAAAAGTTTCTGATCCTCCCAAGGAGGGCCCAGAGTGAGAGAGGCAAGTCTCTGCCACTTGAATGAGGAGGACCCAATATGTCAGCTAAAAGCAAAGGACTGTGAGTGGCAGCTACCCATGCAGTGGTGAAAAAGGCCAATAGCAGAATAGGTGCCCCATCATGTCGCTGTGGAAACCTGTGGGAGCAGATGAGGACCCCAGAGCTAAGGAGGCCCTCTTCCCACCTCCCCTCTTCTGCCTTACATCTGTGGTACTATCTGAGCCCCTCCCCGAACTTGATGTTACCCAGAAAGAAGAGGAAGGGAGGGGAAGAAAAATAATCCTTCATTGACTACTGAGAGTTAAAGAAAAGACTGATTTTTAAATCTGGAATTGACAGGTTTCTAAATTTGCAAGATTAAAAAAATCTTGTTTTGTTTTGCTTCTGAGAAGAAATGGAAAATCATGAGCAGTGCAGTGTTCAGTTATAGAAAATTATCAATGCATCTTTTTACATCTAAGTTATGCACATCACCATCATCCCAGCTACAGTTATGACACTTCAACAGCCTCACAAGTGGTATGATTAGGCCTCAGAATCAGCGATGTAGAAATAGGCCGTTTAGGAAAAGGCCAACATGAGGCAGAATGATCAGGGAAGGTGTGAAGGAGATGGCAAGTCATGGCAAGTGAATTTTAAGTAGGCAGTAACAGGAGGGAACCCATTTTGAGGTTGAATCAAGCCTCAAGGTGTGGGCATGTGTTAAGTGGCATGGTGAACAAAGGAAAACACTTTGGCAATAGTGACAAAAGTTGTTTGGAACTAAATTTCTGACCTATGCACAATTGAGAAAAAAATATTAAGGGACAACAGATAGATTTTACAACCCTTGCAGGGCAGTGACCTGGCTCTTACACAGAAACCAACATTTTTCAGAGAAGTAGCCAAAAACCTACTTACACTCTTCTGTATCTGAATCTGGGTTCAGCCCTAACTGGCTATGCAACATGGGACACAAGCATTACCTGTAACAATAGTTTGAAACAAGCTCTGCTACCCTAGAGAAAGCCGAGTACTAACCATTCCTGTCCAGCCAGTTTCCTGTGTTCAGTAGAGGCACAGACAAATGATTCGGGACTGGGGTAACCAAGGTTATGTGAAAATGAGATTGGAGGACTTTCTGTATAATTCTGACTTTCAATTCTAAATAACACTTCACTGCTTCCCCTTCTGTGCTACAAATAAGGATTGTATTTGGCATGTTTGCTTTTCCCAGGAATTTTCTATTTTGAAGATTCCCCCCTTTCTCCCCACCACCAGACTCATGTCCACTTCTGAGTGTCTTTTGCTTAATGTTTTCTCTGTCAAAGGTTTCTAATTGTACAGGTCTTTTTGTTTTGTTTTGTTTTCACTCCTTTTAGAATTCTCTGGCAACTAAGATTTTAGAAGCCAGTTCAAAATCTGGCAACATCATAATGCTACTTTTTGCTCTTCAGCATTCATACATTTAGAACCCTTTATATTTTAGTTATTGAAAAAAAATGAATTTGAGGTAGCAGAATATTAAAGAGGAGACTTGGAAATTCATTATGAATTCAGAGTCCATGTTGAGGATGTCATCATTTTACTATTAGCTCGCTGCTGCGGTATTGAGGACAGAGCTTAGCACAGCTGCTGGCTCACTAGTAGACATCCAGTAAGTGGCACATTCTCTTTCTCTTTTTCCTTTCTCAATGATGACCTATTGATGATGAATATTGAATTAATTTTTGCCAAGAAATTCTGACTCTACTTTCAAAATCTGGCCATGTTTTACCTTTTCCACTGCTGCCAGGCCACTGTCATGTCTCCCCTGCATTACTACTGCAACAGCCTCCTAAGTGACCTCTCTCCTAAATGGCCTCTCTGGTTCACCCTGCTCCAACCTGCTGGCCTCTGCATTTCCTGCGTATGCCAAGCACTTTGCTTCCTTAGATTCCCTGCACTGGCCATTATCTCTTTCTGAAATACCTTTCCCCCAGATGTTCTCATGGCTTGCTTCCTTTCTTCCATTTTGTCTTTATCAATTATTATCTTCCAACAAAGTTTGCCCTGATTATCTTATCTCAAATTACAAATAGACACTTCCCCACACCCCCAGCTCATTCCTCTTGTGGTATTCTGATTTTTTTCCATAAGAGTTTCATCTTTGAACATACTACATGATTTATTTAATTTTTAGATTTATTATTAATTGTCTCTCCACCTCCCACCCCCAACAAGAAAGAAATTTTTTTCCTTTATTTTTTATTTCCCCAAAATTAATCCCAAGGGCCCAGAGAACTACCAGGGACAGAATAATCTCTGAGTAAGTGTACAGAATGAATGAAAGACAAATATCTTTTGTAATGAAAAATATATGAAGAATTGATTTCAGGTTTTGGACATTTAAGCTGGTTCCTTATTATTTCATGATGGTTGAGAGATCATATTGCTTAGTTCTGTATTGGAATTAAATTATGTGTTAATTTTTAAAATTTTTATAAGTGGGATAATGGTAGAGTGGTCGTGATCACACTCAGTTTCGTTATTTCTTTCAACTGGGTTCCCTTATCTGTCAGCCTCCCTTCCTAGGGTTAATGTGATTCTGTATGTGGGCTGTGACCAAACCTATTCATTCCACTCAGATATAAAATCGATCTTGTGGTCTGATGAAGTTTGCAAATCCAGTGTTTTCCTGGGTAAAAGAGCCAGTGAAAATGAACATTAAAAAAAGACAGCTCTTAAAGCATTTATCACATAATCAGTCAAGAATCTATATTATGTGAATTCGGGGTCTATTAAACTTTTGTTTTTGCTGCACATAAACATGATTGGAAGATGAAGTATATCTTAGACATAGGAATGTTGAATGTGAGAAATAAAACCATTCTGTAAGACTTCCCAAATAAGCTTAAGTTTGGTAGGAGGAGAGAAAGACCATTTGGTAGAAATTGTGAAATAGTAAAGGTATGAGTGTGGGTGGATTTAGGAGCCATTTGACTCACTAATCCAGGAGCTCTTTGAATAAATATGCCTTGAACACCAAGACTCTTGGATATTTACCACATGACAATATTTGTTTCATTTGGGAAAGATGGATTTGGCAGACTCTCACTGTTGTTCCTTGGCATGGTGTACAAGGCCTTGAGGTTATATTCCATTACGAAAGTATGTCCAATTTACAAGGTAAGGAAATGGAAGTTTGAGATAATCTGAGAATTTCTTATTTTTTTCCTCTATTTAAAAATATGCATATAATTGCCTATTAAAACTTTTTTTAAAATAGAAGATTGTAACTAAATGTCTCAAGAACATAGAACAAGTTATAATTAGATAAAAAGGGTCAAAGGGTCAAGTTTCTGCCTTACTTTGAAGAGGGGTCCTCATGTCTTATCAAAGGAAGTTGGTTACACCTCTCTTTTCTTCCACCTTCTCAAAGAAAAGAGCACTTCATCTGTTCAGAATTTTGAAATTAAATGAAGAAGTTTCACAGAAAATGACTGAGAAATTGTGTTACATATCACCACATTATGTATTGTATAAATTTAGTAGAAATTCAGGGGGAAAAAAATCACACCTTGTTTGAGCTCTATTTCTTTAAGTTCTGAATATTTATTTTACTGCTCTTGTAAAGATTCAATTAATTAATAGGGCATGGTAAAAAGAAGAGAGTGTACCTGATTTTGGCAAACATTTCTAAAGAGCAACATTATTGTATAAGCACTTGGATTATATGAGTATATTATAAATTATATCTGATTTATAATAAGATTTTAATATATAGCTTAGTTGACTGAGCAAGAATTGGAAATGAGAATGGTAAGGAACAACTATCTTATATAGAGAGCTATGTAATCATTATATTTTGGAATTTAGTATGTGATACATTATTGGGTAACTTCTGCTATTGGTACTTACTATGTTTAATCTTTATTCTAATGATTATCTCCCTGGAGGCCCGCTATAAGACCTCCTCAGAATTATAAAGGCAGCACGGGAGAAAACATGTTTAAAAAGCCATGTTCAACATCAGAATCTTACATGTTAATGAAAAAAGGTATATTTTTAATATTATGAATTATAAAAAGAAAAGCGATACTGATAACAGTTTAGGTAGTGGAAATAGGCAGATAATAGTGTAGTAAAACATTTGGGGTGAGTCATGCAGTAAACAAGGTCAGTCACACTTATTTGTTACTATTATTTTCTTTGTGTGCATGCAAGGCATGATTTTTACGAATAGGTAGCTCAATTGCGTATGGCAAGTATCAGTCAGAATATAATCCCAAATCTCTATAAGAGTTTATAATACCCTACAAGATCTGACCTTGGGCTATCTGTTCTACTAGTCTGTGCATTTGTTACCTTGTTCCAGCTTCACTAGCTTTTACATTGCAGTCCCCTGCCTGGCATCCTCAAGGCTCACTACATATTTACTTCATTCAGATTTCTGCTCAGAAGTAAGGCCATCAGAGAGGCCAACTTGACAGTCCTTACACCAACTATTCTCATAGGTCTCTGTTCCCTTACCCTACTTTATTTTTCTTTAGGCACTTATTGCAGTAGCATATTATATATTTAGTATTTTTTTTCTGCCTGTATCAACAAACTATACAAGAAGAGGGGAACTGTCTTGTTCAGTGTCTTACCAGAGCTTAGAACAGTTCTGGTCCCGGGTAGACACTCAATAGATAAATACTGAATGAATGGATGGATGGATGAGTAACTGAGGAGCCTCTGGTGTTATGGGATACCCTGAAAAGAACACTTGCAATATCATTATTCAGATAGCCTGATTATACCCTTTTTTAAAAAAACTTTAAGTTTTTCTCTGAATATCTGAAAACAAAAATGAAAAACAAATCCTCAAAATATTTTTATGAGATTCAAACCAAATTCAGGCTTACACATATAGAATGGCATTCAATTAAACTGGAATGATCTATGTCAAACCACTGAGCTAATTCTCATATTTGAACACATTTGAGTTAAAAACAAGGATATAAATATATATATATATATATATATTTTAAAGCAAGATTGTTTCCAAAGTAATTATTTTTATGAATATAGATATCCTGAAATGTATATTCAAGTCTACTCAAAGGCTTTAAATAATTAATTGTAGAGATTTTTCAAAATATCAAAATGTTGGAGAAACTTTTAAGAAAATACATTTCTCATAAGAATATTTATTTGTCATATTTTTGTGACACCAAATTTATGACTTAGCTGATGATACCAAATTTTAATTTCTAAGATACTCATCACCTATTGTTCATTGTTCTGATGAATCTACATATGAAGGAAATTGTATTTAGCTATTTATTTAATATATATATATATATATATTTTTTTTTTTTTCTAAAGTATTGGGGTCAAATTTTTCAAGTCACATGAGCTAAATTAGAAAACACATAGAATAGGCCCATGGTGTTCTGGAAATGCTGCTCCCCGGCCCCCATTAGATTTATAGTTAATTAAACTACGTTATTTTTAGAATATCAGAGGGAAGATCAGCTACTTGAAACTTTACAAATGTCAACTGCCAGCATACTTGGACATACTTAGATAAATTGGGAAATTTTCAAGGCATCCAACCTGAGATACTATGAAAAACTCTAATTGCTCATTGTGCAGCTATAGCTGAACATTAAGCAAAATTAGTCATTGTAGGGGGGAAAAAAGAATCAGTCTTCACTTACTATGGCTTTAACAGATAAGTCTCTAAAATTATTTTTAAGAAAATAATTAAATCTTTGTGCTGAATTAAAGTAATTTATAAATAAAAATACTAATTACAAACCTGTGAACCTCTTTAAAAAACATTCACTTTTTTTTTGCTGGGGGGAGCTGTCTCAGAGGAGATTTTGTAATTTAATGCGCTTTTTTTTATAATCAAACTTTCAGAAAATCCCTTTGAAAAATTTTAGGGTAAAAATCTGTCTTAAGTTTATTTTTAAAATGGCATTTGACATCAAATTTTCCTATTTTTACCAATATTCATTTGTAAATCTTGTTTTTCTGCACTTTTGGCTGTGAAAATGTAACAGTGCAACAGTTTGATGGTGAAAGGTTGCTCTGTCTTCAAATTTACTTAGAATTGAAAATATTGTAGCAAGCAACTGATTCAAATTTATAACTCAGCTATTTTCTGATTGCAGTAAAAATAAAAAATTTCTTTGATAGTAAAATAATGTTTTCCTTTATAAATTTACTAGAGGTCCAATGCACGAAATTCGTGCAAGGGGCTCGGCCCTTGCAGCCCCGGCTGCCTCTGCCAGCCCTCGCAGCCCTGGCTTCCTCTGGAAGGTCTTCTGGGAGGACGTCCGGAGGTCATTTGGCTGTTTGGTCTAATTAGCATATTAGCTCTTTATTATATAGGATAATTGCTGTTTGTATATTTTTGAAATTTTAAATATTAAAGGATAACAAGCATATTTTATTATACTAAACTAGAAGCCCGATGCACGAAATTCGTGCACGGCGGGGGGTTGTCCCTCAGCCCAGCCTGTACCCTCTCCAATCTGGGACTCCTGGAGGGATGTCCGACTGCCCGTTTAGGCCCGATCGGGCCTAAACGGGCAGTCGGACATACCTCTCACAATCCAGGACTACTGGCTCCCAACTGCTTGCCTGTCTGCCTTCCTGATTGCCCCTAACCGCTTCTGCCTGCCAGCCTGATCACCCCCTAACTACTCCGCTGCCAGCCTGATTGATGCTTAACTGCTCCCCTGCCAGCCTGTTTGCCCCCAACTTCCCTCCTCTGCCAGCCTGGTCACCCCTAACTGCCCTCTCCTGCAGGGTTGATCACCTCCAACTGCCCTCCCTTGCAAGCCTGGTCCCTCTCAACTGTCCTCCCTTGCAGGCTTGGTCCCTCTCAACTGCCCTCCCTTGCAGGCCTGGTCCCTCACAACTGCCCTCCCTTGCAGGCCGGGTGCCTCCCAACTGCCGTCTCCTGCTGGCCATCTTGTAGTGGCCATCTTGTGTCCACATGGGGGCAGGATCTTTGACCACATGGGGGCAGACATATTGTGTGTTGGAGTGATGGTCAATCTGCATATTACTCTTTTATTAGATAGGATAGAGGCCTGGTACAGGGGTGGGGGCCAGCTGGTTTGCCCTGAAGGGTGTCCTGGATCAGGGTGGGGTTCCCTTGGGGCGAGGGGCCTGTGGTGGTTTGCAGGACAGCCATGCCCCCTGGCAACCCAAGTGGAGCCCTGGTATCTGGAATTTATTTTTCTTCTACAATTGAAACTTTGTAGCCTGGAGTGGAGCCAAGCCTGCTGCTCCCTCCGGGGTGGCAGCCATTTCTGTGGCAGTTAATTCACCTTCTACAATTGAAACTTTGTAGCCTTAAGCGGGTGAGCCCGGCCAGGGTGTGTGGAAAGCTTTGCTTCCCCTGTTGCCGCTGGCAACCCTGGCCTGCTCTCTCAAGCTCCATTCTGCCGCCAATTGTTTGAATTTGTTTACCTTCTATAATTGAAACGTTGTAGCTTAAGTGGAGGCTTAGGCCTGCAATGGCTATCGGAAAGCTTGGCTTGCTCTGTTACCTGGGAAACCTTGCTCTCTGTGGCTGTAGCCATCTTGGATGGGGTTAATTTGCATACTTGCCCTGATTGGCTGGTGGGCGTGGCTTATGTAGCGGAGTGATGGTTAATTTGCATATTACCATTTTATTAGAGAGGATTATTATACAAGAAATTAAAACGATAAGGACTTTTATGAAACTATTACTTATGAAGTCAAATTCCTCTTGCTCCACTTGCTGCTGTATCATATTTACAGCAGAATCCAAAATCTATAAGTGTTCTGAGCCACTATTACTTGGTATGCAGAAAGTTTAGTCTTTCTTTTTCTGAACTCAGTGCCCATTCTGTCTGCAGTTCCTGGGAGAGGGGCGAGCTCACACATAATGTATAAATGTGAGGGCCTGTCTGAAGCTTCTCTGGGAAATCCATCGCTTTTATCATCCTTGCAGTGCTGACCCCCACCTCCCACTGGCTGCTCTCCCTCCAGGTATTTTTCTCTCTGTTTGGCCTAATAGCTCCTGTTTTTCTTCCACCAGCTCTTAGATACATTTCCAGCAGCAGAGCTGTTGGACACAGTTCTTTCCTCTATAATGCAGATCTGAGAGGCAGGGGGTGGGGCTTGAGGTGCTGAGGTGAAACCGGGCCACTGAGGGAGCATGCTGGATAGAGTGTTGGCCAGGCTGGGCAGGTGTAGTCTCACTGTACCTGAAATAAGTTCCCTTCTTCCCGTGCCTTGTCTCCCAGACTGGTCACTTCATTCTGTAATTTTACCCTCCCTCCCTTCTTTCCTCCCACCTTCCTTCCCTCCCTCCATTCCTTCCTTCCAATATATTCTGAGCTTCTATGTGCCAGGCATTATGTGAAACCTTTCATAGACCCTATTACCAATGGAAACATATCTGCACCCCAGTGTTAACAGTATTCATATACTTTCCCATAAGAGTGTGTGTCATCCAGGGCATTAAACTCAGCCTAAATTTTAGAAAGAGGAAGCCTCTCATTTTCTCAACATTTATCAGGAATTCCCATGCTTTGGTCTTTTGCAATCCCAACAGGATATGAAAACAAATCTTTGAGATCAAAAGATGTGTTGCAACAAATCTTTCAGTGTGTCTGAAACACACACAACCTTTTCTTTCAGTGGCCCAGCAAGTCTGTGCATTGCCACAAAAAATCTCTAGGGGGCAGTAGGGCTCAATATTGCAGCTTTTAAGGGTGTTAAATATTCAAAACCACAGTATGATTTTTGTGCATTGGTTTATCTCTATCTGGTTAATGAACCGTTTCTAGGAAGAAGGTCACTAAAGGAGAAAGCAAATTGTGTCATTTTATCATTCCCTCTTTTTTTTCTTTTTCTGGCATTTGATAAATAGAAAGACAACCCTTAGGACGCAGAGTCCTACTTAGTTCGGGGAGATTTAGAATTGATGGCAGAGGGTATTGGATACAGAGAAAATGCCTTAATTGGGAGTTTGTTTCTTTTTTTTAAACATGGAACAGAGTGCAGAATCTCAGAGGGAAGGCGGGGGAGGGTGGGTGGGTGGGAGGTAATCAACCAAAAACCTTGTATGCATATGTATATACATATCCTATCTAATAAAAGAGTAATATGCAGGTTGATCATCACTGCAACACACAATATAGCTGCCCCCATGTGGTCAAAGATCCTGCCCCCATGTGGACACAAGATGGCCACCACAAGATGGCCAGCAGGAGAGGGCAGTTGGGAGGCACCCAGCCTGCAAGGGAGGGCAGTTGGAGGTGATCAACCCTGCAGGAGAGGGCAGTTAGGGGTGACCAGGCCGGCAGAGGAGGGAAGTTGGGGGCAAACAGGCTGGCAGGGGAGCAGTTAAGCATCAACCAGGCTGGCAGGCAGAAGCAGTTAGGGGCAATCAGGAAGGCAGGCAGGCAAGCAGTTGGGAGGCAGCAGTCCTGGATTGTGAGAGGGATGTCCCAGATTGGAGAGGGTACAGGCTGAGCTGAGGGACAACCCCCCGCCGTGCACGAATTTCGTGCACCAGGCTTCTAGTATATATATAAAACACATGGACACAGACAATAGGGTGGTGAAGGCCTGGGGAGGTGGTGCGGATGTGGGCTGGAGAGGGTCCGTGGGGATGGGGGAGAAGGGGACATATACTTATAACAATAAAGATTTATTTTCAAAAAAATAAGTCTCATTGGGGAAGCAAAAGGAGAGAAGATAGGGATCCCTGATACTGGTTGAGAAGATGGTTGGCTTTCTCCTCCTGGATTTTAGTGTATTTAGAGCCTTAAATGAATCAGAAAGGTTCATAGGCAAAAAAAGCAAAAGAACTATTGATACATCCAACAACCTGATTAGATCTCCAGAGATTTATTCTGAGTGGAAAAAGAAAAACCCACAAAAAACAATCCCAAAGGTTATAGCCTATGATTCCATTTAAATATCATTCAAGTATTGCATGATCTCACTCATACGTGGAATCTAATGAACAAAATAAATTGCTGAACAAAATAGATCCAGAGACATAGAAGCATGGAACAGACTGTGGAATCTCAGAGGGAAGGTGGGTGTGGGTGGGTGGTTGGGAAGAAATCAACCAAAGAACTTGTTTCTATATATGCATAACCCATGGACACAGACAATAGTGTGGTAAAGGCTGGGGGTGGGAGTGAGGCAGGTTGGAAGGAGTCAATGGGGGAAAAAAGAGGGAATACTAGTAAGACTTTCAACAATAAAGATTTAAAAATAAATATCATTCATGAAATGACAAAACTACAGTAATGGAGAATGAATTAGTGGCTATCAGGCATGAAGGAGAGTGAGGGAGTAAGAGGAAAGTGTATATACTAGTAGCTAATAAATTCAACATGAGAGATCCTTGTGGTGATTGAATCACTACCAATATGCTGTTTGTGATAGTGCATTTTTTATACTTTTGCATTCCTCTAGTTTTCCCATTGGTGGCCATTGGTTAAGGGACACATGAGATCTCTCTGTTTTATTTCTTACACTTGCATGTGAATCAACAGTGATCTCAAAATTAAAATTTTAAATGAAAATATATGGAGCTAATTCAGTAGTTTGTTGTTGTTGTTTTCCTGTTTTTCAAAAAGTAGCAATGTAAGAATGGATTGGAAGCACGATCCTAAAGGAGGAGGACCAAATAAGAGACCAAAATTAAATGGTCAGCCATTAGTTCCTTCCCTCTGAGGAAAACCAGCTCATCCTGAGTATTTAAATATCCACTCCATTCATATCTTAGTATTTTATGAGAGTAGTGGACTTCAGTTAGTGGCATAGGTTTGCAGAGCTACCAGATACCAAGATACTACTATCCTTTACCAAAAATCCTCCCCTTGTTTAAGATTTCTTGCTCTGTGGTACTTCAAGACCAGCAAAAATGGGAACATTGGTTACAAAACAAAAATGAAATTTATCTCATCTCATTTTTTTATAGCAGTAACAAACAGAATGGATCATTAAAATGATTTTACCATAAACATATATGAATGACACAAATTTATTTTAAACACTATAGTCTTGCTCTAATCTTAAAGTAAATATTCCAAACTAGTTAATGTTTGGCTAACTATCTGTGAATTAAAAGAAGAGATGAAGGAAGATGTGAGAAAGGCTTGTGATATTTCAGATACATAGTGTATTTCATACATGAAAAACAAACAAATTGGTGTGCTATTTGCATATATTATAACTTCCATTATATTATTAGATAGTGTATATAGTAGACACTATGGAGTGTGAGATATGATGACTTAATAACATCACTAAGTACATGTTTATTTGAACATAATAGCTACACACGAGGACAATTATGATAGAGTTTTCAATTATACATGATAGCAATGAACAGAAGAACTAACATCAAATGTAGGAAAGGCACCATTTCATCTTTGATATTCAGAAGTAGTTGTCAAGGATTCCCTGTAGAGAATACAGAAAATAATTACAAAATAAATAATTTACTCATAGCCTAATTACTTTAGAAAACCACTATTAAACTTTGGTATGTTCCTTCTCCAGTCACTTTTAAAAAAAGAAACATATATATATATATATATATATATATATATATATATATATATATATATATATATATATACATACATATATATGTATATATATATATATGTATATATATATATATATTTATTATTATTTTATTTTATTGATTTCAGAGAGTAAGTAAGAGGGAGAGAGAGAGAGAAACATCAATGATAAGAGAGAATCATTGATTAGCTGCCTCCTGCACGCCCCACACTGGGGATCGAACTCACAACCCGGGTATGTGCCCTGACCGGGAATCGAACCATGATCTCCTGGTTCATAGGGCGACACTCAACCCCTGAACCACGCCAGCCAGGCTCTAGTCACTTTTTAAATGCAAATATTTTTTCTTTATTTTAAAAATTGATTTATGGCTATAGTCTATGTACCATGTTGTATTTTTTTCAAATAATATATTGTGGCAGATTTAATTCCACCTTCCTTCCCTGTCTTCATGTTATTCTTGTGCACTAAGGGTGAGTGTGGCTCAGTTCTGCTTATTGAGATGTGAGGACTTCCTGCCGACTATGAAGAATACATGCATATTTATTTTGTGCTAAGAGTCAAGCACACTGGGAGAAAGTCTCTTTCCACCAGGTTTGCTACTTGGCTCCCTGCCTTTGAATATGGTTTTGATATCTGCCACAAGAAGCTAAACTGTGATTATAAGAGGATGAGTCAAAAAATGAGCTATCAATGTGATGCTCGGAGTAGAGCAGAAATCGTGGACAGCCTGGGTTCTGGATGTCTTTGCTGAGAGTTGAACCAAAGCCCACCAGCAGACATATACCTTGGACAAATTGTTAGGTGGGAAAAATAACCCAAAGTTTGTTGAAGTCACTAGTCATTGGTTATCTGTAACTTGATATTTGAAGCAAGTATGGTCTCAAGCGTGACACATGCTATTGGGTAATCTTCATATATGTGGTTATAAATGCCATGGAATGTTTCAGAGAAGATTCACCATAGTTATTTATTTTTGTTTGTCTGCTATCGCTGGACTAGAAGCCTTTAAATTTATAGGTCACATAAGAGGAATCAACTCTGTGCATACCAGTTTCCTGGCCTTATATCTTTAGGTAACTTCACCAAAGTGAGTTTACCAGTTCTAAAGACATCATAAATTGTACGCTTTTAAATACATTTCAAGTAGTTAAGTTAGATCATTTTATTCACATATTACTGAAGAAAGAATTAACAATTTCAGGGATAGTATATGATTTTCCTAAATCCACAACAAAAACCAGGACTAAACACCAAGCTTTCAGGTCCTGATTATTTTCATCTTTCGAATATCCTACATCCAGTCCTCTATAAGGCCTGGAGAACAGCATGGGAAGAGATAGAGCTATGGAAGATATTAAATATGACAAGCTTTCTTTTAAGACTGTCTACTGCCTTTTTCTGTAACAGCTTCTCCCTTTCTGGTCTCTTTACCTCCATCTGTCAAATATGTTTTGCTAAGGAGGTCCAAGTAGGATCTCTCTGCTCAGGGTAATCTGATCAATTACATCTATCTGAGAGTATTAATCTTGTGGTGTGTTTCTCAATGTTGGACCACAGGATTTTAGGACCACAGGTCCCTGAGATCATTTTAGTGATCCATAGGGTCAAAACTATTTTTATGGCCATTTGCCTTTTTTTTTCTCATGTTTTATCTGTAGCAATGATGTAAAAACAATGATAGGTAAAACTGCTGTCATCCTACTATACTAGTCCTCACTGTACATTTTACTGCCAAAAAGTGGCTAATTTTTTAAGTTTCATTTAAAAATGTCCTTGATGAGGCAATAACCATTACTTATTATATTAGATTTAGATCTTTGAGAGCAAGTTTTTTTTTAAATATTCTTTGTGACAAAATGAGAGGTTGGCATAAAGAAATCTACTGCATACCAGTGACAACAGTTGTCTTTAGGAAAAGCTCTTCTGTGATTAAGTTGTGAACTGAAATAGCTGCTTTTATATTAGAACTACATTTTTACTTGCAAGAATAACTGGTCAACTATGACTTTACACTTGGGCATTTGACAGTTATTTTTTGTGAAAATGAACAGAGTGAATCAAACAGTATTGTTATCACTGATAAAATACAGGCAAAAATTAACTTTGAGGCAAAAATTAGTTGTCTAAAACTTGTCTCAGCACCTGACAGCTTAACAGTTTCTCAATACTTAAAGTCTTTCCTAATGAGATTGATGGTGATATTAGTGAATATGATAATCTGACATTGTATATTGAATTTGGAAGATCTTTACAAGTTAGCAAACCAATATTTTTCAAATGATCAGGGTCTGGTATTAGAAAATAAGCATGGAGAACACCATTCAAAGTGCAAGATAGACAATGGATTTTAATGTGTTGGAACAAAAAATTATTGCTGTGGCTTCAGATCCCATAATGCAGCTAATCTTTCAAAAAATACAACTTGTTAAATTTTGGTGTAGTATCAAGACAAACATTCACCATTATCTGAAATTACTATTAAAACACTCCTCTCTTTCCCAACTTTATCTGTGAGAGGTCATATTTTATTCAACTACTTCAACCAAAACAACACATTAAAATAGATTAAATATAGAACTAAATATGAGATTGCAGCTGTAATGTATTTGGCCAGACACTAAACACATTTACAAAATGTAAAACAATGCCATCCTTCTCCACAATTTTTGTTTGGAAAAATACACTTTTCATAAAATATGCTTTTTATGATAACATCTAACAGATTTGTTATTATTTTAATACACATTAAGAAATATTTTTAAATTGCCTCAGCTTTTAATTTCTAACACTGTATATATCCTACATAAACAAAAGTCTTTGGGGATCTCCAAAATTTTTAAGAGTGTATAAAAACACTGAGGTCAAAAATTATTTTTTAAAAATTGTTCTAGCATATTTATTCTTCCAGGTAACAGTTGTATTTGTACTGCCTTTTTCATCCAAATAGAGAATTTTAGTGGTCTTTGAAATAGCACTGGGAACATGGGGCAAAAAAAATAATAATAATTTGTTTTTATTAGAGAACATTTTAGTGCCTCTCTGCAGCATCTTTTTCTGCAGAAGCATCAAGTGATTCTTTGTGACAAGAAGCCCCTCTGCCTTGAGGATCTAACAGATGTTCCTGTTGCTCTCATTGCTTCCAGAAAGGACAATAGAAAAGCTAGAACTGGACTTATATTTATGAGAAATGTTACTGATGGAAAGTGACTTTTCAGATACCAATCTAAGTCATTTGCTATATAAATAAGGGTATGAAGGCCCAGAAATGCTATGTGCCTCCTTTATTTATTTTTTATTTTTTAAAATATATTTTATTGATTTTACAGAGAGGAAGGGAGAGGGATAGAGAGTTAGAAACATGAATCAGCTGCTACCTGCACAACCCCTACTGGAGACTGAGCCCGAACCAAGGTACATGTCCTTGACCAGACTCGAACCCGGAATCCTTCAATCTGCAGGCCAACGCTCTATCCACTGAGCCAAACCTGTTAGGGCCTATGTGCTTTCTTTAAAGTCACATGACAAATAAGTACATCTCAAACTAGAACCCAGTTTCCCGAACCCCTTTGTCTCTTTCTATTCTATCAGATATCTCAAAAATAACTTTGTTTTAAAATTGCTTTTTTGCTTTTGACATTATGATGAGGTTGACCTTAATCTCATCTTATTTTAATGACTTCATCTTACACATGATTTCTTGTGGGTAGAATTATACACAATTACTGGTAGTCAAGCCTAAATTCCCAAACTATTACTGTTAACTCAGATGATGAGTAAGTGCAGGATGACCTTTGCTGATCAAATACAGAAACAGAAGGCCCCCAGGTTGTGGAGAGTGAGAAGCTGCTCACTGTATGGTGCATATCCATGTGTGTGCAGGTGTGCTGCTGCCTGTGGATTTCACACGCTGTGGGGCTCACTGTGACTTCACATCAATGGTTGACTCCTGCAGCTTGTGTGCCTTGACTCTTCACTTTTCCATATCTTTCCTTATTTTTTTCCATGACATGATTAAGGCCAGAATGCATTTTCTCTCCAGAAGCTATGTCACGTAAAGCAAGCAAATTACTCTTTCAAACTCATGCATTATTTTTTTGTCACTGAGAATATTTCATGTGTTGAAAATTTAATTTTAAAAAATGATAATCACTCCTGTAGAAGATTCCTTTCTATATGAATCATTTTCATCTTTGCTGTCTTGTATTGGACTGCTCACCTAGAACAGAGAAATGTAATTGATCATAAATTAAGTAAAATAAGAAAGTGTGGACAAAATAAAGTACATATGATGCCACAGATGGGAAAAAAAAGACCCTCAGAAATATCTCTCAGGGTTTATGTGGTCATAGCAGCAGTTCGTACATGTGAATGAGTGTAACCAGCAGGGAGATGAGTATCGGCGCTCTAAGATGTGAACCTTTGACAATCATATCTTTATTTTATTAGTGTTGACTATTCAATAGTTTAATTCAAAAGACAAACTTACTTTGAAATTAAAATTTCCAACATCTAGTGTGTGTGTATACGTGCGTGTGTGAGGTGGTGGTGGTGGTGGTGGTGGTGGTGGTGGTGGTGGTGGTGCATGTGGTGTTTATTCTGGAAAATGGCCAGCATTTCACCATATGTTCTCAAGACTCAGTTATTTAAAAAGTTGAAAACAAAATCCTGGAACCTTCAGGTAGTCAAATGGTTCTTATACCGCATCTGATAAATCGCTTAGTGCTATTGTGGACCTAACTATATAAAAATAACTGGAACTCCTCCTACCTTCCCTTGCCAACACACAAATACCCATAGAAACTCAATATTATCCTAGGATAAAAACCAACACATTTTCTCCAAGGTATTTGTATTACTTATATGGCTAAAATTTATTTTTTTTTATAACTATCCTTGGTTATTTTTAGTAATCAACAGGCTCATTCTGTTCTCTACAAGAATTCTCTCTGCAGAGCTTGCTATCTCTGTTTGATGGATTCCTCATACATTCTCCAAAGTGGAGTTTAATATAAAGTTATTGTATCTGGACCCCATTTTAGAACAATCAATTACCCAAATGACTAATAATACTTTTTAAAATTTCTTTATTGATTAAGGTATTACATATGTATTAATAAGACTTTTTATAAGTCATCCTCCCCCACAGAGTTATCACTAAAGATAGAATTATAGAGAGGCATTAAGTACAAGTTACTAATGTGTTTCTGTCTTTTCAAATTGGCATTTTAAAGATACGAGGATCTTGGTGAACACATTTGTTTTATTATTTGGGACAAAAATGATAAATAGAAAAGCCTACTTTGATATCAACAGTATCAAAGCCTACTTTGATATCAACAATGATCTCAAATTTTGAGATCATTTCCATGTTTAGTTATCTAAACACCTCCACAACTTTGCCAATAATTACGCGTGCCTATGTTTAATATTAATGAGGGTATGATTTATGCAAGAACCAGAAAATGATGTAGCTGCTCTACTTGACAGCTGTTTCCAAACCAATGCTCTTTCAATCAATAACAGTATTGTCTGGGATCTTCAACTTGAAAGTAACAGCAACATTAAAATGGACTATATGGGTTTTATCCTCCTTCATTCATTCATTTGATTATTTATTGCTCACTTATTTGGGGATAATTTATTTTTTAGACACTTGAGATTAAATGTAGATTAAAAAGAGAAAAGATATTGCCTCTGCCCTCAAGGAGGTTGCAGTTCAATAAAATACGAGACAACCATGGTTAAGGTATTAGTTTACCAGACTGCTTTGGTAGCTTCTAGTTTACGTTACTGGGAATTGTACTCAGTGTGTCAAAGCTTAGTTTAAATGAGTAGCTTGAAGGAAAAGTAAAGAGGACTGAATGTAGTAGAATTATTTCACAGTTTTACAAGATCTGCCCCTAGCAACGTTCTCTCTACCATCTTCGGAGCAAAGTTGGGCAGAAGAAACCAAAAGCCAAAGAATAGAAGTACTCCCCCTCCCCCCACTTTTTTTACTTTTTAAACATTTCTAGCACAATTGCTAGAGGGTTCATTGCTAGAGCACAATTGTGAGCACATATAATTTCATGACTAACACTATTGCCTTTGGGAAAACAAGATAACACACCCATAAAAGATCTTGGAGAAGAGGAAAATTTCAAGCTCTTTGAGGAAAATTTGGTGGTCTTCGATATTTTTGTTTACTGTTTGATAGCCATTCTATCAGTCCCAAACAGGCCCCAGAAGTAAGGGAACAAGGACTTAAGTATAGAGAGCTGTGTGGATAGGAATCAGGAATCATGGAGGAGCATGCATGGCCTTGCTCTGAGCCCCGTGTCGCACTGCTGCCTCTAGAAACGCGGTGTATTTAGTCCCTCCTACACCTCCTGCCTCTCCACCTCTTCCTTGTGGCTATCAGTACTCCTTACTGATATTGTTTAGGTAAAATGGGCTACTTTGAAGATTTACATCTTGGTGTTTACAGCTCTTCCTGGTCAAAAAGAGGCAAAGGACTGCTTGGGTATACATCAATGATTTTGAAAAAAAAAAAAACAGTAGGCTTGTGAGGGGAAATCCCTCATTGCATATATGCAGTGTCAATATTAGACAAGAAGTACATAAACACCATGACCTCTATTAAGCCTCTAGTCCTTAAAGTGATAGTGGTGGTAATGGCCAAGAAGAAGGGGAAAAGGAAGCATTTGGCAGTATTTCAAAAAGAAAAGAAGAAAAAAAAAGCATGGAAAACACATGTTTATTCTAAGGGGAAATCAATTTTTAGGTTGGATTCCAAGCAAAACATTTCTCATCCCTCCATAAAATTGTGGAATAATCCTAACACCCCCATCTTCTGATCTAGGGTTCAACACAAATATTCCACATTATTCCATCACAATGCAAAAATCCTGTTTTTAGGGACCTGGGAGTTTGTAATCTGGATCCCCAACTAAATAGGCTTCAGGGAATATAGGATCATTTGAAATGATAGGCAAACTATTGTGTGTGTAAATGTGCATTTTCTATTAGAAAGGTTTATAACTTTCATTATCCCCTCCAGGACACCCTGACTCCAAAATGTTTAAAACTACTGTTGCTGACAAAGCTAAGGGCAGATGGTGAGAAAGGATTGTTTCTTTCTTAAATGCAAAGTAAATGTAATAGGACACTAAGTGAGAATAAAGAAGAATTATATTCATTATATGTTGTATAAAAATATTAATAGTGTGTTTATAATTATTTTTCTAGAGTATAAATTCAGTCGTTCTGAAGAGATCACTTTTATAGTTTTGATTTTGTCTCCAGGTAAATGTTACCTTCTTTTGTTGTTACATAGAGATATACAAATTTTGGTGGAAACAACTTGACTATTACAATCAAGACTCTAGTGATAAAAATGGACAAAATCATGTAAGCAGGTTGTGTTACACAATTTTTATCTAAAAGAGTTGTTTCTCTCTGGGTGCATTTCTCATTACATAAGAGACAAAAGAAACCAGGCAAAACCTACAAAATAAATTCTTGCCCAATTAAATTATGATTAGAAAATATTTCTGTCAATTCAACTAAAAATATCTTTCTTTGTATGTATGGCTGTTTTGTGAAAAACGGCATTCAATTCATTGGTTTTCAAGTTAGAGTATTCACATTATACATTAAGAGAAACGTAAACATTTTTGTTGAATATTGTATTATAAAAGTACACTTTATCATAGAAGCCATTCACTTTCCTCAAAATAGTCTAAGGAAACAGGTGTAGGATAGATTATATTCCATTTAAAACATTGCTTGCTGCACTGTTTTTAAATAGGCTTATGTGAAACTGCACCCGCTAGGAAAAATAAAATCAAAATGAATCATACACTCAAAGGGCATTGATCTAAAAATATAGGTCCTGTGAAATGGATAAACATATTCTATTTAGCAAAAGTCATCAAGTGAGAGGATGTTTCAATCCTTCCAAACCATTTAAGCCTCCAAGGTTGTTAATTAATTTATCAGTCACAGAGAAGGCAGCCACTCTAGTGCCAGTCCTCAGGGGGGAGCAGAGCAGATAAAAAGTGATCCTGCTGAGGATGAATAGAGATGAAGGGGCTTAACCTCTCAGCAGGAGAGAGAGGGGAGCATATGTGCAAACTCACAGAAAAGCTGAGCCTTAACACTTGATGTCTAACAGGAAAAGTAGACCTAGCAGGTCCTCAGAAAATACTTTGTCCAGTGATGGGCATGCTGTTCTTCAGGCATGAAACAGAAAACTAACTGATGGCAGCATGACAAGCATTTGTTGTCATCAAGAGGGTAAACATAGTTCTCTACAGGAATGAGAAATAAGCATTTCTCATGTTGACTTTCCTCAATTATTATGGAGAGAAAACAATGTTAAGAGAAGCAGGGGTCTACTCTTAGGGAGGAAGATAACAGGAATGCTAGTTTGTCTTTCATTAAAAAAAAACTTTTAACAGAGACCTTAACCAGCACATAATTTTCTCTGATAAGTATATTAGATATATATTTCAGAGTTCTGATAGCTTGACATAAATAACTATCTTGCCTAACAGAAGGCTAATGGTATAGATAAACACTTTTATAGTGGTGTTTTGATGTGAGAAAAAAGAAAGCAAGAAAAAATATTTTAACTCTTTTGATAATACTGCCTACTAATACATAAATATGCATAAATGCAGTGGTGTAACCAATAGTAGGGGCAGTGAGCTCTGTTCACTTTGAGTCCAGGCTGTTTAGGGACATGTTGTCATTGCAGAATTAAAAACAATAATAAAACCAATAAAAGTCAGGATGACATTTATTATCACTATGTTCTGGTAATTATAAATATTATCAGTAATAATACTCTTCAGTAATAATATTAGTAAAAATACTGTTCCCTGCCAAAAAAAAAAAAACCCTCTCTATACAAATGTCCTCATGACAGAGTATGTATCTGTATGTGCACATACACAAACATCTGCACACACACTCATGTATGAGGGTCCCACATACATGGAGATCTTGCTTTAATGAGAAGTTTATTCACAAGGGAATTGATAAAATGGCCTTCTCAAGTATGACCTGGTCTAGGGTTCAACACAAATCTTCCACATAATCCTGACGATCATGTCATTGAAGGAATAACATTTTAGAGTTGATCTCTAAATTCTGTGAAGTGAATCTCCAATTAATAGATGAGAATATCAAGGAGGATTATGGTTGCTTACTAATTTTCCCAATGTCATACAGTTAATAAACCATAAAGTAGGAAATGTAATTCAAGTCTTCTGAATAGAATACTTTTATTATAATAAAATATTATTTTAGCATAAAGTGCCTTATTTTCATAAACTCATTGTGTTTTTTTAAATTAAAATCTTATTATTTTTTTAAGTTAATGTAGATAGGTGTATAAAATTCACCCAACTTTCTTTGACTGAAATTAAGGGAAAAACTAATTTTAAATTAATTTCATTTCAGTTTTAATAAATGATTTTTTGCATAATAATATGTGAGGTCTATCAAATTACAGATGCCCCAAAATTTGTTATTTATCTTATTTGTTTATGCAGACATAAGTATAACATACTTATAATCGTGAATATATACACACTTGCATATGTAGTTGTATGTTTATTTGTGTATATATCTGCTCCCTATTACATACTTAATCAGTCAATAGTAGAAGGGCTCTGAATTGTCAATTTTTATAGAATTTGTAATGAGTTGAGCTTAAGAGGTTTATTTTCACACACACTACCAGAGGATAATTTCTGAAACACCTAATTGGCAAACACAAATATCTAAAATGTTCAGTAAATTAAAGCAAATTTGTCTGTAATATTGAATTCCTTTTGGTTAAAAATATACCTAATTTAATTAGTTTTAGAATAAGTATTGTGATAATTTTGAGTGCATTAAAAGAAGTACTATCTTGCAATAATCATTGCAATGAATAGACTCCATTGAGGTATATAGTCAGTGGGGAAAATGGACAAGTAAACCGAAGTCTATTTTATATTATTGAGTTCAGTGCTCTGTATAGGGGGCTGTGGGAACATAGGGAGAGACAACACACATCCAATCAGGTGTAATGAAAAGTGGTCTGAACTGGGTTATAAAGGTGAGAATTTAGCTAAACAAAGCAAAGGGTGGGTAGAGAAACTGGTGATTGAGAGAGAGGGAAACAACATTATGGATGTTGTGAAGGTATAATGGAGTGTGTTAAATCTGGGAAAGCAAGTTGGTTAGGGCTGAACCATAGGTTGATGGATCATTGTAGAGGAGTTGATTTTAGGAGACGTAGAAAGTAAGCAGATTTAGGTGTTAAGAAAAGGAATTTGAATTTATTTTGAATCTCTAAGTAAATAAGTCCAACTCATTACAAAAATCTATTCTTTCTTCCCAGATCATAGCTTGCTATATGTTAGCCTCTCTCGGAGCAGAGTGTACCCATGTAATTGAATTCCAGTGAGAAGTGAACCGTGAGAGATGCCTCTCCTATAGATGGCTTTATTGTCTTTTCTACTCTGGCCCACTGAGATGGTGGTACTCTCAATACCCATGAGTGCCATATGTTGAAGGTGCCAGAGTCTCTATGAACCTAGTTGCTGCCAGCTTAACACTTGATCTAAACTATTACATTACCAACTGGTCATTACAACTGGGCTTAGTTATTAAAGTAGTTTGGACAACCCTAACTAAATTGGGAACACATTGAAATATTTTAACCTGGGTTACATTATAATCAGATTTATGTTTTGTAACTGTATCTTTGTCAGCAATGATAGGGTATGAGAGAATCTTTACTATAATAGATTTGATGAGGACCCGGACTCCCTTCCTTCCTTCCTTCCTTCCTTCCTTCCTTCCTTCCTTCCTTCCTTCCTTCCTTCCTTCCTTCCTACATTCCTTCCTTCCTTCCCTGCCTCCTTCTTTAATTTCTTCCTCCTATCCATCACTTATTTTTAAATCTTGGAGATATGGGATGTATTATGCCAAATAAAAAGGCAATGGCACTTAGGATATGTGGGAAATTCACAAACCCAAGACCTTTAGTGGGTAAATCTCTAAGAACTGGTGGTTGATCGGATAAGGTGAATGAAAGACAAAAAAAAATCTAGAATGACCCACAAGTATATGGTTGCATAAGTGGTTCAATATTATGTAGGGAATTTATAGAAGCACAGTTAAGAGGAACAGTAAATAAGTTCAATATTAAGCATATTGACTTTGATTTGGCCAAGGAAGACGTCTAAAAGATAAGTCGATTTGAAGTTCAGAAAGAGGTCTGGGCTGTTGACAACTTTGTACTGTCATTGTGTGAAGTGATAAACACTGGGTAAGGGGATGTCACAGGCCCTCAGACTAGTGATGGGAAATACTGATTTAAAGATGGACGGAGAAAAGCAATTAACATCAGAGTGAGAAGGAGTGGCCAGAAAGATGGGGAGAAATGCCAAGTAGCCTGGGTGGGATCACCAAAGCTGAAGAAAAAGAGGATTTCATGGTCCAAAACTGCACAAAAAAATTAAGATAAGGACTGAAAATAATTTATTAGATAATGCGCCAAGGAGGTCATTGTTGACTTTACTAAGAACAGTTGGAAAGAAATGGTGGTGACAGAAGCTTTATCACAGCTTGAGCAATGACTGGATGGAAAAGGATTCCACAGTACAGATAACTGTTTCACACAGCTAGTGACTGGGCAAGAACTACAGAGGAATGTTGGATCAGGAAAGAGATTAAATTTTTGTTTTGAATTGAGAACTTTTCATCATATTTACACTATGATAAGAGCAAATCTAAAGATATGGAGGGAGAGATGATATATGATGGCGTGAAGTCCCTAAAGACATGGAGGGGGAGGGTAGGTAGATTTAACTTCCCTTTCATGTTACTGAGAGAGAAGAAACTAAGAAGGCAGGAGGTCCATGCAGACTATGTAGCAAGACAGTTAAGGGAGACCTCCTATGAATGTTTCTCTTCATGCGATAAATAAAATGAAATGAATGAAGTGAAAATGAAATGATGTAGAAAATGAAACCATAGGTGAGAATGAAGGTGATGAGGTAGTAGATTGATATTAAGGTTAACACTTGAGGGCAGAAACCTGCTGAGGGCAATGGGAACACACACCGACTAAGACATAATGGAGTTTGCTGGATTGCATCAAGGACTCAGATGGAGCTGGATACCATAATGGCAAGGCACCTATCCTCACTCCTGTGTAGTTTTCTCCAGCCTTGCAGGATAGTTAGGATACACTAGCAGAACCCTCAGAAGATGAATATTCAATCTGGGCTTGAGATTTGTAGGACTTTTTTGGTTAATGAAGAAGTCAGCAAAAGAGGTAAATAGTGATGAGTGGGATCTCTGCTAAAATGTCCTGTGTGGATGTGGTTTATAATTTTGGTCAATAAATTGCTTTAGATTGTGTTACCCATAGTGTGGAAATAATGGGTTGGCACAAAGGGGCAGAAATAAAAGCCTGCTTTAATGATTGACTTTGAGTCCATGAAACTTTATCTAAAATATAAAGGGGAGAAACCAATATGGCGGCATAGGTAAATACCTAAACTGCTGCCTCGCACAACAATTTCAAAACTACAACTAAAAGACAAAACGGACATCATCCAGAACCACAGGAAGGCTGGCTGAGTGGAAATTCTACAACTAGAAGGAAAGAGGAAAGCTCACGGAGAATCAGAGGAGCTGCAAAGGGCTGAGGTACAGAGACACGCGCGCGGAGAGGACGGGCAGCTGAGTGCCTGGCTGGCTTTCTCTAGCAGGAGGGAGACAGAAGCTCCCGACTGCACTGAACCCCAGTTCCGACTGCACTGAACCCCAGTTCCAGGCGAGACCCTGGGGACCCAGACTCATATGGGGAAATCTGGACTATCAGGAAAAGAGAAAAGCACACAGAAACTCAGGGGAGCCGCGAAAGGCAGAGGTCAAGAGGCGCGTGAGAGAGTGCGCAGAGAGGACTGACTGCTGAGTGTGCCGCTGGCTTTCTCTAGTGGGAGAGAGACAGAAGCTCCCGACTGCACTGAACTCCAGTTCCGGGTGAGAATCTGGGAATCCAGATTCATTGGGGGAGAAACTGGACTGTCTGGCAACGGGCAGAACTCGAGGGCGGCTTTCTCTCAGAGGTGCTTGCAGCGATTACCGAGGGACACTGAGACGCAGGGGCCTTATAAGGCAGGGCTGACGGGAAGTCAAGGCTGTCTGCTCAGCCCTGAGACTCCGCCCTATCCAAGCTGAGCACAGAGGCTTTTGCAATTTTGCAAGTCTTGTCTCATAAGGCTGTCTTCAGCACAGAAGTTCTCCCAGCGTAGACACAGCTGATCCTCACAGCCAATTGGCCTGGAGGTCAATTCCTCCCAGTGATACCAACAACAATCAAGACTTAACTACAACAAGGCTGTGCACACAGTCCACAAAGGGGAGCATCAAAAGTGTCCACCTCAGGTAACTGGGGGAGGCTGAGCCACTGGGCCATATAGGACACCTAGCACACAAAGCTACCCTACCAACTCAGGGAAGCAGAGACAAAGAAACAGATCACAATTGAAAGAAATGGAGGAAAGCAAACGACTAGATATAGAGTTCAAAACCACGGTTATAAGGTGTTTCAAGAATTTCCTAGAAAAGGCCGATAAATTTAGCAAGACCCTCGAGGATATGAAAAAGGACCAACTAGAAATTAAACATACACTGACTGAAATAAAAAATATTATACAGAGACCTAACAGCAGACTAGAGGAACGCAAGAATCAAGTCAAAGATTTGAAATACAAAGAAGCAAAAAACACTCAACCAGAAAAGCAAAAAGAAAAAAGAATCCAAAAATTTGAAGATACTGTAAGGAGCCTCTGGGACAACTTCAAGCGTACCAACATCAAAATTATGGGGGTGCCAGAAGAAGAGAGAGAGCAAGATACTGAAAAACTATTTGAAGAAATAATGACTGAAAACTTCCCCCACCTGGTGAAAGAAATAGACTTACAAGTCCAGGAAGCGCACAGAACCCCAAACAAAAGGAATCCAAAGAGGACCACACCAAGACACATAATAATTAAAATGCCAAGAGCAAAAGACAAAGAGAGAATCTTAAAAGCAGCAAGAGAAAAACAGTTAATTACCTACAAGGGAGCACCCATGTAATTGTCAGCTGATTTCTCAACAGAAACTATGCAGGCCAGATGGGAGTGGCAAGAAATATTCAAAGTGATGAATAGCAAGAAACTACAATCAAGATTACTCTACCCAGCAAAGCTATCATTCAGAATTGAAGGTCAGATAAAGAACTTCACAGATAAGAAAAAGCTAAAGGAGTTCATCACCACCAAACCAGTATTATATGAAATGCTGAAAGGTATTCTTTAAGAAGAGGAAGAAGAAGAAAAAGGTAAAGATAAAAATTATGAACAACAAATACATATCTATCAACAAGGGAATCTAAAAATCAAATGAATTAAAAATCTGATGAACAGAATAAACTGGTGAATATAATAGAATCAGGGGCATAGAAAGGGAGTGGACTGACAATTCTCAGGGGGAAAGGGGTGTGGGGGGTGCGGGAAGAGACTGGACAAATATCATACACCTATGGATGAGGACAGTGGGGGGGAGGTAAGGGCAGAGTGTGGGGTGGGAACCAGGTGGAGGGGAGCTATGGGGGGAAAAAAGAGGAACAATTGTAATAATCTGAACAATAAAGATTTATTAAATTAAAAAAAAACTAACTAAATAAATAAAATAAAACATAAAGGAATTATCCTAGCTGGCTTGGCTCAATGGATAGAGCATCCGCCTGCAGACTTAAGGGTCCCAGGTTTGATTTCAGTCAAGGGCACATGCTGGGGTTGTGGGCTTGATCCCTAGTAGGGGGCGTGCAGGAGGCAGTCAACCAATGATTCCCTCTCATCATTGATATTTCTATCTATCTCTACCTTTCTATTTGAAATCCATAAAAAATACATATATAAAGGAATTGCCAATGTATTTTTTATGTGCTCTAAGTGGGCATACAATACTTTCTTAAACTAACATTTATCTGCCTAACAGCTCTTCTAAAACATGACAGCTGATTCCACCCTGTAGTGTTGGTTTGGCTTCCTATAAAAACAGCCTAAGTTCTTGAACTTGAAATGGTGGGAATGTATTTTTGCTTCTCACATGTCATGGGTTTTATTTAGCTCCATTTTGCTCTCAGGAGAGGCAACGTACCAGAGGGAATACATATCTATTTGAAAATTTTTCTCTTGGCTTTCTTAGTTAATCTACTGCTCATAATGCAAAATTATTCAATCTGATTTTAAATTATCGAGTGCATAATTAAAAGGAGCATGGTGCTAAATTTATACTCAGAATGTACTTTACATTTGAAGAGAGATTCTATTTTGTTTTCTTAGTAGTAATAGAAAGTGGCACGTCTTTGCCACTAGCTAGCTTTTCTGTGTTGCTTCTGTTGCCAATAGCTACAAGATTGTGTGTTGATCCTAATGGAGGGTGACATATATTGTTAATTATGTTGACATGAATTCTCTTGACCACCCCTTTGTGAGTAGGATGTGAGATGGGAATGTTTCTCATAGTCTTAGTTATGTGCCAAAGTAAATATTACATATGTTGTTACTGATTTATGAGTCTATGCACATTTTTTATGTGGGTGCTTAGTGTTTTGGGTGTTTGTAAGTGTAATTGTAGTTACACATATGTATATATGTAAGTAGGTATGCATGCTTTGGGACTAAAGGCTTAACAACAAATTATTATAACTGATAAAAATAAATGAACAGTTATTGAGCATTTCTAAGACAGTTGTAGTGCTAAGTAAGCTACATACAATAGAATTTGGTCCTAAAACAAGCCCAGCATTGCAACTTTATTGATGTGGTAGTTAAGACTAAGAGGCAATGTAACTTCTCAAAGCTATATAATATCTATATATATAAAAGCCTAAGCGACCAGCTGACTGGCCGACCGGTCAGTATTTATGACACACACTGACCACCAGGGGACAGACGCTCAATGCAGGAGCTGCCAAGCTGTGGTCACTTGGCAGCGGTGGTTCTCAGGGTGACGCACCTGGAACCAGAGAGAAGGGAGCCTGATTCCAGGGTGTGTCACCTGAGAACTGCCCTCTTGCAATCCAGGACCCCTTGGGGGGATGTCGGAGAGCCAGTTTTGGCCCGATCCATGCACTGGGCCTCTAGTTAGGTATATAAGGGCCAGAGATGACCTTAAAGTCTAGGTTTTAGACATACACTCAACTATTCTTTTTAAATTGTTTTTTTTTAAAGCTTGTAAGATTGATTGCAGTTAACTAAGCAAAGAAAATGTATCCCACATTTTAAGCCATATATATTTTAATTTCATAAGTTGTGATATCAGATAGCAAAGCTTTGTTAACACTTATCTGCACCAAATTATACCATTAATGCAAGCATAATGTAAAGCTATGTTCTTTCTCATTTTTATAGATTAATTGATTTGCAGTTATATTTGTTACCTATGTTGGCTTTTTATTTATAAGAAACGTTATAAAAAATTGGGAAATTGTACATGAAAATTAAAAGTTAGCAACACTTAATATTATCTAATCAATTTAACTAGTTATATTGAAGGCTATAGTGTGGAGTTCTAAGATCTTCAAGAGAAAGTTATTTCCATTCTGAAAGGGAAACTAATGAGAAAGGTTTATCAATAGAGGAATATTCCATGTTAAGCTATGATTTGTAACTATTGTGGGAGGTGATTAAGATTAGGTGAGGTCTTGAAGGTAGAGGTCTCATGAATGGAATAAGTGCCCTTATAAGAGTCAGGAGAAAGTTTACCTCTCCTTTTTGCCATGTGAAGTTAAAAAAAAAAAAAGTGAAGCTATAAAAAGAAGTTGGCAATCTGCAACTTGAAAGAGGGCTCTCACCAGAACTTGATCATGCTGGTTCCATAACTGTGAGGAAAAAAAGAACTCTGCTGTTTATAAGCCACACCGACTACAGTACTTGTTATAGTAGCTGAAACTGACAAAGAGAAATACTTATAATGTGTTTAAAACAGTGGTTGGCACATAAGAAGTGTGCCACTAAATGTGTGATTTATGACTCAGTGGTTTGGTTGAAAGGAAAAAGATATGTAGTTTTTTTCTGTATCTGTGTTGTTTTATAATATTCTGTAGCAATAAGTTCAGAAACTGGCACATGGTTGTCAACTTCTGTTAAATTTACTAAGTTTTACAATTATAAATATGATGTATGGTGAATGATACTTAATATATATGAAGTTTTCTCATTTTTCAATGTATTTTAAAATCTGCTTCTATTATATTCAGGTTCTGGGCTTTGGGGTTACCAAGATAAGACCAGGTTCTTTTTGTTTGTTTGTTTGTTTTGTTAAACCTCACCAGAGGATATTTTTTCCACTCCACTCATTTTTAGAAAGAGTGAAAGGGAGGAAGGGAGAACAGGGGGTGGGATGGGGAGGGAGAGAGAGAGAGAGAGAGAGACACGATGTGAGAGAAACACATCAATTGGTTGCCTCCCGGAAAGAGTATCTAAACTGCAACCCGTGTACCTGCCCTTGACCGAAAATTGAACCTGCGACCCTTTGACCCTTTGGTGCCTAGGGTTACACTCTGACCACTGAGCAACACCAGTCAGGGCAAGACCAGGTTCTTATATGCAAAGAGCTCACAGCCTAGTTGGGGAGACAGACAAATAAAGAAGTAATTTCAAACAAATGCTAAATACGCAAATAGAAAACAGAGAAGACACTCCATGGAGGGTTAGATATTAATTCAGAACACAGATGAATGAAAAATTATTTCTATTATAGAGGTTATATCTGACTTGTATATTTTGGAGCACTGAATATTAGTTTCTTTTAAAAAACATATTTTATTAATTTTTTACAGAGAGGAAGGTATAAGGATAGAGAGTCAGAAACATCAATCACCCCCCTGCACACGCCCCACTGGAGATGTGCCCACAACCAAGGCACATGCCCTTGACCGGAATCGAAACTGGGAACCTTCAGTCCGCAGGCTGACTCTCCATCCACTGAGCCAAACCGGTTAGGGCTGAATATTAGTTTCTTGATTGATGTACATTGAATATTATTAATCTGAAATGTATGTGATATATAATTAAAATTTTAGTGACCATGAAACTAACTTTTTGAGGTTTTACTCAAAATAAAGTCCTCCACGCTTTCTTAAAAAAAACAAAAACATAATTATATTTGGCTACAATTTTTTGTTCTTTGTTGAGATGATATGCATACCTTTTATATTTCATTTTTTGACTAAGCTATTTCCCTCCTTTTAAAACATAATTGCTCCTTAAAAGCTGAGTAGGATTGTTTTACAATCTCTACTCAACCTCCTGAACCAGCGTTCAAGTGCAGATACAAGTGGCATGAAATAGCTTTGATCTCTTTTATTCTGATCCTCTGATAATTGTCCCACTGATGTGGGGAAATAACAGTAGCCACTGCTCTGGTGATAGGCATTTCAGAATTTTTTTTTTCTCCTAGGGCCCAAAGGGCATTGAGTTGAACTCAGAGCAGCTGCAGAATTATGGGAATTACAGTCTAGTACTACTATATTTTCACACATAATTTTGTCTCCAAATAATTTATTCCCTTTGTATAAACAGCAAGGATCATCTTTTTATCTTTGGCTCTGAATCTTACTAAAATCATTACATTTTGATTTTTATTAGATTTTTATGATCTCTCTGCTCTTTTCTCTTAAACAGATCTCTTAGCTGATATAAAGTTCTCACTTGGGCCTGAGTAACAGTAAATACAATAAACCTATCTTGTTTTGAACATTTGTGTTCAAGACCAGTTTTCCAGGATACTTAGTAAAGACACTAAGGAAGAGTTTATTCAAGACAGACTGCTGAAATAAGAGTTTTGCAGTATGGGAGAGAGATCAGGCTTAAATTCCGAGTAAGACAAAGTGAGAATTTACAGTCACGGAGCAGGGTGGGATCAATGATTAGGAAATGACTAAGTGGAAACATCAAGAAAAGGGAGATTCTTAGTGAAGACAGACCTGGGTGATCAGGAATCTGGGGTTGGAGGTGAGGAATTTGATCTGATATTGAGGGTGTCCAGATATCAGGGTGAAGTCGTCTGGCTCATCTGACAGTAGGATTCGTAGGGAAATTGGACTCTATACGGACTGTGGAGATAGGAGCCCAAGTTAGAGTCAATTAAGCAGAGGGCTCAGAGGAGCTGACTCAAGTGTGATCAAGGAGAGAAAGTTTCTCTTTTTTGAGCATTTATGAGGGCATTTAATATATCTGATAAAATATTTCATGATCCCATATCTGACAGCCACATACTGAGCTAGATGTTTTAGATGCGCTGCACCAGGTAGTTGTTGCTATTCTTGTGTTAAAGATGATAAGACTGTCCAAGGTTATATAGCTAGGAAGTGGTGAAACAAAATTTGGAAAATAATTTTTTTCTTTTCTTTTTCAATTATAGTTTACATTCAATATTATTTTAGCCCTAACCGGTTTGGCTCAGTGGATAGAACGTCAGCCTGCAGACTCAAGGGTCCCAGGTTCGATTCTGGTCAAGGGCATGTACCTTGGTTGTGGGCACATCCCCAGTAGGGAGTGTGCAGGAGGCAGCTGATTGATGTTTCTCTCTCATCGATGTTTCTAACTCTCTATCCCTCTCCCTTCCTCTCTGTTAAAATCAATAAAATATATTTTAAAAAATATTTTATATTAATTTCAGGTGTACAACATAGTGGTTAAATGATCATATACTTTACAAAGTGTTCTCTCTGATATTTCCAGTACCCACTTGGCACCATGCATAGTTATTACAATATTATTAACTATAGTCACTATGCTGTACTTTACATCCCCATGGACTATTCTGTAACTACCCATTTGTACTTCTTAATCTTTTACTTTTTTTAAATCTAGTCCCCCAACTCTCCTCCCCTCTGGCAACTATTAGTGTGTTGGGAACTAATTTTCCCATTCATTATTTCATTTGGCACACATTTATTGTATATGTATTATATCTCAGACACTGTTTTGAACAATGTAGAAATATAGGGATGCACAGAAAATTATTCTCTCTCCTTTTAAAGAGGTGACAACAGAGTATGGGAGATGGGGGACATCATTCACGTAACCACATAAAGGTAAAATTTAATCTGTACTTATGTTATGAAAGGAACATGATAATTTGTGTTAAGAGGACTAAATGTATTCTTAGGGAGGAATCATAGAAGGCTGTCTAGGAAAAGCTCCTTAGGGTTTAGCTATAAGAAAGGGGTATATAGTGTGTTCAAGGCAAAAACACTATTATGGACTGAATTGTGTCTCCCCCAAATTCATATGCTGAACCCCTTTCTCCCCAAAGTGATGGTATTGCAGATGGAGCTTTTGGGAGATAATTTGGTTTATATGAGGTCATGGGGGTGGGGCCTTCATGATGTATTTAGTGCCCTTATAAAAAGAGACACAAAAGAACTCTCTCTTTTTTTCCTCTCTTTACTTGCATGCACAGAGGATATATGAGCACATGGCAAGGTGGAAGCTGCCCACAAGTCATGAAAAGATTCTCACCAGAAACTAACCATGCTGATACCTTGACTTTTATCACATTAGTCTCCAGAACTGAGAAAAATGAATTTCTATTGTCTATGAAATTTTACTATGGCAGCCTGAGCTGACTATACAGGCAAATATAAACAATCTATATGGGAAAATGACATGGCTTGTTTGAAGAGAAAGAGGTCAGCCTGGTTAGTGTGCAGAGTGTGATAGAGAGTGTGGCTTGAAATGGAGGCTGAGTATCCGGTAGGACCAGTTCATGCACAGTCTGAGAGCCACTTCAGGAATATGGCTCTTTATACAGAGAGCATTGGATGATCATTGAAGAGCTCATGACCTGACACATTTGCATTCTGAAAAGATCACTGCCTACTGTGCAGATTGGGGATGAGAGATGAGGAACTGGGCAAGAATGACTCCCAGGTTTGGACCTTTCACAGCTCCATTTACTGGAGAAGGAATACTGAACAAGGAACAGGATTGGAGGGAAGGAAGGAAGACGTGAGACAGTAATAGACCTCCAAACTTGCCTTAATTGTGTCCCTATGCATAACTCTTATAGGCCAAACACACGAGCAGATTTCAGGTGGCATTTTAGGTTCATTTTTCACATGTCGGTTTTAAGATAACTTGAAAATATTCAAGTGACGATTTCTAACAGTTATACTGGTTTGGATTTAGAGGAGAGGTCATGGACAAAGATATATATTTGGGGGCATTTGCAGCTAATAGAAATATTAAAAAAAATAGGAGAGTGTAGAATAACAACACAGGAGGGTCCAGGACCAAATAAACTCCATACTTTATATACTCTATACTCCATACTTGCCAAATAGAAGTTATGGGTTGCAGAGGTCAGGAGTGGACAAACGAAGATCCCTGCTTTCACCCCCACCTCTTCCATTCCAGCAGAGAACTATTGCTCCTGTGGCTCTTTGATAGAGCGGGCCATGTGGAGGTACTGGTGGAGGATTAGAAAGTAGGTGATGGGATGAATCTGGGTATTTCAGCCTGTATTAGTTTCCTATTGTTGCTGTAACAAGTTAGCACAAATTTAGTTACTTAAAAGAACTTCATTATCTTACATTTTGGGAGGTTAAAAGTCTGAAAAAGGTCTCCCTGAGCTGAATCATGGTGTCAGCAAGGCTGTGTCCCTTCCAGAGAGTCAAAGGGAGAATTTGTTTCTTCACCTTTTCCAGCTTCTAGAAACCTCCTGCATTACTTGGATTGTGTTCCTTTCCTCATCATTGCAGCTAGAAGCACAGCATCTTCAAATATCTCCCTCTCGCTTGGACCCTTGCTTCTGTCCTTACATCTTCTCTGACTCTTTTCCTGCCTCTCTTATAAGGACCTTTGTGATTACATTGGGCCCATTCAGAAAATTGAGGATAATCTCCCCACCTCACAATCCTTAATTAAATCACACCAGCAGAGTACCTTTCGCTTATGTCAGGTAACATATGCACAGGATCTGGGGATTAGGAAGTGGACATTTGTAGGGGCCATTACTCTGCCTACCGTGAATCACCTGTCACTCATCCATCCATAGCAACATCTCCTGTCAGAATTCTCCTCCTGCTGAGGTCTGAGTTCCTGACATGTAGATTCCAAGGCGGTGTCAGCTCCTGCCAGACAACCTTGGCTTTGAGCTTTGAGAACATGACATCCTGTCATTGGTTGGCCCTTCAGGGGTAGTAGATGCTTCCTGATGCTGCTGATATTGGGGTCACCTCACTGCATCTTATTCGGCTTCTCCAGTCTTCCATTACAAAGGTTTCCATAGACAACATGTGAAAGGCCTCACATGGAGTCTGTTTTCCTGACTTGCTAGAACGTGACAGGTGAGAACTAATGGCAGCTTAAATTTGAGTAGTGATGGAGGTGGACACATTTGCTCACATTTTTAAGTAAAATAATAAAATCAAAATAATTACTTTGGGGGAAAGTTTCCTAGGTCAAAAATCCTGCCATATTCAATCATGTTACTTTTTAAAAGTGTTACTTATTCTTCAACCAGGAATCAGGGATATGCTAATTGTGTTTGTGGAAATTAGAGAAAAGATGGCCACAACTTCCTCTCTTTCTTTTATTAGGTAGTTGAGAAAGCATAATTAAAGATTCCATTAAGGACTTTTTGTTATTTGTTTGTTTAAAGCAAGACTTAAATTTGAAGGATGAATTAAAACCATCAGTAAATATCCAAGGAAAGTGGCTTTTAATTTATGGAAGAGATCTATAAATAGTAAATTTAAAGAACACTAAAAATACAGTGTGCCAAAGATACATTTCAAAATTAATGAGGCATGTATTTTCTTTGGGATATGAATAACAACAACAACAAAAAACATTCAACATATTTTAAGACCCTTTAAAAGAACTTTATTACAGCTGTTTTAACTTCATCCCGGAAACCTTTGCTTCTCTTCATCATCAAGATCTTGATGAGTATATTATCTGAAGTTATTAGGAAATGAACTCACTGAAACTATTTGGTGAAGCAGGTTCTGACCACTTGGGTTCAATCCCAGCTCTACAGTCATTGACTGTGTGATTTCCAGTTGTTTAAGCATTCTGAGTCTTGGTTCTCATTAATAGCACAGGATCAATTTAACTTAATTTAGGAAATTGTTTGGGGATTAATGTAAAATGTCTAATTCTGAGGAGGTGGACAAAAACATCAGAGATATTATTGGCATGATTTTCTGATAGAAAATTCCAGTATTAAAGCTAAAGGCTGATTCCTTAAGTCTCCTTGCATTCTCTATCTAGCATTCTCTTTGTGAAATTTCAGGTGTCCATTAAACATCCCAGCTTAATGGACACCTGAAAGGTAGAGGAGAAAAATAGATAAATATGTATGGATTTTAGGGAAGAGATCCAGGTGGAAAACATACATTGGAGTAATCACCACAAAGATGGTATTTAAAACTATGAGACTAGATAAGCATGGGAATGAGTACATATTGAAGTAAAAATGTTTTAAGAACTAAGTTTGGCAGATTGTGGTCCAAGATGGTGACATAAGAGGCTCCTAAACTTCCCTCCTGTCAAGAATTCACAGAAGGAAGATAGATCCTTGGGAAGCATTGCCTCCCTCTGAGAGATGCAGACACTAGCTGGTTGCACCACATCGAACAACTAAGGGAATACCCACATCACACAGGTAGGACAGGCTGAATCTGGTATTACTACAGGACTTTCACCTATCAAACATATACTTTTGTTGTTAATCCTCACCGGAAGATATTTTTCCATTGATTTTTAAAGAGAGTGGAAGGGAGGGGGAGAGACAGAGAGAAAGAAACATCTATGTGAGAGAGATATCAATTGATTGTCTCCTACACACATCCTAACTAGGGCTGGGGATCCAGCTTACCCTGAGCCAAACTGGCTAGGGCTCAAACATATTCTTGTGATTCCAGAATTTATTTTTTCATCTCTTAGAAGATATCATTGCCAACCTGTATTTTTTTTTCTTGGCACTTCTAGTGAAACATATCATTGTTTTTCCCCAAAACCAGTATTTTTTTTCCTTAGTATCTAGATGGATTTACCATCCATCCAGTCACCCAAGCAAGAAAGGATGCTGTCATCTTGAATATACCCCCTTTTCACTGACACCATATTTCAGTCTGCCCCTGCCCTCATAAAACAGATTAATTCGCTTAGAAACAATCACCATTATCACTGTTTTCTGCTGTCTCTCCATCTTATTGACATTCTTTAGAAAAAGCTCTAATCAGCTTTTATATGCACCTCGTCTTAGGCAAAGGCAAATTTTAAAAGGCCAATGGTACTATTCAAATATGTTACTATAATTACTTTTTTTTTCCACCATGAACTGGCCACCCAAGAACAGAACTAAATAAGTCAACACTAAATAAGTCAAAGCAATATCATTAAATAGTATTATGATAGAAATAATAAAGATGATGTATATCTTTTACTTGTCAATCCTTTGTGTGGTAAATACAAGGACAAGAGTATACAAGTTTGAGACCCTATATCTATCATTTAATTCCTTGTTTATATGAAGTTACTTCTTTAAGAATTTATTTCCATGAAATCATCAGTTCCAGATTTAGAATTAAGGGAAGTAAACTGAGATAGGTATTATGACTGGAAACTAGGTGATTTATAGTTTTACTGAATATTTAGAAATGCCATTCTCTCTAAAACTAATTTTTTTAATCTAATGCTTTATGAAGATTAAATAAAAGCAGCACTCAGAATTACAGGCACCAAAGAACTGTGCAAACATTTCCTTAGTGTTGGCACTAGGAGCACTTACTTTTTTCAAAACATTCGAGGTTGGCGTCATCGGGAATGACTGGAAAGGCTAGAAGGTTTCAGAATGTGGCTTCAGATTTCACTTCTCATTACCTTGAAATAAAATCAAACATTGCATGAAATGTTCTCACAAATGGACCTTTTAACATTCTGAATTAAAAGCATATAATCTGAGGCTAGAAACTGGCTTTGAAATACTTATTCCAGGAAAATATTCTCATCACAAATCTAGAACCCATTTTAAAATGGAAAGAATTTAAACTTCATTACAAGAATCAAAATTTTCTATGGAATTGTTCAACTTTGTGGCTATATGAAATAAAAGTGTAGTCTCCAGGAAAATTGGAATCCAATGTTAGATGGCACCTTAGTGGCATCAGTTATTGAATGGTAGATTGAAAAGGATGCCCATATAGAGGCATAATACAAAACATTCATGCATAAACTTGAGAAAGAATGAGATATCAAAGAATAAAACAATTTTAGTTTACTTTTCAGTCTCCTGTTTTCTCTAAATTTTCTTTTAAATAGGATTGATCAGTCATTCCAGAATTACAATATAACTTTTTATATTTGTAGATTTAATTGTAACACCTAATCCCCAGAGCCTGGGAATGTTACTTTATATGACAAAAGGTTTCTGCAGATGTGATCTTGGATAATCTAAATTAAGATTATCCTGTATTATCTGGGATAATAATCATGTCAGTCTTTATAAGAGGGAGGAAGGAAAGTCAATAAAGGGAGAAGGTGACGCGAAGACTGAACCCAGACATTGGAGGGAGGGAGGGGGCCGAGAGCCAAAGAATGCAGCAACCTCAAGGAGCTGGAAGAGGCAATGAACACATTCTTCTCAGGATCCTCCAGAAGGTGCTAGCACTGCCATCTCTGGACTTTAAGTCCCAGAAGACTTAGTTCCAACTGTTCACCTTCAGAGAACTGTAGCAATTTGTGATAGGAAATTAGCAAAGTATATATTACTTTTAGATCATAAAAATGTTATTTTACTATAAGACAGAAGTTTTCTATACTTTTCAAGTATTTTTTATTAAATTGAAAAAAATTATGGATATCTCTCTACACATGTCTGTACCTGTTGCCAATTTGACCTACAGTTTAAGATTCACTGGAGAAAATCATCAAACTGTCCTTCCCACTCTCACACAAATTGATAAGTTATTTAATTAATTTTGGTTGTTGTTGTTAATCCTCACCCGAGGTATTTTTCCCTTGAGTTTTAGAGTGGAAAGAAGAGGGAGAAATAGATAGAGAGAGACACATTGATAGGTTACCTCTTGAATCTGGGCCAGGATCAAGCCTGCAACCAAGATACGTGCCATTGACCAGGAATCAAACCCAGTACCCTTCAGTCTGCAGGCTGATGTTCTATCCAATGAGCCTAACCAGATAGGGCCAAACAAATAAGCTTTGAAAGATAATAGAAACAGTATGGCCCAATAACTTGCCATCAAAGTAGTCTTCATAGAACCATAAAACACTAACTTTGTATATCTTAACAACAACAACAAAATTATCAGATCATGGGTCATGTTTATAAATGTATATAGTTCAATATTTGTCAGTTCTCAAATTCTTTGTTTAATGTAAAAGGATATATATTTTCTTCCTTTATGACCACATCCCTTTGAAAAGGAAAATGGGGGAAGGGAGACAGGCTTGCAACCTAGTTCAGTATCTGGTTAAAACTGTAGTCTTACTTCCCCACTCTGACTGACTTGGGTGGAGCTGCAGAGCCTAACCCCAGGGCCCCGCCACAGCTGACTTGGCGGGAGCTGCAGGGACCCTCAGGGGCCCACCACAGGAGGAGATATAGAGGCCAGAGCCTCCCCACGAGTTCAGTTCAGGCTTTGGATCCAGAATTCCCCTGGACTAGCAGATCTGCGAAATAAAGGTTAAACTTTCCTCCCTCAGAGTGCTGGCTGGTCCTTCTCCCACAACACGTTCACATTCTATGTTAGAAAGTCCTTCATCTGCTATCTCTCCTGTGATACGAGATGTTTGGGTGTAGAGTCCCACTGAAGCCAGAACCTCCATCCTTGTGTTAAGCCCTCTCTCTCTAAGTGCTTACAGAATAGAATATTTATGGGATGGCAAGAACCTTAAGTCTCAAGAGATCCAAATTTCAGTGTGATTTTTCCCCGTGAGAATTTAGAGTCCTTGTTTAATGTACAACATCTCTCTAGTTCCATATCTAAAAAATAGAAATGTGAACTAAATAGGTTTAAGATACCTTCAAGTTCTAAATTTGATTTGTAAGTAGCCCTTCTTTTGACATTCTTCTGGAAGCCTTTCTAGACAGACTGTTTCTCTCTTACTAGCTTTCCCATCGCTTTGAATATGCATATCTTTAAACAAAGAAATGGATTCTGTGTATATATTTATCATTTATAATTGTCTGTGTTTAGTCTCTCCTGTGAGAGCTGGTACCAAAATTATAAGCTTTTATTCTCCTCCTGGCATTTGAGTAAGCATCACCTGCCTTGAAAAGCTAATTTATTTGTTCTTTTCTTTTTTTTTTTTTTCTTTTTTAACTAAAGAAAGTTTTCTTTAACTTGTTGCCAGGAGAATTTCATATTTCAGATAGCAGAAATTGAAATACGTATTTTCTGAGAGCAGTTTCACTCCTTTATCAGAGGCATCATTTTTGAATGTCACTGATCACAGATGTCTCAGTATTCAGGTTGACTGGAGAAGGCTCTGGTCCCCGGTCCATGCTCTCGACGCTTGTAACCTAATGTTCCCAGCACTGCAATAAGCAGTGCAGTAGAGTCTTCAGCTGGAGCTTGCTGAGAGCTGAAAGCTGCCTCCATGCTTTTCCTTTCACTGATGGAAAAATAAATAGCACTTTCTAGCCTAGTGCAGGCAAAACCCGTTTTTCCAGAAACAGTATACCCTGACTAATTTTCATTGCAGTTTTCGTTATGAAATGTGTGTGTGAATTGTTGGAACAGTTAGCTTACTGTTTAAAAATATGATCACTTCAGATTATACAAAGGATCATATATATATATATATATATATATATATATATATATATATATATATATATATATGATCCTTTGTATAATTGTATATATATATCAACATTTTGTCCAGGACTTTTGAATGTCACTTTCTAGAGATAAGTGGGTCTAATTCTCTTGTTTTTCTACTCAGATTGCCTGAAGAAAAGCCAAAGAAATGGTCTTAATTGCTCCTGAAGGCAATGATGGATGAAGGAAAGACAGGTAAGGAGAAAAAGAGATAAAAGAAATGTGAGGAAAAAAGGTAGAGATTTGTAACTACTTAAGAATATGTGGTAAGAATGATGCAAGGAAGACATAATCCTATGAAAATAAATGCATTCTGGAAGTCCCATTAATGGGTAGAAGAACATAAATATTATTCAATCCTAGGGAACTGAATAAGATAATTGCAGGAAACTACCACTTTCTGGAAAGCTCTTGTATAGCACTTGTGAATAAATGTCTCACAGCAGTAAGGAAAGGATACCTTAATTTCTCTCCCTAGAAAGTCAACTCATTGACCCAGTCTCATGGGGATTTAAGAAAGTTAACTTGTAGACATCACAGATGCCTAATCAGATAAAAATCCAGTGATTTGGGATTCCTCAGTTTCAAAGTCATTATACAAGACAAAAAGCAGATCACGGTTATTAAATTAATTGTAACCACTCTAATGGAGAAACATAACCACAGCAAAGAAAATAATGATCAGAAGCTTCATTTTGTGGTTTCAGAATTATTTTTAGCAAGAACATCAAAATACATTTAAGACAAACAAACATGGAACCAAAGAGAACTTTCAATAGACACTTAAGACATCTGTCATAGAGCACTGGTATTATGATTGAGGACTTATACAAAGTATCATTTCAAGTTACATTTGTGAATGACTATCATCTTTTCCTTTTAGCTTATTATTTAGAAGCAATTCCCTACTGGATATAAGTATCCTTTCTTACCATATTTCCTCTGTCAGCACCTGAAACCTAAGACAATATTTTGGGGGCAATTTGGTCACTTGCAACAAGACTAACATTAGAATTTTTATTTATTTATTTATTTTATTTTAAGTCAAAAAGAACCTGGCTATATTTCCACCTTGGGCCTTTGTCTTGCTTGCTGACGCCATAGAAAATAATTTTAATCACTCTCCTAGTGACTGCCCTTCAGACATTTGAGGGTAGTGGTTCTTTACCTTCTGATTAAATCCACTCACGTAGATTAGATTAAGCATCCCTATCTCTTTCCATCCTTCCCCATTTGGGAATTTTCCAAATTGTCTCTGTCTCTCTTTAGAGAACAGCCCACTTAACAGACAGGGCTCTAAACAATAGATGGAACTGTCAATTTAAGCCTAAACATGGATGACTAAAGCTTGCCATCACAGTTGGGGTTTTCTGGAGAGCTTCTTCATTAGAGTAATTTATTTTAAAGATAGAATAAAATGTCTCCAGTTCTTTGTCACAAACCCCACTCTGTAGAAGTTTCTGTGGCCTACATTAAGTGCTATATATTCATCCATGCATTCTCCTTAATTCCATCTTCCTCTTCAGCTATCATTTCAAGCTGTTTATTCAGTGATGGTGAATCTGCAATTTACTTCTGACCATGTATTACAGTGAAAATCACAAACCTTCCTGTGGATTAGCAGTAGGAGATCATTATCCTTGATTTCTTTGGCCCTCAATGGAGATTAGTGCGCTGTTGGTGCCAGCAAGTGTTAGGCAACATTAAAATATCAGTTTTAATTATTGAAAATATTTGGATAAATACTAAAATAATTGCACAATGTTGAAATTGAATCCATTGATGTTTATAAACATAGTAAGGATTTGTTTTAGTTTTTTAAGCCTTTTCCTTTGTGTTTTTATGGGATTTTAGAAGAATTATTATTTCTCATTATTTTTATGAATTTGTCTTGCTGGTCTGATGCCAAAAACTAAATTATATACTGTAGAATCACGGATGGCTCTGCTGGGCTCTGACTCATGCCCTAAATTAAGAGATGGCTCTGACTGTTTTCTCAAGGGTAAGTTCTGCTTCTACATCTGAGCTACAAATTAAGACACCGACTTTAAAAAAGATGCTAGGGCTTGAAGAACATGTTCAAGGGCGGAAGTGTAAAAGAGACAAGCTGTTGTTGATAGATCCAAAATGCAAATGTTGATAGATGCAAGTGCTGGCCTACAGGCAATATGCCCTTCCCAGGAAAAACGTGCAGAAAAAAAATTCTCTGGGATTCAGGCAGACCCCAGGAAAAGCTGCAGCTTATGGCTTGCCCTGGCCAGTGTTAGAACAGTGGCTAGAGCGTCGGCCCCTACACTGAAGGGTCTCAGGTTAGATTCCTGGTCAAGGGCATGTACATGGATTGCAGGTTGGATCCTCAGCCCCAAGTCTGGGCATGTGAGGGAGGCAACCAATTTCGCTGCTCCTTACCTCCCCCCCCCGCCCCCCGCTCCATCTTTCTCTCTCTCCCCTTGCTCCATCCCTTCAACTCTCTCCAAAAATCAATTGAAAAAATATCCTCCAGTAAGGATTAACATACATACATACATACATAAATAAAAATGTCTTGATTTTAGTCATGCTAATGAAAACATCTTACCTATAGTTTTGATTTGCTTTCTTCTGCTTTTGTCTGAGAATTCAAAAGCTATTGTTTGAAAGCCAAATTTTACCCGTTGTTTTTTTGTATTGAAGCATCTCTGTGCTTATAATTTTATCCTTCCTTTCTGAGTCCAAGCATTTTCACAACAGTCTCTCCAGCTTTTTTGTCCTCTAACAGATGAATACAAGAGATTTGTTTGAAAGGGCTTGTTGAAAAATGTTAGCTGTCTTAATACAATATCAGTGAATACTCAGTTCACTGTCAAAATTGCACTCTGGTCCAGTTATTTAGGTGTTTTTATGTTTTGTTATTGTTGCTTGGTTTTTGTTTCTCTGTGATATGAAAAAATTAATTTGCCCCTTTTAAAATATTGAAGAAATATTTTATCTGACCTAGAGCTTTGCTAATATTTAAATGAATGTGATACTATTTTAAAATATTTGATGGAAGGAAAACACCTTTTCCTTGGAAGGAAGAAAACAATAAGATTAATCAAAGTGATTAATAACAAGAACAGTGACTGTGCATGTTGATGATGGATAGGAGCCAAACATTGATGTGATTCTCCTTGGGAAATAGAAATGAGCATGGCTTTCTGACACTTTTTAGTAGGATAAAAAAGAGAGAAGACCTGCCTGCTAGGGTTGAAGTCCAAAAATAGTAGAGCCAGTGATTGCCTTTGGAATGAGTTTTCTAATAATTGCTTAAGAATAAGCTAAAAGTTATTTCTTTCTGAGTCTTGAGAGAAAAAATAAATTAGACACAAATTTGTGACAAGTGGCAGTGTGTAAAAGCTACTTAATTATAACTGTGTAAGTTCTAAGACTGATTTTCAAGGTACCTCTATCCTTCTAATATTTTTCATCACCCAAAATGCTTTTCCCCTTAGTACATATTTTGTCCATATTTCAAAAGCAGGACCAGGCAGCAGTGTGTATGACTTGATCTCATCCCCTATAGGCTTTCCATTCCAGGTTTCCAGAAGAAAGTTTCTGTCCTTGACTATAAGTAAATGAAGTTCTTTATAGAATCCCTAGCCTTCCCTTTGTCATGATATGATTAATAAAAGGCAAGGATGACTGTGGTTGCACTTGACTTTGGTGAGTATGATCTTAATCACTGTTGAGGTTCTCCATAGGGAACAGAAATGACTGTGGTTACCTGACTAGTAGATGCAAGTACTTCCTGGGTCCTCTCTCTGTGATGGCCCTCAGTGCCCCCCTTAGGTCAACCTTCCCCAATACAAACTACGCAGGGACCAGTTTGATAAAGTAATTCTCAATGACGAGTAAAGCTTTCTGGGAATGGATAGAGTATTATTTATATATAATCAAATTCCTATTAACTTTAAGTCATTGTGTATCAGGCTGTGGGTATTTCTAAGGCTGATGGATGTCCCTCTCACAGTGACACTTCTGGAAGTGAGTTCTCTAGAAGTATTAGATTCAGTCCTACAAATCCATGGTGAGAGACTGGTTCCTTTGGTCCATAAAATGTCCCTAGGCCACATCAATTCTGTAACCTTTGGAGAATCTGCAAGTACTCTCTTGGAGAGTGAACTCTATTCTGTTCTCCACTATTTCAGTGTATTGATTTATCAGTTTAACCCAAATAAGTAGTGGTTCTTAACTTTTCTGAGTGGTGGACTCATTTTTAAGGATCTGGTGGAAATTGTAACTATTTTCTTTGGGAAAAGTACACATAACACACATAGAAAATACTGTACTAAATTTCACATTATTGTGAACTGCCTAGAATATATCATTGACATGAAAAATAACAACAAAAACTACGCCACAGATATTTCAGAGGCATGGAGAGATTGTGTCTAGAAAAGAGAGTTCTGAGAAGTTTCTCTCATAGAAAATGGAGGACTGATGTTTACCTATAAATAAGTACTGGCTGTCCACCATCAGCACTTGTTTTGACTCTTGGGCATCTATTCTGATAGGACAGTGCCTGTACCTTCCTATTTTTAGGTGTGTTAACTTTGCCCTTGTATACAGGGAACATCTTTCTATGAACATGGCTGGGGAGAAAGGCCAAGGATGAGAGGACATGATGGACATCATGGAAGATGGAGAGGAAATTAAAGAGCATGTCACTAGCCTACTGGGAAATCGCACTGAGATCTGGCTTCGCAGCTGCGACTCACTCTCAGAAGGAACATGCATTTAAAATGTTGGGCTTCAGGTTCGAGGTGAGCTATGTTGATTGCAAAATGGCCCCAGTTCCCTACCCCATTCCCATTTCCTTCTTAATTCATATTCTTTGCAATGTGATTTCACAGCCTTTCCAATCATGAACTGGAATCTATTTCTACACTCCTTAATCTGGCTTCAGCTTATAACTTGCTTTGGCCATTTGAATATGGAAGAAGTGCCAGTGTGTCAGTTTTGAGGCTGAACCTCATCTCTCCGCCGCCTCCTCCTCCTCCTCTTTCTCCTCCTCCTCCTCCTCCTCCTCCTCCTCCTCCTCCTCCTCCTCCTCCTCCTCCTCCTCCTCCTCCTCCTCCTTCTTCTTCTTCTTCTTCTTCTTCTTCTTCTTCTTTCTCTCTCTCTCTCTCTCTCTCTCTCTCTCTCTCTCTCTCTCTCTCTCTCTCTCTCCTGTCCCTGACAAAAAAAATCCTCAGACTAACCTGTTGGAGGATGAGACTTAGTTAGATATACCCTCAATATATAAGAACATCCATCTAAGATCAGAAAAGCTACCTAGTTGACCTGAAATTAATAAAAGTTAAGTGAATAAACTTCGTTGAATCTAGTTTAGATTCCTAGAACCACCCAGACAACCTATAGTCATAAGAGCAAAATAAATGTCTATTATGGCAGGCCTCTGAGGTTTACTGGTTGTTTGTTATGCAGCATTATTACAGACTTAGATAACTCATACATTAGGCTAGTTGAATATGGATCTAAACATGCAAGAGGATCTTAAAATTGACTCATCTTCCCTATAAAGCTTGATGTCAGAATGATGTGATATGGAAAATAGGGAATATCTCCCCTAGAAATGCAGCCCCAGGCTTGGCAAACTCCAGCATAACATCCATTGAAAATTATTAATCCAAAATTACATTAGGTCTTGAGAGTATAGTAGGAAGCATAGTTCCAAAAGAGGTCATCTTCTGGTGGACCTGAACTTGAATTTACTTCAGACATGCACTACTAATTTACTTAAACCAATTGGCACACTTCCCATATTTGGGTATCCTCTATTCCCAACTAGAATTGCACTTGACTGGACTTTTTGGAATGATTCTATTGGCAGTAATGCTGAATAGGAACACAGTTTTAGGAGTATGACCTCTTCAGAATCTTTACTCTTAACCCCAAAATGAACTCCACCAAATTTTTCTGCGCTATGATTTATTTAAATTTTACTAGTTCTTATCTTCTTCCAGGGTTTAGGCACTTTGCTAGGTATGATTTATTGAGGTCAAATGTTGTTGCTTCCAAAACACAAGACTCCTGGGTGGAAGAAACGGAAACACTTCATGCCAAGTTTTCTGATCTTCGATCCAATGCTCTGTCTCAGTTATTTGATTTAGGAGGAATTATTTGACCTCTTTGATCTGCTTTTCTCATTGGAGACATTTTGTTGATGATGATTTGATTGCCTCATACAAAAACAATGCTGTTGAGAACTTTAAAAGTTCTGTTTCACTATAAACAATGATTTTCATTTCTCTTAGGTTGAGATTTTTTTCGATCTGCCGAAACAAATGGCACAAGGCAGCTGCATTGACTGTCCAGCTCTCACATTAAGTAGAGTTGTTAAACACACAACCACACACACATGCACACACACAGAGACAAAACTCTGCTTACCACCGAGCACACCTACATTCATTTTAAAATTGCATTGTTTTTATCTTGTTCTTTGTGAATGTGAGAAGAAACCTAGACGACTTCAGTTTCCTTGTATCCCTCAGAATCAGATGAGACCACTGGGAGAATGTGCCTATCCAAGCTGCTCCCACAGCCACTGTGGACACACAGAAAAGAGGCTGCCTTGGTCTATCACTGTTGTGAACTTCTTCAATATAGAATAAAGTTCATTTTCAAGCTTTAAAGTGGCATAGACAGGCAGTGAGTATGTTGAAATATTGCTTTGTCTCTGGTTGTAAATTATAAATATGAAAGCGGGAACAGTAATAAATCTGATTTACTGTGTGTATTAGTCTGGGATCTCCAGAGAAATAGAACCAATAGGAGATTTATTATAGGAATTGGTTCACATGAGTAAGAAGGTCAGCAAATCTCAAGATCTGCTTTCTGTAAGGCGGAGAACCAGGAAAGTCCTTGGTGCAAGTCAAAAAGTCTGAAAACGAGGTGACCCGTGTTCAAAGACAGGGAACATAGATGTCTCAGCTCAAGGAGAGAGAGATAATTTGCTCTTCCTCTGCCTTTTTCTTCTACGTAAGCCCTCAATAGACTGTCAGTGGTCGGCAAACTCATTAGTCAACAGAGCCAAATATCAACAGTACAACGATTGAAATTTCTTTTGAGAGCCAAATTTTTTAAACTTAAACTTCTTCTAACGCCACTTCTTCAAAATAGACTCGCCCAGGCCGTGGTATTTTGTGGAAGAGCCACATTCAAGGGGCCAAAGAGCCGCATGTGGCTCGCGAGCCGCAGTTTGCTGACCATGGGACTGGGTGATGTCCATCCACATTGATGAGAGTGATCTTCCTTACTCATTCTACTGTTCAAACACTGATCTCTTCTGGAAACACCACCATAGACACACCAAGAAACAATGCTTTACCAGCTATCTGGCTATCCCTTAGCCTAGTCAAGTTGACACATAAAATTAACCATCACCCTACCTTCTATTTTGGTCTTGGAAAATGAAAAAACTTATCCTGTCCCTGATTTCTCATCTGCAGTATGGATTGGGCAAGTCATTACTGGTTTTTTGTTATAGTTGTTTTTTGAACTAAATACCTATACATTGCTAGAAAGTGCCAGGCTTTTGATCTTTATCTGGTATGTTTTTATTTTTGGCTTGAATTAAAGTGAAAAAATATTACTTAAGGGTTTTCCCCCATTGTGGTACTTTACACCATTAAAGAATGAAGAGAATAAAGGAAATGCAAAAGGGTATGTGAAGTCCTTACTTAATATAGATAAACTCAGTATCATGGCAAATGTCATTTTCATATGACCTTTCTTACTGAAGAAATAAACCAATTAAAAATTACCAGACGTTATTGACATGTAAATTTGACTTCATTTTAACTGCAAATCATTGGTTTCTGGGTACTGGGATCTTTAGCATTTAGGTTTCACACTGTTTTATTGTTCATGAATTAGCTGATTTTGTGCATCATATCATAACATACATAGAACCCATGGTCAAATATCAGAATCTGTATTCTCTGAACAGTAGAGAAAAGTTCACAGCTCTATACTTAATGGTTTGTTGTGAATTTATAGTCTTCAAACTTAGCTTAGCACTTAGCACAATTTACCAATTCTAGGGAGTTGGGCAGAATATTTGAAAGTACGATATCCTAAAATAGTTGAGAAGTTTAGTATTTAAAGTAGAGTCTGAGGAAGAGCGGACTTTCAAAAATTTTAGCTTGAGCTCTGACCTGTATGGTTCAGTTGGTTGAGCATTACCCTGTGCACCAAAATGTCGCCAGTTCAATTCCTGGTCAGGGCACATGCCCAGGTGGCAGTCTCCATCCCCACCAGATATTGTTTTTTTAAAAAAACTTTTTAAAAAGGGTTTTTTGGCCTGTTCCTTTCTTAGAATTTTGCAAATTACAACCCCAGCTTTTTTTCTTCCTGTATTTAGACTTGTCTTGATTTTAAAATTTTTATTTTTGTTTTATAAATTGAGCTCCTAAGCTTAATAATCTGTATCATAAAATTTGGACAATTTTCTTGAATTCTAAAGTACTTTGTTTACAAAGTTTGTGTGGGTTTCACTTTCTAATTCTGCATTTTAGATCACATAGAATAAAATCTTGTCCATATGCTGACCATCTGAATATCTGGTTAAGTATGAAGGGGATAAGTTCATAAGAGGATGAAGGAATGGGTTTGGAGAGGTTGGGAGAGAAACTTATTTAACCAAGACCAATTAGCTATTACAAGATCACTAATGTCAAGTGTAGTGATCAAGAGGCCATATGTGTCTTTCTTTACCCTGTCTCCTAATGCCATTTATTTTCCACTGAAAATACAAGGATAAATAAGACTGCTGCTTCTAAAAGGTGAGAGTTTTTCAAGAATTGTTGAAGGGTGGAGGGAGAAACATAAAGCTTTAAGTCTTCCTAAAGGGAATTTAGGTGATATCCTTAAAACCTGCGCTCTTATGCAGAAAACAAATTACAGTTTAATTTTTCTGTTTTCTAGAGTTTGGACCTTACATACTTGAGCCTCAGTCGTCTCCAATCAATATTCCCAAATAAGTTCTCAACCAAATTTCCTCCAGCTGAGTTCTCACAACATAGCTCTTGAATATCTTTCTCCTGGAAAATCAGACATCCATACCTCTCTTGCCTTATTTCATCACTGTGGTGTCTATTGAGTGCTAAAATGTCAAGGTTATATTGTTCCTTGTGATACTAGGGCCCAGATGTTGGTAGTCTTTCTCCTTTCTCTTCTTTAAAGGTGTCCCTCTCTCACAGGGTCACTGAGGTATGACACAGAGCCAGTCAGTTTATGTGCATGACAGTTTTTCCCTCAGAGGGAGGGATGCTCAAGACAATTCATATACAAGAGATAAATGGTAGGCACACAGCCTCTGGTTTCTTACTTTGCTTAAAAGCTTTGCATATGTTGCCTGGCTGGTTTGGCTCAGCAGTTGAGCATCAATCTATGAACCAGGAGATCACCAGTTCAATTCCTGGTCAGGGCACATGCCTGGAGGCAGCTGATCAATGATTTCCTCTCATCATTGATGTTTCTATCTCTCTCCCCCTCTCCCTTTCTCTCTCTGAAATCAATAAAAGTATATTTAAATAAATAAAAGCTTTATATATGTTAAATAATCTCTTCTAGGCTTGCTCTCCTTCTCCCTCTAATCATTGATTCCTTGATTTCATTTTCTCGCTTGTCCATTTGTACTTTTCACCCTGTCTTAAAAGACTCAGTTTTTCTTTAAATTCTTGGGAGAACAAAGTTATAACAAAAGCCTTGAAACCCAGGGCAGCCCCTTGACTTCAAAGTGAAACTGCTTTCCGCAGTCACCTAGTCTTGAGGAATAGAGTCCCTGTGATCTTTCCATCAGCAATTTACTATTAGTCTTCTCTCTATTTAAGAATATAACACACTCATTAGACTTCTTTTGTAAGCTATGCTTCTATTCTCAGTCATCACATTCTGAATATCTTCCATCTCATATTTTATATTCTTTTTTTTTCACCTTTCCTAATCACAAAGCTAGTTAGCTCCTTGGGGCAGTTATTTTGCTTTATCTTTGAATTTCCAATGCTCAGCACAGGAAGAAATCAAATGAATACAAGTCTTAAAGCTCTCAATTGCTTGTATGTCAGCATCTGTACTTTCTAGCATTAACATATTCTTCCCACATCATCTTAGAGAACTTTTCAGCCTCCCTTTTCTGGAAAGCACCTATGTCTATATCAAGGTATATACATGCATATCAATAGTCAATAGACTATGTTCCCTGTGGTCTGATATGATCCACATGCACCAACATACCTTAACTTCACTCATAACTCAAATAATTTGGATCCAGCCAGAAGGAATAGCCTCCCTTTCCTCATTTTTCTCCCACTGAACCGCAACTTTAATGTGCACACAGTTCCAGAGTATAAAAAACATTGAAACAGACGAGGGAAAAACAAAAACAGCCCAAGTAATGAATCTCTTCAAGAGTGTAAGGGACTGGAGCAATTTCCTAGGAAACTCACAACAGATTAGCCCCAGGATGTTCAAACTAAAATCCTTGTACTCTGGAAATTAAAAATCAGTGGTTGAATTTATTATATGCCTAAGGTCTGCATCTTGTCACATGAGACAATTCACAAGAAGAGGAATTTAAAATAATAAAATTGGCTAAGCCAGAAGCATGTTTCACCAGATGTCAACATTCTGTCAATACCCTGCTTAGGTGCTCCTTTATTTTGTATCTGCTTTATCTCGGCACTCTTCCCTTTTTCAGACACCAAGACAAAAACTCAGCAGGGTTGTTGAAGCAACTTTTATCTTGACAGCTTTAGTATTTCATTATTATGCCTTTGTTTCCATGGAAAATGTCTTCCCACGCTCTTAACTGAAAATGACTTTCTCATTAAGCCAGAGCTTTTGCCTCTTTTTACATAACAAATGTATACACAACCCACCTGCTTCTGTGTTACTTTCCATCTGTTCTTCAAAACAAATCCTATTGCATATAAAAACAGCATTTTTCTTTTTATGGACATTATGTCTTCATGTAGATAGAATTTGTAATCAACTTGGGTTGTCTTTTTAGACAACAGACGTATTTCAGGAACTTCACATCAATTGATTTACAGAATATCCTGGTGATGAAAGGCTCATTATTCTATTTGTTTTATAAGGAAATATTTCTGATGGACAAAGGGCAATTGAGATTTTATAATATGTAATCACTTCGATTGTAAATTCAACAAAAAAAGAAGTCTCCTTTTTTAAAAATATTTTTATTGTTGGGAGTACTACAGATGTCCATGCTATCTGGTTCACTCCCTGCCCCACTATCTGGTTCAGTCCCTGCCCCCAGGCCTTCACCACTGTGTTCTTGGGCAATACATAGCCTAATATATAAAAAGCCTGCAGCCATCATGACCTAAACAACCAGACGGACAACCAAACAGCAGGCTGTGTGGGGCAACCAGGCCGGCAGGGAGGTTATTGAGGGATGACCAAAGAACTGAACAGCAGGCTGCATGGGGCAACCAGGCCGGCAGGTGGGTTAGTGAGGGACAACCAAATGACTAAACAGCAGACTGCGTGGAGCGACCAGGCCAGCGGGGGGTGGGGGGGCAGTTGGGGGTGACCAAGCCAGCAGGGGGGCAGTTGGGGGCAACAAGGCCAGCAGGGGGGCAGTGAGGGGCGACCAGACCAGTGGAGGGGGATAGTTAGGGGTGACCAGGCTTGCAGAGGGGAGCATTTGGGGGCGACCAGGCTGGCAGGTGGGGCAGTAAGGGGCGATCAGGCTGGCAGGCAGAGGTGGTTAGGGGTGATCAGGCTGGCAGGAGGGGCAATTAGGAGTCAGTGGTCCCAGATTGTGAGACAGATGTCTGACTGCCGGATCGGGCCTAAACTAACAGTCAGACATCCCCCGAGAGGTCCCAGATTGGAGAGGGTGCAGGCTGGGCTGAGGGGACCCCCCCCCCCATGCATGAATTTTGTGTACCTGGCCTCTAGTATGCATATAAGTTCTTTAGTTAGTCTCTTCCTGCCTCCCCCACCCCCTTCCCTGTGAGATTCCTCAGTCTGTTTCATGCTTCTATGTATCTGGGTCTATTTTGTTCGCCAGTTTATTGTGTTAAGTGTATTCTCATTATAAGTGAGATCATGTGACACTTGTCTTTCTCTGACTGGCTTATTTTGCTTAGCATAATACTTTCCAGGTCCCTTCTTGCTGTCTCAAAAGGTAAGATAGCCTTCTTTTTTTACAGCTGCATAGTATTCCATTGTGTAAGTGTACCTCAGTTTTGTTTTTATTTATCCGTTCGTCTACTGATGGGCACTTGGGCTGTTTCCAAGATCTTAGTTATTGTAAATAATGCTGCTATGAACATAGGGGTGCATATTTCCTTTCAGGAAATCCACGCTGTTTTCCATAGTAGCTGCATTAATCTGCATTCCCTCTAGCAGTGTACTAGGGTTCCTTTTTCTCCACATTCTTGCCAGTACTTGTTGTTTGTTATATTATTGATGTTAGTCATTCTGGCAGGTGTAAGGTGGTACCTCATTATTGTTTTAATTTGCTTCTTTCTGATGATCAGTGATGTTGAGCATTTTTTCATGTTTCTCTTGACCATTTGTATGTCCTCTTTGGAGAAATGTCTCTTTAGGTCCTCTGCCTATTTTTTAATTAGATTGTTTGTCTTCCTTTTGTTGAGTTGTATGAATACTTTATATATTTTGAAAATTAACCCCTTATCAGATGTATCATTCATTGACAAATATGTTCTTTCATACAATGGGTTCCCTTTTCATTTTGATGCTGGTTTCTTTTGCTGTGCAAAAGCTTTTTAGTTTGTGTTGTCCCATTTGTTTATTTTTTCCTTTGTTTCTCTTGCCCATGGTGAGTATCAGTGAAAATTCTGCTATATGAGATGCTTAATATTTTGCTGTCTATATTTTTTTTCTAGAATGTTTATGGTTTCATGACTTATATTTAAGTCTTTTATCCACTTTGAGTTTCTTCTTATGTATGTTGGTGGTCTAGTTTTATTTTTTGCATGTACCTGTCCAATTTTCCCAACACCATTTATTGAAGAGACAAGACTGTCTTTATTCCATTGTATGCTCTTGCTTCCTTTGTCAAGTGTTAATTTAGCATAATTGCTTGGGTCAATTTCTGGTTTTCCGTTCTGTTCCATTAATCTATATGCCTGTTCTTGTGCCAATATCAAGCTGTTTAGATTATAATGGCTTTGTAGTATAACTTGATATCTGGTGCTATGATCCCTCCTACTTTGTTCTTCTTTCTCAAGATTGTTGTGGCTATTCAGGGTCTTAGAAGTCTCCTTCTTAAATCAGAACCCAAGTGGAGTTGAAAGTCATACAATCCTTGGGGTGTCAGAGCAATCAGGACACTGGGATCTACTGTGTTCTTAGCCTTGGATCCCTACTAGAATTTGAAAAAAAAGCTATCCATACTCTTCCCAACAAATATACATGCATTGGAAAGCTTTCATACTTGTCAGGGTCACTTTGTTCTGCAGGGGCCACAAATCATAACCCTAGTAAAGAACTTTTGATTTAATCCAACTCTTCATTTTTGATGGAAAAAAAAAAAAACAACTGAAGCTCACAGAAGCTAACAGATTTATTTAGGGTTCTAATTACTTATATCTTATAAGTCATGTTATCAATGAAACAATTATTTCCATAATAGATTGTGTTTTATTATTTTTAAATGTTTGGATGTTATATCTGCTTCTTTTATCAATGAATACATTTATAATTACATTAAATTCAGTCACTTTTATAAAGAAACCAAATCCCCAGAGATTAACTGATCTTCCAAAAGTTACACAGGGAGAGATATTCAGAATATTTTCAAGTGAAGCCTCTTTTATTATCTTGCCTTTATGTTTCAATGATCTTAGAACTGAAACAGGTGTTTCATTATTACTGTTACATTTACAATTATTTTACAATAAATAATTTAAAGAGATAGCAAAGCCTTTAAGATTATTTCTCCAAAGGCAACATTCGTTTTACTTTTCTTTGATATTATCTATCTTATTTTTTACTACTGGGTCACATAAAATGTTAAAGAAAAAAAAGTATTTGAAAAAATAAAGGAAAATGAGCTGAAAATTATAATTTCACAGCTTTTTTTCTATTCCCTTATGTACAAAGTCTAATAATTCTTGTCTTTCTAACATGAGGTTGTGCAGTGATTTAGGACAACATTAATCATTTTAATGTTCTCACTCAGTTGTAGGGGAAAATAAAATAGCTGAATTTATGCTAAAAATAAACCTCACAGATTTGCTGGATTGCTCGACATTCTAGTTTAAACAACTGTCCTCGCTCTCGGAAAGCTAATCCTGCCTGGCTTTTCACTTTCCCAGGAGATTGTTCTAATAGATTTTTTAAGCTGCATGCTGGATAATTGTTTCCACAACTAGCACAGATTGGTTTTCTCAAAATAAAAAGATGAAAATAAAACTTCTATCCAATTAAAATAGAGCTATTAATACTCTGCTGTGCTGGAAAGGAAAAGTCTGCTCTTCAAAAGTCTGCCATTTATCACAGAAGCATGAATTTTCACAGCAACTGAAAGAATTGGGTGAAAAATTAAAAGTTTATAAAGAATGAGAAAAGCTGACAATTTAGCTTTTGTAAATAGGCACATGTGTAAACATTAACATCCCTGAAGGAGGGGTGCCTTCACACTGACTCTACTGACTTTCCACCACATGGAAGAAGCTTCAACAGGGAAAAGCCCGAGTTCACTCCTGTCATTTGGTTATTTGTACCATACAGTCAGCAATGGGAAAGATTAGCCCCATGTGATGGAGTAATTAGATTTAGAATACTGTTTGTTTCCTGATCTGGTAGGTTTTCCTGACATTTAAATGACTTATTGCTTTGTGAACAATGTGCTTTGAAATTTATAGGTAATCTAGCTATTTTTTATATTTAAACTAAAATCAAGAAAAATGCCTTTGTAAATGGATATTCAAACTTTAGGATTTGAATTGCAGTAAAATAGCTGTTGATGCTATCACGAGTATCCTATTTCAACAGCCCACTACTTAAACACTTTGGTGCAAGAAGACCAAGAGTTTAAGAAAGACAGGCACATCAATATCAGTTCAAACATCAGAATGAGTGAAGACATTATGTGACAGTGTTTTTCAAAGACCTATATTAAAATCTTCTCAGTTTTTAACATTAATTCTTGAATTTTATTCAAAATCCAAAGAATCAGAATATATGAAAACAGGTACCAAGAATATGTAATTTTAACAAACACACCATGGGAATCTTATAAACAAAAAAGTGATGAATGCCATCCTTTTTATTCAAATTTAAAAATTATAAATGAAATCTTAAAACTCACTACTCTATAGAAACATAAATTTTTATTGTATAAAGTTCAAGTGCACACAGAATGTTCACGTGATAGCTCATGTGCTGGGCCATAAACCTAGTCATAGTACATTTCTAATAAGTGAACTCAAGAGTATGTTCTAAAAGGACAGATGCCTACTTTACAACACAAAGCCTGATGTATGTTTATATTAATAAATATATTAAAATGTAGTGAGAAAATTATCAGAGGCTGTGAAAACTACTGAGTGAAAGGTGGATGAAGAATAGGATATTTACACAGCTTCAAATTATCTGTCCCCAATTACCTACTAATTGCAAAGGGAAACTATTAAATTTAAAGTGGATTTTTGGCAAATCCCACATTAACCAAGTCACCCAAATTAACATGTTCAATTAAATGGGCAAAACAACACCATGTTCCTCTTGTGATGCCCTAAGGACAGTGAAAAACAAGACTAGCCATACCATGAGTTGGTGAGAATATGGAGCAAATGGAATTCTTCACTGTTCGTATGAAGTAAATTGTTACGATTACTTTGGAAAATTGCATGGTACTCTTGGCTAAAACTGAACATGTGAATGCTTACATTACAGCAATTTCACTCCTCAGTACATACCCACCAAAATATATGTACAAAGTAGATTTTTTTTCATAATGGCCTTAAATTGGAAATAACCCAAATGTCCAAATGGATAAATAAATTTAGAAGCAATTAAACTGTTATACCATGAAGTAGTTAACCACTGTTATATAATAAAACAGATGAGCCAACATAATGGTAAACAATAGACTCGAACCTGCATTCTATATGATTTCATTTATATAAAATCTAAAACTCAGCAAAATTAAGCTAGAATATTAGAAAGCAAAATAGCATCCAATTTGGGGAGAAGAAACTTTCCTTGGAGGGGGGTCATGATGGAAGCTTCTAGGTGCTGGTAATATTCCTGTTTTCTATCTAGATGGTGATTACATGGATGTGGTCTCTTTGTGATAATTCATTGAGCTATTCACATAAGATGTGTACACTTCTCTATTGTATGTTACAACATATAATAAGCAAACATGTAAAATCCATGTTAAAAATTCTATCAAGAGACAAAAAAAAAATCCTAAATAACATGGAGATAAACACTCTTCATGATTGGCATAATCTAGCTTTGTAAAGGTGCCATTTTTTCTCAAATCAGTTATAAATTCAGTGCCCTCCTGAAAATATTTTCACAGAAATGTATAAAAGACTAGAAGAAAAAGACTAATACAATAAAAGGATACTAGATGAAAATAATAAAAGAGAATAGATTTGTGATGTTAGAGTTGGGAAGTAGCTCATTGAGAACAAGATAAAAATGAATAAATGTACTACATAGATACTTACGCAGGAGAAGTTGAATGGCTAGAAAGTGTATGGGATGATGAGTGCTGGCAGTAGTAATTAAAACAGTGAAATAATTCTGTTTGACTCATCAAATGAGACAAAGGTGGAAAGTAAAATTTGGCAAGGACAGAAGAGAACTGGAACCCTCCTGCCTGTCTCATGAGGATGCAAACTGGGTTCAGTCTGGAGCTCAATCCAGCCTTTTGGAGTAAAAATAATAGTCTATCCAGTGACAGATTCATTCAGAAAACCATTCCACACACGTCCTCAGGACTTGGTCTGGACAATCATTAAACACATTTGCAATAGAATGGGAGTGATGGTGACGGATAAAGAGCAAAATAAAAGAGAGAGGCCTTACGAAGACCAATGACACCAGAGCACCATGTACAGAGTAGTACAATTAACTCCACTTTCTGCACCTCAGGTGCAGGTGAGAAATGGGAAAATACATGAAAGATAAACAAATCATATTTACCAGTTTTATTATTCAACACTTTACCTTCTTATAGGGACATTTTTAAGTTTAGAGGTAAATCAAAGTAATGACCATTTTATTAATTATACTATCTTTGTGTTTCTCCAAGGGGAACAAATAGTTATTAATATCTTTGTGAACTGGTAATTTTCCCTACGCACTTAAAGCTGAAAAATTTTGAACAGTGTTATAGCTCTTTGGATCTGGCCCTGGACTTCCTTTTGCCAGCTGGCATAGTGGCACTCTGGCCATGTGGGCAGGCAGTAGAGTTTTGATTTCTTGAGCTGCGGTAAATTAGGCAAATTGCTCTCTTCCTCAATTTAACAGCTATGAAATAAGCACAATGATAGTACCCACTTAATAAAATTGAAGGGAAATTAAATTCATTCACACAACTTGGCATATAGTAACCTCACAATAAATATTAGTTACAAATTTTAGATTCTGTCAAGAATGTCTTTATTTCTTGGATTCTTCTTAGTATTCTACTTATATCTTAGATTTATTTATTTATTGGTGCTTTTGTGAATTATTCAGACCCCCAAGTTTTCCCTTATTTCTGCACCAGTCTTTCCTAATACTTTCCAAGTATTGGTGTGTGTGTGTGTATGTGTGTGTTTTCATTCTCTTTCTCATAGTTCTTGAAATTTATTTTTTCAAGGCATACTTTTTGAAAACCTTAAAATAAAGAAAAACTTTGTAATATTTGGTCAATTTTAAAAAATCATTTTCTGATCACAGTACTTTTTAAAAATTATATTTTTATTTATTTGAGAGACAGAGAGAAGGAGAGAGAGATAGAAACATCAATGAAGAGAGAATTCATTGATCGGCTGCCTCCTGCATGCCCCACACCGGGCATAGAGCCCGCAACCCAGGCACATGCCCCGACCGGGAATCGAACTGTTACCTCCTGGTTCATAGGTCAATGCTCAACCACTGAGCCACGCCGGCTGGGCTACAGTACATTTTTATTGGTAGTAAAAGAATATGGAAGTGGTTAGGTAAGGGCAGCTTTTACTAGGAAATGCAATAATTCCAGGAGATATGTTTTATTACAAAAATGTCAATCAATATTCCTTAATCTGAAAAGTATCCACATAAAACAATAAACCAGATTCCACCATTTTGTACAGTCACTTAACATTTCAAAATGAAAGTAGAAAAAATAAAGCTTATATATACAAGTGGAATCAAAGAAAACTAATTCTATTAAGTACTGTCCTTTATTTACAGAAATAAACTTGATAGATGTTCAGGGGTAGGGATTTCGCTATTTTTAAAAATAAAAAGAGGTAAACATTTTTACAAGAATGTAATAGGGTAAGGGGTGTGTGTGTGTGTGTGTGTGTGTATGTGTCTGTGTGTGTGTGTGTTAATTTTTAAAATTAAGGATCAAGAAGTGAATAAACAAGCGAGGGCATACTCAAGCTGCTTAACCAAACCACCCTGAGATGGCTAGCCCGGGCTGCTCCTTCGGCTGATAATGTCACACTGACTCTGAACTCCCTGGTGCTGTTGAAATCTTTCTGTTTGCATTGTGTCGGTCCTGCCAGCTTTGTATTGTATTTATTCATGGGAGAGCACCGCTGGAAATACCTGTTCTAGGACAGGGTTTGTATTGAATGGGCCATTGTGTTTATGTATACTCATTTCCCTGAAAATGCTATCTAGATAAAGTGTCTGCTGGAAAATTAACTATGCACTACATTTTCAAAATAAACTACCTGTTGTTCTGAAAAACTGCAAGCAATATCATTTGTGTTAGGGTGTTTAAACAGGTGGTATGGATTTCCTTTAAAAATGGGGAAGATAAAACTGCAGTTATATACTCTGCAGACAGTTTTCTTCGTAGTGTTGATTACTAGTACATACTTGCTTCCTATTTCGTAGAAACTATAACATCCTAAGTAACCCCAACTTTTAGATGGATGGATTCATTCTGATAATATGAATCTCTTGCAAGATATACAAGCCCCAAATTATTCTCTATTCAACAGACTCCTTCCAGTCCAGTCTGTGCTCAGTATATTATTATTCCATGTGTATTTGAGATTGCCCATTGTTCTCCACATAACAGTAGCATGTGTCCCTCTATTACTTTTGCCCAGTCTGCTTGCTTCGTTCCATCCATCCATCCATCCATCCATCCACCCATCCATCATCCATCATCCATATACTGTAACTGAGACTCCATGGTAGAAGGCAGGGCCATGCATTGGCTGACCCACACAAATGGGAGGCTAAGGAAGGAACATGGGGGCACTGTCAGAGGAGGGTTTTCCAAAGACTTTCACAAAGGATCATAGGACCAAGAATCAAATGTGGGACGAATATCATTTCAGTACTTTCAGCTGAGAGCTGAGCAGAATTATGACTTGGACTTCAGTCCTGTTCTTATTGAAGTAGCCACGAAGGAAATCCTGTGGCAGAGGCTTGCCAGGGTTTCAAGAAAGTAACTCTGATTTGGGACGTCTGATAATAGGTCTCAGGGCCCAGGCCCTGTTGCAGTGAATTCAAAGATGAGAAATTATGTTTGGTTGATAGAAGTGTTTGGTGAGGGAGGTGGGAGCAGCATTTTCAATTCAGAATAAGACTGGTTTGAAAACTAGTGATGAACCGCAGAACTAGGATTATAAATTTCTTTATCATCTGTGTCCACCTCAAGCTGAAATAGCTCAACAATTCATTAGCAATTCTTCCTTTGTCTTTATATCTCATTATTATGTGATTGTTCCATTTTTATAAATACTATTTCCCTAAGTGCCCCATGTTATGGGTTGAATTGTGTTTCCCCAAAAGTAATATTGAAATCTTAACCCCTAGTAACTTCAGAACATGACCTTATTTGGAAATAGCATCATTGCTGATGTAATTGGTTAAGATGAGGTCATACTGGAGTAGAGTCAGCTCCTAATCCCACATGACTGGTGTCCTTATAAGGTGATGAGGTGAGGACTCAGACACTGAGGGGAGAGGGCCATTGAAGAGGGAGGTGGAGACTGGAGTTATACCACCACAAGTCAAGGAATGCCTAGGGCCACCAGAATCTGGTTAGACAAGGAAGGATCCTCTTCTCATGCCTGGGAGGTAGTAGAGTCTTGGCAACATGTTGATTTCCAGCTTCTAGCCTCCAGAGTGAGAGAGAATCAACACCTCTTGCTATAAGTCATGCAGTTTGTGGTAGTTTGTTACAACAACCCTAGGAAACAAATACAGTCCCTAAGAGCAGGGAATACGTCATTAGATTTGCTGTTGTATTTTACTACCTGGCTTGGCGATTCCCACAGAGATTGAAGCTCCCTGAGGCCAGAGACTATGCCTGATTCATCTTGGTCTCCTCTAGAGGAAGTGTCCTTCACACAATGGGACCTAAAGTATTAGTTGAATAGACATACGAAGTTTTACATTTTTATAATAGTCCATTATTTTCCAAATAAATTTATGAGTAGGATGATGAAGACAGTCCTACCCAGAAAATACTGTTTAAGTCTATTTTACATACCCTCCACAGTTCTATCCCCAGATAGTGGACATTTTATTTATTACTATTCTTAGAAAATTGAAAAATAATTTAAACAATTCACACTCGGGCTGCTCAGATCTGTGAGAATATACAATGTACTCACAGTTCTCAGCTGGTTCATCGCTGGTTAGTGTCTAAACTCGGGAAAGAAATGTCCACAGTGAGTTTATATTAGGGAACTCAGTTGCTTCCTGAGTGCTTCCCTTTCCCCATCAACGTCTTTCAACAGGAAAGATGACAATCGGCTCTTTTATTGCCGTAGCTGCTAACAATCTCAGCGGCACAAGAAGTTCACTTTAAAGGGTTTATTATTTAGTAAGGATAATAAAAAGAACGAACAAAAATCCCCAAGGACACAGCCATCCAGCCGGTGTTACTATGATTCAGAGAACAGAAGCCATGGTGTTGCCATTACCATAAACATGTCTCCTTTTTATTGGCAGATGTTTCCCTTAAATAAACATAATCAGGATTTGGGAAGAATCACCTTGGCAGCATCAAAAATGGATGAGTAGTCACTAATCCACTTGTGTCCTAGTTGTTTTTCCAACTGCTCTGGGAAATGCATTTATGAGAGTGTGGGAGACAGGCAGCTGAGAACATTGATGAGCCACATGTTGCTTTCGATTCATTCACAGCCCCATCCATCGGAGAACATTTTTTTTTTCTAATTCCCATATCTACTATAAACGTGCATAAGGACCTCTTCATTCCGTATTACTCTATAATCCCTCCCCAATTTTATATTTCAGTCACCTTTAATTTTGAGTTTCTTGTGTTTGCATGATGAGTTTGAGGTGATATTATTGGTTTAGTTATCAAAAACTAACATAGAGAAATTTGCAAGAAAGAGAAACTCACTCATTTTCCTACATAAAGGAAGATTTACATAAGGAGTCAATGGGTTGTGGGATAAGTCTGGTTGAATCTTCCAGGGCTCAAGGGCAGGGTATGGAGATAATCCACAAAGAGCCAAAGCACCTCTCCTCTCTGCCTTCCATCCTTGCTCATCCTGCTTTTTCCTCAGCAGGCCATCCCTCTGCACTCTTTCACCAGGATAGCCCCAAATGACCTACCTTATTCCCAACTCTTTATACTTTTCTATTTCCAAGGATGCCACCAACTAACGCTAAGCTTCTGTGCATCTTAGTCCAATTTGTGAGCAAGCCACTCTGACTAGCTTAGTTCTTGGGCCAAATGTCCATGCAGTCCACATAGGCAAACAATGCAGCCAAGGCTCAATGCTTTCATTGGCTGGTGGAGAAGAGGCAGACTGAGAGCACAGTGGACACCTACAATGGATTTCAGAAAGTGCTCAAAGATGCATAGCAAGAATAATCCTTTCTGGTTGCAAAGTGTTGTAAATATAAGTTGAACAATAACCTGGTCATACCATTTGGTTTATTTAGTAATTGTTTTACAATTCCAACATTATACTTTCCAGTATTTGGAAAAAATTTTTACATTATATATGTGAGTATATTTGTATTATTTCACTTGATAATTAACAGTGATGTGCTAGTGGGTGATATTACCTCTGTAAAAATAAAGAAATTCCCATGATGCTTGACCAGTAGGATTCTTCTGGTATAGACTTTTCCTAGTCTTGCTTCTCTAAAAGTCAAAAATTCACAGGTTACTTTACAGTTCCTGAGAAAATTCAAGTCAGCTCTCCTAGGTAACTGTTATCTGTTATAAACTATTCTTCCCCTATTCATTTTTTGCTGTCTTAGCAAACTCAATATTATAACTATGAACTAAGGATTTTAACTACTCCTCTGGAAAAATGTTTCACTTGATTAAACTCTGCTCTCTCCTTGATATCATGTAAAGTAACCAACTTAGGCTCTGCAACAATGATTTATATGCTTCCCACAGAGACAAGAGCAGATGTACAATACATTTTTTTATTATTTCACAGAGATCCAGAGTATTTGAGTATGAAGGTCTAAATGAAAAAGGTCATCTGTCTACCCTATATCAATAGAATATAAAGGCAACCCAAATATATAATGTTTATAGAGTAGGAAGTACAAACATATTATGCTTCTTCAAGTATTTATTGGCTCATAGTTCATACTGATAGTTGACAAATAAGAAAGCCTGAACGTTATTCTCGTATGCAATGCACATTTTGCATGTCATTGTTTCAAATACAGTGCCTAACATCTAGGGGGTATTTGATATTTGTTGAATAAATATAGGTGGGTAGCTTAGGATTGTAACAGGAATAATACAAACAAAATGAGAACACCACAAACTCCCTATTGAAATCCACCGACATTATCAAATAAGTTAACTAGACAAACTGGGACATCAACGTGGGACTGGAGTTCAAAGTAGGATCCAAGAGTTAGCAGAGCCTGTGTCAGGGAAGGAAGTGCTGGGATATAGACACTCATTCCTGGAACCCTGAATAGTAGATTAATAAAAGGAAACAGCTCTACTCACGTCCACCGTAGTCACTGCCAAGAAATCTGTAGTTACCTATTAATATTCAAAGGCACAAAATATCTCCAAACAAGATACTTGAAGCCAATTCTTTCATTCTGAGACAATGAGTGTGAGGAACTAGTCCAGAGGTCAGCATTTGTGAGCCAAATGAGAAATGACATCAGCAAATAACTTTATTACAGTGAATGGAAGGCAGATGTGAAGAATGATGAGGCACAGATCTTCCAGAACCAAGTCTCAAGTAAAACCATTTTGTTTGAAGAGCTTTGAAAATGAATCCAGATTATTAATCCTGAAGGTGGGATTCAGTGGTGTCAGGCTAACCAAAAATCAAATAGCAACAGAGAGATAATATGATAATCGCAGAAAGCTGGGTCAGGCTCTCCAGGGAGAGACACACGACGGTGATATTAGTCAGATCTTCTGGTTGATACTTTTATAGAAAAGTGTATGCAATGAGTCCAAATATTTTCATATTCATAGGAATTAGGAGGAACATCTTAGTACTTAATACTTGACAAAGATGTATCCAGTATTATTTAGATTACCAGTTACTAACAAATATTGTTCAGTTGTTGTGTTGGCAGTCTTACTGACTTAAGATCATTTATCATCCATGTTTGTTGTCCTGCTCTGCTGAACTATAATGTTCAGGAGGAAGAAAGTGCAAAATCTTTTCATGTGTTCCTGTCCCCTCAATATAGATCTAGGTATCCCTCAGCAAATACAGCTAAATTAATCTAAATGGGATAAACCACTCCAGTTCTGATTTGAAGAGGCATTGGGCAGTGAACTGCATTAGAAAGACCATCAGACAAGAGGGCTGGCTTGGCAGCCTTAGTGATTCCCTAACTTTTTGAGCTTTAGTTTAGTCTAGATGATCCCTACATTTCTTCTCCTCCTCCTCCTCCTCCTCCTCCTCCTCCTCCTCCTCCTCCTCTTCCTCCTCCTTCTTCTTCTTTAATCTAGAATTCTACTATGTTAATAGGACATGAAACTTCATTGACTGCCATTTTTAATTACAAATCTACTCATTCAAGATCTGTATATTGTTGAATCACAAGAGGTATTTCTAGTGTAGATGAGGAAGATTAAGCTTCATGGCACCTTTCTTACATGGGCCCCTTGAGATCTGGGAGTTGATGGGAGGTGTAGCATATTCTAGGTGGGAGGGGAAGCCAGGGAGCAGAACTAAGACAATAGTTTTGGTAAATGGACTAAAAACATTTCAGAAAAAATAAATCTTTAAGACTCCAAAAATTGATTTTCTTTTCTGTTGACATTCTAAATTAATATTTACATTCAAATCTAGTTTTGTATTAGTAATTTAAAAAAAGAGAGAGAGAGAACCAGCTCTCCCACTTGCATAAACTTCAGGCCCCGCAAAACCTGAATGCAGTCCTAGAAACAAGCTTTTGTAAATCCTTGGCCTTGACTTGCTCCTTATCTCATGTTTTTCTCATCTCCTACTGTAAATGTTTCCTAAGCCTTTTCCAGATTCTATTTTACCTGAGATCTTGGAGGCCAGGACTGTCCAATATTATATGGCAGTGAGTCATCTGAAAGACCCAAGGCCTTGACTCATATCTGCCAGTTCCCAAAACCTGAAGATCTGCACTCTATTCTCACTGTTCCCTACACTTTCTCAAGGAAGGTTCCCTAAGTTTGAGAACTGGTCTTCCTATAAAATGGAGAACATATTATGTGTTCTGAACCTCCCTGAATGATTAGTTGAATGTTAACAGCTTTCCAGAGCAGTGTTTGCCTTACCACATGCAGGTTGATAATTAGTTTGACAACTCTTTCCTTAGCATGAGGCCTACACCCACTTCTGTAGCATTTTCCAGTCATTGTCTCCCACCTGTCCTGCTTTGTCATTCTTGGCATATAACTGCCAAATTCTGACAGTACATCAATCTCTTGCTTCTTACAGCCCTTCTTCCCACATATTTCAGTAACTGACCCCATCAATCTTACTTTTCAAAAGTGAATATGGAACTGAAGAAATCTAGTTGACAGTCATTTCAGGAATAAGGTGAACAGAAATTGATTGGAACATGATACTTGGTGACATTCTTACTTATGAAATACAATCCTCCCAATACTTCAAAATCTGACAATTGCAATATATTCTTTACTTTTCCTCTTTATATCTCTTTTTTTCTATGTCTGTTATTAAAGCATTTTGTTCTTTGTTCCATTTTTAAGAGGCTATTTAACCTTAAGAGCAAACTTTTCCATTTCATTTTGCCAAATGATTTCTTTTAGTTCAAAGTTCCAAAAGGTCAATTTTCAGTTTGATTTTCAGATTATAAAAGAACTCAGATTGGGAAAATATTTATTTTACATTTAATTTACTAGTATACAGTATTGTAGAACAGTATTATACATAGACATTTTTATTTTATGTAAATTAAAAGAGAAAGTCCATAAAATCTTGTTAGAGCAATTAGGAGGATACTTTTGACTCCACTTCTAACTGAATAGTTCTATTTTTATAATTATAGATATAAAATTTGTAAATTCAAAGCATTGTATTCCTTGGGTGTTTAGGCTGAGATCTTTACAATAGTCAGGAAAAGAGAAACAAAAATTGTTTGGGGGAACCAGTGCCCCTTGAAATGGCCCAGAAAGTGCACTGCCAATTTTTCTGGACATCATTGCTACTCTGTTAGGGGGAGCAGTTTGGGGCTTTCTGGATTTATGGAACAAAGGACTCTAATGTCCCCTGAGGAATGTTTAAGCTTGATTCCTAACCTATCCTAGAAAAACCTACTAAATGGTATCTGAGACCACAGGGACCCTAATTTTAGTGATTTGTCTTCTGGAGCAGTTAGATGAGATAGCAAGTTTCCTTAATTAATTTTATAGTTTTCTTTTGTGTTTAAATTACATTTTAAAAAATTATGTATCCAATCTGTATCCCACACACATCTTTAGGACAATCTTGGGTCCTGTTCAAATAGTACTACCAAATATCAATGTAGTTGTCATATGTAGTCAATGTTTTTATTTATCATAAAATAATTGCAAAAATGGCAACAATTATTCATTTCTTCTTCCTGCTCCATAAATCAGGACTTGCCCTATATATAAATATAAATACCCCCCCAAAAAATATATATATATAATATAAATATATATATGGCAGAGCTGGCATTGTGCTGAGCCAAGAGCTCCAGAGGCTCCTGTGTGTCTATGTTGAGTCTCTCAGAAGACTGCTGCTGCCTTTCTATCATGCTCCAGCTCTTTACTGGTAGAGGAGAGCCCTCATCCATAATAGAGATGAGTCATTTTAGCTCAAGCCATCTTGGACCAGCCAGCTGATCACAGACAACCATGAGCAAGTCCTCTGAGATCAGCCAAATCCAGCCCAGATGAGAAGAACTGCCCAATCAACTTACACAATTATGGGATAAATACATGGTTTTTGTTTTGTTTTGTTTTAAGATAACTATATTTGGGGATACTTAATTATAAAGCAATCATTAACGGATACTTTCCCATCTGATCTATTGTAACTATATGTCAACAACTGTGTGCTAGTCAACAGAATGTAAAGACAATAATAATCCCAGATTGGTTCCATGATCTTAATTAGTTCTCAATTTAACTGGTTTGTAGACATCTGCACATAGAAGCATCTATGCCACTATAGCAGGGGTCCTCAAACTTTTTAAACAGGTGGCCAGTTCACTGTCCCTCAGACCGTTGGACGGCCGGACTATAGTTTAAAAAAAAAACAAAAACTATGAACAAATTCCTATGCACACTGCTAAGTCGGCTGCTAAGCAGGACAAGCAGCGTTGGCAAAAACACCCGGCAGGCCGGATAAATGTCCTCGGCAGGCCGCATGTGGCCCACGGGCCATAGTTTGAGGACCCCTGCCCTATAGTCTAATACAAGATTGTCAGGCAGCTTCCCCAAATAAGACAATGTTTGTCTAGTAGATAAAAGGAGATTATTGTTCTGAAGAGAGAGACAGAGACAATAGAGAAACAGAGACACAAAGAATTAAGTGCACTGTGGGACCTGGAGCAAGTTCTGCATGGTTGGATATAGGTACAAAGGAAAAGTGGGAATTCAAATGAGAAGGACTGGAGAGTGGAGGCACCAAATCATTGAAAACCTTCTATGTGCCTTACTAAGGAATGGTTCCTTAGGACAGTTATTTTTAATCATCTTGTGTGGCACCCTTGGGATCTATAGTGATGCTTCAATGGAATGTAGATGTTAAAGGAGTCTGAGCTGGTTGAAATTGGGTACCCCAATTATACCCCTTCCTGATTTTGCCTATCACCCCAAGCAATAGATACTTCCCACTCAAAGTCACTTTTCTTTATTTCATACTAGCGTTCCCGTTGCAGGAAAAATCCTGCAATAGGGTTTCCTGCTGCACTCTACCCCTCCCCGCCTGTTCTCCTCCCTTGTCCCCCGGCCTGCCTTCTCTGCCAGCCCGCCCCGCTCTCCTTCCTTCTCCCCGGCCCCGCCTCCGCTCCTCCCTTCTCCTCCCCCCGGCTTGCTTGCTTCTCCGCAGCTTTGCTCCCTTCAGCATCTCTTGGCTTCTTTCTAAGCTGTCTTGATATGCAAATTAGCTGCCATCTTTGTTGGGTAATTTGCATACTCATCCTGATTGGTTGGTGGGCGTGGCTTGGCTGGTGGGCTGGCTTGGGCGTAGTGAAGGTGCGGTCAATTTGCATATTTGTCTATTATTAGGTAGGATAGGGTGGTGAAATAATTTGGGGGGATTGGTGAAGGAAGAATGATGTTTTACCTTCTCCCCTGAGTTATCTACTTGGCATTTCCCTTTCCAATTTCTCAATAAGCTGCTCACAGTTTTGCTTCTTGTTACCACTGAAACTCCTGGGTGACTATCCTTTAACTGGGTACTGATCCCTTGGTAGGGTATCAGTGGATTGGTGAATGTCTGTTGGGCCTCACTTCCTTTTTTTCCCATCTCCCTTTCTACTTTGTAACACAATAACAAGAGACTATATGAGAATCCACTTTTGCTAATGGTGGGTTAAAGGGAATGTCAAGGGGGAGGCTCTTACATTTTGTCTGCAGTACTGAAGTCCAGTCTGATCTCTCTTGTGTTCCATTTAGCCAGAATGAAAATAGCTCCTAACATAGAGGGCATTGAGTTGAACCTCACAAGGATATTTTCTCAGAAGTGAGTGCAATTAGCCTTAGATTAGTAATTGTTTAAAGCAAAAATAATAGCAATATATTGTGGGGTTAGAATATAGCATATGTAGAAGTAAAACATATGACAATAGAGGCTAAAAGTTTAGAGGAGATAAATGAAAGCATGCTGACACAAGTTCCCTTTATTATTAATGAGAAGTGGACTGATATTAGATGAATTAAGGAGGAAGACATGCCCTCTCAGAAATTAAAATGCATGATCAAGATAAAAAATATTTTAATTAGTATGGCAATGATAAAATATTGTTACATAAATGGAACAAGAATAGAAAACATAAATAGATGTAAGCACCTAAAGAATTTAGTATTAGATAAAAAGGTCAGTCTAAATCAGAGGGAGAGACTGCACTATCCAACAAATGTGTTTAAAACTGATAATAATTTTGAAATAAAATTCTGCTCTTCTAAAGTTATTTTATTCCACACAAGGATTAAAGACTAAATGAAAATAAATTTTAATCATATATGGAGTAAAGGGAAATATGGGTGAAGATTTATATAATTGTATTTGGGGCATTTTCTTACTGAAATACCATATTAAAAAAAGAATCCGTGAAGAAAAATAATTCTAAATGTACGTTTAAAAATAAACTAACTTGAAAGACAAATTTTAAACTGTGTATTTTGAGTCATGAATATCTGACAATTAAATTCTTACTAAGTCAATTCCATAGAAAATAATATTAAAGAGAAAGATACCAATGGAAAAATGGGGAAATAATACAAATAATTGGCATGCTCACATATATATGTATATTCATATGCACTCATGTATAAAACAGATAAAGTAACTAACAAAAATCTCAACAGTGTGTTTATTGAAATACATCTTGAACATAAAATGTATTTTGTAAACTAGAGGCCCGGTGCATGAATTCATGCACAGGTGGGGTCTGGCTGGCCCGCCCCGATGGGGGCCCATAGGCCGGGCCTGCGGGGGGATGGGGGGGCTGCAGGCGGTTGGCTGGCCGGCCCCGCCCCTGACCGTGGTGTTGGAGGACGATTGGGGGTGGAGCCGGCCAGGGGGAGGGGCCGCAGGTGGTTGACCAGCCAGCCCACCCCCAATTGGGGTGTTGGGGGCCAATCAGGGCCTGGATCAGGCTGGTTGGCTGCTGCAGTGTGTGTCATAGCCACCAGTCGTTCCGGTCATTCTGATCGTCCCGCCGTTCTGGTAGGTGGGCTTTTATATATATAGATGATGAATGATGTGACAATATGTTTTAAATGCATTAATAAACCACAAAAAAACATTATAAAACAACATATACAGTATTATTCTATCTCATTAACAAATATGTGTCATATACTGGTATGTGTGAGAAAAAGGAAAAAACATAGAGTAACATTTTAAGAGTTATTTGTGAATAGTGTAATTGTAGATGATGATTTTTTCTTTATCGGTTTATCTGCTTTATAATTTAATTTTATATTATTTTATATTTCCAAAAATAAATAATACAAAGTAAGTGTACTTTTTTCTGATTAGACCAGGACAGAACAACTGAGGTTTTGGTAGCAAACAGAATTTGCTATAATTTACGTGGTTGGAGTGTTTGCATTTCCAATGTGATAGGTCAAACAGATGTCACTACTTAAAAATTCCTCTTCATGACACTAAGCAGATTGGTTTCAACGTAACTACTTTCCCAGAGCACTTTTCCCTTAAGAAAACTCTAACCGCAACCATCTGCACAGCTATGTCCCTCCTTGAACAAAACATTAACCTCATTTGGACATTTTTAAAATTACTCAACCACTAATATTACCAAAGAATTACATAAAAGGTCAGTTCATTAAATATGAAAATACAATTACTACATTATTATTGATAAGGCATTTAATGTAAAAAGGGAGCTCATGGAATATTTAGTATAAATACTTCGCTGACTTAAGATCTCTTCTAAAGTTTTCTTTAAATTAACACCATAATTCCTTTCCAGTTATTTATTAGACTTTAAAAGAAGAGTTCCTTATGTTCTCTCTCCTCTCTTATTAAATAACTTACACACTCCAGAAAATTCAAATGAACATGAAGACATAAACTATAGAACTACAGTTCTACTTGTTAGAATGAAAAAACAATAGAGAAAAAAAGTGTATATCTGTACTGCTTTCAAGACAACTCATGATATACCAGCTCAACAACTATTTTCTCTCCACTTGTAGACTGACAATTTCCATAGCTGCTCCAAGATGGATTTCATCTCCAAATATTTAGAAACACCATAAAGAAATGAAGAATCCATCTGTGACAACATAATTGAAACTGGAGGTCATTATGTGATGTGAGATAAACCAGACACAGAAAGACAAATACTTCATGATCTCACTTACATGTGGAATTTAAAAAGTTAAACTTACAGGATAGTGATTGCCAGAGGCTGGGGTTGAGGAAGTGGGAAACTGTTGGTCATAGGGTACAAAATTATTCATTTATGAGTAAGTTCTGGGCAATGTACAGCATGGTGACTATAGTAAACAATACTATTTTGTATGCTTGAAATTTGCTAAGTGAATAGATTGTGAGTGTTCTTCACACACACACACACACACACACACACACACACACACACACACACACCAAGGTAAATCTGGGATGTGATAATTAACTTATTGTGGTAATGTATATAAAATTATTTGGTATACGGTCCCCCCAAATCACATTGTATATCCTAAATGAGTGATTTTCAACCAGTGTGCAGCAAATATTTTTAAAACATACAATATCTGACTGTTTAGTCAGAGGCACTGACCTCTTTTCCCTTAGATTGTCAAATAAATAAAAAAATGACAACAGCCAGCACAACAGCCATCCAGTGTAAATGGATCAAAACATTACCTTTCTTTTTGTCAGATTGGGAAAAAAAATAAATTCTGTGTGTACTGCAGAATTTTAGTAAGCTATATATATATAAAAGGCTAAGTGACTGTCTGACCATCTGACCAGTAGCTATGACATGCATTGACCACCAGGGGGCAGATGCTCAATGCAGGAGCTGCTGAGCTGCGGTGACTTGGCAGTGGTGGTTCTCGCGTGATGCACCCCGGAACCAGAGAGGAGGGAGACTAATTCTGGGCTGCATTACCCTCTTGAAATCCGGGACCCCTCAGAGGATGTTGGAGAGCCTGTTTTGGCCCAATCCCCACAAGCTAGGCCAAGGGAGCCCACCTGCTGGAGGGACCCCCACTCACACAACAGACGCCCTTCGAGCTGCGGCGCCACCAAGGGCGATTGGCTCCAGGGCATGTCTGGCCTGTCTTGCCCAGTGCTGCCCCCCTGGCCACCTTCTAATTAATTTCCTTTCAATGTGCATGAATCCATGCACCAGGCCACTAGTTAGTTTATGTGTGCCATGATATGAAAAAGGTTTAAATACGCTGACCTAAATATATGCAATTTTTTAGTCAATCATACCTCAATAAAGCTGGAAAAAATAATAATGAAAAATAAATGAAGAAACAAGGATTTCTCCAAGTATCATGATGACCCTTATCGGGGTGGGTGGTGATGTTGTGATGATGAGAAGGGCAAGGAGTGGGAGGGCAGCTTCTGGAATTCCATTAGTTCTGTTTCTTTACCTGAATATCAGTTACACTGGTGTGTTCACTTTTTAAAAATGCATACACTTATGGTATGTTCCACAGTTTTATGAAATAATAGCCACATTAATATCCCTCAGTTTCTATGAAAATTAACTATTTGTTCTGTTTGCAAAGAATAACTTAGAAGAATAACTTTTCTTAAGAATAACTTTTGTTAAAACAAATGTGGGGAAATATATTCATTTTACATGCCAAATTTATTCCAATGTTCTCATTGTAAAAGCAAAGTGCTTGGGGATATCAACTTTATTAAATATAAGCTTTGTATACTTGGGGAAAAAATCCACAAACATGAAGAGAATGCCTGTGCCTAGATCATGTTGGCAACTAATTAGAGTAGATTTCAACAAATCACATTTAAATGCCTCAAGTTGGCATGGTTCATCTAACTAGTTTTGCCATAATCTTGGGACCCAATTTTTCCTTTTTAGTGTGAAATTACTAAATTTAAATAAAGTAATTATATCATGAAACTTCAAAATCACAAAAGCTATCAGCAAAATGTCTGCTAAATGGTTTTGGATGTGTTAAATAAGTATGCCCAAAATGCTTTAGACAAGGCTGAAACAAGTCAAAATCCAAGACAACTTTTCTAGGAATAGGAAAAGCAAACAAAAGGAAGTCACAGAGACATTCAGGCAACTGTTGATCCAGTATGTTAAGATTCCTAAATTTCCCCAAACCTCAGTTTTCTTATCTGTTGAATGGGCATCCTTATACTAACGTCTTGGTTGGTTTGGGATGAGAGAAAGCCTATAGAATGAGCTTTGCAGTACCAAGAACAAGAGCACCATGAAATCCATAGAACAGTTCTTTGAAAAGTATAACTGTTTTCAAATGTTATTTCTTATCCTCAATGTATTTAAATGGGTAAGTGAGAAACCATTTTAAGCAGATTGATAATTTTAACTCTTATTTATAAATTATTTCTTATTTCCTAATATGACATTTTAAAATCACATCCTAATTTGTGTGATCAATTCAAAATGTTGTTGCTATTGTTTATAATCACCAGTTTAAATGTGCAAATTATTTATTCAATATATCATTATGAATTAGTCCTATTGTCTCATGTCTTCCAAGCAAGCATAGTTTTTTTTAAAAATTTTGCCTCAGTCCTGCAAGTTATTTGAGCTTTTATGCCACTGTCTATAAATCATTCATTCAACAAATATTTCTTATTAATAACTTGCACACCTTGATCTGTTGTTCTAGGTCCTGGAATATAATAAGCACCAATTGAAAGACCTATTCCTCCTGGAGTTTACATCATAATAGGGAGAGAATTGACAATAACTTTAATAAACAAATAATATAGTATAGTAGTGTGTGATTCATGCTATGAGAAAAAATAAATGAAGCAGGGCAAGGAAGGCTGGAGAGGGAAGGGTAGTTCTCACTGAGAAAGTGACAGTGACACCTGAAGCAAATTAAGACTTAGCTCTGCCGTTATCTGGGGGAAGAGCATTCCATGCAGAAGGAACAGACAGTGCAAAGGCCAAAGGCTGGAGGTGGCTCGGGTGCGGCTGAAGCAGAGTGAGCAAGGGAAGGCAGTGGTGGAGAGGAGCCAGAGGTGGGTCCCTGGGAGCACTGCCGCTTTCTCTCGCTGTGAAGTGCAGTGGTTAGTGCAGGAGGAGCAGGATGCAATTTGCTGCTTTTTTAAAAAATGAGTCATACTTTAAAAGGATCAGAGGATCTGCTTGTCTGCTGTGTTGAGAAGGAACTTTAGGAAGACTGAGGATAACAGCAGGAAGACCAGTTAGGAGGGGATTGTCTAGATGAGAGATTTGGGTGACTCCAACAAGCACTGTAACGGTGGTGGGGTGGTCAGAAGTGGTTGGATTTGGGATGTATTTGGAGGAAGAATCAGGAGGAACTTCTGACAAATGTGCATGGGGTGTGGAAGGAGATAAGCAAATGATTCCACTTTATGGAAAATTATTATGAAGGAAAATATTGTATGTTTTCATTTAAAATATTATATATTTTAGTTTCCTCAAAGTGTATTCTTTCTATTGAATTGTATGGAATGAAACTACATGTGAAATATGTAATAGCTTTGTTAACATATTTTTCAAAATGCTAGCACTGTGAGCACGTGAGTCAGCATGGAACAGAGGTCTCTGCAAGGAGTCTTGTGTAACTGTGACCCGCCTGCCACACCCCTCTGCTCTGACCTCTGGGAGGACAGCTGTGTGATGGATGCTGTCAATTTATTCCATGTCCATCAACCAGAGTTGAAGTGGCATTTGATAATTTCATTCATTGGGATTCTGCTGGCTTTTGACCTTGAACTTTGCAAATTTGTGACTTATTTTTCTCTTGCAGTCTTTGCCAGGTTGTCTTAAAGAAGAATTTCATTTTACTGTCAAAAGAAAATGACTTCCAGTTCTTTCATGTGTCAAAATCCTGTCATTTCTGCAGGTGTGGCCCATTGTGACTCAGGCTATGAGGTTAGGCTTGATTTTATTGTCACTTTCTTTTCTTCCAGCTATCTAAGAGCACACCTCCTCTGACTTCTTTATGTGTGTCACAGTGGGTATTGTTACATAATTGCTTTAATGAAGAATGTGAGCTGTTTTATCCTCTTAGGTTCTACTTGTCAGAGATAATTCTGCAACAAAACTTTTCCAATCCCTAAAGGTTTTACTTGACATTCTGGTAAATGGTGGGCTATTTGAAATACTTTATTTAAAATAAATAAATGTATGTTGATTGATTGATTGATTGGTGAGAATCTGAGTCTCTTTTTCTTAGAGTCTCTGTAGACTCTAAAAAATGGTGAAGAGGGAATATATGAATCTTTCATATATCGCATAGATTTCAGTGAATATAAGATTATCTCATTCTTTTGCAGTGTCTCTATATTTAAAGCTTTTTCACTTTGTTCTTCATAAAGACAATGCATGTGCCTCCGTTGAGAAACACAAAATTAAATCTCAAATACTTCAAGGAAGGATTATTTGTTTTAACCTGTGTTGGTTATTTAATTCACTTTACACGTGTTAAAATTTTATCAGTAATGTATCCTTAAAAAATTAAAAATGAAACTGCCTTATGATACAGTGATTCCACTTCTGGGAATTTATCCAAAGAAACTTGAAATACTAATTCAAAAGAATACATGCTCACCTATGTGCATTGCAGCATTATTTACAATAACCAAAATTTGGAAGGAGTCCAAGTGTCCATCAGTATATGAGTGGATAAAAAAGCTGTGGTACATTTACACAATGGGATACTACTCTGTTGTAAAAAGGAAGGTAATTTTACCCTTTGAGAGAGCATGGTTGGACCTGGAGAACATGATGCTAAGTGAAATAAGCCAATCAGAGAAAGACAAATACCGTATGATTTCATTCATATGTGGAATTTAATGAGCAAACTGGACCACCACGCAAAATAGAGACAAACTCATAGATAGGGAACAGGCAGGCAACTCTAGCGGGGGGAAGGGATTTTTGGGGAGTGTGTGTGGAGGGGACTGAGCAAAAACTTAAAAAAAGAAGAGAGAGAGAACTCATGGACATGGACAACAGCGTGGTGATTCTGGGGGGAGTGGGTGGGGTGGAAGAGGGCATAGAGGAGATAAATGGTGATGAAAACAAATAAGTAAAATGTTATTTGAATCAGAATGGAAAATAAAGCTAGTCTCTTTTACCCCAGGCACAACCATCTCTTATCTCCACATCTGAGCGTGGCACTATTCTCCCTCACACAAGATATTATCTCAGCAGAAACCCAAGTCATCCCCCAGGCCTACTGTGTCCGGGTACCTCTGCAGCTCTGTCACCACCGCAGAGTCTGAAGGAAGCCGTTGGCAATCATGACAAACACACAGGCCAACATGAGAAGATGCCCTGTGCCTTTCTGAGGCGTCACACTTCTAAGTCTCTCCTTGCTCAGAGCAAAAGATAAACCATTAGCCTGTTAACAGTATATTTTGAGAACCAGGTGGCAATTTCTTGACTAGGCCTCCATATATCTTAGTTGGCACAACTTCCATAGGCTCCATGTTGTATCCACCGTGGCAGGTTGTGCCATAGAATAACAGCGCTGCACTGAGTCAGGAGACCGCTGCTCTGCCAGGAACTGGAAAACAATTCATCATCGGAAAAGATGCCATTTTAAAAACATCAGTTAGGTCTCTAAAGATGCTAATATATGATTCTATCGGATTCATCAGTGGCAACGTACTAGGTAAAGAGAATATCATGAAGGGAATATATTGTTCTAGGCTCTTGCATGGCATTGATCATTAGAAAAAAGAAAAACTTTTTAAAGAGCAGTTTTAGATTTACCCCAAAATTTAAGGTGAGGTAAGGAGATTTATTATATTTTCCCTTCCCCTGCACATGCATAGCCTACTGTATTACCAACATAACTTACCAGAATGGTTAATTTTTTTTTTTTTTACCAAGGAGAAAACTACATTGATACATTATTTTTACCAAAATCCATAGTTACATTAGGGTTGACTCTTGGTGTTGTACTGTAATTCTATGGGTTTGCACAAATGTGTGACATGTACCCATTATTATAATATCATATGTGATATTTTTACTCTCCTTAAAATCCTCTGGACTCTGCATATTTATCTCTCTCCTGCACCAATCCTGGCAACCACTGATTTTTTTTATTGTTTCCATAATTTTGCTTTTTCCAGGCTGTCTTAAAGTTGGAATAATCCTATATGTAGTCCTCTCAGATTAACTTCTTTCACTCTGCAATAAGCATTTAGGTTTCTCAATGTCTTTTCATAGCTTGATAACTTATTTCTTTTTAATGCTGAATGATATTCCATTGCCTGGACACACCAGTTTATTTAGTCACTCCAAGTTGTGGCAATTATAAATAAATGTTAATTCTACAACTGTTTTTAAATATTTATACTATAAACATATATGGTCAGAATTTTGTGTGGATATCAGTTTTCAGGTCCTTTGGGTAAATACCAAGAAGTGCAATTGCTGGATAACATGTTAAGAATATGTTTAGTTTAGTAAGAAACCACCAAACTATCTTCCAAAGTGGCTGTACTGTTTTGCTTTCCCACCAGTGATTGTGAGAGTTCCTGTTGCTCCACCTTCTCTCCAGGATTTGGTGTTGGCAGTGTTCTGGATTATGGCCATTCAAGTGGGTGTGTAGTGGCATCTCATTGTTGTTTTGTTTTGATATGTATTTTCGGGTGACATATTATGTGGCACATCTTCATGTGCTTTTCCGCCCTCCATACATCTTTGGTGAGGGGTCAAAATCTTTGGCCCATTTTTAAATTGGGTTGTTTTCTTATTGTTGACTTTTAAGCGTTCTTTGTATATTTTAGATAGCAGTCAGTCTTTTGTCAGTTGTGTCTTTTGCAAATATTTTCTCCCAATCTGAGACTTGTCTTCTAACACTCTTTCTATTGTCTTTCACAGAGCACAAGTTTTTAATTTTAATGATCTAGCTTATCATGTTTTCCTTTCATGGATCGTGGCTTTGGTGTTGTGTGGTGTTAAACTTACAATCTTCTCTCCTAGATGGGAATGATGTTGGGAGATTTGTGTCTCACAGGTATGGCCAGGATGTCCTATGAGCATGTGTATCACAGTGTCACAGTGGCCAAGTTCATTGGGTGTGCGAGAACATACTGTACAAGAATAATAGTCTTACATTTAGGAAAAATACCTTCAGCCAAAGCCTTAAATTTCTTTTTCTTTTTAATATTTAATTGATTTTTTACAGAGAGGAAGGGAGAGGGATAGAGAGTCAGAAACATCAATGAGAGAGAAACATCGATCAGCTGCCTCCTGCACACCCCCTACTGAGGATGTGCCCACAACCAAGGTACATGCCCTTGACGGGAATCGAACCTGGGACCCTTCAGTCTGCAGGCTGATGCTCTATCCACTGAGCTGAACCAGTCAGGGCAAGCCTTAAGTTTCTTGACTCTCCTCAGAGTAAAAAAAATCTAAGAATCATGGTGTTATATCCAGCAAAATAATTACATCCATCCAGAAAAAGAAGAAAATGTAGTAACAATTGCATCCTTCTTTAAAAAAAAAAAAAAGAAGTAGTAGAAAATAAATTACTAATTTTAAAAAAGACAATAAAAACAAAGTTTAGCCCTGGTCAGTGTGGCTCAGTTGGTTGGAGCATGTCCCAAACACCAGAAAATTGCCAGTTCAATTCCTAGTCAGGGAACATACCCAGGTTGTGGAGGTTGTGGGTTCGATCCCCAGTCATGGTGCATGTGGGAGGCAACTAATCAATGTTTCCGCCCCACTTCTCTCCTCTCTCTCTCTCTCTCTCTCTCCCTCTCTCTCTCTCTCTCTCTCTCTCTCTCTCTCTCTCCCTCTCCCTCTCCCTCCCCCCCCCACAATATATTAAAAAAAAAAGTTCATTATTGCCAGAATATCAAGGAAGACATTCCCCAGAGAAGGGAAGGGAGAACTACAATTATCCCAAGAGAGTGAAACTATGAAGGGATAAAGCTTCAAATTATTGTTTTCAGAAGTTCTTTAGTTTTGGTGTGGAAAGATAAGTGTGGTTTTGGTTCTTATATTTTCTAAAACGCAAATCTTGCTAGTGGGTCCTTTTGAGGCAGGACAAGGCAGTCATTTTTCCTTCTAAGTATCCTGAACCTGATCCAGTGTTGCATTGGAGCTGGACTGCACTGATTCAAGAGTCATTTGTGCTCCTACACTCCCTAGTCCCTGTTCAATTACATCACATCGGGAGCTTGAAATCAGCCAAGATCAGGGAGCACTTACACAATAGAAATTGGCAGACACAGGAGAGATGTTGTCAGGGCTCCAAGACAGAACATGCCGGTTTCAGGCTGAGTCCAGAGAGACGACAATCATAACCCTTTTCCCCTGCCAGAGCTGCACCCTCCACATGGTGCTCACCCTTCTCCTTCTCCCTTCTGAGAGTTCTTTTTTACATAAATTCATTTAAACGCATTCTAATTTGTGACCAAATATCCTGAACACAATTCATATGTCATTGCTCTTAACTTTAATAATTTTCCTTTCTTCATGGCTTTTGTCATTGACATTTTAATTCAATATGTAGCCATTAAAAAAAAAAAAAAGGCAATGTCCAGTCATTGTTAAGTGCACTGGCCCTGAAGTCAGATGAGCTGAGCCTGAATCCTGACTCTGCTTACTGGCTGTGACGTTACCTGAGTTACTTACACTTCCCTTGTATCAGTATTTCCTAATGGTTTTTGTCTGATGATCAAATGCGTACATACCAGAACACGGTACTGAGAACAGTGCCTCACGTACAGTGCTAGTTCTTATCTATGTTTTGTATTTGCACCACCTATATACAAAGATATAATGTTAAATTGCTTAGAAAATCTATTCGAGGAGTTACACAGTGCTCTTGAAATTTTATTTGCAAATTCACGCTTTAGTCACAGCCTCCTAATTGGCTGTTGATTTGGAAGAAAATGTCTAGCAGAGAGTTTAACTTAGATAAATATTAGTTCTTCACTGCAAATTTAATTAGCATCTCTATGAGCTCCTATTTCCTCCATTATACAATGAGGCTATTAATATCTAGCTCACAGCATTGCCTAGAGGGCTCCTTCTGAATCTTTTTAATTCAGGACAAGCATAGAAAACAACCATATCTGAGCAGCTCACTGGGGTGGAGCGGCCAGGCTGCCTCCACCTCAGGGCTCCAATATCTGGACCCACCTGCACTCCACCCCCAGCACCCCGTGGAGAAGCTCTGGCCATGAATGCCACAGAGCATGGCACACAGATGACACCGCATTAGTTCCACTTGGTTAGCTCAAATTAATGAGACTACACTGTACTGGATGGAAACTCACAAATAGCGCAGAGCCTGGGTGATGTCCGCTGTGGATAGTTTTTGTCATTGGGTTTTATTCCAATATGACTCCCCACACACACACCATTCACCTTTTACTTTCTATGAGCTAGGAAATTCAGTTATCAAGTGCTTGAAATTATGAAATTATGTCAAGAATGCTAGCAAAGCTAAGTGTGGAGCTATTTCCTGGGGAAGATTTAGAAAGCCAGCAATGTTAAGAAGCAGAAATCACAAGAAACAAAGGAAACCGTTGTGTTATTTCCCCTCACCATTCAGGAATGCCACTCTGGGGCTAGTTTCATGCACTCTGAGACAGGCTCGCACCTTTCCTGGACACTCATTGTGAAAAGACCTCGAGCCACTTGGTTCTCTAAAACAGACTGTTCCGTAATTAAAATGCCTGGACCAGTGTAACAGGCTCACCTTGAGTTATAATCTCACGTTGAGTTACCAACTAAAGTCTCCTCTCCCGTGGCTCCAACAGGAAGCCCGCAGTGGAACGGGGCCGCCATTGCCTTCTCTCTTAACTCAGCCTGACAGACATCTCCTTTGCCTCCCATGACTAAGAACTGCAGTTTCAAGTTAGCTATTTATGATTTCTTTCTCAGCCCCCAGCCATCAATTTTGAACTCCCCTGGCATCCTTCTCAGGAGATATTTTCTGCCTCGCCAACTGACCTTTATCACAAGGTGTCAGGCAACCCCTTTCATCTTCTCAAGTATGGCCCATAGGCCCACAGGACACACATACCTCAGAACTATAATCAGCACCAGGGTAGTTTCCCAATTATAACCCTGAACTCTGCTGCAGCAGGTCCCTGTAGACAGCTTTTGACAATTGAGATTTGCCAGGTACAAGCCATTAGTTCACGTTGCCCTTCCAGTGCAGGGGCCCAGAGTGAGTTCTTCTGCGGTGGGTGGAAGCCCCTCACTAGCCTTGAGGGGAACAAAGCTCTCATTTCTTCACCATGCTGTGGGCTGTGATGGGGAGTGGACACAGGGCACCGCTCTCTCCAAAGAAAGCTTCACCCATCTTCCACTTTCCCAGCCACTTCAATTTCAAAGGTTTTATGTTTTCAGTGCATGCCGCAGAGTCACACAGAAGGTTCTGCAGCCCTCTTTGCATGCTCTGCATGGCTGCCTAGTACCTTACTTGGGAATGTGAGACTGGTTATGGACATAATCTTAAATCTACTAATAACGTCAGAATTACTGGTTACATTTATAACGTAATGGTCTAGACATGTGACTTTCGCATGTGAAATAAAAGTGCCTTAAAATCAGAAAACCTTACTTTTTAAAAATGATGGTTCATGTGGAAACGCCTCCAAAGTTAATATTATAATGTTGGGTCAATTCATCAATAGATAAATCATTAGCCAATAGAATTTTAAATTATCCTAAAGAATACAATCTCATTTTTAGAGGGTGTGCTGTTGGAAATAATGTTTGCAATCTTAGTATGCAAGTTTGAAATTCAAGGCAACCCTGATAGGATAGTAAGGGCCAGATAAATAATTGTTCCTGTTACTCTAATCCTGGGAACTTTGCCAGATTCCAGCTGATTATGCTGCAACCAGGACATCCTGGTGCCTTGGTTGCCCAGCAACCATTCCCCTCCCATTTTTTTCTCTTCCAGAGGTGTGGAATACAATGTCATTTAGGATAGAAGTCGGCAGATAAGAAATTCAATCACATTACATCAGCCAGGACTTGTTTGGCATGACATGGCCTGGGTTTTCATATCAGACAAGTCCAAATTCAAATATTGACCTTGGAAAATATAATTAACCTCCTTGGGTTTGCTTTAAAATTGAATATTACATTTCTGTCACATGCTCAAGTCTTTTAAGTGGATCTGTGCCACTCACAGTCCACTTCTCAGGAAGGCAGCACTTCAGACAGTCTTTGCATGGAGACAGTCACTCATCAAATAGGTCAGTTGGCATGTGCTCTAGGGGAGACCAAATAAAGTGTTTCCAACAATCCAGTGAGGTGTTCTTGGAAATCCTCTGCCAAAGGAAGGTGATGATAGCTAGACAATTAACTGATTTTTTAATTTGAAAAATAGTTACAGAGTGCCTTTTCTATGTTGTATAAACTATGCCAGGCAATAGGAATTCAATAGAGAAGGTAAACATGATCACTGCCCTCATGCAGGTTAGAGTCTAATGGATGTGATGGCAGTACATGAGTATATAGGAAATAAGATGTTTGCAGGCTGTGATTATTGCTAGGAAAGCAAAACACAAACAAAAAAAAACAAAAAATCAGAGAGGGATGGAGCTGGTTAGATAGAAAATAACAAGAGGAGACCTATCTCAGTGAGATTCGTGAAGTTCTCTTGAAGTGACATCCTAGCTAATAAAAGAGTAATATGCAAATTGACTGTCACACCAAGACACAAGACCAGATGGCCACCCCCATGTGGTCAAAGATGGCTGCCCCTCCCCAGGCCTAGTCCCCCCCAACTGCCCTCCCTTGCAGGCCTGGGTCCCTCCCAACTGCTCCCACAAGATGGCTGCCACAAGATGGTCACCACAAGATGGCCTGCAGGAGAGGGCTGTTGTGGGAAGTTAGGGGTGACCAGGCCTGCAAGGGAGGGCAGTTGGGGGGGACAGGCCAGGCCTGCAGGAGAGGGCAGTTGGGAGGGACCAGGTCAGCAGGGAAGGGCAGTTGGGAGGGACCCAGGCCTGCAAGGGAGGGCAGTTGGGGGGGAACAGGCCTGCAGGGGAGGGCAGTTGGGAGGGACCAGGCCTGCAGGGGAAGGCAGTTGGGAGCCAGCAGTCCTGGATTGTGAGAGTGGGATCAGGCCTAAACGGGCGGTCGGACATCCCTCAAGGGGTCCCAGATTGGAGAGGATGCAGGCTGGGCTGAGGGACACCCCCCCCTCCCGCCCCATGCACGAATTTTTTGGCCTCTAGTTTAAGATAAGACCCCAAGGAACCTGCTAAGAAGGGGCCCTGAGTTGGGATGACTTAAGGGGTTTGTATATTGGTCAGACTGTGGAAAAAACAGTAAGAAATGATGGATTTAACTGGCTGAGGAGCTGCCAGGACAGAGCCCCAAGTTTTGTGTGGGTGGTGCTCACACATCTCAGCTTTATAAAGGCCTGGTCTGGAGACCTTCCTGTGGCAGTGTAGTGCAAACCAGAGGTAAGTAATCCTGGACTACTCTATTTCTTTCCAAAGCGACCCATGTAAAACACCATAGGAGTGTGCTAAGAACCCAGGGCATTAGCCTATAGTGAAAAACATGTGACTACAAATTGGAATACTAATTTCTTAATGTGACTATTCAGTGCTAAATCACAGCACCATGTAGGGAACATACAGCAGGTGCTCAATAAATACCTGAAAAATCTGAGGGTATGAACAACTGAATGCCCCAGGCACTAAAGAAATACATAACAGTGAGCTATTCATTAAATCCACACGCAGTTCCTAATTAATTATTGTTTGAAATATCTTCATGAAGCCAGGACCAAAGGTACTATGAAAATAATAACTATTGTTGTTACAAAGTCTACTGTCCAGACTTCTTCCATAAACACAGGTCCTGTCTCTTTACCTTAATGCCCTTCTTCTCTTTGTGAAAATATTTATTTTTTTCATTGTTATTTTCAAACGTATTTATAATAAGCACATATGACAGTTTATTATTGTTTATTAGAAGGAAGAAGAACTGCCTGTAAACCATGCCTCTATCATTAACTCCATGACCTCTGAGGCACAGAAGGGAAATCTCATGACCAATTAGTATGCGTATCATTTGGAGGAGGCAAATAAAACCATGTGGGTTGCTGTAGCAGATTACTGTGCACAGGTGCATCAGCTTCTAGAAGGACATGGACTTTTCCCAGTGGATGCAGGCAGATAATATTTTTCAAACCTTTTCCTTTCTTAGGACCTAGAGCCCATTTATCAGGAAACTATGTCAGCCCCATCTCATAATCCTACCACCAGAGTTAACTGAGCATTCACAGTCATAATTCAATTTATTGAATGTGTAGATCTTCTTCTAATTCTCTTGATAATAACATACTTTAATACTTATGGTTTAAATTTGAAATTATTTCCAAAGCTACCCAAGCTAACTGAAATAAATATAGGATAATAGCAATTGAATAAAAGAAAAGAAAAACATACACCACCCCACTTAGAAAATGATAAACATATCACCTTTGTGTAAATGTTTTAGACCTTCCTCCATTTGTTTATTTGTATGTTAACATATTTCATATATTTTTTAAATAGATTCCAGAGGAGGAAGGGAGAGAAAAACAAACAAACAAACACAAACCACTGACTTGAGAGAGATACATCTATCTGTTGCCTCCCCCCAAATGCATCCAGACCAGGGATTTAACGACCAAAATCCAGGCATATATCCTGACTGGGAATTGAAGTGAACTTCCCGTGTACTGGATGATGCTCCAACCAACTGAGCCACACTGGCCAGGGCATCCTATATAATAAAAGCCTAATATGCTAAGTGTCTGATCATCTGTTCAACCAAAGCTTAATATGCTAATGATATGCTACGGCTGCTTAATATGACGTGCACTGACCACCAGGGGGCAGACGCTCCAACTGATAGGTTAGCTTGCTGCTGGGGTCCAGCCAATCTGGACTGAGGGAGATAGGCTGAACATGCGATGGAACTCTCCCGTGACTCCTCCCTGGCTGGCCAACCTCCTGTGTCCCTCCCTGGCCCCGTTGTGCACTGGTGGGCTCCCTTGGCCTGGCCTGTGCCCTCTCACAATCCAGGACACCTCGGGGGATGTTAGAGAGCCGGTTTTGGCCTGATCCCACAGGCCAGGCCAAGGGACCCCACTGGTGCATGAATTCATGCACCAGGCCTCTAGTATTTCATATTTTCAAATGTGGTTTGTCATTCATGGAATTCATCAACCACTTTACCACAATGTATCACCATGTAGACAATTATTTTTTTGTTGTTGTTAAACCTCAGTCGAGGATATTTTTTCTATTGATTTTTAGAGAAAGTGGAAGGGAAGAAGAGAGGGAGAAAGGGAGAGAGAGAAAAAATAAATAAAAACATTGATGTGAAAGAGATGCATTGGTTGCTTCCCCCATGCACCCCAACTGGGCCAGGGATGAACCTGCAACCCAGGTACTGTGCTCTTGACCAGGAATCTAATCTATGAACCTTTGGTGCTCGGCTGACACTCTGACCACTGAGCAACACAGGCCAGGGATATAGACAATTATCTTACTTTAGTAACCACATACATTTATACATAACACATATACACACACAATATTTATACCAGAATTTAATTTTATCAATTCCTATTTCTTGACAAAGAATGAGTTTTCAACTTTTAATCCTTATAAATAATGCCATGATAACATCCTTAACTAAATTTTGAGCATATTTCTGACCATTTCCTTAAGATGTGGGGAAAAACTTATTAATCAAGATTTTAAACGTTTATAAACATCTGACATTATTGTTAAGTTGAATCCCAAGCATGCAAAACGTTATGCTCCCACCTACACTGTATGACATAACCATATTCTGAAGCTAAACCTAGGAGAAGGCATCCTGCAATGTTCAAAAGTAAACTGAGATGAAATTATGCATAATTTTAATTGATGTGCTCATAGTAATAATTTAATTATGTGCTGAATTTGATGAAAGATAACAAACATCTCAGAATTGCCTTAGAAAAATAGACTCTCCGTTTGGAAAAGGGGAGCACAGTGACAAATTCTAACTTTGGAGGATGCTTGATTGCAATGTCACTTGACTCAGAAATGTAAATTGCTGTGAAGGATGTTCAGCTGACCATTAAAGGGCCCAGTAGAGGCAGGAAATGACGCATTGGGCTTTTGTTTACTTATCCCACAGTCAGTGAGATGAGCTGAGTGGCTCTGGTCTGCTCAGTGCTCTTCAGGCACAAGATCAAGTAGAAAAAGTGTAGGTACGTTTCTTATCCTCCAGAATATTATTCATTTAAGAGAAAAGATGTACACACAAAAAATCAACAGCTACATAAGAAAATATTTGAAAAATAACAATTGAGTTGTACAAGTCAGTATACATTATAACTAGTCTGGGGGCGGGGAGGAAATCTTGGGTTGTTTAGGGAAATTAATTATGAGGAAAAAAGCAAAATTTGAATTGGATATTAAAGGATGGGTAGGATTGGCTAAGAGGAGAAGCAACAGGATCTAAACAATCAGAAAATGAGGATGTCATCACTAATTTTCACTCAACCCCCTTTGATCAGAATGGGAAAATTCTGTTGGACAGATGTAGAACATTACATGGAAAGATTTGTGAGCACCAGACATGAAAGCCTTGGATGCTAGGATAAGAACATAACACTTTCACTTATAATTCAAGTGAGTCAGCCCTAGCCGGTTTGGCTCAGGGGATAGAACATCAACCTGTGGACTGAAGGATTCCAAGTTCGATTCTGGTCAAGGGCTCTCTCATCATTGATGTTTCTATCTCTCCCTCTCCCTTCCTCTCTCTGAAATTAATAAAAATATATTTTAGTTAGTTAGTTAATGAATTAATTAATTGAAGTGAGTCATTTGAAGATTTGTGTTTAAGGAAATAAAATGGCAATCACAATTCCTCTGCTCACACAGGTGCACATAATAAATAGTTATTGAAGATTTGCCCTGAAGTACATAACCAGAAGGAAAATTAGATTCTATTGTAAAGTCCCTGTACTCGCAAAGCCTACATGCAGTTTGGGCAGGATTATTCATTGAGATGTTGACTTTACTTTGGTTTTGCTGCTGTAGACATATCAGGAATGAGGGCTCCTATGGGGAAGCTCCTTTCCTCTGGTCATGTGTTTCCGTCTTCGGGGACTTGAGCTAGAGAAATGCCCCTGGCTTCCCTTCCTACTAGGAATTTAGAGCCCACGAGGAGAGAGGTCATTTACCTGCAGTGTGGCGCCCCTTCTAGGCTCTGTCTTTCCGTCTCCAAGCAAACCTCGAGTAAATGGAAGTACCTCATATGCAACCTCAGCATGGCCCGTCTCAGAGGGTGGAGTTGGAGCTGATCTTCCTTTTCTGGCTTCCAAATCTTCACCTCCCAGTCCGTAATGTAGGTCATGCTGCAAATGCTTTCAAGATATTATGGACAGGAATCTAATAAACAGAATTAACTGATAAATAAAATAGATCCAGAGACAGAAGCATGGGAACAGATGGCTTAACCTCAGAGGGAAGGTGAGGTGGGTGGGTGGGAAGAGATCAACTAAAGAAATCGTATGCGTATATGCATAACCAATGGACATAGACAATAGGGTGGTGAAGGTCTGGGGCGGGGGACCAGGAGCAGGCTAAAAAAGGTCAATGGTGGAAAGAAGAGGACATATGTAATACTTTCAACTTATTTACCTTATCCTAGCAAATTTTATTCATATATCATCCATATTTGTAAATGTCATAAAGGAAGAAAAAAATCAAATATTCAAAGTTAATGCTTTTACCTGGTTTCATTGACACCAGCCATTTTAATCATGGTTTTGCCAGATTTTTAATACTAGGCCACCTTAAAGGCTCTTCTAAAGGAAACTGATCTCTTTAGTGGGTATATAAAAGTCAGTTCTCCAAGTATAACATAAAAAAGTATTCTTGGTAATTTCATCTCCCCTCAGAGTGAGTGAGGCATCTTCACTGAACCCAGACTTCGAGGTTTAGCCTGAGTCTACAGAGACCTAACTAAGAGTTAGATCCCAACTGACACACTCAGACAAAATTATTCCCTAAAGCCCACTCCCAACTGCCAGGATTTAAAACGATTTTCACATGAAGCTTAGCAAAGATCTTGACATACAGCATTGTCAGCCCATAGCCCACAGGACTTTGCACTATCTTAAAGACAGTGTATTTCTGTGTTTTTGCTCTTGGTCTTTCACTTGCTTGCTAAATAAATCTAGTAGCACAGGCAGTACATCTTCCTGTTTTAAATGGCCTAGTTTGTTGAAACGAAACTGGTAACCGAGCTCGGGGATTAAAGGGCATCCTAGATGCCAGGAGCACACTGTCTGGCTGCTCACGGAACATTAAAGGCATCGGGCAGGATTTTCTGCCCTGGCTAATCTTTCATGGGAGGCTGTCAACTGTACCTCAAGAGATGATTAATGAGAAAACAAAATGCCTGCTCCACCAATGTAGCATCAGTAATTAGCCCATGCAGTTTAGTTCAGGAAAAGCTGCCGTTTATGAACACTATATTAACCTTTCTTTTACATTTTCTTACAAAGGTTTAATATTTCATTTTGATTTTGGAAAATGAAGCACAAGAAGCATAACCTTATTGTAACTAGATTAAAATGCCTGTGCCAAATAAGATGTAATGAACGATATTTACCTAGAAGAGCAAATTATTCTTTAACTCTACTATGCTCACATATACTTTTAGAGGTTTTATGTAAATGAGCATCACAAAAGCCATTTAGTGGGGACTCTTCTTTAGTGTGATCTTGTGTGGTAACCATCAAAATATTCCTCTCTGATCTCCTCCTACAAGGAGCAACATTGGTCCCGAGACTTCCAATGGATACCTTTCGTTCCAGAGCTACCCATTGGCCAGGTCAAAGATCCTTTAGAACTGCATGTAGTCCAGCATTGTTTCTACCCAGTACTCCGCCAGCTCCTCTTTCCTTCCACAGAAGTCACAATCTGAAGGCTTTCCCACTTTCTCTTGCTCCCCTCATAACAAATATCTTGCATAACTAATCCCACCTTGGTGTCTGCTTCTCTGAAAACCTAAATGCACACGTCTTTGAAACCTACAGAGCCCTCTCACCAGAACTCTGTTTTATCCACTCAAAAAGTATTTATTAAGCACCTAGTTGTGCCAGGTGATGTCCTTGTCACTAGAGATACAGATGTTACACAAACAGTGAATACAAACATTAGATACAGACCTTATCCTATTGAGGATAATATACATTAAATAATAAGTGTAATTAAAAGAAAACAGTTTAATGGGAACACAATTAAATTCTGGGGGGATCAAATAAATTCTAAGAGTTGAGGATGGTCACTCTGAAGAAGAGTTTTAAGCTGAGGCCTAAAGGAAGTGTGAGAGTTAGCTAGGCAAGCAGGAAAAAAAGAAAGAGCTTGCTATGCAAACTCAGAAAACACGTGGTTTGTTCAGGCAACTAACTGGAGTCAGTTCCAGTTAGTTGCCTCAATGTCAGGAATGAATTGAAAAAATATACAAGATGCATGTAAGTTCCATATTATGAAGAATTCCTGAAGGATGTATATGAAAAGTACTCCCTGAATCCTCTCTTTTTTCCAGGTGAAATAATTGGAATAAATGTCTCATTTGAGCCTCCCCTTTTCTAATTCTATCTATTTTCTTCTACACATGCAATGATCATACAATATTATACCCCTGTGATTTATAGCATGGTGATGTCTTCCTATTTACACAACTTCGTAATATCCAGCAGTATGACTGATGGTGATACAGCAGATAAGCCAGACACTGTCATATTTTTCAGCAAGGACTTTCTCATATTGGTAGTTGCTGAACAAATATTTATTGTGAATCTGATGTGCATGCATACCCTTTAATATTCTAATGACATGAAGAATGGTATTAATGTTGGTAGGACAAAAATCCTTTATAATTGCCACTAAATGTGTTTTTCCTTAAGTCTATATTTACAAAGTTCCAAATGAAGCAGTCAATTGTCTGGTAAGTCAGGTTTAACATGAAATCTATCATCTATCTATCTATCTATCTATCTATCTATCTATCTAAGCAAGTGCATTCACACAGGACACATGTAAAACATATCTACGGAATTAAGAAAAGATACTTTTTCACTAGAATTATCCAGGGACTTGACTTAAAAAGACTCTAATTTCTGATGAGGGAAGAGCTTTGAATATATCCAATTAAGTGTCATTTAAAATAGCACCTAAATGCATTACCTTAAAGTACTATATATCATATATTTTGCTAAACGTAATGATAAATCTGTCACCTTAATCTGATTTTTTCTATCATTAATTTTAATACAGCTCTTAGGTTAACAATGATGTTGCTAAATAGGGTACACTAATTTTAACGTTAAGATTAAATGTTAAGGAAAATTATATCTTCCTTCAAGAAAATTATTGAAGAATAAATATAGTATAAGAGTGCCTGACAATAGCATTTAAAGAATGTCAAGGGAACTGTTTTTAAATAGAAAAAGGGCACAGAAGACATATATACCAATTAAATCAGCATCTACACTAATAAAAGAGTAAGATGCAAATTGACCATACATTTGCAACGCCCACCAGCCAATCAGGAGTGAGCATGCAAATTAACCCAACAAAGATGGTGGGTTAATTTGCATACACAGGCACCGAGTGGCCAGGGATGGGGCACCACCCCAGCTGCTCCAGGCCTCTGAGCAGTGTGGAAAGGCAGAAAGGCGGCTTGGGCCAAAGCAAAAGGGCAGCTCCAGCCAGAGTGAAGGCAGTGCCGGCAGCCAGGGGAAGGAAGGCCCATTCTTGCACGAATCTTCGTGCATCGAGTCTCTAGTAGTATAATATGTAAATAAAATATAAAATAGCATTAAGGTATATAGAGAATTCTGTGTAATAAAATAAGTTAAGAAGGGACTTCAAGAGGCCATTGTGTATATAATCTTGGCATATTTCAATTTAAGTCCATAAATTACTGGAAAATTCAAACACTTAAGATATGTTAGAGAGAGAGAGAAGCAGCTATAGTGCAGAAACAATGACATGAGTAGTTTCTCTTGTTCATATCCATTCCAGTCTCTTAACATATAAGTGAAAATATGTATTTGGACAACTACTGGAAACTACTAGGATTCAGAAACAAATTTATTTGCAAAGTATCAGTAACTTTGATTTAAACCAGGGCTCAGCAAACTACCTAAAGAGCCACATAATAACTTAGACCTTTCTTGCCAGAAGGTTTCTATCACACTACTCAATTCTGCTGTTGTAGAGAAAAGCAGCCTTAGACAATATGTAAGTGCATAGATGTTGCTGTGTTCCAATCAATCTTTGATTTTAAAAAAAGGTGACCACATTTGGCCCTGGCCATGGTTTGCTGACAACTACTCTACATAGCAAATAGCATATTTTAAAGACTTATGGCTGATTCTTTAAGCACTATTTTTTTTCCCAGTATGATTCATATGTTTGAGATATTTTTAGGTTTTCAATTTTTTAAAATACACTTCAAATAAATTGATCCAGGTGATCTCTGCCTTAACTTGGGTGCTCTTGTTTTCATATGCAGTCCCCCAAGTTAGACACATATTTATTTGACACTTACTACAGGCCAGCCACTGCTCTGGGTGCCAATGAGACCCCAGTGAATTAAAGAACCAAGGCTTCCTCCTGATGCTACTTATATCCCAGAGGAGGGAGATGGATAATAAAAGTAAACATGGCATATAAATAAGTTATATAGTATTTTAGAAGGTCATACATACTTTGGAAATAGAATTAAAGTGGGCCAGGAAGGAGGGCAATGTTGTGGGGTCAAACCCTGGAGCCAAAATAAGACCACCGGAGGCTGCTGATTGATTAAAAAAACAGGCAAGGATTTATTGAACTGGCCAGGACGGCCGCGAGGGTACCACATGCAGGTGGCCACCCTCACGACTGTGCTGTCCCAGGTGTAGGCAGCCCTTTTAAAGGTCCAAACCACAAAAATTTTCCTTTGTTCTAAATTCTAAAGTCTGGGAACAGCCTGCAGGGGGGTTCCCAGCCCCTGCTGGACATTATTGGAATGTGGCCCTATCTTGGGAAAGCAGGTTTTTACAGAAGCAGACCCAAGCGGAGTCAGTAATCTCTAAAGGTTATCTACAGGTTCTACTCCTGGAGCTACTGAGTCAGTGGAAATCAATCTCCTATAGTCCTGGTCCACAGGCACAGGAAAATTACCTCTGGGAGTCTCCAGGTCTCAGTCTGGAAGCTGAGGTAAACCACCCTATTGTCCAAGCAAGTGTGTACAGAAGCCAGAATAGCAGGGTTAAAATTCAAACAGCAGTTTTTACCTAAGTATGGTTGCTACCATACTTCAGGCAAAGCTGGCGGAGTGGAGAATGGATGGCTGTTTACTTTATCAATAGAGGGTCGAGGTCGAAGTCGGTGCCAAGGTGAATGTAACAGCCTGAGAGATGCAGGAGTTAGCCATGCATTTATCTGGGAAGAGCATCCAGTGCACGAAAGGCTGGAGAAAAGGCCTATGCTTATGTGTTCTGTGAACAGACAGGTAGTCAGTGTGGCTAGAGCAAAGTGAACGAAGGGTGAGCAAGCAAGGAGAGGAGAGGAGGAGCAGAACAGGATAAGGAATATGGAGGAAAACAGGGGCTCCAAGGAAAGTAACTTCACAGGGTGATCTGATCATAAATTTTCTTTTTTAAAAAAAATATGTTTTTATTCATTTCAGAGAGGAAGAGAGATAGAAACATCAATGAAAGAGAATCATTGATTGGCTGCCTCCTGCACGCCCTACACTGGGGAATCGAACTGTGACCTGGTTCATAGGTCCATGCTCAACCACTGAGCCAAGCCAGCCAGGCTGATGATTAATTTCTAACTGGAAAGGTTATGTTGAGTAGTCATGCCCCAGGCATACAACTTTTTAGTAAAAGGCTTATCTTTGCCTTAAGAGAGCCCTGCCCATTGTTTCTGTGCATCTAGGTTAATGTCTCTTTGAAATGCTTCTTTTCAGCCCTCTCCTTCTAAATAAAGGGTGCTCACTCTTATGAGAGCTCAGAATCTTATTAACTATCCTGTAATCTGATCCCCACCTTCATGTAGACTTCCTTACCCCCCTTCTTAATTTCAAATGCATAAAAGAAGCTGCAAAACGGTTATTTTTAAGAGAATTTGAGATCTGGCTCCAGGTGTATGTTGTCATTTAGGCTCAAATAAACTCATAAAAGTTCTCTATAGGTTTGGATGTTTCTTATATGGACAGGAATAGGTCAGAGAGGGAAAAGACTGAAGTAAGGCCTTGGGAACCATTGTAAGGACTTCACTTTTACTTTGAAAGAGATGAGGGACCTCAGATAGATTTACGCAGTGTGACTTAGGCTGGTTTTTTATCATCAGAGGAACTACTTCACCTTTATTGCTGTAGACCCTAACTAGACCTGGAAGTCAAATATGATAAAGGCTAAAGGTTGAGAGTGTAGGCAGGCAGTGTCATTGGGGCTCTAGGAACTCCAGGTATCACAATATACTCTTTTTTTTTTTTTTTTTTTTTTTAGAGAAAGAGAATTGAGGGGAGTGGAGAGGGGGGTAGAGAGAGAGAAACATGGACATGGATGTGAGAGAGACACATACATCAATTGGTTGCCTCCTGTTCCCACCTGACTAGGGCTGGGGACCAAGCCCACAAGGGAGGTACGTGTCCTGACCGGGAATTGAACCCATTACCCTTCAGTCCTCGGGCCAACAGTCTAACCACTGAGCAAAACAGGCCAGGGCTCATAATTTACCCTTTAGATGGAAGAAGTTCCCACCAGCTTTTTCCCAGAAATGTAACAGTCCATTTCCTAGAAACCTTCAGGAAAACACTTCCTATCTTCTCATGGGAATACACTTTTCTTCAAGAAAATAAAATGCTTCCCGTTATCTTTTCATGGCAGACCCAAGTGTGAGAAAAAGGTTGCCTGATGATTTAGCACATCCCTGTCTGAGTATTCCCAGGCACACATTTTTAAAACATACACAAAGTTATCTTTGTGAAATGTATTCCGTACCAGCTTCCAGCATCTAGCATCCACAGCCTTCATTTACACAGATCACTTTGTTTAATTCGTGCTCACTGGTACTATTAAGTAGTCAGAGTTCATATGTTTGTGAAAATTCTCCCCGAAGGCCAATTCATTCGTAATGAAACCACATTTTGAGTAGTGAAAGCATCCAGCTGGATACACTGGTAAGACATTTTCATCTTCTTGAGAACATGTCAGCTTTCTAAGTATTGCACATTTGGAATAGAGAATGCTTTCTGAATTTAAGCTTAATGAAACATGAAGTGTGATAAGCAAACATCCCCTCACTCCTCTCTGTCTGAGGAAACATTATTAGGAAAACTCGCTGCTCACTAGAGAATTCATCAGATGCACTGCTCAGCTATTAACATTCCTCGGATCAAATGAGGCTGCTCGGATGAAAGAAGAAACACAAGAACTCAACCAGGGAAATATTACTCCAAAGTGAAACACTCTAAGATACAAAATGTAACTGACTTCAATCTCACATGACTTTATACTACCTATTAGCCTTCATACTACCTATGCACACTTTAGACCTGCTTGTTGAGTGTAAGTCATATGAGAACTTTCACTTTGTGTAATTCCCCTAAGACCCATGGTCTTCATGTTTTATAGGACATCTAGAATTTCATCATTTTATTTACCCCGTCAGTAAAAATGTATTGCAACAGAACTAAATGGATTCCTTATATAGAATTTTCCAAACACACGTTTTGTTAAGACTTTGTTTTCATTAGAAGTTTCTGCAAAGTCATGTTAGATAAGAAAGCCATAAGCAATTTATAGCTTCATGACTAATTCAATGCCAGTCCTTTTCCCCAGGATTATCTTCTTTTCCATATTTATTTACATTCTCATTATCTTTTTCTGGTAATTCTTTGTCCCTTACAATATTGGATAATACAAATGATAAAGAATTTTAAACAGATTTTGTTTACATATTTGAATAAAGATTAAACTTAAGAATATCTTAGGTAAGTTTTACTTAGACTATCTTAATAATCAAATTAAGCTGTATTTTGCTATGTGATATCTGAATGCTATCCACTAAAATTTAATTACAAGCTTCAGAGAATTATAAGGATACCTTCTAAAGCAGATTTCCTTGTTGGTGCCCATATACTCTTATTTGTTATTTTATCGTATTACTCAGACAGCTTGTCCATAGCATCAGGCCTTTTCTCCTATACCTGTTCAACTACTTCTTATCCTCACTCCACATGTGTATTAGTTGGACCCCCAGCAAAAATTGATAGCATCTTCAAGCTGGTTAATTGGGAAGCAAGCATTTAATAAGAACTATTTTAAAAGATGTGGACTGGGTTAAGGAAAAGCAACAGATATGATGACCACTTCAAAGCTGGTGACAGCGGAGCCATTACTAGTCTTCCTCTCAGAGAGGCAAGGAGAGGAAGCCACTACTGGGATACAGAGAGTGAGAGCTCTGCTGAGAAGGGAGGTCCCTTGATGGGAGTGTGTCCTTTGGTTGAGGGATGAGAACCACTCATGGAACCACCTACTAGGAGGAGCCAAAAAAATAAGTACCAGGTCTTTATGCCCCTCCCTCCCTCTGATCTCTTCCCAACATCCCTCATTTGTTGAGTCCAACAAGAAATCAGAGAGCAAGAAAGACTTGATGCATTATTCCTCACAAGTCGGGATCCCAGGTCACAGAGCAAAGCGGAGAGGACGGAGAATGGATCTCAAGAGCAAATGGGGCTTTTCCAGCACATCTTCCAAATCATGTTCCCTGTCCGCTGGATAGTGGCCTAAAGCAATCAGGTAAGCGGCCTCTTCCGCTGAGGATGACTAGAAGTTCTTATGGAAAACCTCGTAATAGCTGAGTCTACTTATGTTCCTTCAGAAGGGCCTCTTGAGAGGCCTATGTAAGAATCATTGCATGTGTAATCAATTTCTGTCGTCAGCCCTTCAAATATATCTATGATTAGCTTGCTGTTGTTAGTAATTAAAAATAAAGTGACTAATTTGTACCCATCTTTAATTTAGTGGAACTACTTAGGCATTGACAGGTTCAAACCATGAGCTTGAAGGGAATCAATACAAATAAGAAAGCTGTATATAATAACTGCTGGCACTATTCAAGTCTCATGCTATTCAACAAAAGGCCAGATTTCAGAATGTCATTAAATTTTAAAATCACTTTGAGTTATTTTATTAATTCTTTTTGGAACCAACCTCAATTCATGCTCCCTAAAAATGAATCCATTAAAGGAAGCTTCCAACAATGTCAGGCCATCCTATGGTTCACCTGAGAGGAGCTGACTCTGCACCCCAAATATTGTTGGAGTGCCATTCTGAGCCAGGTCAAGTTCTAGGCACAGACACCCATCGTTTTGAGGGATCAAAGTCTGTTCCAAGAGTCCTAAACACCAAATTTGTAGGCATGCGTTTGGTTCAAATGTACAGTGATTTCTATTTATTTTCATTTGTCTTTAGATAAATTATAGCATCTTCAGATGTGTAGTCTGTTCCCTAACTAGCTTCCTGGAATTTGAGTTATGACCCAAGGTCTATGCTTAGAGACAAAGCTCTGGCCTGTGTACAAATAAAGAAGAGAAGGAAAGCATCCATGACCAAATAGCATTATTATTCTTTTTACTCTAAATTTTAATGTTGGATATAGAGTAATCTGTTCTGGGTTCCATTCATAAAATCTGTCTCAGTCACATATCCTTTCATTTTTAACATGTTTGTGTCTTTGTATTAAAAACAGGTAGCATTTAGTTATTTTCTTCTTTTTCATGTCATCTGAAAATCTTTTCTTTTTAATTCATTTCTTTAGGTTATTTATACTTAACATGATCATTGACATCTTTGGGTTTAAATCTACCATCTTATTTGACTTTCCTTCCTTACATCTGCTCTTTGCTTCCTTTTCCTCCTCTTCTGCATTCCTTCAGATTAATAGACTTTTTTATTATTACTGTTTTATTTTATCCCCTTTGTTGGCTTCTTAACTGTAACTGTAACTCTTTTTTTTTTTTTTTTTAATACAGCTTTAGGAGCTATATCCAGAGCAGATAAGCTGTGTTGGTTATTTCTGGTGGGAGAGTAAATCTGGATCATCTTACTTTAACTAGGTTGGAACCATGTGTGGATTTTAAGGGTGATTTTAGGTCTTCAAAGCAATCTCTGTCTATTATAATTTTTTCTTTGCATTACTTCTATAAGGTGTTAAAAGGGAGCATAATCATGTTCACATTAAATCTTCCAGCAAATCCATTCTTATCTATGATCACCCAACTCCTTAGGAGGAAATGTTTGCCCTAGGACAAATGGTTGCACTGGAGGCAACCATAAGTATTCCCTAAATAACCATTCTCATAAAATGACATTTTCACTTTGAAAGGTAAATAGTTTCAGATTTTAAAAAGGTTATGAGGCAATTATTTGTATAACCTTTTCCCTAAAGCTTTTGTTAAATAATTTAAAAAAAACAAAACACTGTTGTTATTTTTTGTCAAAGATTGAATTGTTTTCATCTGTAGCTAAATTTCCAAGTGAGATGGAAGATATATAAATAGAATTGACAGTATATTATTAGTGTCATCTTATCAAATACACCTTTCAGTCTGAACTTTCTACACCTCATTTTGGGTGCATGAATTTACTGGTAATGTTGATATACAAATATAAGACAAAATTTCCAAGGTTAGTTTTAAGGGCTAATTAAAAATCAAGTTTACCAAAAAATCTATTTTCAGTAATATTTCAAAAAAAAGCAATGTGATTTTTTTCAACTTAATTCTAAACAATTTTTATTGTAAATATAATGCACATCAATTGTTAAGATTTAAAATAGGAGAAAAAACTAAAATTACTTATATTTTTAGAATCAGAAAAACTACTATTTGCATTTTGATGTATTTCTTTTTAGTAGTCTTTATGTTTCTCTATTCATATAGGTCTTTATTTATATGTTTATTTTGTTGTAAAATAATATAATTAAATTGCACATATTTTGTAAACTTGCTTTTTGGCTTTAATATCAGTTCATAGCTTTCTAACAGTTTCAGTTCATCAGTTTTATGATTTAATATTTATGTCATGTTTCTTTTCTATGTAAAAGGCAGATGTTTGTCACTTGTGAATATAAAAGTAATTGTTATCCATAAAGGAAAAAAAGACATGCTCAGTACCCAAACTTTTTGTCTGTACCCCAAATAAAACATTCAAGGTGAATATTTATCTTGGTTAATCAATTATTTGTTGAACCAATCTTTACTGTTAGGGTGGATAATTTTTCCAAAGCTTTGTTTCAGGAACTTCCCCTTTTGGATGTTTCACAAGGGACTGGTAGAATTATGCTTGGGCTTGTCAAGACCTTCACATAACAGGCCCGTTACTCTCAGAGGTGCTAATGATTGATGTTACAATGGCAGACAGGGAATCAAGGTGGCAGCAACACCTGTAAGTGTTCAAACCTTCTAAGAATAAATACCCTCATTACTGATTAATGAGTATAAAGAGACAGTATTAACAACATGTCATCCAGCATATTTGAGAAGTGAGATATTCTAATAAATAGAGATATGCATTCCTTTGCTTCTGTGTTTTCAATTCAGCCTTTACAAAACACTTGTGAAAATTACACATCCCTTTTCTACCCCAGAACCCTGAACCAACATTTCCAGGGAAGATTCTACTTCTAACAATTCCTCTTCCCAGGCAATTCTAAAGATGTGGCAAGTTTGAGGAAAAACACTTTATATGAATATGCTTTTTTCCCCTCAAAATATTATACTTCAGCAAAAAAAAAAAAATGTGGTTCTAAAACTATATTGAATACATTTGTCTTTGCTGCTTCAGAAAAGGCATTGCATGATCTTACTGGATGCCAAGAGCAGCATTAATAACACACATACAATTACTCAGAGAATGTTTTATGTTATGTGCTTTTTTGCTACAGTAAAAAAAAAAAGAACATACATCATAATGAAATTAAGTAGGTTATAGGAAATAGTGTCCTATTTAACAGATCATTTTATTTATTTATTTATTTATTTATTTAATTGATTTTTTACAGAGAGGAAAGGAGAGGGATAGAGAGCTAGAAACATCAATGTGAGAGAAACATCGATCAGTTGCCTCCCGCACACCCCCTACCGGGGATGTGCCCGCAACCAAGGTACATGCCCTTGACCAGAATCGAACCTGGGACCCCTCAGTCCGCAAGCCGACGCTCTATCCACTGAGCCAAACCGGTTTTGGCGTTAACAGATCATTTTAATAGAAAGTTCATGTACTGTTGATGTTCAGGTTATTTCATGGTGTTCTATAGCATTCACACCCTACCTGTGTTGATTAGCAAAGTATAGTTGTTATTAAACTCTAAGTTATTTTATATAAATTTATCTACAAAAATGTATGAATAGTATATTTTGTTTCACCATCTCAATGGTTCATGCCATTTCTTACAAAACTAGAGGCCCGGTGCACGAAAATCATGCACGGGTGCAGTCCCTAGGCCTGGCTGGCAATCCAAGTGTGAGTGTCTGGCATGGAAGGGCAGGTTCCAGCTGACCTCTGGGCCCCAGGCAGCACCTGGGTCCCTCCGCCTGAGTCACAGCGCCTGAGTCCCTATGTGGAGATGCGGTGACCAGGGCCGGACACTGTGGGCCGGGGCGCAGCGTGGGCCTCTGGGCCACCCAGCGATGCCACTCGGAAGCCAAGCAAACAGCATGCTCTCTCCCGGCCGGCCTCGCAGACAGACCGGCTCCTGTGTGAACCCGTGGGGAGCCCAACGGGCCCCTGAGGCCCAGCTCACCCAGAAGAGGCCGCGCGGGTGTGGGGTGGGCTCCTCACGGGCATCCAGCACTTGAGCGCGGGGGTTTCCCTGGCACGCGTGCTCTGGCATCCCAGGGGAGGTAGCGGGGGGAGTGAGAGTGAGCTCAGCAGACTCCCGGCATTCTCACTGCACCTCCGTCCCCATCACACCCACCCCCAGGTAGTCAGCGAGAGGTCGCAACCCCCTGCCCGGGTTCCGTGGGAGGTTGGTCGCTACCACCCAACCCCAGTTCCCCACCCCAGCCTGAGGCCTGGCTCCAATTGGGCGATCAGGACCAGCGGCTGGGAGCAGGACAGCGGTCCTGACACTGCCGCTGGTCACCGTTTGCGGGGCAATCAGTGGGGTGATCAGGCCCCCGCTCATACCGCCTTGGCCTGGCGCTGCCTGCTCACCTGCTCCACCATCCTGCTGTGTTCCTGCTCTCATTGGGGCCTATCAGGGTCGGCAGCACCTCTACCTCCGCCCGCTGCCAGCACTGCGCTGCCGATGCCCGCCATGTTCAGCGCTGCCCCCTCGTGGTCAGCGTATGTCATAGTGAGCAGTTGAACTCCCTGTCTCCTGGTCGAATGACTGCCCAAGGGGACAATTTGCATATTAGGCTTTTATTATATAGGATAACTCCTTTCCTGCTAACTTGAGCCAAAACTCCTTCAGGACAAAGCCAATTTCTCTATCAAAAAAGTAAACTCCTAATACATTTACCAAGGAGTAAATGTATTAATGTACTCCTAATAATCACATTTACTAAGGCATGAGGACACTAGGGGGTAAAACACACGGGATTTACTCATCAGTGTAAGAGAAAGATACAGAAATACCTGCTGTGAAGGGTCATCGGAGTGAGATGCTCTCATAATAGTGATCAGTAAAATACAAACTTGGGGGAAGTTCTCTCTTATGAGAAATTTCTCTTCTAGGTTCCCAAGTGGTGGCCTGGGAATAGCGTGCACCGGCAGCTATAAATCTTGACCAGCTTGTTTCTATTTTTCCTGGTTACTAATAATTCAAGCAAGTCTAGCAGTTACTGTTTGTAATTCACTACTTTTCCTGTTTGGGGTTTTTTGGTTGCCTTTTCCCCTCTTTGATAACCTTACTCATTTCTACATTTTAATACTTACATGGTTTTCTATTCCAATTCCTTTAATATTTATATAAGTTAGTATGTGAGATAGTAATTATTAAGTAATTAGTAATTTAAATGTCTGTTAAAATTTGCTCCTATTTTTTTTGTAATGTGCATTTTATTTCATAATACCAAAAGAGAAGGGCATATATTGTGGAACTGATTTTCCTTCCGGTAGAAAAGTAGCAGTATGGATAATAGCATGGGTGGGGTAGCAGGGAGAGTAAGGTCTGTGTAATGCAAATGAGTTGCTAAATTTGGGGACACAGGTTTTGAGCAACTGTATCTTTGACTTTCTTTCATTTAATCAGTGAACTTAGAGCAAGCTGCAGGTATTTTCCTTGAGATAAGGTGCATGCTTTGAAACACTGCAAAAGAGCAAGGAAGACAAAGTCAGTATATGTCATTGCTTTGTTTGGCAGGCACATGATATTCCAGTTTTCATGGGTTATAAAGCATCACTTTGGTTGTTGGTTTGGGAGCCTTAAACAGTCACAGTTTCATAGCAATGATTTTAAATATCACTATCTTTAAATAGTTATTTTCATTCTCTGCTTTCTTTCTTTTATTAATTCTTTAAGCACAGTAGCATCAATGACCTCAGTTATTTTATGTGTATCCTATATTGGTAGGTGGTATATTGGTGCATAGTATATACATTGGCACATGGTACATTCTCTCTGATTACTTTGGGGCTATGTATTTGTGATACTGTGATTTACAAATGTATACTCATCTCTGTTTCTGGAACAGATCTCCCCAAACCCTTGGAATTTCTTAAGTGATGAGAGCAAGGTGTCTTTTGTTGTGTTAATGAGGAGACTTTGGAAACTCCTTAAGTAATTTAAAGGTGTTGGCTCTTGGCCAGGAGAAACACCTTTGTAATTAGAGGATTAGAACTTTCAGTTGCACCCTTGACCTGGAGATAGAGTTTAATCCACAAAGGACAATGATTTAACCAATCATGCCTATGTAATGAAAAACCCAAAGGGAAGCTCCATGCCCTTTGTCCCATGCATCCCTTCCATCTGGCTGTTCCTGAGTCATATTCTTTTATATTAAAGGCGTGATCTAGTAAGTAAAATGTTTCTCCGAGTTCCCTAAATTCTGGGAGATGCTCTAGCAAATTAATCGAACTCAAAGAGGAGGTTGTGGAATCCTCTGATTTTTAGCCAGTTGGTCAGAAGTACAGGTAACAATCAGGGTTTATGGTTGGCAACTTGAGGTAGAGGGGGTCTTTGGAACCTATAATTTGCAGCTGGTGTTGGTCCTGGCCAGGTAGCTCAGTTGGATAGAGCATCATCCCAATATGCCAAGCTTATTGGTTCAATCCCATCAGGTCACAGACAAGAAGCAACCAATGAATGTATAAATAAGTGGAAAAACAAATTGATCTCTCTCTCTCAAAATCAATAAATAAAAAAATTTAAAAATATAAAAAAGAATAATTGCCTGGCCGATGTTGCTCAGTGGCTGAGCATTGAACTATGAACCTGGAGGTCATGATTCAATTCCTGGTCAAGGTACATGCCTGGGTTGTGGGCTCGATCCCCAGTGTGGGGTGTGCAGGAGGCAGCCAATCAATTATTCTTTCTCATCATTGATGTTTCTATCTCTCTCTCCCTCATCCTTCCTCTCTGAAATCAATAAAAATATATATATTTTAAAGAAAATGTAAGAAGCACAGGCGATAACCTGAACTTGTGATTAGAATGTGTGTCTGTGGGGAGTGGGGAGTGGTGCAATCTTGTAGGACTGAACCATTAACATGTGGAGTCTGATGCTATCTCCAAGTAGATAGTATCAAAATTAAGTTGAATTTTAGGACACTGAGCTGGTGTCCAGAGCACAGATTGTTGGAGGTCTAGGGCACCATCCCCCCTCCACCCTTCACACATACACTGTACACACACATTCATTAGAATTTGGTTACAGAACCAGGTTTAGTATTAAATTGTGCTAAAGTTTTCAAGCCATTCTTATTTTGTCATGTAAAAGACAAATCTTACTATAATATTATGATGGCATTTTATCAGGAAAGGATTATACAGGCATCTGATCCATTATTTCTACAAAACTATTCTGCAATAATGTCTATATCCATTATAAATCACCAAACTCCAATGAAGCTAGCCACATTATTGAACCCTATCAGTCCCTGATATGCCTTAATTAAGTGTCACTTATGACAGGGATGGGAGTGCAAGTAGGGAGAGGGCATGGTGACAGGCTTATACGGGATGAATAGTCAAAGGACTACTAATTATGAATTCCCTTTAGAAGAGGCCTGCCAAAGACTATCTCATTTATTAAGGAAAAATAATCGTAAGAGATATATATTGTCATTTTCATTTTACTGATAAAGGTACTGGGGCTAAGTGATGTCAAAGGACTTATAACAGTTCAGCTAACTATTATGTAAGAGAGCAGGGATTGTAACACAAATCAGTCTGCCAAGCACTCATTTTATTAGATCACACTTAAGAAATAATGTTTCCTTATCAAGTCATAATTATTAATATCTAACACTGTCTCCCTTAGTCTATATCAATGATTTTCAACTTTTTTCATCTCGTGGCACACATAATTCTAATTACTAAAATCCTGCAGCACACCGAAAAAATTTTTTTTGCCAATCTGACAAAAAAAAAGGTATGATTTTGATTCATTCAGACTGGAGGGCTATTGTGTTGGCTGTTGTTTTTTATTTTGACAATCTAAGAAAAAAGAGGTCAGTGGCCCTGACTGAATAGTCAGATATTGCATGTTTTAAAAATTCTTGTAGCATACCGGTTGAAAATTGCAGGTTTATTATGAAAATGTCATTTCCATTCTACTGTCACAATGTATGTTCATTAATTTCCTTAGTTATGAAAATGTCTTAATCTTTTATATCATCTACACTAATAAACGAGAGATATGCAAATTGACCACACCTCCATGATGTCCACCAACCAATCAGGAGTGGGTATGCAAATTAACCCAACAAAGATGGCAGGTTAATTTGCATACACAGGCACGGAGCAGCTGGGCGGGGTGGGACGCCTGCTATGAGGGGGCGTCCCACTCCGGGGGGCGGAGGGAGCTACAGGAGTGGCACTTCGGCCGGAGTGGAGAAGACTGAAGGCTCCAGCCGGAGCAAACACTGAAGGCTCTGGCCGGAGCGAAAATGGAAGGCGGTAGCCAGAGCGAAGGCCTGGGTCCCAGGCGCTGGAGGAAAACCAGTGCCGGCAGCCAGGGGAAGGAAGGCCTATTGCACGAATCTTCGTGCAACGGGCCTCTAGTCAATTATAAGACTATAAATGGAAGTTGGGTTTGAAGTCTTTAGTAGCAAAAGTTTATATTGACTGTCATTTTTTAAATAGAAGTGAAATGAATAATATTTTATTCACTTCTATGTGCAAAAAAACTGTATTGTTCCCTAATGGACATTCGTATTCAATGGCATTGTGGAATTACATTATATTTTGAACTCTGTAACTTATCTTGAAGTTTGTTTGTAATTTATTTCTATTAAGAAGCTTTATGTAGTAAAAAGCATCCAAGTTAAAAAAGAAAAAAGACTGGCTAAATATAACTCTGATTTATTTTATTTTTTAAAAAGAATTCTTCTTATCTAAAAGGCACTAGGCTGAACTTTGGATGCAAGTTTTTTGAAAAGCCAGCCCAGCAGTGTATCACGGTATCAGAATACCATCATTTTTTTTTGAGATATTGCTGGTGAATTTTTCTCCAAAATTAAAGAAACAATCTCTACTCTGCCTCACCTGACAACTCCTTGAACTGCTGGTAAAGACACCCTCAGCCCCATCAGCACTGGCCCACCATCACTCTGAACTCTTTGGACCCTCATCTCACACTATCCCTGGGTCTCTGAGAGCAGAAGGGCCCAGACTGGAGAGGGGATGAGGGTGAAAGCACTCTTTGGTCTCCGTCACCAGAATGTGGGGCAGAGGGATGTGAACAATTTCATGAATTTACTTTTTTTTTCTTTTTATAATACCAACCTAAGGACATGCTTATTGATTTTAGAGAGAGAGAGAGAGAGAATGAGAGAGAGAGAGAGAGAGCTGCCTTCCATTTAGGCCCCGACCAGGAATTGAACCCGAAACCTAGGTATGTGCCCTGACTGGGAATCCAACCCACAACCTTTTGATGTATAGGACGATGCTCCAACCAACTGAGCCACCCGGAAAGGGTATAAACTTACTTTTTTAAGTGCTTACTACATGCCAGTGGTTATGTTAGATACTTTACAAATTTTCTCTCATTTATCATCAAAATAAATCTGAGAAGTGTAAAACTCAAGCTCAGAAGGCATGTCACATATATTCAATTCCACAGTTTGAAAGTACTAGAACGTGTATTCAAATCTAGTTGGGTCTGGCCCTTGCACTTTTCTCTGTTCAGTGCTGTCCCTCAAGGACAAAACAAAGACTGGGTGTTAGGTTTTCACATCCTCAGTGGCAATTACAGCAAGGTCTCAACAAGCAGTTATTAGAAGGAGGAAGGAAGGAAAGAAGGAAGGAAGAAAGGGGAAGAGAGGCAGGGACAAGGAGATACAGTGAAGAGAAGTTAGAAGAGAATAAAAAAACCCATTAGGCAATCCAGAACCAGAGGCAGAGCTACATAGTGTCGACTAGGTTACATCTGCTTCTCGGGGCGATCAGATTCTCTGAGCTTAGCATGGCAGTATTTTGTTGCTGCCTGAATCACTGAAGATGCAAGGTAGTGATTTGATTTTCTAATTGCCTCATTTAGCAATTATTAGTTGGAATACTTATAAAAAGCATTTTCTATCTTCAGCTAGTACATTTTGGTTAAGCTGAGGCCTTTTTGAGAGGGAAAAGCTTAGAAGTATCATGTTTTCAAGGCCAATCATTGGGCTTGGAAAACTTTGTGCTTTCCACATTTTCTGACTAAGCAAACCAGCATGACCACTGACACTTCAAGTAAGCTGGCCACAGCTCTGGGCACTCATGTTTCTGACTTTAAAGCCTTTGTATTCTTAGGACATAAACCACAGAAACCTGGACATTTTCCTAAACATTCTGAAGTTTTGAGCCATTGACAGATATGCCGAATTACTTGATGTCATTCATAGATTATATAATTGTGAATTTGGCAAAGGCTTGTGGAAGATAGAAGCAAACAGAGGGTTTTTAATATGCTCACTCCCTGACAGTAATCCGCCTCATATTCTGCAATATATTTATACAAAGGAGGTTCACGATTTAGAGACTACTTAGGACACACCCTCCTGGCCAAGCATTTCTTTCTTCACCGTCTAACCTTGAAAGCCATGAGTTGGAACTAGTAATCAGATGTGATTTCTCCATATTATCCCTACCTTCAGCACTATGCGGGTCTCCCATGGTCCACGGGTAGGAATCGGATTTTGTAGATAATAGGGGACACCCACTGAAGAGTCATTTCTGATTTCCTGTCAAGCAATGTGTTTGCCTACACAACTTGTCAGGTTGTTTTCCTCAATCAGTGTTTCCATTTGTGTCAAAAGCAAATCAGTGTCAACACTCTGCCAATGGAGATATGCTTTTGACTTGTTTATGAAGGGTTGCTTGATTACAGCAGAATCAGTGTGCTCTTTGAAATATCTACTCTAGAAACTAAAGTTAATTTATTAACTTTAAAAAGCCCTATAGAATCATTCTGATATATTACTAGAGGCCCAGTGCACGAAATTTGTGCATGGTGGTGTGTGTCCCTCAGCCCAGCCTGCACCCTCTCCAATCTGGGACCCCTCGAGGGATGCCCGACTGCCTGTTTAGGCCCTATCCCAGTAGGATTGGGCCTAAATGGACAGTCGGACAACCCTCTCACAATCCAGGACTGCTGACTCCCAACTGCTCGCCTGCCTGCCTTCCTGATTGCCCCTAACTGCTTCTGCCTGCCAGCCTGATCACCCCCTAACCACTCCCCTGCCAGCCTGATTGATGCCTAACTGCCCTCCCCTGCAGGCCTGGGTCCCCCCCTCAACTGCCCTTCCCTGCAGGCCTGGTCGCCCCCAACTTTCCTCCTCTGCTGGCCTGGTCACCCCTAATTGCCCTCCCCTGCAGGCTTGATAGCCCACAAATGCCCTCCCTTGCAGGCCTGGTCCCTCCCAACTGCCCTCCCCTGCTGGCCATCTTGTGGTGGCCATCTTGTGTCCACATGGGGACATCCATTTTTGACCACATGGGGGCAGCCATCTTGTGTGTTGCAGTGATAGTCTATTTGCATATTACTCTTTTATTAGATAGGATAGAGGCCTGGTGCACAGGTGGGGGCTGGCTGGTTTGCCCTGAAGGGTGTCCTGGATCAGGGTGGGGTTCCCTTGGGCCATAGGGCTGCCTGGGTGAGGGGCCTGTGGTGGTTTGCAGGCTGGCCACCCCCCACCCCCCCGGTGACCCAAGCGGAGGCCCTGGTATCTGGGATTTATCTATCTTCTATAATTGAAACTTTGTAGACTTGAGTGGAGGCCAGGGCCAGCCAGGGTGGGCAGGAAGCTTGGCTTCCTCCATCGCCGGGGGCAACCCAAGCCTCCTGCTCTCTCTAGCTCCATGGCTGCTGCCATTGTTGTTGGGATTTATTTATCTTCTATAATTGAAACTTTGTAGCCTTGAGCAGAGGCCAGGGCTGGCCAGGGCAGGTGGGAAGCTTGGCTTCCTCCATCGCCGGGGGCAACCCAAGCCTCCTGCTTGCTCCAGCTCTGTGGCCGCCACCATATCTGTTGGGTTAATTTGCATACTCGATCCTGATTGGCTGGTGGGTGTGGTTTGTGGGAGTAGTGGAGGTACGGTCAATTTGCATGTTTCTCTATTAGATAGGATTACTATTTCTTCTTTCCTGATAAGAGTTTTTTAAAAATATATTTTTATTTATTTCAGAGAGGAAGGGAGAGGGAGAGAGAGAAACATGAATGCATGAATGCTGAGAGAGAATCATTGATTGGCTGCCTCCTTCACACTCCCTACTGGAGATCGAGTCTGCAACCCGGGCATGTGCTCTTGACCAGAATCGAGCCCAGGACCCTTCATTCTGCAGGCTGACACTTTTGCCACTGAGCCAAACCAGCTAGGGCCCTGATAAGACTTAATTTGTGGGAGGAACCGTTTGTTAATACTTATCATTAAATCAGACTGAACGAAAATGTTATTTTTATTTATTCATTTATTTTTTGCCAGTGCCAAAGTTCTTGATCATAGATACAGGACAACTGTTGTATTCTTATGACAGAGTTTGAATATACTGGATGGGGTTTGTGTGTGTGTTTGTGTGTGTGTGTGTGTGTGTGTGTGTGTGTGTGTGTGTGGCCAAGATTAATCAAGAACAAGTTCTTCATACAAGAATGAAGGCAACTTGCTGATGATGAGTTTGGATCTATTTCTAAATTTGGAAAGATCTTTTATGGACACTACAATACCTATAGCAAAGAAGTATAGAAACTCTGGGTATTATAACTATATTTTTACTTACTTATTGTTAAGTCTTTTTAAGATGATTACGACTATTACCCCAAGCCACAGTAAAAATAAGCTGCTTTTGCTGCTCGTTGGCAATTGTATTCTCTTCTGTTCAGAATAAGATGCCATGTATGTGAGGACAAATCAGAGGACTCAGACTTCAGCTCACACTTCTCCTTAGCTACAGGGAGCTTTCTTCAAGGAACAAGATAGCTGGCAAGTGAGCCAAATCTCTTCGTAGTGCTGCTTAGCTTGGAAACGTACCTATTAGGTAAGTGTTCAGACACAAACACTGGGGACAGAGGGCACTCCAGGAAGCCTGACCAATCACAGACACCCAGAGGATTGATGAGATGAATGTCAAAGTCACAGAGAGTGGCACCATCCCATTAGGAAAGAAGTACAGTTTTGATCTGTGGTAGTTTCAAGAACAAATGTCTACAGACAAATAACTATTGTCTCTTCTAATCTCTCCCTCTTTTTTTATCGCCCCTCCCTTTTTTCCTCTTATCTGCTTACGTTCTTCTTTTTCTTTTCTTTCTTCTTGCTAAATATTCTCTTTCTTCTGGTATACTCCTCTCTTTTCTTCTTACCATACATCTCCTTAACTTTATTTTTTTTTTCTCATTCTATTCTCTATGTTATTTTTCTTTTACACTTCCAACTTGCTTTTATCATTGTTCTCTTCCTCTTTATAAAACCTACTTTGTGTTGTTCTAATAGGTTTTAATTCAAGTGAAGGTTTATTAACTCTTTGTTCATTGTAAGGATTTTAAAAAGGATAAGCATTATTTAGATGGCAAAGAGTACCATATTTTCTGGTGTATAAGATGACTTTTTAACCCAGGAAAATCTTCTATACGCCCAGTCGTCTTATACACCGGAAAATATGGTACTTTACACTACCTTCTAAATCTACACTAATAAAAGAGTAAGATGCAAATAGACTGCACCTTCATGACACCCACCAGCCAATCAGGAGTGAGTATGCAAATTAACCCAACAAAGATGGTCCACACTGCCCCCTGCGACTCTGGGCCTCTGGGCAGCGTGGGAAGGTGGAAAGGTGGCTCTGGGCTCAGAGCAAAGGCAGTGCCGGCAGCCAGAGGAAGGAAGGCCCATTCTTGCACGAATCTTTGTGCATCGGGCCTCTAGTAAACTATATTTTCCAAAAGAAGGAAGTAAAAATTAAAATCATATAAACTAATTTTATTTTTTCTACTATCATTCAAGGTACATTTGGTCTTTTGAGGTTTAAGTTCCTATACTGACTGAAGAGTATTCTTTTCTATCATTTCAAAATTGACAAAATTTTCTCTTAAGCCCAATGGATAAAATGTATATAACCAAAAATAAATCATGCAAAATCAATGTGAAAAAAAGTAATTGCCTATCAGATTCTTATGTAAGTATCATACTTATTAGAAGTTTCAGCAATATACTTTCAGAATAGAAATGATTCCAACTTCTTCAATTTTATATTTGATAACAGAATAACTGATTCTATTTGATAAGAATATAATTTACTAGTTAGTTTTCTTCTCTCCATCTAAACAAAAACTTAAGTTTCTTCCATTCCTCCTAACTGAAGTTATTAATTTTATCTAAAATATTTTTATATCCAAGTTAAAAAGTCAATTCTGAAATTGCATTTTTTTTCAATGAGACTAACACTTGTGATAAAAGACCAGATTCTTTTGCACCTTTTCCAGAGCAGCTACATGACAAGCCTAAATAAAAACATGTTGAAGGAAGATTATTTAGTAAGAAAATGTGTATGGCCTGTTTATTCTCATTAAATTGTTTAGTTAGTGTCTGATCTTAACTTCATATTCACTGACATTTCTGTCTGCTTATTCTCAGAGGACAAATAACAACAATGCTTGCTTAGGGAGGAGAGAAGACATATCCAATCCTTTCCAGAAACATCTTGAACTTCCTAAAGTAGGGTGAATGGACTTTGGGGGAAAATAAATTAGCTCTTGATCAAAGGAACAATTAATTCAAAACAGATTTTAATCAGGGCAGCTACAATCATTGGGTTGGGAAGAAGAAAAAGAAAAGCCAAAATTGTTTTGTTATTCAAGAGAGTTTAGAGGATTTCTTTCAAGTCTAAAAATTACAACCAAAAGAACATAAAGCTTAACCAAAAATAACAGCACTATGATTCTTGGAGAAGAATCAAGATTTTTTTTCAATAAAATAATTAGTATATCTGAGGGATATACTGCACCAGCAATTCTATAATATTTATATTGATGTTGCAACATAGAACAGTGTATATTTTGGACCAAAGTCATGCTAAAATAAGGCAACACAGCACATGGTAGACCACAGAGGAGTTACTTTAAGTGTAAATTTCCATTAATAACAATATAGATACATATCATAAAGCTTACACTAGATTTAATATGAAACAACCATTCCCACAATTTGATTTCAGTAATTTACATGACTAACGGACTCACTTTAAGTCAATTTCCTAATACATAAAGTGTCAAATTAATGTAACTTTATATTAAACTAAGGAAAATACTATATAGTCATATATGAAATCACAGTTTAATTAATAATCTTCTCTAAAGATTCAATGAAATCATGATATTGTAAAAATATAAAAATGTGTTAGGGGCTAATTTTATAATGGGCATATTTCATCTGAAAAATATGATGTCTATAAAGCCATTTAAGCATGTATGCAAAAATATATTAGAAAATTTTTATTTATTTTGTAAATATCTAAACCATTTATAATAAAGAATAAACTACATCATTAGGTTTTGATAACAATCTATATCAGAATTTCCAAATTAATGGAACAAAATAGAAAAAAGTACTTAAACCATAAGTTATATTTAGGTATTTGTCAAGAAGCCAGATTCCATGGGTTTTGAATATCTGACCCTTTGGCATCTTTCCACATAATCAACCCTTTAACCCAGACTTGGAGTAAAGAGAATAACTATTTTTTTTCCCCTTCTCTGTTTAACTTGGCTTAACTTTCTGTAGAAACTCCTCTTTCCCACAGCCTAATTCCAAACAAATTGTAATGTTAACAATGCCCTTACCGTGGTTAATTCAGTCATTTTGCCTGTTTAACTGATGAAAGACCAATGTTAGATATCATTTCCTTTTTAGGTGAAAAAGTAATTAGGAATTTCACCCTAGTGAAATTCTGACTAGTAAAGTTCCTTTTTCCCTTTCCCACTGTACTTGAGCAAAAATTCCCAGTCATGGGGAGATCTTAAAAAAAAAAAAAAAAAAACACATGTGGGAGATAATATCAGATGATCTAGGAAAATAGATCTTTCCTTCATAAGTAACCAACAAATAATAGAATGCTGGAAAATGAATCACAGACAAACCCTAGAGATTTGCACTTTTCTAGGGTAAATTTGACAGCATCAAATGTCTTTTTGGTTTTCTCTGAGAAGAGAAAATATAAGAATTTAAGAAATGATTATACTTCCTAAGTCAGGAGAGAACAAAGTGAAAACTTAGCTGTGGTCATTTTGATAGAAATTAAAGAATAGCTTGGGATTAAAGAAGCAAGACCATCTAATCCTATATAAGGAAATTGAACATGATACTATTGGGATTCGGGATGGATTATTTCAGCTTTCCTCTAGGTTTGCTTAGTTCATTTGACAGATTAGTAATAACCAGAAAACATGTCAAAAGTCTTCCTTAATGAGGCAAGGAGGATTCAGGGATTGCAGGTGTGCTAGACATCACACTGGGCAAGCAGCTGGCCAGGCTCTGTGTCAGCATTTTCTAGGCCAGGCCACAATGGAACACTAAAGCCCCACACATTATTTAAATGGTGTCCACAGTGGTGGGAGTGGGAGGTTCTGGGTGTTAGTGATTACATATGATTTAGAAATGCTATAAACTTATTCATGGTTTGAAATTTTACTGTGCTGAAACAAAGCTTTAACTTTGTTTAATTTAATGCTTTTCAAATTAACTTCGGCAAAGAACGTCCCTCTCTGTTCCTCCCATGCACCCCAAATCTTTAACAACCCACATAGGTGTCCTGCAAAAATATATTTCACTAAATTAGGATCATCATTGTCAGCTGTCTGAATCAAGGATTGAGTGTATTGATGAAAAAGGAGAAGGATTTTTGAACTCCCAGGATATATAGTCATTGGTCTAATACTTTTTGATGAAAGCTAAGGAAAAGCTCAAAGGTTAATGCCCATTTTTAGAAACCTAAAACTGAATCATCTAGAAGATTATCACTCAACTATTTAGAGTACTTTATGCTGACTGGCAGAAAAAAATGGAGTCTTTACCATCTTTCCCAAGCAGGAATATGACATTCTTACTCAAGGTTGAGTGGTCATAGGGATTGGTATTTAAAGACTTTTTAAAAATTTCTTTATCAAGTTAATTGACTTCAAAATCTTCTCTAGACCATTAGATATTTTCTATAACTATAGTTCTTTTTTTTTCTCATTGAAAATTAATTTTCCCAATTTAGAGAGGATCATAGAACAAAGCCTGACCCTTATTTCATTAAAGAATATTCTTAAATGCAATTGATTTAAGAGGCAATTCTGTTTAATATAGTACCTAAAAATGAAAATCAGGCCCTAGAAATAATTTAGTTGATAATCACTGCCTCTTCCTGCACACTGTAGGAAGGAAGAAATGTCTGAGAAAAGCAGAATTGGAAAAATATTGAGGATGTTATGTGTAACCCATGGTATCTTTGGAAGAACTCCTCTGACTTGAAATTGAAGTATTTTGTTCTCATCCTATAGGTTCCAAAAGAGTTTTAAAATAGCATAATTGTAAGTCTTTGTTTGTGATCATTTTATTTTCTATGTTATCCCTACACTTCGAAGATGCACATGTGGCTGGGTAATGGGCAATTCTCATACTAGAGAATAATTTACAAAAATATCCACTCTTTATTGTTGTTGTTGAAGGTCAGGAGAACCATATTTAAATAATGTCTTTTTACAATTAACATATGACCTGAATATAACAATCATCTGACAATGCTGTTAAAATTTTATTCATGTCAAAGTCATAAACATTCTTACTCTCTTTGCTGGTAGATATTAGGAGACTTCATGGTATAAAAGAAAAAAAAATATGGTACAGGTAATGAAAATTTATTTAGTAGACAGGAATCCTGAGGATTATCCCCCAGTTTGTGCCTTCATTAGCTGTATGACTGTGGAATCAAGACAATTAATCCTTCTGACATTATGATATTTTATTTTTAGATTAGGGATATTAATATCTCCCATCTTATGGTATATGGTTTTGTGGTAATCTCATCATGTTGGAACAAACACATTTTTAAAAATATATATGTTTTATTGATTTTAGAGAGGAAGGTAGTGAGAGAGAGATATAGAAACATCAATGATGAGAGAGTATCATTGGTCAGCTGCCTCCTGCATGCACCACACTGGGGATTAAGCCTGCATCCCAGGCATGTGTCCTGACCAGGAATTGAACCCTGACCTCCTGGTTCAGGGGTCGCCACTCCACCACTGAGCCATGCTGGCCAGGCAGAACAAACACATTTTGAACAATGAAAGTTGCTATGTTTCTTTAAGATAGTATTAAATTATAGCTCTTCAACAGAATTGGAGGGTCTCGTCATTAATGGGAAGCTGAGTACCTGGCCAAGAAAACTAGTAACAACCTAAGGGTCTTAGCAAGATCCACTTGTGCCAAGTTCTTGTGGCTGGAGCAGTGTCTTGTTCACACTACAAACACCTGGTATATTTTAACCTCCAACTTTCTTTGTGTGAGAGTCAAAGTTTTCTTTAAGTTAAGAGTCAAAGTCCCAGAGAGAACATCGGATTGGACAAACCAAACATGTCTCCATGCTTCCTCCCATATGCAGTCTTGACTGTTTCCACAGAATCTGTCCACTCTGGTTTCCATGAATCTGTATCAAAGTTTTTCAGAGAAAGAGAACACCTCTCTCTACATCTCCTCTGCTTCCTTTGTTAGAAGTCCACATAATTCCTCATCCCTGAATTTCCTTCTTTTTGTTAATCTCCATTGTCTGCTAGATATTTCCACTTGGGTGGATCACTGTCATCCCATATTCAATATACTTAAACATAAATTTATAAATCTTTCCTCCCCTAAAACACCTAAATGTCACATTAACCCAAGCACGTACATGCTGTCAGCTTTCTAGTAGGCTGAAAACCTTGAGTTATTTTTAATTCTCAGTAAATGACTGTTCTAGTTCCTATGTTCTCTTCCAACTCGTTCATCTGAGATATCAGTTTATTTAATTTACTATCCATTAGTGACCCCATGTGCAGAATGACTGGGATCTGCACCAGGTCCACTGATGGGCTGACTGTAAAATGTCAACAACAGTAAGTCCAATGAGGTTCAGAAACTATTTGAAAAATAGGCAATGTTAGATAGAGAGAGAGAGTGAGAGAAAGAAAGAGAAAAAGGAAGAAGGAAGGAATGGAGGGAGGGATGAGCAGAGGGAGGGAGCAAGGTAGAGAGGAACAAAGGAAGAAAGGGAGGAAGGAAGGAAGAAAGGAAGAAGGAAGGAAGGAATGAAAAAGAAGAGAAAGGGAAAAGATGGTGTAAATAAAGAAGCTAATCTATAATAATAAAGGGTAATATGCTAATTAGGCCATTAGACAGAACATCCTTCTGGGCATCATTCTGGATGAAGCCGGTGCCAGAGCGAAGCCACCTGGGTCCCAGGTGCCTGGCGGCGGCAGCTGGAGGGAAGCAGCCTGGGTCCTGGGTGCTGGAGGGAAGCCGGTGCCGGCAGCCAGGGAAAGGAAGGCCTACTCTTGCACGGATTTTCATGCATTGGGCCTCTAGTTAGTAAATAAATAGCTAATTAGTGCAAAGTATAGAAAACTAATTCTCCTAAATTTTTGTTGATTCAATTTGGAAAAATGCTTGGATATGAGGGATTGATAGGGAAGAAGCAAGGATGTAGTTTAAATTTTGGTTAGTTCATTCAAGAGTGGTATCAATTCCAATACAGAAAACAGAGAGGGACCAGGGTTGGGAACAAGATAGTAAATTACATTTGGGACATTTTTAGTCTGGCTCTCCTAGAAGGCATTCCAGCAGAGGTACTCATAGGTAGGTAAACATTTAGGTTTAAAATTATGGAAGAAAGGAAATCTGAGTTAGACATATAAATCTGGGACTCATCAGAATATAGATTGAAGCTAAGCTAAGGAGTGATTGCTGTCATCCAGGGTGATGGTATGAAGAATGAAAAGTAGAAAGGATAAAATGATAATGCTATTTTCTATGGCTTACTGAACACATTTACGGCTGTCCATAGAGGAAGGGCATTGGTTCTTGGAGAAATGCCATGGGTTCTACTTCCTCAGGATCTCCCCAAACACTCAACCTGCAGTGGTCAGAAGTACAATTAAGGTGTGAGTCCGACTGGGTTCTAGGTCCCAGCTTTGCTCATAGCAACCGGGTGACCTTGGAAACCCCCTTAGTCAGCCATGTCTTACATTTCTCATTTGTAAAACAGGAGCGCTAACACCTCGACTCCATACTGAACAAGGTTGGCAGGACTCACAAAGCTGCATAACATAGGAGAAAGCCCTTTGGAAACTAAAAAGTACCCTTTAAATACAAGTTGGTATTATAATGTTCACACTCAGAGGGGAAATTCCTAACTCTATTTTGAGGTCTCATAAAATATGAAGAAAATGGAAAGTCCTTTGCCAAAGCTCATAAAAGCAAAATTGACAACATTTCTGACATGACTCATTTTTCCTTTGAAAACCAACTATCAGATAAGGGTCAGCCCATTTTAAATAGAAACTTAAGAAAAATAAAACTTTTAAGGAGTTTTTTTTTTTTTTTTAATAAGGCTGTTCTTTTTTTCATTGCTTATTTTGAAGGTGTCTATTACTTACATACAAGTTAATGCTTGGCTTTAACCTTAACCCTAATTTTTAAATTTTTCCCTCTAGGAAAAATGTATTTGAATGGTGGCAAAATAGTTAACATTTTTAATTATGTCACCAAATCTTCAATAACCTTTCTTGTAGAGCTCTCAGTATTAATAAAAGTTTTTAATGTTTTTATACTTATAAAATATTAATTCCAGAGGACTTGTCTAGAGACAAATATAAAACAGGAATTAGAGCATTTGCACTCACAATGCTCCAGCAAATGTGTATTCTATAACTTACATTTTCTTTTTTTAAATATATTTTTATTTCAAAGAGGAAGGGAGAAGGAGAGAGATGGAAACATCAATTATGAGAGAGAATCATTGATTGGCTGCCTTCTGCAGGCCCCTCACTGGGCATCTAGCTCACCCGGGCATGTGCCCTGATGAGGAATGGAACCATGGTCTACTGGTTCATAGATCAACATTCAACTACTAAATCATACCAGCTGGGCTATAACTTAAATTTTCAAATAGTAATTATGATCTCCTTTTCAAAAGTTTTTATATTAGAGCCAACCTTCATTATTATTGTTTATGTGTTTTGTTCTTGTAAACTCCATTTAAAAACACTCCAGAACCTGTTATCCAAGCAGTTTATAAAAAATTTTGGACTCTTGGTTGTATGTCAAGTGCTATTTGAAATACTCTGTCAAGAGTAGGACTTATGCTTTATGCTCATTATAATCTCTTCATTTTATTTTCACAACCAAAAATGTGCTCCAAATAAGAAAACATTATGAAAGTCACCATATGGCATAGAAAGTATTATGTTTAGAGGGAAAAAAACCCAAAAAACTTTGACTATACATTTAAATTTCTTTAAGCTTTGTAGAATAAAATGTTAAATACGTATTCAGTGATATATGGATCACCAAATTTATTTTGTCTTTGCCAATAATTTCTAAGTTACATTAGCTCTAGGGGAGTAAATATTAAGATTATGGGCCATCACTCAATCATCACTAATCTATCATTATACACTTTCTCAATGGGTCCTCACACTCTTTCTCAACACAAAGCCCCAGGCAGCCATCTTCAATGATTTAGAGTTGACAAAAAGATAAAATTTATTTACCATCCTGATAAATATTAATAATCAAATATATTTCATCCTACTTCATCTATAGCATATATGTCTTATACATAAATGTTATCTTTTTTTAAAAATATATTTTTATTGATTTCAGAGAGGAAGGGAGAGGAAGAGAGAGATAGAAACATCAATGATGAGAATCATTGACTGGCTGCCTCCTGCATGCCCCACACTGGGGATCGAGCCTGCAACCTGGGCATGTGCTCTTGACAGGAATCGAACCCAGGACCTTTCAGTTCTCTGGCTGATGCTCTATCCAATGAGCAAAACAACCAGCTGGAGCTAAACTTTATCTTTAAGTGTAAAAACAAACAAACAAAAACTTACTTGTAACTTAATTTACAATATAATCACTAAACCTACAAACAACTGTCTATTTTTCACAGGTATTAACACTACAAATTATCACTGTTCTATCAGTCCTCTCTCTGTCACTCCTCACCACCATCCAAAAAAACAGTGTTTGCTAATTCTTAAGCACTAAATGCTTATTTAGCAATTATCACTACACTCATTTCAGATAAACTCTTAATTTAGGAAGGGAAGAGTATGTTGATTTTAAATCTTATGCTAACTTTGTTTTATCACTTCCATGACTACAGCCTTCTTTTACAATCTCAGCTAATCTTTTCATTACAAAATGGACATTTATTATGCACTAATGTGGAAAGTTATCATTATTCTTCTAGAATACATCCTTTTGTCTCTTATTGAATAACATTTGCCCCCTTTTTACATTCTTGTGGACTCTTCCAAATGAAACTCCACTAATTGCATCATAAAGTCACACCATGTAGCTTTTGAAATCATGCAGATGTGTGTTGACAAAATAGCTATTTCGAACCGTGTACGTGGCCTTGAAAAAAGTGTGGTAATGACTGGGAAAGGAGATGTGTGAGAGAAACGAGTTGACGGTAAGCAGCTGTTCCTGTTTTAAACATTCCATCACTGGGAGCACATTTTATATCTGTCCCTCTTTCAAGTCAAATCTTCAATAGATTCATCTTAGTCATTATTTACTTCATAGTAATTGGTAGGGTTTGGTTCTGATATTTGGAATAAGCTGCTTCGTGAGTATTATATTGCACCCCCTGGCTGGGTACCCCTGGAAACTTTATCGTAGTGCACCACTCTTACTGACAATATGAAACTGACTTCTGATTTCTATGGGAAAATCGAATAATATCTCTTTACAGCACAATAATGTGAGATCTTAAAAATGCAGCTCCTGTAAAAACACACTTGACAATATCGGCTTTAGAAGTGTGTTTTGTACCGACACATAATATGTGGATTTGTAGAGTCCACATTTAAAACTCACCTTCTATCCACTTAGTAAGTCCTTGCTATGAAAAATCTTAATGACTACTTATGAAAGGATCTTTATGTAAAAAAAATAATGAATGTAAGTTGCTACAAAGATTCTATGTAAAACTATGTGTTGAACTGCACAGTTGAATGGTACATGTGACTGGAACCCCTAGAATTGTGCAGTGCAACTTGCACAATAGTTACAAGTCCCATGAGCCTGTAAATATCTTGATATTAATATTTTGGCCAATAGGATTTATGATAGAAAGTGGGATAGTATGACTATGATATGATTCTCAGTTTTATATCAATAGAAACCCTAAAACAAAATACCCCTAAGTTTGCTAAGAGATTTACTGTTTCTGTCTGTCCCAGTCAAACTGATTGTATTACATGAGATAGAAGTTCTAAATTGTGGTTTGCCATGATCAACTGTGAAGTGTGTTAAAAAATGTAATAATTTTAGCAGAACAGACAAGTATGAGCAAGATTCACTTGAAAAGTAAATTAGAGTAGATTCAAGGTTATCCCTACAACAAGGTCACTCTCACATGCATCTCAAAGTGTTTTCTTAAGCGGGAGTGACATCATTGGAAGCGCCCCTAAGACTCCATCAATCCTGTGCCTGTCTTGTCTATACCACAGTCCTTAGAGGAGGTGGACCCACGTGGCAGGGTGCATGTCATTTTCTCTGTTGGGCAAAGGAAGAGCAGCTCTATTCTGAACAATAAACTGGACTCTCAAATACAGACTAGTCAGGGGAAGTTTAGACTTCTGTCGAGAATGGGAAAGTAAAGAAAACTTTGAGACCATTGTCAAGGGCAGCAGATTTGCATTGGCAGCTGTTTCTGGCCTGACTCGATGCCTCCTTTGTCCACCTTTCCATGAAAACTGACTGCAAGGTGAGACCCTCTGCTCACTGGCCCACTCACCTCAGTTGAAGCTTAAAGGGAATGAATAATCCAATGCCAAAGTTCTAACTCTTGAGTGACTACATAAGTTTTATTGTTATCATCCATTTAATAAATATTTATAAATTCCATTGTTCTTATCCTCAAAAAGCTCATAGTCAAGTAGTGCAGACAGATGTAAACAAAATACTGCAATATAGTATCCTAAGTCCTAAATACATATATGAGCAAAATAGACAAACGCTTGCTCAACTTTGTTCAGGGTTTGGGCATAGAAAGGAAAGACCTTATACGGGAGAAGTTAGAGCAGGTAAGCGGAGTGGGAGGGGGGAATCCAGAAGCATGTCAGTACCACTCTTGGCCTCTCTAATCGCTGAAGGGTCTGCAAGGGGCTGAGGCTGGGGCTTCCTCACAACTGAGCCAACTTTACCTACATCCTGGAGGTGGTGATGCCTTCTGGGAAGAAAGTAGAGCACCACAGGGGTCCAAAGTGGATGCGGAGATAACAGAATGTGATCTCTGATTCCTCCCTGGACCACTGTGCTTTTAAACACAGATCAGAATCAGAGGAAATAACTCTTATCTGTTGTCAAGGCCACTATTCCCTTCTTTCTGCGATCTCTACACCAGCTACACACACCTCTTTTCAGTTCTGTCAACATGCTATGTTTCCTGTCCTCAGGGTTCTCACATATACTGTTCCTGAAATCCTCTCCTTCCCCAGTGATCCACTTATTTCCCATGCACACTTCATATTTCAGCTTCAACTTCACTCCCTCTGGGAGGTTGCCTGACCCCATATCCACCTCCGACCTGTGGAAATCAGATTCCCTTTATAAGTTCTCATGTTTCTCTGTACATCACTTTCATAACACTTAGGCTATTTTAAATTAAACATTTGCCTAGTGTTTCCCATCTTACTAATTATGGACCAGTGGGCAACATATTAAACTGTTTTGTTCACTGCTATATTTTGTGAATGTGTTAATCTAGGCTTTATTTAACACACAAAAATAAAGTGTATGGTTAAATTAATTTGAAAAAGTTATCCGTGACAGTCTCCTTTATTGTGCCTACCTTGATGATAACCCCCCATTTTTTAATCTCCTGGATGTTTTTAATTCTTTTTTATTGTACTCTCTATTCTATAATCTCAAATAGCCAAAGGAAAAATATATTTGCTCTATTAAGAGTAAGACTTAAAGAAAAAATCCTTAGTGTCTCCTTTTTCAACTTTGCTGTTCTTTTGATATATCTAACTTGGCAGTTGTAAAAAAAAAAAAAAATTCTGAGAAAGAAAAGACCTGGGAATCACAGGCCTTTCCACTGTGGGACAGAGGAAATTTCTGTTATAAACAGAGGATGTCAGATGTTTCCTCTTCCATAACTTCTAAGAAAATTATTATTGCTAATAGCTAATCCCACTTAGGAATAAAGTAATTTAATACAAATCCAAGAAAATGAATCACAGAAATGTATTTGTTCCAGCCAGAGAAACAGATGGTAAACAACCTTCTCATCAAATTTGCTGTTGGTAAATAAGAGAGATACGTGTACTTTCGTTATTGATAAGTTTATACCTCTTGATGCTAATGCAGAAACTATGTAAATGGTACCACAGGGCATTAAAGTCAAACACTGGCACACGTCTTTATAACTGTAGGTGCTTGAGTCTTCCCGTATAATTCATAATCCAAGTCAAACACTTTTGAGAGTGCAAGAGGATAAAAAAGTAATTGAAATTATATAACTCTTAAAATGTTTAATTTTTTTTCTAAGAAGATAGTTTTAGTACATAGTGGATATGTATTTATTTTTAAAATATGTTTTTAAAAGCATTTTCTTCTTAAATTGAAAAATAACATTTCTGTAAAAATTAAAGCGCAATGATATTTCAATTGTTTTTATATCGACTATCTTGAATCCTATATAATGAAAGGCTAATATGCAAATTGACCAAACAGAACAACTGGTTGCTATGATGCTCATTGACCAACAGGGGGCAGACACTCAATGCAGGAGCTGCCCCCTGGTGGTCAGTGCACTCCCATAGGTAGAGCGCTGCTCAGCCAGAAGCCGCGGCAGTGGCGGAAGCCTCTCCAGCCTCCGCTGCAGCGCTAAGGATGTACAACTGCTGGCTCCCAAGCCGTCAGTCAGACATCCCCCAAGGGCTCCCGGACTGTACGAGGGCACAGGCCGGGCTGAGGGACTCCCCCTGAGTGCATGAATTTTATGCACTGAGCCTCTAGTATAACATAAGTAGAACTTTCAGTTTCAACTCTGACATGTAAAGGGCTTGGAAGTTGTCACTCCCACCTATAAAAGAAGAAAAATGCTGGACAACCTGAAAATTAACTACTTGTTTATTTTATTGATAGATTTTTAGAGAGGAAGGGAGAGAAAGAGAGAGAGATTTGTTATTTCACTTAGTTATGCATTCATTGGTTGACTTTTGTATGTACCCTGACTGGGGATCAAATCCCAAACCTTGGCATCTTGATGAATTGGGATGATTCTCTAACCAACTAAACTACCTAGCTGGGGCATCATCCCACTGTTTTAGACCCAACAGAGGATTGAGTGGCATGGAAAACCACAATCCCTAACTCTGGAGAGATGGGAGAATCCAGAGAATCAGATATTTCAATTGTTTTTATATTAAGTCTGCTTACCAACAGTAGGAGCCACTGGAGACATACACTGGTAGGAACATTTAAATGGTGATTCGGATTAATTTCTGGATGCTGACAATAGACTGGGGTGAGAGTGAGAAACTCCTGGAGACCAGAGTCTTAGAAAGGCCCCATACTTTTGTGGATTTTACCTCCAGGAGTCCCATCAGATTCTCATGGTAGAGAGATCTAGGGAAAATGCCCTCCTATGTGTGGTAGGGGGAGACACAGAGAAACTGAAGAAAAGAAGGTGAGAATTAAACAGATACACAAACACACATACATATATAAGTATACATGTATGCTATATACAATGGAGTTATATATATTATAGAGAAAGTTAAATGTATTTACATATAGTGAATTATGTAATGCATATGTAATATATTTTATAAGTTGTCATTTTATTGTAGATAATTTTAGTTTTTTCTGGTCACTTTTAAGATCTTTTTATCTTTGGCTTTGTCATTGTATCAAATGAATTTATGAATGGATGTTTTACATTTTTATGTATCCCTTTTGTAAATTGTTGGGCAAACAAGAGGATGAATGACTAAATTAAGTTCTAAAAAACCTAAGATGTTGTCCCTTTTAATATTATCTTTCCACTAAACCTCTACTCTCTTGGTAGCATCCTGCATACATCTTAACATATCCATATTTTCATCCAACTCTATTTCTTTAGACCTATTTTCCAATTTATTAATATTCTCTTCACTTTTATCTAATCTGCTCTTTAACTCTTCCATGAGATTTTATTTTTAATTCCATTTTTCACTTATGGAAGTTCTCTTGGGCTTCAGTTTCAAGCTGGTCAAGGTTTATACTGATTCCCTTCTTACACTATGAATACTTTTCATTTAAAAAATGTATTAAACATGCTTATTATAAATTCTATTATGAATAATTTTTACTTTTGTAGTCCTTGCAGGTCTGACTTGTAGTTAATTTTCTTCTTTCTGTCATTTACGGTGGCATTTTTCCTCATGTATTTGGTGATGTCCTTGGTACAGTCTCACTTTATCTGTAGAAATTATCTGCAGAAATTACTTGAAGACTTTCTGTACAGTGGATTCCCTGGTGAGGATTTGTGTTTCCACCAGGCTCCTACCGCATTCCCAACACCTGACCACTTTAAAATAAAGGTTCTGCCTGTGGGTGTCCAAGCACTGACTTTGTATGAATTTCCATTCCAAAATGGTGGAAGTGCAGGCTTGAGATCAGGAAAACTCAGGAGATCCTCTGTCTCCCTGCTCCATTCTGAGTCAATACCTAAGGAGAGAGAATACCTTGTGCGAAAATAACCCCTCCAAGATGTCTCCGAAGTGTTTTTGTCATTCCTATTTGCATTTGGCTTGGTCTTCTATTTCCCATGCACATGTTGCCCAGTATCCCAAGCTCCTGCCCACTAGTTACAAGCAGGCGACCTCAGAGCAATTGCCAGCTATCGGACTTGCTTACGAGTGAGGCCTTCTTCCTCATTGTTTCTAGTCTCACCTTGTCCTCTATGGACACCAGCCTGGGTAAGCCTTAAAATCGTGTTTCAATTTTTTTTTTTTTTGCATGAAGTAGCTATTTAATGTGTTTCCATTTTTACCCAATGTGGACAGGTCCTCTACTGGGAAAGTTTTCTCTGCACATCTGCCCTTTTGCCACTTGCATTACTCTTATGATCAGACCAAAATAAAATATTCTACGAAGTAAGAATAAAGATTTGGTAAGAGACTAATTTTCCTTAGAATATTGTCAAATGTTTAAACAGAGTATTTTATAAATATAAGAGCAGCAGTCATAATTGTCATTTTCATAAAATGAGATTTCCAGCAAGTCTGTCTCTGCATAATTTGCCTTCTCTTTGTGTCAAAACAGAGCTCTCTTTGCTCTGAAGAAGCTTGAATCCATTTCTTTTTTTTTTTCAAACCACCGCGCAGGATATTCGGTCCGGCCCAGCTGGAGCAGCCATCATCGAAGAGCATGTCATTCTACTTGGCTGCCTTCTGGCTTTGAGGTCTCTGTGCTTCACCCCTCCCAGAAGGAGAAGCCTGCGTGAAGCACTTTTACGAGCAAGGCCCAACGAAGACATCCTGACTTCGGAATTAAACTGAAAACCCAAAGCAAAGGTGATAGCCGCGCACTAGCTGGTTCTGGCACAGACTCATTAGCTCGTTAGCACAACACATCACCAGCTGGTCACTCTCCTGTGAAGAATAATGCAAACCACCCGGCCTTCCTCCCACTGGGCTGCCTAGTGAGAGGCATGGGCTTTTCTTCTCATACCAGCTTGAAATGAGGCAAGTTTCATAGCAAGCAGGAAAAGCTTTATCTGTTACAATATTTAAAAGGAGAGTGGGCACGTCACGAAAGGATACTTCTCGTTTCTTTCACCATTACTTGAAAAGTTGCAAACATGCGTTTCTGCGCGGATAGCTCTCTTTTCTGTAGGTCAGTAGGTAATGCTGCGTTGGAAAGCTGCTCTTAAAATTAAAGGACATGTAGATGTTCACATATTTACAGTCACATATAAAAATTCTTCTCATTTTGATTAAATGATTCCTCTAAAAGTGATATCCTAGCCCTGCCGGCTTGGCTCAGTGGTTGAGTGGCGACCTATGAACCAGGAGATCAGGGTTCAATTCCCAGTCAGGGCACATGCTCTGGTTGCGGGCTCAATCCCCAGTAGGGGGCATGCTGGAGGCAGCCGATCAATGATTCTCTCTCATCATTGATGTTTCTCTCTCTCTCCCCCTCTCCCTTCCTGTATGAAATCAATAAAAGTATATTAAAAAAATAAAAGTGGTATTCTATTAGGGCTATGGGTGTATTTTTTAAAAAACTCTATTTCAACTCAGCTTTGCAGGGAACCCTTGAAATAGTATACTATTAAGGAAGATGCTTGGGGACGTAACCACAGGAGCTTTGGAGTTGTTTATAAGTCCAGTGCCTAGAAATAGAAAGTGTTAAAACATTTTCAACTCTCTATAAAAGCATTCATTTGATCAATAATTATTATTTAACACTAGAGGCCCAGTGCATTATTGAATCATGCACGTGTAGGGTCCCCTACACGCTTTCGCTTTCAATCACGGGGGAGCTGGGTACCTGTCCGCTGATGCACCAGGCCTTTCAGAAGCCTCCGGCGTGGCGGAGGCTTCTGAAAGGCCTGGTGCCTGAGTGGACAGGCACCCAGCTCCCTCGCTTTTGCTTTCGATCGCAGGGGAGCTGGGTATCTGTCCGCTGGTGCCTGAGCGAACAGGCACCCAGCTCCCACACTTTTGCTTTTGATTGCTGGTGCACCAGGCCTTTTAGAAGCCTCCAGCACGGCAGAGGCTTCTGAAAGGCCTGGTGCCTGAGCGGACAGGCACCCAGCTCCCTCGCTTTTGCTTTCGATCACAGGGGAGCTGGGTATCTGTCCGCTGGTGCCTGAGAGAACAGGCACCCAGCTCCCACGCTTTTGCTTTTGATTGCTGGTGCACCAGGCCTTTTAGAAGCCTCCAGCGCGGTGGAGGCTTCTGAAAGGCCTGGTGCCTGAGCGGACAGGCACCCAGCTCCCCTGCTTTTGATTGTCCGCAGTGGGACGTGAGCTCGCTGCCCCAGAGGCCCCTTCTATGCTGCAGCACAGCCATGGCACAGATGCTGAGCTCGAGCCGCCGCTGGCGACGCGAGCTCAGCGTCCCACCGGCCCAATCGGCCACCCCAGGCCCCCCGAGTCCCACCCCCCCGCGCCTCCTGGCCAATCGCGGGCATAGTGAAGGTACGGTCAATTTGCATATTTGTCTATTATTAGGTAGGATGTCTTACCATGAAAGAAAGCATGAACAAGTCAACCTTTAAGACATTAAAGGAATTGGATGCAAGTTACCTGAGTACACTTCCTTAATATTTTCTTCTATAAGTAGCTTTATTGATTATACTTTCGATGCTTTGCCTATCTGCTTCAGTAATCTTCCTTCTTCCTTCTTTCTCTCCCTCCCTCCTCGCCTCCCTCCCTCATTCCCTTTATTTTCAATCAATCTCTCTCTCTCTCTCTCTCTCTCTCTCTCTCTCTCTCTCTTTCTCTCTCTCTCTCTCATTAAATGAAAATATACTACTCCTATTTAGTTAACAATTCTATTAGAAAATAAAGCTATTGAAACTCATATTCTCCACTACTTACCTGGTAGCTTAAACTAATGTCAAACAAAGAAATTAAGAGAATATATAAATAGTTTGAAGGCAAGTGTTGAAAACCCAAGCCTGTTACATGATGGTGGGAATATGTACCTGCCAAGGAGTTCCTCAATAAGACAATTTTACTACCTTGAAATAGTCAGTGTTTCTGAGTATGATCCTCAACCATCAGAGTGATTCAGGGATGCTAGTTAAAATGCAGTTCCTGGGACCTGCCAGTACCCAAAGAATCTGATTTAGGAAGTATAAACTGGGACTCTTTATTTCACATAATTAATAACTCTTTGCAGGATGACCAGAGTGATTCATACCCGAGGGTGATGAGCCAGATGGCCCGAGTTTGAGTCTTGCTTTTTCCACTTGCTAGCTGTGTGATTTGGGGAAAGTTACTTAATCTCCCTATACCTCAATTTCCTCATGTTAAGCAGCTATAATAATAGTGCTTGCTGGAGGAAACAAATAGCTCAACAGAGATAGTGCTTAGAAGAGTGGCTGGCACATAATTAACAACCTACAATGTTAACAATTATGATTCTATTTTTAACAATTAAAATGTTAGAACCCCAGGACATTTTCATCACCCGAAGAGCTCCTTGTGCCCCTTTGCTGGTAACTCCACCCTGGCTCTGGACAACTACTAATCTGCCCTTTGTTAGTTTTTCTCTTTATAAAATTTCATATAAATGGAATCATGTGGTACATACTCTTTAGCGTCTGTTTTTCAGATTCATCCATGTTGCTGTGTGTATTAGTAGTTCCTTCCTTTATATTGCTGAGTAGTATTTCATTACATGAATGTACCATAATGTGTTCGTCCACTCATCTGTTGCTGGACAATTTAGTTCTTTCCAATTTGGGGCTGTTATGAATATGTTATGAATAGTCCAAATAGCTTATTTGTTGGCAGACAGTGTTAGTTTTTCTATTTAAAAATATGAAGGCAAAGACTTAGGGTGTGCTCCTGTAAACATTCCCACGCCTTTCTTCCCTCTCAGGCATGCATCTCCTTAACTCTAAGATCCTCACAGGACTTCCAACCAGGAGAGCAATGGGCAGAGGCAACTCCTCCTGGGCTAACCCCCTGAATCTGTCTCCACAGCCCCCTTTTCTGTAACTTTTCAGGGAGCCAAAGCAGCCCCATCTAGGCTCTCCTGTTGCTTCTTCTGTCGTAAAAGCCCTTCCTTGTTTCACTGTCCCCAGCTTTAATAAACATACTCTCAAAATAACCATAAAACCAACAACGTATTGCTTCTTGGCCTTTTGGTTAAGATCGAGTACAATATCTGTTCCTACCAGTTGAACATCTGATAAGGTGTCTATCTGAGGACAATATATTAAACGGCATTGGGAGCAGGGAGGTGGAATAGAGCTTGCTCCATCCGCCATGCACATCAACCCGGTATTGCTCTGGGAATGGAGCACACACAAAAAACAGACTCAGAGTCTGTCTTTATATGGCCAATTATTTTGGAATACCAAGAAATCTTGTAAAAACAGGGGGAGGGGGGGGAGGGACTAATTTAGAGAAGGAAAAGCAATATTGAAAACTAAGTGTGTTTTTGAACTAAGTTAGAGAAGAGCTTAATCATAGCTATGGACTCTTTTGTTTACACACAGCATATCATTGTATGGCTACACTGTTCTTTTTAAACTTGTCAATTTTTATTCATGTGAAATATCTTTAACTGGATGGAGCAAACATAGTTACCCTCAACAAATACCTTTGAACAAGTTTCCCAAACTTTTGTTTTGTAGTATCCGTTAACCCATTCATCTTAGGGACATTTTATGTCCTCGTCTCCACTGGATGTTTTCTTTTCAATTTCTGGAAGTCAGTGAAATTGTAAGTTACTTCTGCGGTGAAGCATTTTAAAAGCATCATTAACATGGATACCAGTTTGGTCTCTTTTTGAAGCACAATTTATGGAATGCTAGCGCTATGTAATGATATTAGGGACAATCGCCACAGTCTAAGGATGCTATGTTTACCCGGATAAGGATGGCGTAGCTTCTTCAATCTAGATAAGCTGAGGATTTCTAAATCACCAGACCCTGGTTCCTTTTTTCTTTAATAGTTATTCCTTCCATTTCCCCTTCCTCTCACATTTTACAATAAGCCACAGGAGGAAGTCAGGCAATGCCTTCAACACTTTGCTTAGAATCTTCTCCTCTAAATATGTAAATTCATCATTTCTGCATATGGCAAACTACAACTCAGCTAAGATCTGCCGCTTTCCAATAACGGGGTCTTCATTTCCATCTCTGTCCTCACCAGCAGCACTTTTAATGATCATATTTCTACCAGCAGTCCCTTTATGGCAGAGTAAGTATTCTCTAAGAAGACATGGGTGTTCTTTTCCGTGGCTTCTGATTCTCTACCAGGCTTCTGAGTCCTTACTCGCAGGGTGAACGTCCACGTCCTTCCCAACAGTGCACTCAAAGCCACTTAAGGTTTTTAAAAACCATGCTCCACAAAATTCTCCCAGCCGTTGCCATTTCCCCCTCCCGAAGCTACTTTCACATTTTTAGGTATTGGTTATACCAGCACCCACTTCCCAGTTCCAAAATCTGTATTGGCTTCCTATTGCTGCTGTAACAAATAACCAGAAACCTAATTACTTAAGACAACATACATGTATTACCCTACATGGAGGTCAGACGTTTGAAATGAGTCTTACTGGACTAAACTCAGAGTGTTGGCGGGGCTGTGCTCCTTTCTGGAGGCTCTTAGGGAGCATCCGTTTTCCAGGCTGATCCAGCTTCTCGAGGTGCACACATCGCTTGGTAATAACTCCCTTCCATCTGCAAAGCCAGCAATTACAGGTTAACTCCTTTTCACATCGCATCACTCTGACTCTCTCTGACTCGGACTCTCTTGCTTCCATCTTTCCTTTAGAACAGTGGTTCTCAACCTTTCTAATGCCGCGACCCTTTAATACAGTTCCTCATGTTGTGGTGACCCCCAACCATAAAATTATTTTCGTTGCTATTTCATAACTGTAATTTTGCTACTGTTAATGAATCGTAATGTAAATATCTGTGTTTTCCTACGGTCGTAGGCTCTACAGCAGCGGTTCTCAACCTGTGGGTCACGACCCACAGGTTGAGAACCACTAGCAGGGTCACCTAAGACCCTCGGAAAAAACAGATATTTACATTACGATTCATAACAGTAGCAAAATTACAGTTATGAAGTAGCAACGAAAATAATTTTAAGGTTGGGGGTCACCACAACATGAGGAACTGTATTAAAGGGTCGCGGCATTAGAAAGGTTGAGAACCACTGCCACAGAGGAAAAGAAAAACAAAAAACCCCACAAGTTTTAACCAAACCTACAGTGCGTGACAACTAGAGGCCATTTGGACCCAACTGATCTTTGCACCCTATCTCCCTATACCTGTAAAATTTACTTTGTATTTTTTTTATCAACCGGTACCACTTCCTATTTCTTGAATATCCATTTCATGCCTTCCCATCTCCATGCCTTTGCCCAGACTGAAAAAAATTAAGCAAAACAAAAACTAACTATTGTATATTTTTCTAAATATGACCAACCTTTTAAGGTTTAACTCTAAAGTTGTTCCTTTATGAAGTATTTCTCCTTCTGTGCTCTCAGATCATTGAATTTATTTTTAAAATAGCACGAGATTCTGGTTCAATGATGTGCTAGTGGGTATTTCTTTTTCTACCTTTTAGATCTTAAATTCTAAGCACCCTGAGGAGAAAAGCTTTACTGACCCAAGATTATCATAGGTGGATGGGCTGGGAGTTGAGGAAAAGCAGGTTTCAGAGGTGGCAAAGTTTATTTAAATGTTTTTTAAAATTATTTAAATGTCTTTTTTTTCTTTGCTTATTCTGACTGATACTTGTCATGAGAAGATAATAGTAGGCAAAAATGGGAAAAAATTGCAAATGTGATGAGTCTAAAATGAGATCAGATTATGTGGTAGGTTTGGGGAGAAATATAAGAATTGGAGATAACCACGAACAATTTGTCTCAGAGTTCCTGAGTTTGAAGAAAGATCACATAATCATGATTAATTGTGAATTCACAATGAAACCACATAATGAGATTTTTTTTTTTTAAGTCAGAAAGATGACCTCAATCACTGTACCAGAACTTATTTTTCTGTGCTGGAATACACACCACACGTACACCCTCCCCTCCCCCAACAACAACAACAACAAATAGAACTATATATATATATATATGAAACCAAGCAGAATCAGGACCTTACTGGACAGATGTAAATATCTGCAACCATTGAACTGCACTTGCAAGAGTAGATGGGCTTGAAACCTGGAAACCAGGACAAGAAAACCATCCCTGCAGACATCCACTTCGCTGCAGAAATGTTGGAATGTTTAACTATGGTAAACTCCAGTTTTTCTGGACCAGAGCGTAGTGGAAAAGATTTTTTTTTTTTAAGTAGGCCAAATTTTTCTTGAGTCCCCTCCTTCCTTTTTTCTTTCTCTTCTTTTTGTCCCGTCCCCTCGTCTTTGTCTCCACAGAGTAGCTGTTGGGATGGCGATTGGGTAGCTGCAGGGTCCAGGAGTCAATTCCCCTGCCCTAGTCTGGTTGTAGTGGGTGGGACTCAGCCCAGAGGTGGTTTTCCACAAGCAGATTTCTATGCTGTTTTCCTACACGTTCCCCGAACTAGACCGGAGGCCAAGAGCAGGCAGCAGCTGGGGAGCCGCCCCAAGCGACCTCCACCTGCGCGGAGAGGGAGCGCCGCCCGCAGCGCAGCCAAAGGACCCCGAGTGACCTCACCATGGTGCGTTATAGCCGCTACTTTCTCTTTCAGCTTTTCGGGGCAGGGAAGGGGAGGGGTTCTGGAAAGAAGTCCAGTGCAGGAGGGAGAGGAACTGCCAGGGATCTTTTGGGGTCATCGCAGAGAGAGACACGAGATACAGGGAGAGATCGCCACCAGAACGCTTGCATGGGAATGGGGTTGGAGAGGCACGCGTCCCGCCCAGCCTGTTGAGCAGGTAGACAGGAGTGAGCCCGCGCGTGGGCGCCGCGGCCGCGTGTGCGGTGGGTGCACTCACGCAGGGACCGGCAGGTGCCACCGAGGGTCTCCGCCCCCGCCCCCCGCCTCGCGCGCTGATACCCACTCTCTCTCTGCGTTCGCAGTGCGGATTTGCAAGGCGCGCCCCGGAGCTGCTGGAGATCCGGAAACGCAGTCCCGAGCTCTGCGAGGCCACCGAGTAAGTGGTCACTGCACAGCCTCGCGGGTCGGGCTCCCCAGAGGGCCGGTCGCTTTCCCCGTGCCCCCGGCCTGGGTTCGTCCTCCTCCCTCCATCCCTTCCCCCGGAAGCCTACTTGGTGCTCCCACCTGCCCAGTCCCGGGGGTGTCGGGGGGCCGGGGCCGGTTCCCACGCTGGGAAGGAGCGAGGGAACAAAGGAGACGGCGCCCACGAGCCCGGCTGAGGGCCCGGGGGGACCTACGACGCCCGAAGGGCCAGGACTGACGGGGGTGGGCGCCGGGCCGACCGCGCCGGAGGCTGCGCCAGTGCCGCGGGGCCGTGAGAACGCGCGGGGCGCGCCGGGGCCGCCGCTCTCCCACGGCCTGGGCGCCCCGGCAGCTCCGTCTGCCAGCCCCGCGCGGCGCCACGGCCTCAGGCGCACGGGAGGGCGAGCTGGAGCCGCAAAGGGGCCCGGGACCTTAGAGCCTGGGCGTTACTGCAACTTCGTCCCGCGTGCGGCGGCGTGGGTGAGCCATTCGCCCTCCTGGAGAGCAAACAGCTACAATCTAAGGATTGCTTATCGAAAGCAGCCAGGAAACTTGCCGTGGGGCTGCTCGAGGGGCTCAACTGAAGAGTAAGTGTGTGTGTGTGTGTGTGTGTGTGTGTGTGTGTGTGTGTGTGAGTGTGTATGTGTGCGCGCGCGCCCCTGTGTTAATTACTGCATGGCAGTCTAATTTCTGTTGTCGTTCTGACTGCCCCACCTGGGGAAACAGTGCCCAAGGGCTCACCACCGTCTCTGCCCGTCAGGAGGTCCGTGCCTGGAGCCTGTAATCCGTGGGCTGAGCAGCCTCACTGTGACATTGGTGTAAGGGGCTAGGAAGCAATGGGGTCATGTGGTTTCCGGCTATGCATTCATGTGTCTTTTTTTTTTTTTTTTGCTCACTTGTTTTCACAATTGATCCTTCATTTTGCACTTGATAAGCAGTTTACATCTTCTGAAGTAAACCAGAAGGTTGTACATTTCATATGTATATGTATATAAATATAAATGAAGCTATATATATATTAAATTAGAGCTTCATTTATAACGTATCAGTAGTGATTTTTCAGGGTTAGTTCTCTGATGGTGATTTCATTAAATGTCCACCTACTTATTAGCACTAGTCTTGGTAGGAAAATCGTTAACCCTCTGGCTACATATATAAAATTTTGAAGCACTTAATGATAGATGTAGATTTAATATCTTCGTTCATAAGATACAGTTAATCTGTTGCTTTTCCTAATATGGTTATATTTTTTCCTTCAGCTGTGGTATTTCAGGTACTATATTATGAAGAGTGGTCAAAACCATTAACAACGTAAAAATAATACGAATGTCTAAAATTCCAAAGCAAACCTTATTGGCCAAAAAGCTATATAACTTGACTGCTTTTCAGAGGAGGTTGCCTGTGCGGTCTGTGTTCCGTTCAGTTACCAAACAGCTCGTTCTGTGGCTGTGCCTCCAGGAGTCCTGACGTCCGTCCCTGAAATTGCATTCACACATCTGAGTTGCTGCATTTTTAGGGAAATAGTCCAGAGCCCTCAGATAGCCAAAGAGGTCTGTGACTCCACAGAAAAACAAGAACCACAAAGTTAATATATAAGGTACACTTTTTCTTGTCAAAACAACAGGCTTCCTACATAAAGCCTTCTGGCAGGAGAGCAGGAAAATTTCTAGAATAAGTAGTGTTACAATAATGAGACATGTCATTGAAAATAGACCCACCTGTATGATTTTAAAGGTCAGATAGGAAACTTAGGTAGGTGCAATTTATTTAGTATAAATTTATAATGAATAAATGGGTATCTTCTGTTTCTTCTTGGACTATAAGATCTCTTTCTAGTCTGGTGTATGACAAAGAAATAAAATTATATTTCTCTCTTTGAAACCCAACAAAAGTATAAAGTACTTACGCTTGCTGTGGTGTTTCATAGTGTATGAATGCAAAGAGCCCCTTACAGGCCCTGTTTCTAGACGTCCAGGGAGAAAATGACTGGTCTAAGACAAATGTCATTTACAGAATGCAGAAGAAATATAAAGATATTCTACTTATACCTGGCAACGCCAAAGGAAAAAGAAATGTGGAAAACTTCAAATGCTTAGTACTAATATTTCTTATAACTATGGTTTATTAAATTGATCTTGCTCTAAGGTGTTATTTTGAAACCTGTTTTAGTTAACATTACCTTGTACTAAAAACTAAAGAAGCAATAAGTGAAATTAATTTACATTATGAATATGCCAATAAAATATTATATGACTAAAGGTCAACAGTTTGGTCATAGACACTTTCAAGCAAAAAAATCTTTATCTGGCATTGCTTTTATGATTTTGTCTGAAACCATACAAGAGAAATTAAATTCTATATTCACATTTGTAGGCTGCATTCCCCAACAATTAATGTGAGTATAGGGAAGAGAATACTGACATTTTTACAAGTTAATTTAAAACAACTGCTATACCCACAAAGTCTCTATTTAAACTTTTTCTGAAATAGATAAAAATCAAATTAGCCTTAAGAATTTATCTCTTCAGGTAAAGAGAAATGATTTAAAGCAAAGCAATATTTGAAAATTCCAAGCCAAAAAGTATGTTACTGATGGGGTAAAATTTTGGAGGAAATTATTTATTCAGAATATTTCTTGTATGTCAGATTTTCCAGAAAGTTTCTATGCTTTTCTTTTATCTGCTAGGATATATAACTTTTATAGTACTGATTTTCTATCACTTAAATTATAAATATTTACCCAAGCAACTTTTTTAAACATTACTATTTATTACTTTTCTGCATAGTTGTAGAAACTGATATTTTTAATTCTAAATTATCACTAATGTCAATGCTTATTAGTCTCTAGACCATCTAGATTTATTCAGTAAGTACTGATTAGGTGCCTGTCCAATAGTTTTGTTTTGGATATCTTCATTTTGACCTGATGGAAGAAGAGGTTTTGGCAATTTTTAGATGAACAAATTTAGTTGCCCATAGAGTAGTTGACTTAGTTTGTCTTGGAGTAATTTTTTGGCTATCCTGACTCACATTTGCTTCTGTTTCTCTCAAACAGTTTGGCAGTATCTGACCTATTCCATATTTTTCCTCTCTCTCCTCATTTCAGGACAATAGGTTTTATCTTCCTATGGATAGAATTATTTGCAAGGAGTGAAGAGCTGTAGACTACATTATAAAACTCGAGGGTCTCTGGGTCATGGCTTCGCGCCTCCCCCCCCCCCCCAGCCCCATCCCTTACCATAAATATGTGATTCTCACTGCTCGTAATTACTAACTTCACCAACCTGGAATGCTTTCTGGCCATTAATAATCTTTTATTAAAATGAACCCCCCCCCCCTTTCAGAAAATCAAAGGCAACTCAAATTAATTAGCTCACATACCACCTCGTTCTTCTCACCACAGTAGGAATTAGCAAGAGGCCAACAGAAGACAATGGCTTGGGGAGTGAACACCCTGGGGAGAGAAAGTTGGGTAGATCGAGGAAAACATCTTAATCCTGAAATTATTTCCAGGTCTGACCTAACCTACATATTCCCTTTTGCTATGCTACGTTGCATTACAAATACTTGTTTAAGTGTCTGTATCTTACTGAACTCCAGCCTCCCTCAGTATATTCATCATTGGACTCAGTGCCTGGCACAGAGGAAGTGTCTAATAAGTATAACTGTGTGATTCTTGTAATTATTGAATTAAGGTTTTTTTATGCCTTGATCCTATAGGTTGGTCTGTTTAAGAACGTAATTTGAAGAATGATATTCATTTTGCAATGACCCTACATGGAATATTATGGTTTTCTCTCAGAGATGCCTTGCAGCCTATTCAGAACTGCTTGTAAACTGTATTTCTCTCACCATGGCCCAATCACCCGTTGTCTTTCTAAGTTTACAACCTTCATTAATGTTATCTATCCTGTCCCCATTACCAATGCTTAATGACCTGAGCATTCCACTTTCCTTAGGAATCTAAAACAATGGAGGTTTTTCTTTCTTCACTTTAGTCAGCTGGAATTTTTCAGGACTTCATTGAACAGCTGTGTGTTTGGCTTTCTCAGGACCTAAACCTGCTTCCCTTTCCTTCAGGCATCCACTGGTATTCACCCACCTAGGCCTTCACATCACTCAGAATCACCGCAGCTGAAAAGCGGAGAATCTCATATTCTCCTTCTGACCACAATCGCCTCTCCTTCCAATAATTCCACTCACTCGCCGTTACCTGACACCAACCTCTTCCATTATTTTTCTTTGACTACCCTTAATCTTCTCATATTTCTCTTTTTACTTATCACAATCGTCTTAGCAATGTCAACTCTGCTCCAACCCTCAAACCTCCAGCCCCTAGAACCTGATTAACTCTAACCTGATTCAGTTCAAGGGATGGTTAACAGTCCTTGGAATCTGTTTCTTTCTTAGATAATTCCATATCAAAATCTCTATAATACATGTTACAGACTTTTCCAGGTTTTCCAGTCCACTCAAATTATCCTTACTCTTTTCTTCCTTAGCAGATAAAGTTATTTCTGAATTCATAGAGAATATGAAGATTAATTTAGGCAAACTATCACGATTGATCTTCAATGTAGGAGGCATGTCTCTATGTCTTCTGTTCTTAGCCTAAGAGCTCTTTTCTTACATTGAACTATACTATTTGTCTCTATCAATTTATATCCCAATTTTTACCTCTTAGAATACCTATACAAAATGCTTTTATAGATGACAACTCTTCTAGTCCCTTTGGTAGTATTCAGTTCCTTCAACTCATCCTGAACTGGCAAGGTTTGAGAGTCTCATTCGTTCTTTGCACTCATACTACACTATTTAATTATGCATCTTTTTTTGCTTCTTCTTGTGCAAATGTACTTCTCCACAATTGTACACTTGGCCACTGGATTTGGGACTTTTAAAAATACTGCAATTAAATTTAACCTTTACCTTTAGTTAGTCCATTGTTTCGGAAGGTCAAGCTATTTTTGGATTCTGAGTCTATGATACAGATTAGCAATTCTTCCCAATGTAGAGGCCTTAACAGATTTGGTCAGGAAGTAATTAATAGCTTCTTCTGAGTAAATGTGTAGATTGCTGAAGTGAAAGGACTTTTGGCATGATCCTGGCCACTTTCCTCTTACTTTTCAAGAGTCCATGAATTAGTCCCTTTTATAAGGCTGTTCAACCAGTTATATAGTCAAGTAACTCTGTTTCCTCAGAGTTTACATTCCTTTGTGTGGCCCAGGAGTATACTCTCACACACTTGGTCGAATTCCTTGCTGAAATGCATTTCTACTTTCTGCAGAATAGATATCAAGTAACCTTATTAAAACCAAGAGGAAATAACACTAGCTTGTAGGTAATGACACTTCTCATTTTAAGTGCTCACATTCCATAGTTTTAAGAATCTTTTGGGAATCATGTATGGAATTAATGTCAAGCTCTCTGGGCTGGAGTTGCTGGAATCTACCTTCTCTATTTTGAAAATTGAGACAGTGGCTCTTTGTTCTCTGTAAACCATTCTATTTACTGTAGTATCTGTAAAGATAATTTAAAATTTTCACTTACCGTATCTACAAATGCTTTCAGTACTTTGCAGTATAATTTCTCCAAATTAGTGAAATCAAACTCATTTAGAATATTTAATGTCCTGCTATATCTTGGGCTTTAAATTTTATAATTTTTAAATTTTTGTCTTACTTTTGCCAGCATGAATATTATTTTTTGATGAAACAGAATAAGAATAGAGTATTATTATTTGAATTTCTTCATCCCACCCATCAGTGAACTTTCTATATCTAATAAAAATGCCATTATCACCACTTTATCTAACAATATTAACAAGAAGGAAAAGAATATTCTTTTGAATTTGTAATTTTTGAAAGCTTAACTTGTTTTATGTTTTATGACACTCTTCTCAGAGGTCTGTCACCTTTTGTACTTCTCACAATGAAGTTTATAATGGATTATGCTTGTCACTGCCAGAGATACAAACGAAGTTTACCGAACGGTCCCTGACTTGAGGGAATTCAAAGTCTGCATGTGGAGATAAGAAAACCCAGAAATAGTCTCAGAATTATACATGTCAGCACTTAACAATCAGCTTAATATTTGTGGTGCAATTTTAATAACTGCTAAGCAACTTAAAAGAAGGGAGAGAATTCTGCAAGATGGAGATATTGAAGAAGGCTTTCTAGATAACATGGAGCACTTGTTGAGATTTTAAAACAGGACCAAGGTGTTGGACTTGGCAGGACTTGTAGGGTTTAAATACAGAGAATAGTGGAGGAGTGTTTTCTAGACAGAGGGAAGGAGCATCACAGAAAGCAGGTGAGTATTGTGTGTGAGTGTGAGTGTGTGTGTGTGACCAAGGCTGTGTGTGTGTGTGTGTGTGAGTGTTGTGTGTGTGTGAGTGTGTGTGTGTGTGAGTGTGTGTGTGTGACCAAGGCTGTGTGTGTGTGTGTGTGTGTGTGTGAGTGTTGTGTGTGTTGTGTGTTGTGTGTGTGTGTGTGTGTGTGTGTGTGTGTGTGTGTGTGACCAAGGCATGGAAGGAGAAAGGGTAACACCAAGTCTTTTTAAGCCACAGCTTTGAAGTATTCCTTTGGGAAAATACTACTTCCCTCCCCCTTTTCTAGATTTTGTTTTCCCTTTCTAGATCTTTGAGAGGCCCACTCATCCTTTAAATCTCTACTTCTCAGAAACTTTTCCTGACCTTCCAAGTCTGAATTGAGTGCCTTCTATGTTTTTCATCAACTCCCTGTACTTCCCTATCACATTAAGCTCTAGTATAATTGCTGGCTGAATTGTCTGTTTTCCCCATTAGCCTGATACTCTGTGGGAGCAGGTATTATTTCTGTTCAGTTCTCATTCTATTCACAGACACCTAATAGAAGTGCTCCATGAATCATAAGCACTCAGTAAAAATGTGTGAGATGATATGGGCCTGCTTGGAGCAATGAGGTTATGCTGGAGAATATTTATAAAAAGACTGAAGGTAAAGAGGGGTTAGATTACAACAAGACCAGAATGGCAGGCCGACTCTGCTGTATTAGGTCATGTGGAACCATTTTGTTAATTAGATCTTCATAAATCAGTTTCAAACTATCCAAAGTTAGACATGCATTTCTAGACTTAATGAGGAAATTTGTCTCCTTACCTTATATCAGGTGTTTCTGTTTGTGAAATTGAGAAACCCTGTAACTTAAATACTTTGCGTTTTTTATTAGAGAAAATTTGTTATTTTACTAATCTAGTTTTATATGTATGCTCTGAAATTGTCAGCTGCTTATTGTTCTCAATTTTCAACCAGTTTGTATTCATGCTGTATTATAATTAGTTAAGTTTATGGTTTATACATTGTTAGTAAAACATAGGACAGGGAATTTCAATGTTTCATTAAGTTGTGTAATTGTGTGTGTAAAGTTCAATCAATATAGCAACATTTTTGAAGTATTTAGAAGGTTACAAAAGTAACCTGGAAGTATTTAGATAACACAATAACATCAGTACTTGCTAAGTCAAGATTTCAAGCAAGGTAGATTGGATTAACATTATCCATTTGAAAATTCGATTAGTTTTCCCAGTGAAAACTCTTCGGTTTAAAACTCTTTTAATGTTTTAAAATATTTGCAGTCACTAAGTGTAAGTAACATTCCTCTTTGTCCACTTCTACCCCAAATAACAATTTAATATATCACAACACTTATTTCTGTGGTTTTTTCCCCTGTGGTAGCTACGGAGAATAATATTCTTTTTCTTGTTAATCCTCATCCAAGGATATTTTTTCCCATTGATTTTTAGAGAGTGGAAAGGAGTGTGTGTGTGTGTGGGGGGGGGGGGCTCGGTAGGGGGAGAGAGAGGGAAACATCAATGTGAGAGAGACACATCAATTGGTTGCCTCCCCCACAAGTCTCGACTGGGGCTGGGGATTGAACCTGCAACCCAGGTACATGCCCTGGACCGGGAATTGAACCCAAGACCCTTCAGTGCACAGACCGATGCTCTAGCCACTTAGAAACACTGGCCAGGGCTGAGAATAATATTCTTAAGATCTTTTTGTGATGTTTTATGCTAAAAGATATTCAGCATTGGTGTGTAGGACAGCTTCGATATTTCTTGACCGAGTTTGTACTTTGGTTGGATAGCAAATTATCGCAACTGAAGTTGCTGCCTTTTCCCTCTCTTCTCCCCCCATCCCCCTTTCAAAGCTATCAGAATTTATCCTGCTTTGACTGGGTTACCACCTAGAGCTCACCTGCCCGCTTGGCCAAGAGCAGAAAGGACATAAATGAGGGGTATTGTGAGGCCACCCCCTCACAAAAGTTTCCCTCTCGTTGTCCTGCCCCAGGGCCTAAAATGCCTTTGGACTGCTGCAGTATTTTGAATTGTATCTCTTAGAGACCAGGGGATAACTGTTTTACCCAGAAGAGCGCCACAACCTTGTTTGCCCAACAGCAGAAATCACTTATCATGTCCCCGTCTGCCTTTCGTTAAGAGCATGGTTTCTTAGACGTAGATTTTTAAAGTTAACAGAAAAAGGAAACCAAAAGACCCAATATGTGGGGCGTAGACAAGAAAGGTGGCTACAAGTTGGGGGCATTGGGCAACTCTATGGTGCTCAGCAGGAAGAGGAAGGGTAATAGAAAGCAGAGAAAGTCCTAAAAAGAACTGTTTCTTCTCACTTTTGTTCCCTGTTATCTTCATTGCCAATGAAGAGATGTTCCAAGGGGGTGGGGGTGTTTAGAACTTTTTTTCTCACCAGCAGGTTGTGGCCTTCATTATCTATTTAAATCAAACCAGAGTAACATCGGGTTAGTTACCTGTATCTTCCTATCAGGTCTGTTTTCATGCCTCGTGGAAACTGGTAGCTGCGTGTTGTCACAGTCCATTTTACACACAGTAAAATGAATGGTGCCTGCTTGTGATTCTTAACATCAGCTGTCCTTGATAAATAATCATTGGGCAGTGTTAACCATCAAGAGGTTTTGCTTCATACCATGTGCTAAAGGCCATGTTAAGTGGTGCAGGAATCATGCACTGTTCATCACTTCAAACAGGTGATCTGACGGCCTCGCTCTGCCACCCACTGTCCGGGTCATTTGCTTACTGGAATATGATGTTAGAGCCAAATTGTCTCCACTGTAATGTTTACCTTGATCCTTTTTGTTTCTGATGTTAGGCTTCTTATATACTTTTTTTTTCTACAGTATTTTTCTTTTTCTCTTTTTACTTTTTTATTGAATTTATTGGGGTGACATTGGTTAATCCAGTTATATAGACTTCAAGTGTACAATTCTATGATACATCATCTGTATTGTATTGTGTGTTCATCACCAGGAATCAAGTCTCCTTCCATCACCATTTATGTCCCCTAGACTTTCTTCTACCTCCCCCACCAACCCTCGTAATTACCCAGCTGTTGTCTGTGTCTATGAGGTTTCCTTTCCTTTTATCTATTTCTATTTCTCAGTGGAAACTTCCTGTTTATGTATGCTACCCAACTCTGCCACTGGATTCTGTAACATATTTATCATGGTTATTTTTAAGTTCCTATCTGATAACAACAGCTGGGCCAATTTTGGTTGGTTTCTATTCATTGTTTTCTCTTTACCCTGGGTTACTTCCCCCCCCCCCCTTCACGTGTCATATATGTGTCACATGGGTGTATGTGTCTTATCACACATGTATATTAATTAGCCTGCAAATATGGAAGAATGAGTCAAGCTAAGTTATGGAGCGCCTCAGGATTCTAGTCTGTCATATATCACTTCCAAGTTTGATAAACATTAACCAGTTTCTCTTGACCTCTGTCTATGGGAGATTCTGTCACTTTCTACCACTTGATCTGGGCTGAAAGTAACCATGACTCTCATCTCTCCTAGGGCTTGTTATTTGTTTATTTTGGAATCTAGATCATTTAGGTTTCTTTGAGTCCTTGACTGAGTTGTGTTTTTTTTGTGTTTTTTTTTAATGACTTGGCTAATGTATAACTTATGTACAATAAACCTCACAGATGTGAACTATGCAATTGAATAAAATCTGACAGATGTATACCTCTGTGAAACCACTACCACAATCAAGATAAATAACATTCCCATCACTCCTAAAAGCTTTCTGGTGTTTCTTTCCAATCAGTTCCCCCTCCTACTCTGTCCCTAGACAATCATTGGTCTTCTTTCTGGACTTACAAATTTGTTTGCAGTAAACAGATTTTATTTATTTATTTATTTTTTAATCTTTATTTATTTATTTTTTTAAATCCTCACCCCAGGATATTTTTTCCATTGATTTTTAGAGAGAGTGTAAGGGAGAGGGAGAGACAGAGAGGAACACCAATGTGAGAGAAACACATCGATTGGTTGCCTCCCTCATGCCCCAGACCAGGGCCAGGAGTTTGCAACCGAGGTCCATGCCCTTGACCTGAATCGAACCCAGGACCCTTCAGTTTGCAGGCCGATGCTCTATCCACTGAGCCAAACTGGCTAGAGCTGCAGTAACCAGATTTTATATAAAAGTAATATTACCATATACAACCTTGTTTGTGTGAACTCTCACTCGGCACAATTATCTGTTGCATATATCTGCTGAGTAATAGTTTTTTACATGTATGGCTATACAACATCATTTTATTCATTTACATGATGAAAGACATTTCAATAGTTCTGGTTTTTAGCTATAACAAATAAAGTTGCCACGAACATTTACATAAAAGTCTTTGTTGGAATATAGTGTTTACCTTTCTTTTGGGTAAATCCCTAGGAATGGAATAGCTAAGTGATATGACGGTATGTTTATTATTTTAAGAAACCACCAAACTGTTTTCCAAAGTGATTGTATTCTCTTACAGTCCCTCCAGTAGTGTCTGAGAATGTCAGTTATTCCACATCAGCACTAACTCTTGGCATTGTCAAACTTTTAAATGCTAGTGGATTTTTGCCTCATGACTAGCAATATTGAACATCTAAAGAGTTATTTATTGGCTGTTCACATATCTTCTTTAGTAAAGTATCTGTTCAGATCTTTTGCCCATTTTTAAAAAATGTATCTTTAGTGTTGAGAGTATTACAGATGTCCCCTCCCCCCCATTGACTCCCTCCACCCCACTCCTTCCCCCTCCCCCACTATTGTCTATGGATTATGCATATATGCATACAAGTTCTTTGGTTAATCTCTTCCTATTTCTCCTCCCCCCCTTCCCTCTGAGATTCCTCAGTCATAATCTCACGTATATGTGGAATCTAATGAACAAAATAAGCTGATGAACAAAATAGATCCAGAGACATGGAAACATGGAATAGACTGAGGACTCTTTTGCCCATTTTTAAATTAATTGCTTGTTTTCTTATTTAGCTATAAAACTTTTTATAATCTGGATTTAATTATTTTGTTGATACATGTGTGGCAAATGTTTTCTCCCACTGTGTGATTTGTCTGTTTGTTTACTCAATGGTATCTTTTGAAAAGTTTTCAAAACTCAAGGTTTTATAATTTTAACTTCTGCATTTAGGTCTGTGATCCATTTGGAATTAATTTTTGTGTGTGATCTGAAATATGGATCAAAGTTCATTTTTTTTTCCATATGGATACTCAGGTTTTTCAAAATTATTTAATGAAAAAGCTTTCTCTTCCCATTGAATTGCCTTGATACGTTTGTTGAATAATGGATAAACAATTGTGGACCTGTTTTTGCACTCTTAATATATATATTTCAGAGAGGAAGGGAGAGAGAGAGAGAGGGAGAGAGAGAAAGAGAAACGTCAGTGATGAGAGAGAATCATTGGTTGGCTGCCTCCTGCATGCCCTATTGGGGATCAAGCCCACAACCCAGGCATGTGCCCTGACTGGGAATTGAACAGTGACCTCCTCGTTCATAGGTCATCATGTTTTTGGACTCTTTGTTCCATTGATCTCTGTTACTCATTTCAAACCAATACCAAACTTTTTGATTATTGCAACTTTACAATAAGTTTTAAATCAGGTGTGTGCTTTTCAATGTTTTCTTCCTTAGTATTGGTTTAGCTAGTCTATGGTTTTCATTAAATCTTAAAAAGCTGAATACTAAATACTAAAATACTAAGAAGCTGGCTGAGATTTTGATTGGGATTGCACTGAATGTTCAGTTCATTTAGGGAAATTTGAAACCTTAACAATATTGAGCCTGGTACATCTCTCTGTTTGGCTTTTTAAAAATTATTTTACCAATGTTTGTAATTTGGCAGTCTTGAAAGTCTTTGGTTAGATTTATTTCTAATTATTTTATATTTGTTGACATTATTATAAAAGGATTTTTAAAAATATAATTTCTCAATTGTTTACTATCAATACAGGAATTACAATGAACTTTTAAAAAATTAGTTTTGTATCCTGCAACCTTGCTAAAATTACTTCTTAGTTCTAGTTGTTATTTTGTAGATTCTCTTGGAAAGTTTCACATAAATAATTATCTATACTTATCTCTTTCTAATCTTATTGCTTCTTCTCCCCCCCGCCCCCCGCCCCAGGTCTACAGCCAAACTTACCCCAGGTCCCAAGGCAGGGGGCTCAGGGCCCCTGAGCTGTGGAGCTTGTTGGGGCAGCCATCTATTGCCTTTTTCTTCTTATTTCAATCACTAGGACCTAACTTCAGTACGATGTTGATTAGATGTGAGGAGTCCTTGCCTTGTGTTCCTCATCATAGTTGGAAAGTGTTCAGTCTTTTACTTTAAAGTATGACTTTAGCCCGGCTGGTGTGCTCAGTGAGTGGTTGAGTGCCAACTCATGAACCAGGAGGCTCACGGTTTGAATCCCAGTTAGGGCACATGCCCGGGTTTTGGTCTCCATCCCCAGTGTGGGACATGCTGGAGGTAGCCAATCAATGATTCTCTCTCATCATTGATGTTTCTTTCTCTCTCTCTTCCTTTCTCTGAATCAATAAAAACATATTAAAAAATAAAGTATGAGTTTAACTGTAGTTTCTCAATATATATGCTCAGATAGGTTTTTTTTTTGTTGTTGTTGTTGTTGTTTTTTGTTTTTGTTTTTACCAGTATGGCTATGATCATACAGTTTATAAAGCTAGTTCTCATTATTAGGGTCAGAGTGGGAGTCTCTTGTGATTTTATACAACCTTATCAGAATGGAAGTCTCTTTCTTTCACCTTTTTTGAGCTAACTTTGCAAACTGTGTAATAAGTATTATTGTTCAGAGAAAGCTACCCATAAACATACGTACATCAAGAGATTTCTAATCCTCAAAATCTTTCTTTCAAACTTGCTATTCCTCTTAATGTAATTAGTCTTAAAGTAATCTTCACTCATTTACACTATAATATTTCCTCCATAATTTCTTACATTCTTCTTCTTTTACTCTATTATTATTGAAATTTGTCTCATAAAAGTCACATATTTATCATCTTAAAGTCAAATGATATTTTCTCGGTCTTCTTGCTATAAGACTGAATTGTGCCTCACCTCCAATTCATATGTTGAATTCCTAATCCCCATGGGATGGTATTTAGAGGCAGGGTCTTTGGGAGATAATTAGGTTTAGATGAGATCATTAGCAGGGACCTTCATGATGGGATTAGTGCCCTTATAGAAGATATACCAGAGAGCTTGTTTCTCTCTCTGTGCCATGTGAAGATGCAGCAAGGAGGTGGCCATCTGCACATCAGGAAGATAATCCTCATAGACCTCACCAGAACTGGACCATGCTGGACCCTGATCTTAGACTTCCAGCCTCCAGAACTATGGGAAAATGAATGTCTGCTGTTAAAGTCACCCAGTCTCTGGTATTTTGTTATGGTAGCCTAAGCTGACTAATACACCCCCTACCCTCTTCAGACTCTCAACATACACTCCTTTTTGAATGTGTTCTCTTCTGTTTACATTCTCATCATATTTATCTGATAGCTGCTTCTCTATGTTAGTCATAATATCTTTCTCCAGTTCTTAAATATGAATTTTCCCCAGAGTACTAAATTTGGCCATCTTCTCTGTCTATAGGTAGCCCCTTGACATTGAACAGATTGAGATAAACTGAAATAAACTCCAGACTTGAATGGATTCCTCTATGTGGAGGACCACAAATTCATATCATTAGTCTGTTAAACACTCCTTAATTAAAGACTCCAATTTTTAAATGCATCCCTACCTAGATGCCCCACTAACAGTTCAAGATCCTTGTATATAAAACAAAATTCCACATTCCTTCTCTCAAGCCTACATCTGTTGCCTCCTTCTGTTAAAGGCACCATTATCCTTCCAGACAAACCTCAGAGTCATCTTGTTCCTCAGATCTAGTCCGTTGCCACATGATGACAATGTTAATTTTATAGTATCTCCAGCACCCTTTCTTTCCTGCCCCTCGCCACCACTTCCTTCATTCCTTGAATTCACTTATACCATTCTTTCTCAATGGCATGCCCTTTTGCTAATATTTTTTATGCCCAAATTGTAGACATTTAAAAAATGAGTTCAAATTCCATACATTACAAGAAAGTTTCCCTGATCAGCCTTTTGCTGCCCCAGCCTAAAAATATTTATTATAAACATCATTAATTCTCGGTCTCTACCTAATCTCTACTTTTTATTATAACCATTTAAGAATATATGTATACCTAATATGAATATATACATAGTAGACTTTGAAGAAAACAGAAATATCTTCATTCTCTTCAGAAGCTCAGCAAATATTGATTGAGTTATAAATGAATTTATTAATGACTCATTATATAATTTTTTTTTTCAGAAAGCAAAGACATTCTATAGGTTCCAAAATAGCTTCATTTTACTTGCATTGTATAGGTGTGTGTTGTGTTTTTTTTTTTGCCTTTGTTTTGTCCTATGTATATTAGTAGCCTAATAGTATATTTTATTGATATTAGTTAATATCTATTAAATGTCCAGTAATACTGTGCTCAGTGCTTCTGATAAAGCAAAGAACTATAGGAAGAATGTGTGGTTTTCCATTTAAGCTAATTTCACAGTGAAGTGGAAAGGAGGATAGTGCATAACATGAGCATTTTTGCTTTCTTTGGCAGATGTGAGTGAACTTCATAAATTTCTATGTAGAGTGATATTTCTCCCTTCCAAAAAAAGTTAATAAATAAATAATAAAATAGTAAAATAACTGGTAAAAATAATGCAAATGGATAAATAGCTAATAACATAATAAAATAGAAAAGGGAAACATATAGGAAAACTTTTGAAACATTTTTCTTTTCAAGTTTTGTTTCATTTACATATATGTATTTGTGTCTGCACATACCAAGATACAAGGGGGATAGAGGGGAAAAAGTTGAATAAATTTGATAACAAAAAGTAAGCTGTCTATACCTTTTCCACGTTTATACCAGATGTCTTCAAGCCAGTAGTTCTGTCTTTCAATTTCAGCATAAAATAACTTACTGGAAGTCCAAAGTTGGATATATTGTCATCTGAATTGGCTAGTTAGATTAAGGCTGAAAACATGCCTAACTTTCAAGTAAGTAGTGAAGACAGAAGAGTAAGTTTCTGTAGAAAATATGTTTGGAAAATTGGAAAAGGACTAAAGGTAGCTACTTGAGAAAGTACCAAAAGTGATGAGAAAACCATGAAAAAGAGCGTGGGGAAATATTTTAGAAATTGTAGATAGCCAAATAATTTTATAGTGTGTATTAATATTAGTGTGAAATATAGATGAACCATAAGCCTTTAGTGGGGCTAAGATGAATGATTTACGATAACTCTCAAGCAGTTAAGCGTGGAACTTGAATTAAAAGTACTGTTAATTTTTTCTCAAAGCTGTAGCTGTAATTGTTGGGGATCCACAAAAGGAGAGGGCTTCTCTGTATTTCAGTTGAGGGGGTGATCAGACTTCACTGATGTGAACTCTGGTCTCCTGGTGAAACTGCGCGAATCTTGTCTGACCTCTATACCTCACAAGCTTTGGGATTTGGGCCAAGTCACTAAAATATGGACTTCTGTCATCTGCAAGTGGAAACTATTGCAATACATAATCTTATATAACTTCTAGTTCTAAACTTCTAATCTTGAAATGCCTGTGTCTTTATGTAGACTTTTATGTAAGAGTTACGGAAACGAATAAGAAAAATTGGTTGGGGTTCACTGTGAACAGGAATATTTCTTTTCACTTTCCTTGTTTACAAACAATCAGAGAGGCGAGAAGGCATTAACAGAATACGGTTGTGGTTTGGGGTTTAATGGGAAAGACCTCAGCACAGCATGAACTTTGTGAGTATCCAAATATATACCTGCAAAGCACAGGTTCAGAAGCCAAAATTCAGTTCTGATAATGATTTCTTCTAATTATTATGCAAAATCCAGATCTACTCTAGTTCCTAGAACAAGAGAGGCTCAAAGTAATATTTTGCAAAAGGGAATCTCTTTAGAATTCACCGGGACCCTGAAAGGATCTCTCCTCTCACGCCAACCATTCCAGAATATCATGGCTTCATTCCCTCAGTTGACCTGCCCAACAGTCTGACCTTCCATTTTCTTCTGTCTTCTAGTTTAGCAGATGAATTTAATCTTTATATTCCCAGATTGTATTTATTCATAGAGGAATTTAAGTAACAAACACTATGGTGTATAAAAGACCACCCCAGAGCATTGGTTCTGTAATCAGATAGGCCCAGGTTCATTTCCTGTTTCAGATTCTTCTAGAATGAAGGGATGTTAAAACCCTGGTCGGTGTGGCTCAGTTGGTTGAGTGTTGTCCAGTGTACCGAAAGGTCACTGGTTCGATTCCCAGTCAGGGCACATGCCCAGGTTGTGGGTTTGTTCCCTGTCTCTCACATCAATGTTTCTCTCTCTCTCTCTCCCTATCCTTTCCTCTCTCTCTCCAAATTCAATAAAAAATGTTTTTTAAAATCTTAAAATACACACACACACACACCGCTTTCCCCATAGGATTGTTGAGAAGATTAAATGACATGTGTATGTTCTTCGTAGCCCTTTAAAACAGAGGTCAGCAAGCTGATTCTATAAAGGACAAGAGAGTAAATATTTAGGCTTTGCTGGCCATGTGGTCCCTGTCACAATTATTTATCTCTGCTGTTGTACTTCTACAGCCGTAGCCATAGGCCATTCATAAGTAAAGGAGCTTGAGGAGGTAAAACTCCTGTTTTTCCTTTACTATCAGTACTTAACTTCTGACACCAAATGTGTGTGTGTGTGTGTGTGTGTGTGTGTGTGTGTGTGTGTGTGTTTTCCTCACCAAATAATTTACCAGCTGCATGTCCTTCAACTTAATTCCATTCTGACACTATAACCTGGAGGTAGCATCAGATCCCACCGATGAAGGATTCCATCCCACAAGATTGCTCCCACTTCAACTGACAATCACAAGTCTGGGCATCTGGTCCTTTTAAGCAACAAGCTATAAATTGAAGGTTTCCAGGACCTTCTCTTTGGGTCTCATAATAGGATGGCTCACAGAATTCAGAAGAACAGTTTACTTATTAGATTACCAGTTCATTATAAAAGGATATACAACCAGGGAACAGCCAGATGGAAAAGATGCATAAAGCAAGGTATGGAGAAAAGCACTCAGAACTTTCATGTCCTCTCTGGACACACTACCCTCCCGGCACCTCCATGTGTTCAACCTCCAGCCCCTTTCTCCTCCCCAGAGATCTGGGTGAGATGGAAAGTTCCAACCCTCTCATCACCTGGATGGTTCCCCTGGCAACCAAGCCCCATCCTGAAGGTACCCAGGAGCCCAGTGCCTCTGGTTATCTCATTAGCATACAGAAAGACACCTATCACTTTGGAGATTTCAGGGGTTTTTAGGAGCTGTGTGGCATGTTCCAATGAAACTTTAGTTATGGAAATTTGAATCTCATCTAGTATTCATGTATCCTAAAATATTCTTCTTTTGATTTTTATTCAACCATTTAATTATGTAAAGGCCATTCTTAGCTCGAGGGCTGGACAAAAACAGCAGCAGGTTGGATTTGGCCCACAAGCCATGGTTTTCAAGCTCTACTTTCAAGGGTCCTGAGTGTCTGGTGTTCTCCTCAGTGGTGGTTTAGCCTTGTCTGACCCTCCCAGGCCTGGCTCAGTGCGGGCCTCTCCTCCACAGCCTGAGCCTCCCCTGACCCATTTGTTCCTCTTCTCCTTAGTTTTCTCTCTGTTGGTTGCTGTGTGGCCATGCCTACACTTCTTGATTAATTTGTTCTTGATTAGGTTGGGTAAGGTTCTATCTCTTGCATTACAGAAATACACAGTATTTATCTGAGAATAGATCAAAACAAAATGGTTTATTTATAGGGTAAAAAGGAATTATATTTCTCTCTTAACTCCATTCATACCATCTATATAGTTCTCCCTTTACTTAGATGGGGGAAAATAAGACATTTTTGGGGGGGCTAGCAATCTGAATCTGTGCCAGTAACCTAATGTACATTCTTGTTAGCCTATAGTCTAGTCACTGCCCCTTCCTTAATTATCTGGTCTTGCAAGACCTGTTTACCTAAATACTCCCATTTTACAGAGGCCATAAACCATGAACAATACACAACCCCCAGATGGAGTTATCAGCACTGGCACCAGGCCAGGCCTTTAGGTGTGGTCTCATGGCCCCCATCCCAACACACGGGGCTTTTTGCAAAGCCCCTAAAGGTCTGGAAGTCCATCATATTTGGGGGACAAAGAAACCAAAAGGGTATAAAGAGAAAGCTTCCTCCATATTGGTTTGCTCAGGATTTGGAGAGAAGCAGTCTCCCCTGAGTCATTGTACTAGTACATGCGAAACATCCTACCTAATAATAGACAAATATGCAAATTGACCATACCTTCGCTATGCCCGCGATTGGCCAGGAGGCGCGGGGGGGCGGGATTCGGGGTGGCCGATTGGGCCAGCAGGACGCTGAGCTCACGTCACCAGCGGCGGCTCGAGCTCAGCGTCTGCACCATGGCTGTGCTGGGGCACAGAAGGAGCCTCTGGGGCAGCGAGCTCATGTCCCACCACGGACCATCAAAAGCGGGGGAGCTGGGTGCCTGTCTGCTCCGGCACCAGGCCTTTCAGAAGCCTTCGCCGCGCCGGAGGCTTCCGAAAGGCCTGGTGCACCAGCGGACAGGCACCCAGCTCCCCCGCGATCGAAAGCAAAAGCGTGGGAGCTGGGTGCCTGTCCACTCAGGCACCAGGCCTTTCAGAAGCCTTTGCCGCGCTGGAGGCTTCTGAAAGGCCTGGTGCACCAGTGATCAAAAGCAAAAGCGTGGGAGCTGGGTGCCTGTCCGCTCAGGCACCAGGCTTTCAGAAGCCTTTGCCGTGCCGGAGGCTTCTGAAAGGCCTGGTGCACCAGCGGACAGGCACCCAGCTCCCCCGTGATCGAAAGCGAAAGCGTGTAGGGGACCCTACACGTGCATGATTCAATCATGCACTGGGCCTCTAGTCTGAAAATAAATGGGGGTTTTCCTGTGTATCCAAGTACTCCTGTGTATTTTTTGGTCGCTTGGTAAATTCTGTAACAATTTCTTCTGTAATAATTATATTTTCAGTAAATATAGTGTTATAGTCTCTGGAAGGAACTATTACAGCACTATAACTATGATGGGAATTACCGAAGTAGCTGTAGGAAATAGTTTTATAGAGTTCAGGAACCAGATATTGAAACATTTATCTGATTTCCTCATGACCTCTCATAAGTGGTAATGCTATTTAATTTGAAGAGATGCCAACTGCATATATTCAAATTTTAGTGATTATGACACTCAAGCTTTAAAAACGTAGATATTTAGGATTTATAGTCTCAAAGGTTTTGCTCTTGCTCTTTATAACTAATTAGAGTTATAAAACATTCTGTACACATTTTGAAATAAAAACTGAGAATCACAAAATGCTAATTCTTAGAGGTAAGATCTCCATGCTATAGAGTATACTAAACTTTGCTGTTACCTCAAAGATGTCACAGAACTGGCCCCTAAGTCCAATGAAAAAGATTGTGGATCACATCCACCTTATTTTAAATGAAGAATTAATACAGTTTATTACACATTAGAGGCCCGGTGCATGAAATTTGTACACGGGGGAGGGGGGTGGTCCCCTCAGCCCAGCCTGCACCCTCTCCACTCAGGATCCCTCTCACAATCCTGGACCACTGGCTCCTAATCGCTCACCTGGCTGCCTGCCTGGTCACCCCTAATTGCCCCCCACTGCTGGCCTGATCGCCTCTCACTGCCTCTGATTGCCCTGAACTGCCCCCCCCCCCCCCGCCAGCCTAATCACCCCCAACTGTCCCCCTGCCAGCCTAGTTGCCCCCAACTGCACACCCCCGCCAGCCTGGTTGCCTCTTACTGCCCCCCTGCTGGCCTGGTCGCCCCCAACTGCGCCCCCTGCTGGCCTGGTCACCCCCAACTGCCCCCCCTCTGCTAGCCTGGTTGCCCCTCACGGCCCCCTCTCCAGCCTGGTTGCCCCATGCAGCCTGCTGTTCAGTCATTTGGTTGTCCCTTGGGCTGGCCCTGGGCAACTGGGCAGTCACCATCCAAGGCTCGCCTGCACCTTGGGCCGGCCCTGGGTGGCTGGGGGGCTGAGGAGTCTAGGCGCTGCCATCTTGTGTCCCTGGGTGCTGCCATCTTTGAGGGCATGATGGCCAATTAGTATATTCCCTCTTTATTAGATAGGATAATTTGTGTCTCATACTGTAGCTTTAGTGAGGAGGTTGTCATCAGGATAAGGAGGTATTCCTGGTGTGTTGGGTCCCTGGAGGTGAGGCTGCCGTCACTTTTAGAGTTAACATCTTTGTTTTGGGAGGGTTACCAGTGTTGTTACAAAATTTAGGATAAACACCCTTCTCTCTTCTTGAAGATAGAAGGAAGTGCCTTATACTTGCATGCATATGCAGTCCTTGGGAAGGTGAATGCTCTATTCTGTAATGTAAATTGGAGCCTGCTTTCTCTTGTCTGAGCTTTTTAAGAGAAGAAACTGCTTTCCAAAAGGCTATTTTATCAGGAGAGTTGCAACAGGCCAACTCCCACAAGGTATTACATAATCCTGAAAACCCCCAATCGGATCCTAGTCATGATTCAATAACCAAAGCCATGGGAATACATTACAGACTATTTTGATTGTTTTGCACGCCCTGAGAGCCTTCCTTTGGCTGTAGTATTGAAAAATAAAGCCAGAAGAATGTATCCTCCCTTTTCTTCAGCCCCCAGGTCTAGTCAGTAGCCAAGTCTTGTGGAGTGCCTCCCTGAAATACTTCTGGAATTGGTCTACTTTTTTCATTCTCCCAGGGTCACTCCTAGTCCAACCCACATCAGCCACCTATCCAACTCTGGCCCGTTTCTCAGTCTGTGTCCCAAATAATGTTTTAAAAATCCAATCTAACCTATTCACTTTCTCACTTCTTAGTCATTGCGTTGATTGCTCTTAGAATAGAGTTTACTTTGTCTAACATGGTTTACAGAGCCCCCGAATCCTGACCTCTGCCGGTCTCTTCTCTTACCACCGCCACCTTGTTCTCCTGACCCCGTGCTTCAGCCAGGCTGGCATTATTTCAGTTCCTAGAACATGACTAGGGCTGTCTTGGCCTCCGAGCCTGCTGTTTTCTCTGCAGCTCTCAGAGTCACAATTCAGCTCAGAATTTTCTTTCTTCTGGGACTGGGTTTGGAGCCTTGATTTGCTCTTGTAGAGTGCTTATGTGCCTGCCTTTCTCGTAGCACTGGTCACACCTTGGGACTGATGTGTATGAAATAGTTTCCTCGCTGCACTGGACACTCCATGAGGACAGGTGATATGCTTTACTCACTGCTCTGTCCCTGCATCTAGAAGAATGCCTGATACATAGTAGCCACCCATAAATATTTGTTGAATAGAATGAAAAGTGAACGAAGGAATGAAGTAGGAGGCAATCCAGGGTCTCAAAGACTCTGTGGGAGTGGAGATTATGAAAAGGAAGATGCAAATGGCATGAAGAATTCAACTATTAAGAGCCAAAAGATCCTTGAGGTTTAACTTTCAGCAGCTTATTGTTGAGTTTAGCAGGGAGGGTTTCAGTAACATAGTGGACACAAAAGCCAGAGAGTTGGAGACTTAGGAATAAATGTTATTTAAGGAAGTGAACACAGCACATAACATAAGTGTGACTATAAGGGGAGCCAAGATAATGGTAAAACTAGGGAGGAGTGATGGCCTGAAGGAGTCTGTCATTTGCTTGTCTTTTTTCTTAACTTAGTACTGGAAAGACTTGGGCATTCTCACCAGTTTATCTACTGCATTGTCTTGCTTTCCCTATATATCACAGGGGAAAGTTCTAGAAATATTTCCTACTGCAAAGTGAAATGAAACACTTTTAAAAGCCCAATTTATTTAATTTTTTTTTCAATTTTGGAAGAATTAAAATTTTTTAGATTTTCAGTCTGCCTAAAAAGTAAGCTGTGTTCTTGACATTTGTTTATGAACATGGTTGCTATAGTTTGTACTGGAGTATGCAAACTTTATCCTTACTAAGGCCCTTTGTTTTGAAGTTTTCAGTTCCTTTCAGCATGTTTTCAGTTCCTTTCAGCTACTCTTAAAAATCTGGACCTTGGAATTTCATCTTAAAACATTTATATCTCTTTTTTAAATTGATTTTAAAGAGACAAAGAAAGGCAGAGAGTGAGAGAAACATTGATTTGTTGTTACATTTACTTATACATTAATTAGTTGATTCTTATATGTGCCCAGTCCACTAACCAACTTAACTACCCAGCCAGGGTCTCTTATATATCTTTAACCACAGATTTTTGCATGACTAGGTGTTAGGTCTGACAATGATCATTGGATATATGGAGATTTAGTTCTTAGGTTACACACACACACACACACACACACACACACACACACACACCATTTCTAATTTAAGATCTGCTCTTGTAAAAAAGGCTTTGTGTGTCAGAGAGTACCTGTGGGGTGTTTTCCTCGGGTCATTTTACTTGTAGGAAAAAAAAGATTTTTGTGCTTAATTAGCTCTGAGAGTTGAAACGAAGAAGAGGCCCCTTATCTGAACAGTAAGGCATCTTGGTTATTAATATGAAGCCAATAGCTGGACCATTATTCTCACCACCGTAGTTAATCACTTACTAGTAAGAAGGAGAGAGCATTCAGTATATTTGGAGGCTGTTTAATCATCAACTTTGGGAATGGCAAATATTTCTCTGAATTTCTGAGAACACACAGGGCCACTGTTTGCCAAGCCTTTGCCACCAAATTTATTACAATAATTAATGTGTTTTTTCCTTAACAGGTTGCTCTCATTTTTATCACAAGCTATGTACTAAGTTGCAAGTGACCAAGTCATTTGTGAAGTTACCACTAGTGTTACATGTAAAAAACATCACTGGTTGGGTTGAGGAACCTGTTCTGTCTTCCTGGCAGGCAAACATAAGACAAACATAGGTTTCCAAGGTATCAGCACTGTGTGCATCTGTTTCACAGTGTAATTTCATCAGTTGAACAGATGAAGAATGCTAATTAGTTTGTTTATACATTTGTGATTTAATGAGACTAAACACTTAACTGATCTTGAAGTACGTACAACTTGTTTCCTGTTGCTGTTTTTAGTTTAATTAAAAACAGTGTTAGGCACATTTTCTGGAAGTTATAGAACTGTGTGATAGGGGAGAATCTCAAGGAAGGATGGGTAGTCAGTTGTATCCTGCCACAGTGAGAGAATAGGAAGATGAGAATTAAAATATTGAGTTTCATGGCATGAGTTGAAATCCATTGTTTGTTGTTTTTTTTTAAATTTCTTTATTGATTAAGGTGTCACATATTTGTCTCATCCCCCCCCATTCCCATCCCCTACCCCTCCCCACAGATGCCCCCACACCCCTGTTGTCCTTAACCATTGGTTAGGCTCGTATGCATGCACACAAGTCCCTTGGTTGATCTCTCCCCCTGACCCCCACCCTCTCCTACCCTCCCTCTGAGGCCCGACATGAGCGAGATCATGTGTCACTAGAAATACACTTATAAGAACCGAATGTGAGACGAGCAATAATAGTTATGCTGACAGGCAAATGAATCAGATTAAGCTAATGAAAAAACTTCATCATAAATGACATTATAGCAAATTCCTAAATCCAGTATTAAAGTTCTAATGTGCTCCAGAATAACTTATTTTAGGGAGTAGTTATATACCTTCATTACATTCAACCTATAATCAGAATTCTATTTTTTATTACTTTGCCTTTTATTTGAATACCCTCAAAAAATTCTAATGATTCTTCCTCTAATTTTTTCTTCTTGTGATTTGTTGTAGTTACATCAAAATATAACTGAAATCATGGCATTCAGTTACTAATGCCAAAATATAACTGAAATCATGGCATTCAGCTCTTCTTCCTGAAAAGTAATACAAAATAATGTTATGCTTATTATAAATCAATAATTATTTAATACCATCTAGAATAATCTCTTTTATTACTTTCGTGTTGTGCAAAACTGGATCTGCAGAGGTTGTTATATTTTGGGAGATGAGGAAGTAACTTGTCCTATAGTCAAGATGATATTTGGATTAAAATGCTTCAGTTAACTTGTTCAGCTTTGTACAACCAGGGGTCAGAAAACTATAGCTCTGTAGCAAATCTACAGCCTATTTTTGCAAATAAAGTTTTATTGAAGGACATCCATGTTGATTCATTTGCAGCTATGGCCTTCTTACAAAAATGACAGAACTGAGTCAGTGATAGAGACCTACTTTCTGGTCCTTTATAGAAAGGCCTGCTGACCACAGATCTAAACCCTACATGAGGATAGGAAGTAGTAAATAGTAGTAGAGTTATGCTGATATGCTTTAAAGCCTGAGAAACAAATATTTGTGGAACTGAGTCTTCCAAAGAATGCAGTTGAGAGCTTTAAATTTTTAGGTCTTTCAGAATCTAAGTAACCATTCCACCTACTGCCAAATTGCCTTTGAGACACTCAGTAGCCTGCTGAGATAGCTCCCTATTCTGTTCTGGCAGGATATGTTTTCTGCTCCTGAATATATAGGATCTTCCTTGTACCTTCTGAAAGATTCATAAATTACACATGATCACAGATTTGGGGTGTGACTTTAAATAATAGAGAGTACTGGCAGCTTCTTCTGGCTTGTCAGCATCCATCATCTTCACCTACTTAATATCCGTGAGACCCCAAAGGTTGTCAGATGGTGAATTTAGATTTCCTATTTGTTTCAGTTCAGAAAATGAATTGTCCATTGCTCTAAACTCATTAGATAAATCACCTGTGACAAATTAAAAGCTATTGCTTATGCATATTAAGAATATATAAAGACCATTAAGGCACATAGGAAAGAAAAGAACTGAACTCTAGTTCTAAAGACAGAAGTATAAGGCTCTATCCTGGATAATTCAAATACCACCAGCCAATGAACAGGAGAATTATGTTCTTGTTGACGCTTTAATATAAACTTCTAAGCCACCTTTAAAATAAACTAATCCTAGTTTCTAAATTAAGCCTTATTATTTAGAAACTAGTATAATTTGTGCTTGAGTTAATAGAAAATGCATTGGCTCTTGAGTGAGATGGACCTACATTTGAACTCGAGCTCCATCACTTTCTAGCATTTCAAACTAAAGTAAATGACCTAAACTTTCAAGCATCTGGCTCATTGGGAATAGGAATGTTTGTGCCATATGGTTGCTATGAGGATCAAACGACTCCTGTGAGGCTTAAATGTAAGTACAGAGTTCCCAGGCATATAGAAGGGGGTGAGTAAATATAGGTTCTTTTCCACTCTTTTTTGTGTTTTTTTGTTTTCTAAGAATGATGAACCCAGTTAATCAAGATCATTAGAATTGTTGATAAGCTGAACTTACAACCAGTGTTTCAGTTCTGAAAACATATATTCTATGTTTTAGATCTGAAAAAAATATGTACTTAGGCATCAAGTATATATATTTGGGTATGTTTTGGGAGACATTAGTTTATGCTACTCTGATTTATCAGAAATAATAGCATAGTGAGAATGTAATAGTATGAGCACTAATAAAACATACATTTAGATTTGGCTTCTGTCTTAAAACCATACTGTTCCACCAATGCGGAATCAAATTAGCCCAAAAGGGTTATAAAAATGGACACCAGTAGTTTGTGTTAATAAGGACACTTTGGAGAAAATTATGTTCCATTTGAAAAATATTAAAATATTAAAAGCAAGTATTTTACTAGTATACTAAAATGCACACATATTATAGATCTTTACCAAATGTTCCATCCATTTTATAATTGACATTCCCACCAGATTGTTTTTTTTTACTTGAAAAATGCAATATGACTATGTGGTCTTTGCTTTTTCACACCTGTCTTTTTCTGTTTTCATAAGTGTACTAAGTCACTAGCTCTCTGTTCTGACTTTCTATTGCCCATAGACACTCCCATCACCAGTGTCCTTGATCTGATCGAGGCTTCCATTTGTCAGAAGAGCAGCTTACCAGGACGAGATCCACAGCAGGGTGAGGCCACTGACACCATGTTCTGTACGAAGCTGAAGGATCTCAAGATCACAGGGGAGTGTCCTTTCTCCTTACTGGCACCAGGGCAGGTTCCTAAAGAGCCAGCAGAGGAGGTGGCGGGAAGCGCCGAGAGCTGCCCAGCCACCCTGCCCATCTGTCAGGACGCCCCTGAGAAGAAAGTGCAAGGAAGTCTCCCTCAAAGAAAGACCAGTCGGAGCCGAGTCTATCTTCACACTTTGGCAGAGAGCATTTGCAAACTGATTTTCCCCGAGGTGAGTGCTTGCCCTGTTCAGGATTTTACTGATGTTTTAAAAATTCTAAAATAATGGTTTTCTAAAGAAAATGTAAACACTTGCTTTCTCACTCTCAAGTCTCTGATAGATGTTTCCTGGAAACACAGAAAAGCATTCCTTTAAAGCAATCATCGTCTTAAATTGTGTTTCTCTTAGAATGTTTGACATCTTGAATTCTTTTCGAAAGGATCCTGCACTCTGACAAGCTTTTGAGCAACTGCTTAGTCCCTTAGCACCAGCTTCCTTATCTGTAAAATGGAAACAATATCAGTCTCTATGTTCAAGAGTTTTCATGTACATGAAATGAAGTGATCCTTACCTCTTCCCATACCATAAATGACCAGTAGTTGTCAACTATTATTTTCAAATCAAGTTCCTTGAAGAATAGCTCCTTCTCTGTCATGTTTTCTTCTTCTAAATCCAAAGAGTAAGATGTATCCCCTGATAATTTGTTGAGGTGGGGAAATCTCCCTTTTCCTGCTGTGTCTGAGTCTGAAATCTCTGCTCAGGCCAGGCTTGACCTGGTCCTTTGTGTCAGAGTTGTTAGTTCAGACACTTCTTGAAATAGCATTGTGAGCTGCATAGCCTAATATCATTTTGAGATATGGAGCATCTTCTGTTAATCTGCCGGTGACAGGACACTGGGAATAGAGCATATACCTCATTAGGTCAAATATCTTAGGAATAGAAGAGGCATGTAGAGAGCTCCTCGCCCCCTGCAGGGCTAAAGAGAATAGCAGCTGAAAGTCTCCGTGATATCTTCTTCCCTCCATCTGTGTTCAGTTTTATAGAAACTCACATAACCTATGAGATCCGACATGGATAGAATTAGACTCCAGCTATCATAATCCACTGGTAATTTTTAATCGACTCAACACCAAAGCATTGAAGAACCACATACTTGCTGACTTTTAGGAGTAAAAGGAATTTCAGAGGTAATCCCCAAGGACTAGGGGAGCTGAGTAACTTAATCGAAGTCACACAGCTTTTGAAGGCTAGAGCAATTTCTGCTGTCAAACAATATGGGCTCCCATGAGTGAGAAAGAAGATACCTGAATTGAAGCTTGAGTTAGAATTAGCTGAAAATTGAAGGGACTAATTTTGAATATAATATCATCACAAAAAATACTTTGGTTAATAGCCTTTGAAATAGAAATATTTAATTTTCTTATCCTACTCTAGTCACCAGACAGCCAGCTTTGGCCAGGATGAGGGATGTAGCCCTTGTCAGGGAGTTGGTTGGCATCCCAGTCTGGGGAGTGGTTGGTACTCTCATTTCCAAGGACAGAGTGAGGTGCCCAGAGGGGAACAGATGGGGATGATGGGGATGACGGGGAAGCCGGAGAGCCTCCATGCTTCTCCTGAGTCTTGTCATTGCCACGTTGGCTTCATTATTTTGTCTGATAGATTTTGAATTCCTAAAGTAGAAGTCACCCACATGCTAAAACATTCCAAATATCAATATAAATGATATTTTACTGTACTCTTTGTCTTTGTTTAGAATAATCTCTGTTGTTGGTGAACTCATAGAAGTAGTCATTAAGATTGGACAGTACTGTCAGGTAGTAGATGGAAAGGCAAGGCTATAAGAATTCTAAGGGGCAGAAGGGGTACAGTTGGTATTATTCACTAGAACTCCTCTATGACAATTGAGGTCATTTGCCTTATAACAGTAAATGGCCTAATGTTGGATTCATTTGGACTGAGTAATAATAATCTAGACTATTCCATCAACTGCCCAAACATCTGCATGTCTTTAATTAAATAGCTTTTTTTTTTTTAATTTTTAAAGCAGACATTTAATTCTTCTACTGTTTGGATAACAATTCTATCTGTTATCCAAAGGAAGAGATTCAAAATACCATTGGACAGACTATAGTTCTCATTTTAGATAATCAGACTTCATCACCCAATTTGTTTTTATGGCTGGAGTAAGTATTAAAATCCATGGACCTGCCAGCCTTTCTTTCATCCTGAGGCAGACATATCCTCCCTCTCTTTATCGGACCAGTCAGAGAAGCTATTCTACATTGTACATTTAAGTTTTCTTTTATTTCTTTTCAGCACTTGCATTTTTTCCTAATAAATTCCAAATCTTTCCGAAGCTCTATAATGAAAGTTCCTTTCATGACTTATTTTATTAAAACAGAAGCTTGGTCTATTTTGCTGAACTTCACTGCCTCCCTTAACCAGTGGAAACTCTAAGTGAGATATAAATAGTGCTTAAGGAGAAAGGAATTTCCCAACTTGGAACAGAGCCAGAAAATTCTTCACTTTCCTCTGGGTAAACTACAGAAAGAACCAGCGGTTATGTATACCCATGTAGATACATATGATTTTTACATGCTCTGCAAAAAAAATTTGGCAGTTCTGTTTATCAATGCTCTCCTTCCCCTTATTAACCAGAGACAACACGCTCTTAAGAAAGGTTGAGAGTCAAGTATTTAAAAAGTATATCTTGAAGTATATCTTTAATATATCTTGAAGTATAGGAAAATTCATGAAATCAATAAAAGAGAGTGAAATTATACGTGTTTGGTGAAGATAATTAGTTCAAAGCAAGGAAATAGTACAAATTAGGGGAAATCCAAGATTTGTTTCAAATCAGTGATCAACTGATCTTGGTAACAGATTGGATGAAAGGGATAAAAGAAAGGGAGAGACAGATAATGCTAGAGTTTTCTAGACCTGGGGGGGTAAATGATACATGAAACACAAATATGCATGTGGAGTTAAGGGCGGGGAGTCACTGGCATGGCTGGGTGTGGAATTTGTGACCAGAACAGGGGTTGGCTTGGCTTGAGCCACACTGACATATTGGTAGCACATCCAAAGGGGTTTCCTGACCCAGAGGAAGTGATACCTAGAATTCCTTCATGGAAGACCTGACTTTGCCAAACTGGAGTCTTCTATTTGTATTCCAACTCACCTTGACCTTGGTCTGTGGCTGAGCTCATTGTTTCTTCCCAAGTTTGAAAAACCCATGGAAAAACCAGTCCCACTTTGCAAAGTGTAAATTCATGACACTTATCATTACAGTGATAACATAGCCGCTTCTTCACAAGAAACTTTCAGGGAGAAGGATTAAAACATACGGTCAAGTAAATTATTTAAGGGAATGTTTACAACTTTTCTTTTCAATTTTCAGTTTGAGCGGCTGAACTTTGCACTTCAGAGGACACTGGCAAAACACAAAATCAAAGAAAGCAGGTAAATTGAGCTGTTTTCATTTGTGTGAACTTCTTATTACCATCTCTGAGGCCACTACTAATAGCCAACACTTGCTGAAAGTATCAGCGTATTTTAAATAACTACCCTATGCCAAAAACTGAACTGTTTTAGCTGGTACTAATCCGAAAATAAGTGCATTTTCACATGTTATGCATCACTAAGCTCAAGTTTATGTAAAATGTTTAGGATTTTCTAGGGGTTTAGGAATAGGCAGAACTGAGTTTCCAAGCTGGGTTTTTCAGAGCCCATGATTTTAATGTTGTTGCTATATACTGCTGCTTTGAACAAGCTCCCATAGGCCTCTTCTTTCATAATAAGGGTAACTTCTAAAATACTTAACAGGTCAGGCATGGATGCCAAACACTCAGTGCACACTCCTTGGCTGAAGAATACTGCTAAAAGGTTCAAGCAGGGTTCCTGTGCCCCCTCTGTCCCCACTTCTCTCTCCCTGCAGATTAGACTTTAGGTGCTGCATCAGGAGGAAATGAAATGGAAGAAGGATGGGGGCGGGGTGTGTGTGGGGGAGGAGTGGATTCAGGGGCCTTGGGGCAGCAGCTATTAATCCTTAGGGAAATTTTCAGTATTTTTATAACTAGTATGGTTATTCTGGTGTGCACTGGCTAAATATCAGTTCTGTTTATACTTTTTTTCTTGTACTGTGTCTTTGAAATTTTATTGAAGCTAGCTTTCTGTAGAGGCTTAATCTATAATAAGCTAGCTTTCTGTAGAGGCTTAATAGATAAGATGATTTAAAAAAATAATCTGATTTATATAGTTAATTTTTCAACTATATCTTGGCGCAGTCACTGCTGGTGGATAATTTGACTTGGCCTTTTTTTCGATCCCCTGAAATGCCAAGGATTATTCAATCTGCCAATGGTAGAATAAATACTTGAGTTCAAATTTACAGAGTTGAACATTGAAATTTTGCAAACCCATACCATTGTCAGAGATATTTTATAACTTCATTCATCTCCCTGCTACTCATGAGTGAATAATCTGTCCTGTGGATTATCTGCGCTTAATTTTCCTTGCTGACTAACTGGTCCCAGACTGAAGGCAGCAGGCTGCCAAGAAGAGGTCCCAGACGGGTCCGAGGAGAGAGAGTGAATCCGTGTGTCTGACAGAAGCTTTGTTTACAGGAGCGATATGCAAAGTATTCCAGAGCCCCTGACCTTGATTCTCAGTCAGGCAGATAAGATAGCCACAAGTCATCCTAGCTGTGCTACTGTGTCTGTCTGCCTAAGTCCTTGGCAGCCAGTTTACACAAAATTTATTCTCAGTGCTTTGTGTTCTGAATGTTCCTAAGCTGGAGGCAGACATTCCTTCAGGATGTGTTCCCAGCAGCGAATCTCTTTTAAAGATCTCAAAACTAAAAAAAAAAAAAAAAATTAAACAAAAATAAATATTTTATTTGCAAATCTTGAAAAATCTTTAACCACTTGCCTGCCTTTTTATAGAGCTGATCATACTTTTAAATTGTCCTAGTGGTAATTATCCAGTTGTTGAAATAAGATGACCCCCCTCCCCTTTTTTAACAAGAGTGCCTGTTGATATGCCAAATGCCTTCTCTCTGCTTTGCCTTTTAAAATTGTTGCATATGCTCTTTGTGTCTGGGTCTCCCACCACCACCACCACCATCTTTTTGGCAAGGCAACTGCTGTTTCTGCTGCTCTCATTTTGCCAACTGCTGAACACACCTGACTCCCTCCCTTTGGCAGACTGCTTCTTCTCTTATGTGACTTGAAAAGCAAAACACCAATATATTAAATAATAAACTGTCCCTCGATGGAGTCCTGGAGCTCCCTACCCACCACCATCTATTTTTTAAGTGAAAGAGTTTTAGTAGCACCATTCTGATATCTCCCTGGGTTGGTTGCACATAGAGCTTTTGTTTTGTTAATTTCTCTAGGACCTGTTGTTCACATCATCATATATGAACTCATGGCTGGTGTGTGTGTATAGCACACCTTCAAGCTTATACCTCCTTTTTGAAGATAAAGAGAGGGGACTTATTTTGAATTGCACTATCTGCTGTTTGGACTCACTTTGCTCATATCTCATATCATGGGTGCTGGGAATTGGCAGCATTATAGTTCTCTGAGCAGATTTGCTCTCATTCTTTAGAAAAAAAAAGTGCTTAAATTACAAAAAGGGAACCAATTAAAGGCTGATTAATACAAAACAATATATATCAAGGGGTTTGATGATGAAAAACTAGACTTTGGGTGGTGAACACACAATAGAGTATACAGATGTTGTATTATAAAGGAGTACCATATATGACAGTTTTTGGGGGTCTCTAAAGTCAAACTAGATAATACCAGTTCGTGTTCTTCAACCTGTTAAAATAAGAAAATCTTTCCACCTAGTATTTTAAATAATTATAAGCAATATACCTTTATGTGACAAAATAGTGGACTGAGCAATTTTCCTTCTTGAAAATATTCCCTTTTGAAACTTCTCTACATGTGTCATGTTCTTTGAAATCTATTAAAAATTTTAGATTCATGCCTGTTTGTAAACTTGGCTTGTCTAATGACATACTGAACCACAAACAGAACTTGGGTGCCTTTTAATATGCTTCTGTAGTTTGGCAAATTTGCTCATGATCCGTCATCACTATCAGAAATCATCAACAAAAAATTAGGCATACATGAGTCAGCAAGTTGTCCAGTTGAATCACAAGAGCCTTCTATTAATCAAAATGTATGCTATTATCAACTTCTATGCTACAGGAACCAGTGCAGTAATTGAATAAAGAATAGATTAGTTACTCATTTTTATACAGGATCAAGGATAACACTTAATGTAAAGATGTCTGAGAGTTAAATATACAGGCTTTACTGTATGTTTATAAAGTAAATATACAAAATTTACTGTATATTCACTTTAGAAAGAAATAGTGATACTTAAGAGTGAAATCCATCAGTACGTAGGTTTTTCTTCTTGTGGGTCATTTCATATTCCTGGTTCCCTGCCAGTGTAGACCTCTATAGTATTAGCTTAAGTCAGTGGTCGGCAAACAGAGCGGCAAACCGTGGCTCATGAGCTGCGGTTTGCCGACCACTAGCTTAAGTGAAGTTCAGTTAAAAGGCAAGTACTTCATAAAAAATGATGAAGCACTCCATATTCAGATATATTTGGGGGTTTCCAACATCGCTTTGGGTTGTGCATGTCACTGCTCCTTTTCTGTAAACTTGATAGTCAAGACTTGTCTCTCCAGAAAAAGTTACTTAAATTATTTGTCATGATTTTTGTCTGTTATAATCTGAACTTTTGACATTCACATGTCAGTTTATAATTTAAGATATTGAAATATTTTCAGAAAAACTGTGGAAAGAGAAGACTTTGAAAAAATAATTGCAGATGAAGCGCTTGCAGCAGGTAATAGAATTATTTCATGTTAATTGTCTAGTATATGTAATTAGGAATTAATTACGCTTATAGAACTAATGTTTTATCTGTAAACTAATGTTTTCTATTAGTAAAAAAAATTTACCTGTAGAACTAACATTTTCTCCTAAAATAGTTATTTTTATTAGCTGGTAAATTCCAGTGTGAATTATTCAATCTATGTATTGTATTAACATAAAGAATAACTCTTTGTCATACTATATATTTTTGTTTGACCTTAAACATTTCCTCTTCTTTTATTTAAATTTATCTTCATTGTTGAAAGTATTACAGATGTCCCCCTTTTTCCTCCCCATTGACCCCCCTCCACCTCCAACCTTCCCACCCTCCCACCCCCAGGACTCATTTCCTCTTTGAAAAATGTTCATTTGCTGAGAACTAGATAAGGCTGCATGTGAAGCTGACTCATATACATGTATATGCTTTGGTCTTAAAGTTAACTACGTGTTCCTTATTTATGCATAAAAAATCCTACTCCACAAAGCAAAATAAAGAATTTTTAAAAAGTTTGAAACAATCATGGGGAAAGGTGTTAACAGTGTTCTCATATCAATAATTAGTTTAGAAAAAAAAAGTAGATGAGTAACTTTGTCCTACTACTACCCTTTTCAAAGTTTGAGTACATGGACCAACAAGTTAAATTTTTCTGAACGTACAAAATGTTAAGATTTTAATAATAACAATGATGATGGTGGTGATTATGGCTGACTTATTATAGTGAATCCTTCTTAGAAGCCAGGGACTATTCTAAACGCCATTCCCACACATCATGACAGTGGCATAAAGAAGGCACCATTGTTCTTCCTGAGTTACAGGTGGAAAGGAACGTGGTACACAGACTTGAAAGAATAAAGGAGATTCTGGAAGAAGTTGTAGGAAGTGACTAATATATTCCAAACACATATTTATTAGAGTAACACTAACAAGAAGGCTGCTATACCCAGAAAAAAAATACTTTGTGTCATCTCTAAAGAAAAATGACAACATTTAGTTTCATAGCCAGTGATTTCAAATTAATTCCTGTGTCTGAAGCTTACACTCCTGGAGACCCTGCAAGGTGGACAGTACCCTTTCCTCAGGATGGACTGGTTTTGAGTTACCAGGGTGGGACAGCTTTTTCCGAAATGGACCTGATCCTGCAATTTCTATTGCCCTTTTCTAGCTAAGATTAGGGGGATAAAATGTTGTATATTATATTCAATTGACCATTCTTTTTTGAAAAGAAAATATTTTTTTATTGATTTCAAAGAGGAAGGAGAGGGAGAGAGAGATAGAAACATCAATAATGGAAGAGAATCATTGATCAGCTGCCTCCCGCACTCTCCCTACTGGGGATCGAGCCTGCAACCCAGGCATGTGCCCTGACCAGGAATCAAACCATGACCACCCATGGTTCATAGGTCAACGCTCAGCCACTGAGCTACGTTGGCCGGGTGATCATTCTTTTTTAAAGAAATGATTTGGGATTTTTAGTTAGAATTACCAGAATTTTAGTAACTCATCTATATAGATAATTAGAATACAGATGGTTAGTTTGGGTTGGCATTCTTACTACCAGAAATAAAAGGAATGAAATCATCAAATAAAACAATGTTTACAATAGTTGTAACAGCACAGTTCTACCACGCTGGCCTATTTGACATGACAGGAAATGTGTTATCTGCTTTCAGGAGTTCCAGTGGAGAGCATCAAAGCATCTCTCGGTGAAGAGATTTTTAAAATATGTTATGAGGAAGATGAACACATCCTGGGTGTGGTGGGAGGAACCCTCAAAGATTTTTTAAATAGCTTCAGCACCCTTCTGAAACAGAGCAGCCACTGCCAAGAAGCAGAGAAGAAAGGCAGGCGGGAGGCTGCCTCCATTCTCTGTCTGGATAAGGACCATGATGTCTTAAACGTTTACTATTTCTTTCCGAAGAAGATCACATCCCTGATTCTTCCGGGCATCATCAAGGCAGCTGCTCACATCCTGTATGAAACCGAAGTGGAAGTGTCATTAATGCCTTCCTGCTTCCATAACGATGGCAGTGAGTTTGTTAATCAGCCCTATCTGTTATACTCCGTTCATGTCACAAGCACCAAACCATCCCTGTCCCCAGGCAAACCCCAGTCCTCACTGGTCATTCCTGCTTCTCTCTTCTGTAAGACATTCCCGTTCCATTTCATGTTTGACAAAGACATGACAATTCTGCAATTTGGCAATGGCATCAGGAGGCTGATTAACAGGCGAGACTTTCAAGGAAAACCGAATTTTGAAGAGTACTTTGATATTCTCACTCCAAAAGTCAATCAGACGTTTAGCGGAATCATGACTATGTTGAATTTGCAATTTGTGGTCCGAGTGAGGAGATGGGACAACTCTGTGAAGAAATCTTCAAGGGTAAGAGAAACATAATAGTATTTTGAATATGAAATCAATTATTCCATATTTAAGAACCAGAAACAAAAAATGGTACAAATGCAAATGCATCACTTCAAATGTTTTCTTAAAACATTTAATTTAAAAACAATCCTAAAATACTTCTAAGGCTGGAATAAATTTAAAACAAGGTCCTTTCTGCATGTGATTCTTCTCTACTTGGCCCTTACTTCACAAATATTCATTGAATGCAGTGTACCTTTTAAAATCTTTATGACATATTTTACAACTGAATTATAAAAATATTTATGTAAAATATGTTTTCAATCATCATCAGACAGTTGACTTAATTTGGAATAAGAGGTCTTTTTCTATAACAAACAAACAAAACTACTTTTTTTTTCTTATAGGAGCCAACTAAATAGATTTTTTACTCAATATTCAATAAGTGGAAAAAATCAATAAATTTTGACTAGTTGTTAAAGGATGTGGGGAGAAATGTTCTGTCACCTCCTGGTAGAGAAATTTGGTAATTATTTGCTCTTAGGTTACAAAGTTTGCTAAGTCATAGTCAATAGTACAGCAAAGCTAATAGAGAGGCTTATGATGCATATCAATTTTAGTCATGTATAACCCCAGCAGACACACTGTTCCCCAAAATTAAAACAGCTTTATTGCTTTTTATCATAAAAATTGCATAGCTAAATATTTAAAAATTTGGTAGTAATTAAAGATGTCCATTGTAGCAACAACAAAAAAAATCAATGACATTAGTTATTAAGCATGCTATAATTCAGAGTATGCTTGTACAGGGAAAAATTTTGTGCCTGTAAAAATAAAGAAACATGAGGGTTATACATTTTTGTTTTAAACAAAAAATAATACTATTTATAACTTTTTTTTTTTCACTGAACAATGTATTTTGGGCACCCTGCCATGTCATTAGCTATAGGTCTGTTTCACTTTTCAAAGGCTGTGTCGTATTCATTGTAAGGTTGTCCTCTATGTAATCATCTGCTCTGAAAAGGACATTTGGATTGCTTTTGGCTCTGCCGCAGTGAGCAACACACATGTACATATTTGTCCACACTCATCCAAGTAAATCTCGTGATCCAGGATGATCACTTGAAGCCTCACCTCCCTCAAGGCTCCGTTGGCACAATCGTTTCTGCTGGCTGCTCCTATCAAAAGGGAGTAGGCACATGCCACTTACTGAGGAGGCCTTGAAGGAAGCATTGTTTGCACTGCTTATTGAAAAGTATGATCTATGTGTAAAGTATACTTTTCAAATAGCTGCACACATTTTAGAACTCATAGTAAATTGGAACTATAAGAAAACATACTGTTCTTGGTCAGCAGGTAGGAAAAAAAAAGTTCAGTACAAAGGGATTATCACTATACTTCCTCTCCTTTTGTCTCCAGAAAACATTGGAAACTTGAATAAATCACATCAATTGGTTCTCCTTTGCTTCACAGGTTATGGACCTCAAAGGCCAAATGCTCTACATCATTGAATCCAATGCGATCTTGTTCTTGGGGTCACCCTGTGTGGACAGATTAGAAGATTTTACAGGACGAGGGCTCTACCTCTCAGACATCCCAATTCACAATGCGCTGAGGGATGTGGTCTTGATAGGAGAACAGGCCAGAGCTCAAGATGGCCTGAAGAAGAGGCTGGGAAAACTGAAGGCCACGCTGGAGCAAGCCCACCAAGCCCTGGAGGAGGAGAAGAAGAAGACAGTTGATCTCCTGTGCTCTATATTTCCCTCCGAGGTGGCGCAGCAGCTGTGGCAAGGGCAGGTCGTGCAAGCCAAGAAGTTCAGTAACGTCACCATGCTTTTCTCAGACATTGTTGGGTTCACTGCCATCTGCTCCCAGTGCTCGCCGCTGCAGGTCATCACCATGCTCAATGCGCTCTACACCCGGTTTGACCAGCAGTGCGGAGAGCTGGATGTCTACAAGGTAGGGGTGGAGCTGGACGGTGCCCATTTTCCAGGCAAAAGTCACTGAGAACAAGCACTGTAACTAGGATCTGAGTTATAATGCAAACGAAAGGCTGTCCCTGTGGGGCCATCCTGGGAGCCACATCCTGGGAGTAGGCATTGTGCATTAATCACCTGGGTGTTTGCCAGCCAGAAATAGCTCTGAATTTGCTCAGAAAAAGAGATGATTCCATGAGAAATCTGCCACATTGTCTTCTTAAGGAATAAGCATAGAGTGGGGGATGATAGATGGAGTGGAGGATGGGGTGTAGGACCCATGAGCAGGTGAAGTTTAGAAGTCATTGAACATGACACTTTACTGTGGGAACTGAGTGGAGTTGTTAAGCATGGTATAATTCAGAGTATCTCTTGTACAGGGAAAGTTTATCCTTTGTACCTGTAAAAGTAAAGAAACATGAGGATTATACAAATCGTATTTAAGTAGATTAATTCAATTCAGAGTTCACATGATACTTTTTATGGCCAGTTAGCAGAAACTCAAATTACCTACTTAAGGCTTTATTGTAGAGCGGCCGAGGGCAGAGATACCTAAATAAGAGAGACCTGTCTTCAAATCTTGTCTCTACCTGACGTGTTTCATTTGTGAAACAGAGAAAATATTATCTACCCAAAGAGTTTATATGAATGATAACATACATATGTCCTGTAAGCTTTATGAGCAGGATTGTTATAAATATTATGGTAAATAATGTCTGTTATTCATCAGGCAGCAGGATTTTGGGGGTGCCTAGGATGTATCGGCATCATTCAGGCACTGGGGACGCACAGTGATTGTCCCCAACATGTAATCAGCTACTTTTAAAATGTAACTATTGTCAAATGAAAGAACTAATGAAGAGATTTCATGTTCTTAATTTAGAAGTAAAACTATATATATTTTTTTACTGATATACGTATTTTGCATTGTTTTAGACATTATCATTAAGCACAGAGCATGCCTCTCATTTGTGTGGTTTGAAATCATCTCTTAATTTGCCACACAACAATCTGGCATTTCAGAACTTAACCCAATACAAAATAGATAAATGATTAAGGAGAAACAAAAATTATTTGTGGGAATATACAAGACCCTGCTTTTTTTTTTTTCTTCAATCTAGATGCCAGAAGTAAAAACAAAATGAGAAAATAAAAAAAACTTCCTTTAAAAACTCTAACAGGAAATTCCAGACAGAGCTATGATCCCTTGGGACAAAAATAAGCTCATGGATAATTACAGATAAAATAATTGGCTTTGGTTAGGTTAAGCTTGATGGCCTCTTGTGGAATCTGCTGTACTTTTTTGTAGACAGTTTCTATCTTGAGAATGTCTCCTCTCTCAGCAGAATTGTGAGAAGGAAGGCTTGCTGCTCTTGGCAAACTACTGAGATTGATGTCAGAAGAAGTAGTCCTCTTCTTCAACTTGTTGAAACTTGACAAAATTGGTTATTTTTGTCAAGTATTTAGAATCTAGCCTCTTTCCTACCAGGATGGTAGCCACAGAGTTCCCTGACTCACCCAACTGCAGCCTAAGCTAGTCAGTCACCTTCTTTCCTGTCCTTATGCCCACCTTCTCTCCACTCTGATTTCTCATGAAAATACCTAGAGGTAGCTGTAAATAAGTAAGGAGGGTCTTAACCACTGAATACATCTCAGAGACACAGAATGTATAATCATAGGCCGACCTATGAGTGTCATGGCTTCCAAGGAATAGTCAAGTTTATTAATTCAGGGATCTGATCATGCCGGGACTTTATTTAATTTCATTTTCCGTCATTCCATCTTTTGGTGTTAGTATTTATTTATCTATTGTTTTAGCAAATATCTACTGGTTATCCAGCATTTTCCAGCATGGGTGGGCAAAATCCCTGTGAGAAGAGTTGACACGTGTGTGTGTGTGTGGGGGGGGGGGTACTGGCAAATACTAGGTTTCAATATGACATACTAAGGCCCCATTTCACGCAAGTCTGGACCAGGTGTTACAATAGCACAGAGAATGGGCACCTAACTCCAAGTAGCAACACTTTTTTGAACACCTGTGATATGTTAGCCTTTCTGTTAAGCACTTCATATATAGTCACTACTGAGGCAAAGCTTATGGGAGGCATTGCTGCCTGGTTCATTCATTGGTGAATATACTGGGCACTGATAGGAATTAATAAAATAGACAGAGTCAGAGAACTTACATTCTACTGGGGGGGGGGGAGAAAGAGAATAAACACATAAGTAAATATATAGTATTTGATGTGGTGTAATATTGTGGGAGGAAAATAAAGCAGGTTAAGGGGGAGAGGGTAAGAAATGATTGCTGTTTCATAGAGGGTGGCCTTTCTCATAAAGAGATGTTTTGGAGGGGCTGAAGGAAATGAGGGACAAACCAAATGGTTATCTGCAGAAAGATTATTCCAGGCAAAAGGATAGCAAGTGGGAGCCTGTTTGGTATGTTTGAGAGAAAACAGGAGAGGCCATTGGCATTGAGACAAAGTGCGCAACAGGGAGAATGAACAGGTAGTGTCAGGAGTTAGCAGAAAAGGAGGCCAAGAAGAAACTTGGGCACTTTATAAGGGTTTGAGCATTTATTTTGAGTAAACGTTTACAACTCTTTTTCCTTTCCTCACCTCCATTTCTCCACACTGGAAGCTTTGGATAAGAAGAATGAGATGATCTGATAAGTTACAATAAATATTTAAAAAGAAAAATGTGATTATTACAATTTGGTGGGTTTAAATTAATTGTTATCTTTTTGTAGCCAGTATCATAGACAAAGAACACTAAGATTGTTACTATATGTTTCTTAATTTCTGCTGTAAATTATATGCTATAATTCTTCCTGAGCTTTTTATTTGTAATGTGGAAAATCTGTTATGTGTAGGTGGAGACCATTGGCGATGCATATTGTGTGGCTGGGGGATTACACAAAGAAAGTGATACCCATGCTGTTCAGATAGCACTGATGGCCCTCAAGATGATGGAGCTCTCTGATGAAGTCATGTCTCCCCATGGAGAACCTATCAAGGTAAACTAGATCATATGTTGTCCAGGAAATGAGAATAAATGCTTATTAGTTAGTTATCAAAAGAGTGGTGTGCCCAGCCTGTGTGGCTCAGTGTTTGAGTGTCGACCTATGAATCAGGAGGTCACGGTTCAATTCCTGTTTAGGACACATGCCCAGGTTGCAGGGAGTATGCAGTAGGGGGCATACAGAAGGCAGCTGATCAATGATTCTCTCCATCATTGATGTTTCCATCCCTCTCTCATCCCTTCCTCTCTGACATTAATAATATATATCAATAATATATATATACTAGAGGCCCAGTGCACGAAATTCGTGCACGGGGCGGGGGGTGTGTGTGTCCCTCAGCCCAGCCTGAACCCTCCAATCTGGGATACCTCAAGGGATGTCTGGCTGCCCGTTTAGGCCCTATCCCAGTAGGATCAGGCCTAAACGCGCAGTCGGACATCCCTCTCACAATCTGGGACTGCTGGCTCTCAACTGCTTGCCTGCCTGCCTTCCTGATTGCCCCTAACCACTTCTGCCTGCCAGCCTGATCACCCCCTAACCACTCCCATGCCAGCCTGATTGATGCCTAACTGCTCCCTTGCAGGCCTGGGCACCCCTAACTGCCCTCCCCTGCAGGCCTGGTCCCCTTAACTGCCCTCCCCTGCAGGCCTGGTCCCCCCAACTGCTCTTCCCTACAGGCCTGGGTCCCCCACCCAACTGCCCTTCCCTGCAGGCCCGGTTGCCCCCAACTTCCCTCCTCTGCCAGCCTGGTCATCCCTAACTGTCCTCCCCTGCAGGCTTGATCACCACCAACTGCCCTCCCTTGCAGGCCTGATCCCCTCCTAACTTCCCTCCCCTGCTGGCCTGATCGCCCACAACTGCCCTCCCTTGCAGACCTGGTCCCTCCCAACTGCCCTCCCCTGCTGGCCATCTTGTGGTGGCTATCTTGTGTCCACATGGGGGCAGCCATCTTGTGCGTTGGAGTGATAGTCAATTTACATATTACTCTTTTATTAGATAGAATATTTTCTTTTCTGTTCTGTTCTTTTCTTTGAAGAATGGTGTATCAGTTGGGGTTTAGTTGCAGAGAGCAAACTCTCACTTGTTTAAGCAGGAAAACATTTACTACATGGTATGGAATCCCAGAATCATTGAGAGGACCAAAGAAGCCATTTATAAGTTGAGCTTTTTAAAAATGGGTCCTAAAGCCACATTTCAGAGCCACTGCTTTTTCCTCCATCGGGAAGCTGGCTCCAGAACTATACCACCGTAGCCAGTCTGGAAAAGGTTGTGTTCTGAAAGCTGCTGCCTCTGCTGCTGGCTACAGAACACAACTGCACGCCCCTCCTCTAATCTGGATCAGCAACGTGGAATTCCTGCATCCTGGCCCTCACAAAAGGAGCGCCTGGGAACTGGGCTCTCCACTAAGCATGCCACAGAAAACCCAAAGCTTCCCCACTTGTAAGCATCCCAAGTGCAGTCCCAGCAGAAATCCTGGCTTCCAAATCTCATGCACGTGGCTCTGAGTCACCGGACCTGAATGCATCTAGGTGCTGCCAGGGAGTTTGGAATATGCAATGTTTAGTGTTCCAGTAATTGCAGGGAAGGACATCACAGTAGAATGAATGTTGACTGTTAATCCACCAATGTTTTCCAAGACACATAAAATTCTAAAATGTCTAGATCAATCAGACTCCAGAATAATATTTTATTGCACATGAAAAAATAAAATTAACACACTAGGCATTGGTTTAATAGACAGAACATGACCAGGTTACGTTTATTTGTAGCACTGTAGTCAATCTGGCACTCAATTTTTATCGAATAGGCCTCAATTGATGACTCAGAAGTGGGCCTTTGAAGGGACATAGAATTCTACCTGGTGTGCTATAGATATAGGGAGAAGAAAGAAAAAAAAATAAATAAAACTATACTATTTAGAAGTTTAGTCTTGGCTCTCTTCACAGTTAGTAGATACCATACATGCAAGTCATCATATTGGTTTTACAAGTCGACTGTCTTTCCAGTTATATGTTATTGTGTGACACATTTTGTATATTTAGTGTTGTAAAAATACAAACCTTTTATTACGCATGGATTCTGTGCATCGGAAATTAGATGAGGCATAGCAGGGATACCACACCTCAGCTCACAGTCTCAGCTGGGAGCACTCAAATGGTTGGGGGCAGTTGGAAGAGCTGGATGTACCACTTGGAGCTGGAGGATCCATTCCGACGTGGCTGCTTCACTTACACGCCTGGTTCCTTGCTCACTGGCGATGGCTGAAAGGTTGAGCTCAGCTAGGACTGTCAGTCCATGTGCTTACGTGGTGTAGACTCAGAGTAGTTACACTTCTTACATGGTGGCTTATGTCCCAGGGAACTTGATTGGTGGCAGCATGACCTTTTATGACCTAAGTTTAGGAGACACACAGTGACGCTTCCATTCTATTCTATTGGTCAAAGCAATCATAAGCCTGCCCAGAGGGGAGGAGATAGAGCTCATGTCTTAATGTGGAGAGTGTGAGATAAATTGTGGCTGTTTTAATAGCATCACAGCAGCTCTAGCCGGTTTGGCTCTGTGGTTAGATCCTCGGCCTGCAGACTGAAGGGATTGAAGGGTGTGAAGAGTCGAGGGTTCCATTCTGGTCAAGGGCACATGCCTGGGTTGCAGGCTAGATCCCCGGCCCAGTTGGGGTGCGTGCAGGAAGCAATCAATCAATGTGTCTCTCTCACATCTATGTTTCTCTCTCTCTCTCTCTCTCTCTCTCTCTCTCTCTCTCTCTCTCTCTCTCTCTCCCCCCCTTCCCTTCCACTCTCTCTAAAAATCAATGGAAAAAATATCCTTGGGTGAGGATTAACAAATAAAAAAATAATAAAATCATCACAGCATCTTACTTTTTCAGACTTAATTTCTGTAATTATACTTTTTAAAAAAGATAATTCTCTCTCTTTTTCTCTATCTCTCTTTAGTTTTGATGAGCAAAATCATAGCATCAAAGTACATGCTTAAAATATCCACATTAACAATAAAATCAGTGGTTTCCACATAAATGGATTTTGTAATTAAAATGTGTATGTTTGAGCCAGGGGGATCAGTGACATGATTTTTGTTATTTGTAGAAATGTATTTTTAGAGTTTTGCAACTGGAGGAATTATTTATAGCTAGTTTCAAAGACAATTACCTGAGTAATAAGAGTTTAGCTTTAACGACCTGTAAAGTGAGATGTTACGCATACCTTTTATTTGTTCTAACCTACAGTCCTCAAGACTATCTGATGGCTTTAGGAGCTGCCTAGGAAACATCCCAGAGGCAGAAGGGAAGAGCATTTTCAGTAGAGAGAGAAACCTTATTGTGTATTGGGGGCAGGAAAGCATATTGTGACAAACATCATCTCATTTAATATTTACAACAACATTATGAAGAGGAAACCACAATTCACTGGTGGACAAAAGTGGTCAGGTCTCCCATGCATCTGGATTTGGAGTTATGTCTCTCTGGCTTCAAAGCCCAGGCTCACCCTGGCTGATAGCTCAGTGGCGTGTGGTTCTATCCCCCATCAGGGCACATACAAGAATCAAACAATGAATATATAAATAAGTGGAACAACAAATGGATGTTTTTCCCTCTCTGCCCCCCTCTCCCCCCGCCCCCCTTCTAATCTGGGCCTCAGCAACCACTTCCTGCTTCCTGTGTTATTTTTTATTTAAATATTGCAATTCCCTTTCTCTAGTTGTTAGTCATTTGAATAGTGGAGTAGTGTTGGCATAAAGTTATTTTCCTCAAAATGCACACTTTATATGGTGAGAGCGAGCTACTTTTGCCCCTCTCTGACTGTGTTTTGGGAAACAACAACTGTAATCCAGAAGTTATGTCTATCTCACTCGATAGAGCAGTTTCACATAAACAGCCCATAGACACTGTCTTGTCACGGTGGTGACAGCGGTAGGTATGCGTGGAAATCTGTCTCAGATACTGAAGAGAGGTGAAATAAGAGTGCTTTGTGCAATAAACCTAAGGGCATAAGTAGAGAAGAGTTAAGAGGTGCAGCTGAGTCTTCTCCAATAATTTTTAATCGACTGTGAGGAGTAGAAGGAAGTTGGCTAAGGTTTTTGAGGAAGGAGGGAGTGATGTGGTAAGAGCAATTGTTACGATAATTTAGACAGGGCATTCAAACAACACGGACCAGTGGGAAGAATTTTAACCAATGACCAGGAACATTGTGGCACGTTTTATGCTTTCAGATGCGAATTGGACTGCATTCTGGGTCGGTTTTTGCCGGAGTTGTTGGAGTTAAGATGCCCCGTTACTGTCTTTTTGGAAACAATGTCACCTTGGCTAACAAATTTGAGTCCTGCAGTGTACCACGGAAAATCAACGTCAGCCCAACAACATACAGGTACTGATTGCACTGACCACCTCAACTCCGTTCTTTTACTATTTCATTGGGGGAAATGATATCTGGTCAAGAGGGAGTAAAGTAAAACTTCTACCCCATGTGGACATCTGCCCTGGGCCTGTGGCTGCAGTTCTTGGATTTTTCTGCTATCGGGCTTTCATTTAAATGGTTTTATTTTTCCAATCTATTTTTCTTACAAATTTTGATCTTTTTTTGAAGATGATCTAATGAGTATTTCTTACTCATGAGAAATGAGTGTCATTTCTCATTTGACATTCTGTGTTTATCTGTAAGTTTATTTCAAAAGCCTGGGATTTGTATTCAGAAGACGTGTTTTACAAGTTCCAAATACAGGGTTTACCAGATGTGAGATCTTGAGCAAAGCACTTGATAAATTCAAGTGATATAAAGGTTATGATTGTAATTACCATACTAAGAGGAGATGTTGAATTAATATGGACATAAAAATATTTTTTAAATTTACCAATCACCTATAGTTTTATACATTTTTATTTATTAAAACCTTATAGTTATATACATTTTAGAGTTAATTTTTAAATATTTCAAAGATACAGAAAAAATTCAAAGAAAATATGATACCCATGTAACCAATACTAATATTTAACAAATGTCAACATTTTTGCCATATTTGTTTCAGATCCCTGTTTTATGAAAGAAACAAAATATTACAGGCTCCTGGCCCCCATTTTCTCTCTGACATGCTGGACTTTATATCCCTTAAGGTTTGTAGGAACATCTGAGAATGTGTACTTCCTGAAGACAGGCAGGCTCCTAAAGAGAGAGGCGGGAAGGCACCGAATAGAGAAATAGCTCATGTTGCTTCTGTTTACCAGGAAGGAAAATGGGCAGAAAAAGGCCAGAAGTGTAACTCTCTTCATTTAAGCTTCTCTAGATTAAAAAAAAAAATAAAGTCAGAGAAAAGTAAATTTCCACTGGACCTGTTCATATCCTTTTACGACTTGCCTTGAACCTACTCAGCATATTTGGAGATTTTTTTTCTTGATGAATTGTAAATCTAGATCTTATAAATCTAGTTCATTTATTCAAACTATTTCTAATGCAGTGGTGTACTGGTAAACCAACTTTGGGAAGTAAAGTGGAGAATCTCTGACTTCTAGCATTTACCAATTTCTATGGTGTAAATACTCCCACCATGGCAGGTTTTAGGCGACTGATAGTTTGCAAAATTCTTGAATGTTAAAAGTTCATTCTCATGAGCCAGTACAAGCCAGATCAAGTATGTCACTATATGTGCAGGTGATATAATATGTATTCTAGAGTATGAATAAGCCAGAATCTATCTTCTCCCCAGGGTTAATTAGAGTATATCAGGTTTTCATTATTATAAAAGTGACTTGATACATATATCTCTAGATATTATACATATACATGGTATTCCCAGATCATAGGCTGTACTGTTCAAGTTTACTAAAAATCAATTAGCTGTCCAAATTGCTTCTACCAATTTGTATTCCTCCAACAATGTATGAAGGTTTGTTTCTCTTCTCCAAAGCTTGATATTATCAGACTAATTAATTGTTACCAATATGATGGGTGTTAGGTGATATCTAATTGATGTTTAATCAGTCTTTTCTAATTGATTTATTTAATTTTCACAACTATCCCCATTTTCCAAAGTTAGAAAACTGACATCTTTGTTGCTATTCAACAACTGACTTTGAAGCTTATACTTTGAGATTCTGTAACTTTTTATTATATACTAGAGGCCCGGTGCACAAAATTCGTGCACCGAGGGGGGTTGTCCCTCAGCCCAGCCTGTACCCTCTCCAATCTGGGACTCCTCAAGGGATGTCTGACTGCCCGTTTAGGCCCGATCCTGGGATCGGGCCTAAACGGGCAGTCGGACATCCCTCTCACAATCCAGGACTGCTGGCTCCCAACTGCTTGCCTGCCTGCCTTCCTGATTGACCCTAACCACTTCTGCCTGCCAGCCTGATCACCCCCTAACCACTCTTCTGCCAGCCTGTTTGCCCCCAATTTCCCCCCTCTGCCGGCCTGGTCACCCCTAACTGCCCTCTCCTGCAGGGTTGATCACCTCCAACTGCCCTCCCTTGCAGGCTTGGTCCCTCTCAACTGCCCTCCCTTGCAGGCCAGGTGCCTCCCAACTGCCCTCTCCTGCTGGCCATCTTGTGGTGGCCATCCTGTGTCCACATGGGGGCTGGATCTTTGACCACATGGGGGCAGCTATATTGTGTGTTGCAGTGATGATCAATCTGCATAGTACTCTTTTATTAGATAGGATAGAGGCCTGGTACAGGGGTGGGGGCCAGCTGGTTTGCCCTGAAGGGTGTCCCTGATCAGGGTGGGGGTTCCCTTGGGGCGTGGGGCGGCCTGAGCGAGGGGCCTGTGGTGGTTTGCTGGCGGGCCACGCCCCCTGGCAACGCAAGCGGAGGCCCTGGTGTCTGGAATTTATTTTCCTTCTACAATTGAAACTTTGTAGCCTGGAGCGGAGCCAAGCCTGGGGCTCCCTCCGAGGTCCGCAGCCATTTGTGTTGGGGTTATAATTGAAACTTTGTTGCCTTAAGCTGGTGGGCCTGGCCAGGGTGTGTGGAAAGCTTTGCTTCCCCTGTTGCCGGCGGCAACCCTGGCCTGCTCTCTCAAGCTGCATTCTGCCGCCATTTGTTTGAATTTGTTTACCTTCTATAATTGAAACTTTGTAGCTTGAGTGGAGGCTTAGGCCTGCAATGGCTGGCAGAAAGCTTGGCTTCCTCTGTTACCTAGGAAACCTTGCTCTCTGTGGCTGTAGCCATCTTGGTTTGGGTTAATTTGCATACTCCCTCTGATCAGATGGTAGGCGTGGCTTGTGGGCGTGGCTTGTGGGTGTGTCGGAGGTATGGTCAATTTGCATATTTGTCTATTATTAGATAGGATCGCCAAATATCATGCCTCATAAATAATAGGCCAAAAACATTTATGAATTCATGACTGACTAAAACATCAGTAGAAGGCCATGGTCTAGTTGGGCAGACGTGATGAGTAATCTAATGTTCTGTAGGAGTTGGTTTAGATTCCAGAACTATTCAACATTTTTCATCCATGGCCTAAATAGTAGATTAGAGAGATGCTTATTAAGTTTGCATTTGATAGAAAGCTAGGGAAGCAAATAGAAAGATGAGTCAGTAACTTAACCAGTGGGATCAGAATTAAAATGAGTTTAGCATAATGAAGAAGTAGTAGCAAATAAAAAAAATTGGTATCAGTATGTACAATTAAATCTCATTTTAGTCCTATTAACCTTGGATTTGTAAAAATTCTATTGAGAGATCAAAAGCTCTTCTTACAGTCTTTTATACATATGCATAAAGCTTACGTAGAACTTTTCTTTTATAGCTTCTTGCCCATGATTACTTCTCAGTAATATTTACAAAATGAATGAATCAATAAATGGCAATGTTTTAACTCTTTCAATTTAGGAAGACTTATTCTATAACATTATATTTATGGGGTGTTGTGTGTTTTTTTTGCTATTGTTAGACCTTTGGATTATTTGGGGCTTTCTCCCCATTGCTGTGAATTATACTGCTATTCAGATTATAGATTATATCTTCTCAAAAATATTTTATAATTAATTTTTCAAATATGAGTAAAATGAATTATTTGGGTAGAGTTTTCTTGTGATTGTGAATTGGTTTTCCATTGTACTTCTTCTGTGAAGATGTTTATTAACATCATTAGGAGCTTTCTGTCAATCACAGTGAACATGGTTTATTAATATTTTGAGGAACATTCATTTATTTGTGTTGTCTTTTCTTGCGTAGAGAGTAATAATTTTATTTTACTCTTTCAGATTACTCAAGGACTGTCCAGGTTTTGTGTTTACCCCTCGATCAAGGGAGGAACTTCCACCAAACTTCCCCAGTGAAATTCCTGGAATCTGTCATTTTCTGGAAGCTTACCAACAAGGAACAAATTCAAAACCCTGGTTCCAAAAGAAAAATGTTGAAGATGGCAATGCCAATTTTTTAGGCAAAGCATCGGGAATAGATTAGCAAAATACGTCCCTGGTTATCAGTCTTCGGGGTTTGATTCCTTCGAGCATGTGTGGAATCTCTGAGAGCACTTTAGGATACAGATGGATAAAAGCAGTATTAAAATTTCAGGAGCTCACGATCTACTTATTCTTCCACTTAATATGACAAAAATGTATTCACTTCAATACTTCAACTCTTCAGTGAAAATAAAAAAAGAAACCTCGAAAAGTGACCTTTGGGGGAGATTTCTGTTATATAACAATCACTTATTATCATTACTCAAAATTTAGCACATTGTACATATATCAGGTAATTGTAGCAACCTATACAATGTGATGGAGTCACTTGCAATCTTGTGTCCTGGTGGAATGCTATGGTTATTAGAGTGTGTTTGTGATAGCATTGCCTTACAAAAGCTTTTGAACAGAGATTAATAGTCTTCAATACCGTAAGCTCTTTGAACCTTTCAACTCTGAATTTCATTACATTTTCTCATTTAATTTTTAGCTTATATAACAAAATAGATTGAGGTTTTTCTCTGTTGCACTTTTCTTTTATTCCCATTTTTAAGAAAATAAGCAATTCTGGGTTAGATGCAATATGAATATAAAATAGGTCTTCTGTAAATATCAAAGATTATTTTGTAAAAATATTCTCCATCACATAATATGTCATTAATAATAAATGTTTCCTTTTGTTTGACTTTTTTATTCCATATATGGTAAAGGCTATTTTAATTCATATTAGCATTTTCATTCCTATTAATTCATTTGTATTTTACAGTATTCAGTATAAAAGAGACTTATAGCCTATATTAAAATGCAATAATATCATTCTGATTTAATGTAACCAGAAGCAACATGGGAGTAAAGTAAGCATTTAGGTAATAAACCATGAAGAACAGAAATAAGACATTTATAACATGCATACACATTCACCCCACCCCACCTCACAACACACACAGAGGAATTTGGATCTATTTCAGCAGACATGCTCTATTGCCATGCTGAGCCATATAAAGTTCCAATAAAAAAATTTAAGCCCTAACCAGTTTGGCTCAGTGGATAGAGCATCGGCCTGCAAACTGAAAGGTCCCAGGTTTGATTCCAGTCAAGGGCATATACCTTGGTTGCAGGCACATCCCCAGTAGGGGGTGTGCAGGAGGCAGCTGATTGATGTTTCTGACTATCCCTCTCCCTTCCTCTCTGTAGAAAAACATTAAAATATATTTTTAAAAAAGGAAATTTAAGTTCACAAGTGGGAAATAAGACTTGTTCTTTTCTGACATTGTATCGTTAAATACTTGTGTTGAATACTTTAGTGTGTGTATATTTCCTAAGAATCATCAGGATTTTTTTGTTTGTTTGTTTTTGTATCATTAAGTACACATCTGTGAATGTTTTATTCTAGTTGAAATATCTCAATGATATTCTTTAAATAGAATGTTAGTGTTGAAGAAAATTATGCTGTGATTTTATTATGGAAAATTTTAAACATTATTTTCTGGAGCTTGAACTTTAATTTTTAATGATGTTAGTCTAAGATCTCTGGTGAACTAAACCTAAATAGGGCTTTGATTTTAAAAGAGCTCAACTTCAAAGCAAGAGAAAAATGATGATTATAATTTTTAAATCACTATTAGCGGAGCCATAGATACACTGAACTCTTATTTGGGGTTCTAAGAAATAATTCAATTTAAAAATTATTTAATTATCTTCACTAGTTCCCAGGCTACCCCATGGTAACTTCAGGAATAAAAAGTAATTTCTGATTGGCCTGTAGTATCCTATGTGTACCACTATAGATATTACAATCATTATTATTTACTGACTTCCCAATATTTTGAAGGACTGAATATGTCTCATTAAATACCGATCTTATTGTTATAGTTGTTGGGAAAATATAGTTACAATCTTACAATTATATGAAGTTAATAAAAATACTTAAAAGGAAAATAAAGATAAATACATTTTTCTGTCTGTAATGGAACCCTTATTATAGGGAAAATAATAGGAATTAAAGGAAATTTAAAGGCATACAATAAAATGTCACCTTTATAAAAATATTTAAGCAGACCCCAATTTGTTTTCTTAAGTTTTTAAGCTAATTAGAATTCAAAATATTTTTTTTCTGCGTGTGTTTGTAATGTGTGTGAGTTCACCCCAAAACCCATAGAGGAAAACAGAATCAGAGTAAAAGCTATCTGAGAATTCCTTGTACTAGTCCTACAACCTTTCCATAAGTTTGACATTTTATCTAAATAAAAAAAGCCAGCAAACATGTTTTTTCCCATACAAATGAAATAATTGGTGATAGCTTCCCCAGGCCAGCCTATAAGGGCTCATTAATTATGGAATACTTTGTGGACCTTAAGCAAGATGAATATACAACATTTCCATGATAGAATGCATTCAAAATCCACAACTGGGTGCTAAAAACTTTAAGGAATTTCCTTTCCCTCTCCATTCAACTTGGAGGGTAGAGGTTATGGATACATTGTCAGGTCCAGGGGCAGAGAATCTGGAAGGTATGTTCTCAAGGAAACAGGGACCAAACTAGGAGCTCTGTTTTAGGAGTGGAATTGAGGATGGAGAAAAGAATGGACAGAGAGGGCCTATGACAGGGTGGGGAGCTAAAAGTTCTGAATCTTGTTGCCATATTAACTATCCTACAAAATAATGTGGGGTCTAGTCCCCATTGGACTGATAGAGCGTTGGCCCTGGTTGAGGTGGGTGCAGGTGGCAGCCAATTGATGTGTCTCTCTCACATCAATGTTTCTCTCTGTCTCTCCCCGTCTCTTCCATCCTCTCTGGAAATCAATGGAAAAATATCCTCAGGTGAAGATTTAAAAAAATAATAATAATGTGGGGTCCCAAGACTGCTTTTCAATCAGATGGTTTTTCCTGAGAATTCCACAAGCTGTTTCATTTGTTCTGATTTTTTTTGTTTTCACTCACAGCTTCTTGCCCCTTTATTGAATGTCCAGTACACAAAATAAACTTGCCTTTATACCTATTTATCAAGCAAGCATAGAGTTCCGTGGTTGTTTTCTAAAGATGTCTGCATCAAGAAGCAAAAATAAATAGAGTTAAAAAGTGTCTTCCCATTTTCCCTCATCTTTTTATTTCTATCCAGATTTTGTAAGAAAAGGCAAAGTTTGAACCTAAATATGAATAGGTTCACTTGCTCATTTTCATTTATTTAATCATCAGTTCTTGAATAACTACCATGTGCCAGGAATAATGCTATTTTTGGAATTCAAAGATAAGGCATAACCCATTCTATCAAGAAAAGAAAATGAAAAATGAACATAAGGTAAATAATTTCAAAATTCTGTGGGAGCACTTAGTGCTTGGACAAGTGTCTTGGCCTTAGAGGAGTTCATCCGGCAGAGGGGCAAGGACTTGACCAAGCAAGTAAACCAGCGCACACGAAGAAATGGAGTGTTGGGGTGCATGGCATGTCCTAGATGGCAAGTTGCCTGGGATGAGTTGGAGGGGAGGAGAATAAGGACAGAAAGACCACTCAGATACAGACCATGAAGAGAGAGGGCTCTTTTTCATGGTAAGATGTGTGATTTTGATGATGATGATGGTAATTAATCATCATTATTATTCATTTTCGTAAAACCCTTTGTTCAAAACAAATCTTACAAATGAAAAAAAAAAGTGCAAAACAGAAAAAAAAAAAGCAGACCATTAGCTTCCACTTCCTTCCCCAACACTTTTTAAACTAGTAGGCAAAGGAGACACCAAATGCTAAAGGCAGAAATGGTATGCTCATGTGTGTGTGTTTGAAAGGCAGTGTCAGAATCAGCGTGGATAAGGGTTGATATTTACTTGCATAGATGACCAAATGAACATTCTTCTGTGTCTCAGAAGAAAATGGTTTGTGCTATATCCTGGGTATTTTACCCAAAGTACGAACATAAAGCTGGGTGTCTGGCATAGGAATTTCCTATTACTTCCAAGGCCACTAGCCCTTCACGTCCTTCGTTAGGAAGGAAGGAAGAGTTGCTTCAGCAGTTTACTAACCTTCCCTGCAAATTCTGCTCTGTGATATTACCAGTCATGCAAGGCAGACCCTTCCAGGCCTGTCCTGTGGTTAGGGTAGAAGCTGTCTTAGGACGGGGTACGGTGTTCTATGGAGGGCCTAGCCAGTGAAAGAGACTGCCTATTTCACATAGATCTGGGGATAGACTTGGGCCCCTGACATTTTTCAACCCGGAAAGTGCCCAAATGGAGCTTTACAGACAAAGCCCGAAGGAAGTCTAGGGCTATCTAATGGTTTGAAAGCCACATTCAAATCCCTGTTTAAAGCAACAGGTAATAATCTCAAAGAGAATGCGTGAATGAATTGTTGTAGTAGTTTAAAATGTACGGATTTTACCTGCAGAAAGAAGTATTAACGTGAAACGGAATCTCTTTGATACAGATTGCTGGGGTGGCTTGCGAGATCAGTACCCTTCACTGAACAATAAAACATAAGGAGTTTGCTTTGCCTGATTGTGCACTTTGGTGCTGTGTCACTCTTAAATGGCTGTGCTTGCAAAGTTAAAGGAAGGCAGATTTGAAGGGTAGAAGGATGGGGGGTAAGAGGGGACAGGTGGGCAGCCAGTCACCAGAGGAGGCTACGCCAGAGGTGTTGCAATTCCTGTAAATAAAGATTAATCTCATGCAAAACAAAAACTCCGTGCTGCAGAGACGATAGAAAAATGCAATTCCCTTGTCTAATCACAGGCTGAACGCGGGGGCAGCTTGCTTTATTAAGCAGAGAACACACAAATGTAATTTTAAACCAAGGTATACAGTGTTGTAATGTATGCCCTTTGTTGGGATTCTTCGCAAATCCTGAGACATCTCGGTATCTTGAAGGGAGAAGCGGAAGAAGCCTGCTGTGAAAGCCAGGAGCTTGGGGAGTATTCGAGTCTGTTGTAGCCTTTGTCGTCCTGAATTTTCTTCTCTGCAAGTTTTTGCTTTCAGATGTTCTGTACAGTGTGAGTCCCTTTTAAAGACTTCTTTTATTATGTTGATGATGTGCACTCCTTTCATATTCTTACTTTCAGCCACTTCAAACATTTTGCCTTTTATTGCCATCACTATTTCTCTTTAAGTAGCTTTCCTCTTAACCTGTCACACCTATGTCTGTTTTGACAAGCTCACACAATCCACACAATTTTTCATCCAAAATTATTCCATTACTTTCTTCTTTATGTCCCCTTTTCCCCATATTCAGTGCATGCAAAAAAAGGAAAAGCTTCATAAATACAGAAATTTAAAATTTAAAAAAAAATAACAAAAGGTGAAAAAAGTGATATTCTAAAATCTAGACTTCTTTTATTATTGGTGTGGTTTTTTTGCATCATAACATACTTAGTTTCAGGAAAATGTTAGTATTTTAGACTTAAATATTGGGATAGAAACCAGGACAAAATATTAAATGGCAGATCTAAGATTTAATATTAGACATTTCTGGTACAAGATTTTAGATAAGTTTGAGCTGCCTTTCAATAATTTAAGTGTTTAATGTCACAATATTAAATTGCCAGTAAACCTTACCGTTTGTGAAGAAAGCTGCTTGTCAGAAAAGGACTTTGCACAATGCCCAAATCTTAAAGTACCTGCCAAGATGTTCATTTAGTCTGAAATGTTGCCAAACCCATCTGTGTTGATTAAAGAACTATGAATTGGCTTCACAGAAAACTAAAACAAAATGAAGAGAAACAAAAAAAAAATGCTGTTATAGAGGTTGGACAATCCCAAATACTCTACAGGAGCAAACTGAAGCCTTTTGGAAAATTATAATGACAATGGTCATGGAATTCTGGGAAATAGTGATGCTCACAGTGACTCAGGACTGTGCAGCCTGCAGGCACTGTTCCCTCCCAAGGAGCTGCCTTCTTCCCCAAACAACTTGTATCATGCAAAATTGAAGTGAATAAAAATATATCAGTATTTGAGAATTTACTGCCCCTTCACTTCTTGCCCCTTGTAAATTAAGGACACGCTGTAAAATCTTATCACAGAAGTGATATTCACCAATCTGAAGTGGTGTTCTCCAACATTTTTGGATTCCTGCACACTATGAGTAAACTATTTTAGTACACCGACAATATATTATAAATATCAAAAGTAAGTATTTATAATGTAAATATTAGTAATAATTATGATAAATGGACTTAATATGCTGCTTTCAAGCCTATATACTATGATATAGTAGTAAAGCTTATTTTATTTATGAACATGAATATAAATAGAAATTTTAGTATTTTCTTCTCTTACCCTAGTGTATCATCTTTATATTTTACTTTGGAAACTGCTTCAATTGGCCAGTGGGTTTCACTTTCATTGAGTCATATCACTTTGAGAACTGGATAAAACATAAAAGATATAGACCATCACCCCGTCCAAAATGTGCAGATGACCTTCTAACTCAAGACTTACATATACTTCAGAGGTTTGAGGACTTCCTTGAGTTTACTCCTAGATCATCCCACTGAGGCAGCATAGACTCTCAAACTAAGAACATATTATTTAGAGGGGAAAAGAGTAAATAATGTTCAAAATAAGAAGAGAATAAATAACTGAAAAAAGTCTGTGCTTTTGGTTTAGATGAGACCACTATTGATTACTGAAGAATAAAGGAAATATGTGATGTTTTTTGTTTGTTTGCTAAATGATTCATGGGTATTCACTTATAGGCAAGTAAAGTTTATTTGTTTGTTTTTAGCAAATATTTTAACATCTCTCTCAACATATTTTTCTCTAGTTTTTGGTAAATGTGTATTGCTATTGGTATCCTTTTTTTCTTCTACTTCTTCTAATTTTGGTAATTTCTTTTATTTTTTCTCTATGTGAAAGAGGATAGTTATTGGACCTTGCATTGCACACCTTCTTGATACTAACAACACTCCTTTTATTATAACTTTCATAGTTGCTTTAAATAACATGTTTAGTTTGAGTTCTGCTTCTGGCAGAGTGGCAAAGTCTATCAAAAAGTTATCCTGTGTCTCAGAAGCTTGTTAGATATTGCTGCCACAGAAATATTATAATAAAAGTGCTAAAGTGAGTTCTATTTAGAAGAAAAATAATCAAGTGAATAAAATAAAAACTATTCTTCCAAGACATACAAATACATTCGTTCTGACGTAGGTCTTGCTGCTGCAGAGAGAGGAACCCTCCAACATGACGGCATGGAAGCCCAGGACCGACAACCACCATCACTTCAGGTTATGCACAGCCCAATGTATAACCAAAATCCGTTTTCAAAAAACTATTTTTAAACAAGGTACCAATATAACTAAAGTAATTTTTTTTAGGCATGTAAAGCTTCAATTTCTAACAAAACTTGTTCCAGTTTTTCAAATAACATAAAATCAAAATAGAAAAAATAACCCTAAATTTAATAAAACTGTACTCAGTGTATCCAAATGTAATTGTTAGTAGCACAAGCTTCGGGGTCAATTTGTCTCCATCACAGTCTGTTGGGAGAAAATATTCTATCACTTGCATTTCTGTAGAGAAACAGGAGTATGGACTGCCTTTGTTCTCTATATTTTAAATGATGTTTGTAGAGGAAATAATCTTAGAGAATAATGTCCCCCTGAAGATCAAAGGGCAGGCATGCTTACTACCCATTGTGTTCCTAAATGTAGGGCTTCTCTCCTCTAAAGCAACCTACTGTGTGTGCAGGGATCACGTGGCTTTCCTCACATTGTCCCGTGAAAATTGGGGCGAGGGAACCAGTGTAAGATATGGCTGCTATAGTTGTGAGTATAAAGTCTTTTGTCTCTAACCCAGGAAGCTTGCGTCTTCTGCCAGCACCCATGGAACTATGACAGTTTTACTTGTTAACTTGCGTGTAGAATAAAATCTCAGACCCTTCATAGTCATTCACAGTTATTGACAGTTTTGGCAATGAGGCTAGGATGCCTATGGAAACATGGTTTCCAGAAAGAGAAAGTATGGAAGTCTTGTGGGCTGATGTAGAGGATTAGAGGGAATCAATAGCAAACACAGTGACTAAATTGTGTGTTCAATAGGGTAATAATGCTCCACCATTTTGTTATGTGTCAGTGAGGAAGAATTAGGGAGGGAGCAGCATGCCAACTATCAGAAACTAGAGGCCCAGTGCACGAAATTTGTGCACGGGTGGGAGGTGTCCCTCAGCCCAGCCTGCACCCTCTCCAATCTGGGACCCCTCAAGGGATGTCCGACTGCTGGTTTAGGCAGTCGGACATCCCTCTCACAATCCGGGACTGCTGGCTCCTAACCACTCGCCTGCCTGCTTGCCTGATTGCCCTTAACAACTCTTACTGCCAAACTGATAGCCCCCTAACCGGTCCCCTGCTGGCCTGATCGTTCCCAACTGCCTTCCCCTGCAGGGCTGAGGGAACTGAGGACTCCGGCTGGTCCTCACATCCAAGATGAGCAAAACACTATCTCCCTCATAACCAATGAGATAATGAAAAGGGGACAAAGTGTGTGAAAGTACTTGGTAAATTGCAAATGTTATTTAGAAATAAGGCATTAAAAAAATACTAAATAGCATTAGAATTATTCCAATGGAGTAAATATTGTTTTACCCTCTAATCTTTTCAATAGGGTATTGATGATTCTCAAGTGAAGCATCATTAAAGGCTCATTGAATCTGGTTAAACCAGTTTAGGTCTTTTTGTTTCTGTATTTCAGCTTGATGTTCTTTGTCATGTGGGAGAACTATCATACGGAGACACCGGAAATCATAGTTAAAGGTCCATCAAAATGCATTCTAAATTAGATCTTATTAAATATGTATTTAATACTTAAACCGCCCAACTAATTTACTTTAATATGTTTTTATTGATTTCAGAGAGAGGAAGGTTGAGGGAGAGAGAAATAGAAACATCAATGATAAGAGAGAATTATCGATGGCCTGCCTCCTGCATGCCCCCCCACTGTGGATTGAGCCTGCAACCAGGGCATGTACCCTGACCAGAAGAACCATGACCTCCTGGTTCATGGGTCGATGTTCAACCACTGAACCACACCGGCCAGCTACTAATTTATTTTTATTAGCTGAAAATGTGAGTCATTTCAGCGGACATTTCTGAAAGCCATGTATGCCTTTTGATTTATTTAATGTTTATGCATTGGACTGATTTTTAAATAGTTAGGGTTGACACTATGGCTGGTTAAGCTATTCCCTAAGCTTCTCCTTTTCCTCCCTGATTCTCTTCAGCTTGGGCCATAGAGAGAGAAGGGCAATTTATTGTTTCTGAGAATACAGCATAACCTACTTATGACCTGATTTCTATGCTCCATTGTCAGCAGTAAGGACCATGGATAGGGCATTTACAGAAACATAGTGACCTATTTTGGGTTCTTCCGTGGCTGGTGGCCTCCCTCTCCCCTTGATCCGCAGATCCTTTGTAGTATCTTGTGGGCCAAATAAAAATTGGCAAAGTTTTAGTGAACAGACCTTCCTTGAGATTCAGAGTGAATATAAGACAGTTAGAAAACACACACACAGTATAACATTTTTACAAATGCAAATAGGTGTTGGACAAAAGGGCAATACACTCAAAGAGTTACTGGTCAAAAAGAACAGTGACGGTGGAAGTTAGAACCTCAGAGATAGAAACAAAGTTGGCAGAGTGCTCATTATTTTCACTCTCATCTTTCTCAAGATGAACTTCCTTCATTTTCATCACTAGAGAGCAATTTTCTTCCCTGTTTTTACCTATCTAGAGTCTAAAGTTCAGGACACCACAGCTCACTGTACTGCTGTTCAAAGGAAGACAGGTCAAGAAATGAGAAAAAGTCTTTTTAACAAGTTAAAAAATTATTACATGTGAATAGAAAATATTCAAAAGATACAGAAGGTCATAATACAAAAAGTAAAAGACTTGGTTCCTTCAGCCACTGTTTTTATTTTTATTTTATATATTTTTATTGAATTCAGAGAGGAAGGGAGAGGGAGAGAGAGATAGAAACATCAATGATGCAAGAGAATCATTGATCAGGTGCCTTCTGCACGCCCCCTACTGGGGATTGAGTCTGCAACCAGGGCAAGTGTCCTTGACCAGAATCAAACCCGGGACCCTTCAGTCCACAGGCTGATGGTCTATCCACTGAGTCAAACCATCTAGGGCAGCCACTGGTTTTAATTACAGACAATAGAGATAAAAAATTTCCTATGCATCTTTATAGCAATGTGTATGTATATGTGTTCTTGTTATCCAAATGACACCTTATTCTGTACAACCATTAAAAAATTTAGGGTTGCACCGGCTGGTGTGACTCAGTTGGTTGAAGTGTCTCTTATACACTGAAAGGTAACGCTCTCAATTCCCTGACAGGGCATATACCTAGGCTGTAGGTATGAGAGGCAACCAATTGATGTTTCTCGTGTCAATGTTTCTCTCTCTCTCTCTCTCTCCCTTTCTCTCTCTAAAATCAATAAACATATCCTCAGGTGAGGATTAAAAAATATTGAAGGTGATTACATTCAGATGCCATTCATTTATTTAACTATTTACCTTTCTGTATCATTTTGTATCTAGTTTTTTTCATGGCTGTATAGAGCAATGGGCTATTTTAATAATTAAAATTAACAGCTAATATTCATAATGGTTTAATATTTTAATATTTGTACAAAGTAAAGTGTTCCATGGTATGAAAGATTCTAATTTATAATATAATTTCACCATTGATAGACATTAGTACTTTTATTATTTGTCATTGTTTTATTTGTTTCCTACGTAATTACTTCTGTACCAGTTATGCCTCAAGATAGGTCCCTGGGTATGGATGCTAGTAGTTTTATAGTTTTGACATTTTCTCTCACCATGTTGAAATTGTTCTCACAGCAAACTATCCATGTCACAGAATATCATCTTGGCTTCTCAGGTCCACTTGACCCTTGTGATTGGAAGCAATGCTTGCCTTCCCTTCCTCACTTTTCACCTAACCCTTGTCAATCGTGTCCATGTCCCCCAAGCACAGTTTTAATCATAGACAGTTCCTTCTTATCCCTGTGGTGGGGCTCAGAGCATTAACTAATCGAAATGCCTCATAGATTATAGACTGGGGTTAGACGAATTAAAAGTCTACTCATTTTGCACTGGGCCTTTTTACAGTTCATCAGTTAGCTCCGAGAAACAACAACAGAGACCAAATTCTGGACAGTCAAAAACTTCGGATTCATGGTTCCTGGCCATGATATGGGATCAGGCATCGCACCAGGAGCAAGCACAGATCATGACTGGATCTGTAGAGAAGCTTAGTAACGGGCAGAGCTTGTTTTGACACCACGCTCATCAAACTACATTGCTGAAAGTTTTAGCAGACCCACTCAACTAGTCTCACTGACTGAAAGCAAAATGTGTGAAGCTCAGTTTTATTAGCTTTCAGTTTACCATAAACTGTTGCAGGACCAAGCCACAAAGGAAATATTTATCTGCAAGATAACATTAAACGAGAAGGATGCTGACCACGAGGGCTTATTCCTTTTAAGGCTTGTGCATTGCAAGATACACACACACACACACACACACACACACACACACACACACACCTCACACACACACACACCTCTACTCAGTTTTTGCTACCTCTGAGGGGTAGATCTTTGGATAAGAATATATTTGGGGGGGGGGGGGGCTACAATAGTTGCATTCTTCCTGCCCCAAAATTCATGCAAAGAACAAAACTGGAGCTCCTCCATCGTCATTGTTGTGGCCTCGAATGAAAGCCTTGTCACTAGGGCGGGGGCGGGAAGGACCTGGAGCGCAGCAGTAGTGACAGCATCTGAATTCCCTCCTCTGCCGTCGATTGGTTGAAAACTAGGAGGCAGCGGCCAGCCCCCTGCGGCTCGACTCGCTATTGGCTGGGAAGGGGTGGCAATCAAGGCGGACCGAGACCACTGCGCTCATTCCAGTTCTATGCGGCCGCTGGGGTCCTGTTGCGCTGTCGCCTCCGTAGCCTGGGTCCCTCCGGCCGTGCCTCTCCGCCGGGGCATCCTCCCCGACCCCGGGCGCAGACACCATGGTGAGTTCTCCCAGCCGGGCCAGGCTGAACCCACAAACCGCAGCCGGACCGGGCCTGGAAGCCCAAGCGAACCGAGCGCGCCACCGGAGCTTGGCGCTGGGGCCCGGGGAGCGCACCGCTTGTCGCGGGAGCACCCTCGCCTTTTGCCCGCGTCCGGAGCAGAGGGGATGGGAACGCCGGGGGTCGCGGCGGGGGGGGGGGGGGGGGCTGGGGGTCCCCCGTTCTGCACCGCGCCGTGCTTTCCCGAGCTCGGGAGGGGGACGTGCCGCCGAGACGCGGGGCTTTCCCGGCTCCGGCGGGCCCTGCGGGGGAGGGAGGCTGAGAGCCGTGGTGTGGGGGGTGCAGGGTTCGTCCCCTCGGCCGTGCTCTCCCGCTGTCCAGCCTGCCTCCTTGGCCGTGACAGGTGAGCGGGGGTAAGAAGGGGGCGCGGGTGTGGGGTGGGCGGTGATGGAGAGGATCTGCCCTCTATTGGTGGCGTGGGTGGCGACCCAGAGACCCCCCCTTTTTAGCGGCGAGTACCCCCGAATAGATTGGACCCCAAGTTAAAGCAGCCCAGGGGCAGTGCGTGCACCTCCACCCGTCCCTGACGCCCAGGCTCCCCTCTGTCCCCACAGTACGGGTTTGTGAACCACGCGCTGGAGCTGCTGGTGATCCGCAATTACGGCCCGGAGGTGTGGGAGGACATCAAGTAAGTGACTGGCCCCTCGAGCTTGGGCCCGGCTCTAGCGCCGCGCGTGGAGGGTCCCCGGGAGGGTGGGGAGGGGGGGTCCCCCCAGGAGCTGTCCCCGGCTCCTCGATTCATTCTCCGCTTCCCGCTCCTGTCGCGGACGCGCATCGCAGAGCTGCCTCCGCCCGCCGCTCCGGGCCGCAGCTGCGCTCCCACGCCCCGGAGCCGGGACCCCGAGAGGAGGGGCCGCCGGGGCGGGAGGGGCTGGGAGGGCGGGAGCCGGGGAAGGAGGGAAAGGAGCCTCTGGGTCAGCGCGGCCTCCGGATCCGCCCGAGCGTGGGAACGCGCTGCCCGCGCTGGGCGCTCCCAGGCTCCGCAGGCCCCGCGGCTCCCACGCGGACAGGGGCCCCGGGGACCACAGCGGCCTCCGCCGCGTTCAAGTTCCCAGAGGCCTTAGAACTAACGGAAGACCCGGCTCCTGTAACGCGTCCGCACCGCGCAGACATGAGCAGAGTGCACGAAGCCTTTTCACTGTGCTAGAACTTGAGACTATTTCTTGAGCAACTGCGACTCTCACGTGCATTTATTCATTTTGAAATTAAAGTGGAATTGGAATGTTTGCCCTTTCATTTTCCTCAAATACCCCCCCCCCACACACACACACACACACACACCACTCACACCCTTTCTGCTTCGACTATGGTGGAGGCTGTCAGTTGTAGGAGAGCATCCTAGTTTCGGGTTAGAGCTGTGAGCCCAGGACTCCTGATGTGACGGAAATACCAGACACCTGCGAGTTTAAACCTGTTGAAACGATGGGATGGGTGTCTCTGTGGCCTTACTGAGCATTTCAGTTTAACAGGGGCCTTTCCCTTTGTCCTAGTGAAATATGCATTTAACTTATTGCGTGGATGACCAAAACCAACTAGCTACAACAAAACCGTATTTATGGATTTTCGTATTGGAACAGCCATCTAATCTGTCACATTAAATGGAGGCGGAGGGCGTGGTTACCTGGGGGGGGGGGCAAAGGAGAACACGTTGCTATTATATACTCGTATTTTCTGTCCTCCCTGAGTTTAGTATATCAAGTAGGTGATGCGTTCATGCTATTCCCCTCCCCCCCCCAATACGTTATAGTTATTAGCAATTAGGCTTATTATACAGTTACACGGTAGGGATTTTTTTGTAAATACGTTTCCATGGAAATGACCAGGGTTAAATATGAAATACTAGAATGCAACTTTTCCTTCTCTTGGGTCTGTATCAATGAGCATTGTTTCACCATCCATAAGCCATATTTATGTTACCCAGAGAGCACACCTACATATTATAAACGGAAGTGGAGGTTTGGCAATTATGCAGTTAAATCAAATGAGAATTTTGACACTAAAGCTTATTTTGAGATTTGAATTTTCTGTGAATCCTATTAATGCCTTCAGAATTTTTATTTTGCTCAGTGGACAGGTATATAGAAGATATCTAGAGCAAGATTTTAAACAACGTAACAAGTATAGGAGTATTTTTAAGCCGTTTTCTTTGTAAATTTATGAAAACATGATGCTTTCTCATGTGTAAGTTACAAATTCCCAATTTTTCTGGTGGATATGCTATGACAATGAATATATTTAGAATTTTGAGAGCACAATAAAATATGGCTATATGGTTAAACAGTTGTTATGCATTTTAACCAGATTTAGAATGTATCCTACCCATTATCAATTTAGATTACTGTTAAATACAGAGATGGAAAATTATACATCATAGAGAAATGTATCAAACATTTTTTAAAAATTAAATAATTAAGTTATTTGCTTGTATTGCCTATGTTTTTCCCAGAGAAGGTAAAAATATCTAAAAATATACAAGTACACTGATGTGATAACTTAATTCTGCCAAATCACTAAGAATATTGGTACATTCTACTTTGAAAAACTATTAATTTTAAATTAAACATCAATAATTTAATGCCCTAAATATTTCAATGGAAATGACCAGGGTTATCTCTAAATAGCTTTAAACAGTGTTCTTAATCTATTCAAATGTTGACAATTTAAATTATTCCAATACCTTTTTATGATAAAATGAAACAAACCATATGGGTGTTTTTTTAAAACATATACTTTTATCGATTTCAGAGAGGAAGGGAGAGGGAGTGAGATAGAAACATCAATGATGAGAATCATCGGCAGCATCCTACACGCAGGATGGAGATCACCGGGTCAGGTGCCCTGATGAGCAATCTAACCGTGACCTACTGATTCATAAGTTGATGTTCAACCACTAAGCCACACCGAGCTGTTTCTTTTTTTAAATAAAATTATCTCCAGGATTATGTGCCCTTAAAAAGGAAATACCATTAGTTAAACTAGCCTTTGCAATCCAGGTGTTCATTTTGATTCTTTTTTTTCCCAAACGCACTTTTTGATGGAGCCCATCTTGTCTTGGGTACAGTTTAGTATCAGGACCAGAGCACATAGTTCAGGGCACTGAAGCAGGTCATTGGTTTCCTCAGTTAGTACCACTGAGGGATTATTACTCAGAGCTCCCCAGAAGAACATTGGCCTATCCAAACAGATTCTCACTGCCGAGGGGCAGGTGAGCAGTTGGAGGAATTTAATTTTAAAATACTCCTTGGGGAGATTCTGATTCCCTTCTCCAGACCTCACCCTCAGCTCTAAGGAGGATCACTGTAGTTAGTGGTGCAAGATACTTTCAGTTTCAACTTCTTATGAAAAACTGAATATATGAAAAAATATTGTTTTGTCTCATTAAGTACCAAACTCTTCTATCTTCATTTCTGGTCTGTGAGAAACTGTCTACATTGATGTTTATAAAATTTACATCATACTTTTTTGATTTAGTAGGAAATGGCTATCCATTCTTCATGAGAAAGGATGCCAAACATTTAATGGCAAATAAAATTCTAAGTAACAGATTCCAGACAGAAAGTTCTAAGTGGATAAGAGCCAAAAATGCTTCATTGTAAACTCAGCATCTACTTACACTCCCAACAGTGTAACCATTTCCCAAGAACTTTAAATTCCCCTTTTTAAGAAAAAGCTAAATAGTCTAGATGGCGGGTATATAGTGAAAGGTCTGATAGTAAATATTTTAGGTGCTGGAGGCCAAGAGTCAATATGGAGGATATTATGTAGATGTCTATATAACTATTAAGATGTAACCATTTAAAAATGTATAAAACATTCTTTGCTCTAAGGCTAGACAAAAACAGGTAGCGGGCTGAATTTGACCAACTGACTATAGTTTGTCCACCTCTGATCTAGACCATAAATACATGTTACAAAGCAGAAGAGATATCTGAATCTACTTCAAGTATTTTGTTGGTTTCCTTTCACTTTTCAGATGGCCCTTTTTGGAAGTCATGGTTCCTAAGGGAAGAGAAAAACCAATCTTTATTTCAGAAAAAAACATGAAGTCAAGATATACATATTAGAACAGTACCTAAATACTTGATTTAATCAGCTATGTTATCCTTTCATTAGCCCTGGCAAAACTAATCATTGGATCAAATCACTGGATTTGATTTTAGGTTTTTTAACTTCACTGGAACATAAAGATGGATTCAAATAAGAAAAAAAAATCTAGGGTAATTAAATGTCTATTAAAAACAAACAAAAACACCTTTGTAAAAATTATTTTGCCTAGAGTTGAGCAGACCAAGGAACAACTACTGACTTGAAATGCCTAAGTGCTACACAGTGTATTCATTAGCCCTTCTCTGTTTTACTGAAATATCAGAGATAAACATTGGGATCAAAATTTTGGTATGAGATTTGAAAATGATATAATGACATTGATAGTTGATAAATACTGGAGTAATTTCCTCTAGAATCTGTCCATCATCATCTTTGTATAAAGATTACATATATATTTAGTATGCTTATATCTAATTGACCTATAGTAAGACAGGCATTCATTGATTTATTCATTGATTCATTCATTCTTTCGTTCTCTAGTTAATCTTATTTTTAAAGAGCATAGTCTGTGTGTTGGACTTGGAAGGTGGAAAAGTGAATGATATAATCATGTGGGAGCACTTGGTCCTCGAACCCACACACACTTCTGAATCCTGCACACAGCGCCAAGTGTCAGAGCAAGTTTGTCCTCGAACCCTGCTCGCTGTGCTAACTGTTGGGAACTCAGTCCCTCCTTCATTCTCTGCTCGCTGTGTCGTTGTCAGGTCCACAGGACCTGATCCTGCCCAACTATGCCAACTATCGGGTCCGAGCCCCTCTGCCAGGGGCTGGACTTTCTTGGATGCCAGGTGGTAGATGAAGAAGCTGTGAGAAGTTGTTGATGTGTAAGAGAGTCTTTATTGTAGGAGCTAGTGGCCATGTAGCCATTGCTAACGAGAAGCCATTAGACAAAACAGTTCTTCAAAGTAAAGTCGCATATAGCAGGTAGCCACACACCGGCTAGGTAACAATACATCTTTCCCACATAGCAGTAGCAGCCTCTGTACACACAGCAGCAGCCTGCCTTCCATAGGAGCAGCCTCACCAAGCAGCGGCACTGGCTGGTCAGTCACAACTCTATACTATTTAGACAAAAGAGGCTTCTTTCCAAATAGTGACCTCAGTCTTTTGGGTTCTAGGAGGGCACACTTACGCAGTGTACATATAGATTACCGTGGCCTTGCTCTTGCACCTGTGTATAGTCCTTGGACACCCTGATTAAGATTCCTACACTCAGAGTGGCCTTGAACATCCGGCATACTCTGAATAGGGTCCCCACAAATCATTACCTTCAAATAAAGTCTAGAAACATCTGAATATTTTTAGTCTTATTTTTTCTTGATTTTCCTGTCTGTGACTCAAACATGGTAACATTTGACTGTTGGATAGCATATACTGATCTTCTGGTTTTGACATCATTGTATGTACTTGAGTATGCTAATGGCAAATGAGTTGTTATGGTTCATGTAAGCAAACATTTTGCTATAAGCTAATTATGTGATTTTCAAAGTTTCTTAATCTTCCCAAGCCTCAACAGTATAAGGAGTAGATAATACCTACTTTATAATGTTGTAATATGTTGAATAGTGCTAAACACAGATCTTGAAAAATAACATTGATAAATGGTACCTATTATTTTTTATTTTATCCTAGAACCAAAGTGTTTCAACTCTTCACTTCCCCAGATCACATGAAACATATGAAGCTCTCCTTTAAATAGCAGTAGCTCATTGAAATGCATATACTACACCAGTGTAAATGTTCCTTCATCACTCTAGGAAAAGTAGCAACTTCATTGTCATTTTCACTCTTTTTTATTTCCCTCAACTCCTATTTATTGTTTGAAAATGCAGCATATGTTCTCAGTATTCATTTTATCAAAACAAATGAATGAAACAAAATAGTACACTGTGTTTTAACCAGATTTTTATATTCATGAGGCTAAGTAAATTGCTATACCCTTGCACACGTAGGTTTTAATATATTAGTGGTACTTTATAGAATAAATGCTGTTCAATATTTCCAAAATTCTTTTCTCTGTCATTTCAGTTGAGTAGTACAATGCCCATTTGAAATAGGAAGGGCCTTTCTAGCACAGTCCCCCGCCCCCACCAGCTTAGTTTAAAGTGGACGATGTGTAGATTTGGTACATTTATACACTGTGAAGTGACTGCCACCATAGCATTAACTGCCACCACCATCCTGCCACAAAGTGACCATTTCCTTTTTGGGGTGGGAACATTTAAGATCTACTCTCTTAGCAACATTCAAGCATATGATACATTATTATTAGCTACTAGAAGCCCTTTTGTGCACGAAACTTGTGCTTGGGCGGGGTGGGGGGGGGGGGGCTCAGCCTGACCTGTGCCCTCTCGCAGTCCGGGAGCCCTTGAGGGATGTCCTACTGACAGCTTAGGCCTGCTCCCCGTGGGCAGTAAACATCAGCGCTGCTGCAGAGGCAGGAGAGGCTCCTGCCATCGCTGCTGAGCTCGCCAGCCATGAGCCTGGCTTCTGGCTGAGCGGCACTTCCCCTGTGGGAGTGCACTGACCACCAGGGGGCAGCTCCTGCATTGAGCATCTGCCCCCTGGTGGTCAGTGTGCATCATAGGTACCGGTTGTTCCCCAGTTCCGTCAATTTGCATATTAGCCTTTTATTATGTAGGATAATCAACTTGGTAATCTTATAACTGGTTGTCTGTACCCTTTGAGCAATAGCTGCTCATTTCTCCCACATCCAAGCCTTGGTCACTGTCACTCTCTGTTTCTCTGAGTTTATTCTTATTAGATTCCACATACAAGTGAGCTCAGTGTTTTTTATTTTATTCAATTTTATTTATTAAATGTTTATTAATTTTAGAGATAGAGGGAGGGAAAGGGATAGAGAGATAGAAACATGGATGAGAGAGAAACATCCATCAGCTGACTCCTGTACACCCCCTCCTGAGGATCAAGCCTACAACCTGGGCATGTGGGCTTGGTCCCCTGGTTTATAGGTCGACGCTCAACCACTGAACCACACTGGCCGGGCTCAATTTTATTTTTATTTTTTTAATGATAAAGTCAGCTTTATTATTGAAGTCAGTACAATCCAGCTCTTTTGGTGCCATTTACTGGTCCTTTTAAGGTAGAAATAGGAGCTAATGTAGTATACATACAAAAATGAAACCATATTAATTTTTGTACCCAGAAACTTCCTCAATACAAATAAACAAATCAATATTGAGATTTTTAAAAATAGGTAAACTGGGTAATTGTTAGGATCAAGACCTTTTTTTCCGTAAAAAGATAGGCCAGTTAGCCTGAAAGATGAAAGAAGACACAGTACATTAGCTGATAAGTACATCACCAGTACATCACTAACATTTGAAGTTATTCTTTTAGGTAAAATTAAATATCTGACTGTAAACTCTTCACATACCTGCCAGTGAGCACTTGCAGAGGACTCTCTCAGAATCTGGGCCATGTCTGGTGAGAAGTATGGAGCCCAGGTGATAAATCTGGTCTTATCTCAGGGTTTTACTTTGATGATCTGAGGCAACCATGGAATTCAAGCGGGATCTTTGTTTTCCTAGCATTCTGCAATTTTTGAGAATTAAAAAGAAAATCATAGATGCATGTTATTGGGTGGGTCATTAAAATGAGCACCAGAGGATAAATCAGAAAATCTGTATTCTCCTTAACATACCCAGACCTAATTATGGCCAACATTAACTGGACATCGGTGTAGTTTGCAAGGAACAAATGTCCTTTTGACTCTTTCCAGAGCAAATGTTTCTCTTCACGGTGTTGGAAAGTGATGGTTCTGGGTGGATACTCTGTGGACGTCAACAGGAAAACACTTAAAGAGATCTGTATAGCTGGCCCAGTTCAGAGGCTGACAACTCAGAAGACCTGAGTACTTGCAGCTTTTCCATTTGCTACTTTGCCACTTTGTTCATTAAAAAGGAAACAGTGGGGGAAATGGTGCCTTTGTTTATGCCTAGCAAAACTGAACGCTTTTTTTCTATATCAAAGAGATTGAGATTAAAGAAGTTTCTACTCCAAGTAAAGGTAAACACTCAGAAGTATTTATTACTTGTTACTGCAGCTTTGCTTTTATCGTGTAGTCTGATCTACTTGCCCATCATTATTGAATCATGAAATATGAAATTGTTGCTTTATTGAAATTATTTGTGGTCAATCTTCAAGTCACTCAAACCTTTCAGTCCTTATGTCCCAGTCACTGTCAGCACTGTAGCCTCATGGGCCAGTTCTCTGTTCCTTCTGCACACTGAGTTTTTACGTGTGTTAGGATAACAAGAGCCTGAGCTTAGATGGGTCTCCTCTTCACTCTCCCCACCCTTCCCATTAACTTAAATACGGCTCAGCTCTGAGATGGCAAAACTAATGTTATTTCTTAGGGGAAGCCTTCCTTTACCTCCAAAACTGTACTTCCGTCTCACTGTACCTGCAGCAGTATAGAATTAGGTTATTTCTACTGCTTGATTATCTCTCTTGTCTCACTAGCCTCTAGCCTCTATGAAACTATTATAACTATTGCCTAGGAGAGCGGATTTGCAACCTTTTGCATCTCATGGCACACATAAACTAATTACTAAAATTCTGAGGCACACCAGAAAACATGTTTTTTGGCGATTTTACAAAAAAATAGGTATAGTTTTGACTCATTCACACCAGATGGCTGTTGTTGTGTTGGCTGTTGTCATTTTTTATTGACAATCTAAGGGAAAAGAGGTCAATGTCCCTGATTAAATAATTGGGTGTTGCATGTTTTAAAAATTCTTGTGGTACACTGTTTGAAAATTGGTGACTTAGGGGAAAGCACCCCCCCCCCTCTCTCTCTCTCTCTCTCTCTCTCTCTATATATATATATATATATATATATATATACACACATATATGTACATATGTATATATAATGAATGTACATGTGCTCTATTCTCTGGAAATTAAAATGTGAAAGGTAATTCATATACATATATATATATATATAACACTTACCATATGGTTCTACACTTAATTCTCACAATAACCACCATATGAAATAGATGTCTATTATTCTCATTTTCTAAATAGGGGAAGTGAAGCTTCAGTACTTTAAAACTGTCTCAAACCACTCAGCTATTAATCATCAGAGAAGGAATGTGGACACAGATAGGCTTGTAATGGTCATATTATGTGCTTTCCCCCAAAGAGCAGGACCTATGACCTTCTCCTTTCCAAAGACAACCAGTTGAGCATGAAGATGGACAACAAAGATGTGTGTTGGTACCACCCGTTTTTGTTTTTGTCTCCCCTGAACTTTTCAAGAACTTGCACACGTTATTTTGTCATATTTATTTATTTATTTAATTGGTTTCAGAGAAGAAAGAGGGATAGAAACATCAATGAGAGTATATTGATCAGCTGCCTCCTGCATGCCCTCTAGTGGGGATCAAACCCACAACCCGGGCATGTGCCTTGATTGGGAATCCAACTGTGACCTCCTGATTCATAGGTCCATGTTCAACCACTGAGCCACAATATTTTTAAAAATATATATTTTATTGTTTTTTTACAGAGAGGAAGGGAGAGGAATAGAGAGTTAGAAACATCAATCAGCTGCCTCTTGCACACCTCCTACTGGGGACGTGCCCGCAACCAAGGTACATGCCCTTGACCAGAATCGAACCTGGGACCCTTCAGTCCGCAGGCCGACGCTCTATCCACTGAGCCAAACCAGTTAGGGCTGCTTATCATATTTTTAAAGGTGGTTTTATTCACCAACTGGCACATCTGCTATAGGAAATCAGAGCCTCAGAAATTTTGAGCAATTTGTTTTATTTTTAGAAGAGCTGTGACCGGATGTACTCAGGAGGCGAGTTGACAATGAAATGGGTGGCTAATAAGCAAATTCATTTGTCTGCTGAAGCTACTGAAGAGGGCTAATTTGAAATGTTTGTGCATATGGTTTCAAAAATTCAAGCCATTACTAATGAAACTCTCACGTGGTAAGCTGAACACCGTCAGAAAAAAATGCAATTATATATCAAGAGTAATGTTACTTTGCCAAAACCCATGTCACTCATGCAAGCATTTACTGTTACTGTTTACAGTCCTTGGATGAGCAAACACATTGAATCGAAAGGACTGACCTTTACCAACTGAAATAGGACCCAAGCAGGAAGCCATTGCTGCATGTGAAGGGCCTCGCTCCTTGGCAGCTCTCTCAAGCCAGAGTCCGCCCTCCAGGGATTCAGACTCACTGGGAATCATTGGATTGGGTTATTGAAAATTCAGAGCCATTAATGCTTCGCACCCACTCACAAAAAATATATATACACATTTTTAATTAAGATGTTGCATATAGTTATTATCTGTGTTTTATATTGGTAGATTTTAATTTTAATACTAGTTGGACACAAACCAGCATTCATGATGTCCTTTACAGCTTACTACAATGGAACATCCCAAGATTTATTAACAAGATGACACCTACATACAGTCTTTTGTAGGACATGCTCTGTGATAAGGGTTTTTAAAGGATCAGGACCCCTTTGAACTGTCATTGGTCAGGTTGATTGTGTGATGTCTGTTGACCTTTTCTGCCCGAGACCACACCCTGTTCTGAGACCCCTTTCTCAGATGTCTGTATTCAGGATCTCCCACTGCAGAATACTCATTTTTTTTCATACTTCCAGGGGAAATGTATTTACCTCAAAGCCAGCAATCCATGTAGAATACTAAACTTACTTGAAAAGTGTATAATAGCTGGAGCTCAGGTTCAGAATATTAATTCAGTTTTTGTACATTCACATTTTGGAGTTAAGGAATATCTCCTTAAGTAAAGAGTTGTTAGAAATGTTGCCTGGGTATTTCCAACAAATTGTATATCTTTTTAAAAAATATTTTATATGTGTTTATTGCTTTCAGAGAGAGGAAGGGAGAGGGAGAGAGAAATAGAAACATCAAGGATGAGAGAGAATCACTGACCAGCTGCCTCCTGCACCTGGGCATGTCCCTGACCAGGATCGAACTGTGATCTCCTGCTTCATGGGTTGATGCTCAACCACTGAGCTACACCAGTCAGACTATACCTTGTTATTTAAAAATAAATAAATAATAGAACAATATTTTGACAGTAATATTTGATTGTTTGAATTTTAGTAGGGACTTTGGAAACTCATGGGGGAAATATTTGTAACTAATTCATTCATTCACTTATTTTAAAACATGCATGCATTAATTGAATGCATGCATGTTCTACTCCAGGCACTTGGGTTAGGCACCAGTGATTAAAAAACCAAACATCAAAAATCATGAATCAAAATCACAAAATACTACCATACTACCACACACACACACACACACACACCCCTTTTGGGGGGAGGGTAAGTGGTGCAAATAAATGATCAGTTTAAACTAGAACAAATAACCCTCTAAAAGTAACTAGGAAATGAATTGCTACTTGGAAATATTTTCATGTATAAATAGTTTTTAAACAGTTATTGTACATACAAATGTATAGAATGCAATTATTTGCCGTTTTTCCCCTAGGTGAGAGTTTGTCTTCAATGACCACGTGGCCTGGAATTCTATTGTTTATTATTCCGTTTGCACTGTACATTCTGTTTAGTTTAATGTATTAAATCAAGTCTCACTAAACTGTTTATTATAATATCTCCAATTAGCTTTTCCTCTGATAAGGGAAAAAGATGACGAATGGGCTACGGAAAGAAGGGAAATGGGTCCTGAAAGATTATTAAGTCATAGAGGTCAATTTTACCTCCTGAAGTCTTTGCTCGGATGCTAACTTCTCCAGGCAGCCTCCATGCTGACTACATCTAGCATTGCATCCTGCCCCTTGCTCCTAGGTCCTGCTCTCACCCCTTTATCCTCATCTACTTTCTTTTGTAGCATCTATCACCTCATCATAGGTTATAAAATTTGAGCATATGTTATGCTTATTGCTTATTGCTTGTTTCTGCCAGCTAAAATGTAAGCTCTGTGAGGACAGGGAAATTCATTTTGTCCATTGGTATATTTAAAGTGCTTAGAATGGTCCCAGGGCATAATAGATGCTCAAATATCTGTGGCAAAACTCCTTTCCCTGAGGTGGAGTGTGGAGTGGGGGTGGTGGAGGGCATTGGTGGGAAAGAATAAAGAGTGACCCAAAGCTCCCAAAGATTTTAAAGATAAATATAATAAACAAGGAATCCTAAATATTTTGAATAAGTCATTGGAATTCAGTGTGAAAGTTTTAGTGGAAGTGATTATGTCCTTTCATGTCCTACTGTTTAATTTATATTTCAGCCTCCCTCCAGGGAGCATGTTGGGTTGATCAGTTCAGGAAGCAAAGCTTAAAAGATAAGGGAGCTTATTTTATTAAAACGAAAGCTAGGAAAGGAAGGGTGCCTTGACTCATGGCTAGGGGAATAGGAAGCGGCCATTCCTCTATTTTATTTAGAAGGACTTTGCATTCTGTTTGTACGTCATTTACCTAATGGGTGCTCTGGATTGGTGCTTCCAAGAAACTGAGACTGTTACAGAAATGTATGTCATTTGATTTATCCCAACTGGAAGAAACAGAATAAGGCACAGTGAGAGCATGAACTAATTTGTACTTTCTTATATATTTACTTAAAATCAATTTATATTTTATTAGGATGCCCTAAATCAGAGGCTTTGAAATTTCAGTCTGCAGAGCAGTGCTGTTTCATAACAAGATATTAGTGACAACGTGAGAAAAATTAGTCTGTCCATGTCCTTCAGATCGGCAACTCCATTTCCAGGCATTTATCCTATTTTACACAGAAATCTAAATTGTTCGCTGCAAAACATTCATCACAACATTGTTTGCACTTGTGAAAAATAAGAGCAACCTAAATATCTACTAAAACTTTAATATGTGTATAGAATACACTTTTATGCAGTCAAGGTAGAGAAATATATTTAAAAATAAACGATGTCTATCAAATAGTAAGTCAAGCAAGGGCGTTTGAAAGCAGTATTATCTAGTGTGTGTTATTTATACAAGTATATCCGAGCATGAACAAGTTGAATATAATATTAACAGTGGGAATCTCAGGATAGTGGAGGATTTTTAAAAAGTTTTTTCTTATACAAACGGACCCTGACTTACCATGGTCTGACTTAAGATTTTTTTGACTTTGTGATGGAAGGAAAGCAGTATGCATTCAGTAGCAACCACATTTCGAATTTTGAATTTTGATCTTTTCCCAGGCTAGTGATGCTGAGCAGTGGCAGTGAGCTCAGCCAGCCACGCGGTGGCGAGGGTGAACAGCTGCTACTCTACAGTGCACTGTGTTGCCAGCATTTTCCAGATGCTGTAGCCCATAAATTAAATGCGATATTCAACACTTTATTATAAAACAGGCTTTGTGTTAGATGATTTTTGTCCAAATGTAGGCTAATGTAAATGTTCTGAGCACATTTAAGGTGGGCTTAGGTTAGGTGTGTTAAATGCATTTTCAACTTAAATATTTCAACTTATAGTTTGAACTTATGATGTTTATTGGGACACAAGCCCATCATAAGTCAAGGAGCATCAGCATTTTGTATTTTTATACAAATAGAAATTAAATGCATAAGGTATATAATAGCATTTATCAAAAGATAAGTCAGTGTTTGTAGATTGTTATGATTTGCAGATATTTCACTGACTTTGAGTATTAAAAAGATTTGAGGTTTTTGAAGATGTGTTTGTGTATGTGCAGCAAAAGGGAGAAGGATTTCACATCAAATTTTTGAATATATAGATATGGGAAGTACTATGGTCATTAGTAATATATATAATTTTTCAACTGCTTAGAACATACTTTTGCACTTTATCTCTTTACACTTGTGGAAGGTGGGTTATATAATTGCTCCCATTTTATAAAAGAGGATTTTTAATGCTCAGGTGCTTTATTTGATTTGTTCAAGTTCATTTGGATGGTGGGCTCTGAAACTGAAATTTCTGTGCCTACAAAATTATGCTTTTTTGTTGTCGTTTTCCCCCCACATGCACTGCTATGCATAACTGCCAGCAAATAAATGGTATGCTCTGAAGGACACAGGGTTTTTCAAGACCATCTCCATCCCACCTGCACCTAAGACATGCCACTATTTGGAACTGTTCCCTTGAGCAGACATTGGTAAAGCCACGGGCAGCAGCTGTGATGGCATAGCTTCTGAGGAAGAGAAAGTGGTTGTGACTCCGTGTGGCCGGCCTTGGCAGCATTTAAGGAGCTATTTCGAGCTACTGTGTTGAAAGTTTACCTAATAATAGTGGCTAGTTTCTCTCGTATTCTCCTGGCAGCGTACAAGAATTTAGAAGATTTGGACTGAGAGTCAGAGATTGATATCCAAGCTTCACGTATTTTTGTGAATTTAACATTGGAAACGGTATCTGGGAAGTTGTCATTTCTCTTCTACAGCTGGCAATATTTTGGACAATAGATTTTCCTTCCCCTTTGGACACTAGTTTGAGAAAAATAATCCAAATCCTATCAAAATAGATATATGTATACACTCATGACAACTACTAACAGTTACTCTAAAGCCCTTTCATTAATACTGTGTATATTTTGAGCTACTGTATGTAATAAGCTAAGGAGATGTTAGGAGTTGTTTTGAGTACACGTGGCACTCAAACTTTAGTATGTTTAAAGCACAGCTCTTTATCTTACCCCCCTGTCCACCTCCAACAGTCTTTCCCAATTTAGCTACTCTCTGAATTGGGACAACATCTGTCCAGTTGCTCAGGCCAAAACCTCAGTGTCATCTTTGTGTCCTTTCCTTCTCTCACACCCTCCATCCAGTCTCTCAGCAGATCATGTTGAATTTGCCTTCAGAATATATCCCAACATGGACCACTTCTCACTCCCTTTTCTGCTTCTGCTCTGAACCAAGTCAGCAGCATCTCTTGCCAGAATGTTGGCAGTAGCCTTCTAACTGGTCTCCTTGCTCTGTGCTAGACCCTTTGGTCCAGTCTCAACGCAGTAGCAGGATTGACCCCTTTAACCAGGTCTGCTAGTCTCAGTGCTCATATCAGAAGTGCCAGGACCCTCCATCTCTTTCAAGTAAATGCCAGAGTCATTCCAGTGTCCAACCTCATGTTACCTCTCTGGTCCGTTCCCTTACAGCGACTCTGCCCTGCCTTGTTCCAGCCCCAGCCTCTGCTGCTCCCACAACTCCCCAGGCTGCTCCTGGCTAGCCCTTTGCATGTACGCTTCCCTCTGTCCAGAACCCACTTCCCCGCTGGCTCATGGCTCACTCCCAGAGCTCCTTCAGACTCCACTCAATTTCCGGCTACTCAGTGAGCTTCCAGTTATTGTACTTGAACCCCTTATCCCACTAGCTGGCTTTATTTTTCTCCAAACTTACCATTATATTTGTCACTTATGAATTTTATGCCCCTTCTGTCTGCCCTCCTGGGATATGAATGTTCCAGATAATCAGGTATTTTTGTTTACTTTACTAAACACTGTATTCCCAGTGCCTAGAACAATGCCTGACATATATAGGGACTAAACAAATATTTGCTAACTATTCATTAAACCAAAAGTTATTTCTTGGTTATATTTAATATCAGGTGTTGGATTGAGTGTTAAAGTACTATAGAAATGTTAGCCCTGCTAAAATATACTTACCTATGTTCTTTTAATTTGGAAAGGGGGATGTGAAATAATTTCCTCTTGACCACCAGATTTTTAAGTACAGCACATTGATTTAAACAAATTTGCCAAAAAGAAGTTATATTTCAGATATAAAACCATTATTTATACAATCATTGTAATTACAGCACCTATTCTTTTATTCCAGCTTTTTTTCCTGTCTCTCTCATTTTTGTTTTCCAGAAAAGAGGCACAGTTAGATGAAGAAGGACAGTTTCTTGTCAGAATAATATATGATGATTCTAAAACTTATGATTTGGTTGCTGCTGCAAGCAAAGTCCTCAGTAAGTTGAATATGACTTTCCTTTGGCCAAGTTACACATAACAAGTGAAAAGGAATCCATGGTCCATTGTATAGTGACTAGAGGCCTGGTGCATGAATTCGTGCACCAGTGGGGTCACTTGGCCTGGCCTGTGGGATAGGGCCGAAACCAGCTCTCTGACATCCCCTGAGGGGTACCGGATTGCGAGAGGGTGCAGGGTACATGATTGGGGTGGGGGAGAGACGTGAGAGGTTAGCCAGCTGGGAAGAACTGTGGGAGGGCTCTAGGGCATGTCTGGCCCATCTCGCTCAGTCTGGATCGGCCAGACCCCAGCAGCAAGCTAACCTATTGGTCGGAGCGTCTGCCCCCTGGTGGTCAATGCACATCATAGCGAGCAGTTGAGTGGCCTTAGCATATCATTAACATATTACATTTTGATTGGTTGAACGGCTGACCGGTCAACCGGACACTTAGCATATTAGACTTTTACTGGTATTATATAGGATGAACAGAGATGAAGGTTATGCATTGCACAACCCTGATGGGGAAGACATTTATGTATAATGTTAGGCTCAGGCTATGCTCAGTCTATTTCTCCTTTTATGAACTCTTTAGAGAATAGAGGCACTCTCTGCCCCTCCCCACAGAAAGCCATATATTGGGGAAGAAAAAGCAAATTATTGCTTCTTAATATAATAAGTTCAATAATATAATAACAGGTTACTATGTCAACAGCACAGAATTGCACAAGTGTAATAATTACATTGTGGAATGCAGAATATATGATTCCCAAATCTGTTTTATAATAAGTTTGTTAGCTATTAGCTATTGGTAAAAGAAACAGGAAATCGATCTATGTCAGACAAAACTTATGCAATGAAGGCAAAGTTAAAACAATAAATATCTTTATAAAAAAAGTCTTTCTGAAAGTAGTGTCTCTTATTCTCAGAGTACTTGGATAGAATAGAAAGAAGCCTTTAGCTTTGCCAAATATAACTAGTAGAGCAAATACTATCTATTGCAGAATATAAGAATTACAAAGAAAAATGGCAAATTGTTAATAATAAGAAAATATCCAATCTCATTTGTAATCAAAATTGAAACAAGTATGATGTTTTTCAGATAAATTTGTCAATTTTTGAAAATTAAATATCTAGTGTAGTCAAGGATAGAGTTTAAAAGTAAAACAGACGCTTAAAAATATTTAAACCCTTTAACAATTTTTCTGAAGGAAATTATTAGTGTTATTTGCATTAAGATTTATGTGCTTTCACTTCAGAGTTACTTATAGTATCAAAAATTAGAAAAACTTACATTTTGAATAAGGGGATTGATTAAATAAAATGTTGCATATCTATGTTGGGTGAGATAGTGATTGAAATTACAGAAAAAGTCTTAAATTTTTAATAAATAATAATTGGATATAAACAAAAAAGCAGGATATTAGGGTACATCCTATATGCAACCAACTTATTAATATTTGTATTTAGATAAAGAAAAATCCTTTTGTACCAAAATATTATCATGTGCATTCTGGATGATTTTCAGGATCTTCCTGTATTTTTCAGAAAAAAATAAGTTCTAAATTAAATATACATTTAAAAATGCTTAAAATTAATTAACTAGTTTGTCATGGAAGCTGAGAAACTGATTGCTTTGCTATTAAGTACAAATGTACAGTGTTAGCATAGTAATATATTGTCTTCTCAGATTTCATTGTATTGTCCTGGCCAGAAATTTTTCATGTGATGTAGATTCACTAGGCACAAAAATTGAGGATCTTTAACATTTTGTTGTTATGCACTTATCTTCCTTCTTCCCATTAATATGTTTTTATATGTCTATGTATAATATTTTTTGTTTTTATTATTCTTTCAAACCTATAAAATAGATCTCAACGCTGGAGAAATCCTCCAAATGTTTGGGAAGATGTTTTTTGTCTTTTGTCAAGAATCTGGTTATGATACAATCTTGCGCGTCCTGGGATCTAATGTCAGAGAATTCCTACAGGTAAGCGATTTGAGGTCTTGTTAAAAGCGCTGAATTCGTGATTCTTAAACATAGATTCTAGCATCCTGTTGTTCAGCCAGCTGCATGAGAGGGTCTTGCTGCTGAAATGGAATCAGTGACATTTTTTTTTCCAATTCAATAAAATAATAGTTTTTAGGTCTTGAATACATTTTTAGCATTTTTGCTTCATATTTTTTCTTTAACTTTTGATTGCTATAAATACGCAAGTTGTACATGAATGTCCTTTGAAAAACTCATCATGGCCTATTGTGGTATATCCAACTGCCTTTTAAAAAATGTTTTTATTGATTTCAGAGAGGAAAGGAGAGAGGGAGGGAGAGAGAGAGAAACATCAATGATGAGAATCATCGATGGGCTGAACCTTGCACATCTCCTACTGGGGATCGAGCTTTTAACCCGGGCAAATGCCCTGATTGGGATCAAACTGTGACCTCCTGACTTACAGGTTGACACTCAACAACTTTGCCACACTGGGCAGGCCCAACTGCCTTTTTTTTTTTTTTTTAATGGTCATATTTGATACTAGTTTTGGTTTTATGTAGGCTCTCTAACATGGTCTTATTTTTTTTGCAAAGCATTCCTAGTTTGTATAGCATTATTCAATAGTATGTCAGTATCTATGACTTCCTACCCGGAGCTTGTTGTTTAGGAAAAAACGTGCTGGCTTTCAGGTGCTCTGCCACCAAAGCAAATTTGAGAACCATAGCTCTGAGTTACATATTAATTAATCTACTAGAGAAAGGGAAGTAAGAGACCTTGCAAAGGCAATTTCAGGTGCAGGACAAGATAAAGAACGTCACCAAAGGCCTTCGTCTTATGTTCTTGCTAAAATTACCTTACAAGATTTTTACTAGTGAAGCACACATTCGATGAAAGACTATTTTTGGATTGTCTGTCCTATTTTAAGCAGAGGCCATTTGTGAGACCTTCTTCTTGATGTGTTAATGTTGAAAATTATGTGGTTGTTTGTAAAGGATATTTCCAAACTGGCTGCTGAGAGCCGCCAGATCTTGCTGGAAAATGATGTCAGTGCAATAGTAGCTGAACCGAAGCCCAGTTTTGTGGGAATGTAAACGACTTCCAGTCCAGCTGCATTATTGATTTAACAGCCAAAATAAGAACTTCGGTGCTTAATCAAAATGTCTGTTGTTTACACAGTGACATTTTTCTTATAAACTTAAAACTGCAATAAATCAAGATGGAAACTGATTTGCGATCGCCTGCCACAGGTTTACCTAACTACTGGTGTCCAAAAACGCTGCCACTTCCAAATGGAGTGGCTGCCAGGAGATGTGTAAATTAAACGGGAACAGGCTGTATTTCAATGAATTATGTTAAATGGATTCAAGGGTGATATTTGAAAGTATTTTAAGACTTTGGATTTTAGAATCCACCTTCCATTTTTTTAATACTGTCACCTTATCAACAAAGTCTGAACTTGCATTTTCCCCATCTTAATTCCATCTTGCTCTCAGTGGTCACATTTACATAGCACAACAAATGTTCCAATTGTTTTTGTTGTACTTTGGCTCCTGGTGGCCGCCTGCTCAGGTCGTCATGGTGCCATGAGAGAGCAAGCCGCCTCTGGTATGTTCCTCTCTGTTCACAAGAGGATAGCCAATAGCTACATGGAGCTGGTGTTTGGAGAGTTCTACCACTTTTCTTCATTGCCCTGTCTCTCTCATGACTCCTCCAATCTCTTCTCCATTCTATGACTTGAGTGATTTTTCTGAAATGCAAATATATCTCATCATACCATTAAAAAAAATTTTTTTTTCTTAAACTCTTCAGTGATTCCCCATTGCTCATTGGGAAATGTCAAAAATAGTTAAAATGATTGAAACTACTTACATTCCCTATACATTCTGCCTCTTCCCTTTCTGCAGCCCAGCCAAATATAACTTTTTTTTTTTAATCTTGCTCTCTTTATCTTCTGAGCTTTCGCATCTGCTCTTTCCTTCATCTGGAACACTGTTCATGCTCCTTTTCACCTCGATAAATTCTGTTTATCCTGCTGGTCAAATTACTTCTTCTGGGTCATTGGCATTTCTCATGTTTTCGTAGTATATTTATTTTCCCAGCCTAGTGGTTCGCATACTGTATTATCACTTCCTGTTTGTTGGGCTGGAATGTAAACTTCATGAAGCCAGAGACCATGTATAATCTCTTAATGATGGTATCTCCACAGATACAATCTGTCTATCTGGGAAGAAATTTCTTTTCTTTTCTTTCTTTCTTTCTTTCTTTCTTTCTTTCTTTCTTTCTTTCTTTCTTTCTTTCTTTCTTTCTTTCTTTCTTTCTTTCTTTCTTCCTTCCTTCCTTCCTTCCTTCCTTCCTTCCTTCCTTCCTTCCTTCCTTCCTTCTTCTTTCTTTCTTTCTTTCTTTCTTTCTTTCTTTCTTTCTTTCTTTCTTTCTTTCTTTCTTTCTTTCTTTCTTTTATAAAGATGCGCTCTTTGTGTAAAAATAGGAAGCAAATATGACCATAGCTCAAGATTAAATGTTTTATTAAGAATAACAAAACCCCCTTTCAGATGAAACTAAAACTTTAGTTTCTTTAGGTAACTTTATTTAGAGAAAAATCATAGATTGAATATAGAGGATTAGACAGCCACACATTAGACTGATTTCCTTGAGTCAGAAGCTTTGAGTATTGGCTATCATTGATAAGATAATATATGGCTTTTGGGAATGAAACCCAAGTCAGTCCACAGCAGTGCTACCAATTCATTTTTAGTGGTATTCCGTTATTATTCCATTATATTTTCTTTACCTACCCAGTGATTTCACAGAGGTGAAATGAAATTGAAATAAGCATCGAAGGCTGCCAATGCAATCTGAGAGAAGAGTTTAAATTATGGGCCTGTTTAAATATGCATAGAAATCTCAGTTGTATCATACTACAGATATTCTGTCAGAGTTTGCTGGGAACACGGGCTCGTTCAGTGGGCAGTTTCACCCATTTCCTCAGTTCATATATGTGGGGGTTCCTCTGGCAGGGCCTCTGTGCAGCCTGCAGTGGGATTTCCAGGTCAGGACAGCTCCAGGCTTTGGCCTCCAGAACACAAGGCCGTGGCCAGCCCACCAGGAACAATCTGGGATTGAGGACCAATCTAAAATCTTAACTGTTTGTCCGAAGTGTTATTTTGGGAAATGTGAGGATTTTCCTGAACAGCTGTGAAATTCTAATACTTCCCTAAATTATTTACAGTGCTTCTTAGAAAAAAGTGCTCCATTCATTTTATTTTTAACTTTTGGATTTCCAAAGGCCCTGTTTTTTTCAACATCCAAAATGTTAATTTCTGTAACCTGCAGTTTTTAAATGGACAAGTGAGGACTTTAAAGGAAGATAAGTATTTGAGTAGCTGGTATATATTTTCATAATATTGATTGTCAAATATAGTATTATATAAGTGGGATTTAAGAGCTATAGCATAAGTGAAATATTTTACACAGAAAATTCTATAATCACTTGCCCTTTTTCTTTAAAATATTTCTCTTGAGAAGATGGTAATTATAGCTATATGTAATTTCAAAGTGTTATTATTTAAAGAATTTTAGTAACTGGTATAATTTCTTTTTTTTTTAAATATATTCTATTGATTTTTTACAGAGAGGAAGAGAGAGGGATAGAGAGCCAGAAACATCGATGAGAGAGAAACATCGATCAGCTGCCTCTTGCACCCCCCCCCACTGGGGACGTGCCCGCAACCAAGGTACATGCCCCTGACCGGAATCGAACCTGGGACCTTCTAGTCCACAGGCCGATGCTCTATCCACTGAGCCAAACCGGTTTCGGCTATAATTTATTTTTAAAATTGGGCCTTACATTATTTCTTAAAAGAAAAAGAAAAAAGATTTTCTGTATCTTTTCAGTGGGAGGGCTATTTCTCAAGGAGCAGCTCCAAGGAGAAAAGTCAGGAACAGGAGCGTTAAAGGGTGAACTTCCTTACTCTGACCTCATGCTGCCCACACCCTGACCTTGGTGCTGACCATCCTATGGGGTTGGGTTTTCCACTTTATTTAGGTCTTGCTTGCTTAAATTTCTCATGTTCGAATTCTAAGACGACTCCTTTCTTATAAAACTTAAAATATTTGTCAAATTACATGACTCTCACAAGTAAATGTTGGTGTTGGTCTTGTTTTTTTAGAAGTGTGAGGAATAAAAAGAAAGGAAATGTTGTGTCCCATCCTTTTTCCTTAAAAAAAAAAAAAGAGGTTTGCAAGGTCTGATCTTAAGATTTCTTCCAGATCTAAACACCAGTGATGTTCTCAAATAACAGATAGCTCCTGCTTTCCCATCCTCTCAGATTCTTAGAGACTGAAACATCTCTCTGTCTCAGAACTTTCAAAGCAAGGTCTTACTCTGCCCTCTTATGTGGATTTTAGGGATTTTTTAATTAAATGCCCTGGAAGCAGGAAAAAGAAGTAGCTAAGTTCTAGAAATTTTGCCTCTGTAATTATGTATGCACTCATTTTTGCCATGCATACTACAAAGAAAATTTGCATTTAGGTAGAAACATTCCGAGATCTTCGAACATGTAGAACTTCAGTGTTTCTCAGTGGAAGGATACATTCTCTTTGGTTGCCTACATCTGTGGAATGTGCTACATGGAGAACTCCATGCAGTGTCCCGGGATGCCAGCACTCGTTTTTCATCTGCAAATGATAAGTGCTAGGTGACAAGATGAACTGGACTCATGGATCGGAGGAAAAGTACATTTATTTTGCTTGTCAAAAAACCAGTAAAATGATATCAGGGCATTAAGAAATAAAATGAAAGCCTCAGAGTAACTTTTTGGCATCGTGAGGCAAAAAAGATAGTGGGCCTGCTCTCTAGCCTTTCCCGTGTCCTAACTTCATGAAGCTGAGAAGAATGAAGGGGACGCACATTTGAGGTTTTCTTTATTGATTCTTGGGAATCTACTTGTGCTGGGATATATGTGTTCACTTTTGTTTCCTTATGTTTAATGTGTATATTTCCCTTTTAAAAATTTTATTTTTTCCATCACCATTTATCCTTCTAATCCCTCTTCCACTTCCACCCACCCTCCACCCCAGCCATCACTGTTGTTCATGTCCATGAGTTCTCTCTCTCTCTTTTTTTTTTTTCTCAATCTGCCCCCCCCCCCCAATAATGTATATACTTCTTTGTAATGTGTATAGTTTTTTCTTTACCTGTTTCCATGGTATATTTAAAAAAACAACAACAACACATGCAATACCAGTCTTAATATGAAACTTTCATTCTCCAGAATACATTGCTACAGCCATGTGGATGAACAATTAGCTTTGTATAAATCGTATTATAAAATGTAGTCAAGGTTTTATCCAGGCTATTTTGAAAATCTTTTTTTGTGGCCTTTGATGTGGCTGCAAATGATTCTAGTCTAACTATGGTGAAGATAAATTTTAAGCAATGTAAGTGTACTCAAATGAAAGTAATTTAATTTTTAATCACAAATTCCATTTCTCATGTTAGACAGGGTGTGGCAATCACTTCAATTTTGAAAGAGTAAAACCAAGTAAGGAAAGCTGTAACTTAAGAAACCCCAAGAGTGTTTTTCTGTTAGATGCTATCTAAAGAAAATCAATATTGCATTAAGTGGTGTTAAACCTTCCATGTTGCAGGAAAGCACTTCACTTGTCCATTTAATTAACAGTAAATTCAATAAAACAGTAAATCTCTGGAGGGTTGGTTACCGCAAAGACTAAGAGATGAACATTCTGATTTCAAATGTTTTGCTTTCCCACTTGTTTTGAAGCAATAAATTAATCAACATACTATTAGCAACATTTATACCTTTATTTAAATAAAAATGGCTCAGCATTTAGGCTGAAGTGCCTATCTTTTTTGTTTGTTTGTTTGTTTTGTTTTTATTTTTTTAAATGAATCTTTATTGCTCAGATTATTACAATTTTTTCTCTCCCCCCGCCCCTTAGCTCCCCTCCACCCAGTTCCCACCTCACCCTCTGCCCTTACCCACCCCCCCACTGTCCTCATCCCTAGGTGTATGATTTTTGTCCAGTCTCTTCCCCCACCCCCCACTCCCCTTTTCCCCCGAGAATTATCAGTGCACTCCCTTTCTATGCCCCTGATTCTATTATATTCACCAGTTAATACTGTTCATCGGATTTTCTTATTCACTTGATTTTTAGATTCACTTGTTGATAGATATGTATTTGTTGTTCATAATTTTTATCTTTATATTTTTCTTCTTCTTCCTCTTCTTAAAGAATACCTTTCAGCATTTCATATAATTCTGGTTTGGTGGTAATGAACTCCTTTAGCTTTTTCTTATCTGTGAAGCTCTTTATCTGACCCTGCAATTCTGAATGATAGCTTTGCTGGGTAGAGTAATCTTGGTTGTAGTTTCTTGCTATTCATTACTTTGAATATTTCTTGCCATTACCGTGTGGCCTGCATAGTTTCTGTTGAGAAATCAGCTGATAGTTGTATGGGTGCTCCCTTGTAGGTAACTAACTGTTTTTCTCTTGCTGCTTTTAATATTCTCTCTTTGTCTTTTGCTCTTGGCATTTTAATTATGATGTGTCTTGGTGTGGTCCTCTTTGGATTCCTTTTGTTTGGGGTTCTGTGCGCTTCCTGGACTTGTAAGTCTATTTCTTTCACCAGGTGGGGGAAGTTTTCAGTCACTATTTCTTCAAATAGGTTTTCAGTATCTTGCTCTCTCTCTTCTTCTGGGACCCCCATAATTCTGATGTTTGTACGCTTGAAGTTGTCCCAGAGACTCCTTACACTATCTTCATATTTTTGGATTCTTTTTTCTTTTTGCTTTTCCGGAGGAGCGTTTTTGCTTCTTTGTATTCTAAATCTTTGACTTGATTCTTGCGATCCTGTAGTCTGCTTTTAGGTCTCTGTATAATATTTTTTATTTCAGTCAGTGTATGCTTAATTTCCAGTTGATCCTTTTTCATATCCTCGAGGGTCTCATTAAATTTATTGGCCTATTCTAGGAAATTCTTGAAAAACCTTATAACCATGGTTTTGAACTCTATATCCAGTCGTTTGCTTTCCTCCATTTCTTTCATTTGTGACCTGTTTCTTTGTCTCTGCATTTTGGCTGCTTCCCTGAGTTGATGGAGTGGTTTTGTGTGCTAGGTGTCCTATAGGGTCCAGTGGCTCAGCCTCCCAGTTACCTGAGGTGGACACTCTTGGTGTGCCCCTTTATGGGCTGTGTGTGCAGTGTTGTTGTAGTTAAGCCTAGATTGTTGTTAGTATCACTGGGGGAAGTTGACCTCCAGGCCAATTGTCTGTGAGGGTCAGCTGTGTCTATGCTGGGAGAGCTTCTGTGCTCAGCTTGGATGGGGCTGAGTCTCAGAGTGGAGCAGACAGCCTTGGTTTCTCATCAGCCCCGCCCTAAGAGGCCCCTGTGTCTCAGTGTTCCGTGGCAATGGTTGCACACACCTCTGAGGGAAGGCTGCCCTCGAGTTTCGCTGCTGCCAGACAGTCCAGTTTCTCCCTGAATGAGTCTGGGTACCCAAAGTCTCACCCGGAACTGGAGTTCAGTGAAGTTGGGAGGTTTTGTTTCCCTCCTGAATGAGAAATCTAGCCGTGCGCTTGCTGCCCGCCCTCTCCACATCCCACACCTCCTCACCTCTGCCTTCCGGGGCTCCCCTGAGTCTCAGTGTGCTTTTTCCTGACAGTCCAGTTTCACCCCGTATGAGTCTGGGTTCCCCGAATATCACCTGGAAATGGAGTTCAACGCAGAGGGGAACCTTTGTCTCCCTCCTGTTCGAGTAAGCCAGCCGTGTATTCAGCCACCCGCCCTTTCCACACGTGCGGGTCTCCTCACCTCTGTCCTCCACAGCTCCTCTGAATCTCAGTGTCCTTTTCTCTTTCCTTCTAGTTGTAGAATTTCCACTCAGCCAGCTTTCCGGTGGTTCTGGATGATGTCTGCTTTGTCTTCCAGTTGCAGTGTTGAAATGTTGTGCGAGGCAGCAGTATAGGTGTTTACCTATGCCGCCATCTTGGTTTCTCCCTATCCTTTTTTTTTTAATTTAAATTTTGTAAAAATTGATTTTTGAGAGAGAGAGAGAGAGAGAGAGAGAGAGACTGAATTATTGTTCCATTCATTGATGCATTTGTTGGTTGCTTCTTGTATGTGCCCTGACAGGAGGTCAAACCTACAACCTTGGCTTCTCAGGATGATGCTCTAACCAACTGAGCGACCCAGCCAGGTCTAAAGTGTCTATCTCTTTGTGACTCGTGACGTAGCTGCATGTAGAAATGTGCTAATATAATATGAACAAGATGAAAATGGATGATTATGAAAATGATATAGGCATATTGACTTATGATATAAATACTTTAAAGAGGGAAAATTAAAAAAAATATTATTAAAATACATTTTTCAAATTATTGGTTGACTTATCTTTTTTTTTTCCTTTAAAATGAGCCACTACACAGTAGCTGAACCCGAAGACATTAAGTAATTACCTAAATGCAGCAACAAGCTCAATTTTGACTTTGTGGGAAATGGAGATAAGTAAAAACTCGGTCATTTTTTTCCCTCACCATATTTTCTCCCATAAATTTTTGTTGTTGTTGTTGTTAATCCTCCCTCGAGGATATTTTTCTATTGATTTGTAGGGAGAGTTGAAGAGAGAGGGAAAGACAGAGAGAAACATTGATTTGAGAGAAACACATTGATTGGTTACCTCGTACATTCGCCCCAACCAGGACCCAGGCCTGGGAGAAGCCTGCAACCAAGGTAGCGTCCTTGACTGGAATCCAACCCGGAACCCTTTGGTCTGCAGGCCAACGCTCTATCCACTGAGCCAAACCAGCCAGGGCTCTCATAACCTTTTTGCAACATCAGCAGATGGGATCTGGGTGGGTTATGTGTTCAGGTCTTCCCTTCTCAGAAAAGAATTACCCTGAGGAGAACTTGTCATAGGAAGAACCCTTCGTACTACTTAACCAAGTAAAATAGTTTTGGGACTCAAGAGGCTTGTAGTTTATATATTAACTTCTAATACTTAGTGTCTGTCATATTTTACATGACAATAGCAGCCCCTACAGGCAATGGTGATGAACTGATGTTTTGCTGAGGTCTTGGAGGCCTCTCTCCACACTTGCACAAAAATCTCCTACATGTCAGAACCTGGAACAGAGTATCATTCTCATGCCACCATCTCTTTGACCTTCTGTCATTACACTTCTCTGTCCCAGTAACCAGGAAAGGGTCCTGGCTTTTAAGGTCTCAGTCACTCATATGATTAGCTGAGTCCACCAGGATCATTCTTCCCAATTCAAGATCCACAACCTTAATCCCATCTGCAAAATCTCTTTTGCCAGGAGAGGTATCATATTCAAAGGGATTATTAGGGCATGGAAATTTGGGGAAGCACTATTATTTTCCTTACTGCACCTGGGATGTGTTTGTGTTTCATATACATCATTTTAGTTATCTCCATTTTATCAGAAAAAATCAAGTCGTAGAAAAATTGGGTAAGCTGCTATGTTACCATGAAATGATAGTCTCATGCGAATATAGCTGCCCCCAAACCTATAAATACGTATATCTTTGCTTTAGCCCTAACTGTGTTTCTTTTTTTTTCTGCTTCAGGCATTCTTGTTATACCCCGCTCGTTTATTTATCTTTTCTTAAAATGCATTAACTATTAATAGCCACGGATGTTTGTTTTAATTACTCTACTTGAGTTTCAAGTTCTCTGTGGTTCTTGCCTTACAGATGTCTCAGTGCAGCAAGGGAGGGGCGTGCTGTGTGAATGTTTACTCACTAAGCTCAGATTGAGCCTTCTGTCTTTATCTTGCTTTCCAGGAGTCAGCTGCCGTTGTGGGAGCATTATTTATTCATCAGCATTTCCTCTTCATTGCAGAACCTCGATGCTCTGCATGACCACCTTGCTACTATCTACCCAGGCATGCGTGCCCCTTCCTTTAGGTGCACTGATGCCGATAAGGGCAAAGGACTCATTCTGCACTACTACTCAGAGAGAGAAGGACTTCAGGATATTGTCATCGGCATCATTAAAACGGTAGCTCAACAAATACATGGCACTGAAATCGACATGAAGGTAATGATTAGCAATGGCGACACCTCTAAAGAGAGATGGCAGAATATTAAACGTGATGCTCAGTGAATTTACCTTTAATTCTTACAGCTAGTGGACCTCACAGAGGCATATATAAACCATAGCACAGGCATCACCAGAAATCTATGCTTGGCCTTGGAATGCAAGGATATACAGGAATACAGGCTATTTTTTCCCCCTTTGTCTCAGCAGATTTTTCTTTTTATACATTGCTTAATTTAGTTTGCATTCTCTGTGAGCACACAGTAGCTGAGAAGCAGGAGGATATGTGACTGGCTAAGCTGTGTTCTTCAGAATACAAAAAAAAATATATATCCTCCATAACACAGACAGTCAAATTCTATGATAATATAAAATTAGATATTATATTACTGTGCATTGTTTCCTTGTAGTCTTTTGTCTATCCCTGAAATGTCATTGGAATATCTTATTTTGTGAACTAAAAGTTTTGCTTTTAAAAAAAATTAGATTACTTGTTGAAAGAAACCAGCTTTCATACTTTAAAAAGGTGTTGCTATTGATGATACAGATTGTTAGTTTTAGGTGAGAATTTCAAGATATGAATACAACCCTATATAATAAAGAGCAAATATGCTAATTAGACTGGACGGTGGAATGACCTTCTGGATGACCTTCCAAACGACCAGTGGATGGGGCAGCAGGGCCACGAGGCAGCCGGCCTGCCAGGGCCGAGCCCCTGTCTCTCCAGTGAGCTGCTTTTTGTGTGCTCAGCATATTCAGCCCAAATAGCCATTTTTCAGTGGCCCCAAATTTGAGAAAAGTGGGGAGAGGAATACCCTATTTCAGCCTTATTTTTTAATGTATCTTAACCAACTTGGATTTGTAATTTTATATACTTGCCAATTGATGGGTAAAAAAAAAATGGCATTGCATGTATTTTTAAATATGTGCTTCTATTATTTTATTTTTGTCTGCAAATATTATTTTTAACATGTTAAATAATACTACGTGTATAGTTTGTAGGTCATCCATTATAGGAGTGTGCCAGGCTGAGAGGCTAAGCGCACCAGGATAAGAAATTGCTTTTCCTCCAATTCTACCAGAGTCTGTACAGGCTGAGAGGGGACTGGTAACAGAGTCGCAATTTTGCTGTGAATAATTATTCAGTCTTCGAATTTCATAAATAGATGTCCAGACAGTGTTTTCTATTTTAGGCATGTGTAGCATTTGCACACATTACATTTTTAAAATTAACCCTCTAAATGCAATTCCCAAAACCAGTTTCTTAGGTACGTAGGCCTTTTTAAGTAAATTGAAATGCAGACAATTAAGACCATTTTCCCCTTTGACATCCAGGTTATTCAGCAAAGAAATGAAGAATGTGATCATACTCAATTTTTAATTGAAGAAAAAGAGTCTAAAGAAGAGGATTTTTATGAAGATCTTGACAGATTTGAAGAAAACGGTACCCAGGACTCACGCATCAGCCCCTATACCTTCTGCAAAGCCTTTCCTTTCCACATCATATTTGACCGGGACCTAGTGGTCACTCAGTGTGGCAATGCCATATACAGAGTGCTTCCCCAGGTAAACGACAGCCCACTTCTTTGGGGACTGAGACAAAAGGCCATAAAGGTGCTATTGTTACATGTGAACATTCATTTATGTACCTTTCTACTGTGTCTTAGGTGATGTGCAGCACATTGTATATTACATAAATTGTTTAAATGTGAGCATAGTACATTTAAACATAATGCTACCTTTCCTACAACAGGCTTTTTCTTTTCTTTTTCTGTTAAAAGCAGGGCAAGTGCTGCCCTGGCTGGTTTTGCTCAGTGGTTAGAGCGTCAGCCATGGACTGAAGGGTGAAAGGTCTTGGGTTCAATTTCTGGTCAAGGGCATGTACCTCAGTTGCAAGTTCATCCCCACCCCAGTCAGGGCATGTGAGGGAGACAACTAAGTGATGTATCTCTCACATGAATGTTTCTCTCTCTCTCTTTCTTCCCTCTCTCTCTCCTTTCCTCCCTTCCTTCCACTCTTTCTAAAAATCAGAGGAGAAAATATCCTTACATGAGGATTAAAAAAATAAAGACAAGGCAAGTGGGAATGCTATACTTTTTAAAAATGAGATAACGGATAACTTTCTAGTAATAATCAACTTTCACTTATTTATTCATTGAATAAATATTCATTGGATGTCTACTATCTGAAAATAGTTTTCAAAATCAACCTTTGACATTTTTAGGGAAAATAAGAGAATTTAAAAAACACTAAAACGGCAGAGCTTATCATGGGACTTGGTAGAAAAAGCGTCAAAGGACAACAGTTGAGGAGATGATGAGAATCTGCGTTTGATTGGCCCATTTGTAAAATCCTTCCTTTCTACTCTACCAACTTTTGGAGTTATACATGACATATATCCAGAAATATTTTTTACTTGTAATTAAAGAGCCTTGATAGTCCAGGATTAGCCCAAACGGGATCAGGCATAAACCTATAAATCCAAAAGCCTTACTGGGCTCTTACACTGGCTCTGGCTCTCGCTCATTATGAGCTGAGGTGTTACTTGGCCTGTCTCTGCCCTTGTCCTTTAGAAGCAATCTATAACTGTTTCCTATTATTATTATGAACTATTTCTTGATAAACTGTGTTTGATGATGGTCTTTATATTTAAATTTCATTTTAAGCCATTGGCATTTAATAGGTCATGCTACATTTTCAAAGAGAAATTTCCATTCTCTGTTGAAAATACTTCTCATTTCTTTGAGCTTATATTTGAATATTAGTCATCTGAATCCATATTAGGTTTTATGTTCATGAAACTATTTGATGTCCATTTAATCACCGAGTTGCATAAGTCAAGATATGAGTCCATAGTTGGGGTAACTTTCCTACAAAATAATATATTTCTGTGCTTATATGTAATTGAGCTGATTAATCTAATATATAAAATAAACATTGTTTTAAATAAGTGTCCTTTTTCTTTTTATCTACATTTTAGCTCCAGCCTGGCACTTGCAGTCTTTTGTCTGTCTTCTCTCTGGTCCGTCCTCATATTGACATTAGTTTCCATGGGATCCTTTCACACATCAATACGGTTTTTGTATTGAGAAGCAAGGTAAGCAAGATATTGTTTTATTAAATGTGAGTAAGTAAGGTGTGTTACGTACTAGAAGTGTTCTGGGGGGGGGGGGGTGAGGGTGAGGAAGTAGCTACTATGCCATTCTAGAAGATGGAAGAGGTATAGTGAGATCAGAAGCAAACCTCAAAAGGAGTCCTATTTCAAAGGCGACACTGTTGATTTTTTATTTTCCCAAGAAGCAATGGGACTCTGTCACCTGGTCAGAATTAACAAAAGTAACTGTTGAGAATGCCTCGGTGGGACAACCCCGCTTCACATATTAAACCAACATCTTTTAGTCCCAGTATAGCTACGAAGTCCTATTTTAGAAGTCAGAAGAACTGATAAAGACTTTTTTTAAAACTTTACCCACTTCCTTAAAGTGTCTGTTATTCTTGGCTCCATTTTTGTGATGGAAATAGGAGTGATAAAATATTCATTCAGTTGATACTTTGGGATTGATAGAGCAAAGGTGTCCTGAAGTACACACTTCATCCTTCTTACAGCCTTCCCAAAGGTCCTGTGTACACATACTTTATGTATTTGGAACTATTCCCAGTTGCTCTGTGAATGCAGGGGTGAGAGGTTTTTTGTTTTTTGTGTTTTGTTTTTTTAAGACAGGGTATTATGTTGTAGCCATACTGGAAAATGAGAAATAATCATGGGAACTTTAAGTAAATATGTGAACAATAGTATACCTACTGGCTTTCTGTGCTCAGAGAGAATTAATTCAGTTTTTTGCAGTGTTTGTAAAGAAACCACTATGCTTATGCCCTGGCAGAGCTCTGGTGAAATCCCTCCTTTGTTCTAATTGGTGCACTTATTTTCCCTTAAGGTTTGGTGGGAAATGAGGTTTATGTGTCCTTCCTTTTGCTGAATTGTTAGATAGGGAGAAAGGCACTAGTTAACGGTTATGTCTTGCCTTTTCAAGGAAGGATTGTTGGATGTAGAGAAATTAGAATGTGAAGATGAACTGACTGGGACTGAGATTAGCTGCTTACGTCTCAAGGGTCAAATGATCTACTTACCTGAAGCAGACAGCATACTTTTTCTGTGTTCACCAAGGTAATGCTTTTTAGATTAATTATAATGCATATACTGGTAAGAACCCATCTTTAGCTAACAAAGGATTTCAGTAGCATTTTATTCAATCATGTCTGCATATTCTGAAGTGTAAGTCGATTTTATAGTGTACCTCTCAATAACAAAGATAATGTCATTTAACATTCGTAATAAACTCAGATGAAATCATGTATTCTATTTTATTTGCCATGTCTTAAACAATTTGCTGAGTGTTTCTGCCATTAGATCATCCTACAGCTATTCTGCAGTTAGCTAATTCTATAGCTTTGTGCCTTCCAAAGGGGCATCAAGCAGAAAAGTAATTCCAAAAGCATCTAATATTATGGCATAAATAGTTAGTATATTTGGTTCCAAAAATGCCTTTAAAATTGTTTCTGGATTTGAACTATTTATATTTAAAATATTTAGTTACTTTAATTGAGATAAACCACTGAAACTACTATGTTATTAAGTTGAAATTTATATTATTTGTAATGAACATCACAGGGAAGTAAACCTGTGGGTTGGTGTTTTCCTATTTTGATAAAGCATTTTACTAAAAGATGCATGGGAATTCAGAATACAAAGACAAATCAAAACTTGCTTTAGAATAGCAGAAAAAGAATGTGAAACTTTTCGTTAGGTTATATTCCTGTATTTATAGCTTTCCATACCCCAAGTGTATGCACATAGTTAGTAATACATTCAAGGAAGCATGTTTTGGTGGGTTGTTGGTTAAAACTTTTATTTAAAGTCTACCATGATCATTTTTTAAATTTAAAGATACTGTCAAAATTTCTGAAAATTCTAATGAATTTTGTAACAATTTATTTTAATATATTAATATGGTATTGAAGGCTATGTAAGACTAATGATGATTCCTGCCCCCCCCCCCCCACAAGAATATATACCATGAAAATAAAAAAGACTTTCCTGGCTGTGTGTCTCAGTGGTTGAGTGTCGACCCATGAACCAATAGGTCACTGGGTTCATTCCTGGTCAGGGCACATGCTCGGGTTGTGAGTTTGATCCCCAGTAGGGGGCATACGGGAGGCAACCAATTGATGTTTCTCATCCATGCTTCTATTCCTCTATCCCTTTTCCTTCCTCTCCCTAAAATTATCAATAAAAACAGATTTTAAAAAAGACAAAACTAGGGAACATAAACTTTATCTTTTTATTAACAACTTTCATTGGTCTAATTATATAGGTATCTGCTATCAATATCGTTTTTTTCTTCAGCCTCTTTCTAAGTAGAGCTTTCGTAGTCTGAGAGCTTCTCAATAGGAACAGTTTCTATTCATGGTGATAAAGGTTTCTATGGAAACAGAAGCAGACAATTTGGAGTCTATTTCCTAAGTGCCATCTGCAGAAATTGGTTGCATAGTGACACACATGCAGATTGTTATGTGGTGCCAGTCCCTGTGTGAAGAAAGACTGCTCACCTTGAACTTTAAGAAAGAGACCAACTAAGAGCAGTTCTACTTCTAAAAGAATTTCAAAAGAATTAGTTGAAATTTAGAAAAAAATGTTGATAGTTTGTCAAAATAATAAATATTTTTAAAATAAATGAGACATAATTTGATTGTTTTTAACTCAGTCTGAACATTCATAACCATTCATTTTTTAAATATATTTTTTATTGATTTCAGAGGAGAAAGGAGCGGGAGAGAGAGATAGAAACATCAATGATGAGAGAATCATTGATCGGCTGCCCCTGCACACCCCCTTACTGGGATCGAGCCCGCATCCTGGGTATGTGCCCTTGACCAGAATCGAACCTGGGACCTTTCAGTCTACAAGCTGACACTCTATCCACTGAGCCAAACCAGCTAGGGCCATAACCATTCATTTTTATTTTAAGTTTATAATCTTTTTTTTTTTCTTCTCTGCTTATGGACAGGCCTATACCAGTTATCAGATTATCTGGCCTCTTTCCAGAGAGGTCTATTTCTGCAAGTGAGTTTCACTTACATATCCATTTTAACAAAATCTAAAGTGACCATGTGCTTCATTAGTAAACTTTTTGATCATTTTATATCTCTGTGTTGGCATGCTAATTTTTGCTTTTAAATATGGACATTTTAGCAATCCTTAATTCTTCAGTAAAATCTCAATTATGTCATCTTAGAGAAATTATTATTATGAATTTCCAAAAGTAATTACTTTGCATTTAAAGAATTCATACCAATAATGTAACCCTAAGATATTTTAACCAGAAATTAAAATTTTTTAAGAAAAAATTTTTAAAAAGCTACTTCTCATTTATCAGATCTTCACTGAATCAATAAATATTATGTTGTTTCTAAAAATGACTTAAGTTGCAAAGATGCATAAAATTCAGCAATTTATATACTGATTCAAATAAATGAGAGAAATTAGTCCCAGGCTACAAAGTTTCAATTGTAGAAGGAAAATAAATTCCAGATACCAGGGCCTCCCCTTGGGTTACCAGGGGGCGTGGCCGGCCTGCAAACCACCACAGGCCCCTCGCTCAGGCCGCCCCACACCCCAAGGGAACCCCCACCCTTATCTGTGACACCCTTCAGGGCAAACCAGCTGGCCCCCACCCGTGCACCAGGCCTCTATCCTATCTAATAAAAGAGTACTATGCAGATTGATCATCACTGCAACACACAATATAGCTGCCCCCATGTGGTCAAAGATCCTGCCCCCATGTGGACGCAAGATGGCCACCACAAGATGGCCAGCAGGAGAGGGCAGTTGGGAGGCACCCGGCCTGCAAGGGAGGGCAGTTGTGAGGGACCAGGCCTGCAAGGGAGGGCAGTTGGAGGTGATCAACCCTGCAGGAGAGGGCAGTTAGGGGTGACCAGGCTGGCAGAGGAGGGAAGTTGGAGGAAAACAGGCTGGCAGGGGAGCAGTTAAGCATCAACCAGGCTGGCAGCGGAGTGGTTAGGGGGTGATCAGGCTGGCAGGCAGAAGCGGTTAGGGGCAATCAGGAAGGCAGGCAGGCAAGCAGTTGGGAGCCAGCAGTCCTGGATTGTGAGAGGGATGTCCGACTGCCCGTTTAGGCCCGATCCCACCAGGATCAGGCCTAAACGGGCAGTCGGACATCCCTCCAGGAGTCCCAGATTGGAGAGGGTACAGGCTGGGTTGAGGGACAACCCCCCGCCGTGCACGAATTTCGTGCACCGGGCTTCTAGTCTATAATAATAAAAGTGTAATATGTTAATTAGACCTGACGTTCTTCCAGATGAAGCTGCGGTGGTGGGGGCCTTGCCCCTTGCACGAATTTCGTGCATCGGGCCTCTAGTAAATACATAAAATACTTGTAGAAGATGGGTCATAAATCTGGTTGTAAACTTTTAATCATCATGTCTGAAAGGGAAAAGCAACCAGTCACAGGAGTCGCAGAATCCATAGGAAGAAATGAACAAGTTTCTCAGAAGAAGCACACATATCCCTGTTAAAGAGAGTAAGGATCAATTTTTTTCATCTCTTGATAATGAGGGAAAATGTGATAATAAATCACAGCCTTGTGTTAAATACTTGAGCAGGTTGCATAGGGCAAATGTCTACATTATCTTTCAATTTAGGCTAATAGCATTAAAACTGCAATTTGGCAAAAATGCATTTTAAATTCACTGCTCTGTGGTAGATTGTGAAATCTCTAGAAGAATGAATAATGATTCTTTGTATAATTCTCCAGTTTTTTTTTCTCTTCAACCTGAGAAGCTTTAGAATATTAGGAGATGGCAGGAGTATACTCCCTGACAGCAATCAACATTGGTATTGTCATGTGGGTGAGTTGGAATGATTGCACCTCATTTCTCTGTCTAACAGTGTGATGAATCTGGACGATTTGACGAGGAGAGGCCTGTATCTCAGTGACATCCCTCTGCACGATGCCACACGGGACCTCGTTCTTTTGGGAGAACAATTCAGAGAGGAATACAAACTGACCCAGGAGCTGGAAATTCTGACAGACAGACTGCAGCTCACGTTAAGAGCACTGGAAGATGAAAAGAAAAAGACAGACACGTAAGCCTCTAACCTTGCACGACTGCTAGGTATACTGTGACTCTATTACAGTGAAGATTAATAGTCAGACTAACAAGGCAGGAGAGCCCTTATAGCTCCAGAGCAGTAGATAAACTCTCCCACATCACTTAAAATGAAATTATGCATACAGAAATAAATCAGTCTCAACGGTGGTGGGAATATGTCTTCTATTTTTACAATTCAAGCTGAAAGAATAAATGCCAATACATCTCTCTGAAAATTATGACAATAATTCAGATGTTTAAAATCCAACTATCATGCATTCTTTCCTTTATATAAGAAATATGTTTTGAGCATCCTCTGTGTGCCAAGGGCTGGCCAAGTTCTGAGGGTTACACTGCACACGGAACTTAGAGTTGGCCATTATATTTTAAAAGATTTCTTTTCTTGGACTGAATTATTTTAGAGCTCAGTTGATATGAATCTGACAGATTGTAATGTCCTCTGTAATGACAACAATTATAGCTGTAAAGGCAAACATTATCCAAAAAAATGGAAGTATAAAGCTATAATTATTTTTCTATGAATGGTAGATGAAATTAAGAAATTTTGGGCAAGTAGCATTAAAGTAGTAGTTTGTTTTCAGTAATTCATTTAAATACACATCAGGCATACTACTTGGCCTTGCTCACATATACTAATGGAAGGCACTAAGTCACTGATGTTCATAAGATATTTTACCCAGGGCCTTGTATGTTCATTTTGAATGTTTATATAACAGGAAGATATCTTATTGGAGAATTGAACTCCTCTGTTTTACTTCTATAAGAGCTGTTCCACTCTATCTGAGCACTTAGAATCTTGGTAGCAGCATCACTTTCTATGCTTTTTTTTTGTTTTTTTTTGCATTGATAAATGTGTAGTTGCCCATGGATGGATGCTGTGCCCTCACATAAAAACATCAGTTAGCTATATTTATTCATAGCGTGGATGAAACAGAGAATGCCATTTAATGCTTGTATTTTTCCACAGCTTCCTAATTCATTGTCTTGGCCCTTGTATAATGCAGGTGAAAGCTGGGTTTATTTTTTTTTTGAGACCACTTAACATCCTCACAGTCCTAAACCGAACCCCTTAATCTATTCAGGTATTTTGAAAAATTCAGAAAATGCATGAGACAGACAGTTCACATTCCTTCCACTGCTTGAAAAACAACACAAACTATGTTTTTTTGGTCTGTGGTACAACGTTATCCATGAAAAACATCAAATTTTGTGGAGCACGTAAGACAATCCTTAGGACAAAGCTTCAAAGTCAAGTTAGCATTCTGCTCTGGCTGTTATATTAGAAAACCACCCAGGTTTAGTGTTTTTATTTTTTATAGACATTTGTTTCTCAAGGTGATTTAATTATAAACCCTTTACTATTTCTTTTCTTTAAAGCCAAGTAGTTCTATTCACATTTCATATTCAAATATAGCTTTAAAATAGTTTATGAAATTTTCTCTGTTTGAAAGTTAAAAATGAAAGACTGGGGAAATGCCACGTAAGCTAGGAAAAATAATGTGAGCTCAGCTCCATGCTGTACACTCAATGTAGCACATGATGCCCTCTGACTACAGAGAAGGAAAAGCAAGGAGGCTTCCTTTTTCCCTCTGAGCCCTCCTGCGGGAGCCCTTAGACTCCCTGGTTTCTGTTTCTTTCCCTGTGAATTCATCAGAGATCATCCTTCTCCTTTGTGTTTCCCACACTTTCCCCTCAGCAGGGTCCCTGAGGCCATTGTCGCAGGCTCCGTATTGACTAGAGAAACAAAATATTTTCTTGTCTAGACCAAGGTTCACATGTACTGCCAGTTTCTTCCACGGAAGAGTGAGGGATGAAGGCGATGGGAGAGAAATCTGCTCCTCTCAATATGGCTTGACAACAACGGAAATCAGTTTCTCATTCCAGAGAGAGAAGCTGCTCCTGGTGTTGTGCTGGTCAGACCGTGTTTTCAGGGCTGGCCGTGACAACTGCCACACGGTGACCATCCGAACAGCAGAGTCAGAACACAGGACTGGAAATGAAAACTGACTTTTCTTTGCTTGGTCTAGTGTTTGCTTGGCTTACTTTGATTTGTTTTGAATTGGTTTGACCTTGGGGAATTGTATGTACTTAAAAATCAAACAAATGATTGATACTGTCTGTATGTCTTGTTTTGACATAAAAACAGCTAACATTTGATGCTAGCTGTAGAGGTTTCCCTATAAGAATCCAGGCCTTTACAGAGCAAATGATATCAATGTTCTATGAAATGGTCAATAGAAGCACTACACCTAGTCCCAGCATTCCTTACCATGGCTTTTTCCCAATCCCACTGAACAGGTTGCTGTACTCCGTCCTTCCTCAATCTGTTGCCAATGAGCTGAGACACAAGCGTCCTGTGCCTGCTAAAAGATATGACAACGTGACCATCCTCTTCAGTGGCATCGTGGGCTTCAACGCGTTCTGTAGCAAGCATGCCTCCGGGGAAGGGGCCATGAAGATTGTCAACCTCCTCAACGACCTCTACACCAGATTTGACACACTGACTGATTCCCGGAAAAATCCGTTTGTGTATAAGGCAAGTCCTGACCTTATGGTGATGCAGTGCTGTCAGACCCTGCCCGCTAGGGGCACTCCATTCAGTTCTCGGACTAGAGCCTCCGTAGATAGGAAGCCTCCATGTGTCCCATACTTACCATTATCTTAAATAATCACCTCTTGCTATAAAGCAAGCGTGGCAAACTCAAAGGCTAACACGGGCCAAATAAACGAGGCCTGTGGCCCACGGGCCACGAGTTTGACATGCTTGCAATAAAGCATTCTCTTTCTTGTAACCAAAATGCATGGAGCAGATGATTCCCCAGTTAAAACATAATGTTCAGCAGCTTTCTGGCACTCACATGAACAAATTTGAGCACACGTGATATAAACATATATTTTCACTAGCGTTCCCGTTGCAGGAAAAATCCTGCAATAGGGTTTCCTGCTGCACTCTACCCCACCCTGCCTGCTCTCCTCCCTTGTCCCCCACCCCACGATCTCTGCCAGCCCCCCTGCTTTTCTAACTTCTCCGCCAGCCCGCTCTCCTTCCTTCTCCCCTGGCCCCGCCTCCGCTCCTCCCTTCTCCTCCCCCCGGCTTGCTTGCTTCTCTGCAGCTTTGCTCCCTTCTGCAGCTCTTGGCTTCTTTCTACTCTGTTGCGATATGCAAATTAGCCGCCATCTTTGTTGGGGTAATTTGCATATTCGTCCTGATTGGTTGGTGGGCGTGGCTTGGCTGGTGGACGTGGCTTTGGCGTAGCGATGGTGCGGTCAATTTGCATATTCGTCTATTATTAGATTAGATGCTCTGTACAAGACATTCTTGCTGAAATGTATACTAGTAAATGCTTTGTACGGTAAAGAAGTCCTGGAGCGTGAGGCATGTGCTGCAAGTTTAGACAGCATCAACCTGAAGATAAACATTCACATGGCATTTCTGCCCTTGGTTTCAATGAGAAGCAATGATAATATTGGAAAAATGAAGTCAGTGGAATATTGCTTCGTAAAGGAAAGAATGTTAACTACACCATCCACGGGCATCTGGAGTAATATAAGTGCCACGAGAACTATTTATTTTATAGTCGTTTTCTGAGCTTCAGTGTAGCAGCTGGTGAGCAAATCATACAAATAAATGGTTAAGGACCGTGATAAATCATTGAACTTCAGGCAGTGGCTCTTGTGCCATTAAACTCTCACTGCTTGGGTGTGTTTGCAGGGGAGGGGAAATAAGGCAATACGTTGTTTTACTGAATTATAAGGGTATCTGAGGTGCGACACCAGGACTTACAAGAGGAAAAATAATGCTGTGGCTACTCCTGCCGGTCATCAAAGACCTCAAATGCCATGTGTGTAAATTTCAAATAATGACAAAGTTTCAGGTTGTTGTTGTTAAAATTTTTACAGAACTAAGAGGGAGGAGAGTTTAGAGTTATGGATAGCCTTGGACAAGTAATTTTTTGTATAGGAATAGCAAGTGAAACAGTCATATTTATGCTAACCAATAAATATCTAACTGTCTGTGCTACGTTAGGTGGAGACTGTTGGCGATAAGTATATGACAGTGAGTGGTTTACCAGAGCCGTGCATCCACCATGCACGGTCCATTTGCCACCTGGCCTTGGACATGATGGAAATTGCTGGCCAGGTTCAAGTAGATGGTGAATCTGTTCAGGTTAGTAAATAAAATAAATACCACACTAGTGGTAGTGGACCTCTGTAGACAACCGATTCATATTCTTTTTTAAAAATATATATATTTTATTGATTTTTTACAGAGAGGAAGGGAGAGAGATAGAGAGTTAGAAACATCGATGGAGAGAGAAACATCGATCAGCTGCCTCCTGCATACCCACTACTGGGGATGTGCCCGCAACCAAGGTACATGCCCTTGACCGGAATCGAACCTGGGACCTTTCAGTCTGCAGGCCGACGCTCTATCCACTGAGCCAAACCAGAAAGGGCCGATTCATATTCTTGACCTGTCACAAATTATGTACAAGGATGGCTATCTTCATAGCAAAGACTGAAATATTTTAAATAAGTATATGACAGTGAGTGGTATTACATTTTTTTCATAGAGATGGCAAATCTCTCCACTTATCTGAAATTAGTCTACCCCGTGTACTGACAGTTATGAGAATGAGATAAAACCTCCTGTCCCTTCTGTTGTTGTTTTTTTTTCTTTTCTTTTGTTTTTCTTAAAATCTCTTTCTTGTGTCTCATAAGTTGCAGAGTCACATCTTTGAAATCTTAAGTCTTTAGAAAGGGAATGTTTCTCTTGGAAGACGGATTTTGTGAGGGTTTTTATTTTTGTCTGTAATACATTTGGAGTTTTTGTAGGGAATTCTTATGATTTTTGTACAGTGACTCTACATTATTCTGTAATACAAAATAAATAACTATTAGTGAGTTATTGTTTAAAGTTACTGAAGCAAAGCTTTGATTTCCGCAGATAACAATAGGGATACACACTGGAGAGGTAGTCACAGGGGTCATAGGCCAGAGGATGCCTCGCTACTGTCTTTTTGGAAATACTGTCAACCTCACCAGCAGAACAGAAACCACCGGAGAAAAAGGAAAAATCAACGTGTCTGAATATACGTACAGGTAAGAGAACGCGTCTGGGTATTTACTGATTTGAAAGGAAAATGTCTGTTTGCACGTGGGTTTCACTTTCTGAGTGAATTTTTTACCTTTAAGCAGTTATCACCTTCACTCTTAGGACTGTTTAATTTGTATTTGAGAAGATTGCGTCATTATTCTCACTTTAAATGTTTTCATATCATCTCAGAAATTCCAGATATGATCATTGCTCCTAAAATCTTGAACTACCTTTAAGCACAATTTTAGTGTGTGGTCCTTGCTGTCTCCATAACTTTGGTACATGCCACTTCCTCTCTCCATGCAACTATATTCTCTAATTCTCTCCCTACTCTCTGTCCGCTGTCTTTCAGATGTCTTATGACACCAGAAAATTCAGACCCACAGTTCCTCTTGGAGCACAGAGGCCCAGTGTCCATGAAGGGCAAGAAAGAACCAATGCAAGTTTGGTTTCTATCCAGAAAAAATACAGGGACAGAGGTATGACTAATCAGAGGCTAATTATTTTTTTTCAAGACAGTTTATAAAAATGTGGAGGTAAATCTTAATCACTGAAAACATGTTTCATTTGAAAAGAATTCTTGTTTCCAGAATTGAACTTTTAAGTAAAGTAGCCAAAATACTGCACTATCAATGAGCCAGTTAGAAAATAAACACAGCATCTCCCTCATAAATGTATACACACTTTAACAGCTGATAGCTCAATTTTGAAAATGAAATGTATTCTAATAAACACCATCTTTATCATTATTCAAAATCTGTGTATACATTTTTGGAGACACCCTATACTTCTTAAGGGATACTTTGCGGTTGCTGGCTTTTGAAATTAAAACCAAAATCACTAGATAGAGAAGACCTGTTTTTTGTTCTTCCTCTGTCATCTGGCTCAAACACAACTGAGATGAGTGGGTTGTGAGGGGAATCCCCTGGCCTTGTTTCCTCAACTCAGAGAGGAAGGGAGAGAGAGAAACATCAATGGTGAGAGAGAATCATTGATCGGCTGCCTCCTGAATGCCCCCCACTGGGGATGGAGACCGCAACCTGGGCATGTGCCCTGACGGGAAATCAAACAGTGACCTCCTGGTTCATAGGTCGATGCTCACCACTGAGCAACACCAACTGGGCAACCATGAGGTTTTAGATCCTTCTAAGGGTCAAGGACCTCCCGGTGGAGTGTTTGGGGGGAATCTTTGGCAATTCTGGTTTCTTGGGTGTTTTACCTACAGAGAAGAGTGATTTATACTTTTCCAGAATGTAAATGATTTTGTAGGGAAGCTTTAGGTTCGTGCTAGCACTGGGGTTGTCCTCCAACCGGAACCCACGTGCTGGAGTGGACCTCAGAACCCTGGCCCCAGACCTGAAATCCCATGACTGCCAGTGAGCTGCACACATGCAGGTCAAGCCCAGCCTTTCCCACTCGCAGTGTGTGGCATCAGAAACTAGTTGGACACTCTGTTCCCCTATTGATGTATTGGTTCTGTAGAAGGGGTGAGACCACTTGATTACATTTCTTTTCCTGTATGTATACATCCCCTGAAAATGCTTTTAGAGTATAACAAGTCCTGAAAGGAATGGAATGCCAAGTTTTAAAATATTTATCTTTATCCTCTTTCAGCTGTTTTTACTTTAAATAATTTACTTCTGGGGTTGGCATGCTTACTGATGTTTTCTGATAAGTTTAACTGTACCTCAAGTATTGGTCCTTGTAGCTGGGTGGCCCTCTTTCACCCAGAGTTATGGTGGGAATGCTTAGAAAAACGGTAGACAGGAATGCAGGTCCCCCACTCTTATAGAAAACGATTTTTTTGAGAGGTACTGTCAGCTTTATCATCACTGAAAATGAATCCCTTGTGTCTTCCACTTTCCAAGGAAACAAACCAGGATGACAACTGAATCTTGGACTGCGGGAGGAAGACTGGGATTAGGTTCCGGTTATCCCATAACATACGGCAAGCCTAGGAGCAGTTGTTACCTACGGATACAAATTCTTGTTTTGTCTTTTTCAATGATCCCAAGCCTTTCTCTTAGGTATGTCTTTCACTACTCATTACTCAACTTGAGCTCTGCTTTGGATTCTTTTCAAGGTTTAATACATTATCTAAAGTTCGGCTTTAGATGTGGATGATATGTGCTTCATGTGTCTAAAATCTACTACAAGTATTACTCAACATGGTAATTTGTAAATGGTAAGCACCCAATCCATATTTGTTGAATTTAGTTAAATGAAACTGAACAGTATTTGGCCTTGTGTATACAGACCATGGTTGACCAAATCTGTTTCATGCTTCATATATAAGTATATGTATATTTTAATGACTATAACATATAACAAACTTTATATCATGATGGTGTATAGCATTATAGGAATCATTTTCTAAAGGAGTGGATTGTAAGTTTTAGGGAGAAAAAAATGATTTATTTTCAGATTCCCAAAGTAAGGATTAGTATATCATGCTAAGAAAATAGGGACTATTTTGAAGTGTGTCAATTTCCCTTCAGAAATATAGAACACACATGTCTGCTGTTAAAATATTTGGTTGCTCATTCAAATCATGTGGCAATTACAATTCCTGTAAAATGCTATTGTTTGTATTGTATGTCTTGTATTAAACCTCATTAAGTACACACAGTGGTCACAGAAAGCTGCACTCTTCCCCAGCGAGCTATTACATTAGCGTGGGATACAGGACTCTAACCACTTCCAAGAATAAAGCTGGGACACTCGGTCAATCAGAGCCATTCCTGGCCTTTTATTCTCAGAAATGAACTTCTTTTTCTTAGTTTAGAAGGATGTGATTATATCGAGGGCACCATGTTCAGATAACTTAGTTTAATTGCAACATAGGATGCATTCCTATTGGAATAATTGGCCTGTTCTTAAATGTCTCCATAATTTATTAATATCTATCTTTACAAATTGTACTGCAACTACTTTTGTGTAAAAATGTTTGTCTTTAAATTTAGTATTTCATATCAACACATCGATATATGTATAGATGTTCCATGTTAATGTGTAAAAGAATCTGCAATAAATTATTTTTTCCACTTGTCTCTTGACAGTTTTTACATCAACAAACATGATATGGATGTTGTCATTTTATTAATGCTATTTTTGTACATACATTTTATGATTTTACCTATTATAAATATAAAATCAATTTAGACTCATTGCTCTTATAAAGTTTAACGCTCCTCTTAGATAGGCATATTCTAAAATGTGATTTTTCTTTAGAACTGACAAAATGACAGAAATAAGACCAGATCTGGCAAGGGGCGGGTGAAGGAGGGAAGGAATATACAGGTTAATATGCAGTGACAGCAGCTCTTGAAGTGCTCACAGTCTTTTAAGGAATGAAAGACACATATATAAATAATAAAAAATATGTGATATTCATATATTTGTAGTGATAAAACATACATACTCAAGATAAGGAAAAGACTACATAGAGAAGGAGCGAGGAGAGGGAGGACCGGGTGGGGTGAGAATAGGAGAAGATAGGGAGGCCAGTTGGATTTTATGGTGCTCTAGTTTAAAGATGAATTAGTGCCATAGAAGTAAGGACCTGCATCAGTTCGTAGCTGTGGATGAATAAGTGGCCACATACTAAACGTGACAAGCTCAGGGGAGGTATGGCAGGCCTTATAAATTCAGAGACTGAAATTAACCACATAGGATGGTATGAACATAAAAATTCCTACCTAAAGGTAGGGCATGGAGGGTAGTCACATCTTAGGCCTGTAGCTTCTTTGACAAAGGTCTGTCTTTATCTAAGTGAACCTGTATACTGTGTTTTTGCATCTAAAATAACATACCTTTGAAATGTCAGAGTAATCTTTTCCTAATGCTTGGGGCACACCCACCTCACCAGAGCAAGAGGCCACAGAACCCCTTATTGTTATCTTGTTCCCAGAATACCACCCCCATGTGCTGTAAATGTTCATTGTTAAGTATCCTATACCCACCATGTAAAAGAAGTATTTGTCTCTCCATTTTAATTTTTATCCAACCTCAGTGATTACTTTGCTTTGCTTTCTCCTGCCTCCCTAATCTACCACCAATGGATTTCATGTATCCCTCCTAAATCTCCTCCTTTGATTCTAATCCTATATAATAAAGAGGGAATATGCAAATTGACCATCACTCCATCACAAAGATGGTTGCACCCACAGCTGAGGCCAAGGTCCCATAAGGAGCCTTAACCAGCAATCAGCAGGGACCTGAGGCTATGCCCTCCCCCGCCCCTGTGGGGCTTGACAGGGAACCTCGGGACATGCCCCCTACCTGGCAGGGCTTGACAGGGGACCTCAAGGTGCGCTTCCCGTCCTGGTGCTGGGCGAGGGGACCTGAGTCTGCACCCCCCTGACTGGCAGGGGTTGAAGGGGGACTTCAGGCCATGCCTCCCACCCAGCAGGGCTTGACAGGAGATCTCAGGCCATGTCCCCCCACCTGGTGGGGCTTGATGGGGGACCTCAGGCCATGCCCCCCTGTCCTGGTGCCAGGCCAGGGGGCCTGAGGCTACGCCCCCTGCCTGGTGGGGCTTGACAAGGGTGGGACTGGCCACATCTGGATCTAGCCCAATTGGGGGGGGGGGGCAGCCGGGTCTGGGTCTCACGCGATTTTGAGGCACATGTGGGTGGGCAGGGACTTGACTCTGGGTCCCATGGTGCGCCCCAGACTCTGACAGGAGGAAGGTTTTCATATATATTTTACTAATTTTCTTTCATCTCTGACACTTCTATTATAGAGAAAGGGCAAATAGCAATATTAAATTATTTCCTCTAATTAATCCCCTTTTAATGTGCACAAACTTCGTGCACTGGGCCACTAGTGTATAAAATAAGCTGCAAATGGCCATTCTCCAGAGTGTTTTCCCAGTTCTTTGAGATTTTGCTTCCCAGCAATTGTGGTCATTTGGCTCAAATAAACTCTTGTTAAGACATTTTCTTAAACTGGATGTTCTTTGGTCCACATGGCCTACACGCAGTGTCTCTAGTTTCCTGTGTAACTCTCATATGCAGATATATTCTATGCATCAGGTTTGCTTTGCATGAAGCCGTCTTCCTAATTTCTAAGTTTAGTGAACACCAATCAGTCTGTTTCAATGGCCCCAATGACTACTGCATGCAGGCTTAAAAAAAGGTATTATTCTCTTTTTATTGTTTCTGTGAAATTCTTTCCCAAACATTTTTGTGTGTGAATATTTGAAAACAAAGAAAAGTTAAAGGAATTGCACAGGGTGCAACCATACACCTACCACTAGATTTTATAATTCTCAAAAATTCACTGTATTCTGACAATTTCATTTTCTAGCTTTCTGTAGTCTGCTGGATTCAAAATTTTTTGAGATACAGTTCAGATACTATGAAAATCTCTTTTTTTTAAGGTGTCCAATTCAATGGTTTTAGTATATTCACAGGGTCATTCAACCACCTAATTACAGAATATTTGCATTATTTCAAAATGACATCCTGTACACATTACCAGCCACTCCAAATTAACTGCTTCTCTCAGCCCCTGACACCCACTAATCTACTTTCTGTCCCTAAGAATTTGCCTTTTCTGAACATTTTATATTGTGATATTGTCACTTGTAATAAATTACAACATATTTGGTCTTCCTTTCTGTCCCAGTTTCTGACACAAGTTTCTAAAGCCCCTGGAGTTTCCTAAGTGATGAAAATGACAAAGATCTATTTTGTTATACTAATGATGACTTTGGAATGCGCCTGAGGATGGGGGCTGGTTTCCAATGGAGCCACTCTTGTATTTAGAGGGTTGGAACTTCCAGTCCTCCCAACCCCCGCCTCTGACCTCCAGGGAGGGGAGAGATGTTGGAGGTTAAAACCATTACCAATGGTCAGTGATCTAATCAATCATATCTGTGCAATAATCCTGTATAACAAAAGGCTAATATGCAAATCAAAAGGCAGAAAGACCAGTCCATATGTTGTGCACTGACCACCAGGGGGCATACGCTCAATGCAGGAGCTGCCCCCTCTCCCATCTCGCTGTTCCTGAGTTAATAGGCTTTTAAGTAAGCAAACTATTTCTCTGAGCTTGTGTGCCATTGTAGCAGATTAATCAAGCCAAAATTGGGTGTTGTGGGAATCTTAGATTTGTAGCAGGTGGGTCAGAAGCACAGGAGATGACCTACACTTGCAACTGGCCCCTGAAGTGGGGGCAGTCTTCTAGGGCTGAGCTCTTCAACTGTGGAATCTGATACTATCTCCTAGAACACTGATTTTCAACCAGTGTGCTGCAAGAATTTTAAAACATGCAATATGTCTGGCAGTGTGGCTCAGTGTTTGAACATCAACCTATGAACCAGGAGGCAATCGTTCAATTTCCGGTCAGGGCACATGCTTGAGTTTCGGGCTCGATCCCCAGTGTGGTACATGGGAGAGGCAGCCAATCAAGATCCTCTCTTATCATTGATGTTTCTCTCTCTCTTTCCCTTCTTCTCTGAGATCAATAAAAATGTAATTTAAAAAAACATGCAATACCTGACTATTTAATCAGGGACACTAACCTCTTTTCCCTTAGATTGTCAAATAAAAAAATAACAACAGCCAGCACAACAATAGCATTCCAGTGTGAATGAATAAAAATTATACCCTTTTTTGTCAGATTGGCAAAAAAAAAATATATTTTTTGGTGTGCTGCAGAATTTTAGGAATTAGTTTATGTGTTCCATGAGATGAAAAAGGTTGAAACTCGGTATCCTAGAAGATAGTGTCAAAATTGAGTTGATTTGTAGGAAACCTAGCTCATGTCATGGGAAGTGTTTGGTGGTGTGTGTGTGGCGGGGGTGGGGGGTGGGGGTGGGGGCGGGGGGAAGCCCACATTGTAAATGGGTGCAGAAAAGTCATTACTTATCTGCTTACCCCTAAGTATGTTTTTCTTCCTGCAGCCCTCACTAAAGACTCATAGAACCTCTGGGAGGCAGCAGAGAGTGCTGTTTAGAATGCACATGGAAAAGAACAGGGAAAGACACAGGGTGTCTCCTAGAAGTGCATTTCACCATCTCTGTTCCCAACTGACCAGCACTTCCTGTGCTGGTCAATCCATCTCTTCCATCAGCTCCCAGGTTCAAAGGAATGTCATAAAAATAATTATCTCTTTTGTCCATTTGTGTAACATGAAATTCATTCACACATACCTAGTTCAGAATTTCACCCAAATATTTCCTCTGAAATCTTAGGAAGCCATGTACACTTGTTAAAACGGGCACTTTGTAATAGAAACGATTTGGACAGAATAATTGTAGGCAAACTAAGTTTCATGTAGTTCATGTTAGAAGCTATACAACACAAATATGAGAGTACTGTTTATTTACAAGGAGAAAATTGAAGAACCCCTCATTTTGCATTAATAAACCAAACCAAAACAAAAAAACACAGGGCAGAGAGCAAAGGACCTGAGTCCAGTTCTGGCAAAGCCAGCCCCACAGTCCTGACAAGTCCTTTACCTTCTTAAGATTCAGTTTCTTAATCTGTATAAAAGGAGCTGGCCAAGAGGTTATCTAAACTTAATTCTTGCTTCCAAATTCCATCATTTTTTTTTTGGTAAAAATCCCAGTGAAGCAATGGTATGACTTTGGCCTGGCCTTTTTGAGAATACTTAAAAAGACAAACTAAACTCTGAACCATACTCTTTCTAATAGTCCAGGAACAATGAGCAGATCAAGTGAGGGATTTTAAAGCTAACTTCGAAGAAATAAATCTGGGTGGGGCAAGCACCTGGTGAAGACTTTTGACTCTAAGCTAAAATCACAATGACTAATCCAGATTAGCATATAAGAGCCTTAATGTATGTGTTTCTGTTAAACATTGGCCCTGTAATGTTTATTTAATTATGTTTCCTAAGTTTAAATTTCTTTATAAAGAGTTGTGTTCTTGATTCTCTAAAAATAAGGGGAGAAAATGTACCTCTATTTTAAGTAGCCATCCTTTCAAATAGAATATAACCTCTTAAAACGAAAGACAGGAAGTGTCAGTATTACAGAGATAACTTTTAAATTAGTACTAATATAATTTATTGCCCATTTTTTATTAACTTACAAAACATCACCCTTAAAAAAAAAAGAAATCCATAGTTAAGACATGGAAACAATTTAGGTGTCCATAGATGAATGGATAAAGAAAATGTGATACAAATATACAACAGGATATTAGTCAGTTTTTAAAAAGAAGGAAATCCTGTTATTTGCAACAACACAGGTGGACTTTGAGGGCATTATATTAACTGAAATAAGTCAGACGAAAAGACAAATACTGAATGATCCAAGACAGTTGAACTCTTAGAAACAGCAATTAGAAGGTGGTTATCAGGGTTGTAGGAAATGGGAAGATGTCAGTCAAAGGGTCTAAACTTTCAGTTATAAGATGAATGAGTTCTTGAGACCTAATGTACAGCAAGATGACTTTAGTTAATAATAGTGATGTGTTATACCCATGAAATTTGCTAAGAGGGTAGATCTTTAGTGTTCTCATCACTCACATAGAAAAGGTAACTATGTAAAGTGATAGATGTATGCATTAGCTTGGGTGTGGTAATCTTTTTGCAGTATATACATGTCAAAACATCACATTGCACACCTTAAAAATATGCAATTGTTGTTTGTCATTTATACCTCAAAAAAGCTGGGGAAATTATTATAACAACTTAAAAAATAAATTAGAACACCTCTGTAAACACCTTCTCTTTGGTGTTTTTCTGCATGACACAAACAACCTTCAATATAATTTATATATACCCACGAATATAATGCAATCATAAAGTTGGGCAACCACAGCACCAAAATCTGATATTGTGAGTGCACACGGTCTTGAATGCATTAGTACAAAGAATATAACCAAAGGGATTTTGGTTGTTCATGTGTAAAAATTATTACAGTGTAAGGCCCGGGCTAAGACAGCTACTGATTCTTCTGTTTCTGGGCAGTTGAGACTCTGAATGTACATGAGTAGGCTGGTCCATGAGGAGTCAGGGGTTCATATTGTGGAACCCGAGACAAGGGGAAGGCAGGGCCCGAAGGAAGTATCATCAGTCTCAGGAAGTAGGTAGAAATCAAATTTACCAACTGACAAGAAAGCCGAGTGGGCTGTCAAAACAAGCCAGTAACTGGGAGAATCAGCGGCAGGAAAGATTTGGAAGTTAAGTGTGCCTAGAGTCCAAATCCTTGTGCAGGGTGCCCGTTTGTGGGTGGAAAACATGTTTATGAAACATATTTGTGTAATGACTTTGTATCCTCAATTTTACGCATAGAATAGGATATTAAATAATGGGGTGTTTGTAATTCTTTTATGCATTAGGATAACTATGCTTTCCTCCAAAGCAATGTTTTTTAAGTCTATTTAGAAAATTGCAAGGATGGTCTATCAGCATGGTTGAATAGACATATAATGTCAGACATAAATGCAAGTCACATGTGATGTAAATCTTTAAATTTAAAAGTATCTAATAGCCAACTCTTTAAAAAGTAGAAACAGGTGAAATTGATTTTAATAATATGTTTTATTTAACCTAATGTATCTAAAATGTTGTAATTTCAACATGTAATCCATGTAAAAACTATTAGTGAATCATTTTACATTCTCCTTTCTAAAATATATTTTTATTGATTTCAGAGAGGAAGGGAGAGGGAGAGAGAGATAGCAACGTCAATGATGAGAGAGAATCATTGATCAGCTGACCTCCTAGTTCATAGGTTGATGGTCAACCACTTAGCCATGCCAGCCAGGTTTATTTTACATTCTTTATTTCGTCCCAAGACTTTGAAATCCAGTGCATGTTTTATACCTGAAGCACATCTCAATTCAGACTAATGTTATACGATAAACATTTTAAGAGTTTATTTGAGTGAAAATCCATTCCAATCAGGCAGCACCATACTGGACGTGGTTCTACCAACAGGAGCTCAAGAGAGACTTTTAGAGTGAGGAAATTATTGATTGGCTACAATTTAAAAGCCTAGGCTGTTTGTCATTGGTTATCTTGTTTCAATTTCTGAACCTTGAGGCATTTACAAGCTTAGATTTGGGGTTGTTTATGTAAGCCACACTGGCATTACAGCTACATTAGTCTAATGGCTTTTTTGTTTAATGAATTTAACACCAGCCACTTTTCTAGTGCTCAATGGTCACATGAAGCGGATGGCTATCATTGGACAGTTCAGGTCTAGATATACAGGTAACTGATTAGATCTTACATAAAAAATGAGTCATCTTAGATATTTTATTGTTTTGTTTCTTCATCAACACGTTGAATCACACCTTGCTATTTCTAAAAACAAAATAAGAAAGGTATCTGAATAGTTGAAAATGAAAGTGGTCATTGATAAAGAAATAGAAGGTATATGCTTATACTTTTTATTTGAATTTATTATGTATTAGAGGCCCAGTGCACAAAATTCATGCATGGGTAGGGTCCCTAGCTGCTGCCGGCCACCTGACAGGGCCTCCCTTCCCCAGCTGCTGGCCTCAGGCAGGGGCCTGCCTTCATTCCACGCTGCCCCCTGGTGGTCAGCGCACATCATAGCCAGCGATGGAACTCCCAATTGGTCGAACTCCAGAGGGGACAGTTTGCATATTAGGCTTTTATATATATATATATATATATATATATATATATATATATATATATATACATACATATATATATATATATATACATATATATATATATATATAGTTTTGAATAAAGCATTTATTCTAAACTTAAATATCTTGTACATATATAGATGGTGATTAAGAAGAGTAATAAAGGAAAATGAATTCTCAGGAATTTTTAGGAAAATATTTAAGGAAAGGAAATTAGCCCTTTTTAAATGTTATTAACATTAGCAACTTAATGTCTTGAGATTATAAAGGACCTTGCATTTTCACTTGACAATTCTTTTGCAAATCCTGCAAAAGAAGCAATTATGAAGCTTTAAGCAGCCCTTATTATCTTTTGACAATGCTAAGAATCTTTATAAAGATTTAACTCATCATTCAGTAACCTCCCACATTCCATTTCTCCTTTTCATTTGTATTTTTTTAAAAGGTTGTTCTTTCTCTGTCAACCCAACCTAGTATGTTTGCAGTTGACAGGAATATTAGAAAAGCATTAACTAAAAAAGAATTATGCAAAAGATGACTACTAGAGATTTTGCACGCTTGTGTACACATGAACAATTATAACTTGATTTGTGCTTAACAGAATGTCCCAGAACTTAGTGGGAGGAAATGTTCCTACCGTACAACATGCCCTTCTCTGTGAGTTTACCAAAAGTTCCTTCCAATTTATGAACTTTTAAGATTTGAAATTCCTTAATACGCTCTTTGCAGTTCTTAACATGTAAAAGCCTTTTAAAAAAAGAGTTCTTTTAAAAAAAATAATGTTAACAACACTACCATAAAAATTACAAAACTCCTTTTTAAAGTGTACATCTCTTTAAGTGTACTATATAGTAACTGCTAACCGAACTTAGTGAGCATGAAAAACTCAAGATAAAAGGTGACCAGAACTCCTGCTGCCCTTCAAACTCCCAACAAAATCTCTATCACCAGATGGCAATTGGGGAACAATACTAACATTACCCGGTGCCCCCACGTGCCCAACATTGTTTTAAACATATTGCATATGATTAATCCTTGTAGCAACCCATTTAGTAAATAAATACTCATTATCACCTCTATTTTACATAAAAGGTCAACTGCAGTACATAAGTTTGGGTAACTTGCCAGTCAAAGAGCTGGTAACTATCTATGCACACAACTAATGTCAGAGCCTGTGCTTCCAACCAGTATGATCTGATCTCTCAAATTACATGCAAGCCAGCGGTTTTCAACCCTTTTCATCTTATAGCACACGTAAGCTAATTACAAAATTCCATGGCATGCCAAAATATATATATATATATATATATATATATTTTGCCTATGTGACAAAAAAAATAGGTGTGATTTTAATTCATTCACATCGGATGGCTACTGTTGTGTTGGCTGTTGTCATTTTTTGATTTGACAATCTAAGTGCAAAGATGTCAGTGACCCTGATGAAATAGTCAGGTATTGCATGCTTTAAAAATTCTGTGGCACACCGATTGACAACCACTGATGTTGGCAAGGCAGTTGTCAAGTGTGATTTGACATTAGGTGATTGAGCTTCAGGTAACAAAATTCTAGTTAGACAAATGGTCAAGGAGTATAAAGGAGATATAACAGGAGGTTTTGGCTCTAGGTCTCATGAGGCCTGAGGTCCAAAACAGGTCTAGCAAGGAGAATATGATAAAACTTCATGTGGGTCACAAAGTGGCAATCATAAGGAGAGAACAAGAGGACCCATACAGTATTATAGTCGGGGAAATGTCTTAATAGTATTGGGCCCATCTATATATAAAAGGCTTATATGCTGCCTGAAAACCAGATTGGCCATAGCGTTACCAGATTGGCCATAGAGTTTCCAGATTGTGGGATTGGTTGATTCCAACAGAGAGCTCCGATGGGCTGCAGAAGTAGAGAAAGAACGTCATTGACTACGTAATCCTTAAGGCACCAGCTGAAAGTGCTGGCTCTCTGGATGTGGAGGAAACATAATGATTTTACTAGCTGTTTTTATTCATTTAAACCACCTAGATTTCCCCATTGGTTTCCTCTACTTTCACCACTAGCACATGTGTGTGCACATACATGAGTGTATGTATTTTAGAGAATCTGTAAGATGTTATTAACCAGATTTAAATGGTAATTGTATGGACCTAAAAAAACACACAAACAAACCTAAATCACATTTAGATATAGAGATCTGGATTTTAAAGTTTTGAAAATTTAAAGAGACTCAGTAAACTGGAATTTCTTTTACTTTTTATTTTTCCTTAGCATAGTGAAAATCAGCCTCCTATTTGTTTACTTGTCTCTGAACTCCATAATAATATCTTCACTTATTTTGCTTTTTCATAAGATTATAACAGGATATTTGGAAAATAGATGCCAAAATGTCTTGATCTCTGGGCTTTAAAAAAGAGAGAAAATGCCAGGTGAATCTCTCACTCAGGGTTGCCCAGGTGCTGGCTTTCAGTGTTAGAACTCACACGTGACACCGTCTGAAAGGCCTCATGGAAGTAAACACAGAACCCTAGCAAACACCAGGTGCTTAGTATCTGTGGGGATGCTGACTCAAAAACTTCCTCAATTTTTCTTGTTATATTTTCTCTTTTTGTTTTAAAGGTATTTTAAATTAGGTAAAATTTGTATTATATCCTAAAATTTGTATTATATCCTATATTAAACATAGGAAACAAGGGACAAAAAGGCAAAAATTTCAAAGTTTTTAAAAAACCAATAGTTTGCTAACGGATTTTTATATGTAATTAGTATGTTGCATATAAAAATATTTGCTTGTATCCAACCTTTTCTTTTTGTCCGAAGGAAAACAAAACCCTGCTGACCTTCATTCTAAAATTAAATTGTAAATTTTAGTTATCCATCATCTTCCTCAAAATTTTAAAATGTGATGACCGGAGTTTGCCAATTTACTCTTTATCTTTCCTTGGTGATTTTTGCAAATGTTTGCCATGAGCAACCACCACTGTAAATGATAATATAAAGCATATTGTCCTTCTAGTTCTCACTCAGAAAATTAAGAATTACACATTATTTACCTGGGATTGTATATCTTTATCCACATTTTAATGAATGAATTTAAATGGACTTTTAAATTATAATCTACATGATTACAATGATGTTAATCATTAAAAAACAATTTAAAAAATTTTCCCCTTTTTAAATTAAAGTACTAGTAAACTAGATAAAAACAAAGCCAAAAATATCAACATTTTAACATCACTAACATTAAATAATATTATTTTCATATTATAAAAAATTACCATTTTTTCCCAGCATAAGTTATTTATGCTGTCAATAGACTGAAAGCAAGCCCTAGATGGTTTGGCTAAGTGGATATAGCATCGGCCCTTGGACTGAAGGGTCCCGGATTCGATTCTGGTCAAGAGCATGTACCTCAGTTGCAGGTCCCACTCAGAGAGCATTATCTTATCATTCTACCATGATAAGATAATGTCAATAAAAAAATAATATGAAGGGATTAGCTACTTGGGGAGAGAAGAAAAGAATCTGCAGAGTCTGAGTAATAGATCTAAAGTAAAGTCAAACTAATTAACTAACAGATCCCTGGAATTAAACTATTCCATATTTTTAGCTCAGAGATTCCCTTTATAAAAGTACTATAAAATATAGTTGGAGTAGTATGTTACCCTCTACTTAGTATAAGCTCAGTATGATAGAAAATTTTCTCTTTCTCAAAATATGCTCAGGGGAAAACACTATATGGGTAGAATATATTTTTCCATTTACATTTTTTGTATTAAATATTACACACTTTTGCATGGTCCCCTTTGTGCTCAATATTATATGTAATCATTTCCCCATGTCCTTAACTTTTTTAATGCAGTGGATATATATTCTCTGCATGAAATTCATCTTGTGGATGTACCATGATTTTCTCAATCAGATCAGCATAGCCAGGCTTTAGCTCTTGGAAGCTGGGCGAATTGAGTAATGAGATCCAGCCCATTTTTCTGGTGTGCAGGTTACCTACCGAATGCAGCCTTGACTACGATGAACTGGGATCTGTTTATTCAGTACATGTTGACATCCCAAGATGTGCCAGGCTCTGGTGTAAGAGCATGGGTTCAATCAATGAAAAATGGGCAGACTTTGTTTTCCCCTGGGAGCCCACATTTTAGTAGGAGAGAGAAACCATATATTTAATATAAAAGTAAATGAAATGACAGAGGGTGATGCAGTCTATGGGAAAAAGATAAAGAACAGAATAAGGGGATTCAGGAGTGGAGGAATAGGGGTGGGGCTGCTTGCAATTTGAAATTAAAGTTGAAGTTGGAATCAAAGTGAGGAGAGTGAACAAATAGCACTGGAGTGATGTGAGGAAATTGTGCAAATATTTGAAGGAAGAGCAGCCCACGAGGGCATGGACAGTGTTTGGAAATGTGGTAGGTTCACGTGACATGTGTTTCAGAAACCAGAAATGTAGTACACTGGGAGCCATCAGGCCTTCTAGCACTGCCTATTTTCTTCAGCTGTGAAAAAAATGCATTTCCAAGGGACTCTGATACAGTTCATAATTATCCTTTGACCCAATGAAATAGATAGATATTTAAAAATATCCATCATGCATTGTTACCTTCAAGCATGAAAACTTTGCTTTTATGTAACTGCCTGTTCCCTGTCTCCTGGTCATGGCTTTTAATGATTATTATTTCATTAAATAGCTGATTCACAATTTATTTATAATTCTTCTCTTGTTGGATATTTGGATTAATTCTAATTTCATATGATTATAAATAATGCTACAATGGCATCTCCACTTATAAATTATTGGTTTCTTTGCTATATTTGTGGCAAATGTTTTCCCAGTTTCTTGGTTGTTATTGAAAGTTCTTTATCATATTTTTGCCATACAGAATTTTTATATTGCTAAATATATCACTTTTACTTCGACCATCTGAAAGCTGTATACATATTTCCTTATATTGTCTTTTACATTTTATTGTTACTTTTTTGCATGCATCTTAATTTATGTTGAATTTATGATGGTATATGATAAGAAGAATTGGAACTTGTAAAATCAAATAACTGCCTTCAATTCAAGTAAATATGTATATTTACTTTTGGAGATTTTTGAATATATTTTATTATAAATATAGATAATATAAATATATAATATACCTCATAATATCAAATATAAATTATATATATCCTAGAGGCCCGATGCACGAAGATTCATGCAAGAATGGGCCTTCCTTCCCCTGGCTACTGGCACTGCCTTTGCTCCTGCTGAAGCTGCCTTTCTGCCTTCCCACACTGCCCAGAGGCCCAAAGCTTCTGGGAAGGTGCAGAATGCCTGCATCATCGCCATGGTGATGCAAGAGTCCTGCCCCTGCCCCGGGCCGCTTGGCACCTGCATATGCAAATTAACCCACCATCTTTATTGGGTTAATTTTCATACTCACTCCTGATTGGCTGGTGGGCATTGCGAAGGTACGGTCAATTTGCATCTTTCTCTTTTATTAATGTAGATATGTTTATATCTCCAAGAGTAAAATTGCTGGGTCATAATTATTTAATTTGACTACATATTTGCATATTGATCTCTAGAATAGTTGTACCTGTTGATATTATTATCACCAGCACATGATTATTCCCCTATTCTGTGCCAATAGTTGGCACTGCACAGCCTGTTTTTCCTTTCTATCTCCAACCACCTTATTTAGGACACTATAGGGCTATTTCTCAATTTGCTATAGGGATTACCTTGGATAAGACTTCAAGGATTCCTATAATGTGACCAGTGTCTTTTTATCTAAAAGGATTTCCAATTCAACTTAGTTCCCTTCCACTCCCTAAAATCTCCTTAATGTTTGCAAACACACTATGCAAATTCGCACCTCTAAGACTTTGTTTCAAGCTTCTTCTATGCTAAAGGCCCAGTATTCTTCTCACTACTTATCCAACTTCTCCCAATCTGGTCTGCAAGATTCGATTCTGTTTTGATATCCCCAAGAATGTGAAGAGTTATTTCTCTTCACCATCTCTGAATTTGTATTTTGTTTAATAAACATTCTGAAACTTAATCATATGTGGCTTTTCTCACTCTCTCAAAACAAGAATGACCTAGTGTATTTTGTTGTAAGAAAGATCCCTTTGGGCTCCAGAGGATAAGAATAGCTTAGTCCTGGCCATATGTTTCTCACTGGTTAGAGCATAGGCCCACACCGAAGGGTCTCGGGTTTCAATCCCTGGTCAAGGGCATGTATCTGGGTTGCAGGTTTGATCCCTGGCCCGTGTGGAAGGCAACCAATTGATGTGTCTCTTTCACATCTCTCTCTCACTCTCTCACTCTCTCGCTCTCTCCCGCTCTCGCTCTCCCTCTCCCTTCTTCCTTCACTCCCTCCGTTCCTCCCTCTCTGAAAATCAATGGAAAAAATATCCTCTGGCAAGGATTAATGACAAAATAACAAAAGAACAACAAAAAAGAATTAGCCTAAAGGTGGTTTTGATTTGCTCTTAATAGGACAGAAATGTTGTCAGTGCATTAGAAAGATATATAAATATATTCCGGACAATTGGATGGCCACTGGTAGAAGTAATATTTAATTGAATTGTATACTGTGGTTTGTTAACAAATACAAATTTTAAATATCATTTAAAGTAGACATTTGAGTCATTTGAGCTAATCCTTTGTTTACTTACAGTCTTCTTTCTAAGGTTCTAATTAATGCAGATGTGTAAGACCTCATGAAATATTGGATTTTCATAAAAGTTGTTAGATACTTTTGTGGGAATAATCACTGATGACATTGTGGAAATTATTGAATAACTTTTGCAGTACTTAATCTTCTTTGTTATTAGCTCATAACTCCTAACTTTGGAAAAATCTGTTTCAATCAATTCTAATTGTCTTGGAGATTTAAATACTTTCTCTTCTCAAGCCACAACAAAATAACCAAAAATGTTGGCCCATACCTATATTTACTTTAATCTATCTCTGAGCCATGCAATACAAGCTCCATCATGTCAAAAAGAGATAGAGTTTAAGCAGGTCTCTCAGGACACTCTGTTGACTTTTGACATTACAATCTCCTGAGCAGCTTTAGTATTTCCTGAGTTCAATCAAAGCTACACAGATACCTGGTCATAATTTTGTAGCTTCACTTTAATTTTTCATAATTTCTTGTTGTCTAGAGAGCATCGTCACTTCCATCTGCCTCTTAATGCCCACTCAATTCTTTTTGTTTTTAAATATGTTTTTGTTTGTTTGTTTTGTTAATCCTCACCTGAGGATATTTTTCATTGATTTTTTAAAAGAAAGAATGAAAGGGAGGAGGAGAAACAGAAAGAGTGAAACATCCATGTGAGAGAGATTCATTGGTTGGTTGCCTCCTGCACATGCCCAGGGATCGATCCTGTAACTGCAGTGCATGCCATTGACTGGAATCAAACCCTTGACCCTTCAGTCTGTGGGCCCATGCTTTATCCACTGAGCCAAACTGGCTAGGGCTTACATATGTTTTTATTGATAATTTTAGAGAGAGAGGAAAGGAGAGGGAGAGAGAAAATATGGATGTGAGAAACATTAATTGTCTGCCTTCTGCATGCCCCTACCTACTGGTGATTGAGACTGAAATCCTGATGGGAATAGAAGCAGCAACTTTTGGTGCAGGGGATGCAACTCAAACAACTGAGCCACACCAGCCAGGGTGTCCACTGAATTCTTATAGAAAAAATAAGATACCTATGCATATACATAAGATTGGAAAACACACACACACACACACACACACACACACATACACCAAAACACTTAAAAGTATCACATTATAATCTAATGGAGAATATAATATAATGGGTAAATATGAATTCTCATATACTACTGTTGGCTGTATAAATGGGTACAGCTATATCAGAGAGCAATTTGGCAATATATAGTCAAGGTAAAAATGCATATATCAAAAAATTCCAGCAATTTCACTTGTAGGAACAGAACCAAAAGGAAGTGTGCACAGTTTCATTGCAAAGTCTTTGCTGTAGATAAACTATTAAAACTATGTACACGTTTATTAGTTGGGAAAAAATGAATAAATAAATGATGGAATATTCAGTATTTTGTGCAGCAAATAAACTATATCTTCATGTGTTAGCATGAATATACAAAAAACATGGGAAACAAAAAAGCAGGTTTCAGACTAATATATACAGCATGGTTCAAAATGTGTAAAAATCTGAAAAATATGGCAAAAAATCTGAATGGTCGGTATGTTATTTTATTATTTTCTCAAATTTTTCAATTTTTGAATATATTTAACAATCAAAAAGAAAAGTATCAATTGCATACCTAATTTTCTATGTTGATTTCTATATACAGTGTTCAATTTTCTTATTTAACTATTGATTTATTACAATGTTTGAGTAATTTTCAGAAAAAAATGCTATACTAATAAAATACCTTACTATATTTAGATTTCCCAAGAACTAAATAGGAATTGAAGAAGCTGGGGAAATGAAATGGAGAAGGCATAACCTTAAAGAATGGGAACGATTTAGGAATTTAGATGAAATAGAAGGATGTTGCTGTAAAAGAGGAGACCTGACAACAGTTATTGAGGAACAAATTATGATGGTAAATTTGTGGGACAGAAGAAGAACTGCGTGGGATAAACATGTTGGGACATAAGTTTAAAAATGGTGCTGAATACATGAGATGGTTAGCTTATAAAGGGCGATAAAAAATTAGAAACTGTGATATGATTTGGGATAAGAAAATTTCATGACAAAAGAAACATTTAATTATTCTGGCAATATTACTATGTAGTTAATTGTTGAGAAGAGGTCATAGCATTCCAGGTATAAAGGCATGGATTAGGGTTTTATCCACAATTGGGATTTCAGGGTCTTGAGGTACAAACATTCCTCATTTGACTGAATACAGTCAGATTACACTGGCCTCCTTCTTATGGCACTAGCACTTGCTTATAATCAAACTTGCGAACATCCAAAGATTTTCAAGAGTTATTCTCATGTTGCGGGGAAGGAAATGAGATCCAGCAATAATTGCCAGCATGAATTTAGGGTTTGAATTCTATGACTTGATTATTATTTTTTAAAATATATTTTTATTGATTTCAGAGGTGAAGAGAGAAGGACAGAGAGATAGAAACATCAATGATAACAGAGAATCATTGATTGCCTCCTGCACCGCCCTCCTCCCCCACCCCCACTGGGGATAGAGCTGGCAAACCAGGCATGTGGCCTGACCAGGAATTGAACCCTGACCTTCTGGTTCATAGGTCAATGCTCATCTACTGAGCCAGGTTGGCCGAGCTGATTATTTCTTAAATATGTTTGATAAGGCTTCTGGATAATTCACCATTGATTGAATATTCCTAGAGGCTGTAAGTTGGTTGATTGTCTGAGGGGTAATGAGGAGGACATTGCAACATTTGAATTTCCTTTCTAAATTTAATGAATACATACAGGTATTTGGAGAAAATGATAAATAATCTGTACTCCCACTATACTACAGATTTAACTTTGTTTTTTAATAGACTTATTTTAAGTATTCATCTGTATGGGAAACAGATAAAGGTCCTGCCCCTCCAAAAGTCAGTTATACAATAGAACTCTTAGGACAAAATAAATAAAATTATGTTGAATTTTAGTAAAATCAAAATTTCAAAAAATTTATACTGCACAAGTTATGTATGTTATTTCCTGAATAAAAAACATATCTTGTCTTCTCATATACAGTTTATTTATCAGTCTAATTTACATATTTAGTCATAAAGACTGTCTTTTCTATTATAAAAACATCTAATCATTTTTAGAAATTTATGAAATGCCCACTATATAATCTCTACTGTTCTAGGTGCTGGGAATTCAATGATGTATTCAGAATAAGACAGTGCCTGTTTATACATATCAATTTATATTAATACTAGGGGCCCGTTGCATGAAATTCATGCACTGGGGGAAGGGTCCCTCAGCCCAGCCTGCCCCCTCTCACATACTGGGAGCCCTCAGGGGATGTCCTACTGATGGGTTAGGCCCGTTCCCCATGGGGAGCGAGCCTAAGCCGCAGTCTGGCCTCCCTTTGTGGGAGGTGACTGGGCTGATCAGGGGAAGGCACCAGCCCCATCACCTCGCTGCTGCAGCCACTGCCAGTCACCGCAGCCACCAAGGTGTTTTCATCAACACGAACTCCAGTCCCTTCACCATGAAAAAATGACAACTTTCCTTAGGCATTTTCAAGATGTGTCTTTCATAGGATATAACATTACTTTCTTTTTTTTTTTTATCCTCACCTGAGGATATGTTTCCATTGATTTTTAGAGAATGTAGAAGAGACAGGGAAAGACAGAGAGAAAAATCAGTGAGAGGAATACTTTGATTGGTTGCCTCCTTCCTGCATGAGCCCTGACCTGGGCCCCAGCCAGGGAGGAGCCTACAACCTAGGTACATGCCTTTGATCAGAATCAAACCCAGACCCTGCTGTCTGCAGGCTGAGGCATTATCCACTGAGTCAAACCGGCTAGGGCAGGATATGACATTTCTTAGCTCTCCAGCAGAGGACCTTCGTTTTTTTCTCCAGAAGTGTGGTGGAAAAATCCTAGATCACCTTTTTGGATTCTTATACCCAAGTTATTAAGAATATTACCAGTGGCATACAGGGAGCTTAGCCAATGAGCAGTCAGAAAAAGTGTTTCCAGCCTAAGTGCCCATCAGCAGATGAGTGAATTAAAAAACTGTGGTACAACTCACAATGGAATACTACACTGTGGTAAAAAAGAAGGAGTTCTTACCATTTGCAACAACATGGATGGAGATGGAGAGCATTATGCTAAGTGAAATAAGCCAGACAGAGAAAGATAAATATCACATGATCTCACTCATTTGTGGAATATAATGAACAACATAAACTGATGAACAAGAACAGATCCAGAGACAGAGAAACATCAATCAGAACGTCAAACCTCAGGGACGGTAGGGGACAGTGGGGGTAAGTGGGAGAAATCAACCAAAGGACTTATATGCATGCATATAAGCCTAATCAATGGACACAGACAACAGGGGGGTGGGGGCATGAATAGGAGGTGGGGGGTAATGGGGGAATAAGGACACATATATGCTACCTTAATCAATAAAGAAATAAAAAAAAGAAAAAAGAAAAGAAAAGAAAAAAAAGAAAAGGTGTTTCCTCTGTAGTTCACACCGACTGCCTCCAATCATGGGCTCCGCCCCTGCCAAGGTCTAAAGCCTCAGGACCTGGGCAGGGGCCCCCCAGCTCCCTCTGATCACCGGCTCTGCTCCTGCCCAGGCCCACCAGCTCCCTCCGATCGCCGGCTCCACACCTGCCCAGGCCCAAAGCCTCTGGCCCAAGCTTGGGGCCTGGGCAGGGGATCCCCAGCTCCCTCACATTGCTGGCTTCACCCCTGCCCAGAAGCCCCCTGGCTCAGGCCCTTCCCAGGTTGCTTAGGACCCATGCGGGGCCTACCTCGGTGTGACCTGGGTGCCGAGAAAGTTCCCGGGACCCAGGCTGCTGGGCGCCTACATATGCAAATTAACTGCCATCTTTGTTGAGTTAATTTGCATACTCACTCTGATTGGCTGTAGGTGTAGTGGAGGTACAGTCAATTTACATGTTTGTCTATTATGAGGTATTACTAGAGGCCCAGCGTGCAATTGAAATCGCACAAGGAGGTGCCCCACCTCCCACCATGCGAGGAGGCACCCAGCAGGCCCACGGCAGTCAGGCTTTACTGGCACCGCAGGCGGCCGGGACCCGCCCCAGGCCCTCCCTGCCATCTTGCCTGTGTCCGCTCTGGGGCTGTCTGAGCCGGCGCGGTGGCTCAGCCAGCCCCAGGAACCCACCGGCTCCCCTGCCTGTGTCCGCTCCAGGCTGCCAGAGCCACCACGCCGGCTCGAGCAGGCCCCCCCCCACCCCCCCTCCCCCGCTCCGTCTCTGTCTCCGTCGCTACTCCTGGCCTCACCTGTGCGCATAACCTCCTCTTGTGTGGTTGTGACCTGTTACGGCATCCCAGCCTAATTTTCATATTACCTCTTTATTTATATATATAGATATACATACATATAGAGATAAAAATATGTGTAAAGAGATAGACATTTACAATGAGTTTTATTTAGTCCACAAAACTATAATAAGGTTACATAACAATGAGTTAGTCATGCATAAATCTGAAAATATTACAAAGAAGAAAGCAAAAGTTTTTGTCCTAAGTGAACATCAGCATTCTTCTATGTTATTTTTATTCCCCAGCTGATTCTGAGGTGGATGAGGCCCTGGGGTCATTTCAGGTATCTTCAGCAAAAACAAAAGGCATATCCAGTAGAAATTGGTGAATATATATTCAATAATTTCTATAATTGTAATCATACTGGCCCCACAAAATAGGCCCAGTTGGCCACCAACATCTGCTGTAATAAAACCAATAAATTGAGCCAGTCATGTTTTATTTTTAATAAAAATGAAATTAAGCATCATTAGAATTTAAATTTTTGAGGCTAATAAATTAATCATAATTATTATTGATATATGAAGATGAGTTAATTGTATTATTTTAAGTTTGGTATAAGTAAAGTCATAGCAATTAATAGTCTAGAGAATTGAATAAAATAATATTCATATAAATCTTTTCAAAAAGGAGAGAGGAAAAGCAAACATAAACCCCGTATCCAAAATATAACTCAAAGACTTTGGAGGATATTAATACAAACATAAAATATTCTCAACAATTACAAATATTTCTCCATGTGTTAAATGAAAAGCAGAAATGGGACATTCAGATGGCATTATTGGGCAATGATGTTTTCCATCAACATAAATTTCTACACAATTTGTGACTTCAAGTATCCAAATTATTTTTAAGCATTAATAATATTTATTTACACTAAAATATATTAACACAGCACTGCCATTTTATTAAAAATATTATAAATCCATGTTTGTCTTTATTGTATGTGCTTTTTTTATTGTGATAAAATCTACATTTTAATAGCATAAATTTTACTATTTTAACCATTTTTAAGTGTACAGTTCTGTGGCATTAAGTACATTCACATTGTGCCACCATCCATCTCCAGAACTCTTTCATCTGCTCAACTGAAACTCTGTACTGCTTAAACAATAAACTCTTCATCCCAATTTTGTCTCTATGAATTTGACTTCTCTTTCCTTTTCAAATAAATTACACCATTCATCTTTTCCTCATGGCCTGGGCCATTCTTAGGCTCATGCAATGTTTGTAAAGTGTGATAATGAAGTAAGTGTAGGCTCGCCCAGGAGCTTTGAGGGATTTCCTCCCTATTCAGGGGCTCTGCTGCCAGTGACTGACTGCTGTCATTTGACCTGACTCCCATAGCCTCTTTTTTCTCTTACTGACTTCCCTCTAATAGGCAGCAAGATCTAGGAAATTGGCAATTCCGTTTGTTAAGGACTGTATGATGAAGCAGAGTGAGCAGACAGTGGTGGCAACTTAAATGTTAAATTTTGCCAGCGCGGGATCTTTTCAACTCACTCTGGGTAGGGTTCTCTATGGAGGTGTGAGCTGCGTGACATTCTACCCTGATATTGGATGCTGAACACTCTACAATAGTCACTTGCTGAGGAGAGGGTGGGATATCTGAAGGGAAAGAAAGATGCTGTGTGTGACTATGAGATAATGAACACCAGCCTTTTTTCTGTGAAAGCCCAGGTGAGGTTTGCAGGAGGTGTGTCCTAGGAGTGGAAAAGTGTCGGGTTTAAATGGTAGATGAATGACAAGCACTACGGATTTTTCTCCCATTGATAAGCTAAACCTTAAATACAAAAGAAAAAAATACTGATTAAAATTTTTTTTTAAATTGAGGAGCAATTAAATAACACTTACCAAGTAATTCAGATACACTCACTGCTTTTTGTTGCTGGGTTATCTTATAATTTAGGTCACTATAGTTTATTTCAATGTTGACAAGATTCTCCCTGGGGATACAAACAGAGTTAAGCTAGCTCAAGATTGTCAACACTTATGTTAATTCCTATTTGACAAAAGGAATAACCTTTTTGGTTCAGATGCTATTTAATGTGGAATTAGACACACCATCATGGCATTTAATACTAATCATAAGACCTTCATTTGGAGATGACTCTTGTCAGGCTTGGTATTTAGGGGAAGCATTTTTCCCCAGACCCAATAGTTTTTTATGCTTCATTCCTGAGAAATTGGAAAAATACATTAAATGTAAATATTTACCAACATTTAAGTGTGTGTCTAATTTTAATTTAAATTTTGGTTCTGTCCTATGTTACTTATGTGATCCTAGAGAAACTGCATGGTTTTCCTGAGTCTTGGCTTCCTCATCTGTAGCCAAGATTTTAGGGTCAGGATTTTAGCGTTATGGAGAAGAGCAATTAAACACTGTAATGTAGTCAATAATTGACATACAGTATATTGGGTATATAGTGAATGGTAGTCATTTATTTTATCTCATTAATATGTTAGGGCAGAGACTGTGGGTTTTTGCTTTTTTTGTCTGTGTGTTTCATGGATGGACACTAAGTTGAAATAAATCAGTCAGAGATAGACAAATACCCATATGGTCACACTCATATGTGGAAACTAAAGAACAGTATAAATGAACAAACAAGGCAAGAACAGACTCATAGACACAGAGAACAGACTGATAGTTGCCAGAGGGTAGAGGGGTTAGGGGACCAGATGATAAAGATGAAAGAATTAAGAAGTACATATTTAGTTACAAAATAGTCACTGGGAGATAAAGTACAGCATAGGGAATATAGTCAATAACATTCTAATAACAATGTATGATGCCAGGTAGGTACTGGAAATATCAGGGGAAACACTTTGCAAGTATAAGTATATGATTGTCTAACCACTATGCTGTACACCTGAAACTAATATAAAATAACATTGAATATAAACTGTAATTTTAAAAAAATAAAAATTTTATATGTGACCAGACTATCTGAACACTATTTTAAAATATCACTTTATGTAATCTTAGATACTGTCACACTCTCAATCTCCAGACAAGACTTCTATCTTGAACTTCAATATGTCCAAGTGCCTCTTAGTATTTCTGTGTGGATGTTCAATTGGTGTTTCATGTTCAACATATTCCAAGTCAAATTCTTGATTTTTCCCCATTTATAATTTAATAACACTGTAAACCAATCCAACAGTGAATTTCTTTTACCTTTAACATATATTGAGAATCTAGCCACCTCTTACTCTGCTTTCTGCCATACCCACCTCCATTCTATTCTCTCCAAACTACAAGCATGCTGTTGGCTTAGAATTTTTTCCTCTGCATTTGGTTTTCCCTCCTTCCAGAATGTTCTTCTTTCATAGAGTATCAATACTAGCTCACTTTGGAAGGTGTGGCTCAGTTGGTTAGGCATTACCCCAGCTCTGAAAGGTCAAAGGTTCAATTCCTGGTCAGGTTGTGAGCTTGATCCCCAATAGGGGGCATGTAGAAGGCAGCCAATCAATGTTGTGCTCTCACATCAATGTTTCTGTCTCTCTCTAAAAATCAATAAAAATCTTAAAAAAAAAAAAAGACTAGCTTTTGTATCTCCTTGAGGTCAGCAGTTTTCAAAGTGTGGTCACAGATCCATTGGGGTCCCCAATATCTTTTTTGGAGCTTCATGAGGCCAAAATTATCTTCATAGTATGTTAACATATTATTTGACATTTTCACTCTGTTATTTCAAGAGAACTACAGTAGCCAATTTATACATGAAACATCATTTTTATTTAAAAAAATTACTGATACACTATGACTATTCAGACTATGATATTTCACAGGCATTTTCACAAAAATGAATAAAATGAGCCTTTCTCTTCAGGAAAAATAATTTAAGAAGATCTGCAGGCAATAAATAAAGATTTTTCTGACGAGGTAAGTAATAACACTAAAATGAAATGTATATTATATAATAAAATAAATCAATATTTGGAAGATCTGCATAACTCAAGAGAATTTTCCTAATGACCAATAAGTGATGTTCAAAATCATGCATGGGTAAAAATATCAGTTCAAATCGTAGGTATATGGTCGATAGATAGTAATATAATTGAGTATGAAAATTTCATTGACATGTTTTGATATTGCACTGCTGATAGCTTTCAAATGTCACCATTCCCTCTTCTTGTCCCATGAGAGCTAAGCTAATTAAAAATCCCATGCAGTCCTTCCATTGGCACCTGGGAAGGTTAAACCACATGAACCCTGGCCCACTTTTGGGATCTCATCCTAGTCCTACCTCCTAACCACAATGAAAGGCAACGTCAGTTCTTTTTATAAGCGCAAACGGACTTGAGACCAAGAAGTTTGAGAAGCACTGCTTTGCTCAACTTTCACTTTCCCAGGAAGATCTTATTTGATCACAGTCCTCAACCCTAAGAACAACCTTTCCTGACTCTGCTTTTCCAAGCCCCCTTTGCTGCTTCCTTTTCCTCCACAGCACAGCATCATCTGAGATGAATATTTGTGTTTATTGTCCATCTCCACCTCAATGGAAATAAATGCACCAATGCGGGAATTTTGTCTTTTGTACATAGAGTATCCCTAATATCTAGAACATCCCTGACTCTTGACACTCTATAGGTTTCATTAAATGGACAAATAAGGAGACAAATTAAAAAAGAAACCAATGAATGGATAAATATTAACCTGTCTGTCTTATAAGATAAGGTGGAAACCAACCACCTGGTGATTATCAGTTGGCAATAATAATTGTCATTAAGAATGGATTCTATTAGCGTTGCTTCCTGGGATTATATGGTGTTCTTTAATATATCTAAGAAAGATAACTATAAATTACTCTCCCTATTGTGTACAGTTTTAGAAATCAATGTTCACAAATATACTTAATTCAAAATATATCACTAATATGTTTACTTAATTTCCATTGGTTTAGCCCTGGGTAACTGGACAATGCACTATGTTTAAATCAATAATCAGGGATATTGTAATATTTACAAATAATAAAATAATTTTCAAATTGAAGGAAATAGTAAAGTTGTCTTGGAAGTCTAGAAATTTTAGTAATATTGCAATTGTTTTGTCCTCTATTGTGCTCCTAATTTGCATGTACACTGATAATAATGTTTAATTTCCCAAGCACAAGACTTGTAACCATTTCCAAACATTATTCATTCTGTGCTTTGAGAGAAGATAAATTAATTCCCTTGAAAAATATTGTGATATTTACTCAACTTCACTCAGGTAGGTGAGTTGCCCAGTAATTTGATTCTCTTTGAACTTATGTCACATGATGATCATAAAATTGTTTGGGATTTAAGTCTAGGAATATTTGTTTATGTCACTAGATGCATGATTATAAAACAAAATCTGGATTTTAATAAGAATGAGGAAATCAAGAAAATTTGAGGATTTCTATTTAAAAAGCACTAAAGAATGCTTCCAGGTACTTAAGTATGAGTACTGTAGTAAGGGGAATAAAATGGTTTTGAACAAAGCAAACTATTTTATACAATATTTCCTTAAAAAGCTGTTAAATTACAAAGTTCACTTGTTTTACTAACAGAATTGGCCTAAATTCAGCCATCATATACCCTTATATTCACTTCCACATTTCAGTCAGGATCAGCTTTTTATTATCTTCTCAATAGGGTTCATCAACTGCCACAGGAGGCCCATGGATGGGTCCAAGGCTGGGATTGGTTTTTGCCCCAAGAGGAAGCATTTACAGGGTTCATGATTAAGTCAGGGCTTGCTATTTTCTCCTCCTCCTCCTCCTCCTCCTCCTCCTCCTCCTCCTCCTCCTCCTCCTCCTCCTCCTCTTCCTCCTCCTCCTCCTCCATCTTCTCTCTCTTTTTTTTAAATATTGCTGCTAAGGTTTCACATCTGCTCTCCTAACAAACTGCATTTCTGTATTCTGATGTATTACTCTTTGATTTCTGGTACCTGTTCACAAACCAATTTCTTTTATATGTGACTTCTAACCACCAGCTCTAGAATTTGGATACCCAAGTTCAGCTGCATTTGTTCAGCTACTTGCCTTAGTCTTCGTGGTAATGGCCTCCGATATTCACAACAATGTAAGGTCCTTACATGTCAATTATGTGATCAGATTAATTATAGAACTACTTGTAATGAAGGGGAGCAGAATATGCCACCCCAAATATGCCATTTCAGCATATTGATTACTTTGAATTAAAGTTACTAAAGAAGGAGCCAGGGCAAGAGAACATTCTGACCTTTATTTGACCCCTTGAAAGCAAAAAATAAATGTTTCCTATGAAAGGTACCCTCCCTGTAACAGGAGGGTAAAAGGTCTCCTTATCAGAGATAGGGAATTTAGGGCAAGAAGGTGGTATAAACAAACCTTATTACTTCTTCACTACTACTACTCCAGGCTCAAATCCCCTTGTCTTGTCAATTTTCACAAATGTATTATTTCTTTATCTAAAAGGTATAGAAGCTGCCTGCATTGGTCACTTCTTTGAGTCTTATATTTTCATGGGCACCCAAGTGTATAAAATTGAATTATTTTTCTTCTTTTAATCTGTGTTATATCAATTTAAAGTTAGACTAGCCAAATAACCTAGAAGGGAAGAAGGGGAACGTTTTATTTTTTCCGCCTACAACAATAATGTAATTATAATGTGATAATTTAGACAAAACAAAACATGCCCTGTAGGATCATCTTGTTGATCCATGGGCTTCTTTTCTGATTCACCAATGTGTCCCCAAAGTCATGCCTACATTCTCTGTATATTAAATAATTTTGAAACTCAGATCTCTATCAGCCCAAAGTGCTCTTTTCAGTCATGTTTAAGTATATGAGAGGAATAATACTGAGTAAGTCAGTTTCCCATATTAAAATGGCATAGAGACATCTTTAGGAGACAGAAGCGCTAAAAATATAGTTGCAAATTTCTAGCTTTTCATTTATTTCTCTGCTAAATGTTTGAAGTCATACCTTGCCAACCCTGTCTTGATGAAAATACTACTTCTGCCTGATTTGCAAAGATCACTTGATTATCTAGGCATTTACATGGGTAGAGCTTTTCTTATTATTCAAGCTAAAACTAGAATTTAAGAATGCTTTCAAAGTTTGGTACTTGGCTGTGCAAGAGTAAATCAGCTTTTAAATAGTTAATATGTTTTTATTATAAAAATGTAAATATAAATACCAATGAACTATATTGCCATTTCAGGTCGTCTGTTTATAAATATAAACAAAAACAAAGACAAATGGAATGCTATATCTCTGTGGAAAAATATATAGAGACCAAAACCATAGGTCTTGGGTGTAATTCCTTTCTGTACCATTGAAAGAAATTTCTTTCAGAGGACAGTTACCTGAAATACAGTGCTTCAGTTTTCTCATTGATAAGATAAGAATAATGACTTGTGCTCCATATACTTTATATAGTTACTAGAAGCCCGTTGCACGAAGTTTCGTGCAATAGACTTTTCCTTCACCTGGCTGCCAGCACCAGTTTTCCGCCAGCAGCAGTTTTCCTCTGGCCACCCGCCGATCAGAGCGCCTCCAGCCAGCACGATCGGCCACCCCGAGAGGAACTCCGATCTGGAGGCGCTCTGATCGGCGGGTGGCCAGAGGAAAACTGCTGCTGGCGGAAAACTGGTGCCGGCAGCCACGCTATCGGCCACCCCGAGTTCCGCCACCAGCGTCTTCCGCCGGCCCCATGGGTCCTTCCGCAGCACCGGCCATTTAGGCCGGCGGGAGGAGTGGGGGTCGGGGACTCGCGAGTCCCCCCCCCCTCCTACCGCCAGCCAATCGGCCACCCTGAGTCCCGCCCCCCACGCCTCCAGCCGGCACAATCGTGGGCGTAGCGGAGTGATGCAATTTGCATATTACCTTTTTATTATGTAGGATTAGAAGACTCAAACTATATAATATACAGGTAAAGGATTTCTATATCTTAAAGCATTAACTGATATGATTAACGGATATGAAAGCATTATTATTTTTCCAAGTTGGGCCAATAACAGTAAGGTCATGAGCAGATTAGTTAAGCAGGCCAAATTTTACTTTTCATACAATTAAATGAAGGAATTGAAATTCTAGTGTGTCATGGTTAATTCACTGATGGAAGCCATTACCCCCGATTGATCAGAATTTCACTTCCAGAGTCTTTGAAAGTTATGAGAAAAGAAAATATTCATGTTAATAACAAATCCTTTATAAGACTAAAATATTACCTGATGTATTTTTGGCTTTGTTTCAACTTCTTGGAAAGATGTCTCAAAGCTTTTCGACTTGGAAAAGTGGAATAAGAAATAGTAGCAGGGTATTCTGTTTCTTCACAAGGAACAGGGCAGCTAGAATTATGCGTCCCCATTGTACATAATCCCTTCATTTCGATGTGGTCTGAAACAAAAATCAGGACAGGGCATTCAGAAAAGAGGACAGAGCTTTAAAAAAATTATCATTTTACTTTTAATGCTTAAAAAAATGGTTTACAAGTCCTATCACTACTTTCTTTTTTGTTGTTAATCCTTACCAGAGGATATTTTTCCATTGATTTTTAGAGAGAGTAGGAGGGGGAGTGACAAAGAGAGAGAAACATTGATGTGAGAAAGACACATCGATTGGTTGCCCTCTGCACCCCTGACCAGGACCAGGGATCAAGTCTGCAACCTAGGTACGTGCCCTTGACCTGAATCAAACTCAGGACACTTAAGTCTGTGGGCCAACGCCCTATCAACTGAGCCAAACTGGCTAGGGCTATCTACTTTCTTAACAAAAGCTATTTATATTTTATTTATTTTTTCATATAAATAAAGCAAAGGACACAAGAAATAAAACATAGAAGTTGTTACCCTTGAGTTAATTGAATAACTAAATTCAGATATGCTTTAGGGAAAAAAAATAACTTATTTCCAGAAAGTCTCTGGGCTTATTTTAATAAAATATCAGACATCTGGACAGGAGAAAAATAGAAAAGGTGTTGCTGTCACCTTGTGTCACTATTAGAGGAACTTTCCAATGTAATCCTAAAAATCTGGTTAACTCTAAAATTATCCTTGGGCTTGTCGCAGCTTTTGTGAAATATGCTGCCAGGTATTGAGACTCTTATGTCCGTGGACCCAGTGACTTCTGAATTAGCCACTGAGCTTCTCTGCTACTCACTCTTGGTAGATATTCCAGTTGTTGTTTTTTCTGTGGTTTTGTTATTGAAACTCTCTCTCCCGTTTATTTTTATTTTTAGGAATGCTTTGTTCCCAAGACCTCTTGATTAATGACCAACTTTTGGCTTGTTTTCCAGACTCCAACTTTGATACTCCTTTATGGTATGATTTCATTTGCATTGTTTATTTTTTTTAAGAATACTAGTAATAACCACCATTTTTTCTCTACAGTCACTCAGATACATGCAGCCTCTCTCTCTCTCTCTCTCTCTCTCTCTCTCTCTCTCTCTCTCTCTCTCTCTTTTGATATTATCCCACAACACTCCCACAACTTATTAGCCCACAGAACTGCATGCACAATTTGTTGCCCCAAGCTTTCCCTCCAGCTTTTACTAGGGACAGAATGTCACAAGAAATTAGGCAACTTAACTTCAACTCCATTGGTCCTTTCTACCCATACCCATTCCATGAAATATTTTACAATCATTAAAAAGAACATGCTAATCTATTCCTGTTGTTCTGGATATGTTTTTCCACAACGGATTAGAAAAGCAAGTTACATAAACAGAAGAGTATGTAATGTGATTTCATTTATTAATAAAACAATCAACGACTTAAAGACATTAATGTAAGGCTATATATGTGAAGAAAATTATGGTGGAATATACTAGAGTGTTAACATTGGTTGGGGGTTAAGATAAGAAATATGTAAGCAAAATTTGTGCTGTTTAATGAGAAATTGTCCTCAATAAATATCACATGTATGGTTGTGATTACATTTAGATAGAAATTTAACCCATGCATTTATATATAATGTATATATAATGAAATTAATAAATGAAAGGATGGTCACCTGCATTATGATGATGATTTTCAGAGTGCTGCAACTTCTACTAATATTGACATGGTTTTTTTTCTATTCTATAATGTTTGAACGAGTCCCAACAAGTATGCTTTCTTTATGTAATGAGAAAAAAACAAATTTACTTTGATTATAAGGAAGTATAAAATTTAAAAACATACAAATTTAGGAATAACAATCAGAATCCTCTTACTGTTATTTTGTCACTGCATCTTTAATTCAGATGTATCTTGAAATCAGAGGATTTTTTGTTTTGTTTTACTATGTCTGTGTAAGCTAGTAATGTTCATTTTAAGAACATTAAGAGCTCCCTTTTATAGTCTCTCTTGTTTCACTTATGGACTATTAATAGTATAATTTAAAGTTTTGTGTTACTTTATATACAACTTTTATATATATTTAAAGTTTTGTGTTACTTTTATGTACAACTTTTATATAAATCATGAAAATGAGAGAATATATTAAGCCACTTACCAAGTGTAGGAGAAACACAATTGTAAAACTTTTGTAGGTCACACTCTATCCCTTTTCCTTAAAAAGAATAAATATAAATATAGAGACTTTATATTTTATGCAATAAATGACATAACAAAACTATCTTTTTTCCATCTATCCATCAAACAATTTATCCATCTGTCTATACCATTATAAAATTAGTTAAATGAATAATAATTTTAAAATTGCTTTCACATTTATTGTTTCATTTGTTCCAACTCTCCTCCGGTGGTGTGGGAATCCTCATTTTACCAATGAAGATATTAAGGTTCAGAATGTATCTTTCGCAAGCAGTTGGTGGGCAGGTCATGACTGGTTCTCTTTACCTTCTGTCCTGCTCCCTTTATCCACTGATTTATATGTGTTGTGTGTGTGGGGGGGGGGTTATGTGTGTGTGATCAAACCAAATATATATGTATATATACAGAGAAACACAAACAAATGCCTTACGCTGCCTTTCAAGTAGTAGGATGGGACAAGTGAGTACCAATATTTGTTAAGCATGTGCTATGGACCTTGAAACAAATGGTTAAATTAGTATGAATCAGAGCTGGGTATAATCTCAGGCTGATTCTCAAACCTTAATATTTGCACCTTAGTACAATACTAGAGGCCCAGTGCACAAAATTTGTGCACTCAAGGGGGTCCCTCAGCCTGTCCTGTACCTTCTCACAGTCCAGGAGCTCTCAGGGGATGTCTGACTGACAGCTTAGGCCCACTATCCATGGGCCTAACATCCTTAGCACTGCTATGGAGGCGGGAAAGGCTTCTGGCTAAGCGGCACTCCCCCTGTGGGAGCACACTGACCAGCAGGGGGGCAGCTTCTGTGTTGAGCATCTGCCCCCGGTGGTCAGTGTGTGTCATAGTGACCGGTTTTTCTGCCGTTCGGTCAATTTGCATATTAGCCTTTTATTATATAGGATTTGTCTATTTACTAAAACTCATGTGGTCTCTGAAATATTCAATGTTTAGTCAGTAGTCCTGAAAATAACCAAAAGATATTGTACAACTACAATTTGTGGATAAGTTCAGGGCTAACCATTAGGAAGTATGCTTTGTGAAGAAACTAAAATAATTTTAAAAAGCTACCTCCAACATTAAGTAAAATACCACTTTCCAAAGTATCTTACTTCTTGCAATAATAGTTCTCATATTACAAAGAACAATGAAATTTTAGAAACAACCAATATCTGAAAAGCAGATTTTGAGGACTGTCTGGAAGTACTTTAGCTATTTCATTTAATGTCTATATATTTTTCATCATTTATATGTAGACATGGAGCCTATGTGAAGATCAAACCAAATACAAACATTATCCCCAAAGCACTTGGTATATCCTAAAGTTTGTGCAGATTCATGCTCCGTGTTTTATATTTCACCTTGCCTAGTTTCTGGCTCATATTAGTTATTCAGTTTGTAAGAAGTAATACATTTTAAAATTACAAATATTCTTTTTCATTTATCAATTCAGACATTTTCCAGTAACTCTGAAAAGATAATTAATAATGATAAATCAGAGACAGAGCTAGAAGTTTTATAGAACTATTTTTGGAGAGGTCAGAGACCAGTAATCAGAATTCTAGAAAGAAGGAAGTGATGATTCTCAAAATTACTAAGAAGTAGTTTGCCAAGTAGAAACAATTGTTATAAGAGCAGAGGTAGTAATAATATATCTCTGTGTGAGAAGTAGAGTGTGTGTGTTTGTGTGCGTGTGTGTGTGCGTGTGATGAGCCATAGTGGCAAACTCATAGAGCTGAAATGGTTTTGCCTTTAATACACCTGACATTTCTTTAAAATATGCTTGGAGAAGGGGGATGAAGGACATCTGAATAAAAATAGCCAACACTTATATAGAATGCATTCGGTGCCACCTGCATACTTGTTTCATCCTATTACAAACCTAGAAGGTAGGACACTATTATTCTCAGAAAGGTTAAGTCCAAGGTCACATCGATGAGAGGTTGTGGAGCTGAGAGGAGCAGCCTGGGTCAGAGTCCTGCTCTTATCCACCCTGCTCCTCTCCCTCGTTCAGTGCTTGCCTCAGATATCCGTGGCTCTGGAAATGTTTCCAATTGTGTGCAAAGGGAGCACGGAGTTTCCTTTCTAGCTACAAAGGTTTTCCTGGAGTGAAATATTCAGTGTCAGTATATAAATGATCTATTTTTTCTTTGAAATTGAGAAAACTGTAATGAGCAATTTTAGATACATGAGAGCACCCAATTTTATATTTTGAAAATAAGAATTGGTCACTGTCCCTGATAACGCTTTTTTTTTTTCTTTTTTCCAGAAAACTCTGCTGTGATTCCTTGAGTTAAAATCTGTCCTTTGAGGTTGTATTTGTCAAGTGGATGACTTTCCAGCACAGCATTTTACAAGAATGGAAAGCAATTTTATGACATGTTGATTTCTCATGTTTCAAATTAAGTAAATAAAATCAAACAAGGGAAAATTTTACCGGGAAGAAGAAAAGGTAAACATCCACATTGCTTTTCTATGTGCCGTGCTTTGCATTCCTTTAAGCAACCAGAAGTGCTGTAGGTACTAAAAGTCTGCAGCTTGATGTTAGGGTTGCATTCTCCCCATGGGTATTCTTGGTGAACTGTCTTGAGATAAAATAAATAACTGGTTCAGGAGATTTTCCTGAGCCAGTCCACCCCTTTCTACCCCAACAAGAGAGACTGATATACATTTTTTACTTTTACTTTTTACCTTGTTATTGCATTTATTGGGGTGACACTGGTTAACAAAATCTTTTATTTTTCTTTCATATCTCTTTGATTTGTTTTAGTTGACTACATTAGCCAATTTTGCCTATTCTATTAACCTGAAAAAATATCTGAAGGTAAGTATAATAGTGGTCCTTTAACAGTATCCCAAATGCTCTGTACCTATGGTGAATTAATAAAATCAGATTCGGACAGTCTGATGGCTCTAAACATTGAGTCATATAAAAATATTATCATTTATGGAAAGTATATGTTAGCATATTAATCAGCTCACTCACAAAACAGAACCAAAATCACACCCAAAAAAATCTTTTATTGAGCACCTATTATGTACCAGGCAATATGGTAAGTGCTTACATTAAGTGATTCCACTTAAACTTCATAATAACTGTGAAAAGGAAATGTTATTCACACACATTCCCCCAGTGTACAGAGAGGAGAGGGAAATTCAGGGAGTTGATTAAAGAAGCTACAGAGTAAGTATCTGGCAAGTGGAAACCTGGCAGACATGTCTGACTCCAACATTTTGCTTTTCCCACTTATTTTTCTCCTTCACAGAACGTCCCATTGAGAAAGTGTACAGTTCAGCAACTTACGTGTCTCCTCATACTTACTGAGCCTTCCATCTCTAATGAGATTAAAAGTTACCTTGCATTTGCTAGGATTGCTAGCTTTCACTTACATTGTAAATGTGAATTCACTGTTTTTCCTATGGGTGTCTACTAGTAAAGTATTTGAAATGAAACTGGAATTTTCATTTCAAATACTTTCCTTTACTAGGGGTGTTCTAATGTCATGGAAGAAAGGGGTTTTTAGTGAAAAATGTTGTTTATGCATATATGCATTCACTACCCCCCTGATTCATGTTACACATTTTGCCAATATTTACCTTCACTTGGCGGATGGTTACCCGTGCGTGCATTCCCACGGGTGATGACAAGCCTAAACCATCAAACTGTGGCACCTTCTTTGGTGAATGGATGACAAAGATGATTCCAGCATCAGCAAAACCAAGAGTGGGGTCATCAGTGAATTCCTCCTGAAACAAAAATATACCCTCTCCCCAATTACAAATTGATATCAATTCTATACAAGTTTGAGATTTAGTTTTAACATGACGGAATTTGATTTACTTAAAATAAAATATTTCTGATCAGTCTTTAATCTCTTAGTAAGCTATGAAAATTAAACACCTAGCACATCCTTTCTAGGGTGGAATCGCATTTCAAGGCTTCGACAGTTTTGTGTGGATCACTTTTCCCTAGGATGAAGGCTATGGACATATTTGAATCATCTAATTTCTGCCTCTCTCTTCACCCAGTGGCCTTTTAGTTGCTTTGTCTTTGGCTGTTCTCTTTGTTTCATTTGTTTTAGAAAATTATTTGGCATTCTTCTTCTCTTTGTCAATAAAATCTCTGGCTTTATTTAAAATTCAAATTCATTTTCCTGTAAGAGTGAAGACATACTCTTTCTCTAACCTCAGGACTCTTCTTTTATCAACCTTTATCAGATAAATACATTCAACACACTACATTTCTGGGAACTTGGCTATTAGTTTCAGGCTACAGGGAGAAGGAATGGACTTGGGAATATAATGATTTTTCTTGTGAATGGGTCAACTATACTATGGAATTACATTTAATAAACATGCTTAATATTCCATTTATAACTCAGAACCCCATTTCTCTGTGGCCTGTTATAACACTGTATGAAACACTTAACTGGCTCATATGAAGAAGTATTTCAGTGTCATTTACTTATGGAATATATATTTTTTAAATTTATTGATTAAGGTGTTACATATGTGTCCTTATTCCCCCATCCCCCCCCCCCCGACTCATTCCCTCACTCCCCTGTTGTCTATGTCCATTGGTTAGGCTTATATGCATGCATACAAGTCCTTTGGTTGATCTCTCCTCCTTACCCCCACCTTACTCTACCTTCCCTCTGAGGTTTGATGGTCTGATCGATGTTTCTCTGTCTCTGTTTTGTATTGAATATTCAGATTTTAATTGCATTTTAAAGTAGTTAGGCAATTCTAGCTTGTAAAATTTGTAATACAGAGTTTGAAATGACCATATGGTTTACATTTGAATGACTTAAAAATATCAATCAGATAGATATACAAGCATGGGTTCATGCATTGAACTGTATAGTACTGTGTTTAAACATAAAAAATGGGATACAAGAGGAAGTTATCCTATATAATAAAAGGCTAATATGCAAATCGACTGAACAGCAGAATGGCTAGTCGCTATGATGTGTACTGACCACCAGGGGGCAGACGCTCAACGCAGGACCTGCTCCCTGGTGGTCAGTGTGCTCCACAGGGGGAGTACCACTCAGCCAGAAGCCCTGAGCCAGGCTCATGGCTAGTAAGAGCAGCGGCAGTAGTGGGAGCCTCTCCCGCCTCCGCAGAGCACTAAGGATGTCCGGCAGTTGGACATCCCTCTCACAGTCTGGGACCCCTCGCTCCTTACTGCCTGCCTGCTCGCTGCTCCTTACCACTTGGCTCGCTGCTCCTTAGCACTGCCATGGAGGTGGGAGAGGCTCCCGCCACCACCGCTGCGCTCGCCAGCAGTGAGCCCGGCTTCTGGCTGAGCAGTGCTCCCCCTGTGGGAGTGCACTGACCACCAGGGGGCAGCTCCTGCATTGAGTGTCTACTTCCTGGTGATCAGTGAGCATCATAGTGACTGGTCATTCTGGTTGTTCTGCTGTAATGGTCGCTTAGGCTTTTATTATATAGATTAGTTGAGCAAGATGGCAGGTGAAGGAATTAACCTTGGGTGAGAGCTCTATCCAGAACTCTCGAAGGTAACACTACTGCATTTCTAAGGTGTCTGGACATTAAAACCTAAATAATTAGAACTGTTTAGACAATTTACACATTTATGGAAACTAGGCTTAGTCAAAGTCCACTTATACAATTTTCTGTATATAGAAATTATTTTTATCACCTTTATAGATCATAGATGCAATGCTTTGTGAAATATCTATATATGGCTTCTTTCTAAAACACGTTGCCTTATTTACATGTAAATCTAAAGTTTATTTTTTAAATGCTCAGCATCATCTTAAATTAACCATACATCATGAGTTAGAATTGTTTGGTTTTCTTATTTTGTGGTACAACCATTTTCTGGAGTCACAGTAATGGTAGTCAGTGATGTAGCTACAAATGTCCAGGTTATTGCCTCTAAAGTTTGTCTTTTAATCTCCAACTCAATAGTCGCATTCATAGGACTCTAAACTAAATTAACAAAAAATAAAATAATATTCAACTTGTAGGAACAGTTTGACAGAGCAAAACATTTTGATCAGATCTTATAAAACCCATGCTTGTCATTATTAGCCTTAAGCTCTGGCTCGGTTTAAGAAAATGCAGTACCTGATTGACATTGAAGAGCAAGCTTAAGCCTCTTCCAGAGACACTCACTTTTTCCCTTGCTTCGATATTTTCACCATGATTAAAAGTAAAGCAATTTCCGTATTCAGTGAAGACATGTGCAAAATCCTCCAATATGAAAATGAACAAAATAAGACAAAATCGGTTGGTATGTTGGTCATTTCTAAACTTCAAATTGCTATAACGTTTTTATCTTAAAATGCAGGTATCTCTAAATGAGTATACAGAAAGAATAGACAGTCTAATAATTTATACTTATATTCAATGAGAGTTTTCATTTTTTGGATACGTACTAGTCAATGTGTATGTGATTCATTGAGACATTTTCATATGTAATTTAGTATAGTTTAAAAAACATTTAAAAAGTCATTTGTTTTATATTTGCTAAGGATTCATGGAAACATATATTTTACTTATGGAGAACTCCCTCAGCATCCTTTTTAAAGAGCCAACCCTCCCCCATTGTGCAGGGTCCCAGTGGGGCAGCCATCACACTTGGCTCCTTTGCTCTTCCTCCTCCAACCACCTTTTCTATGGAGATGCATGTGATACTGGCAGGGCCAATCTTAATACCCCACTGGTTTGTATTAGAGATTGTTTCAATAATGGACATGTGTCGTAAGTAGAGCTAATTAGCATCTTCCATAGGATTAGTAAGTGGATACAAGAGTGGATAACATAAGCAACTATTTTAATATGATGCTAGAGTTGTCAGCAGCCTTCTTGGCTCTGTGTGAGGAGTACTGTTGTAGAAAGAAGCCAACTGGAGTCGTGAGATGGAAATTGAAACAAAATGTTAATGATGGTCTCAGAGTCCTTTGGCTGAGCTCCCACTTAATTAACTCAATTCATTCCTTTTACTCTTAAGCTTATCAGAGTTGGGTTCCTGTAATTTGTACCTGAAAATGTCTACTACAAAATTCCTTGGTGATAATTTTAAATACGTTTGTAAATAAAAAGCAACATAGAAGAGCTTCTTCTCTAAATTAAGAGTTTAGAGCAGGGCTTCATCTCTGTCAGATGTCTCTCAGGCACTTCTTTTCTGTTTACTGTGGGCTAAGGAAGGCTACTGAAAAGGTTAGAAATTGTGTCCTAGGATCATGAATTTGTGAATCATCTAGCAACACATGTTACAGAATGGCTGATACAGGAACTAAGGGGTCAAATTGCCTGTATATACTTTTGCTAGCAGATTCCAGATATGTCAACAATTTGATCTTAAATGTAAGTTAATCATATAAATAAAAACAAGATGTTATGAGTGATTAGAGAAATATAAATAATTTTATAGTCAAATGCTGGGCCCTTCTCATTTTCTATAACCTCTGATATAATACCACATGCATAAAAACAGCATAATCTTGCTTAATGATAATAAAATGCTGCATTGGAACATATTATTCACTGATGAACGGGAAAATTAAAATACCATCTTGTGTTAAATTTGTGTTTCTTTTGGAAGGACTATTATCCTTCAAGAAAGGTAACCAAAGATTTATGTTTTCTACCTTTTCTTATCTAATTACTTGAAAAAGGAAAAATTTCTCTTACGTAACTATACCCTCTGACATCATAAGGCTGAGCTAATGAAACATAATCATTAAGCAAATTTACATTGCCCATGGGAATAAACTTTATCTCAATGTGAAACAGTATGATAAAGTAGCTTATTATATTGATGATATTCAAAGAAACAAATCATTACCTGTGAGCCACATGGCTTTCCAAAAAAGTCACATTTCAACAAAGTGCTGTTGTTGAGATAAAAACCATTTTTCTTAACAAACTCTGCAATGCTGAAGTTTTGTTGACTTTCAAGAAAATCAATAGCCTCTTTAAAACCAGTAGAATTGGCACTGATTTCCTGGAGATGGAGGACTTTGGATACAATATTCCATAAGAAAAAAATAACACCAAATTTGGCTACAGCTTCAGTTTGGAACCTATCAGTAGGAATACAGGCATTATTTAGAATAAGGAAAACTTGTTTTCATTTAGAGGACAGAGCCCAAATATCTAGATCATACCAGATTCTCCTGCTTCTCTCCTACACTCCCCCTCATTCATAATACATTCAAGCAAAACTGGACTCCTAAGAGGTCTTTATCACATCCTGCAATTTACCTCGTGTTTGTACATATAGTTTAATTTACCTAGAATACCTTCTAGACCTTGATATGGATACACCTGGTGGATCTTTCAAGACTCAACATAAAGGGAGAGGTGGAAATGTTTAGCTGTTAGAAATAGAGACTTTGGAGCCAGATTTCCTTTGCCATTGTGGTGGCTTTGTACTGTGTTGGCATGGCTATGTTGAAACTGTATTTTTCAACATCCCCTTCCTTCTATGTATCTGGTTACAACCTGAAGCTCATTGTTGGGCAGAAGCTATGGTTACTCACTGTCATTGGGTTCATGACCTGACTCCACTTGTGGTATGGGACAGTAGCCAGGATGACACTTCCTCCAAGTCCTGGCCAATCTCCTCTTTCAATTTCTTCAAACCCTGGGTCAGTGAGAGTACAATCTGGAAAATGTGCCAACTTATGCTGCAGGTCACCATGAAGATGGGTGGTAGTAAAAAAGAGTCACACACCTCCAGCTTGTGTCCATGCCCTTTACTTCATATCGATCTGTCTTTCTGGCTGCTGGTCTTGCTGCCTTCAGACCCAGCCCCTGAGATTCAGTGGGAGCTTTATACCTCTAACATATCCCTTATTTTATATCACTCATGCTGGTTCTGTTTCTGTCATGGACCATGATTGTTACAGCCACTTAAGAGTATGATTTAGCAAATTTCATCTCACTGTGACTGTTTTCTCACTTCTAAAGTTGGTATGTTAATATCACCTATCCCAGACTGTTATTTCTGTGATTGAATTATCTTTTCTAAACCATTGAGAAGAATGCATGAAATGTAGTGAATGCTAGGTAAATATTCATTAAATAAATATTTCATATTACAAAGTGTTTTCCTGGCAATCAAAGCAGAAGTAACCTATTTGATCTCACTACTGTAAGTGATTTGCAATTCTCTTATTTTGTTGAGCAATTTCTACCTTGCATTATGTATTGTTCTTTATTTGCAGACCTTACATTCCTTTCAAAGGTGATTAGTATTTCGATACTATAAATCTTGAAACTGAACCAACTTTCGTTAAATTGACTGCTAGAAAGCATGGAATGAAATGTGTGATCCGCTCTTGATATGTGTAAGGGACCATGTGGCTTCTGTATAACCTCACTCCTGGGCTTTCTTTATGTCCCAGGTTTTATATTTTATTTTCACTTCCCTTTATATTATTTTTATGTATTTTTTCTTTCTCATACAAGCCACATTAAACCCTTTCTCAGTTAAAGTAGGGCATATACAAAACAAAAATTGGGGAAAAAATCTCAGACAAATATCATATAGTCTTTTAGAGATAAGAAACTGCTTTTATGAGCAGTCTGTAATATAACACCTTACTTAACCAGCTTTGAGTTTTGCAAGGACTATCTTAAAACCAGCAGCCTAAGCCTTGGCCGGTGTGGCTCAGTTGGTTGCGCCTTGGCCCATGCATTGAAAGGCCATGGGTTTGATTCCTGGGCAGGGCACATACCCGGGATTTTGGGCTCTATCCCCAGTAGAGGGTATGCAGGAGACAGACAATTGGTGTTTTGCTCTCACATCAAGGTTTCTTTTTTCCTCTCCCTTCGTCTCTCTCTCTCTCTAAAATCAATTTTAAAAATCTCTCACACATTTATTTTACAAACCCCCAACAAAAAACCCAGCAGCCCAGATTCCGAAACCTTATACCTATCCTCTTCTGACTGTCTTTTTTCAAATTATGTTTTTATTGATTTCAGAGAGATAGGGAAAGGGAGAGAGAGAAAGAATCATTGATCGGCTGCCTCCTTTAGGCTCCACACTGGGGATCAAGCCGGCAATCTGGGCATGTGCCCGACAGGGAATCAAACCTTGACCTCCTGGTTCATAGGTCGATGCTCAACTACTGAGCGTGGTAGCCGGGCTGACTCTGCCTTTCTTTAGAGACACTCTCAAGCCTCCATCTTAGGGATAGTCTAACTACTGAATATCTAACAACCTTGCTTTTCTTTTCAGAAGTGTTTCTACTCACCCTTTGAGGCATTAAGTCTACATTAGCAACAGATTTGGGGTTGAAGAACAGTGTGAGCCCTAAATTGAGTGATGGGCCTTTAATTTGCTTCAGCTTTCTAACTTTGAATGACTCACAGGATCTGCTCCCCAGTCCTGTAACTTTGGAGTCCCACACAGGCTGAGTCAATACTGCCTCACGCAATGTTCACTGAATTCTTTTTAGGATAATTATGCAGAGAAATGAAGGAATTTCCACACATGTAGAAGGTTTGACTACAATAGATTAAAAGGTTAAAGGGGAGGCGGTGCATTTAAAAATATTTTTAAATGTTTTTTATTATTCTAATAATAGTTGAGATCATGAGGGTAATTTAGGTAGATGAATTAACCTTAATGAATAAAATCTAATCTTAATTTGGAACAAAGGAAGTAAAAAGCTTTGTAAGGCGTATTCTTCAGCATAAAACCAAAATGTGCTGCTGAATTTATTTTCAACTTCATTTCAAACTTCAAAATTCTTTCAAAAGTATTCTTTTAAAAACCTTGCTTAGTTATAGTTTACCTGACTCTTTTATTTAACATACTGGTAAGAAGCTAGTAATGGAAAATAATAATAAAAGTACATTGATTTGTTTGAACAATTTAATAACTAACAACCAATTACTAAAGAAGTCCTTCTTGTGTATATTAATATCTCTAACTACACTTCCCCAAATTATATGACCCAAATGAATGTTTTATCTGGTGTCCAAGTTGATACCTAATTCAGTCCTTCATTGAGTCTCCCTAAAATCTTAGCATATAATGCCTACTGGTATTTAACAATCTTAGGGCTCTTAACAGAGGCATAATCAAATTGTAGCTTACTTCAGGGGAACCTTAGAACTAATTCTAAGAATTAGTTCTTAGAATTAATTCTAAGGCTCCTTCAACTTTTTCTTAGCCTGTCATGAACATATTTCTGATTCGGGTAAAAGTTAAGGTTAAACACTGGGTATTTGGGCCTTTGAAAATCTAAATCTACCATGTATTAGCAGGAAGTTAATATTTTATAAGTCATTTTGTGGAGATGAAAAATGTACAAGAATGTCTTCTTTTTGAGCTCTCCTATTAATTAAATTTAACACATTAGAGTTCTCTCACTAATTAATAAAATCTTTGACATGTGTTCATTTCATATTTGTATGAAAGTCATGATATTGGTTTTTATGTAAAATGCTTTAACACAATTTTTTGCATTTAAACCTAGATTTGGAATAAAGAAGTACAGTGATTATTGTAAAGATGAAGAAACAGAACTCGAGTTACTTGTTTAAAAACAATGGACAAAATAACTTCACTATTTACTACATCTAGTCATTTTCTATATTGATAAAAGAAAACGAGTTTCAGAAGTTATTTTTAGCAAATATAATGGAAATGTATGATACATTTTATAGTCAAGATATTTTAGTGAAAAATTTTAACATAGAAACATTTGAAAATCACTCCAAATGCTAAATGTTTATTTTCTTTCAATTTTATTTTGAATTGGCATTTTTGCATTACGTTTATTAATTTTAACATTTTATTGGCATTAAAACATTAGTTCATTATTATCATTTGTTTATTTTCATGATTGTTACTGGAAAGGATTTTGTCGTATAGAGTAGGGGACTATTAAAACCGATCCACTCTGAGCTGGATAGGTCCCTGGTCCCATGGCAAAAGGTAAACCTTCCTAATATTCAGAAGTCCCTTGGCAAAGTTCCCTCACCTCGGGGATATATTCCTACTGTCAGACTATATCAGCACAAGTGTTTGATTAGGGATCTGTCAACAGATCTTTTCCAGTTTCTGGAATGGTCTTCAAATTGGGATGGGCATGTGCTCAAGGGTACTCAGGAATAAATTTCTAGATCCTGTACTCTTAAAAAAGAGCCTGCATTCACAATATTTATTCTGTCATTCATGAAAGAAGTTTTACCCTTCAACTATCACAAATCTTAGCATATAATGCCTACTGGTATTTAACAATCTTAGGGCTCTTAACAGAGGCATAATCAAATTGTAGCTTACTTCAGGGGAACCTTAGAACTAATTCTAAGAATTAGTTCTTAGAATTAATTCTAAGGCTCCTTCAACTTTTTCTTAGCCTGTCATGAACATATTTCTGATTCGGGTAAAAGTTAAGGTTAAACACTGGGTATTTGGGCCTTTACTAGGACCCTGTAAATTGAGAAAAGCTGAAGTAGTACAATAAAATTTGTTACTGTAAATATAATTTGGTTATTTTGTTAGTCTTCCAGATTATTGTGATATTTAATTAAAGTCTAGATAAAAATATACACAATGCATATCAATGTACTTTATTTAATAAAGTTTTATGGATTCATGAAATACAGGGTGTCCCCCAAAAAATGTATACACACTTTGAATAATTATTAATTCAAATGAGTTAAATCTGTAAAGAAACATCAATTGAACTACCAGCTGTTAAAGTGTGTATACATTTTTGGGGGACACCCTGTATTTATTCTCATTACAGTTAATCCTTATCCTATTTTATATCACAAAGTTTATAATATTTTTGATATCCTAAACTTAAGACATAAACATTTAAACTTGTGGTTAAAAATCAATTTCCAATATGTACATCAAATATATAGTTATTCTAAGTTCCTTTATATGACACATGAGCTAAAAAGTTTGAAGATCATTTGCTTTGAGAACTAGACAGTAGGCAGCTTGAGTTCTTTACCTGATCTGTTAATAATTGGCCAAACAATGTTGTATAAAATCCTCATGCATGAGTATCAGAAGAATCCGTCAAATTAACCTTTGGGAGCTAAGGATGTCTCTTATCCCTATAGTATTGATGATGTCTTAGTTCTTTGCCATCTAAGGAAGAATAAGTCTCTTATAATTAAGAATTTGCCTATTCCACAATTATAGTGCCTAGAATATTGAATCTATTTTTTTCTTTGACTTCCAATATTTCCACAATGATGTTCCTGACTGTTAATCTCTTTGTATTTATTCTATTGAAGTTCATTGAACTTTTTGGCTGTGTAGATTAATGCTTTTCTGCAAACTTGGGGAGTTTGGGGCTCAAGTTTTCTGCAAACTTCTGGAGTTTGGGACTCAATGTTTGAAAAATATTTTTCTACTATGTTCACTCGCTTCTTCTTCTTTACTCCCATTTTGCATGTGTTTTTATATTTAATACTAGAGGCCTGGTGCATGAAATTCCTGCACGGGGACGGGGCGGGGAGGTCTTTCAGCCCAGCCTGTACTCTCTTGCAATCTGGGACTGCTGGCTCTAACCTATCACCTGCTTGCCTGCCTAATCACCCCTAACCACTCACCTGCCTGCCTGATCACCCCTAATCACTCTCCTGCCTGCCTGATTGCCCCTAACCAGGCGAGTGGTTAGGCCCAGTCCGCAATGACATCAGGAAGGTCATTTGTCCAGTCTAATTAGCATGTTATGCTTTTATTATTATAGATTGTTCTTCATTTTTCTGAGACTCTGTTACTTTTTATTCATTAGCTTTTCTCTTTGTTCTTTGGATTGCATGCTCTATCAATCTATCTTCAAGTTTATTGAATTTTTCCTTTGGCCAGTTCAAGTTCATCGTGGAACCTCTCTAATGAATCTAGTAAATTTTCCATCTCAGTAATTGTACATATATGTTCATTCCAAGAGATGTGCATTGATATCTTATTGGGTATTAATTTGCCTTCCCTTGATAACACATCATGTGGAGCAGTTTTTCACATACTTATTTGCCATCTGTATATTTTCTTTGGTGAGAGTGTTTATGGTTTTTGGCTCTTTTTTTAACCAGGTTGTTTAGTTCCTAATTTTTAAGTTTTTTTGTTGTTGTTGTTTTTTGTTTTTAAATATTTTATTGATTTTTTACAGAGAGGAAGAGAGAGGGATAGAGAGTTAGAAACATCGATGAGAGAGAAACATCGATCAGCTGCCTCTTGCACACCCCCTACTGGGGATGTGCCCGCAATCAAGGTACATGCCCTTGACCGGAATCGAACCTGGGACCCTTGAGTCCGCAGGCCTATGCTCTATCCACTGAGCCAAACCGGTTTCAGCAAATTTTTAAGTTTTAATAGTTCTTTGTATATCTGTGTAACAATCTTGTATCAGATATGTCTTTTGCCTTGTCTTTTCATTTTCTTAAGCTTTATTGTTTTTAATAATACACCAAGGTAGCCCTACCAGTTTTGCTCAATGGTTAGATCATTGGCCCGAGGTCTGAAGGGTCCTGGGTTTGATTCCGGTCAAGGGCACGTACTCAATTGCAGGCTCCATCCCAGCCTGGTCAGGATACGTGTGGGAGGCAACCAATTGATGTGTCTCTCACATAGAAGTTTCTGTTTCTCTGTCTCTCCCCCTCCCTACCACTCTCTAAAAATCAATGGGGAAAAAAGAAAACCTTGAATGAGGATTAACAACAACAACAACAACAACAAAGAAATAATATACCAGGGTACAAATTGCTCCACAGTCTGACCCAATTAAATCTGGCCACTTAAGAATTAATTGTGAGGTCAGTAGAGAGTACTTCTGACCCCAGGACTCTTCTTGTGTGTGTCTCTCTCCTGGATTTTCATTAGAAAAGTAGCTGGCCTACCAGATCTACTAGCCTTGTCTTAACTGTCTTAATTGCTTATCACCAAAATCTGTGTTTTTTTTTTCTGAAAGTTGCTTTAGTCTTCAACTTCACCACACAATGATAAGCAGAGTTCCCTTGGGGAGAGTTTCAGAGTTCTTGTCCTCAGTGCCTGCCTCTTCCACCGGGCAAAGTCTTTACAAGCAGGGTTCTGGGCAGGCAGTGGTTTCTAGTCTTCGGACCTTGTCTCAATGTGGAACCTCCACCCTATGAGCAGCTGGGGTGAGGGTGGTTGAGTATCGCAGTCTAATATGCCTGGGGTAGAGCTTTCTCTCTTTGTAACTTGAAAGTGCAAGGATCAAGACTTTTACACCCATTTTATGACAGGGTTTGGTGCAATGCCTTACAAATAATTACAGAAGGTAGAAAGGAAAAAAGAAAAATAAGTGAAAGAAGAAATCAATAAGCTTTTTTGCTCCCTAAATGAGTGTGTGTAAGTACAACTGAAGAACTTAGGTTGTTTCCCATGTGTTAAATAATGCATAATAAAACTCGATTTCAGTCATCCAAGAAAGGTTATGCTACCAAAGTTATAGAGACCTATTAAGAGAGTAATTGTTACCTGTTCAAATTACAAAACGTCACCGCCGGGAACTCTATCTTTTCCACATACTGAACCTCTACAGACGTTGTGGTCGGCCATGTGAAGTAGTTGACCAAGCGACTGTAGATCTGCCATACCACCAGTGAGACTGAGCCCAAGACCACCACCAACCAGATCACCTTGCGGATTTTGCTCCGGTTCCGAACAATATTATGTAGCCCGTGAAAGGAAGTGGAGATGGCAAAGTCATGGTCAAACTTCTTTCGGTCAGTGGGAGAGGGCAGTGGTTTCTTTGAAAGCCAGAGCTTTATCTTTTCCAAGAGTCCTGAAGGTTTTGCCCATGCAATAATTAAATAACAACAACAACAACAAAAGGAATGAGGTAGGAAACCTTGATGTTATCTGTAAAAAATACAACTTAGATAAATGTAAACAGGTTACTCTTACAATGTGTGATATATACAATTTCTTCTTGAATTGCATGGTCCATTCAGAAATCAAGAAGTAGCAGTGTTGGCTACATGTGTCTAAGGAGAATATGCTAAAGCAATTCCTAGAATGTTTCTTGTGAAGGCAAATGCACACGTGCCATCATATTTATATGTGGTTACTTTCTATTTCAAAATCAACTCACTTTTGAATAGGTTGCTTACAACACATAATCTTTAACAACGTGTCACTAATTTTTAAAATTCTTCTCTGAAGAATCACGAAGTCTCTTAGATGCCATAAACAAAATCAGGCTGATTCTTCTGCGAGTCATAAGTGTGGCTCTGCTGGGGTATTGTAGGTTCATAGGCTCTGATATACAACTACTTTGCTTCAGTTGGTTACTTAATTAAAATGTGCAATGTTGCCTTGTTAGTTAAGTAATATATTTTCTACCTCCTTAGAAAGGGAATTCATGTTTTTAAGATGATCAATAATCAATCAAATCATGTTTATTGATATTGATTACAAAGGACCCAGTAAAGGTGGCCCTAAAATATTTATGGTAACATAACACATTCAAAATTTCCCTTTGGTTTAATTTGTTTTTAACTTTCTATAAAAGATGTAGAGAATTCTTTTGCTGAGAGAAATCTTCCATATAATTAGGAGGATGAGATTGCCTTTGGAATAGAAAGATCTGGTTTCTGGGCCAGATCTCACTCTTTTCGTCTGCGAGACGTTAGCCAAATTTCTTAATCTGATACTTTGTTCCTGGGCTGTCACATGGGAGCAATAGTCTCTGCCACATGAGTTTGTTGTGAGTATTAAATAAGAACAGCTTGACACATGACCTGGACCATGATAATCTTAGCTATTTTTGTTATTCTGTAAATTTAGTGGTGTTGTGGTAAATGAGAACATTTTCATTTAAGAAAGGACTTCTTAATGGTCATAAATGCTTATAATTAGGTCGACTTAATTTTTATATGTTTTGCTTTAATTGAGGAAGTATTTTTTGTAAACTAATCAGCATTAATATACTTCTAAAGGTTTTAAGTGTTAAAATTAAATTATTATATAATACTTCATAACTCTCCAATCAATTACCTAAGATTAAGTCATGAATATATGATAATACATAGCTGAACATTTTCTAAGGGACTCAAATTGATTGCAAAATGTTAGGACACAATTACAAAATATATTATGATTATTTTACAGAGACCATACACTGAGCAGCTTGAATTTTGACTAAAACTTAGAAGTAGCCTCACTTACTGTTCTTAATATCAAATTAGGTTATATATGTATGCATTAATTGGCACAGTCCCAAGGAAAAATCAGAAATATGAGAAAACTATTATTATTATTCATTAGCAGAATAAATTGAATAATGCCTTTTGGTGTATTATTTAGCCACTAGTTACAAACACATATGAAGAATCAACTCTGATAGAAGGACAACTATCTCTGGGCACCTAGTCTTCCTACCGCAGGGACCAAAGCTGTTAAAAGGGAAGATTAAGTATTGCTGGGTGCAAGCATTATCTTAAAAAATATGTTTTAACTTTATCTGTCAAAAATTAGCTCATTTACTATAGATCTACTATTGGACATTTGTTTTGGCTATACTGGGGTATTCTGTTATTTGCTAGGGTTTTAAATGAGCTTTTAAAAGTATTATTTGAGATGAAGAGTGAAGAAACAAGATGATGTGTCACTGTGAGGAAAATCAGAATTGGTTTAGTAAATGGCCCATTAGCCTACAAAGCAGGAACCAGCCTATTTTCCTGACTGAAATACACACTGTAATTATGGCGAATGGCCCGTGCAGTGAATACTGATCTTATGGAAACATTTTGAGGATCATCAAATAAAAATATTTTAAAACTGGTAGACACTTGATAAGTAGAGAAAACAAAACAACAAAAACCAACAAAATAAAACAACAATAAAGGTTCTTTCTAGTATATAATAATATTTTAAAACTATTTTTGACTTCCTCATTCAAAGTATCCCTAAATAACCCAAACTGTATTGCTTGTATTATATTCAAGTAAATATTGGAAAGCAAATTTCCTAAATGAAAAAAAAAATTCCCTTTTCCATTTGCTAATTTCTAACCTTAAAATGAAAATTAACTTTTCTCACGATTTTACTCTTTACCCACCTTTCTCAGCATAGACTTTTGATTTCTCCGTCTGCTCCATTTCTCATCTCAGTAAGCAGGAGTCCGTGGGGTATAGCCAGTTTTCATTAATAACCATGTTCCTTTTGTGGGCTTTATATTAAATACAGCAGTTGAGGTTGTAAAAACCGTGGGGACAATTTAAATGTTTGTGTTGCTATGTTTTGCCTCAGAAAGCATATAATTTGCAAACCAAAAAATGCTGGCAGAAGCAGCTATGTGCATTTATGGACTGATGAGAAGCTGTCATAGAGTGAAACAAACAAACGAAAAGAATTAGGGAACAAATTTTCCCATAATTGGAGACAATCTTTACAAACACCTGTGGTTTTAAAATATCCCTGACCGGGCAGCCCCCTTAGCCTTTAGTTCCACCTCTCTGTGTATACAAGTTTGAATCAAAATGCAGTTGGAATTGAAATCTTGGGGGTACAGATGTCTTGGTGAAAGTTTTCTCAGTATCAGACCAAGCAGTTTCAAAACAGAAATAGTAATCAATAAAAATGACAAAATAAAATACCAGAAAACATCTCCACAAGAAGAAATGATTGCTAAAAGCATATAAATTCAATAAAGCACAAAGGCCAATTAGGTGTTCATATTAACACTTTTGAGAAATTATGATAATTTTTATGTTAAATTATCAACTGGAAAATATGCATTATTGTGTATTAACAACTCCATCTCCTGGCCAAACTGAGGAATTGCATGCATTTCTGTTTCAGCCTCTTAGAGTTAACCACGGTAGTATTTTATCCACTAACCAGTCATATGACTACCTATAGTTTATGTACATTTCCTTGGAAATTCAGTATTGTAAGTTGAAACTAATATTGTAGAGAGGCAAATTAAGGAATTTCAAGGGGTCTAAATGAAAGAATAGTTGAATCCAAACTGTGTTCCTGGCAGATGGAATAAATTAAGGTTACCTGCTTAGGTGGCTTCAGCCTTTTCTTATTAATATTTATAGAGAAGACAATATTATGGAAAGTATGCCTAGTTTGGGGTAAGAGTGCTTCTATAAACACAACAACTTGTTTTTCCTCTTTTTTCCACTTCAGTCTTAGGAGTTGAGGATAGTAAAGATAGGAGGGCTTTGAATGGCTCTGACAGCTGCATTTCTGGTTTTGCAAAGATTTGAAACATAAGGACATAACTCTGAATTCCTCAAATGATATCACACGCTGACCTACCTGTTCAGCTACTTTTATCCCTAATTTGCTTCTTCCCCTCTAGGTACATAGTTTTATTTTAGGTACCTCTTATTTTCTTATTTTTTAATAGCTGTTTGCTACAAATCTTTCAATGAAGCTATAAAAAATGTATGTTCTTCAGAATATCTAATTGATATTGTTAAAAGAGTGGATATATATGCCTTCTATTTTACAATATTAGGTATGGAGTGTTCCACAGCGAGGCCATTTGCTTCATAGAAAGCCTGTTCAAAGTACACCAATTTGCCTATGAACTTTTAACTTCATTCTATCAACTCTTCCATTCCTATCTATAATCTCTGATAGAAATTTATCAACAGGTTTTGGTTTTACAATTTTGGGTAGAAGAATTGTTCTAGGTCCAACATAATATCCATTCTCATAAAACATTCAGGTACACGTAACATAGCCTCTTTACATGAAGCTTGTTCCATATTTGTATCAATCCTTATATGTTTACATATATTTTTCATGATTGTATCAATCCTTACATTTATATGTGTGTGTGTATATATATATATATATATATATATATATATATATATATATTTTTTTTTTTTTTTTAAATCTAATTGTCAGGTCTTCATCAATGCATTTCAGTACCACAGTTCATGGAATTCCCATGTCAAAAAGTTCTGGACAATTCTCTTTTTCTATTCCCAGACCCTTTTACCCCCTTGTGCAAAACAAACACACAAACAGAAAAGGAGTTTGGCTCTCCAGTGAGGGTTCATCCAGGGACCCAAGCTCTTTGTCAACCTTTAACTTCATAAACTGGCCTGCCCTAAGAGCTTGCTGATCAGGTTTCTCATTGGAATCCCTGCTTTTCAATTTCTCCAGGCCAGCCTACGTAGAACAGACTTGTCTGGGATCCTTTAAGGCTGGGGGATCAACAGAGGGTCATTTTGGCCCATCCAGCCTTTGCTAGTGCTATTAAAACGTTTGTTTTAACTGCATCAATGACTGATTTATTTACCACCACCACCCCTTTTTTTAAAATAACCATCTAAGGATTTTGACTCTGCTGGGACGAGTCCTGTGACTTTTCTTTCTGCTTCCTCTTGGTTTCACCTTGTTTAAAAATAAGTATCTGATTCTGTTTATTTAATTTGGAAAACCTTGCTTTTGAGTGAACTTTTATTATATTTTTGTTGTTGCTAATCCTCACCTGAGGATATTTTTTCTGTTGCTTTTCAGAGAGAGTGAAAGGAAAGGAGGGAGGGGGAGAGAGACAGAGAAAGACAGAAACATTGATGACAGATCGATGTGGGGGAGGGGCAGAAGGAGGTAGGTACAGGAATGAACCCAGGTATGTGCCCTTGACCAGGAATCGAACTACAGACCCTTCAGGTGTTCAGGACGATGCTCTAACTACTGAGAATCACTAGCCAGGGCTTGAGTGCACTTTAAATGATTGAATCCTCATAATAGCCATTGGGATGTTAGGTTATAATTTCCTTGATGGCTGGCCACATTTTGGTAGGACTTCAGCAGTAAATGGAGTTTAGCCCACATTTCTGTCTGGCGGTATTTTGGAGCGTCCAACCTGATGGTTACCAAGCTGAGTGCTTAGGCATAACACTTTTAGGTTGTCTTTTAGGAAGATTTCACCATTCTTTTTCTTTTTCTCCTTACATGCAAGACAATTGTACTTCTGATGTCCTAATCTTTTACAAAATCTGCCAATGTTTGAAGAAAAATAAGAAAAAATCTGAGTGGACTTTGATTTTTGTTCTAATTACTGTCTTTCCATCTTACTAAGGTAATCTAAATGACTAGCCATTATAATAATACCAGTGACCCGGTGCACGGATTCGTGCACATTGAAAGGAAATTAATTAGAAGAAAGATTTGTGCAATAATTATGTTACTGCAAAAAATTACATGTCAAAATAGTATATATAATATCTATATATATAAAAGGCCAAGTGACCGACTGTACATCCATCTGACCATCTGACTGACTGACCGGCCGGTACATATGACGCGCACTGGAATTATAAAAATAGATGTTGACTCGTGCATGCGTGATACATATAAAGCTCTCACTGGCTCCAATTGCAAGCATGTTTTAATTTTATAATACTATATTATATCTCTCATCATTGATGTTTCTATCTCTCTCTCCCTCTCCCTTCCTCTCTGAAAAAAAAAAAAAAAAGAATGTATTGTCTCTCTTTAATAAGTGACTCAAACCAATAAGTCTTTTTATGATTTAACTTTGGAAGCCAGAGGCATCCCCAAAGGATAGTGCTCAAAGATACAACCTTCACAAGATAAAATTTACTCTGATTTACAAATTGCCAGTGAAAACCATAGGAAAATCACATGTCCTTTTGAATGGGCTATTTATATTCCCTAAGCTCAAATTTACAACCTATTGGATGCCTGCAAGATGCATATGCATCCTCTGACTGGCAGAAAACAAGAATGAGGGTGCTGTTTTTGCCATCTCCGGGAGGAAATGGACAGATACTGAAAACTCCCTTGAGAGTTTGGCACAGGCAGACAGAGACCAAGGTGCCCCGTAAGTGCCCCCTGTGGCTGGTGAAGGCCAGAGAGAAAATATTCTCACTGGTCATGAGGCTAAATTCTTAGGACATATCCTATATAATAAAAGGCTAATATGCAAATAGACTGAACAGCGGAACGACTGGTCACTATGACATGTGCTGACCACCAGGGGGAAGATGCTCAAGGCAGGAGCTGCCCCCTGGTGGTCAGTGCACACCCACAGGGGGAGCGCCGTTCAGCCAGAAGCCAGGCTCACGGCTGGCAAGCACAGCGGCGGTGGCGGGAGGCTCTCTCGCCTCTGCGGCAGCGCTAAGCCGGCAGTCGTACATCCCCCGAAGGCTCCTGGACTGCACGAGGGTGCAGGCTGGGCTGAGGGATCCCCACCCTGAGTGCACTAATTTTGTGCACCAGACCTCTAGTAACAAGATAAAAGGAGAGACACCAGCAAATAAGCCAAAGTTGCTAAGCCCAAGAACATCATTTCATAAATATTTTATTCTTTTAATCTAAATTAAGGAAGAGGGCAGGGGGAAGACTCTCACCACTGTGCTTCCACCAAATTCTGCAGGTAGAGATCTGGGAGTCTGGCTTGGCAAGAATTCTTGCTTTTGCCACCTCATGCTAGAGGTCTTAGGGTCTTTCTACTGTAGCAGCTTTGAGGTGAGCAGTACCTGGCTGGTAAGCTATCCTCCTCACAACAACAACAACTGTAGGAGTGGAAGACATTCCTCTACCCTCAAGGTTGTCTCAGTTGATCTAATAGTCAAATAGACATGAAACAGATTAACAAGAGAAAATTATCAAATTCAATTACATGCATATGTATGGGAACCCCATATACATGTGATAGTCAGAGTTCCCACATGCATAAGAGATCCAGAGACAGAAAAGGAAAATGAGGTATTGATGACATTCTGAGCTAAGGATGAGGTAAGATGCCTTGGGGCTTCAGAGTGGAGGAAGGCCATTTCAAGATAAGGGCAAGGCCCCTAATTTAAATTCTTTAAGGGAGAGGTAGAAGTTTCTCACAAACCCAGGGTATGGATTCCCTCCAGCTCAAAATAATTCACATGCCAAAGTGACACACCGTCTGAACCCCTGTACTGGAAAATGCTGCACATCTGTGACATCATCATTAAGAAATGTTTATTCAATATACATGAATATATCCTAATTACTTGTGTATTCTGAAAACCCATCCCCAATCTGCTAATGAGTTTTTTACTCCAGTTCTCTGCCACGATCTGTGACTGGCTCAGTCTGTGGGAGGTTTCTGTTTGTCACTCAGCTCCAGTCATGTCATCAGCAAAACACAGTATCGAAACTGTTCCTGACATTGGTAAAGGTAGGGGGAAGGGCTCCACTAATGCTTAACTTGGAGGCACGGAAGGTTACAAAATTATGTGCCCATATAGCACATGACATCATGAGTCAAGGTTACCTGGGCAGGAACACATTATCCAAACATTCCATTTGCAATTTTATGACTGTGTCTGTGTTCTCAACTCAGATCTCTTATCTTGTAGTGCAATAGATCATTTGTGAGAAATTTACCCGCCTTCCAATTACTAAGAACAAAAATATCGATTTGCTATTATCTTCATACATTTGGGGATATTCTATAGGAAGGCTATAACTTAGGTGCTTAGTGCCTCTTACAATAAAGAAAGCAAAAGAAATAAACAAGCAAACAAACAACTCAAAGATAGCAACATTTCTTTTTAAAAATATTTAAAAGATAAATATCCTCTGACTGATAAATATATATCTTTTTTAAAAAAATATATTTTTATTTATTTCAGAGAGAGGAAGAGAGAGAGAGAAAGATAGAAACATCAATGATGAGAGAGAATCATTGATTGGCTGCCTCCTGCATGCCCCTTTACTGGGATCAAGTCCGAAACCCAGACATGTGCCCTGATTGAAAATTGAACGGTGACCTCTGGGTTCATAGGTTGATGCTCAACTGCGGAGCCAGGCCATCTAGGCAAAGACAGCAAAATTTCAAATGTGAACATTCGAGACACAAATCATGAGGGGTAATATAATATAATTTATTTTAAAAATTTCCATGTGGATTTTAGACTCTTCAGGGGGATAAAAAGTGTTCTCCAAAATGCATGTCCACTCAGAACCTAAATGTTACCTTATTTAAAATAGAGTCTTTGGAGGTGTAATTATTTGAGGATCTCAAAATGAAATCAGTCTGGATTTATAAAGACTGCTGTCCTTATAGAGAAAAAAGGAGATTTGGACACAGAGACATTCAGAGAGAAAAGCTGAGTACAGAAGGAGGCAGAGATTGGAGTTACATGTCTACAAACCAAGAAACAGGCACCACCAAAAGCTAGTAGAAGCAAGGAAGGATTCCTCCCTAGAACCTTCGGTGGATATGGTCCTGGTAGCACCTTGATTTAAGACTCCTGGAGAACTGTGAGAGAATAAATTTTCATTGTTTTAAGCCAGCACACTTGTGGTAAGTTGTGATAGCAGTCCTAGGAACCTAGTACACACACTGAAGAAAAACCAGGAGGATTTTAACCGAGGATTCCTAACAAGTTGTGGGGTTCAATGGCAGGTACAAAACTTTAAGCCTGGTGATATAGCCCAGCTTTTCTGTGTTGCAAAGGTGACCACTGAGGTTATATGTGAGGTGAAACTCTTTTGCAGCTCTATGGAAAAGCAAATGGAGCAATCCGGATGAATGCCAGGAATATGTAGAATATTTTAAATAAGCATGATTACAATGGCTAGAAATAATTCATCAGCATCTATGTCACAGCACAAGGTCAAAATCTTTGTAATGTGTTCAATAAATAAAAACCAACAGGGAATATTTTTTACATTGTACTTGAGTTTTGCATTAAATTGCCAGAAATAAGTATTTTTATTCAATGAAGATAGAATACCTAATGCTGTCCAAATGCTGCTTCCAAATGTGTAAAATGCATCGAGTAAAACAAAGATCCCTATTTTCATGAAACTTCTATTTAGTAGGAGATGACAGTAAACCTAATCAATAAGTTACCTAATTCATTAGGAAATAAACTGTGCCAGGGAAAACAAAGGAGTAAAACATGGCAAGAAAGATCAATGATCCTCATTTTGATGAGATGGCGGGGATTAGGGTAATCAATGGGGTAATCAGTGTAGGCATACTTGGAAAGATGAAATTTGAGCAAATTTTTTAAAAAAATATTTATTTATTTCAGAGAGGAAGGGAGAGGGAGAGAGAGAAACATCACTGATGAGAGAGAATCATGGATTGGCTGCCTCCTGCACATCCCCTATTGGGGATCGAGCCCGCAAACCTGGACATGTGCCCTTGACCGGAATCGAACCTGGGACCCTTCAGTCCGCAGGTCAACGCTCTATCCACTGAGCCAAACCGGCTAGGGCATGAGCAAATTTTTGAAAGCAGTGAAGAAATTACTCAAGAGTAATCCTAGGCACTCTGCATAGCTAGAGCCACGGTCCTGAGTGGAAGCCACTTGCTTTGGAGGAGGAACAAATAATCCAGTGTAGTTGCACTGTAGTAATAGAGAGAGAGAGAGAGTAGAAAAGATCAGAAGGATCATTGGACTTATAATACTGGGCTTTGTAGACCATTGCAAGGATTTTGTCTTTTATTTTAATTAAGTGGACATTTTTTGCATCTTTGTTTAAGAGGAAATGACATGATCTAATTTACTCTTGCTTAAGGTATTGAAAATAATATATGTATGAGTGTGTGTATGTTTTGGAGGGGATGAGTGGGTGGTGGGAAAGATTGCAAGAAGTTGTTGGATTCTTCTTACATTTTAAAGGCAGATTTCCAAGTGGGTTACATATGGGTTGTGAGAAAGAAAGCAGTCAAGGATAATTCTAGGATTTTTGACCTGAGCAACCAGATGGATGGAATTGCTTTCAAATGAGGTAAAGATGGCTTTCTGTAAAGTAGTAGATTTTGTGGAGGGGGGAAGATTAGCTCAGGTCTACACCTGTCACCTGTCAAGTTTACAATGTTTATTAGCCATCAGGTGGAGTTGTTGAGTAGACACCTGGAGATATGAGTCTGGAGTTCAGGAAGGAGGTCTGGACTGGAGATGAGCATTTGGGAAATAGTGGTAAATTGATTGCATTTAAGACAATTAGAATTATTCAAAAAGACAGGGAGCATAGCTAGAGAAGATGACAAAAGATTGACCCCTGAATCTTTAATTTTAAAAGCTGTGGTAAAAGATAAAAACGTATGGAATGACCAATAAAAGTGAGATAGAAAAATCAAGAGAGTGAGATATTCTTGACTATAAATGAAGAAAATTAATTATAGAGGAAAAGTGATAAACTGTTAAATATTGCTGAGAAAGAGTGGTGTTCAAGGTTCTCGGAGGAGGAGAGTTCAAGAAATTGAATAACCAAGTTGTTACTAGAATTACATATACATATATTGAAAATTCTAAGAACTAACAAAAGAGAAATTCTGAAGGGAATGACAGCAAGCAGGTAGGTACAATTATTTAGGAATATGGGCGGAAAAAGCAAGAATCAGTAGATAACCACAATGAGGATTAATGTTTTTAGGGAAAAAGAAAAAAAAAGAATAGTCCAAAAACAAAATTAAGAAGTGAGTAGAATTTCTAACCATTCTCATGGTATAAGGGCTGAGGAGGAAAAAGACAATAGTCACTGGAGAGGTCTTTTTTAGGAATCAGCATCTTTAAAGAGGGTCTTTCTTTCTTCCTTCCTTCCTTCCTTCCTTCCTTCCTTCCTTCCTTCCTTCCTTCCTTCCTTCCTTCCTTCCTTCCTTCCTTCCTTTCTTTTTCTTTCTTTCTTTCTTTCTTTCTTTCTTTCTTTCTTTCTTTCTTTCTTTCTTTCTTTCTTTCTTTCTTTCTTTCTTTCTTTCATCTTTCTTTCTTTCTTTCTTTCTTTCTTTCTTTCTTTCTTTCTTTCTTTCTTTCTTTCTTTCTTTCTTCTTTCAATCTTTATTGTTGAAAGTATTACTTACATATGTCCCTTTTTTTCTCCCATTGACCCATTATAGCCTGACCCCACCCCAGGCCTTCACCACCTATTGTCTGTGTCCATGGCTTATGCATATATCCATACAAGTTCTTTGGTTGACCTTTTCCCACCCACTAGAGAAGGTTTTCAGTAGAGAAATAATAACTGGCATATGGATTTGCTTACAACTCCAGATGAGAATGTCTATGCTGAGGTTGAAGAATTACATAATAAGGATGGTCAAATATATACATATTTACCCTATTCAACATAAGTAAAGAAAACTTTGCCTAAAATTATAATATTAAATACAACTTTTTTTCTAGACATGGGAGATTTTGGGGAGCATATGATTTAAATTAGTGATTAAAATTTCTGGGAGGTGGAACCCTGGCAACTTTCATTTTTGACTTGGTGTATTTTGTATTGACATTTTGTTACAATATGTATACTTTTGTTTGAATAAAGAAAAATTCTTCACAAATTTATCGTTTCTTGGTCAAAAATGTATTGAGGCTTCCTGCTCTGGTCACTTCAGGTCTTCATGTTCTTGTGAAGTCTTCTCTGTACAGCTACAAATTTAATAAAACTTGTATGCTTTCTCCTGTTCATCTGTCTTTGTCAATTTAATCTTCAGACACAGTCAAGGACCCTAAAAGGGTCAAATTAAACATTTTTTTTCTCTTCTACGCTAATAATTCTGACTATTTACTATATACACAGCAAACTCCAAACTTCTCCAGGAAAAACAGTTTTCTCAAACTAGACATCAAGGCAGATGGCTGAAAGAAATCTGGGATTCATTGGTGTAAGCGTATTTGTAGAGCTGATGCGAAATTGCTATTGATGTGTGAGGTGGATTTAACAATCAATGAGACACCAATAGTTCTTTCCCTTCTGTAAAATGATATCTGCTGCTTGGTTGGTGACAGCAGGTTTTTTAAAGTCAAAATTGTTTTTAAAAACAGGTTAACATTATAATTCACTTCCAATATCTGAAATGGGATGGATAATTAAAAAAGGAATTGAAAAATTGCATCATTATTCTTCTGCCTTTTACATTCTTCTGAAAATAGCATGTTAAAGGGTTGGAAAAATACATATTAAAATACATTTTTTTATTCCCATTCAACAGGAATATTTTTGCATTATTTCGTTTGGCAAGTTTCGCTGACTGCATTGCACATACTCATGGCAAGCGTGTTCAACCATTCCTCCCAGGCTTGAGGATGTTTTCTACCAGCCAGAGGAAAGCTTTGGTTGTATTTAATCAGTAACACAAGGAGCTATGTTTATATTAATGTCATAACTCAAAACTTCTGGAACTGTCTCAGGCAAATGGGACAAGAATACAGGTGAGCTTAATAGGTATATGGCTGTTCACACTATGCAAAGCCGGGATGTTCTGTGTTTCCTTAGAACGGATGTTTTGCAACTATATAAATAGACAAACAAGCTCAGAGAATTGAGGTATCACATGGCCCTGCCCTTGTAGGCAAGCAAAATTCAGAAAGACCTGCATTTAAAAAAAGTGTAAACAGTTATATTGGATGACCACACAGTTTCAACAGACCATTAAATTAGGTTTATGAATTCATGTTTATTAGATATATAGCTTTATTTTTATGTTTTTGTTTGTTTTTTTGTAAATGTGCTTCCAGTTACAATTCTATACAAGGGGCAAACCTCCTTATATCTGATACTAAATTCACCTAAATCTGAATCTGGCCAACTCCTCACTCTTGGGGCTCAGTGAGTGTCATCTTCACAGAGGGGCTTTTCCTTATCAATTGGGCCCTCCCACTCTGTTATTCCCTGTCTCATTATCTCCTTTTATTTTATTCATAGCTCTTATTGTGATCTGAAATCATCATCTTTTTTCTTAATTTGTCATAATTTTTATGGTCATTTCCCTCTCCTGGGCAACAGCATTATGAAGGAATGGATATTCTCCAACCTGCTCATCATTTTAACTCTAGGGCCTAGAACGCTGCTTTTAAGTCATCATGCTCAGTAGTCTGAGTGAGTGAATGTTTTTAAGTACAAATTTAAATAGCCTTATAATAAATGTAATTTAAATCAACACTTAAGATTGTTTATAATTCGGCACACTATTTTAAAGGGTCTTTATTATTAGGCAGATGATGGAACTAGATGACTTCTAAAACCTAGGCTTTATTTATTTATTGTAATTACCTTTTTATATTAATTGAATTTATTGGGTAGTATTGGTTGGTAAAACCATAAAGGTTTCAAGTGAACAACGCAATAAAACATCATCTGTATACCACATTGTGTGCCCATCTCCCAAAGTAAAGTCTCTTTCTACCTCCATTTCTCTTCCTTTGCCCACCTCCACCTAGCACCCATCCCCCTGTTCCTCTGGCTATCACCACACTGTTGTCCCTTATCTAATCCCTTCACCTTCTTTCATCCAGTCCCCCAATCCTCTTTCCCTCTAACAGCTGTCACTGTGTTCCATGTATCCATGTCTCTGTTTCTATTTTGTTCATTAGTTTATTTCATTCATTACATTCCACATACTAGTATAAGTGAGATCATGTGATAATTGTCTTTCTCTGACTAGCTTCTTTCACTTAGCATAATAATCTCCAGGTCCATCTATGCTATCACAAAAGGTAAGATTTTCTTCTCTTTTAACAGCTAAGTAGTATTCCATGGTGTAAATGTACCACAGCTTTTTTATCCGCTCACCTACTGATGGGCACTAGGGCTGTTTCCAGATCTTGGCTATTGTAAATAATTCTGCAATGAATATAGGGGTGCATATATTCTGTCAAGGTGGTGTTCTGGAAATCTTAACATATAATATTCCTAGAATTAGAAGTACTGGGTCAAAAGGCAGTTCCACTTAAAAAATTTTTTTTTAATTTTTAAAAATTAAAAATACTGTTTTCCACTGTGGCCATACCAGTCTGCATGCCTACCAACAGTGCATGAGTGTTCCCTTTTCTCCACATCCTCCCCAACGCTTTTTGTTAGAGGATTTATTGATGGCAGCCTTTCTTTCTTTCTTTTTTTTTTTAAAATTTCTTTATTGATTAAGGTATCACATATTTGTCCTCATCCCCTCATTCCCATTCCACCCCCCTCCCCACACATGCCCCCACCCCCCTGTTGTCCTTAACCGCTGGTTAGGCTCATATGCTTGCACACAAGTCCTTTGGTTGATCTCTCCCCTTTACCCCCACCCTTCCCTACCCTCCCTCTGAGGCCCGACAGTCTGATCCATGCCTCCTTGTTTCTGGGTCTGTTCTTGTTCATCAGTCTATGTTGTTCATTATTTCCCCTAGTAAAGTGATATCTCATTGTGCTTTTTATTTGCTTCTCTCTGATTATTACTGACGCTGATCATTTTTTTCATATGTCTGTTAGCCATTTGTATGTCCTCTTTGGAGAAATGTCTATTCAGGTCTTCTGCCAATTTTTAAAATTGGGTTGTTTGTCTTCCTGGTGTTGAGTTATATACGTTTTTTATTTATTTTGAAAATTAACTCCTTATCAGATGTATCATTGGCAAATATGTTCTCCCATATAGTGGGTTTCATTTCATTTTGTTGATGTTTTTCATTGCTGTGCAGAGTCTTTTTAGTTTGACACCCATTTGTTTATTTTTTCCCTTGCCTGATGAGATATATTGACAAAAATATTGCTACAAGAGATGTTTGAGATTTTACTCCCTATGTTTTCTTCTAGGATTTTTATGGTTTTGTGACTTATATTTAAGTGTTTTATCCATTTTGAGGTTATTCTTGTGTATGGTGCAAGTTGGTGATTTAGTTTCATTTTCTTTGCATGTACCTGTCCAATTTTCCCAACACCATTTATTGAAGAGACTGTCTTTTCTCCAATGTATGCTCTTGCCTCCTTTGTAAAATATCAATTGACCATGGAGACATGGGCTGATTTCTGGGCTCTCTGGTCTGTTCCATTGATGTACATGTCTGTTCTTATGTAAGTACCAGGATGTGTTGATTACAATGGCCTTGCAGTATAGTTTGATATCTGGTATTGTGATATCACCAACTTTGTTCTTTCTCAACATTGCTGTGGCTTCAGGGTCCTTTTTTTGTTCCATATACATTTTTGGAATATTTGTTCTATATCTGTGAAATGCCATTGGTATTTTAATAAGAATTGCATTGAATCTACATATTGCTTTGGGTAGTATGGACATTTTAATGGTGTTAATTCTTCCAATCCATGAACATGGTATATGCTTGCACTTATTTGAATCTTCCTCAATTTCTTTCTTCAGTGTCCTACAGTTTTCCAAGTACACTTATTTCATTTCCTTGGTTAAATTTTTTTTCTAGGTGCTTTGTGTTTTTGTTGTTGCAATAATAATAGGACTGTTTCTTTAATTTCTCTTTCTGATTATTGGTGTATAAAAATGCCACCAATTTCTTGGTATTAATTTTGTATCCTGCCACTTTGCCAAATTCATTTATTAGATCTAGTAGGTTTTTGGTGGAGTCTTTAAGTTTTTCTATGTACAATATCAGGTCATCTGTGAATAATGACTTTTTACTTCCTTCTTTCCAATTTGGATGCCTTTTATTTCTTCCTCTTATCTTGTCCCTGTGGCTAGGACTTCCAGTACTATATTGAATAAGAGTGGTGAAAGCGGACATCCCTGTCTTGTTCCTGATCTAAGGGAAACACTTTTAGTTTTTGCCCATTGAATATGAGGTAGGCTGTGAATTTGTATAGGTCTTTATTATGTTGAGGTATGTTATCCCTATTCCCAGTTTGCTGAGAGTTTTCATCATAAATGAGCAATGGATTTTATTGAATGCTTTATCTGCCTCTATTGATATGATCATGTGATTTTTATCCTTCATTTTGTTTATGTGATGTATCAAAGTTTATTTATTTGTGAATATTGTACCAACTTGCATCCATGATATAAATGCCACTTGGTCATGGTATATGACCTTTGTAATGTGTTGTCAGATCAGATTTATTAATATTTTGTTGAGGATCTTAGTATTTATGTTCACCAGGGATATTTGCCTATAATTTTTTTTCTCTTTGTAGTGTATTTATATGGTTTTTGGAGTAAGATATGCTGACCTCATAAAAAGAGCTTGAAAGTCCTCCTCCCTCCTCTTGAATTTTTTTGAATATTTTGAGGAGGATAGGTATTAGTTCTTCTTTGAATGTTGGTAAAATGTGCCTGTGAAGGCATATATCTGGTCCAGGACTTTGGTTTGTTGGGAGTTTCTTTTTTAAATTACTGCTTCAATTTCATTAGTTGTTATCAGTCTATTCAGATTTTCTGATTCTTCCTGGTTAAGTTTTAGAAGATTGCATGTTCCTAGAAATGTGTCCATTTCATCCAGGTTGTCCAATTTGTTGGCACATAGTTGTTCATAGTATTTTATTTTTAACAATCCTTTGTATTTTTGTAGAATCAGTTGTTACTTCATTTCGGATTTATTTATTTGGGTCCTCTCTCTTTTTTTCATGATGGGTCTGGTTAAAGTTCATCAACTTTTTTTACCTTTTCAAAGAACTGGTGTTTTTTTGTTTGTTTGTTTGTTTCATTGATCTTTTTTATTGTATTTTAACCTCTATGTCATTTGTTTCCACTCTAATATTTATTATTTCCTTCCTTCTGTTTACTCTGGACTTTGCTGTCCTTTCTCTAGTTCTTTCAGGTGGAGGGTTAGATTGTTTAAGGTTGTTGTTGCTTTTTGACATTGGCCTGTAATGCTATGAACTTCCCTCTCAGGATTGCTTTTGCTGTGTCTTATAGATTTTGAGTTGTGTTTTGAGTTGTGTATTCACTTTCATTTGCTTCCAGGTAATTTTTTATTTCTTCCTTGATCTCATTGGTAGCCCATTCATTGTTTAATAATGCTATTTAGCCTCCATGTGTTGGAATGCTTTTGAGTGTTTTTATTATAGTTGATTTCTAATTTTATGCCATTGTGATCTAAGAAGACACTTGATATGATTTCAGTCTTCTTGAATTTTTTAGGACTTAGTTTGTGTCCCAACATGTGGTCTATCTTTGAGAATGATTTATGTGCACTTGGGAAGAGTGTACCGTATTTACCGGCGTATAAGACAACTGGGAGTATTTTCCTGGGTTAAAAAGTCATCTTATATGCCGGAAAATATGGTATATTCTTTTGCTTTGTTTGTATGAAGTATTCTATATATATCAATTATATCCATCTGATCTAATGTGCCATTTAAGATCGCTGTTTCTTTATTGATTTTTTTGTCTGAAAGACTTGTCCACTGATGACAGTGGGGTGTTAAATTTCCTTACTATGACAGTATTTCTGTTGATCTCTCCCTTAAAGTCCAACAAGAGTTTTAAATATATATTTAGTTGCTCCTATATTGCGTACATGTATATTTACAGGGGTTATTTCTTGTTGGATCAGTTCCACTGCATAGTATTATGCAGTGACCTTTTTAATCTCTTCTTATGGCCTATGTTTTGAAATCTATTTTTTCAAAGATATGTGCTGCTACCCTAGATGTTTTTGTTGTTGTTTCCATTTGCATGGAGTTTTTTTTTTCTTCTTCCCTTCACTTTCAGCCTGTGAGTCTTTTGTTCCAAAGTGGGTCTCTTATAGATAGCATATACAGTATATATATATATATATATATATATATATATATATATATGACCTATTTCTTTGAATTAGAACATTTAATTTATTTACATTTAATATTGTTATTGATAGGTACTTATTTTTTGCCAGTTTTTTCTTTATACCTTTGTTTCTCTCTGTCTCTCAATTTCTTCCTCTTCTTAAATCAGACCCTTTCCCTAACCCAGTATGGGCCAAAGGCTCCAGTCCTGAGCTTTTCCCCTGAGCCAATATAACCAGTAGGATGGGGCAGGTCAAACAGCTCAATAAGTATGGAAGGGGCACTAACCATGCACTTGAGGTGGGAGAGACCATTTTTCCCCAACAAGCCACTCATTGACTGGGTCTTTGCCCAAAGCCTTTCCAGAGAAGAGAGGACCCTTCAACATCATTGCTGGGTGTAGCCAGCAGATCCTACCACAGGACCGGTGTATGGCAGAGTGAGCTCTCCAGCAGTCAGAGAATGAAGCAAGCTCTCCAGTCTGTTGCTGTGACAATGGGAGCTCTCTTCCCTGGGATGGTTCTGTTACAGTCTCCCAGGCAGACAGGATCCGCACTGATTCCCATTGCCCAATGCTACATGGGCTCCTCTTCCAGGCTCTGTTCCTCTGGGTTGGAGATGTCTGCATGGGATTGAGACCCCATAACCATAGGGGGAGGAACTTTTGCAGCTGCAATATTCTTCAAGCTTCTCAGCTGCCCCGATGAGGGGGCTCTCCATTTCTGTATCTCCACCCCTCTGCTCCTTGGTTATAATATTTTGGATCAGCCATACTTCAATTTGTTTTTTAAGTTGATTGTTCTGTAATTTAGCTGTTAAATCTGTTTTGAAGCTGGGAGCAAGTAGAGGCAGCTTCCAGCCACTCTGCAGCCATCTTGCAACCTATGCTTCCACTCTTTTGTATCTTCCTCCAGTTCTTTCTTCAATGTCCTATAATTCCTGAGTACAGGTCTTTTACCTCCTTAGTTAAATTTATTCCTTGTTTTTTTATAATAGTTAATGGAATTATTTTCATAATTTCTTTTTCTGATAGTTCATTATTGGTGTATAAAAATGTCAGCAACTTCTGAATAGTAATTTTGTTTCCTGCTACTTTGCCAAATTCATTTATTAGATATAGTAGCTTTTTGGTGGAGTCTCTAGGATTTTCTATGTACAATATCATGTTATCTGTGAATAATGACAGTTTTACTTCCTCCTTTTCAATTTGATGCCTTTATTATTTCTTCCTGTCTAATCCTTGTGGCTAGGATTTCCATTGCTATGTTGATTAAGAGTGGGGAAAGCAGATATCCCTGTGGTGTTCCTGATATTAAAGGAAATGCTTTTATTTTTTGTCCATTGAGTATGATGTTGACTATACATTTTTCATATATGGCCTTTATTTTGTTGAGGTATGTTCCCACTTTGCTGAGAATTTTTAGCAGTAATGCATGCTAAATTTTATCAAATGCTTTTGCTGTATCTATTGATATGATCATGTAATTTTTATCCTTATTTTGTTTATATTATGTATCACATTTATTGATTTGCCAATAATGTACCAACCTTGTATCCCCAGAATAAATCCAATTTGATCATGGTATATGATCTTTTTAATGTATTGCTAATCTGGTTTGCTGATAACCTAGGCTGGATTTAAAATATGTTGTATATTATGAAATAAAAAATGCTATGTAGAAAATGCTAAACCCTTGTTCTTATACCAGAGATATGAATTTCAGGGTTCCTCTTGATACTTTATCCTATTAACTTTGGATACATTTTCTCCCATTTGTCTATTTAAACATACCTAAACCTTTAAGCAAATTGGGAGCTTTCCAGTCCCTCACAAGTGCCTTACTTCCTGGAGACACTGGTGTATTTGCCATATGGGTCCGTTTCTGGATATTGTAACTTTGTCATGCAATAAAATAAAAGTTATATTTAAACTCAATTTAACAAATCATCATTATAAAAATCAATTTCTTTATTGCATAAGGTAATTAAAGGTATTCCTGAATTTACAGCAATTCAAAACTTGAACCTTAGTCCTTGTACAGAGGAGAATCAGTAAAGGTATGCAAAAAGGAAAAAACTCAGTTTTTTACCTATTGTGTCACTTTTAGTTGTACACAGAACACCTTACTTCTAGTTACAAAATGCATGGAGTTTTCCCCTACACCAAGCGATACTCTCTCTCTTTTTCAGAATTACTGATAACTGTCATTAAAATCCCACCTCCAGGTAAAATCCCACTTCCAGGTAAAATCCCACCTCCAGGTGAGTAGGCAGCAAATTAACCTGCAACCCAGCCGGCATGGCTCAGTGGTTGAGCGTTGAGGTATGAACCAGGATGTCATGGTTCGATTCCCAGTCAGGGCACATGCCCTGGTTGTGGGCTCGATCCCCAGTGTGGGGGGTGTAGGAGGCAACTGATCAATGATTATCTCTCATCATTGATGTTTCTTTCTCTCTCTCCCTCTTCCTTAACCTCTGAAACTAATAAAATATATTTTAAAAAATTAATCTGCAGATAAAGAAGCAGATGGGAGGCTGACAAGTCTGTGGCCACTCATGTTTCCACCAGACAATGGCTGCTGGAAGGGGAAAAATTGGCCCCCACAGACAGGGACTCTGCCCCAGAGCAACAGGGTACAGAGGCCACCAAGCACTCCCAACCAAACATATGGGAGTGTCAAGAACATAAAACATCCAAAAGGAAGGAAAAGAAAGCTGGACACAAACTGGGTTTCCTATAATTGAACTCAATTCTGACATAATCCATCTGGTGTCAGTCCCACATGCTTGTTCCCACCGCACTTCAGATGTCAGTCTCGAGTAGGGTTTATCCACAAGTTATGTCAAGTTTGATTACAAATCACAGTTTCTCACAACCCCCTCCTCAAGTTAGATCCATTTTCTAGAATGGCTCACAAAACTCTGAGAAACGCTTATATTTATCCATCTATTAAAAGATGTGATAAAGGATACAGATGAACAATCAGACGAAGGGATACTTAGGTTAAGGTGTGTAGGGAGGCTAGTGGAGCTTCCAGGACCTCGCTGGATGTACTCCTCTCCCCCCACCTCCATATGATCACTAACTTGGAACCGCTCTGAAATCCAATAAGTGTTGGGATTTTTATGGAGGCTTCATCCAACAGGTGTGATCAGTCACTAGCTCCATTTCCAGCCCTTCTACCTTCTCAAGAGAAGGGAGGGGGCCCTAAAAATTCTAAGCTACTAATCATGGCTTGTTTTTTCCAGTATCCACCTTTTATCTGGAAGTCATCCAGGAGTCCACCCAAAGTTGCCTAATTAGAACAAAACACACCCCTAGCACCTAGGAAATTACAAGGGTTTCAGGAGCTCTGTGTCAAGAACTGGGGACAGGTATATTTTCTATTATCTTACAGTATGCTATTGAAGTCTAACAGTTGGGAATTATAAGGCAGCCTGTGTAGGAGAAAGAGCAAGGACTTCCAAATGAAAGTCCTTGGTTTATATTCTGGCTCTGTCAATTACCAGTATTGGTGCCCAAGGCAGGCAACCCCAAGATCTCCCACAATGGCATATTGATGATTTGGAATTAAAATCACTTGAGAAGCAGCAGGAGTGGGATGAAATCTCTGACTCTCCTCTATCTCTCTAAATGCAGGAAATAAATCTTTATGTGGTAGATGCCTTCCCTGCTCCTAAAGGCCAAGAGACAACCTTATCAGGAGAGTTATAAAATCCAGAGTTGAAAAGTCTGTATAAACAAACTTTGTAATGCCTTTACTAATTTATTACCCAAGCCCAAACCTTGCTTACTTGCCTATCTCATGAGCATTAACTTTCTTTGTTTTGTCAAATTTTCACAAACATATTCTTTGTCTGAAAAGTGTAAAAAGATGCCTAGATTGATCATTTTTTGAGCTCATTTTATGATCTGAGAATCATTGTGATTCTCCAATGTGCCTGTGTTACATTTTTTTCTCCTGTTAATCTAGTCTGTGTCACTTTTATTATTTTACAAGAGGCCAGGTACACAAAATTTGTGTGCGGGTACAGTCCCTAGGCCTGGCCTGCGATCAGGGCCATCTTCCCCAGCTGCCCACAGCCAGCCCCGTCCCCCGTCGCCAACCACCCGCAATTCCCCCTTAGCCATTGGGTGATCGGTGCCTGATGTCTGGGGGGAAGGGACTGAGAGGTCGGCTGTTCCAGCCCTCTTGCCGGCCCTGCCCCTGCCGCAAGTGGCCATCAGGCAAGCAATCAGAGCCTGCGGGCCTGGGGAAGGGACCAAGAGGTGGTCAATGCTCCTCATAGTGACTGGTCCAGTGGTTGTTCTGGTCATTCTGCCATTAGGGTCAATTTGCATATTCCCCTTTTATTATATAGGATTATTGGTCCAGACATAAGAACTAATGAAGGGTAGGGGGGCATTCTCCCCCTCCCAACACCAGCAGACTTAGTTGCTTCATTTCTCAGAGCACCCAATACACAAACATATAGAAACAGCCTTAGTTAGCATAGTGTCTGACATGTAGTAGGCATTACAAAAAGGCAGTGTTTTTTTCCCCCTCCTTCTCTCTATTGAATTTTCTCCTTCCATTTGTGCAAATCATTTCACACACATTGTTCAATTATTTGGAAGTGATCAATGGTAATCTTAAACTCATGGGAATTCAAAATGCAGAAGATAGCTAACTGCACCAGAACAACCATCACTGAGAAGCTGACTTGCCTGTGTGTACAGATCAGGTATAAAGATACAATCCACAGTACCTGCAGTCCTAATTTTCAAACAATGCTCAATGACTTTCTGCATGGGGTGTTCAGGTTCATTCCTTCCCATTTTCCTAAATACTATCAATCTGCTATGTCTCTGCCAGAAACCTAAACATTCACATTTATCTCTCACTTGGTTGAACAAAGGGTGACAGAAAGGTGAGGTTCACCTTTGTTGAAAATTGTTTCTTTTGTCCTTATTTAGCTAGTTTGATGATAGATGGGAAGGATTCATGTGTTAAGAACTTAAATTAAAAGCCTTGTAAAACCACCGAAGAGGAAGAAAGGCCTCCAGCTGAAGGTACATAGAAAGCATGCCAGAGAGGAAGTGCTGATTGAAATGTGTGTTAAAGAAGGAGTGCACTGTGGTTTTATTCATAGAGTATCTGGTTCCTGGAATTTTCTTTTCTTTCTTTCTTTTTTTTGTTTATAATATATTTTATTGATTTTCCACAGAGAGGAAGGGAGAGGGACAGAGAGCTAGAAACATCGATGAGAGAGAAACATCGACCAGCTGCCTCCTACACACCCACTACCGGGGATGTGTCCGCAACCAAGGTACATGCCCTTGACTGGAATCGAACCTGGGACCTTTCAGTCCGCAGACCGACGCTCTATCCATTGAGCCAAACCGGTTTCAGCATGTTTCCTGAAATTTTCATAATACAGTTCCCACATTGGAACTATAGCTCCTTTTCTTGAGAGAGAGAGAGAGAGAGAGCAAGCAAGCTAGTAGGTGGGAGGTAGGGAGATCATTGTAAGCACATGAGAATTTAGGAGATCCCAGCTCTTAGTCTTGATGCTCTGGATTTATTACACGATGTTTGGTAGAAGATGATGAGAAATATGAAACATGAAATTTACACAATCTGTTGTAAGAGCGTGAAGTCTTGCGTTACCTGGTAATAAGTTCAGGCATTACTCAGGTTTGGTTGATATTTAAAGGTATGCATTTATCTTGGTAAGCGGCAGAGTTTGGGTCCTTATTCCTTTCTAAAGAACAGGCTTGTCTATCACTGGGGAGTCTGTGCTTGTTCTTCAAAAAATTTCCCCCTTTGCTATATGACCCTCTGTCCATGGATTCCTTCTCCGACCCTGGCGGACAAAGAATCCGGGTTCCAGTCCAAAAATTCAATTTCAGTAAGCATCAGAGTTTGCGTCCTTCTTCCTTTCTAAAGAACAGGCTTGTCTATTTGAACATTTTGTAAACTTTCCTGACTGGAAAGCCCCTTTAATAGGATGTTTTGTTTGGCACTATTACTTTAATAGTCATAAGATGGGCCACGTGAAATTGCTGATATTCAACCATTCTGACTTACAAAAGCAATAATTTCACAGTCAAGGGTTCTTCATTTGCCAGAGGAAGGCTGTGGTCCGGAGACTAGGATCCTGACTCCAGGTGAAGGGTGCCAAAGGCATTTTCATTTCATGAGGAAGCCCCAGGGCTTGACAAGGTAGGTGGAAACCAGGAAGGAATACAGTACTCTCTTCTCCCTCTCCTGCCCATGGGCTTGGCAGCAGGTCTGTAGCCACAAACCAGGAAGTGAGAGGCACCATAGTCCTCTCTGGCCCCTGGGATCTGTAGGCCCTTTTCTGGGCCACCTGGCACCTATCTCAAAGGCAATGATCAGTCCTAAATATTTCCACTTTTTTTCTCCCCAGGGAGAGACAGAAGAGTAAACCTCAAGAGGAAAAGGGGAGATAGAAAAACAACTATACAGAGATGCAGATGATTTAGACTCAGAAATGACTGAGCCTGTGATGCATGGCTCTGTCCTACCTCGCTGGCTTGTGCAGAGTGGTAAAGAAAATGAAATAAGACAATGCATATAAAATAGCTGTTACAGTGTCTGGCATATAGTATAGGTTTAATAAGGGGCAACTATTATTATTATTATTCCCAAGTGGATTTAAAGTGAGAACATTTAAAAGCAATGCATACAGCTATTAGGCTAAAATAAAATAAAAATAGTGACATTTCTGCATGTTGGCAAGGATGCAAATTATTCATACATTGCTGGTAGAAATATAAAAGAGTACAGTCATTCGGGAAAAGCTTGGCAGTTTCTTATGACACTAAACATGCAAATACCATACAATCCAGTGATCAATTGTAGCATTGGGAATTTATTTCAGAGAAATGGAAACTTAAATTTGCCCAAAAACTTGTTCAGGAGTGTTTATAGTGGCTTTATTCTTAATTGCCAACCACTGGAAGCAACCCAGATATTTTTCAATGAGTGAATAGTTAAAACAAACTGTGGTACATCTACACAATGGAATGCTATTAAACAATGAAAAAAGCAAAAAGCTATTGATGGCTTCTTAAAGGGATTATGCTGATTTTTAAAAAGCCAGTTCCAAAAAGTATAATATACACTATGATTCTATTTATACTAGAAACCCGTTGCACGAAGTTTCGTGCAATAGACTTTCACCTGGCTGCCGGCAGCAGTTTTCCGCCAGCACCAGTTTTCCTCTGGCCACCCGCCGATCAGAGCGCCTCCCGCCAGCGCGATCGGCTACCCCGAGAGGAACTCCGATCCGGGAGGCGCTCCGATCGGCGGGTGGCCAGAGGAAAACTGGTGCTGGCGGAAAACTGCTGCCAGCAGCCACGCAATCGGCCACCACCAGCGTCTTCCGCTGGCCCCATGGGTCCTTCCGCAGCATTGGCCTAACGGCCGGTGGGAGGAGCGGGAGTCGGGGACTCGCGAGTCCCCGCCCCCCGCTCCTACCGCCAGCCAATCGGCCACCCTGAGTCCCGCCCCCCGCGCCTCCAGCCGGCCCAATCATGGGCGTAGCGGAGTGATGCAATTTGCATATTGCCTTTTTATTATGTAGGATAACATGTTGAAATGACAAAAGTAGAAACTATTGATACGGAATTTTTGGACTGGAACCTGGATTCTTTGTCCACTGGAATCGAAGAATGAATCCACGGACAGAGGGTAGTATAGCAAAGGTGGAGATTTATTGAAGAACAAGTACAGACTCTCACGTGGGGAGAGGGAAAGAGCCCCACAGAATGGACTCCCACTTGGGGAATGGGAAAGGGTCCCACTGGGTTCCTCTTCCCAAAAGCTTATATAGGCTACAGATCCTGGTGCCTTGATATCCCCTCTGATGGGTCACTATTCCCCTAGACTGGTTACTATAGTAACTCCTGGGCTCAAAGGTCAAACCTCACATGGCACATGTGAGGTTCTTCCCGCTCCTTCCTCATTGTTTCCCTATTCCCTTTGGGCTTTCTTCTTCTCCTTCTGAATGAAAGGCTTCCTGCTCTTTATTTTGCAAATATAGTCCTTTCTTGGCTACTTTCAGTTCCCTTGTCTTATGGAAATATTAGAGGTCCATTCCAAGAAATTTGTGCAAGAGTAGGCCTTCCTTCCCCCTGGCTGCCGGCACCTGTTTCCCTCTGGCCACCGGCAGGCACCCGGGACCCAGGTTTCCCTCCCAGCCCCAGCTTTGTCTGGAAGGATGTCTGTTCTAATTAGCATATTATGCTTTTATTATTATAGATACCTGTTGCTGCCTCCTTGTCTTATGGAATGTAACTGCACCTGGCTTCCTTGCGTTATGGAAACGTACCTTCTCCCAGTCTGTGGTCCTGTGTTTCTTTCCATGGATCCCAATTCTAAAAAATCCCTAAACCTGCCTATATTCCCCCCAAATTCCAGCTTCAGTCCCCCCTCCAATTAGGAAAACCCAACTGCCGTTGAGGACAGAGGACGCTACGTCTTTCTGGCTGTTTCTTGCTGGCAAAGGGATCATAGTTGGGGGCGGCAGTCAGGGTCCCATCAGAAGTGGGCTACTAAGGGTCCATGGAAGATGGATGTAGTGGCCTTCGTTTGCTGTTTCATGCGGAGAACCAGTTGCTTTAGGGCTTCTAAATGGGAGAATATGAAAAATAACAAGCAATGGTTAAAGATGAGCAATAATGAAACAGTATAAACCAAGGCCTGAGGAAGTGGTTTTGGTTGGTGGTAGTGGTAGCGTAGGTTGTCCTATAAACCAAGACTTAACACATTTTACTCTGAATTGGGCTGCTTATAATATACTTAGTAGTTAGGGATTTGGGGAGCCGGTATGGCTTAAGAAATTTACTGTACCAGGGTTACAGAGAGGGGCTATAAGTAGGAGTATCTTAGCCTTCAAATTCTTTTTCAATGACCTTCAAAAGCGCATAACCACACCTTAAACCTTTTTTAAGTATTTCCACTCTCAGATTCTCTCTTGCTGTCATTAACCCGCACAGACCTTCAGCAACTTACAAGGACCTTCTTTTTTCTTCAAACACACTTTGGTTTCAAAATAACAGAGTAAAAAGACATTTCACAGTTCCAGATTCATTTCACAGAGATCACAACAAAGAAGCGACCTAGCAATCAACGGGCTAACACAACTGTAGTGCTGGATTCTCTGAAAGGTTGAAACTTCTACAGGGGTAGAAAACAATTAGCTGGCTCTTCCATTCTTAACTCTTCCCTAGAACTTTTCTCCAGGAACCTTACTATAAAGGCCCGCACAAATGGAGGCTTAGGATTTTAAGCTTAGTGGGTCCTGGACCGTGGAGGCAGCGGTCTTGGCTGCATACTATTTGACCTGACTGAGAAAGAAAGCAGAAGAAAAGGAAGATGGTTCTCCAATTAAAACCTTCTTAGGATCTGGGCCAGGGGAGTGAATGTATGTAGTGGGTCAGAGATGTGCTGTTCTTGGAACCGTGTCTCAGTTTCTCTCCGAGCTGTCTAAGACAACTGCGAGGACCCGGGATGCTGGGTGACCAACCCTTGTATGCATCCCCTGGACGGGTCAGAATTTAATTACATGCGTTGTTAAAACCCTAATGAGGCGGTCTACACGTCATGGAGAGATTCTCGCCCAGCACCTCCGCTGTGGCTCTTACTCACGTAAGAACATCCAAGAATCCCGGACCGGAGGGAGAATTGCCTCTTAGGTCTTCGGAGCTGGGCAGGGACCCAAGCACTCATTTAGTCGATGGCTGGGCTTTGACTAGCAACTGGTGGAAGCCTACTGCTCTAATCCGACCCAGCACCCGTTTATCCTTCCATGGGAGACTTTCTTCTTGCGGCAGTCGCCCTAGTGGCTTTTACTTGACTGACGCATGCCCGCTTTGGTTTTGGCCCTGGAGAATACATCCAGAAAGGAGCAGTGAGAGAGAGAGAGAGAGAGAGAGAGAGAGAGAGAGAGAGAGAGATGCTCGCTTTTTAGACGGCGGCAGCCAAGTTTAAGTGACTGGCGGGCGGCCGTCTGCCTCCAAAATCATACAAGAGCCAGAAAAGAGACAGAATCTGTGGCTACTCACCATTTGAAATGAAGAGGATTGCATTGACTGACTTATGGAGAAATTCTCGGCCAATGCACCATCTGATACCAAATTTTTGGACTGGAACCCGGATTCTTTTTCCGCCGGAATCGAAGAATGAATCCACGGACAGAAAATGGTATAGCAATGGTGGAGATTTATTGAAGAACAAGTACAGACTCTCATGTGGGGAGAGGCTAAGAGTCCCACAGAACTGACTCCCACGTAGGGAGAGGGAAAAGGGTCCCACAGAATGGACTCCCATGTAGCAAGTGGGAAAAGAGTCCTACAGAATAGACTCCCATGTGGGGAGGGGAAAAGGGTCCCACTGATTTCTCTTCCCAAAGGCTTATATAGGCTGCAGATCCTGGTGCCTTGATATCCCTCTGATTGGTCACTATTCCCTTAGACTGGTTACTATAGTAACTCCTGGACTCAAAGGTGGAACCTCATAAGGCACATGTGAGGTTCTCCCCCCTCCTTCCTTATTGTTTTCCTATTCCCTTTGGGCTTTCTTCTTCTCCTTCTGAATGAAGGGCTTCCTTCTCTTTATTTTGTAAATATAGACCTTTCTTGGCTACTTCCAGTTCCCTTGTCTTATGGAAATATACCTGTTGCTGCTTCCTTGTCTTATGGAGATGTAACTGCACCTGGCTTCCTTGTGTTATGGAAACGTACCTTCTCCCAGTCTGCAGCCCCATGCTTTTCCATGGACCTCAATTCTAAAAAAAAACCCTAACCCTGCCTCTATTCCCCCAAAATTCCTGCTTCACTATGAGAACAGATGGCCAAAAGTTGCCCAATAGTGAAGAGCACTTCTTAGCCAAAAAGGTTTAAGAGAGTAGAGTAAATTACTTAGCTACATTCGTTGTAAAAATATGCTTAGTTGGACAACCAAGTGGAGGAAAAAAGGACAATTAAACATTCTCTGCTTTCCAAACACCTCAGACCAGGGAATTAGTAAAAAAAAATATTTTTTCCTCTCCTGCAGACAAACCCCTATCCAGTGTGTAATGTTGGGTAAAGCCCCCACAGTCTAAATTGGTTTGGAAGAACTGACACATAGCCTTCTTTAAATCTTCAAGAGCTTTAATAGGAGAAGCATAGGCACAGGCAAAGGTGCTGCCTCCCGTGGTGGTGGGCCAGGAAGAACCCACAGCCCGCCCAGGACAGAGCTCCTTTTTAAAGGGGGTTAAGAGCAGGAGTTAATGGCAAAACCAAATGGTGGCTAGCGGCATAGACCTCTTGAGAAAAGAAAAGGTAGAAGGTAACATTAGGCAATTACTGCATTTTCTATATTCATTAACTTCCTTCCTGGGAATAGGACAGTTATTTTTAGGAGGCATTTTGGTTTTCTCGGTAGTCAGCCAAGAGCGAGGTTACAGGGAGCTAAAAAGTCACAAAATGTTCAACAATCACAGAGAGTTCCTCTCTCCCTAACACCTTTGTTTTTGGAGCCATATTGCATCTCTAAAGTTAGTTTCCCTACATTCCACCCAGATGTACTATTAGTCCTTCTATTTTGTGCAATAATTATTATTTTTTTTTTGCAATTTTTTGGACGCTTTGTACCGTAATGGTTTGGAGTCTGAGGGTACAGCAACAGTATACTCTTGAGATGCCTAGCATAAAGAACAAACAGAAAATAATCATGCTCAATAGAACTCCTTTTCAAGGTAGTGATAAAGACCGAAACCAAGTGGACAGAGGGTTACTTTCTAACTGCTGAGTGGTTGACTTTGATTAGTCATTTGGGTCAGAGTGAGGGATATATTATGATGACAATCAGGAATATATGTACAATAGTCACTATGTATAAGGGTGCAAGTTCCTCCTTGGGCGGCTGTAAATATATATCTTCCGTGGGAGTCCATCCATGGCAGAAGAGGGTTCTTCCCCCCTCCCACCCCCGCCCCCCGCCCGACCCAGCAGTTGCTCTTATTTTGGAGTGCTGCCAACATGTGAACCCAGGTGGCCAATAGTTTATCTTGCATGCTATGGCCGAAAAGACAAAGTTACAGGCGCAAGCAATGATAAATCATAAGCTTAAATCAAAATACAGGCTGCTTTGTCATCTGTACTGAGAACCAAAGTTGAGAGTGGTTTCTGTCCCAGTTTGCAATACCACATCGAGTTCCCAGCTGGGGATGAGGCAACTGGGGCACTAACCTAACGAGAGGAATGATAATACTCCAAATTTCCAGGAAGGGTGTGCTCTTAGTCAGTATTTTGTCTGATAAGTTCTGCACCACCAGCTGCTGCGGGGAGGGGGGGGGGGGTTGGAAGCAACCAAGGAGTTATCTGCAAGATAAGATTTTGACCCTCCCCATAGGCTCCAATGAGTGCAAACCATCTGGGGAGAGTCTGCCATACCCAAGGTCCTTGCAGGTGACCGGTCCTTGGTCCTAGGTCATGTTGAGCTGTCAATAATATGGAAGTATGTGGTCCCAGTTGTGGAGTCCATTCAGCAATCCAGCGCTCCAGCTGAATCCTCATCGCTGTCAGTGGCCCGCTGGTTAAGAGATGATATGCACAGAACATGCTTGTCTGGCGTAGTTGTTGAGCTCCATCTGAACTTCTGGCAACCTTTGTGTCCACCCCTTTAAAGAGTGGGTTTTTCATTGCAGTCTCTGTTTTAATGGTTTGTTTAGCTTTTTAATCACTCTAGTAGCTTTAGGATGATAGCGCAGCAGGCAGTGTCATATTACATTGTCGTCATCGTCCCATTCCTGCACCCAGTGACCAGTGAAATGGGTCCCTTGGTCACTGTTGATGTCCCAAAGTATCAACTGGCCCAAAGTATCATCCAAGCTGCTTGCAGATCAGCCCATTGACTGCTTTGTTGGCTTTCTCTATCCAGGCATATAGTGTTTGTATTTGGCTGTATTGTTACTGTGGTCCAACAGCATGGATTGCCCAGACCCATTGGTGTACCATGCAGTCATGGGGACTGCAACCTGACCTTTCTTAATATGTGTCCATACACCCAGGTCAGTGTTTTCAGGCACTTTGCTAATATATGTGACTGGGCCCATGAGGCCATGCAGCTCAGTAGTATATGCTAGTTGATATAGTACATTGTTGCTGCAAATATGCATACTACTTATGTAAGGTAGTGAGCTGGGCCACTCCCAGTTGGGATATGGAAAATTCCCAGATTTATCTAGCAATGGAGTACTGTGTCTTTAGCATCACTGCAGGGCTTTTGTGATACTCTTTACATGCTGTAGACTAAGGTACACTGCCAAGCCTTGTCTTTCTTTAGGACTATACCTTTCTTCATAATTGGGACCAGAAACCTAGGGGCACCTTCCTCCCATCTTACTTTTGCCATAAGCCCCTCCCAAAGCCCTTTGGATAAACAGAAACATTTAATTTACAAGGGTCGGTTGAATTCATACCCCTGCCCCTAATTTTTGTGTTTGTTTACTGCCACCTTTGCACTGGTAAAGGCATCAGTGTGCTCTTGTCTCCAATCCCACATTGTTCATTTCTTTGCTAATCTGTATAGGGATGTAAGAGCTGAGCTAGATGGGGAATAAAAGGCTTCAATATCCAAGTAATTCCAAAAATGTTTGCAATTGTTTTACTGTTTCTGGCATAGAATAATTTTGAATATCTTATCCAGCACAGCAGTGGGAATAACTTTTGTCTTACTGGACCAGACAACCCCCCAATGACAGAGGACCTGGACCATTGCACCTTGTTGCAATTTCTGGCCCATCTCTATTTCTGGGTACTCCAGTAGATACTCTGCCATCCTATGTAAAATGGTAAGATCATTACCAGTTAGTGTAATGTAATCAATACCATGATGCAATGTCACCTCTTTCCCACCATTCCATACAGATACATCTTTTATTATTAAACCATGGAAAATGGTGGGGCTATGTAGATAGCCTGAGGGCAGAACCTAAAACATCCAGTGTTCTCTGTTCCATCTGCAGGTGAACTGATCTTGACTTTGCATATCCATAGAAATACCGAGTAAGGCATTAGCCAGATCTAATAAAAAATGATAGGTTCTTAAGATTTGCTTACTTCATTTAATAATTGGGTGTTATTAGAACTGTAGCATGGATTGGAGAAACTACTTTATTAAGCTCCCAGTAGTCCAACATCATTCTCCATGACCCATTTGACTTACAGACTGGCCAGACGGGGCTGTGAAAAGGACTATGGGTGGGACAAATTATGTCCAATCTGTCTAGCTCTTTAACTGTATCAGTGATCTCTCCATGTGCCCCAGGTAAGCAACACTGTCTTACTGATACTACCCACAAACGTTGTGAGAGCCCTTCAGTAGTAGCTGCCTGTGCCAGGTGAGTTTCCCTTTCCAAATGGAGGTCATCTTCCAAATGGCAATTCCTAGAGGCCAGCACTAGCGCCTCTTCCAAAGAGAACCTCCAAGTACACAGGAGAGGCCAGGCCTCAGCAGCCACTGTTGCTTTTACATCTTTGTCTTCTTTATCTACCTTAAGCCTCTTCCATTACTCTGCTACTCCAGCAGGCATCTTTGGAGCATCCTATACTCACACACCTGTCCCCAAGTCTCCAATGTCATGCCAACTGGCCCAAAGCATAGTGTTTGGACATCCTGGGATTTCCCCTGGCTCAGTTTGTTTTCCCCCTATTTTGCCTCTGGCTTACATGGGTTCTTCAGAATCCTGCTTGCTCACAGCACCAGTTGCTGGGGAAAGTCCCAAAAGTCTAAATTCAGGATCGATTGTGAAGAACCAACACACAGACTAATTTAAATTTATAAGAGCTTTAATAGGAGAAACTTACATACCTGGGCAAATCAGGAGCTCCCAGTGCTGGCAGGCCAGGAAGACTACACTGAGTGGTCAGATTATTATGATCTCTGAACGCATAATAATCTAGTCACTCAGTGAATATCCTATATAATAAAAGGCTAATATGCAAATTGTCCTCTTCACCAAGAGTTCGACCAGCAGGCAGGCCGACCAACTGCCCATGTCCCCTCCCCCTGGCCAGGCTGGCCGGACCCCACCCATGCACAAATTCATGCACCGGGACTCTAATACACACACACACACACACACACACACACACACACACACACACACACTGAGTGGCCAGATTATTATGCGTTCAGAGATCATAATAATCTGGCCACTCAGTGTATACCCCTCCTAGGACAGAGTTCCTTTTTAAAGGGGGTTCAGAACAGGGGTTAATGGCAAAACCAAATGGCAGGTAGTTGTGTAGACCTCTTGAGAGAACAATGTTACAAGTGAAGCTAAAAGGTAACATCAGGCAGTGATTACACTCTATGTGTTCATTAACTTCCTTCTGGAGGACATGACATTTGTCTTTGGGTGGCATTCCGGTTTTTTGAGTAGTTTGCCAAATGAAAGTTTACAGAGGGTTAAACATTCTCAAAGAGTTCAAGTCACAGGTAGTTCAACATCTCCCTAACGCCTTCGCCACTGGAGCTATATAACATCTCAAAAGTGAGTTTCACACAGTAAGCAATTGCCAGTGTCCTATAAAAACCCACATGGAACATGACAGGTCTACTATGTGATTTTGATGAGTTCCCAGTTCTCTTATAACATGGCCTTCATGCTTATACCCTTCTATAAATCTGCATTAAACATTATAATTTATTTTAGAGTCACAAAATCAGGATTTTAGGATGGACTAGGATCTTTGAAATTACAATAAATTTTAAGTATCTTTGTTTTTTTGCTGATGAAGTTGGTATGTATAGAAGTCACATTGTCTTTTGTTTAATGCCACACAGTAAGTTATTGGTACAGCCAAGACTAGATAAAGTTTTTGGCCTTTAATTACTTTGGTAAATTACACATAAATCGACCATTTTAGAGGGTCAAATAATGAGAAATGCTGTCTTTAGCTTCTTAGCAGTGGTGTACTAAGGGCAGAGTGATGGAGTTTTCTGTCCTGGCTGAATAGTTCTCAAAAGAACTTAACCAATACGTAATATTTTCCATGAAGAATATTTAGTCACTGACACTGTTTTAAACTGTGGACATGTCATTGTTTTTATCTAGAGACAAAGCATCCCAATTTGGATGACTCCAAATGGCCTGTAATTGGGATGCCATAGTTGAAGAATAAATCCGTCATGTCTATTTAAGTTCCAATACAATATAGCATCCCACAACTACTGCTAATTATGAGATTTAGGCCAGAAGAACTGTGAAGATGAGATGGAATTGGGGTTGGAGCATGTACCCTGCCTCTGTTCTATAATGACTTTCTTTCCCCAGAGATATCCCAGTTTAGTTTTTGCCTTAGGACTTATAAGAATATCCATACCCATGACTGAGAGAGTAAATATTTGTTTTATTTACAAGCTCATCATCTTACATGTCTTAACACTATGCCAAATGTGTCCTGGGAGTAGAATAGTTAAAAATATCTTTTTTTTTTTTTAACTTGGCCTCTATTGATTTATTTAGTGTTTGTTATTTGTGACACAAAAAACAGAACTGGTCAAGTGAAATGATTCAATTTGGCAGAATAGTCATTATTCTAGTCAACAAACTGTCCCCAGCATAAGTGCATTCTGAAGTTTACAGAGGTTCAACTTCTGAACCAATGGAAATGAGAGCCTAGTAAGAGTAAACAGAGAAAGCTGATTGGCAGGATCAGGGTGACCAGGATAAATAAAAGGCAGCAGTAGAACATCTGGGAAGGTCAGTGGTAGCTTCCATTTGGAGCCAAACCTTTTCAGGCAGAGTGTTTTCACCATGAGTGGCTGCCCATTCTTAAGAAATGACTTTGCGTAAGTATTTATCTCTCTTCTAAATATGGTTAGGCTCTTAAAAACGCTGAGTATGAAGACTTTAGTTTCTGAATTTCAAGAGCATTGAAAACTGTCACCCTTATTCCCTTGTTAATACTCTTGAAAAAAAAAATAGCAGTAAGAGAATTTTAATGACTCATATTATTAGTTACTGTGCTTACTCAAGATCTATTTTCTTACATCACATATTTAATCTGCAGATATGATTTAAGAAAACTATCTTTAGAAGGCAATGAAGAAGACAAATCACAAATTGGTATAAATAAAGCCAGCAAAGGAGGACTTATCTATGGGAATTATCTGCATGTAAGTGGCTGAGTATCGTAGTGTTTAGCTTCCATTGTTGGGCATATATTTTGTCTAGTGTTTTTTTTCTCTCACTCATCAAATAGTTTTCTGGACCTAATGATATCCATTTTCATATAAATTTATGCTTTCTCAACTTTGTTAGAATAATTCAAGAGACTCATACGAAAATTCGGCAGAGAACCCAGAATCTGGGCGCAAGAGTGTAAATGATCAGATGAGTGTAGGTAATTGGCAGGCATTGTACAACTTGTATAGATACGACAACTTCACTAAATCCTAGACTAGGTAATTACAACTTATTCCAGAAAAAATTCTCTTTTAAATCCCTTTTTAAAAAACAGAAATGTTAAAGGCCCATGCTTTCTCGAAATCATCATACCTAATAAAATGGTAATATGCAAATTACCATCACTCCGCTACACCCACGATTGGGCCGGCTGGAGGCACGGGGGGCGGGACTCAGGGTGGCCGATTGGCTGGTGGTAGGAGTGGGGGGCGGGGACTCGCGAGTCCCTGACCCCCGCTCCTCCCGCCGGCTTAAACGGCCGGCACTGCTTAGGCCGGCGCTGCGGAAGACGCTGGTGGCGGAACTCGGGGTGGCCGATTGCGTGGCTGCTGGCACCAGTTTTCCGCCAGCAGCAGTTTTCCTCTGGCCACCCGCCCGATCGGAGCGCCTCCCGATCGGAGTTCCTCTCGGGGTGGCTGATTCTGCTGGCTGGAGGCGCTCTGCTCGGCGGGTGGCCAGAGGAAAACTGCTGCTGGCGGAAAACTGGTGCCGGCAGCCAGGTGAAGGAAAAGTCTATTGCACGAAACTTCGTGCAACGGGCTCCTAGTTAATAAATAAAAGAAGGATGATACAAAGGAGATACTGGAGATTATTCTGGGGTATGTTTCAGCCTGTTTGCCTTCTATATCATTTAAGAAGTGAAATAGATGGTGCTCTGGATGCCTTCATCTATGGGTTTCTAAAGATAAGCTGATCAAGAATGGATAAATCTTCTTCAAATAGGCTCTTTAGGGGAATAGAATAGTGGAAGACACACAGTCAGCTAAGCAACTTGACAAGCTTTTATCATACTCCTTTTAAGAGATACAAGAACAATGACTTCTCAATAGTGTGATAGCATTTGTTATCATGGAACCCTACCAAATATAATATTCTTCAGAAAAAGTAAAAACCATAAATTCAACTTACTGTTTATTTATAATAAGACTCATTTATTTTTTAAAAGTAAATAGAAAGGATCCTGAGAATTTGAGAATTCAGGGACTTTTTTTCAGTATTGTATTCTACTTTGTATTAAAGTTGATAAAAAAACAAGTTTTGCAATTTCAAAATCAGACACATTTTTTAGTTTTATGAGATATAATTGTTATATAACATTGTGCAAGATGAAGATGCACAACCTGTTGATTTGATACCTTTATATATTTCTATATGATTACTGGTATAACATTTAGCTAACATGCCTATTATGTCATATCATTGCCATTTTTTTGGTGAGAACATTTAAGATCTACTCTTTTAGTACCTTTCATATATATAATACAGTGTTATTAATATAATCACTGTGTTATACATTAGATTTCCATAACTCATTTATCTTATAGCTGGAAGTTTGTATAAAATCAGGTGTTTATTTATTTATTTTTTTGTTTAAAGTTAGAAAAAATTTTGAATGCACAGGAGCTTCAAAGTGAACTAAAGGGAAATAAAATCCATGATGAACACCTTTTCATCATAACTCATCAAGGTAAGTTGCACAAACGTTTGGACAATAACTATTCCGTAAGCATTTCCCATCAATAATAAGGAGAGCTACAATTCTTTTAACTGTCAAATGGTGAAAGATCAAGGAATCATGGTTGTTAGAAATGCTCAACAATATTTTACTGTCAGATCAGTTCTCATAGGACCTCCTGTGATTAGTAAGTCTTCTTTAATGTTACTTCCCTGCTAGTTGAATCAGGTTGAACTTTGAGATTTCCCCTATGTCCAAGGAGACTTTTATCTTGGAATTGACAAAGAATTTTTAAGTAAGATGTTACTTTTTTTTCTACTTGGAAGTTAAAAAAAAATTACTTTCAAGAAATAGAGCACTCAAATTTATTGTGACTTTATATACTCCCATATAAATCTGGTACTTAATAAAAATGTAAATCTTGTTGAAAATGTGTGTTTATCCTTTTCAGACTTAAAACCTCTGGGCAGGCAGTGTTTTCTTTCCTTTTTTTAATGTTTCAGTGATACTGTTCCTTGATTAAATATTTTTTGTCTTTTTCTGCTTTTGAAATGAGCCCCCAATTACAAAATGTCAAACTGCATTGACCCAGTACAGAGATGCTCACAGGAAGGACAGATAGCAGCAGCAGGTGGCAAGAGGTGGGAAGTGATTGAAGCTGTGGCTACAAACCTTCACAGGAAGCTAAAACTATCCAACAGGTTGTGCTCTAATGTTAGCACAGGTTAGACTAGCCACTACCTTGGTGGGTAGCCTCAGTATATTTGGGTTCAGATTTTACACTTCCTTCCATTTAAGAGTCCTTGATTTGAACTGATGGCCTGATGGCACTGGACCAGTCTATTCGTTTTTCAAAATGCTGTTGTAGACCTGATAGATGTGATTGAGAGACTTCAGCATCTCTTCGCTTCAGTGACTGCATCTGTTTGGCCTATCCTGGCTGATACTTAGCTTAGCCAAGATCCACATGCCATTAGTGAGCATCAGAGATTGATACAGAATGTCCTGTCTGCCCTTCCACAATTCTCTTGACAATAGTTGTTTTACAACTTGCTGGCAACAGTGTCAGCATTTAAATGGCATTCCTTAATCTGAAACTGAAGTTCATTTTCATTGGGAATATCCTTTCATGTTGCAAGAAAGGCCTGGCGCTCCCTTTTGCCATCTTCTACAGAAAGCACGTTGAGTGGGATGAGGCAGCTGAAGTAGGACACATCAATATTGTTTTGCACAGCCACCTGCAGGTCACTCAGAGGCTCCGTCTTCATGGCTGGGCCCATGACTGAGAGGCAGGGAGACATCAATGCTCTGGTCTGGCATCAGTGGTGTCTGGATGGCCAGAGGAGAGCTGGGGACAACACCAAAGCTGTTCTTGTTCAACTAGATTGCAGTCTCATGTGCTGTAGAGCTCTGTTGGTGAAGCTCATTTCCCAATAGAAGTGTCCTTGGTGATGAGCACATGTTTCAGAAATCTCCAAGCCTTTAGCCTCTACTGCAGGCAGCCAAGCAGCCTTAGGAGCCACCAGGTGCCATGCCAATCCCTGTAGAGAGTTAAAATACAGTAAAACCTCAATATAACAGACTAATTCCGGCAAGGGGTAGTCCGTTAAAGCTGAAGGTCTGTTTTATAATGAAGTAGGTTTTCTGAATGTTAAAAATTTGACACATTAGTTAGCTTACCTGTTTTTACTTATGTAGACATGTTTGTGGAATTAAAACTAATTATATATGAAAAGTTTAATTTCAAAGAAAAGTTTTCGCTATGTGTTACTGTAATTTGAAATGTATACTGAATAGATCTAGTAAATGCGTGCATTCACCAGTCACTGCGAGTAAACAAATGCACAGGACTGGGGAGCGGCTTAGCACATGTTGGGAACATCTGCTGCAGATGTTAAAACTGCTGCAGAAAATCACACCAGGGGATAACATAACCAATTATCATGCCTGATGGGGTGTGATCACGTGTTAATCATTCAGTGAATGTTGTTTATAAGTGGTGACTCTTGGATTTCAATATGTAGACTTTAGTTGTAGATATGCAATGTTTATTTATGTCGGCAAAATTACTACAGGTTTTTTTTCCCAACATATGGCCTATTCACTAAAATTTGTTAAAAATAACAATGGATTACTAACAAAAAAAACCAACAACCTGTTAATTTAATTATAAGCAAATCTTGGTTAAAAGCATTTAAAAATTAACAGAGTATTAATTTTCACATATGACATACAGACTGGAAATTTTGTCTGTTAAATCTGAAGTCCAGTCTGTTAAATTGAGGTCTGCAAAATTGAGGGTTTACTGTGGGTCATTGAGACCACTGCTAACCATAGCAGGAGTAGGTGAAGGAGCAAAGGTTGCAGGCACTGGTGATGGAATAAAGGATTGTCCCACTAGACTCTCTAGTCCTCCTCCCAAGAGACCCACTGCCCCCACCTGCATGGAGAATATCTGTGGCACATTGACTGGGGGATAGAGGTCAAGGTTGATAAGGTGCCCCAGAAGGTCACCTTGAGAGGGAATAACTGGAGGCTGGTCGAGGTTAGTGGCAGTGGTGGTACAACATGAGCAGTAGTTTTTCACGTAGGAGTCCATGACTTTGAGAGTTTAAAAAGTCTATGAACTCTGAAATTGTGTGCAAAACTTTGTGAATGTGTCTTAAAGAGGTCTGTGACCCCAATATATTAAGATTTACTCTAAAATTGTTGGTGTCCTAATACTATCCTCTGATTGTCCAGGACCCAATGACCCAAGCTAGTCATTGGTCCATTTCTAGATATGATTTCTTGGCTTACCAATTCTTTGTGTTTTTTCCTCAAATGGTAGTTTGCTTCATTGACTGGCTAAAAGGATTCACTCCTTTGAATAAAAATTAAAAACAGAAAATAGCCGAAGCCGGTTTGGCTCAGTGGATAGAGCGTCGGCCTGCGGACTCAAGGGTCCCAGGTTCGATTCCGGTCAAGGGCATGTACCTTGGTTGCGGGCACATCCCCAGTAGGGGGTGTGCAAGAGGCAGCTGATCGATGTTTCTCTCTCATCGATGTTTCTAACTCTCTATCCCTCTCTCTTCCTCTCTGTAAAAAATCAATAAAATATATTTAAAAAAAAAAAAAAAACAGAAAATAATTTACTTACTTTGTATTGGTGGCGTATACAAAGACAAGATCAATAGGGGGGAAATCATGGCCGGGTAGCAAAATTTTGGAATCAGAAAATTGTTTAGAATCCCATCTCTACCGTTATAAATTGGGAAAGCTTGGTCAGGTTCCTTAACCAGTAACTCTTTCCATTTCCCCATGTGTAAAATCGAGAAAATTGTTGTATTTTATCATTCATAGAGTTCTTGTGAAGATGAAATGAGGCAATGCGCATTAAGCACTTAGCCCAAGGTATAGCATATAATATGCATACAGCAAATGGTAGCTATCATTATTTGATAGGGAGACTTTCCCTTCCTCCTTCAGTTACAAAACATAATCAGTGAGTCATGGGGCAAGCCACAAAAAGCTAAACCTAAAAAATCGCTACGTAAACTGATCCAGAAAATATCTGCTTTGCTCTTTGTCCAACTATGAAAATTAAATTCCAAAAGTATCCTGAAATGTAATTTAAAATATAATTTGATTCCCTAATTAGTGCAGAAACATAGCCTGCAACCAAACGGTAGCACCAAGTAGAATGCACTAGAGATCTCTAAGATTATTGGTTTTCTATGCTCAGCTAATAACTCCATTGGCTATTTAATTCATTTATTCATAAAATAATCACCTGGGTTTATCCTATACCAACACTGTGCTAGATACTGAGGGAAAGAGATGAATAAGACAAAGTTTTAGATTTAGACTACTCATAAGCTTGTCATCCCCCAAATTTTCTAAGCCCCCGGAACACAATGTTTTGTCATATTCATCAGATTAGTAAATATTGATGTTTCAGTTTACAGATGAAGTTGAGTGTCAGTTCTGCTTCTCTGTATACCTCTATCTTCCAAGGGGACTGTAGAATTAGATTATGTGCTATATCCTAAAAAGACTTAAATAGCATATTTGTTGAGAGAAATCAGTATAATAATAACAACTACAAAGCATATAGATAATATGCATAGCACTATTATACATTTATCACTAACATTTGGTTATAGCATAAATTAGGGCTATATTGGTATTTCTTGATTTTTAAATTACATTTTTATTTCTTTCAATGTGTTAAACATGTCTTTTATATCATTAGCAGAGGCCCAGTGCATGAATTCATGCACAGATGGGGTCCCTTGACTGGCCAGCTAACAGGGCTGTGGGAGGTTGGCCAGGGGAAGGGACCACAGGAGGTTGGCTGGCCGTGGGAGGTTGGCTGTGGGAGTGCATTGACCACCAGGGGGCAGCTCCTGCATTGAACATCTGACCCCTGGTGGTCAGTGCATGTCATAGCAACTGATCGACCTGGCGTTTGGTCATTTGGACAATTCGGCTTTTATATATATATACTAGGGGCCCGGTGCACGAAATTCATGCACTGGGGGTGGGGAGTCCCTCAGCCCAACCTGCCTCCTCTCACTTACTGGGAGCCCTCAGGGGATGTCCTACTGACAGCTTAGGCCCGCTCCCCACGGGGAGCGGGCCTAAGCTGCAATCTGGCCTCCCTTTGTGGGAGGCAACTGGCCTGATCAGGGGAAGGCACCAGCCCCATCACCCCGCTGCTGCAGCCACTGCCAGTCACCACAGTCACCAAGGTTTTTTCATCAACATGGACTCCAGTCCCTTCACCAAGAAAAAAGGACAACTTTCTTTAGGCATTTTCAAGATGTGTCTTTCATAGGATAGGCATTTCTTTCTTTCTTTCTTTTTTTTTTTATCCTCACCTGAGGATATGTTTCCATTGACTTATAGAGAATGTGGAAGAGAAAGGGAAAGACAGAGAGAAACATCAAAGTGAGAGGAACACTTTGATTGGTTGCCTCCTGCATGAGCCCTGATCTGGCGCCCGGCCAGGGAGGAGCCTGCAACCTAGGTACATGCCCTTGATCAGAATCGAACCCAGACCCTGCTGTCGGCAGGTCGAGGCATTATCTACTGAGTCAAACCGGCTAGGGCAGGATATGACATTTCTTAGCCCTCCAGCAGCGGACCTTCGTTTTTTTTCTCCAGAAGTGTGGTGGAAAAACCCTAGATCACCTTTTTGGATTCTTATTACCCAAGTTACTAAGAATATTATGAGTGGCATACAGGAAGCTTAGCCAATGTGCAGTCAGAAAAGGTGTTTCCTGTATAGTTCACACCAATCGCGGGCTGGGCCCTCCCCAGGCCTAAAGCCTCTGGCCGAAGTTTTAGGCCTGGGCAGGGGCCCTCCAGCTCTCTGATAGCCGACTCCGCCCCTGCCCAGGCCTGTGCAGGCCGAAAGACTCTTGGGCAGGAGCAGACCCCCAGCTCCCTGCGATCAGGAACGGACCCCCAGCTCCCTGCGATTGATCGCAGGGGGTCCGCTCCTGCCCAGGCTGAAAGCAGACCCCCAGCTCCCTGCAATCGATCACAGGAGCGGACCGCCAGCTCCCTGCGATCAATCGCGGGGGGTCCACTCCTGCCCAGGCCTTACCTCACAGTGACCTGGGTGCCAGGATGTTCCTCAGACACAGGTGCTGGGCACCTATGTATGCAAATTAACCGCCATCTTTTTTGGTTAATTTGCATAGTCACTCTGATTGGCTATGGGTGTAGCAAAGGTATGGTCAATTTACATGTTTGTCTATTATTAGGTAAGATAGATGGTCAAAGAGGCTCCCAAAACTTTCCAACTGACAATGTGTTTTTTTTTCATTGCAGCTTATGAACTCTGGTTTAAGCAAATCCTCTGGGAATTAGATTCTGTTTGTGAGATCTTTCAGAATGGCCATGTGAGTTGTTATATCACAATATTGGTTCCAGGCTATTTTTGGAGAATGTAAAAAATATACCTAATGAGAAAAAAATTAACAACAAATGGTGGTTATTACTTAATGAAAAAAAAAAAATTTCCCTCCACTGGACAAGAGCTTAGTCACATTTTCCCAATGCCATTGCTACCCCAGAGTTTCACATTTCATTCAAGTTCCTTTCTAATTTCAGTTTCAAGCCCCTTATTTAGAACTCACTTATTATTAATTTTTTTATTTTTATTTTTTGCTGTTAAGAATAGTTGTTTTAGCTGATGGTAGACTGCCAGAATAGCTGGCAATGAATAAGTACCTGAGTTGTATTTCTAATGAATATTTGCTGTGGGAAGATAGGAACAATAATGAAGAAAGTAAACAGGAAGAGGTTTAAAAAATAGTAGCAGGAGAAAGAAACAAAGAAAAAAGTCGAGGAGGTGGGGAGCATAGGCAGAAAAGGACAAGAGGGACCAGGGTGCTAACAGTGGAACCTCTGGTAATGGCAGAGTCTGAACTGCATTCTCCTGCCTCCTGCCCTGCTTTCTGCTCCCACATGCCTCCCAGACACAGGGCACAGCCTTAGGTATCAGGAGGGGCTGGGGAAAAGAGAACAGTCATACACAGGCAATCCTCTTCTATATGTGCTTGCAATTTCCTTTTATGTCGTTGGCAACTTTGTTCCTCAGTAAAGAGCAGATTTATTCTGGTGTTGCTTCACCCTCACCCAGAAGTTCCCATGCTACTGTGACCTTTATTCCTTGAAGCAAACGTAGAGAGAAACTTGCTTTAAAATGAGTGGGTGTTGCTTTCCAGAATTTACTTCTAACTTGCCTCCATGTAATTTTCTATTTTTTAAAATTGATTTCAGAGAGGAAGGGAGAGGGAGAGAAAGAAACATCAATGATGAGAGAGAATCATTGATCGGCTACCTCCCTCACACCACACACTGGGGTTCCAACCAACAACCTAGGCATGTGCCCTGACCTGGGAATCCAACTGAGACCTCCTGGTTCATAGGTGGATGCTCAACCACTGAGTCATGCTGGCTGGGCTGTGATTTTCTATTTTTAAAGAAAGATATATGATTCTGATTTTGCAGACATTCCTTGCAAGCAATTCAGTTATCATTAGCTCAATATCCACAGAATTACACTTCCGATGTTTCTTTCTGAAATAAAGATAAAGTTCATAGGAATGTACTATTGTTTCTAGTCTATTTTGTAACTTCTAAAAATCAGAATTGATTTCTTAATGTCTCATTTCTTAACCATCAGGTCAGGGATGAAAGGAATATGCTTAAGATTGTTACCCGAATGCATCGAGTGGTGGTGATCCTTAAACTACTGGTAGAGCAGTTTTCTGTCCTGGAAACAATGACAGCCTTGGATTTCAATGACTTCAGGTATGCACCTGTGGCTTTGTGGTAGCTCAGTGGGGTTCACCTCCTCACTTTGGTGGGGTAAAGGAGAGCACGTGTGGTGTGTGACATGAGGAGCCTGTCTTACACTGTCACTATCAGCACTTGGGAGTCTTAATCATAAAGAATTTGAGAAGTTATTAAAAATTTTCATCACTTGTTTTTACATACAAACATAATATGATTAATTTCAACTCATCGCAGTGCCCTGTTTTTATCCAAAAATAATTTTAGACTACTTATCAAAATGGCTAAAGTGGCTAATATAATGCATATAACAAATTTTGTAAAAACTAAAAGCTAAAAATAAAAGAGAAACAGGGGTGATAGATAAAGAAGGATGTCAGAAAAAGCATCAGAATAAGTCATGGATTGAATTATCAATTTTAGTTCTACATTTCCAGGCAGCCAAAGCCATATATATATATATATATATATATATATATATATATATATATATATATACTAGAGGCATGGTGCACGAAATTTGTGCATGGGGTGGGTGTCCCTCAGCCCAGCCTGCACCCTCTCCAATCTGGGACCCCTCGAGGGGTGTCCGACTGTCCGACGGGCAGTTGGACATCCCTCTCACAATCCAGGACTGCTGGCTCCCAACTGCTTGCCTGACTGCCTTCCTGATTGCCCCTAACCACTTCTGCCTGCCAGCCTGATCACCCCCAACCACTCCCCTGCCAGCCTGATTGATGCCTAACTGCTCCCCTGCCAGACTGTTTGTCCCTAACTGCCCTCCCCTGCAGGCCTGGTCACCCCTAACTTCCCTCCCCTGCAGGCCTGGTCCCACCCAGCTGCTCTCCCCTGCAGGCCTGGGTCCCCCCCAACTTCCCTTCCCTGAAGGCCTGGTCACCCCCAACTTCCCTCCTCTGCCGGCCTGGTCACCCCTAACTGCCCTCCCCTGCAGGTTTGATCGCCCCCAACTGCCATCCCTTTCAGGCCTAGTCCCTCCCAACTGCCCTCCCCTGCTGGCCATCTTGTGGTGGCCATCTTGTGTCCACATGGGGACAGGATCTTTGACCACATGGGGGTAGCCATCTTGTGAATTGGAGTGAAGGTCAATCTGCATATTACTCTTTTATTAGATAGGATAGAGCAGTGGTCGCAAACTGCGGCTTGCGAGCCACATGCGGTTCTTTGGCCCCTTGCGTTTGTGGCTTGCGAGCTGCGGTTTGCCGACCACTGCTTTAGGACAATGAATTGGGTGATACCTTAGAGCAGTGGTCGGCAAACTGTGGCTAGCGAGCCAAAAACTCAAGGGGCCAAAGAGACGCATGTGGCTTGCTAGCCGCAGTTTGCCAACCACTGGGATAGAGGCCTGGTGCATGGGTGGGAGCCAGCTGGTTTGCCCTGAAGGGTTCCCGGATCAGGGTGTGGGTTCCCTTGTGGTGTGGGGTGGCCTGGATGAGGGGCCTGTGGTGGTTTGCAGGCTGGCCATGCCCCCTGGTGACCCAAGTGGAGGCCCTGGTATCTGGGATTTATTTATCTTCTATAATTGAAACTTTGTAGCCTTGAGTGGAGGCTTGGGCCGGCCAGGGTGTGCAGGAAGCTTGGCTTCCTCCATTGCCGGAGAAACCCAAGCCTCTCTCCTGCTCTCTCTGTGGCTGCAGTCATCTTGGTTGGGTTAATTTGCATACTCGCTCTGATTGGCTGGTGGGCGTGGCTTTGTGGTTGTAATGGAGTGATGGTTAATTTGCATATTACTATTTTATTAGATAGGATATATATATATATATATATATATATGTATACACACACACACTAGAGGCCTGGTGCACAAAATTCATGCACGGGGGAGGGGTGTCCCTCAGCCCATCCTGTACCCTCTCATCTGGGACCCCTTGATGGATGTCCGTCTGCCCATTTAAATGGGCAGTCAGACATCCCTCTCACAATCCAGGACTGCTGGCTCCCAACTGTTCACCTGCCTGCCAGCCTGATCACCCCCTAACCACTCCCCTGCCAGCCTGATCGACACCTAACTGCGCCCCTGCCAGCCCGATTGCCCCTAACTGCCCTCCCTTGCTGGGTTGGTTGCCCCTAACTGTCCTACCCTGCAGGCCTGGTCACCCTCAACTGCCCTTCCCTGCTTGCCCGGTCACTCCTAACTGCCCTCCCTTGCCAGCCTGGTTGCCCCTAACTGTCCTCCCCTGCAGGCCTGGTTGCTGCAACTGCATTCCCCTGCAGACCTGGTCACCCCTAACTGCCCTCCCCTGCAGGCCTGGTCCCTCCCAACTGCTCTCCCATGCTGGCCTGATTGCCCACAACTGCCCTTCCCTGCCGGCCATCTTGTGGTGGCCATCTTGTGTCCACATGGGGGCGGCCATCTTTGACCACATGGGGGCGGCCATATTGTGTGTTGGAGTGATGGTCAATTTGCATATTTCCTCTTTATTATATAGGGTGTGTATGTGTGTATATGTACACACATACATGTATATGTATATGTATGAATACATGCATATATGTATACATGTATATATGTATGTATATATGACATATATAAATATATACTCAGAAAAAAGCTTTTATCATACCAAATTTAAAAATAGATTTTCCTAGAACATTAGGTCCATTTGATAATTTAATATATAGACCAACATGTTTGACATTCAAAGAAATGTAGCAAAATTCCTTTGTGGTGGATTAAAAAAATTGAAGTCTTAGTACCAATTAGATGAAAGACACTTACAAAAATGTAAGAGGTTGTATAGCTGTGTAGTGTAGGAGTAATAACATTTTGATTGCCTTTTTTTTGTCTTAGGCAACATCCCCTGTATTATATTTACAATATGTCATTGGTGCTCATAATAATAGTAGGTAGTGACATCAATGATGGAATGTAAGTTTTAGACAATGGAATACTACTCAGCTAGAAATAAAAGGAAATATTACCCATTGCGACATTATGGATGGACCTGGAGAGCATTATCCTAAGTGAATTAAGCCAGTCAGAGAAAGACAAATACCATATGATTTCACTCATATGTGGAATCTAATGAACAAAATAAACTAACAAACAAAGTAGAAACAGATTCATAGATACAGAGAATAGACTGACAGCTGTCACAGGGGAGCAAATAGGGGGCTAGGTGAAAAAGTTAAATGGATTAAGAAAAATAAAAGCCTCATAGACACACACACAGTATAAGTTTTAGGAGGGATTGTATAATATTTATAAATTATGAAGAGTCTTTTAGCACAATTGAAAAAAATATATTGCTCAATGCCCACCTGTTTTTATTTTAAGAAGACATTTAGTATACACACATACACATATATGTGTATATGTATTTCTGCATGTCTACATACATAAGACACTTTACAAACTATACAGACATTTCAACTTTAAATTGGTTGACAGATATCAACAATGGTGTTTAGGTAGCTCATTTTCCTTATTTCAGTAATGCCCGAACCACAGGTCCAATTCTAGGCAGCTATGTGTTTGTGTTCTTGATGATATCTAGGAGAATAAAACTGTGATTTACAATGTCAACACATTGCTCTCTTTTTCTTCTCTTCCCTCATTTATTCTCAAAGAGAGTACTTATCTCCAGCATCAGGCTTCCAGAGTTTACAGTTCCGACTATTAGAAAACAAGTTGGGTGTTTTTCAGAGTTTAAGAGTCCCTTACAACAGGAGACATTATCGTGATAACTTCAAAGGAGAAGAAAATGAACTGCTACTGAAGTCGGAGCAGGAAAAAACACTTTTGCAACTAGTGGAGGTACGTGCTCAAATACTCTTTCTAAGGTCTACATGCCTCTTTTTAATTTAGCTTCTGCTAGATAAGAATTGTACAACTAATATCAAAGTTTGGTCACATTAATTATAAATAAAAACAAAAATTTATAAAATGCTTACGTTGATAAATTCAACTAATTAAAGTATTTAAATATTAAGAACTCTCTTCAGAATTTTAGAAACATTTATATAACCAATTATATGTTAATATTCAATAACCTCCTCATCTTATTAAAGCAATTCTTCTAAACATCCCTACTAAGCAAATTTAATTTGAGGATTTTTAAATTAAGTGTGGTTAATTATTTAATAAGCTTTATTTCTTCAAAATAATTTGTAATTGAAAAGTCCCACAAGTTGTGTATTTTTTGTCAAATCATATTACTAAGAGTATATATACTCTTTAGAATTTTTCTTTTTATGTTTTACTTCCCCAAGGGTCTATAATGGTCTTGAGAAATTACTAATTTGTTTCTTCATAAATAAATTATTAAATAAGTATTGTATTGTCTTGATTTACTTTATAGAGGCTTTTCATTTGCAGATTAAACTTTTCTTTTGGTGAATTATATTCTGTACACTAATCCCCTGGTTACAGTTAATATGGATATATATATATATATATATATATATATATATATATATATGTATATGTATATGTATATATAACAGCTTATAAAGATAGGGATAGAAAGAATCAGAAAGCTAATTTCAAACCCAAATGAAAACCCACAGGGATGTATGAATTAGGTTTTATTTCTGATTAAAAAGTCTTGTAGAATATTAAAATAATTGAGTAGTTAGTGTATTTCAAAGTTGCTAATTATACCATGCTCCTGCATTTAGAAAAGATCATATATTAAACATGTTTTAATTCCTTCAGACCTTAAGACATAAAGTACTTTGAGAATAAACCAGAGACTGCATTAAAACAACATTTACATATGTTCATAGATTTATAGAATAAATAGGAATTTTTATAATATATATATTTTAAAATATATATGTACATATATATTATTGATTTCAGAGAGCAATGGAAGGAAAAGAGAGATAGAAACATCAATGATGAGAGAGAATCATTGATTGGTTACTTCCTTCACGCCCCCTACTGGGAATGGAGCCTGCAACCCTGACATCTGACCTCACTGGGAATTGAACCATGACCTCCAGATTCATAGGTTGATGCTCAACCACTGAGCCACTCCAGCCAGTCATAGTTCTTAATAAATAAAGATTAAACAGCTGTAATATGATTTCATTAAAAAGTAAGACATGGAATAGAATTGATTTCTATTTTTAAATGAAGAAATTGAAGGGAAAGAAAATATTTACACACGAAAAGCACCTTATTATATATGTTTCTCAAAACCATGAAAATATTCTGTTTCAAGTTTATAAATGTCAGTTATAATGTATCTCACATATTTAAAATTTTACAATCTATTAACTTAAAAATAATGTTTACTTAAGGCATGGCTGGAAAGAACACCAGGTTTAGAGCGACATGGATTTAACTTCTGGGAAAAGTTGGAAAAAAATATTGTTAAAGGCCTGGAAGAAGAATTCAGTATGATTCAGGTATTTATGATGCCTTAAGTAAATATAATTTTACTACAGAAAGAAGTATTGAAAATTTTATTTTAATAATTCTCCACTTATCTCTTAAACTTACATTTTTTCTTATGTTATTTTTCTTTCACAAAAGCATATACTTAGAATATATTATATGATTGATTTAATTTTATTTATATACAATAAAAATTAAATTAAGAATTTCATTGTAAGCAAGAGTTTCTTTGATAAATAGATGAGGTTAATATACCTTTTTATTTGTATCGAACATTTCAAGATTATGACTGATTCTAGACAGAAGTAGGTTCACAAAGGCACAGTTCTTCCTATTGGTTCTCAGACAATGTCAAGTTTCTCACTTGAGAAAATATTGTTGATTTCTTGATTCCTCATTTCCTTCAAATTACAGGACTTTCTTCCTTTTTCATGACTAAATTTCTTGAAGGAGTTGTTTTAATTCTATGTCTTGAGAGGCTTTATCAGTAGTGCTTAATGTCTTGAAATCACACTGCATGTGTTCAAGTTCCACCTGTACTTCTTAATTGTGTGACATTGAATGTATTTGACTTCTCTTTGTTTCACTTTCATCATTGATACAATAGAAAATAAGAGTATCTACCTCATGGGATTATTATGAGCACTAAATTAGATTAATACCTGTAAAGTGTTTTTAGAACAGTAGTTAGTATAATTATTCATTTATTTCTCATCCAATCTTCAACTCAATCCAGTCTGTCTTCTTGTCCCTTCATTCACAAATAACCTCCATGTACATAAATCCAATGGCCATTTTTTTATCTTCATTTATCTTGAGCTAATAGTGACGTTCAATACTAATGGCTATTTAACTCTTTTTTTTTTTTGAACATTCCCCCCCACCCCTCTTAGATTTGGTACACAATATTTTATCTTCATCTAAATGTCTAATTTCTCTGCCTCCATTACTGGCTCATTAGACAAATAAATGGTGGGATTTCCCAACTCATTGGTTTATAGCCTTTGTATCCTTTGTATATATTATTTCACTACATTAACTCATTTCTACCCACTGCTTCAATAGCTATTTATGCACCAGTAAGTCTCAAACAAATACCTCTAGTATAGATATCCTCTTAAATTTCAGATCATATACTTAACACCTTAATTTATATTTCCTACTGGTCCTCTCAAACATACACTGATTAAAAGAAAAAAAATTCCCTTTCATCCACTCCTGTATCAACTTGGTCTTCTCCAAGTTTTTCTCCTATAAACTAGTGTGTCAAGTCAGACTGGTACCATTGGTCCTTGGTAACTCCCTCTTCCTCAACTGACTTCATCAAGCTATCACCAAATGCTATTGACTTAACCTTCTAAATAGTTCTCAAGTATCTCTCTTTGATCTACCACCACCCATCAAGTGCAGACTGTCATTGTTTTCCACCTGGACTAAAGTCATATTCTCTCAACTATTTGACAAGGCTTACAATATGGCTCCATTCCAATTTATTGTCCACATTGCAGTTTGAGTAATCTTTTCAAAATGCAAATCTAGTCACATTTGACTTCTGCATAAAACACTTTGATGTTTTCCCATTGCTTTCAGCATAACAATAAAAATCCTTAATATAATCTTCAAGGCATTTTATGATCTCCCGTGGGCCAGTCATACTGAATTTCCTTTAGGCTGAATTTAGTTCTTTGAGTTTATCACCAGTCTTTTTATGTTATTCTCTGGGTTTGGAATATTCTTCCCCAGGTAACTCCTTTTCATTCTTCGGTCTTGTCTCAAGGTCTTCAGGAAAGCCTTTTCTGACTCCCTTACTACTATGTTATCATGGCACTATACTGCTTCTGCATACCACTATGGTATGGGACACTCCTGAGTGTTCAACATTTAATGTTCAGGTGATTATTTGTTCTACGTCTTATTTCCACTACATAATATATTGAATAAGATCACGGGACTCAATTTTTGCTCACTATTTTATTTATCACCTGTGCATGACATTTGCTAAAAAAAAAAAAAAAGGAATATTTACTTGGCAATAGTAAACATATAACTTTTTAACAGTTTGGTTCTTCTGAGAACTTGAAGATAATTGGGTTAACTAATTTTTTTTTCAGCTTAATTAATTGGCTTATAAGTAGAGTATGTGCTGTAGGCAGAAAAATAAGAATTTTCTTAAACAAATCAATTGATATGAAATGAATAAAAAGAAAAGTATGAAATATATCTAAAAAATTACATTTACAGGTTATAATACTGAATATAGAATTTCAGTAGCATTAATAGTTTTCCTGACTAGGAATTCTTAATTTTCCTGAGTGGAATAACCTTACTGTGCTAAATAATTTTTGTCAAATATTTGGTCATATTGACCACTTGTATGCAGTTATACCCACCTAAGAACAGGACTCATGATATTTATTAAGATAACTAGAGGCTCAGTGCATGAAAATTCATGCACTGGAGGGGGGGTGCCTCAACCCAACTTGCCCCCTCTCACAGTCTGGGAGCCCTCAGGGGCGGGAGGTGACTTGGTGATCAGGGGAAGGTGACGCCCCATCACATCTCTGCTGCTGCACTGCCAGCAGTGCAAGCCTCAGCCGGCCCTGGTTACTTGAGCCTTGGGCGGCCCTGGGCGGCTGGGCAGCTGCCATCCGAGGTTTGCCTGCACTTTGGGCTGGCCCTGGGCAGCTGGGGGGCTGAGGGGACTGGGGGACTCTGGAGGCAGGCGTGTGGAGCAGCCGGGCCCATTTGGGGGTGGGCCTAGCCTTGCCGTGCGCCTACCACCCCTGGGGGCTGAGGGGACTGGGCACCACCATGTTTGAGGGCTAATTGGGAGTCAATTAACATATTCCCTCCTTATTGGCTGTGGGTGCTGCCATCTTTGAGGGCGGGACAGTCAATTAGCATATTCCCTTCTTATTGGCTGTGGGTGGTGCCATCTTTGTGATGGTGTGAGGGTTAATTAGCATATTCCCTCTTTATTAGATAGGATGTTTAAGATTGATAAATCACTTAAATTAAACTTGAAGAATAGAACCAGTGACTATGAGGAAGATTCCTTCTCATAAACCATAATTTTCAAGTTGTAATATTAGGTGAAATGGTAAATATTCCAAGTACACCTTTTCTGCACCTGGCCAGTCTACTTCTCAAAGGCAATGTTTTGTAAAATAAGAATCTATTCTCGGTTGTGGGAATATTAATGAAGTATTTTCTCCAAAGGCTAAAAATGAGTCAGAGGAAAAGGAGGAACAAATGGCTGAATTTCACAAACAAAAAGAGGTGTTACTCTTATTATTTGATGAGAAACGTCATGAGCACCTTCTTAGTAAAGGTAGGTAATTTTATTCTTAAGGCTTGTTTCTTGGCACTGTACTATTGTGGCATCAAAAGATCAAATCCCTCTTGGGGAAATAAAATGAAAATTGATATTCTACTCATAGAAACAAACATTGGTTAGTGTTATATAGGATAACATTATATTAACAGTTTTAAATGGTCAGTTTGTCTCAAAAACATTGGTAGAAACTTTCATAATATGTCAAATATGAGGGATACCAAGGTACATGGAAAATGGCTTCTCAAGTAGTTCAGAGCCTAATATATACTCCCAAAGATGTATACATATTTTGAATAATTATAAAGTCAGTGTTATTAGAGCATACAGTTCATTTTCAAAATTTAAAAGAATCCACAGAAATGAGTAATTTTTTGTCAATGCCTGTTTTCAAATTGATGACCATTCTGGTCCAGGTACTGCTGATAACTCGAAGCAATGGAATCCCAAACATCAAGAATCATTTTGTTTGGTATTTGTGTGCCCTCAATTTGTCAACCGTTGCTGGTTTTGTACTGTAAACTTTATCTTTTATGTATCTCCATTTAAAAAAATCAAGTGAATCTTTAGGATAAATTTTTTGTGTTCAAAGCTTAGTCTGGTTTCACCCATTAGTTCAAATAACTTAAACCTGAAAAGGTGTGAAAATTAAATGTTATCAGCTATTAAAAAATTTTTGGAACATCCTAGATATATTTCAGTCTCCTTTTAAAATCCAATATTAAAACAATGTTTTATATAATATTTTTCAAATTTCAAACTAAGGATAAAATTTTAAACTAAAACTTACATTGCTTTCTAAAAACATACAACAATTATGTAAGGTGATGGTGCCAAATTAATACGACTACCCTAAATGACCTATTAAATTAAAACTTGCTATGTATTTTGCAGGTGAAAGACGACTCTCATACAGAGCACTTCAGGGGGCCTTGATGATATATTTTTACAGGTAAAAGCAAATTAGAAGAGAAACACAAGTTAAAATTGAGGATTAGCTATAGATAATGTATCAAATATAAAGCTTATAAATTTCAATCATAGTTCTATTAAGTTAATTCGTTTTGATGAAAAGCTTAGAAAATAATTAATTGTGAGGGTTTCATGAGGTTTTCTTTCTTTTTAAATAGTAAAAGTTTAACTTTATCTCTGTAGTTGGTTAAAAAAACACCCACTCAAATTAATAAAATATTCTTTTTATAATTTTATAATGTTACTAGAGGCCAGGGGTATGAAATTTGTGCACTTGAGGGGGGAGTCCCTCATCCCAGCCTGGGCCCTCTTGCAGTCCGGGAGCCCTCGGGGGATGTCCAACTTCCGACTTAGGCCCACTGCCCATGGGAGCAGGCCTAAGCCAGCAGTTGGACATCCTTAGCACTGCCACAGAGACGGGAGAGGCTCCTGCCACTGCTGCTGCACTCACCAACCGTGAGCTCAGCTTCTGGCTGAGCGGTGCTCCCCCTGTGGGAGCACACTGACCACCAGCGGGCAGCTCTTGCATTGAGCGTCTGCCTTCTGGTGGTCAGTACGTGTCATAGAGACCAGTCGTCCCTCCGTTTGGTCAATTGCATATTAGCCTTTTATTATATAGGATATTAAATGTCCAAAAAGATCGCAGTGCAATCTGCCTGAAAAATTTAGTCATTAAAAGTATTCCATCATTAAACAATGTAGTAGAATTATTCCTGTTTTATAAAGAAAAAAAATTTGTAAAGTGGAAATACCTTGTAAACTGTTGTTCTGCTTATTCAACAATTTCAAGTAAAATTAACTTCACTGTTTAATACATTTGAAGTGTTCTTTAAATGTCCACATACTCCTTTATATGTATGAAGGCCTCATCTTCATGTTTCATGAATTAAATGAGTCAGAATAGATAGCAAAAATGCCTGTTTACTGGATATATTATTTACTTGTATTTATTTAAATTATCCTCTCCAATCTTTCTTCAGAATAACAACATAAACAAAATCTTTTGACTCTTTTTCTAAACTCTTACTAAATGTATGCCATTCAAGTTTATGCATATTAAGCAAAAAATATATTGAGTTAGTTGAAGGATTGGATGAAGAAAGAGAATATATACATTACATATTATATATATATGTGTGTGTGTGTGCAGTATTTATTTTGTTTTTTAATACCTTCGGAAAAAGTTTTTTACTGTATTAGCTGGGAAATCTGAGATAGAGTATCTGACTGCCTTTTAATGAGATTCCATGTTAGGTGTGACTCTGGCTGTAAATTACATGGAATATTCTAGACTCTTTAAACAAATCCTGTAAATTGAGGGGTAGTATCCCCATTTTTGAGATGAAGAAGCTCAGATTGATTGTGTAATCCAGAGATGATGCCACAATTCCTAAGAGCAAAGTTGATAGCTGTTTGCAGGGCCAACAGATGATAAAAGCCATGCGCTTCCTAACACACTGGATTTGCTTGAATATATTCCTTTGTTTTATTTCTCCTTTAGGGAAGAACCTCGATTCCAGGTCCCTTTCCAGTTGCTGACTTCTCTTATGGAAATAGACACACTCATGACCAAATGGAGATGTAAGTCCTCCCCCCGCCCCCAGCTCCAACCCTATAACTCTTCTCCCCTGATCTGGCTCCTTTACTCCTTTTCTCCTGTCTGCCCTTCTTCTTGCTCTCTCTTTTCTTCCATCTTTTGTGTGAGTTTTTTTTTTTTTTTGATCAGCTTGACAATTATTCTCCCCGAGGGTCTATTCATCCAATGCACAAGTGGCACAGTACCTAGAGCCCACAGTAACTTTGGAGCCCATGAAGATATTTTACTTGATAATCAGAAGGAAAAAAATAAACTTTAGGTCCAAGGAAAACTTTAACATATATAATAGTAATTTATTTATTTTTATGACAATACAATTTAAAAATATATGAAACCTAGAGAGGCAAAATAACCAGAGCTCATTAAAATCGAACTATGGCCCCACTCTTTCCTATGTTGTTTATAAGCTAAATGTAAACACGGATGGAGTCAAATGGGGTGCTGAACCAAGTGGGTGCCAGGCAACCTGCTGGTCTCAAGTGACTCTCATAGGTGAACCTTCCATATGGCTAAGTGATAAGGGGTGAGCCTTTTTCTCAGAAGCAATAATCATTACCAACCCCTGGTTTTTAGAAAAATATCCATGGAGTTAATTTGTGTGTTTGCCTAGATAACCACGTGTGCCTGGTGCACAGAATGCTGGGCAGCAAAGCTGGCACTGGTGGGTCCTCAGGCTACCAGTACCTGCGTTCAACAGTAAGGTAAGATGGGGAATGCACCTTTTTATCTTGGTGAAAATCACCAGGTTTTTGTTTCTCCATGTATATGTGGCATTATTTAGGAAAAGTCATTTATACTTGTTCTTGTCTGCTGTCAACACATTTGTAGTGAGGTTAAGGCATTCCTATTAGAACTTTTGGAGCTCATTGTACAAATTCTTAGTTCTGGAAGTTTATTATTTTCATCTTGTGATGAAGAGGAGCATGGTACCAATGCCTGTGAGGGCATGGAGGAATCAATACAGGTAGAAAATGTCAACGCATTCTGGCTGAAGTCTGTACTAGATTAAAATAGTTATCATTATGTCCACTAATGTACACTTGGTGAGATGAATGATACAGCTAAAAATATAGTTTCTTATTTCCTGATAGGACTATATATTATAGCATGAAAACTACTTCTATCTACTCCAGGGAGTGCCCTTTTAAAATTTTTACAAGAAAAAGGTCAACATTTACTGAGCATTTAAAACATGGTAGAGATACTATTTCTAGGATATTTGTGTTCTTATTTTATTTAATATTCACAGCCTTATAGATAGAAGGATACATAGATAGATGCAGCCAAAAACTGAGAAACTTACAAACCCTTTGAGAAAAGATAGTCAGATCAAGAATATGTTAGATAGTTCCCTTTAGTCTCCAAAAATTCCTTATAGTACATAGTTTTTATTCCTAATTGTACCACCAGGTTGGCTAAGTTATAAAATGCACAGGTTCAATTTTTCATCATTTTTATACTTCTACTTTCCCTGGGGAGAAACTCTAGGTTGAATGATTTAGAAAATTCATCAGTATAAATTTTCACAACCATTATATATTTTCTCTTTCCCTGGGAATAAATTCTGTAAATATCTAAGATAAAATGATTGTACAAAATGAGCACACACACCGGTGGTGGGAAAAATGAACACTAATTAACAGCATTTCTAGTGTGTTATTATCTCATCAAATCTTCACAAAGGCCTGGCCAGAAGCAGGGATTGTAGTTAGAAACCAAGACACTGAGGTTTAGACAATTCATCCAAGATTGTAGGAGTTGGAAGTGACAGAACAGGATTTGAACCAAAATTTGACTTCAAAGGCAAATGCTCTTCCACTATAAAACTGCAACAGTTAAAATAATAAATAAAATAAAAAAATAGTTGACTAACAAACACAAAAGCAATGTTTAGTGTCAAAAATACTCTGTTGGACATTTATAATAAATCTAAGATGGCATTTCGATTTATAAATTCATTTATGTCAGTTACTTGGCAGCTACTTTGCAGGTGGGAAATATTTTCTAATGAATGACTAAATATTGAATACTGTTATTATTTTGAATACTGTTTAAAAGTCCGACACGAGACAATAATAAGGCTAGGTTTTAATCTGAACCAGCTTGGTCGGATCAATAATATGGTTTTATGGGCATGAACTTTGGATACAAAATAAAAAATGGGGCAATCTTAATACTAATAGTACTTAATATAATACATATGACATATACAATATGTAATATAAAATACAATATTGAATACTAGTTATTCATGGCAAAATATTGTTTGAAAAATAAAATTGATGAAAATTTTAAAGTATTTCATTTCAATAAATCTAAAACATCTGTATATGTTTTTCCAGTGATAGGTACAAGGTATTTGTAGATTTATTTAATCTTTCAACGTTTCTGATTCCCCGACACTGGATACCGAAGATGAACCCAATTATTCGTAAATTTCTTTACACGACTGAATATTGTGACAGCTCTTACTTCAGCAGTGAAGAATCAGATTAAAATTATCTGCAAAGTCTACGAAGAACGCTGATTTCTGTGGGGTTTTTCCTATGCATTTTCATGAATGCACAGACTTCTAAGATAATATATGTATATATGTAGTAAAGCACTGTGGTGCTCTGATTCAACCCCGGAAAGAATTTTATTTCATTTATTATGGTAAGACTAAGCATTTCCGTGATGATACAAGACACTAAGAAATGAATTCAGTTACACTGTTACATTGTACATATGGTCTTTTCCTATTAAAAATGTATTGCCTCTTGATACTTACCTTAATGTAACCATTTAACCTAATCATTATCTCATTGTTCCATATTTTATAAGCTTGTAAACTTCAGCTATTTAATGGAATAAAATGTCATTGTGTACAAACTTATTCGATCAAAAATTTTGAGTAATAAAAATTATCCTTTCTGTAATATATTATTTTGAAAACATGGCTTGTATTTATTAGGACACTTGGCGACCAACAGAAATGTATGTGAAGCTGGCCCAAAGGGCATTCACTGGACATTACTCTACTAGCGTAAAGAACTAGAGGAGCCGGTGGAGCTCTAAGGCCACAGGGATGGAGCCAGCTCCTCAAGTATTTTATTCCTGGAACACTTTGAGGATCCTCTGTGTCTCATCTCTTCTCTGTGGGTGCTGGCTTTATTGTTCTCTGATGTAGACTCACTCCTCCTCCCACAGGTTGCGTCTCAATCCTAGCATCTCTCTACTCCCAGAAGGGCAAAGTCACTCTCCCCAGAGTAACTGTATCCAAAGTCACCAATGGCTGTGGTCTGGGAGGTACAGTCTCCCCCAGTGCACAGCAGGTTTGAAGTAGGGGTGAGAGTTCCCTCAAGTGAAGAATGTTCTTTCCAGAAGAAAAGGGAGGTAAACAGACTAAACAATGACCCAGGTCATTGCTAGTAACTATTAGACTAAGCGTTTAGACCAGACATGAGTTTTAGTCCTCTTTTTCTAGCTTGCTCTGGATATTGGCAACATTTCATTAAATTTTGCTATGAGGGGTGTACAAAATATTATCAAAGAAATCTAAAAAGTCCAACTTTGACCTAGGGTAGCAAGTTCTTGTTGGAACTGAACTATTCTTTAGTCTCAATTACACTTTTTTTCTTATAAAGGTCATATTGCTTTTGCCTACATGGCATGTGTGTGTGCACACATGTACATAGTACCTGGTGGTAGTTAAGCTGGAAAAATATAGAGATGAGTAACATGCTGGCTAAATCAGCAAATTCTGGCTCTGCCATTTATTAACCAATTACTTTGCTTCAAACACTAGGTTAAGCCCCAGTTTCCTATCTATTTATAATGGAGATAAAATTCTCATAATCTTTGCTTTTTTCATAAAGTAATGAATATATTAATATTCATTAATATATTAATAGGTGTTCTGTCACCATCACCAAGATACCTTGGAATCTTGGAATCAATGCTATTTTGTCAAGGTTTATTCCTTTAACAGGCTAAATACTTCAATATAACTATTTTCATCTATATTTCTTGGTGTTACAAAGCTAAATAGTTAAAAGGGTTTTTTCAAAGGATATAACAGTACTTCTAAATGTACATGTCAACACAATTTGAAATGCCAGTTTCTACCCTTGTCTCCATTCAAACTTGCTTCTAGTGCTGACAATCCATGTTAAATAATAACTCTTAAATGGTCACAAAGCAATTGTAAGGTTGTCTAATTTAGTATTCACGTTCAGGTCTTTGTGAAATCATATCCAGGAACATCTTGGTCATTTTCATTATGAAGCCTAATTATTATGTGAAGATTTCGTTGCTTTTGTCTTAGCCTCATTGGGTGAACTCCAAGCAGTCTGTGATGGCTGGAGCACAGCTGCTATCTATGGAGAAGAGCAGAAACCGAGCTGAGAAGGTAGAGAGGGACTTCTCCATGAGAGCTCATTTAAGACTTAGCATGTTATCTTTGAGGCAACAGGGGAGTGACATGATAACATTCTCTTTAAGAAATGTAAATCCTGGGGACACACAGTAGGTGGATTATAAGGACATCCATCAGAATCACCTGGAGGGCTGATTAAAACAAAGTGTTTCCCAAAGCCTCCGGTGTCTTCTGGTCTGGAGACTATACTTTGAGAACCACTAGTTTCAGGAACATGGGTTTATTGGGTTGACTGCAAAACAGTGGAGATAAGATACTAAAGAACATGAATCTGGAAAGGAACAGTAGAAATGGAGAGGAGGCAGGTGACTAGGTGATCAGCTACTAAGGTATAACTGACTGATTAAATATCTAAGATGTCCCTCAATTTTACTGATTTGGTGATTACATAACGTTGATGCTATTAACCGAAATAGAGACTCTAGGAGGTGTGGGAGGTTTTTGGTTGGTTTGTTCGTTGTTGTTTATTGGAGACACTGAGGTTAAGGTGTCTATGGAGAAAACCAAAAAAGTAAGTTGGTAGATTTGGAACTCAACAAACTTGTGTGAGTGTAGAGCACATTAACATTGTGTTCACAAAATATAAGCCATGCACTTCTGAACACAGTCTTCTTAACCCAAAGTCAAATATAGGTTATTTTATTATAAATGTCATCAAAATTCAGAGCAGCTGAGAAGTATTACTCACTTTGTAATAAAAAAATGTTTAGTATTTGAAAAAGAGTACCAGAAAAGCATTTCACTTAGAAATCAGTAAATGAACACAAACACAATTCCATTTTGGCAAACTTAGACAATAAGAATATTAATCAATTAAACTATCAATATTTGTCTTCCTGGAGCATTTCTAAACCTGAGTCAATACATAATTTTTTGATATTGGTTCTGGTTGGTGTAAGAAAAAGAAATACAGTTTTTTGTTTTTTATTTTATTTTTCAAATAATATGAATGGATAACTACTAAAAGTAAAAAGGGAAAAAAGGAAAAGTAGGATGTTCTCAATTATTTCAGTGGTTGCTGCTACATTTAAAACTTTGTGTGTTTTTTTGTTTATATATTTTACATTAGGAAGTGACCATGAATTTTAGAGAAGAAATACTTACATATGTAGTATTTAATTAGATTTTCTTATATTCTCATATAACTCATTTAATATAGTTATAAAATCAAAAGATCAGCTCTTATGCTCTGAGGTTCTTGCACAGGCACACATAATTACTTAACAAGAGAGAGAACATGGGCATGAAGAACCAGGAACCAGGTCAAAGCCAAATGCATGCACATAAAAAAGTAGAATGGGATTCCCAGAAACATAAGCAGAAAACTGAAGAAAAAACAACACACCACACACAAAAAAACACACACAAAAAACAGAGAGCCTGAGAAACTCACATTCTGGCTAATACCCCAGATTAATGGCATTAGACTTTGAAAGGGGTGTTGCCTACAAATGATGGGAGGAAGAGAAAGGTGAGCTCCTGATGTTGGTGGCTTAGATAGATCAAAAGAAATAGCTGTAGAATGGAAATGAAAAATAAACAATGAGACTTCTTAGCCAGGGAAGTCAACCACCAGGAGAATTTAGGAGTGTCCCAGTAAAGAGTAAGAGAAAGAGAGTGGGAAAATGTGGAAGAAAACATTGTCCTTCAATATAAAGATATCAAAGTAAGGAAATGAAGTCTATTGGCATCCTATTGACAATGAAAATTTCAAAATAATAATCTTTTCTTAGGCATTGCTAGTTGAGGTCTTCTTATCACATAATTGCCATATAATTTATTGTCATTTAATTTCCATCTCTTAAAAAGTGGTCTTGTCCTTTTGTTTTTTGCTTCCTGATCTTTCTACAATTCAAGGAGTAAGTACTACTTGTTGAGGTAAAGCTATTGGTATTTCAAAATCCTTATGGCATTTCAACTCAAAGGGCCAAGAGTATAATTGTGAGAGGCACACATAACTTTAGGTTGGCTATTCTTGTATGTAGGGGTAAGTTAAGGCAGTAATTATATCCCACAAGGAAAATAAATTCTTATCAGCTCTTTAATGACATTGAAAATAAATAAAAAACAAACAAAAACAGCAATTAAACAAAACCAGATAATAGCCTCTTCAAAGCAAAGAGACCTAAAATATCTTAATCCAACAGTCACTCCAGAGTAGAAAACTGTTTCCCAAGCCATGGTGCTGGTGTTCTTCGTACTGACTATAGTTGCCCATCTCTTTATAAGAAGGGGACATGCCATAACTTTGCTGAAGCACTACTAGGCCCTAGAACCTTTTGTGGGTAGTTGCTAAAACCAAAAGGTGAATAATGCTGAGGATGAAATACAATGCTACATTTCATTAGGAACCTTCATTTTTGTAGTTGTCTCTTGATTCGATCAATTAATCATACAAATACGGCAGAAACAAAATCTGCAATACCTACGAAAAAAAGAAAGTATTAATAGGAGTCTATTTCTTCTTCATATGCCTTGTAAATAGCAAATTAAAACAATGTTCATTTAGGTTCAGAAAAAGTTAGCAACTAAGAAAATAATTTAACAGTTATAGCTGTCAGTATAAACATGACAATTTAAAAAGCAGGTATTAGAAGATATGACTAATATTTTTGTTTCAAGAAACTACAAAAACACATATACAAAAACACACAAAATGACTTGCTAACTGAATAGGTGAAGGTATGTGAAATCTCTATGGTATATATATAGTTTAGAGGTGATAAAATGATTTACAGAAATATTTTAAATAAAATTTGAAAATTCAAACTTTAAGATTTGAACTTTAATTAGCAAAAATTCAATAAATCACGTGTACTATGCTTTCTTTTTTTTAAAAAAAAATATTTTTATTGATTTCAGAGAGGAAAGGGGAGGGTTAGAGAGATAGAAACATCAATGATGAGAGAGAATCATTGATCGGCTGCCTCCTGCACGCCTCTTACTGGGGATCAAGCCCACAACATAAGCATGTGCCCTTAGTAGGAATTGAACCTGGGGCCCTTCAGTCTACAGGCCGACGCTCTATCCACTGAGCCAAACTGGTGAGGGCTGTACTATGCTTTCTTAGCACACAAGAACATAAATCTCAATATCATGGTGAAAGCAATAAATAGCTAATTGAAGACTGGATTTCATTGTAAATAGCTATATTTGTGAAATCTCTTGGGGCTATGAAATGCTATCTATCTTAAACCATTGTTCTTAAGAGTAAGGTGATCACCAAATACTTTCAGGAAGAATTTGGACCCTTGTGTAAGTACTAACTAGTCATGCCCTTGGAGAATCAAATTGGGAAACAGAGAGAAGAAATTATTCCAACTCATCCTCAGTAGAGCTGGAGTCCAGGGAAAAGGTGGTAGTGGGGAATGCAGAGTCATAATCGAGGCAACTATGAACCAATGTCTGAATTATGTTCTTGTAACTTTTCTGCCAGAGATTATTTTCAATGTATATTTTTATTGATTTCAGAGAGGAAGAGAGAGGGAGAGAGAGATAGAAACATCAATGAGAGAGAATCATTGACTGGCCGCTTCCTGCACACCCCACGCTGGGGATGGAGCCTGCCCCTCAGGCATGTGCCCTAACCAGGAATTGAACCGTACCTCCTGGTTCTTAGGTCAACACTCAACCACTGAGCCAGGCTTTGAAAACTGCCACCAGTTAGCCCAGACCCAAGCATCACAGTTAGAAATAATTTATGTTTAGTAGCAAAGGTTCAATGAATTGCAGAAGTCATTTATTTGGATGTTCTAGCAATGTAAAAGCCCCAGATGATGTTATAAGGTGGGGGCCTGATTGGGTTGCTAGTACTCTGGCTTAAAGATTTCTATGATGTTTGTTCTCTTTAATAAGTAATTGATGTAAATATTTTACTGGGGTGATAAAACAGGCCATTTATGAATTCTCATGAATTCTACTTTATGGAACCATTAGATAGTACTCACTAATTGAATCAAAACACAAACTCTCAAACCTTCTATAACTCTCCTTTATCAGTCTCACAATTTATAGTGTTCTACAATGTTTTAAAAAGTTATATGTATGCTAGAAATAATTATAGTGAGAAATTAAATGATTGCTCTCATATGCAATATAGTTTCATTCTAACTTGATTCAGAAAATATGTTGATTTTCCAGATCAAAAATTGTAGAATACAGGTTTATATATAAGTTTTAGAATACAGTTTAAAGTATTTACCTAGCTATTTTAATTTGGTTTATGGTTAACACACAAAAAACTGTTATTCTATAAAAGAGCACATTTGGTATTTGCTTAAGCTTCTCCATTCATGGGTGCTATATTAGAATTTTGAGGTGAAGAGGAGTATATTAAATCAGAAGCAATCCTAATACTTTTTTCATACATTTTCATAAATTTTGATCCAAAGAAAAAGTGATTCTTGATAATCTTTGCACAAGTATTATTAATACACAAATTAAGAAAAACTCATACAGTTATAAAAAGTAAAATTGGAACTAGGGTACTTTTTGGAGAACTTCAGCCTCCTAAGTTGAGTATTTTTAAATCCAAAAGCCTCTGGATTTTGAAGTAGTTAACTTTGTTAAGTTATTAGTTTATCTCATTATGTTTTGCTTATTATTTTTGTTTTTACTACAGTCTTTCTTCCTTTTTAAAACATGAATATGTGCAATAGTGTCTCTTCTTTAAAACACTATTTTATTTTTATCAATTATAAAGTGATTTGAGTATGTTGGAAACATACTATGGATTGGACAAGTTTGTGATTTTCATATATTCAGAATATCCTCCTTGACACTTAGCCTGGAGTTTTAAACACAAATTCATGACTCACCGCAAATATTACTTCCCATTTTGACATGGGCATAGCCATCCACTCCCCATGAACTTCCCCATGAGTTCCGTACAATCCAATATGGAGTAGTTCCTACAAAACAAAAATTGGCCACAAACCCCGAAAAACTCATTTTTGTGTGAATGCATGTTTACTTTTAGTTTATTTCTTGATCAGTGTAGTAGCTTTGACAAAATGATTAAAACTGTAACAGAATGCTAACTTAAGCTAGCTAAGTAAATCAGAGCTGTACTTAGTGTCACATTCCAATTATTGGAAAAATATGTTTGAATTCATTTCACTTAATATAGAACTTGCATAGAATGAAAACACATACACATTTCCAGGGCATTAGAGACAGGAAAAAATAATTGTTAGAAAAAATAATAGGCACTTCTATTTTCCCAACAATTATCCTAAATACTTCAGATGGAAAATGCATTTAAATCAGTAATTATCATCATTCTAACAAGTTATCCACCAAAATTGATAAGGAGGAACACAATGGGGTTATTTATACCCAAAAGTCTGCTGAAAAGTAGTAAAGGTCTTAGGAAGACTTAGATATACGACCACATTTTAACTTTTTATATGGTTAACGTGATTTGTCAATCACCTTAAGCTGAAAAGCAATCAATCTAGTCTTATCACCACTTACCTGTTTTATCAAACCCAGTTATGATAATAGCATGATTTGCTTCTCCACTAGAGCAATGATGCTGTATTATCCCTCCCAGATAATCTTGCCAGCTCACTGCATCTACTATCCCCACCAAAGGACCAAAGGTAAGAAGTGCTTTTGCCATTTCGTCTTCTTGGTCACTACCAAAAGAGAAAATATTTGGTTAAGGAGTTTAGATTTTAAGGTACGAATAATTTATTAAAATGATCACTTTAATCTTTGTATGGATACACAACACATAGGTTTGGTTGCAATTACAGAAGACTTAAATAATGGAGGCAACAAGAAGTCTGGGAAATTGGCAGTCCAGGACTGCAATAGATATCAAGAACCCAGGCTCCTCTTATGCTATTACTAGAGGCCCAGTGCATGAAAATTAATGCACTCGGGGGGCGGGGGAGGGGGTTTCCCTCAGCCCGGCCTGCACCCTCTCACAATCTGGGACCCCTCGGGTAGGGTCACTAGGCCTGGCCTGAGATCAGGGCCTATTGGGGCTTTCCTTCCCCGGGCTGCAGGCAGCTGGCCCCACCCCGCTGCTGCCACTGCTTGCCATCTGTGCAGCGCTGCCCCCCCTCCCCAGCCACCAGTGGCCTCCCTCTGCAGATGACAGGCTGGGGTGCAATGGCCTGGCTGGCCTGGGCCTCCCTCTTTCTTTGCAATTTATAGACTCACAATTTATAGTGTTCTACTATTGGGACACGTAGAAAGTGACCCTGCGAAGGGGCGTCTGCCTACCTGATCGCCCCTAACCGCTCGCCTACCTACCTGTTTACCCCTAACCGCTGGTCTGCCTACCTGATCACCCTGAACCACTCTGCCTGCTTGCCTGATTACCCCTAACTGCTTGCTTGGGGGCGGGGCCCGCACTGCAAGGGGCCGTCTGCCTACCTGATCTCCCCTAACTGCTGGTCTGCCTACCTGATCACCCCTAACCCCTCTGCCTGCCTGCCTGATTGCCCCTTACTGCTTGCTTGGGGGCGGGGCCAGCACTAACTTCCGGTTGGTCAGCCTCCAGTGGTTACTGGTCATTACGACCCAGGGTTTTTATATATTAGGATTCTGCCATGTGAGGTGTCCATTCCCAAGTTTAATTAATGGTCCAAGATGGCTTCAGGAGCTCCAGCCATTTAACATATATTCCAGACAGCAGGAAGTAGAAAGGAGAGGAGCTGCATTCCTGTTGAGAAGATTTCCCAGAAGTCACACACACATTCTGCATATACCTGAATGGGTCTCATCGGCTAGAATTTAGTCAGATGGCTAAGTCTAGCTTCAAGGAAGATGGTGGAGTTTTGCAATTGGCTAGCATAGCGTCCAGTTATCATACAGGCAATTTTTCAATAAGGAAGTTGGGAAAACTATATGCCTCATCGTGGCAGATGCTGGGGAAGAACTTCCCACATCTTCTGGTCCTTACACTGGGCTTCCAACAAGGAAACCCTGCAACTCTTTATCTGAGGCCCTTCTCTCTTAAAAAGCCCACTGCCACTTATACCCCAGACGTACCCTCAACTAATAAATCTTAGGAGGTGATGAAAATCAACTTGCATTGGCTAACTCTGAGATTCGTTTTACCTTGGCCCCAAGAGTTCCTCAGTAGGATTAAGTTCCAGCATATCCTCAGTACTAATTTGCTTAATAAGGAAATCCCATTTCCCCCTGTTCTCTCTCATTTCCCTATACCTCTACCAATGGTTCCCAGGGTCACTTTCTACATGTCCCAATTGAACTCTCCATATTCCATCTTAAATCTGTTCTTTAGACTTTCATGCCTCAATTCCATTCTTTCAGTTGTTCAGGCAAAAAAGTTGGTAGTCATCCTTGACTCTCGTACTTACCTCCCATATAAAATTCCTCAATATATCCTGTGGGCTTTATTTTCTGTGAGTGGTATTACCCTATCATCTCTCATGTCCAAGGCTGTTTTTCTAACACTTTGCTGTAAGTTTATTACCGAATAACTTTTCTTACCTCATCTCCCACTAGTCTACTCCATTCTCTCTTCACTACAGTCACATTAGCTTCCTCACTGTTCTTTAAAAATGCCAGACATATTCTGTCTCAGGGCCTTTGCACTTACAGTTCCTTCTGCTTGGAATAGTATTTCCTCGGATATCTACCTGGTTAAGTTCCCACACTTCTTCAGGTCTTGACTCAAATGGCATATCCTCCCTAGTCACTCTTTATACAACTGTTTACTCCTCTCCCCTCACCCTGATGTTTCCTCTTCCTCCCAACTGTTCTATTTTGTCCTCTTTAGAAATAATTACATCTAACATACCATACATATTTTCATTTGTTTTGTTTGTTGCCTGTCTCTATCACTAAAATATAGTCCTGAGGAAGGGTTTCTGTCTGTTTGGTTCACTGCCGGACCCCACAACCTAAAAACAGTGTTCAGTAGCAATTTGAATGAGTGAATGAATAAATCAATGAAAGGTCTTGCACAGTCTATCACAGTTAGCTTAGCATTGTGTTATTAGAGAGTTTAATGTTCAGTATAAACACAGAGATTCTTTGGGGGAATCTCTTCCTTTTTAATAAAAAGGGTGGATAAATCCTGTTTCAGGCCCAATTCCAGTGACCTTTGCATTGTCTTTCTCTCACTGTCCAACTCAGACTATTGCCTCTTATTCTTTTGTTTCTTCCTAACTTCCTCCATTAGCAACCCATGACAAGGAATTCCCTGAATCTTTTCCTAGTGACATTTTAAACATCTGATTCCTTCTTGCACACACACTTCACTTATACTCTCAGGAAATGAGAGCTCACAGAGGCACACTTTCTCATTTCAGAAACTGCGTTACCTTTGCCCACAAAGGAGATGCTGACCACTGTAGTCAGTGACCCTGCACCTTTTATTAGAGATCCGGCACAGCCTGCCATCTGTGGAATTGGAACTTTCTGGTATATGGTTCCTAGAGTCCCCTGAGAGTCCGCTGTTGTGGACAAGAGCTCTGTTGACAACCTGCCAAGCCTCTGACACACTTATGTTATTTAGAGGGGCTCCATCTGGTTCAAGGGTCCAATTTCACCCTTGATTCCCTTCATATCCCATGGGCAGACTCTATCTGGATGGAGAGATTCTTTTATATTCAGTACCAGTAACTTAGAGGTCAGTCTATCATCTCATCTGAATTTAATTTCTCTGTGTTCTGTTTCAAAAGACTGTGCAAAGCCCAGCCGGTTTGGCTTAGTGGTTGAGTGTCAACCTATGAACCAGGAGGTCAGGGTTTATTTCCGGTCAGGGCATGTGCCCAACTGTGGGTTCGATTCCCAGTGTGGGGCATGAAGGATGCACTGATTAATTATTCTCTCGCATCATTGATGTTTCTTTCTCTTTCTCCCTCTCCCTTCCTCTCTGAAATCAATAAAAATATATTTTTACAAAAGAAAGACTGTGCAAAGCTTCCTTAAACAATAAATAAATAAAGCTGGGATAGTATTTATTTTTGGTTGAGTCTTTGTCCTTATCATCTCTGATCACCTATCTTGCATTGTATTAAATGGCCACAATGGTTCTCTTGCTGGCTTTGAGAGCATTTTTTAATGATTGTTTCCCTTGAACCTGTCCAAAGTCAATGTGCCCTTTAAGTTTTGACACAAATCCTCTTCCTCAGCCTATCCTTATCTACCCCCCAACCCCCCTGTGTTTATATAGGGCATGCTACCCAATCGACCTCCAGTCATACAGTCCTAGTTGCTTTTAATGCAAAGTTTCAGTTTATGCTTTTAGTTCATGCCTTGAAAATGCAAGGAACATAGAGGGTGTACCAAAATGCTTCTTGGTAAGCAGACTGCTTGATATTAGCTGGAGCATCTACACAAGGCAATTTCCCATTGATTCAACAGGAAGATTGAAATATACTAATGGTAATTATGACACCTAAATTTGGTAAGAAGAAGGTGGTAAATATAAATTATACCTATCACTGGATTTAAATGTGTTAAATTTAAGCTTATTTCTATTGTAATGACACCTTGAAACATAAGTAGATCATATTTAAGGAACAATATCCATAGCACTCCATGGTGATCGATAGTCTCTCTAGTAAAAAGTAGGTATGAAAACAATTATGAATATGCAGTGAAGCCTTCAATCAGGTTATCAACTCCAAATAGTCAATATATCATAAATTAGGACATAGGAAGGAAAACACAGTAGAATAAGACTTTTACCTGAAGTCATGTGCAGAATAACCTTTGATTGAAAATCCAGCATGTGAATCAGAAAAGTAATGGCACAGGCCATTCTGTTCTTTAAATGGGTATTCTGAATCTCTCACCAGTTTTACTTGCGTCTAAAAGAAAACAATCACCCAAAGTGTTCTCTGTCAAGCAGTTGTTTTAAATAGAACTTGGTGCAATGTGTCATAACAAGATTCAACTTGGCCCATACCTTCATCATGTGGGTATTCTTTAGTTAATAATAAGCTCTTAAATTCAATCTTTAGGTGTTTGTTATGGCTAGCCTAGGAAACTAGAGTCATTAGCTTTTGTTCTCTTTACTCTTATTATTCCCAGATCTTCCTTCCCTGGACCTCTATCAATCCAATAATATAAAGCTGTGTCATTTTTCTCATGAGGTTATAATAGGTCAACTGGTTCTATGTTAGTAAGTCTTGAGACTCACTCAGCACAATGGTTTATGCACAGGCAATGGTTAGATCAAGCATTTTTCCTATCTACTTCTCTCTGCCTTTCATCTGGCATATGTCACTTAGTTTATAGTTTATACATAGTCCTCCTTTTCTAAATGTTGGGCTTTTGTTTTTTCTAAATGAAAGGGAGAAGACAGGCAATTCATTGTCGCCCATAACATAGAGAAGCTTTTGGCATTCAGTGACTCAAATCTAGCAAATGAATAAGGGAAGGATGTTTGAGTTTGGGAAACTCTAGCTTGACAGCCTTTTAGAAAGTATAAGAGCACCTTCACTGGCTGGTTTCACACAATTGATGATGGATCTAGGACAAGGTCAGAGAGTATCCTAAGAATATTGAGGGATACTGACATTGAGGTATAGTGGGTAAGGATGCCCAATGGGAAGCAGAGGACTACAGGTGCAATTCTGGCTCAGCTACTGATTTGGCAATATAATCTTACATCTTCATCTATATAAAGAGTTACTAAATTAGCTGTTCCTTTGTCCCTTTTAACCTTAATATTCAGAAATCCTATGGAAATGGGTAATCATTTGCTCATATGCTCTCCTTTCTGGGTCACTATGTGACATGTATCTGCAAAAAAACAACAAAAAACAAACAAACAAAAAAAGCCCACAAAACCTCCCCCACACATTTACCTATTAAGAAATGTTCAGAAAGAAACATAAATAATTTTTGGAAAACAGATCTCAGGTAAGATTTTCTAACCTTTGATCTTGATGGTTGACTTGCCTAGAAGCGATTCATTTTTAAATCTGATTAATTCAAGCTTTGGTCATCTAAATTTCTAAAAACATTATTTAGTAAACGAGAATAAATTGTCTGAACTTGGAACACACATTAACTAAGCAAAAGAGAAAACAAAGCATTGAAAAGGCTGAGAAACTAGTTACCTTATTTAGCCAGTTCAAAGCATTAAAAGTAGACCCTCCATTGCAGCCGTAGTTATTATATGAGCAATCGATGACCTGCTGCACACTTAGGTCTTCCAAAGGCTTCCCTTTTATTGCATATGCTGATTCCACTGCACCTACCACACTGAAAGCCCAGCATCCTCCACACTGTTTAAAAATAGAAACAAAATACTATTTATTATCAATGTTCAAACCAAGAGTGCCAACATTTTTCAATATCACAAGTTATCAAACCAAGTGGGCAGAATCTAGAGGCCTACAAAAATATAAATGCTCATCCCCTTAATTTCCAAATTGAAAAAAAAAGAAAAGAAAACCAAAAAATTCTCTTTTAAGCATCAAAATCCAATGGTTAGTTACAAGTACATTGGTAGTATCATTCTTATAAATTAGACAATGCAAGATGAAACCACGTTTTAGAGAATGAGAAAACAAACGGATATTTTAAAGATAAGTCAGTTCATTAAATAGGTGATGTCTGTTTCTAAGAAGTATACCAATTCCTATCCCATTCTCCAATCCCTTTTGTGTCTCCCCAGAGAGTATGCTTCTGTGTCGTCCACCATCTCCGCCCCAAGGGAGGTGATAAGTTGAGGTGGGGTGAAGATGTATGTCTTATCTGTTATACTCATTATTTGATGGACACAGGAGCTGAATGAGTTACATTTCAGGCTATCAAGATGCCAGCATGTGTCAATTATAAATGCACATGAAATGTTCTAATGATAGAAACCCATGTTAGCCATTCCTCATTCAAATGTCGGCTGGCAATCTTTCCGATTCTGGATCCATTTACTTGCTTTTATTGGACAAACTAGAACAAAAGAATAAAAGGGTTGGTCCTGAAAGAAAGGAGGGAGAAAGAGCAAATGGTATCAAGGATCATACACAAGAAAGACAGGTCCATGAGAGCGAGGTTTGGAATTGGGTGGAAATATCCTAATCATAGGACCATGTGCTGTAGAGTTAGGCAAAGAAAGAACAACTAGCTGTCTTCATGGAGTGAAGTTTTGAGCAACGTCATGGCTTTAAGTGGCCATATTTATGTCCATATCTCTAGTGCTTATGGCATAGAAAATATTCACTGAGGACTAGACCTCAGAATCTTCATCCACTGAGAAACGTGCGGGTTGCTGACACCATACCTATAGCTAGCTTTAGTTAATCTACCTTTGGCTTCCCCTGCAGGGCAGTGCCTGCTCAAAGATATCTCTCTAGGATACTCTTTTAATTAAAGAATCCTAATGAAAAGTTCCCCTTTTATACAATGAAGACACTACTGGGAGGATTAGATGTCAGACTATTTTGCACTTGATTATGAATCCAGTAACAAAGCAAGTGATTTGTTGGTAAAATCTAATTGACAACAATAAATATAGAATCTGAGAAATAAAAAGGATCACCCTAAATCAGTGGTCGGCAAACTCATTAGTCAACAGAGCCAAATATCAACAGTACAACGATTGAAATTTCTTTTGAGAGCCAAATTTTTTAAACTTAAACTTCTTCTAACGCCACTTCTTCAAAATAGACTCATCCAGGCTGTGGTATTTTGTGGAAGAGCCACACTCAAGGGGTCAAAGAGCCGCATGTGGCTCACGAGCCGCGGTTTGCTGACCACGGCCCTAAATCAACCGTGTCAAACTCGTGGCCCATGGGCTGCATGTGGCCCACAACAAACATTTTTGCATCCCAGCCAATATAACAGTATGTAAGAAACGTTTTAATAAAAATTTCATAACTCAATTTTTACAATATCATGTTATACATAATCCTATCTAATAATAGAGTAACATGTAAATTACCATCACTCCGCTACGCCCATGATTGGGCGGTGGGAGGCTGGGGGGCGGGACTCGGGGTGGCCAATCCGGCCATTGAAAGGCACGGATCCGCTGCCACTGAGGGGGGCTACCCTGCTGTTGAGAGGCGCAGGGGGCGGGACTCCCGCCCCCTGCGCCTCTCAACGGCCAGGCCAGATCTGTGGCCGCTGAGGGGGCCTGCCGCGGACACCCAGCTGCGCCTCTCAACGGCAGGGTAGCCAGGTGTCTGCGGCAGCCCCCCTCAGCGGCCGTTGAGAGGCGCAGGAGGCCGGGAGTCCCACCCCCTGCGCCTCTCAACAGCAGGGTAGCCCCCCTCAGCAGCCGCGGACCATCAAAAGCGGGGGAGCTGGGTGCCTGTCTGCTCCGGCACCAGCGGACAGGCACCCAGCTCCACCGCGAAAAGCGAAAGCGTGTAGGGGACCCTACACGTGCATGATTCAATCATGCACTGGGCCTCTAGTTATTAATAACGAACTGCGACGTTCGTTCACTAATGACTGATTACTAGTGTTGCATTCATTTCCCTTACGCGCCTTACACACAGGCACACCATTTCTCTCCACTAATACTAGCAGCGAATATTTTAGCAGCTGATTGCCACATCATTAGTCTTGGACTGACTTGTTTGGTGTACACAACAGGAAATATTTCGCTTTCGGAGAACAAGAAAAATAAGTTTATTTGCATTACGCTTATTAATTAGTGCAGTTATTCAGTATCTGGTAAGTTAATGTTCAAGAAAAATATTAGCCCTAACCGGTTTGGCTCAGTGGCTAGAGCGTCGGCCTGCGGACTGCAGGGTCCCAGGTTCAATTCCAGTCAAGGGCATGTACCTTGGTTGCAGGCACATCCCCAGTAGGGGGTGTGCAGGAGGCAGCTGATCGATGTTTCTCTCTCATCGATGTTTCTAACTCTCTATTCCTTTTCCTTCCTCTCTGTAAAAAAATCAATAAAATATATTTAAAAAATATTTTTTTATTAAAATGTTCTATTATTTTATGCTAACAATTACTCATTTATTTCAGCCCTTTGTATTGAGCATGTCTCTATTGAAATAAACCTACGTTTCTATGAAAATTGAAGCTTTTGTGTGTTTTTTGCAGCTCACATAAACTTAAACCTTGTTTATTTGGCCGGTGTTAACCTTTGAATTTGACATGCTTGCCCTAAATAAATGGTGGAAACTGCTAGGTCCAGAATACTTGCCATACTGTCAGATGGGTACTAGATTTAGCGAGGTGATCGCTCCGTAAGTTATATAAATGTCTAATCACTATGTTGTACACCTGAAAGTCAACTGCAATTTGAAAAAATAACCAGCGGAGGTTGAATGACCTGTTGAGGTTTCCACTGCAGATAAACTGATACTATAGCCGTGTGGTTAGGTAACTGACTTTCCTGTCAGCTGACATTCCCTGTGCTGCAAATTTACTGTCTTCTATCTTTTTTTAAGTGTGTCACTTAGTGTGACACATTTTTTAATGCTGTACTCTAACCTAATTTCTCTCATAACACCTTTTGTTTTTACTGCAGGGGTTTGCACTGGTGGTGATTTTTAGGAATGTCGGTATATGTCACATTATAGCAAAATAGACGGCATTTCTAAGGGTCACAGATAGAAAGCGTATGATCCTTTAGGGGACAGGGTTTTCCACTGGAGCTCAAGGGATGAGGCCTGAGAACCTAAGAGACCAGGCCACACTGTTGGTTAGTGTACCTGGTATCACGCTACTTTTTCAGTGTCAATTCTCATTTAGTAGTCAAGTTTACCCTCTCCAGCCCTCCACCTGCTGTTCTACAGAAGGTTTGGTAACTGTGACACAGCTATGGGGAAGCACCCTGAGTCAGTGTGCTGGTGGCAATGGTCATTAGTGAGAGAACACACCAAGGAAGGCTTATCTCAGAAAAAATGTCGGGCTTTGACATCTGCCTCCCACGCCAACAGAGTATCATTTTACTGCCATTTTTTGAATGACTGGGGTGTGATTTTACCTAGAGGAATGATGGGTTCCATTGCAAGTCTAAGTGAACTTGACCTCAAAGGTGACTCCCCATGCTCAGATAATTAAAAAAAGAACAAAACCTTAGAACTTACCGCCTGCTGGTTTCTCACTTGTGTTACAACATGCTTATCTCTCCAGTCAAATCTTGATGGCAAAGACATGTTGGAGATGAGCATTGGCACTTCCGGGGAGTAGCGGGGAAATTTGGAAGTTTTGCTTCTTAAATAAATAGCTGAGTAGAAATATGAAATGAAAAGACAACAATATTAGATTATAGAAAGGGCCCCTTGGGGTTCTTTTTTGGAGGAACGTTTCAAAAGAAACAGTAGCTTTGTAGGAGAGCCTGCCATTTATGATTTTTCTATGTGCTTTTCCATAACATGAAACGCAGTCAACTGAAAGCTATAAAAGATAAGAATTCCTACAATAGGGCTGAAGCTGCCACAGAAAATTACTTGTTTGAAAGAACCAAGTCAATGATAAAACTGAGTGTAATTGGTATCATTTGTTTTATCATAACCCATGGAATCATGGGCGACTTGAATAGAAACAGCAATAAAAACCGCAGAAGGAATAAGGTGCTCATTGTCCCTTACAGCAACATGGAAGTGTCTATGTGTATAATATTTAGTTCTTAAGCAATAATTAGAAGAGTGACCGTGAATTTATTTTTCTGTCAGCACCTGGTCCATGCTTGATACCTAGTAAATATTTAATAAATTATCAACTATTACTCAATGTTCTAGATTCACAATTAAACAATTCCTCAAAAATTAAGGCAACTAGTTAAGATCAGGAAAGCAATCAACTAATGGCATCACTACACCATACCTTTAAACTCTTCAGGAAACAAATATGAAAACTGATTTATTCCATAGACGGCAGTGGAATTTTCACTAGGAAATAAAGAATTCAAGTATCGATGTCTATTAAGACTTTCCTAAAAGGAAAAAAAAAAAAAGTAATTTATATCACCTATGTTAACTTTCCAAAGCAATTTGTGTATAACTAACTTGGAGATATTCTTCAGGTGTAAAAGTTAAGCTCTGACTTACTTGTGGCAGATCACAATGAAAGGTTGTATAAGATAATGAGATCATATTAATAAATGCTTTGTGTTAGAACTGCTATCTGACTTCAGGGCCTTTTTGAGACTGGGAAAGATATATCTTATCCATTTGTAATTTGTTCCCAATAAGCACATGGAGAGCACTAAATAAGTGTTTGTTTAACATAGTGGAAACAAGAAAATAAATTGCAAATAAGCACTATGTACTAGTGGAAACAGTCACCAATAGTCACTCATGCAATGAAGCAATTATGCATTTGGAAAGTGTGTCTTCTTTATCTTTGTATTTCCGAGCACTAAGTAATGAAACATGAGAAAGGGAATGAGGAAATAACAAATAAACCCGATTCTATTTGAGCTTTATAGAATCCCTATCTCATTTAGGGCACAAAGCTTTGTGAGATGGAATCCTGGAAATGGTCCAGAAAGATAGTCTTAATTGCCTATCTGGAGGGAAAATATGACCATTATTTACATATTTCTCAGTTTTTGTGATAATCATGTCTTTTACATGAACATGCCTCAATTTCCTCATACTATCAATTGTGCAGCATAAATGAAATATTAAAGGGACCACCCATTTTGTACATTTCAAACTCTATTTCTTCTATATTTTTTATGCTCTTATCTTTTTATTGTGTGTCTATTTCTTAAACCCATAAGCAAAATGAGGACAAGACCTATCTGGCATTTATCACTGTGTTCCCCACATGCCTGACACACAATATATGCTTAATTAGTACCTGTTGCTGAATAAATATATAAATGACATTTCATGTACATTATGTCCTTAATAGCTTTAAGGTGTTTATTTTAAAGCAAATTATCTCTGGAAATAATCATAATCTTATTTCTTCCTTACTGAACATGCATGGAAGAATTGCCAGTCAATAATAATAAACAGTCATTGAGATTCAGGCATTTAAAAATAATCCTGATGAATCAGAGCTTTGAATATAATTTGGAGAGGAGAGGTATAAATACAAAGAACAGAACTGGAATGCAAAGCAATTAGAAATACATCAAGTAACCAATATAAGCCAGAGATGGCTACTGCTAAGTAGTTCAGAGGATTCATTTTTCTCTGCAAGTCTTGATTGGCCATCCTTGTGAGCTGAAGTAACCAGGAAAGGCATTGAGAACGTGGGACTTTAAGAATGCAGAGAGCATAAGGCAGCCAGGAGAATGGGCCTGGAAGACCTCCATCCACAGGGAGTTTAACTTCTGACGCTGAATTACCAGGAGACCCAGGAAAAACAAGGTTCCCACAGGCTGCACCTAGTCAATGACGGAGCAGTCAGACTGGCCTATTTGGGGAAACATGGCACTCCGCCGAAAGCTGGTTTTTGATTGATGAGTTCCTCACGACCTCTCCTACCCTAGACAGCAGTGTAGGGCACTTCCCAATCTTCCTCTCATCACAAAATGTGAGTTTATATTGAGCACCAACTCCTCATCCTATTAACAACCGGTTACGAAATCAGCATAGGAAAGGATCAATTAGCATATGTTTTTAACATAAGGCATGGAGGATGTAACAGTGATCAGCTGTAAATATCTCTAAATATTTAAATATATAAAATATTAAAATGAAGGACTTGAACCATAATTTCATTTATGAAAGAAAAGATGTAAAGGTGTTGCCACTGCTGAGATCAGCAGAACATGTTCCAACAGTAATGTCTTGCATCAGTAACAAGACATCCTAGGAGGGTGGTTCTGAAAGCTCAGTTCTTACGTGCTTTCAATGTAGTTCACCTGGGCTGCCAGATGAGCGGGAGGTTGGGGAGCCGGGTGAAAAAGGCAAAGGGATGAAGTACAAACTTGCAGCTACAAAATAGTCTTGAGGATGTAAAGTACAGTAAAGTACAGTATATAGTCGATAATAGTCTAATAACAATATGGTGTCAGATGGGTGCAGGAATTATCGTGAGTTATATAAATGTCTAATCGCTATGCTGTAGACCTGAAACTAATATAATATTGAATTTCAACTGTAATGGAACATAAAACATTTAGATAAAAATAAAAAAGACATCAAGTTTTGCAGAATACATATTAGCATGTATTAGCAGTTTTGAAAGGTGCAAAAGTTTGAAAAACAAATGGGTCACATACTAGAATTCTGGGAACTGATAAATCAAAACAGCCTTTAAACAGACATGATGAAAAATAAATATCTTTACTTTTTTTTTTCCTTTGTTTTGACTGAATGTGTTTAATTGAATGAGTGACAATAAGACACACCAGGTCCCAGGGCCAAAGAACTTTTGACATCAATCAATATTTTGTCTTAAAACTCTCTAATCAACCTTATTTATATTTAGCTACCTGTCTGTTCCAGAGTTTTAATGCTGGGGTAAAACCTAAACCTATTGATGAAGCCTTTTCAAAGTAATCTGAAAAAGAAATAAGTGCTTTCCCTTTCTCTAAACCAGTCTCCACCAAGTCAGGTGAACTTTTAATAAGCGGGCGCACGAGTCTACGGAGCCCCCGTTCAGGAAAATCATACATGGGCAAGGTTCTCCCAGCTTGCCCAATGCAGGCACTTGAGACCATTCTGACCCCAGAAGGAGGTGACCAGCGCCCCCCTCCGGAAGAAGCATGGCAGGTCTCTAACGCCTCTGGTTCCTGTAACTGAAATGCGGCAGCTGGGGAGGCCATGAGAACCGCCGAGGGGTTCTGCTAAAAGGGGAGCTCCTAAGCAAGAATACTTCGGACCGATCCATTGATCCCTGGGGACGGGTCATAGAAATCCACAGCGGCAGAACTTCTTTGGAAAATCAAATCTTGGGGCTAGCAAAGGCATGGGAGAGGGCGAGAGCCAGGCACGCGGGGGACGCAGGGAGAAGTTGGGGGGGGGGGGTGTAACCCCAGCTCAGAAACTCCAGCAAGTCCCAGAACGGCAGGCCAGGGGATCCCCGGGAACCTCCGCGCTCGGAGGCCCCTGGGCCCCAGCCCAGACTCAGGACAGGAAAGGACGGGAAAGAAACAAACAAACAGGGGGGCGCGCTCGGTACCCGGAAGGCGGCTGCCTGTTGCTCGCTGCTCCGAGGTCCCGTCGGGGAGAAGGTGGCACCGGGACCGGCTCCGTGGCCTCTGCCGTGGCACCAGAACCCGCACCAGCAGAGCAGCCAGAGCGCCCGCGGCTCCATGCCCGAGCCCAGGCCCCAGGCGCCACCCGCCCCAAGGCTTTCCTTTCGCTTCCTCGGCTCCTCCCCTCCCCCCCGGGGTTTGGGGGGCGGGAGCAGCACGGCGGGGGGTGTGTTCCAGCTGACGGAAGACGCTCGCCGAGTTCCCACGCTCTGTACCTGCAAGTCCGCTTAGCTGCCAACTGTGGAGCTTCTCCCTGCTTTTGGGGGGGGAAGACGCTTAAGGCACTTGCCCACGTGCTTTCTGGCTTCATCTCCATCTGTCAGAAAAAAAGCCCGGGAGTCCTTCTTCATACAGGACATGGACATACAAACTGGGGTGACCTGCACGTCCAGAATTAAGTCCTGTACATGTCTTCCTTTTATCTCAAATGGAAAGGTTCAGGCAGTAGTTGACCTTAACTTGACCTTAATCCTGCTGTGTCTGCAATGGTCCCTCCTGCTCCTGCTGGGAAACTAACTCTGAAATGCTTTGCGAATTTGCACGGAGATATTCACTCAGCAGATGTTTGTGTACTGTATGTTGCAAAAATAAAAAATTTACGGTTGTGGAAATAGTGCCCAATTTCTTGATTTATTATATTACAGCCATTTTGAAACTTTCAAAGTCTGTTTCTCCAGATGCACAGGAAGATCGAGTACCTCCTTCTTAAATTTGTGGTGAAATTTAAATAAAGCAACCCACATAAAACACTCTGCATGGTGCCTGGCACATTTGAAGTGCTCAGGGTTAGCTATTTGTTTTATTTTTAAGGCATCCCACCCCCATTTTTATTGTTGTTACACTGCTTTCCACCTGCTCGGCTTGGTTCTGAATATCCCATTTTCATGCTTTCTTCTTGTTTTTATTTTATTTTTTAAAACATTTTCACTTCATATGAACCCAATCCTAGAGAATGGGCCACAGAAAGGACAAAAGCAATGTTCAAATCAGTTAACATCCAATCTGGCAGCAGCTCAGGTTGAGGATGCTCGGGTGGGAGGGGAGAAAACCCCTTTGGAAGACACTAGGTGACTTCAAATGCCCATTGTCACCGGCCCCGAATGGCTCTTGAAACAGTAGCTCTGTTTCTCAAATGTAAAGTGCACAGGGCACCTAAAGCAATCATACAATAATATTGAGTGTCAACTGCAATTGAAATACAACAATTTAAAAAAGAAATAATGTAAAAAATAGAGTGCACAGGAAATGCAAATTCTGCACAGGAAATGGTTGTGGAGCGAATCCTGCTTCTGCTTTTCTAATAAGCTCCCAGGGGCTGTGGCTGCTGCTGGATGCACAGGCCACACTGAGTAACAAGAAGTGCACCACTCACTGCTCCTGTTTCTCCAGTTTTCCTCCTACAAGGGAAACTGGGAAGGGGGCTGGGGTATCCACCTCAAAGGAATTCTATATTCCTTTCTGGTCATTGCATCTCTGTTTATTTCCTTGAAAAGTAGGGGGTCAGTTTAATAGTATTGGACCTCAGGACCAGCTGCATAATTAGCATACTCAGTAAAATGAAAATGGAGGCCCCTTCTTTCTATATTATTAAGAATTCCAAGACAGGAGCAGTAGAACGTTAAACCAAGCGCTGGGTCTTTCTAAGCACAGGGTTCTGTGTGACTGCTCAGGCCACAGATCCGTGAAGGCGGCTCTACTGGGCCTTTCTGTAATAACCCTTTCTATACAAGCCTCCCGGAAGTCTTCAAAATTGATGTCATGACCCTCTTAAACCTTTTAGAACCATCATCTGATTTATGTCTTTAGTGTTTACCTAGGTACCGTGAGTCGAGCTATTATCTCATGCAAAATTGGTAATAAAAATAAAGTACATTTGTTCTGGGCATTAAAAGTAAAGACTTGGAAGCTTTTGTACAGGCATGTTCGAGGAGATATATTGTTCTTGGAATATATGGTGATAAAGATTTCTTTAGACAGCAAGTTCACAGATCTGTTCATGTCAACTCGGTAGTCTTCTGCACCTAGCTATTACTTGTAAATCACTGAAGCTAATACCTTTAAAAACACACACACAAAAAAAATAACCAAAGGTTTGCATTCAGATCATAGCTACTGTTTATTGACAACCTACTGAGTCAGAAAATTTAGTATCAGGCAGTCATCCTTACCCAAGCATAAGTGGAACTGTAAAAAAGCCATGGAACTAAATTTACTTCCTAAGCTCACATCAACAAATACTTATTGACCACCTATTAAGTTCAGGTATTGTTCTATGTAATGAACATTAGTGTGTGAATGATTAAAGAGACAAAATTTCCACCCTCATGGAACTGGCATCCAGTGAAAAGGATGCACAGAAAAATTAGTAGAAATGTTATGAGGCAATACAATTGCATAAGAAGAATCAGGAGTGTGAAGGGCTGGGGTTGAATTTTAAATCAGGTGTTACGGATAGACCTCATTGAGAAGGAGATATTTGAACAAAGACTTGAAGGAGGTGAGAGTGAAATATTCAGATATTTGGGGAAGAGAAACTAAGATAGAAGGAATAATCAGTGCAAAGGCCTTGAGGTGAAAGCATGCCTGACATATTCCAGAAATGTAAAAAAGAAGTCAGTGTGAATGAAGGGGAGAGAAAGAGGGAGAGAGTAGAAGATGGGATAAGTAAGAAGCACACAGATTATGTAAGTCTTTGTAGGTTAACAGGGAATCAAAATTATTTATGACATAGTTTTTTAAAGTTTGAAGAGTTTTCTTTTTATCTTGAAAAGTGAAAGTCGCAAGTATCTGCTAATTTTCAGAACAAACACTGTGAATTATATATATATGGGAGGTGTAATTTTTTTCTTTAAGTTTGCAAAATATCACACTCCTGTATTAATCCTGTATTAATAATGTATCGCTGCATCACAAATAACCCCAAACTCAGTAGCTACAAAATACTAACATTCAGTATCTCACACAGTTTTGGTGGGGCAGGTTAGAGCAACCCAGCCAGACGGTTCCAGCCCAGCCTCTGTCACGCGGTTGCAGACACGTTGTCAAAGTGGCCGCAGTCATTGGTAGGTATCTCAGGGTTGGAGGGTTCGATTTCAAGCTCACATGGCTGTTAGCAGGAGTCCTTGGTTCTTCTCAGGCTTTTGGACAAAGGCCTCACTCAGATCCTTCCCACCTGGATTCCCCAGGGACCTGCTGTGGGATGACAACTGTCTTCCCCAGCGTGAGAGAGTGGAGAGACTGACCGAAAGGGAAGGGGATGAACAAGAAGGAAGCAGGTGGTGTCTTCTACAACCTGGTCTTGAAAGTTTCATACCATCCCTTCCACTCTCGGTTGCACAGACCCACCCTGGTAAATATGGGAGGTGGGGATGACATGGGGTGTGAAGACTAGGAAGTGGGGCTTCTTGGGTGCCATCTGAGAAGCCAGCCACCACACACTCATCTTCGACTTGAGCCACCCAGTAACAAACATGGCCACTTTTTTTTTTTATAGGAAAATAATCCTGCACTTCATTTATTTTTGCAAATGCTTCTCAACTTCTGTGATCATCAAGTCATTATCTGCTTTTGTTTCTATCCTGTCATGAGCCTTCTGGGTTTTCTCCAGTTTTGAATCATTCTACTTCATTTTGAATGGCTTTGCTATGGAGTTATTTGGTTGTGTGTGTGTGTGTGTGTGTGTTTTAACATTGATTAGTTAGTAAATACACATGTATTTATTATGACTTACCAGGCATTATGCTAAGCACTTTACAAATATTTCCTTTATTCAAGTCTCATAACAAAAGCCTTGCAGTAAATAGTATTATCATTTTCATTGTATAGATGGGGAAACTAAGGCACAGAAAAGTTAATGTACTCGTTCAAGGTTATGCATTCAGTAACTTATGGATCTAGTATTTGAACAGGTAGAATCTGGCACTAATCTATGTCTCTCTCCAGTACTTCATCAGCATTTTTTGTGATTCATGAAATTCTGTACTTTAAGATGTGCATTATTAATGTACTATCAATGAGCACTCTAATTGCATAAGATACTGTAAACTTCAAATAATCAGCTGAAGATCATCAAACAATGTGAAACAAACCGAAAATGATGCTAGTGTTAAGGGAGGGAAAAATGCTTGAGTGGATATCAATGTTATGAGATCAGTTCTTTAGCGATTGTTTTCATGATCTGAGGAATTATTCATCCCTGCACCATCTCCTGACTGCAGGGTTGCAGGTAATAAATACACCGATAAGAAGGAACCTCATCAATTACCTCTAATCCTCACAGCAAACCTGCAAGGCAGGAATTATTATCCTCACTTTCCAAATGAGGAAACTGACTCATATAGCGATTAAGGAATGTAATGAAGATTCCAGGCAGTAAGTGGCCATGGAGAGATGTAAATTGAGCTGTCAGACTTCAGAGAGCATGCATGCTTTTTGAGCTATGCCAGGCTGCCCTCAGTTACTCCAAGACATGTGCTGTGGTTGTTTTTTATTATTACTTTTATTTCATGTTGGTCTTTCTTATTGATGTACCATTTGTACTCCACTAAGCACTTTCCTTGTTCTAATATAACTTACAGGAAAGCTTGACATTTGGTAATATCCTTGAGTCATTGTATTACCTCTGCATTGAAAAAGGTGGGGTTTTTTTCTTTCCTTTTTAATTTCTCTCCCTATGTTATGGGAAGAGATATTATACCTCCAGGCAATGAATTAGCTACTGCCTGGATTGAAAGATTTGATGATCTTTGGTCCTAGATTGTTCCCTGAACATTTTACTAATGCCCTCCCCTTTGGTTATTGTTGTGGATTGGGTTCACAGAGTCATTGCAATCGTCCTTAACCTCTTGCATTGGCAACATTTCATGGGGACTACAAAAATCCTGAATATAAAAATGTGTTGCATACATTTCTAGGTCTGAGGCTTTCAAATTTCCTTTCTGGCCAAAGAGAAGAAATGCTGTCTGAACAGCCACCACTAATGGGCAGGCTTTGTCAGGCTTTAAAAATAGCTCCTTCCAGTTTCTCAGCGGGAGGGGAAAGACTAACAGAGGCTGCCAAAAATGCAGAACAAAGGAGAAAGGGGTACTCCACTGGCCTGCTTCTCACCAGGAGGGAAAAGACCATTGCATTTGAAACCCACATAAGCTCATCAACAAATATCACCCTTACAAATTAAATAACATTAAAAAAAATAAAAACTTTTAGAAAAGCCATATTGTATGCCTTCTTACTCCAAATAGTTAATAGGACAAAATGCCATTGGAAACACCTAAAACCATGAGTGGTTTCCATGGAAACCTCAATCCATTTCTATTCTGCTGACATTTGAATAAATGTGAACAGAGGCACGCTTTAGCTCTGCTGCCTTAGGTGCACTGTGGACACAGAGCTAATGGGTTTATCTGACACAGAACCATTATTAACTACTCTTAGCGAAATAGTGTCGGTTGTCTCCCCATAGACACAGACTATTCCTTTGTCCTAAGTATTTCGGGAAAAAATCTGGGATTAGTAGGTAAAAACAACACAAGCTACATGACAATAATATTTCACAGGGGCTTAAAAGGCCCCTTCTCTCTCATGTAACAATTTTAAATAGCATACATTTGAATGATCTGAGAAAATAATCCTGGTCCCCTTTATTCTGGCTGCGTCATTAATCTGAATGTACATTCTGTTACTAATAGCTCTCCATTCCCCTTTAGTTAGATGGAGCCTGCAAGAATTATATACCTCTTGACTTTTATTGCCTGTGCAAAAATCACATTATCCCGAGATCATATGTAAGAAAAAAGGAAGTCTCACGGGGAGAGGACAAGCACAGAGTAAAAAACAATCTTTAGATGGAATTTGTATGAATGAAGATGACTATCTTGACTATAATCTTACATTTCACAATTCTAGAAAACTGTCACTCAGGCAGCATATGAAAACAGTAGCAGCTTGCCGCCAAACTAGAGAAGCAGCTACCTGCAGAATGATTTTGTTTCATTGCTTTGAATGATTACTTGATTTATATGATTTTTAATTCAGTGCCACTTAAAAAAATAACAAGTTTTCGTTTTTAGAGCAGTTTTAGGTTTAGAACAAAATTGAGCAAAAAGTACAGACACATGCACAGCCTCCCCCACTATCAACTCCCTCACCAGAGTGATGTAGTTGTTACTATTGATGAGTCACATTGACATATCATTACTTCCCAAAGTCCATGGTTTAGTTTAGCTTAGGGTTTATTGCTGAGAGTATTACAGATTTCCTGCATCTCCCCTTTTGCCCCCTTCCACCCATCTCCCACCCCACTCCAGGCCTTCACCTGTCTTTTGTCTGTGTCCATGGGCTATGCATGTATGCTTATAAATCCTTTGGTTAATATCTTCTAGCCCTTCTTCCACCTTCACTCTGAGATATGTAAGTCTGTTTCAGGCTTCAATGTCTGTGGTCCTATCTTGTTCGTCAATTTATTTTGTTTGTAAGATTCCATATATAAGTGAGATCATGTGATATTTGTCTTTCTCTGACTGGCTTATTTTGCTTAGCATAATATTCTCCAGGTCCATCCATGCTGTCACAAAGGGTAAGAAATTCTTTTTTTTACAGCTGCATAGTATTCCTTTGTGCAAATGTACCACAGATTTTGTTTTACTATTTAATTCTTTATTGTTTAGAGTATTACATATGTCTCCTTTCCCCCCCAGCACATGCCCTCATCTCCCAACTGTCTGTGTCCATGGGTTATGCTTATATGCATGCATACAAGTCCTGTAGTTGATCTCTTACCCCCCTCTTCCTCTGCCTTCTCTTAGGTTGGATGGTCTGTTCGATGCTTCTATGTCTTTGGATCCACTATGTTGTTCATTATATTCCACAAATGAGTGAGATCATGTGATATTTATCTTTCTCCGACTGGCTTATTTCACTTAGCATAATGTTCTCCAGGTCCATCCATGCTGTTGTAAATGGTAAGTGTCCCTTCTTTTTTACAGCAGTGTAGTATTCCATTTGTGTCTAGATGTACCACAATTTTTTAATTCACTCATCTGTTGATGGGCACATGAACACAGGGGTGCATATATCCTTTCTGATTGGTGTTTCTGGTTTCTTGGGATATATTCCTAGAAGTGTAATTTCTGGGTCAAATGGGAGTTCCATTTTTAATTTTTTGAGGAACCTCCATACTGGGTTCCACAGTGGCTACACCAGTCTGCATTACTACCAGCAGTGCACGAGGGTTCCTTTTTCTCTACATTCTAACACTTGTCATTTGTTGATGATAGCCATTCTGACAGGTGTGAGATGGTACCTCATTGTCATTTTGATTTGCATCTCTTGGATGATTAATGACTTTGAGCACCTTTTCATATGTATGTTGGCCATCTGTATGTCCTCTTTGGAGAAGTGTCTATTCAGGTCCTTTGACCATTTTTTAAAATTGGATTCTTTATTTTCCTCTTGTTATTTATATATTTTGGAAGTTAACCCCTTATCAGATGTAACATTGGCAAATATTCTTAATCTTTCCTCCTACCCGCTGACCCCCAGCAATCACCAATCATTTTAATGTCTCCATAGTTTTGTCTCTTCCAGAATGTCATATAATTGAAATCATACAGTATCTACTAGCCTTTTCACTTAGTACTATGCATTTAACTTTCCTCCATGTCTTTTCATGGTTTGATAGTTCATTTCTTTTTAGTGCTGGATAATAATCCCTTATCTGGATGTTCCACAGTTTATTTATCCATTCACTGAAGGACATCTTGACGGCTTCCAAATGATGGCAATTATGAATAAAGCTAGTATAAACATTCGTGTACAGGTTTTGTGTAAACGTAAGTTTTCAGTTCCATTTGAGTAAATACCAAGGAGTGCAGTTGCTGCATCATATGGTAAGAATATATTTAATTTTGTAAGAAATTGTCAGTCTTTCAAAGTAGCTGAACCATTTTGCATTCCTACCATTAATGAATGAGTGTTGCTGAGCCCCCACATCCTTGACAGAATTTGGTGATTAGTACTTCAGATTTCAGCCATTCTAATAAGTGTGTAATAGTATCTCATTTTAATTTGCAATTCATTTTTCATATGCTTAGTTGTTATCTGTATATCTTCTTTGATGAGGTGTCTGTTAAGGTCCTGGCCCTATTTTTCATCTGGTTGTTAATTTTTGAGTTTTAGGAGTTCTTTGTGTCTATGGAAAAAGAGCCCTTTATCAGATGTGTCTTTTGCAAATATTCTCTCCCTCCCAATCTGTATCTTGTCTTCTCATTCTCTTGATATTATCTTTCACAGAGCAGAAATTTCAATTATTTAAAACCCTCACCTGAGGATTAGTTTTTATTGATTTTAGAGAGAGAAGAAGGGAGAGGGAGAGAGAGAGAGAAATATTGATGTGCGAGAGAGAAACATCGGTCGGTTGCCTCCCAAACACACCCCAACTGGGAATCAAACCCTCAATCTCGGTATGTGCCCTGACTGAGAATCAAACCTGCAGCCCTTTGGTGCACAGACAATGCTACAATCAACTGAGCAACTCTGGCCAAGGCAGAACTTTTGAATTTAAATGAAGTTGGACTTATGATTTATTTATTTCATAGATTGTGCCTTTGGTGCTGAATCTAAAAAGTCATCACCATACCCAATGTGATTTAGGTTTTTCCCCATAGTATCTTCTTGCATTTAATGGTTTTGCTTTTTATATTTAGATTTATGATCTATTTTGAGTTGATTTTTGTGAAGTTACACAATTTGTGTCTAGATTTATTTTTTTGGCATATGAATATCCAGTTTTTGCAGCACCATTTATTGAAAAGATTTTCTTTGTTCCATTTTATTGCCTTTGCACATTTGTCAAAGATCAGTTGATTGTATGTATGTAGGCTTATTTCTGGGGTTTCTATTCTCTTCCACGGATTTATTTGCTTATACTTTTACCAATATCACACTGTCTTGATTGCTTTACTTTATACTGTGTTGAAGTGAGGCAGTGTCAGCTCTCTGACTTTGTCCTTTTCCTTCAATATTGAGGTGGCTCATCTGAGGCTTTTGCCTCTATGTGTAAAGTTTAGAATCAGTTTGTCATATCCACACACAAAAAAACTTGCTAGGATTTTGATTGGTATACAGTGTTGAATTCACAAATAAAATTGGGAAGAACTGACACCTTGATAATACTGAATCTTTCTATCCATGAACATGGAGTATTTTTTTCATTTATTTACTTCTCCTTTGATATATTTTATCAGAATTTTCTAATTTTCCTCCTATAGATTTTGTATATATTTGTTAGATTTATTTCTATTTGAATTGGGGTCCTAATGTACATGGTATTGTGTTTTTAATTTCAAATTCCACTTGTTTAATGCTGGTATATGGGAAGGAGATTGACTTTTGTAAATTAACCGTATATGCTATAGACTTGCTATGATTGTTTATTAATTCCAGTAGTTTTAGGTTGATTCTTCCAGAATTTCTATATAGATGAATTTGTCATCTTTGAACAAAAGTACTTTATTTCTTTCCTACTAATCTATATAGCCTTTTTTTTTCTTGTTTTATCACTTTAGCTAGAATTTCCAGTAAAAATTTGAAAAAGGGTGGTAAGCGGGGACATACTTACCTTTTTCCTGATGATCATTTTTGATCCACATTTGTGCACTTCAAAGTCTTTATGGTAATTCTTGAGCTAAGACCTTATGTAATGCCAAAGTATGACACAATATTGGCTAAACTACAACTTTGGATGTGGGTAAACATGAGTTTTTATAATTGTTTGCTTATTGTCTGTGTGGCCTTAAAATTATTTACCCTTCTTGAACCTCAATTTCATTATACATAACTTGGAAATAATTTCTAGTTCTAGTGTTATGAGGGTTGGAGATGATGAATAGAGGGTTTGAGTCAAAGAAGTTGTTTCATAATTGTAGCTACAATTGCTGGGCCATAACGTTTCTCTTTTGGACAAGATTCAAACCCCAAATTTGTAGACTTTATTCCCTTCATTGTTAAATCCTTAGACAAAAATAATAGCATATTTGATGATTGTAGTCTTTCCCTGTCTTTCCTGCATTGTAGTGATCTTTACTAATGTCACCTCTGTATTGGTAGTCACATAGTGTAAGAGTTAGCTCTCATTATCAGGGAAAGAAGACAATTTCCTAAGGATTCTGCTTAGGTTTTAGAAATACAGTCATCATTTCCTCTTATTCTCAATGACCCGGAAAACACAGAGCATTTTTATTGAAGTTTATATGTCTATGATTAGAGACATTTAAGAAAATAGGGTTCTTAAAGTTTGTAATAGAATGTAGAAGTCAGATGAATGGCAGAGCTGGAAGCATGATTTCTGCATGGCCTTTGGGGAGAGAGGATATGAGAAATCGAATCACTAGCTCTCTCGGTCTGCGATGGCACCTGCTTTGTCATTGAGTAGCTATGAGCAGAGAGAGGACCATTAACCTCGGTTCTTAGAGGTGGTTGAGAAATAGGAAAGTCAAATCAAGCCTAACCAATCACGGGTCCTTCTACCATAGGGGGGTTCTGAAACTTAACCTGTACAGTCAAGGAGTGACTGTGACCTTATTAAAGAAAGTGGGCCAAAGATAACGTGGATCTGAACCCAAAACTTTTTAGAATCATTAGGAAAATGGAATATAGAAGCTAGCAGAGCATATATGAATCCTTGAGCCTATTCTCCTTATTTGCATGTGAGGAATTTCCTAATGAGATGAAGAGCCTCTATCAGTGATGGCGAACCTATGACACGCGTGTAGCCATTTCTGATGACACGCGGCCGCATGCTGAGGATGAAACATTTGCTGCTCCTGAGGATGAAACGTTTGTGACTAGAGTCTTGGAGTTAGTTTTTTCCTCAAAGTGACACACTCCCTGAGTTATGCTCAGTTTTTTGGCGAAGTTTGACACACCACGCTCAAAAGGTTGCCCATCACTGCATAATGTCACCTCACTAGCACTTGGAGAGCCAGAGGTTAACATGGCATCCAGACTCCTACTATCATACTTCTAATATCTAAGGCTGCCTCTTTGAGTAAATATGACCTTCCACTTCAAAAACTAAAGATGACTTTTTTTTTTTTGCCATTTGAAACATAGCTACTGCTGATCTCACTGAAGTCATCCAGTACAGCTATAAACCTGAAAAAAGTCCCCTTTTATTACAACATTTCTAAGAGCTTTTTACACTCACCAGCAATAAAGTTTAGAAAATGGTTACTCTGTTGAGAAAATGGTTACTCATTGGATGGTGTAAGATATTTAATCTCTTTATTGATTCATGTCACAATTGATAGATAGTGAATATTAATCATTAAACAAAGCAGTATTAACTGTAGGATACATACTTCAAAAATAAGTTAACGTTCTTTGGACTCCAATTTTTATCTCAGGCATTGCATTTGTGTAATTTTCATGTATATTTTCTCATCGCATTTTTAAAAATTTTTGTCCATTTCCTTATAAATATCTCCTGAAACGCAGGAGTGTTAGAAAATGAGCTCTCATAAATATAAAATGATTGAGGGAGAATACCTGGGTGGAACAGTTTTGGCTAAGGAGTGAGACAACTTGGGCTGAGCCTGGCCTGCCCCTGTATCTGTTCTGACATCCCAGAACATTCCCCAACTGTGTTTCAGTTTCTGCATCTGGAAAATGACATATTAAAAACAAACAAGCCCATGTTTGAAAGATCAAATGAGATGGGATATGTAAAGTATTTATAGTGCTGCATACTTAGTGCTCATTAATGTTAACCAACATTAGTATTCATATTATTATTCCTACATGAAAATTTTGCATCACTATTAAGGAGTAAAAACTCAACACTTTCAGTAAATAGGCAATCCAAATAGATTTTTTTTTACTGATCATTTACGAATTTTAGTTTAAAGTAGAAGATTTCACTCACCATTAATTAAAACAAAGCAATGTATTTATTGGTTTCAGTAATTGTGTATTATTTCAAATCCGACCACATGAGGGCAGCATGGTACCTTTTAAATGAGCCGAAGATTGAAGGGAGGAAAAAAACAACCTGGTAGTAAAGCTATGGAGATCATAGATACATAAAACCAGAAGACTCCAGAATGAATCTCTAATTCAAACTTTAATTTTACAATTGAAAAAACTGAGGTCCAAAGAGGCTAATCAGCAAGCCCTGATATGCAACTGATGTCTGTTGAGGGTAGTGCAAAGAACCAGTCCACAAGCATTAACAATAACAATAATTGTATAACAGAGCAGGTAGGTGCTTAAAAGACTTTCATATTATGCACCAAGATTGTGTGTGACAGTATTTTAGAGGAAATCTAACATTTCTCATAATGAATTAGCCACAGGAGTGTTCCTTTCTGGAGAAATTGAAAAGTAAAAAGATCTCATTTCTGGAAGACCTAGGAGTAAACTTGAAGGCAAAAGATTGAACTGCAGGACCTCTCAAGGTTGTCATTAATATTTTGCTCACAACCAGGTGTTTGCCAGTTGCCTTGAAACTGCAACACTGTCTCCAAGAAGCAGGAGCTGGCAAAGGCAGATTACACACCTAATTGGCCTTGTAAATGTCCTTGTGTGTTTGTTTTTTACTTTCTCAGCAGCCCCTTCCCTAGTCACACAAACACATACCCATCCACAGCCAGAGAAATGCAAAAAACAAAAAAAACAAACCAAAAACATAACCACCAGTGGCAGTACCGGAGTGGGAGTACTTGGGCAGGGAGAGATGCTTTAACTTTGCACTGATAATGTTCATCGTACAACAGAACTTCACGAATAAACGTTGGCTAATCTGGGTCAATAGATGTGCTTGCTGCACAACTCCCCTTCCCACATTTCTCTCTACCTCCCTAGTATCTTTTACATCTTTGCAGTTTTTCCTTCTCCTCTGCCAACATTATTGCTCCTCTGCATTTCTCCAACCTCAAACATTGGACACTGTGAGAGCTAATTTTATGGATTAACTGGGCCTTGGGAGGGGAGGGGGGGGGGGCACAGATATTTTGGTTAGACATTATTCCAGGTGTTTTTGTGAGGTTCTGTTGGACAAGATTAATGGTTCAGTCAGTATATTGGATAAATCATGGCATCCTCAAATCATATCAATCCAAGGGCCACATCCAATCAGTTAAAGGTTAAACAGAAAGAATAGAATGGAATGGCTAACCTTCCCAAGTAAGGGTGAATTCCTCTTCCTTGACTGTCTTAACACTTGGATATTGGCTCTTTTCCAGCCTTCAGTCTTGAACTGAAAGATGGACTCTGGGTCTTGAGCCAGTCAGCCTTTATTCAGTTCTGAATTACAGCATCAGCCTTCCTGGTTCTCAGGCCTTTGGGCTTTGAACTATAGACTCTCCTTGGGCTCCAGCTTGCTGACTTATACCGAAGATTTGAGGACTTGCCAGTCTCCATAATCACAGGAGTCAATTCCTTATAATAAGTATCTTTCTCTATCTATTTCTGTGAACACATACACACACCACACACCACACACACACCCTATTCCATCCTGTTTGGTACTGATTCTTCTGGAGAACCTTGACTTGGGCTCTTCTTAACATATTTTCAACTAAAACCAGAGTGTCAGTTGTAGAATAACTTACTAATTAGGATCATTCATAAATTCAATCAATAATATATTAAATATGAAACATCGAAACCCCTTATGCTGGGCATTGACTTCAAGTCTTCAGTAATCATCATGGTGTTTGACATTTAGTGGGCATTTAATGAAAAAGTTGATTAAAGAAATTTCTAACTTCTATTCTATTAGTTATCCAGTAAAGGAATTTTTGTTTATATCAGAGCATTTTTCCTTCCATCTATGTGTTAGAATATTAACCTTATTAGCTTAGTGCTTATTTTTTTGTTGCTAAGATACCACTTTGTCCAAGATATGCATATTATCATTTTTAGGCTGAAGGATATAATAGATTCCTAGTATGATTAACATAAAATACAGATGCTTAATATAACAGTGTTAGTTGTCAATTAATGTTAGATGATTAATTTTTTGTTCAATTTAATTTATTAAAGTCTATAATAGCACTGCCTAACCTATGTGGTTCAGTGGTTGAGTGCCAACCTATGAACCAGGAGGTCACAGTTTGATTCCTGGTCAGGGCACATGCCCAGGTTGCAGGCTCCATCCCCAGGAAGGGACATGCAGGAGGCAGCCCATCACTGATTCTCTCTCATCATTGATGTTTCTATCTCTCCCTCTCTCTTCCTCTCTGAAATCAATACAAAAATATATATTTTTAAAGTCTATAATGGCACTTGGACAGTTTAAACTACATTTTACAGGTAAGAAAAATGAGATCCATAAGAGTGATTTATTTGGCCAACTTTATATAGTTAGTGAATGAGAGTGATTACTAGAAATTAGGTTCATAAATACCCATTTCTTGCTTCTTTCTGTTGGCCTGCATATGCAATCCTGTAGAAACCACCTTCATCTATGTCAAAACTCCCTCACTGACCTGGCCCCTGCACGCCACACAGAGCCCACCAGGTACCACATCCTTCCTCTTTGCTCACTGGACATCAGCGTCCTTCCTTTTTTTTTTCCTGTGTCTCTTGGACACTACAAAGTTCCAGATGGCTGGAGAGCCACATTGCTCATCTCTTTCTTCCTTGGGATTTCAAATGTCTTCCCTGACCTTCATTATTCAAGCAGCACCCATACGGGGAGCCTTTTTTGATCACATTTCTGTGTTTGCCTTCTTCACATAACAGTAAACTACCCACAGGTATATATAACTTGTTTTGTCCTTTCTTGTCTGTATCCCTGGCAGATGATATCGGTAAACGATAATCTTTATGACAGAAGCCTGTCTATACTGTTGGCTCATACTTTGTAGAGTATACAATGCCCAATGCATGCTAACCAATCACTGTTTGTTCTCTGAAATGAGTGACTCTGAGTCAATAAAAAAAAAATATGAAGCTGCAGTTCATGAGAATGAGAATTCTGTATTAGATGCTCATCTCAAAGTATAGTTCAAGGTTAAATAGTAAAGGTTAAATAAACATGCCCAATAAGAAGTTGGATAATTAATTTAAAGAGAAAACAGAGAGTCAAGAGTTCGGGTTGTCAGGTTCTAATTGCCAAATGCTTATGGTGAGAACTTGGACACAGGGAAAACCTGGCCCAGGTTGAGTGAGCACATATGAAGGATTTGATGTGAGAGCAGATGTGAAGCAAAGGCCAGAGCTAAACCCAGAAGAAAAGCTGTTGTTTGGAAAATCATTGCTGAAATACTAAACCAAATGAAGGTGAAGGGAGTGTGCCATGTAACTGAGTCAGGAAAACATCTGTGCCAGTGCCTGAAAGAGACGCCCAAATAGGTAAGGAGCTGCTCTGAGGCTGGGGAGGAGCCTGAGTCTCCTTATTAAGCGGTTTACATTGCTACCTCCTGATTTCTTTTGTAATTGAGATTTTGTTGGAGATGTCTTTTTACAGTATCACTAGATACTCGTTCTATCATCTACTGAGCCAAAGACTGGATGAGTATCACCTTTGTTCTAGATAATAATCATCCCTTGAGAAGAATTGAACATTAGTATTTATAACAAGTAGTAAATATCATGATATATGGAAGGAAAGCTCCAGTTAATAAATAAATAAAAAATATAATCCAAATTATTCTATTACTTTGACTATTAGAAAAATCCAGAGTTTCTGAGACTTTTTAAAATTGATTTGAAAGTGAAAGAGAGAGAAACATCAATTTTTTTGTTCCACTTATTTGTGCATTCATTGGTTGATTTTTTTTAAAGATTTTTTTTCTTTATTGGTTAAGGTATTACATATGTGTCCTTATAGCCCCATTGCCTCCCCCACCCCCTGCTCATGCCCTCAACCCCCCTGTTGTCTGTGTCCATTGGTTAGGCTTTATGCATGTATACAAGTCCTTTGGTTGATCTCTCTCCCCCTTATTTTGTATGTGCCCTTACTGGGGATTGAACACACAACCATGGCATATTGGGATGATGCCCTAACCAACTGAGCTACCATGCCAAGGCCCTGATATATTTCTTTGTGATTAGCTTAACATATTATCATCTCACACACTCATAACTGATGGTTTTATTTTTTTATAAAGTAGCAAAATGGAATCAACCATAAAAATTTTTTAGTAACATTCAAAGAAACGGTTTAAATCAACATAAGCATATTTTTGAAGATAGTTTGAGGCATAAGTACTCTTAAAATCTACTATAGCTACAACTTTAAAATACTGGTTTGAGGCTTTTCAAAGTTATAAATGATAGGGTTTGCATGACAATGTCTATTAAAGAGGCTGGGAAGATAATGGAATTAGTTTTATTTAAAAATGGTTTTTGTAATATGTAATAGAATTTCTTGGGACAAAGCAATTTTCAGTTCAAATGTGTCATTTCCTATATGCCATGTATAATTATATTTTTCAACTATCAAATTATAGGGCATGCATTTGAAAACTCTAAATGATGTTAATGTATCTTTTCCAAAAAGGAGCCAACTTCTGTCAGTTATGGAGAAGTGTTTATTTTCTGCAGTAATTGTGATTACTTTTAAGTGCCACTTTTATTCTCTGTACTATAGAATTCTGTAATATGTACCTATGCAATACCCACCCCCAAGACAATGGTAACAAAATTGCCAGTTTTATTGTTATTGAAACTTTCCCTCCAATATTTATCAATATTTAATGAAGGCAATACAATCATATTACATTTTAGTAAGATTTTTATTTCTACTAAATTGAATGAACAAATAATGTTACAAAATTTGTACTAGAAATTAACAAATAATGATGGCTTCTTTCTTCAGTAAATTACATTGGAAGCAATGATCATTTTGAACAGTCTCAGTGAACTCAATATCTGGTAGTTCAGTATCTTAACCCGATGATTATAAGAAATTTCCAAAGGAAACTTAGAGAGAATTGATTTAAAAAGCACACCATTGCCTGGCTGGCATAGCTCAGTGGTTGAGCGTCGATCTATGAACCAGAAGGTCACAGATTGATTCCTGGTCAGATCACATGCCCAGAGTAGGGCATGCAGGAGGCAGCTGATTAATGATTCTCTTTCTCTCTCTGAAGTCAATAAAAATACAAAATACAAAAAAACAAACAAGCAAACAAAACAGCACACCATAGATTTCAAAGCATCCCACAGAGGACAAAGAAGCCAGCATCCTCATTAAGAGGATGGGATATAATGGGCAGATACAAAGGTTCCCCTTGGCACTTCTAATCCACTTGGTTCCCATACGGGAAAGATGCTGAGTAGGGGGCGAGTGGGCCCTTTTGGTAAGTCCCCTGCACCCAAGAGAACTTTCCAGCAGCGCTGTCACACACATGCTGAGGATTTGTGTGCCATCAAATCCAGATGGCACACACCCAGGTAGTTGTGAGATGAACTTGCCTCAAAAACTGCAAGGTCCAGGTAACTGAGTAGAGAGAATGTGGGGTGTCCAGCTGTGAACAGTAATGTAAAGGCTGAGCCTACAGGCGGAGCTAGCCTGCCACAACTGAGCTAAGCACTAGTAGATCTCTAGTGAGTCAGCTGCTGATTCAGCCGCAGATGCTAATCAGAACACCCGGAGACAGAATCTTGCGTGTGAGGCCCAAGAAATATGGGGCTGGCAGCTGCCTGGTAAGGCCCTTGGGGACACTGGACAAACCTGAGAATCCATTCCCCATGCTCCCTCAAGATCCCATGAGTGTTCTCACATCCACACACCAAACACTGCCTTAGAGAAGAATGTGAGGGAGAGTTGGGCAGCTCAACGAAGAAGCTGAATTTTTCCTACCATCTTGCTTGCGAGTTTGTGAGGAAGACCGCGTCAGTTTATGAAGCTGTCGTTGGAGTAAGCCTGTGGCCACACTTCAGAGGGAAAAGCAAATTATGTATACACCCCAAATCTGTGTTTCCTGTTATTTAATCCATTTCATTTTTCTCAGTCTTTTCTTTGACAATCTTTATAATTGTGATAATACCGTAATTCAACATTGATGAACACTTTTCCCTTTTCCCTAAAATTGGCGGCCTGTATCCACAGCTGAAACCATACAGCACATTCCTCACATTTTGAAGAGAACTACCAACAACTACAGCTGGACACCTACACAATCAGCCTGTGACATTGAGAACTCCTGCCTCTCGCAAAGATGCTGGAGGAGGCGAAAGAAAAAAAAAAAAAAAGTCATCAGCTTCCTGGTCAGTATAGTGGTGAAAACTGAGTCCCTCCTTTTCCAACTAAGTAAGAGTCACACCAGTCCCTGTCCCCGTGCCTGCTGACAGCAAGGAGTGTTAATGGGGAGGGCTTGTGTGCAAGAATGGAGAACAAGGGAAGCTGGCATTCTTATCTGCTGTTGGATGCTTAGGCAACACCCCTGCTTCTCTGCCCAATGCCCACCTGAGCAGGGGGAAGGGTGATGTGGGAGAGAAAAGGCAGGCCACAGAGAGGAGGAGAAACGAAGTAGACCTTGCCTGCCATTGTGGCATGGCAAGAATGTGTATTTTCTCATGGGTCAAGTGGAAACCCCAGAGGGGACTGAGGTGAGCTGTCTTTCTAGCAGGCTCACTACATAAGAGGAGCTTAGTGTCAGTGGGCTCAGGGTGCACTATCAGGGGCTAGAGCTGGAAGGTACTGGACATGGGAAAGTAAGCCAGACCTAAGTTTCTCCTTTTAGGAGCTGTGTGTGCACTAGGAGGCTCTGGAGCGTTAACCACCCAACACAGAGGACTGCCACTGATCTGTTAACATGACATCTGCCGTCCCCCCATAAGCCATCCTCCTGATCATGGTGAACCAGGGCTTCATGTTTACAAGGGCATGGGAGGTGCAGTGAAAGAGTTGACCATTTCACAATCATAGCCAGAGATGGCAAAAGGGATAGCATTTAATTAGATATGAGACTGGACTGTGACTTGGACTGGACCGATTTTCAATAAGGAAAAATATTCAGAAAGTTACAAAATCTGCCTGAGATGAAATTCAGGAATGGGAAAGGGGACTCAAATGAATATGGCTGGAGGTAGTGACAGGAAAAAAATAAAGCCATTTTGTGTTTATAGGCTTAATAATCTGCTTTTACAAAGGATGGACAATTATGACTTTAGATCAAACTAATAGAGACTATTTTATAAGGACAGCTGAAAGAAACTAAACATTTGTAGAGTGCACATTAACAAATAGATAGTTTGCTGAATCAATATTCATTATCTTATTTATTCTTACAATGAATTGCCTGTAATTCTCCTCGTTTAAACAGTGAAACTGAAGCGGAGAGAAGTTAAATAACTTACCCAGACACACACAGAAAATGAATGATGGATTTGAGATTAAATTTAGGTAAATACGATGTCAAACCAGTACTTATTCTATTGCTCTCCACTGCCACCAACTGAGGTGTATGGTTAGAAAAAAACTCCATATTAAAAATTCCTCAGTGTCTTTCTTTTTCATGTCTAATCTAGTATGAAAATCATTCTACACTTTAATTAGACTTGTCAAATGTATATGATGATTCTTTGACAGTTCAAATACTAATTCTCTATTAAAAAGTATAGTCTTGCCTTTATTGTAAATTTCCATTGTTTGGGTGGTGCACTCTGGTGCCATGGAGATGATATTCACAGACAGATGTTAGCACTTCATTATAAACACTGCCTGTTCTTGCTCTCTGCTGAAAATAAGTAGTTATGTTAGCATTTCATGGCACAGTGCCATCTGGATTTGACTCAAACCTTCTCTCTTGACACATTTTCACTTTGAATGACTAGTTTCTTTTCTGTTTGCTTCTGGTTCTGATTTCTGAGGTTTCCATTTCTATTTTGAAGAGTGAATGGTGGAGACGAAAGAAGCAAGATGAAGGGCTGGGCAGAAAAGATGGTCGTTTAAAATTTTTTGATGTAGAGATTTTAGTAGAACAACTCTGAAGGTGAGTGTTGACTGAGTGATACTCAGATTTTCCCATCTTAAGAATTCCAAGATCCTAAAATCACACATTAATTTGAGGGCTTCTATTGGACACTGTATTCAGTATTTTACTAAATCTTATGAGTGCATTCATGTTTAACCTAAGTTTACTTAAAGTTATATAGTTTTTCCATTGGAGCTAGTACTGAATTAACATCAAATACATCTTTTTCATTCTCTACTTTAATATCTTCCTCTTTGAAACCAATTTCTTCTATACTACAGATATTCAGTAGTTTTATACCTTAAGACCTCATATGCTTTTAGCCTTAGCATTTGTAAACATTTTGAACTTATTTTTTCCAATTGCATATCTGTAGCAATTTCAATTACCTGGGAATTAGTCCAACCAGTAAATAGCTAGTTTCATAGCAGTAGGCAAAGCATTAGTCTCTCATCAATGCACAGAAAGGTATTTCTGAGTTGAAGAGAAAAAACAATAATAAAAACAAACAAAACAATTTAAAAAATTGAGAGGTTTAATTAACTTGTCTCTCTAGACAATACAAAAATTAGATAAAATCTGTAATTATACCTGGAAGTTTTAAGATACAAGCTTTGAAAATATATTTCCAGGATTGGATATATGTCTCACATTTTGACCTCTACTTTCACAATTGTATTCGTGGTTGGCTAACAAGGCCAGGTGAGTGGCCTTATTGAGGCAGATGACCAGCTTATAGTCAATAAGCAAGAAAAAAATTCAAATAATAGCACAAACTCTACTTTATTGACAAAGTTGGTGATGTTTTGAAATGAAGTTATTGGTCAGAGGGCCATTCAAAATAAGGTAGCTCAAAATATTGAACTGCCAGATGCTGTATAAAGGCCTGAATGTGGCAAATGAAAGGTGTTAAGGTTACCAATGAATAATGTATACAAATATAGTTGATATAAAGTGAACTTAAGAAAATTTGAGTCTAAGTTTTACATTTGCATTTACCACATTAAGTCTAGGTTTTGCTCTATGTTCAGAGGAAAAAAGTTACAAAGACCTCACCTAGATTATCTTGAATGTCCCTGCTACCAACCTTATTTTTTAAATATATTTTTTATTGATTTCAGAGAGGAAGGGAGAAGGAGAGAGAGAGAAACATCAATGATGAGAGAGAACCATTGACTGACTGCCTCCTGCATGCCCCCTACTGGGGATTGAGCCCGCAACCCGGGCATGTGCCCTTGGCTGGAATCAAACCCAGGACCCTTCAGTCCACAGGCCAATTCTCTATCCACTAAGCCAAACTGACTAGGGCCCTGCTACCAACTTTAAGGGTCATTTGTGATTACCATTCCTGATCTAATGTCTGAGGAAGGTGAAGTTTAGAAGGTCAGAGGCCATGGCCAACATTGGATAGTATATATTAAGAGGGAATGGGCCCTAGCTGGTTTGGCTCAGTGCATAGAGTATTGGCCTGCAGATTAAGGGGTCCCAGGTTCTATTCTGGTCAGGGGCACATGCCTGGGTTGCAGGCTCGATCCTCAGTAGGGGGCATGAAGGAGGCAGCCGGTCAATGGTTCTCTTTCATCATTGATGTTTCGATCTCTCTCTCCCTCTCCCTTCCTCTCTGAAATCAATTAAAAAAAAAAAAAAAAAAATATATATATATATATATATATATATATATATATATGGGAATGGAAAGCATCAGTTGATTGATACAGAGTTATTTAAAAGCTGCTTAAGAGCATCTATTCTAAATTCATTTTCCCAGGTAAGTCCATGTGAGTTGAGTGATTATATTATCTTTAGCACCTGTATACTTTTTTAAAGTAAAAGGACAGAAGCAATTGCCTGGATTCACTTTTAAAAAATGATGATAGATATCAAGTTCTCTGAGTATTCCTATGAGCCTTCTCTTCCATGCACTATGTCCAATCTACTGAGTGGTTATTTGAAAAGCTCAGTGGGTAAAAGCTCTTTGAACTGTATTTTTCTTTATAGCTGAATGAGAGCATCTGAAAGTCCATCTCTCATTTTATTTCATTGACACTAACTCAGCTTGACAGTCTGCACCCAAGAGAACTATATATCACATTGTGAACTAGAGTTGGCCAGACATTTAAATGCTCTTCCAGCTCTGAAGTTACAAGGCCATTTTTAACTTTTATTTTGTTTGTAGACGGCTCTTCAAGGTAAGTTTCCATGTAGTGACTGCCTTTGTTTCACATGGTGTTCACTTCTATTTTTGAGACAGACAACCTATTTTTTTCTTCTTTATCACATTGCAAAACACTGTAGAAGCCCCAAAATATAATTTTGCCTTCTTTCCCCTTTAATATTCCTCCATTTGTGAACTTACGAAAAACCAGATGTCCATCACAGCCATGAAATTAAGATACTATTTGATAAATAAATTATGCACATAAAACTAAGTGCAGTTTTATTTCTGAAGTAGAATGCACACTTAAGCCTTTAAGTAATTCTGTCTTAAATAAGTCTAAATTGAAGGAACTATTTTTCCTTGATTTTTTTTTTCTGATACTTTTGAAATTGCTCCAAAATGCAATCCATTGCCCTTTGGACCATTATGATATTAAACCTAGAACTTTGATTACATATATATATATATATATATATATATATATATATATATATATACACACACACACACACGCACACACACACACACTAGAGGCCCAGTGCATGAAATTCATGCATGGGGGGGTGGGGGGTGATGGGGTTGTCCTCAGCCCAGCCTGCACCCTCTCCAATTGGGGATCCCTCTCACAATCCAGGACTGCTGGCTCCCAACCATTCACCTGCCTGTCAGCCTGATCAACCCCTAACCACTCCCCAGCCAGCCTGATCAATGCCTAACTGCTCCCTTGCTGGCCTGATTGCCCCTAACTGCCCTCCACTGCTGGCCTAGTTGCCCCCAACTGCCCTCCCCTGCAGGCCTGGTTCCCCCCAACTGCCCTCCCCTGCAGGCCTGGTCACCCAAACTGCCCTCCTCTGCCAGCCCAGTCACCCCTAACTGCCCTCCCCTGCAGGCCTGGGTCCCCCCCAACTGCCCCCCCCCCCCTGCAGGCCTGATCGCCCACAACTGCCCTCCCATGCTGGCCATCTTGTGGTAGCCATCTTGTGTCCACATGGGGGCAGCCATCTTTGACCACATGGGGGTGGCCATCTTGTGTGTTGGAGTGCCGGTCAATTTGCATATTACTCTTTTATTAAATAGGATATATATATATATGTATATATATATATATATAACCTACCTAATATATATATATATATATCTCCTACCTAATATATATATATATATATATATATATATATATATATATATGCTACTTCATTTAACTTGCTGGAGGAAATCACACTTAGTACAGGTAGTTTACATTCTTTTTATTATTATTTACTCTTTGAGAAAGAAACATTGATTGGTTGCCTCCTGTACACACCCCAACTGGGGATTGAACCTGAGACCAACTGAACCAGACCAGCCATGGCAGTAGTTTCCATTCTTATTTTGTCCCTGGTTGCATCATGACATTCCATGAATTTCCAATTTCAACAACTAGTTGTATCCTGATTAAATTATCTTTGGTTTCTTTGTTTTTTAGTGCTTAACATTTGGGTCTTGGCTGATTGAACTGATTTGCAAGAGCAGCAAGGGCTTTGGTATAGCATCAGCTTTCGTTTAAGCTATTGTTTCTATGCAAAGTCTTTAAATTTATTCTTTGAAAATACTACTTTCTATCTTAATATACAAGACACTGTTTGAGGATACATGGTTTCTGCTGCTGAAGAATTTATCTTCTAGTGGAAAATGAAAGGCATGTATACAACACAACACAATCTATGAAGTCTGTGTTATCAGAAGGTAAAAATAAAGTGTCTGAAGAAGGAGAGACTTTCATGGGTGTTTTCTAATCTAAGAGAATGTGACTTCCTTGAAAAATTATTAAGAATTTGATATGCAGAAATGAGACTGAAGGTGGAATGGGCAGGAGACCACAGACATTCCAATGGCTTGGCTTTTCTCCTTGAGTAGAATTCAAGCTCATTTCTTCAGCATGCAAAGCCCACATCAGTGACTTTCCTCTTTGGCTGAACTTCAGAATCTAAGTCCTGACCTTCATTCTCAACGATTGTGATTTAATTCATCTGAAAGTAATGCTAATGTAGAGCCAGAATTGGGACTGACTGATGGGAGTGAGCGCTCCCCTGCCTCCCTCTCAGACTTCATTCCCCACCATGTTTCCCTAGTTCATTTAGCTCCCACTCCCTGCCACCCCCACTTGGGCTTCTGTTCCCTAATAACTTCCTTCCTTCTGAGGATAACCTGTTGTTACTGTACCTGGACTACTATTTCTGAGACATTAAAAACAACTAACATTTACTGAGTGCTCACAATGTCCTCCTAAGCACCCTGTAGCACATGTCTTAGGAAATACATTAGCTCATTTAATCCTCCAAATACACTTATGAGGTGTCCAAGGTTACAGCTGAGGGGCCTGAGGCACAAAGGGATGACGTATGTGCATGTGTGTGACAGCACTGGGATTTGAGCGAATGCAGTCAAGCCTCAGAGCCCTGATGCTGAACACTGTTGAGCTGCCTCTTTTTTTCCTTCATGTCATTTAAGCCCACAAATGTCACTGTGCCTGAGAAGCTTCGATGGACCATCCTATCTGAAATATCTCCCACCTCACTCCAATTATTCTCTTGTTTCTTACATTGCTATTATAATGTTTATTTATATATTACACTAGTGGCCCAGTGCACAAAATTCGTGCATGGGGGGGTTCCCTCAGCCTAGCCTGCACCCTCTCCAATCAGGGACCCTTTGGGGGATGTCTGACCGCTGGTTTAAGCCCGATCCCTAAACCGGCAGTCGGACATCCCTCTCACAATCTGGGACCACTGGCTCCTAACTGCTCACCTGCCTGCCTGCCTGATTGCCCTAACCTCTCTGCCTGCCTGCATGATCACCCCTAACTGCCTCTGCCTGCTTGCCTGATTGCCCCTAACTACCCTCCCTTGCCAGCCTGATCTCGCCCCAACTTTCCTCCCCTGCCGGCCTGGTTGCCCCCAACGGCCCTCCCCTGCTGGCCTGATCTTGCCCCCAAAGGCCCTCCCCTGCTGGCCTAGTTGCTCCCAACCACCTTCCCCTGAGGCCTGATCTTACCTTCAATGGCCCTCCCCTGCCAGTCTGATCCTGCCCCCAACTGCTCTCCCCTGCTGGCCTAATCGCCCCTAACTGCCTCTGCCTACCTGATTGCCCCTAACTGCCCTCCCATGCTGGCCTGATCTCTCCCCCAATGGCCCTCCTCTGCTGGACTGATCTCACCCCCAACTGCCCTCCCCTGCCAGCATGATCTCACCCTAAACTGCCCTCAATGCTGGCCTGGTTGCCCCCAACTTCCCTCCCCTGCTGGCCTGATCACCCCTAATGGCCTCTGCCTTGTCCCCCACCACCATGGTTTATCCGGAAGGAAGTCGGATGTCCGGAAGATGGCCGGTTGACCCGGTCTAATTAGCATATTACTCTTTTAGTAGTATAGATAGATTATATAGGATAGGATTGCTTAAATGGGGTGTGGGGAAAGCCTTTTTCATCAGCAGGAGATGCTCTTGGCAGACAAAAATACATAATCCCTATATCTGGACTGATAGCCAGCCATATGCACTATACTGCCAAACCAGTCATTAAAAAATTGAACCACTTTCTTACACCTTACACCAAACAGCTGTTTCCCTTAAAAGCCCTCCTTAGCCCCCACCTGAGGTTCTGCCTTTGCAGTTCACCCAGATTAGGTTATGATTGGTCGGTTTCTATGTCAGTCAGCGTCAATAGCTCTGCCTCCTAGGCAGCCATTGGCTCTTTGCACTTCACCCATATCTGGTTCTGATTGGTTGATTTTTATGCCAGTCAGTGTCTCTGGGCCTATTAAAGGGCCTGATCAGAGAGGTGGGGCTGATCAGCAGCCCCCATGGAGGCCGGAGAGAGAGAGAGGTGCAGCTGCTGGCTAGGCCCAGAGCGAAAGAGAGGGGCAAGTGCTGATCAACAGCTGCCACAGAGGCTACAGATCAGACCCTGCCTCTCTCTCCCCGAGCCTATCTCCAGGCCTGATCCACAGCCCCCTTGGCAGTCAGTGCTGGGTTGCCATGGCAACCCAGCACTGACTTCCGGTTGGTCGAGCCTTTGGTTGTTTTGTATGTTATGAACCCTGGGTTTTTATATATTAGGATGTTAAATCTTTCCTCTACTACAATGTAAACTCCACAAAGCCGACTATATCTGCTTGTTCATCCCTGTATCTCTAACAACAGAAAAATGGCACATACAAGATTTTCAATAAATGTTTGTTAGAGGAAAAAATAGATTTCTTGTATAAGTGGTATTCAAGGGAGAAATGAATTTCTTCTGGGTTTATTTTTTTTCCCCTGGTGTATGTCTAGCGTAATGACTTTATAATTTAAAATTCCAGAGGGAGGGCTAAGGCTAAGGACTGATAATTTCATATATTCAACCCATATTTCAACATTCCTGGAACCAAATTTTTATGATGGGCAACTATAGCAGACAGCACTAGTTGCTGAGCCTGCATTCATGGTCCTGTGTCCTTGCTGGCAGGGACATGCTGTCCTGGTTCCTTCTCGAAGAGACTTCAGAAGAAGCATCCCATCTCCACGGGGCGCATTGGGAGAGTGTGAGCCCATCGCAGTGGTCCTGTTGCACTTGCTGATGATGCTTCAGGTTAGGTAACTATGGCAATTCTGGCAAGAGAGACCCAAGAGGGAGTCTACAGCGGGGGGGGGGGGTTCTGACAAAGAGGGGGGCTATTAAAAATAAAAACAAAGAAGTGAGCTCCTCCTCTGCCCTTAGACACAATCACCTATGGAGGGAATTCCTGCAACTGTTGGTCCATCTCCTCACAATGAGGTCAGACTAAAGGTTAAGAACAGAGCTTTTGGAGTGCGAAAGCTGGCTTTAATTTCCAACTCAGTCACTTGCTACCCATGCGGTCTTGTGCTAGTTGGTTGACCTCTCTGTGCCTCATTCCCCTTCTCTGTAAAATGGGTAATCATAGTGCCAATTTCATAAAACATGTTGAAGATAAATGAGTTAACATGTACCCACTGTTCCCTCATTAGTAAAGATAAAAGCAATTAGTAAAGATAAAAGGTCAAACTCATAAGACTATTGTGAGGACTACGTGAACTAAAACACATCGAAGGCACTTCAACCAAGGCTGGCGCACAGATAATGTTAAGACGTGTTCGCTAGAAACAAACGAGCAGGCAGGCAGAGCCCAGCCAATCTCATGGAAGCAGAGCTGACGCCCTGGTTGTATTGAGCTAGGAGCTTTTTGTAATGTAATAACTCACCTTTTAATACCTTTACATAGGAATTTTTATAATTCTAATATCTACTAAAGTGTCATAATCTGAGCCATTAGAACCCAGGTTTTTCTGTATCTTTCAGCGAAAATCACCTGACATACTTCCCATTAGTACAGAGCAGCAGAACTCCTGTGCATCACACCTGAGGTCCCTGGGGCCGTGGCTTTCTTTCTCCTTTTGGGCTCTGCCTATGAAGAAAGGAGAAATTCTTGCTACCCATACTGAACACTCGGCTTTCACAAGGGTGAATATTAGTATTTTAATTCAATCTCAGTATCTAACTGCTCTTCACTGTCATGACCAATGCAGCTGATAACAGCTGGAGGACATAGTTCTGAATGCAGGCACTATTAAATGTCATAGAATCGTGAAGGGCCTTAAAAATCTTTAGCTGAGACTAAAGCAACAGGAAAAGCTTTGCATTTTTTTTTTTTTTTTTTGCTTCCTTCCGAATCTAGCTCCCACGGCTAAAACCCTGAAGTCCAGAACATGTATTGTTGAATTATCTAACGACTCCTGAATCTCATTGGAGCAAAAACAGTTTGATCGATGGGTGCAGCTGTGACCATTGTGCAGCATAAATTTTCTGATTGCTTTAAAATGTTGGCTCTGCAGCTGTCATCTGGAACTTTAGAATGCACTCGCATTAAAATACCAAAGCTATTTTACAGGCCTGTCTGTATCAATGAGAGAGACGGCATTCTTCAGGGGGACTTCAATATACAATTTGTTGCATAGTCTAGTGATGCTGTAATCAGTGTTAATGTTTTGTTTCTCTTAAATTCCTGTATTAGTGTAATTAAACAGTTTAGAGTGGGGTTATCTCAGGATAGTTTTCGCCCAGTAAAGGACTGTTTCCTGAAGTTTTCTTTTTCTCCTGCTTACACAATGCTGCTCGTTATGGCTAAAGCTGAGGAATGTGGTTCCCGGTTCATCCATTTCCAAAGTGGTACAATTTACTAGGGAAACCATCGGAGGAAGGGTCAGTCAGCATCTTTCTCACCAAGGCGGTCAGAGTGAGCAGGAGAGACAAAGCCAGGACCAGATGCAGGAAACCTGTTTCTCTTTGAGTCAGGGAAGTATGGCTCTGAGGGAGTCACAGGCTCCAGGCTCGTTTTTGAGTCATCTCTGGTTGCACTTGGGCCTTAATTGGGGTTATTCTTGTCTTCCATTGAAACCCACTGCAGGTCCCTCACATTTGTACATGGGTAGAATAGATGCAGTTTCTATGACAACTTTAGTAAGAAGAGGGATCTGGAGTTTTCAAATGGCCAAGTATTGAATGACAACTTTTTAAATAGCACCATTTTAAATAAACGTAGGGCCTTTATTGTCCTGCAATGGTATGCCTAGTCCCCAAGTCTGTAGAAAAAACCCCACAAACAACCCAAAACAAAACAGCAATCAAATATTAGCCGGGTATCTTGATGTCCAACTCTGATTAATGCATCATTTATGTGATTTCAAAGTCACCTTTCCCATTATCAAACAAAAGGAGAGAAAAAAAATGATCATTTAGGTGGAAATTTATCTTTTGACATTATAGGAAGGTGAAGAAATTTCTTTTGGGCTACCTCTCTCCGGAGTCTATAAACATTAATTACATCATCCATTATGTAGAAGTGTAGCTTTCTCTTCTTTTTCCTTTAAGGATATTTCTGCTCCAAACCCACTTAGGTATGATAAGCATAAGAATGACTTGTGACCTTGACCACCATGGGTTCTCAGCCAATGCTTGCTGCTGTTTTTAGAAGTATTGAGCAAGAGAAGCATTTATTGTAGCTGTGTGGAAGGCTTGGTAACATATTTATTATAGCAAGCATTCGGGCATTTCGTTTGGAAACTATTCCACACAAAGTGGAAAATCCTTTACAAACTGTCAGAGTTATTTATCCACAGAAAATACCTTGACCTTTGTTTTCTTTTAGCTGAACTGAATTTTCCAAGTGTGGCTTCCCTCTGTTCGATTGTGTCTCCATCTCTTCTGGCACAAAGCATTGGCCACTAATGATTTCAGTTCTTTTGGGTCAGAGAAGAAAAGTATCTGTTTTTGCTATTGTTCAGTTCTAAAGGTCAAAGGTTTAAACTTGTTCATATTTTCTATTGATTAGCAGGAAAGCAACCCTACTGCAATGTAGCTGAGACTGATCTTGTGAAAAGTCCTGTTAAAGGGAAAGAAAAAAAAAGAATGAAATGGCATAGCTGTAAAGACAAGGATCAGATGAGCATGTAGTTAATTTTGACTGGTGTCTCTAAGTCTAGAATCATAATAATTATTGTAGGAATATTTGAGGGGTGAATGAAATAAATTTTCCAAAACTGTTCTCATTATTGTTGCCTTTTTATTTCAAGGGGGTATATGTAATGAGAAGATGATAAGAAATTACAAGTTTAGGTAGAAATAAAAAAAAAAAAACCTTAGAAATATTCTTAGATAATTTTTATTTTTTATAAGTCTCCATGCTATGCTTTACCATGACAATGTTAGGATTTTCTTAACAATCAACAGAAAAATTACATAAATGTATATTTTAAAACAAGAGAGCAGTCATTTGTTTCATTCCCAGTGATTTGCATTTAGCATATGATAGTTTTTGTTAACATTCTTATTTTAAAAACAGGTTTTTTTTTGGTCTTTTCCATTGAAAGGATTTTTCATAATTTATCTGATACAGAAAGTTTTTCTTTGTCTACATATTTGTGTTATATTTATTTGTACTTGTTTATGGCATCTTTTATAATGTTCTGTGTACTATATAAGAATCTATCTCATTGGTTGAGCAGAGATTGAAAATATAAAGAGGTTGAAATATCAAAGATAGACTAAGACAAAGGTAACATTTATCACATGGGAGTTTCAAAAGGAGAGACAAAGATAGAGAAAAAAATTTAGAAAGAATAATAAATAATTTTTAGACTGATAAATAACTCCTCAGATTGTAAAACAACAAAGATGAAGATGAGAGAGGTTTTAGAAAGTCTGTTAGACCACAAATTGAAGTTCCAGAAGAAAAGACACGATAAAGAAAACATTTGAAGAGAGTATTCAAGAGGTGATAAAAAAAATTACAATTTGCATATTCAAGAAGTCAAATAAATAAAACCATATCCACATTGTGTGAAGCTATTATTATTCCTAAATATATCCTGCTCCTTCCTAAGGAGGACCAGTATTTTTTCTAATCAACAGTAAGCTTGACAATGTAATGTGCTTTAGTTTATGAAATGGAGGTATAAATGAATGGCTATCTTATTGAAGCCTTAAGAGATAGCACGTTGTGTTGGGCCTTCCTTCTCATCTGCCATGATTACTGAAAATCTGCCTGGATCCCAGACAAATGAAGACACGGAGCAAAGCCACAGTCAGCCCACAGCGCACGTATGTGGCATAGGTGAGATATGAACATTTGCTGCTATAATCTATTGATAAGTTTTGAAGCTTTTTTGTTAATGCAGTTAAAACTAGCTGTGAGGTTCTCTATGGGGAGTGATTTTTGCCCCCATGGGATATTTGTCAATGTCTGGGTCATTTTTGATTGACACAGTTGGGGAAGGAGGTCGTGGTGGTGCTGCTGGTATCTATTGGGTAGAGCCAGGGATTACTACTAAACATCCAGTAAGATAAAGGACAGCCTCAACAATAAGGAATTTTCCAGACCAACTGTCAGTAGTGCTGAGGTTGAGAACCCTTGACCTAGCCTATCCTAATAGTTATGTACACAAAGACACTTTATAGTGAAACTAGATCACCAAAGACACAGAATTCTTAAAATGAACCACAGAGAGTTGACTGATTACAATAAAAGGAGTGTATCAATTGGACTGTCAGCTAATTTTTTAATAGAAACCAGAAGACATGAAATAATACTTTAAAATTATGAAAGGAAATAACTATGAACAAAGAATTATATAATCAACAAAACCATATTTTAGATATGAGAGCAAATGAATGGCATTTCCATTTAAACAAAAACCAGAAGAGTAAAGAGTAATCCTGCCCTAACCAGTTTGGCTCAGTGGATAGAGCTTCGGCCTGCGGACTGAGGGGTCCCAGGTTCGATTCCGGTCAAGGGCATGTACCTTGGTTTTGGGCACATCCCCAGTAGGGGTGTGCAGGAGGCAGCTGATTGATGTTTCTCTCTCATCGATGTTTCTAACTCTCTATCCCTCTCCCTTCCTCTCTGTAGGAAATCGATAGAATGTATTGGAAAAAAAAAAAAATAGACCAAAAAAAAAAAAAAGAGTAATCCTACCTGAAAGGCCTAATATGCAAAAACAAATGATAAGCAATCAAAGCAGTAAGCATGAAGGCACATTTAAACAAACATTGAGTATATAAAACAATACCTGTGGAGTCAAAATATGAAGACAAAAGTATAATGTTAATATCAGAATGAAAATTTCCTAGCTCCTTGTATCATTTGAAGTTTACTATAGTTTAGTAGTGAAATTAAAATGTCTAAGGTCACTGAGTCTTAATATATATAAAACCAAACTTGGCAGAAATACAAGAGAAATTGACAAGTCTACACATCATAGTGGATTTTCACTACTATAAATGAACTCATATCACTCCCCATACGCAAAGTATTTGCTGAAATGAGATTAAAAGCAAGTCTTGGTAAGCTAAAAGGCAAGATAATCTTCTTTTCACCATTGTAAGCTTCTTTTCAACGCAGGGACAGAAATTGGATTAACACCTAGAAGGAAAACTAAAATGCACATACATATATTAAAACATAACAAAGAGGACATTGCATATTCATGTATTCATATTATTTCTGAGTCAGATTCTTATTGCTATGCATATTGATGTTGCCATGATTGCATCTAAAATTAATAATTTTCTTGTATTCATTGGTAATGTGCATTTATAAGATAAACAAAACATTTTAACTTATTTTTTATTATGTGACACAAATGTAAATTTCATTATGTAAAATAACTGGGAACATAATTAGGTATGCCAATTGCATACAAAACAAATGGAAATTTACATTCATTCACTATATATCATTCTACACTTTAGCCAAAGGTGAGGAACAGCCAGATAGAGTTAAAGATTAAATTTATAATTGTGATGTATGGTTTCTAGTTTTAATATCAGGTGTGGGGAGAAAAGATAGAGGACAAATTAAAATTATAAAAAGAATATTAAACATGCAATTCTAGCAGGACACAAATTAGTTTCACAGAGTATTTTAATCTAGAGGTTAATGAGAATTTGTTGGACTAGTTTCCTTTATAAAATTAATAGCACTCATATATTTCTTATGCTCTTAATTTATTTTCCCATACACAGGTATTGCACATTTGATAAGTTGACACATTAACTATGTAGCTATTTTTCTCAGACATGTAATCTAAATGTACTTTGTGATCTATAATAGCTCAACATACTACTCATTATGTTTTAGTGCAGTATAAAAAACAAATTAAAAAAAATTTTCCTCCATAATTTGAAAAAGTTAAAGTAGAAAGTACTTTATTTGCTCTATATTTGAACCTAATAATCACTTCCTGCAATATTACTCCATGTTTTTCTAAGTTTTACTTTGGATGGTGATCTGCACATAACAGCCTTGCTCTGTATTATAAATTACTATTTCGTATTTTATTTTCACACCTAATTTGGTTTTTGGAAAAGCAGCAGGAGCTGAATTTTGCCAAGTCTTCAAAGTGACTCCTAGATAGCTTCTACAGCTCCATTTGCAAATATGTGTACTACCAACACTTTATTCTGAGAACTGAACTATAGAAACTCTTGCATGCAGTTGTCAAAGGAGTAAATGAATTAGAATTGGCAGGAAAAGAAAACATAATCATAATGTTTTCCAAGAGTTTACATAAACTATACAAGTTTTTAAATTATCATTCTGGCTGCTATCATGGTGAGAATGCAAGTCAAGAATGGCAGCTGGGATACCAGTTCTAAAGCTGCTGCTAGGGTTCAGGTGAGAGATGGTGGTGATTTTGATACTTTGCAAGTGTGATCAGAGGAAGCCTCCCTTAAGGGTCAATGTTTGAGATGAAACAAAAAAGGTGAGATACATGCAGAGCCAGGAAAAGAACCTTCCGGGCAGATGTAGATACAGGCAGGTGATGGAGAGCTGGATTATGAGTGGTGGAGACAATGGACCAGGGAAAGGCTAGAGAAGTGCCCAAGAGCTGTATCTTGTCTGCCTTTGCTAACCCTCTGAGGGGCGTGCCATGCAATTGGAAGCCATTGTTGCACCAGAGAGAAAAGAACTATCTATTTGACTTTGGCACTGGCATAAATCTTTTTGGAAAAAGAAAGCATTTATGCCTGGAAGGATGAGTACAATTTCAGTAGATGGGAAAAGGAGATGAGTACTTTCCACACTTTTTAGGCTAATAACTAGTTCCAATAAAAAAGTTGGCTACTGGGTAATGTATTACATTTTATTTAATAAATACTCTACCACCCTAAATAAACATATGTCCTCTTCCAGAAAAATGTGAAGTTAAGACATGTTAAATCAGCCCTCAGCCACTTCTATGTTCATAGATGATATATGACCACCTTAGAAAAACTCTGATGACAACAATCATATTTATGTTTTATTTTGATAATTAATTTGTATAAACATAATAAGGAAAATCAGTTAAGTTTTCAAAAAAGTAGATGTACCATTTGTTTCTGGGGCCCAATTACAGAGTAGTAAGCACAATTGATTGGTGAAGATAATGACATTTTGTTGACATATAGTATAACAATAATTATTTTTATAAAAATAGTTTATACAACAAATACCTGCTAAATAAATGCTTTACATACACCATCTTGTACTTCAGTATAATCCTTTGAAATATTATCTCCAATTTATAGATGAGTCCACTGAGGCTCAGTGAAGTTCAGGCCACATTCAAAGACATTCATCTGTGAAATCGCTAAACTGACCCTCGCTGGTTTGGCTCAGTGGATAGAGCATTGGCCTGTGGACTGAAGGGTCCCAGGTTCAATTCCAGTCAACAGCACATATGCCCCAGTTGTGAGTTCGATCCCCAGTAGGGGGCATGCAGGAGGCAGCCAATTAATGATTCTCTCTCATCATTGATGTTTCTATCTCTCTTTTCCTCTCCCTTACTCACTGAAATAAATAAAAATATGTATATAAAAAATTACTAAACTGGAGTAACACAAAGTTTAGCTGTCCAATCTTTGATTGGCCAAGTCTTATTATATTTACTGACAAAGTCACTGTTTTACTGACTTTAGAAGAACCCTTCTTTTGAATTCTGCCTATTATTAACCAGATATATCAAGACCCATTTGACTTCTTTTCCTGGGATAAATTTTATTTTTTAGACATTTCAAACAGGGCTGAAATTTCCCCCAAGTGTCTTAACATAACCAGAATTGTGTTTTCAGGGGCTAATTTAATCTTTTCATAAGTGCTTTCCATTTTGATACATATTACTCCATTATGGAAAAAGAATCCTGCCCTGTTGTGTAGTTGTTTAAAAGCCAGCCGCATGTTATTTTACCAGAAGCCTTTGTATGATGTTTGTTTCATTACTTTCAGATTAGCTGATCAACAACCTGCAACTCAACATTCAATTTTGTTCCCTGTGAAAATGTTCAGGCTAATAGGTTTCATACGTTGTTGTTCAATTTATCTGCCTATTAGAAGAAGTCATTAGGTAGAGGAACCAGCTTTTAGAAATAATGAGTTTTTCATTTACTGGTACAGGCATTTTCTTTAAAAAGGCATCATTAATCACGTAGTTAAACCACTAATTAAAAATGTTTTACTTTGATTTGCTTTATTTTCCTGAACTACATTAAATACCAGTCTGTCATATGAATGGCATGCGAAGATCAAAGACCACTGTGCTCCCATTTGTCATTAAAAAATTAATAATTGCTCTGCTTTGCACTTCTTTCATTGCATGTGCTTGTGTGTGTGTGCATGTACATGTGAGACACACACACACATATATATATTAGAGGCCCGGTGCACAAAAATTCATGCACTTGAGGTATGGGGGGCGGGGGGTGGGGTTCTTCAGCCCGGCCTGCACCCTCTCACAGTCCAGGAGCCCTCAGGGGATGTTCTACTGGTGGCTTAGGCCCGCTCCCAGGAAGCGGGCCTAAGCTGCAGTCTGGCCTCCCTCTGTGGGAGACAACCAGGACAATCAGGGGAAGGCGCCCCCATCACCCCACCACTGCCGTGGCCACCCTCAGCCCTCGCAGCCGCCAGGGCTTTGTCCGGAAGGATGTCCGGAAGGACATTCAGCTGTGCAGTCTAATTAGCATATTATGCTTTTATTATTATAGATAGCACTCAAGCATGTGTGTGTAATACTTTCTTCTAATAGAAAAAGCCACTTTTCAAAAATATATTAGATAGGTCAACCTTAGAAACCAACTATCTAAAAATAAAAATTGTATCAAATGTAAATATTTACCTTATAGTTGCTATAATTTTATTTTTATTTGTTGGTGTCTTTTTGTTTGTTTAAATGAAAACAACTTTATCTTTAAACATCCCAGTAGACATGGGTTGTTTGAGGAGAACTAATATGTTCTAATTCTTCTTTTTTAGTAAATTTTTGATCATCTCTAAATGATAAGAAACAGCATGTTTGGTAGATAAAGCAACAGAATAGAAGCTAAGAGAATTCAATCTGCCACTCACTTGCTATGCCATGTAGATCACCAAAACTCTTTGCCCCCAAACTTTACACAATTGAAAAATGACAAAGTTAAAGCTAATAATTTTATGTTTTCCTCACTTCTAATGTACTATGGTGTTAAACTATCATTTTATTTTTAGGTGAAGAAACAAAATTTCCATAATATTGATAAAAAATGTATTTCTTTCCTTATATGTATTGCTTATTTATAATGTTTTATATTATGTTATTTAATTTGAAGGTTTTGAACAACTGGATTCAAATTGAATAAAGAAAATAATATTGAATAAAGAAAATAATAAAAAGGATAAATGCCTTCATATCACCTTCTTCTTTCTTAAAGATGAGAATGTATGACACTGTATCAGATATTTTGCATAAATTAAAGGTAAAGGCAAATATGTTATGTTTCCTTAATATTGGACTGCATGGTATGGTCAATACAACTTTTGACATTTGCTAGAATGGCATATGCAATTCAAAGTAGAACTGTGTTTTTATTCCCTTTTTTGCATGTCAAAGTTGAGAGCAATAAAAAAATTTGAATGAATCTATAAACAGATTATCTACCTAGCTCTAATTTATTTGAAAATGTTACATATTTTTAATTTAGTAGTTAGGTTGCTAGCTAAACTGCCATTAGCTGGTACTAATTAAATAAACCATGACAACAAGTGATACAAGGAAGTAGAAAGTGCCATTCTACACAACAATACATCAGAGATATTTGTTTAATATTTTCTTTCCTTTTTTTCTGAAAATTTTAAATGCAGTGTAATAAGCATGGGTTGTGACATCAGAGATGGTTCTAGGTGACATCCTGTGCTCCAGATGGGTACCCACAAGTAGTTTTTGGGCTGTGTATTTGTTTTTTACTTGGTACCTTGCTCACATTAAAAAGAACTTGTTAAGCTCTGAAAAATATTAATTTTAGAAATAAGATACCTTCTACCCAATTAAAGTAACATTGTACATTAGAGTGTGCATATTTATAACAACCACAGGTAATATACACAGAAATTCTAATATAAGCTTTCCATTTTTCTTAATTAAGGACCTAATTAAAAAAGTATGAGCCAGGGTTGCTGGGAGATAAGCTTTGCTAGGTTGCTCTTTGCCTATACGATAAAGGTTTTCTTGTGCCTGTGTGTTTGGAGACCACTTTTTTTGATCAAGGTTCTTTTTTGATCAAGAAGTTTGTCTCTGCTTGTGTATCTGCTCCAGTGAGCAGGCTCGGAGGGCTGCTTCCTCTGATCATTCCTGTACCCTGTACCCCTCACCCCAGCACTCCTTTTCCCCTTCATTTGTGAGGACCTGAGAATTGGGGTCTAATCACTTTATACGGTGGTCTTCATTTTGCTCTATTTCATTCGTAGCTGTTAACTAACATTGTGCCTTATTGGTATCCTCTACTTCAGAACAGGACAAAGAGGAATATTTTATACATTTTTCTCGGTAAAGTGACTTCCCAGTTGAGATGTCAGCCATTGAACAGAGTGGCGCTTTCCATGATGCAGCATCAAATATTCCCTTCTGTGACACCAATTTTAGGAGCGCTTCCACTAGAGCACTAAAAGACATTTACAAAATTACTATTTGGCCTAAATTTGCTTATATTGAAAGAATATTTAGTAAAACTTAGTCATTAGAGCAATTCTTTCTTTTGTTCTGACGAAAAGAAAAGAATCAAAAGTTCAACTAGCATTGACACTCATTAGGCAGTGTAACGAATCTACACACTTGTTCATCTCAAAGTTGAATAGATGTGACTTAATGATGACACTCTCCATGCTCATAATTTAAAATTACATGTGGCGTATATCTAATTATTGGGAAATTTGTTTATGATATTATTTCCTCTACATTCCGTTTTTATGTTTTTATCAATACTTTTTAAAATTAACATTTTTATTTTGAGATGATTGCAGCTTTACATACCATTGTAAGAAATAATACAGGGAGATCCTATACCCCATTTACCCAGTTTCCCCTGATGGTAGTAGCATTTTGGAAAAGAGAGCACATTATCACAACCAGGAAATTGGAATCAATATAGTCAAGATACAGAACTTTGCCATCACCACAAATATTCCCCCTGTCGTCCTTTTATAGTCATACCACTTTCTTCCAGCTCACCTATTCCTCATCCTTAACCCATGGAAATTACCAATCTGTTCTCCATTTCTATATATTTTTTTTAATTTTAAGAATGTGATATAAGTGTAATCAGATAATATACAACCTTTTGGGGTTAGCTTTGTTCACTCAGCATGTTTCTGTGAAGATTCATAGAGTTTGATGTGTATATCAATAGTTTCTTTTTATTGCTAAGTAGAATTTTATGGTATAGAAATACCACTGTTAATTTAACTATTCACCCTTTGAAGACAATTGTATTATTTCCAGTTTTGTGGTATTATGAGTAAGGCTGCTGTGAACATTTGTGGACAGGTTTTTGTGTAGCGTGCCTTTGTTTGTCTGGGACAAATGCTCTAGAGTGCATTTATTTATTGCATGGTGGTTGAATGTAACAGTCAGATGCTATCCCTGGTTCTGTCTTATCAAACCAGCTGCACTGAAGTAAAGAAGACTGTGAGAAAAAACACACAAGAACAAGTAGAGAAAGATCCAAAAGAACAAAGCAACTGACCTCAAGCAGTTTTATTAATTATTTTCTTCCTTCTCTGTTCCCCTTGGTTACCTATCTGTGTGACCTTGAGGACTGCACATTTTCTTTGAAAACAGAACATGCCCTTCTTGAGTCCCCTGGGATGGATGGGAGAGAGTCATGCATTGAACTCCCATGGACAGCAGGCCATGTTACCAAGAAAACTAGAGATCATCTCAGTCAACTTCCTGATTTTATAAACAAGGCTTGAGGTTTGGAGAGTTTTACATACTTTTCCAGGTTCACAATGCCATTTTAATTTTAATTCTCCATATTGCTCAATTCTGATATTTTCCCCCCAAATTTTCTGACTCATTCCCTAACTGAAGCTCCGTTCTTTCAGGGCTACAAGATCAAGATCATTAAAATTATGTTTTAAGTTTCTAAGAGAAGCCATGGAATTCCAGCCTTTCATAAAGAAGGGAGGAAATAAGATATGTACACATATAATACCTTAATAAAAAAAATTGGGAAAAATTTTTTTATAAATAAATAAATAAATAAATAAACAAACAAACAAAGAAGGGAGGAAATAGGATGACCTACAAAGTTATGTTCCAGTTAAAACCATCCTGTTCTACCACTCAAACACTAAGTTGCTGAGTATATCAATAGCTAATGGTGTTCCCTCAAAAGGTCAGGGGCCCACTTCTTGGCTCAGGGCAGTTACTAAGTCATCCTGCCTTTTCTTCTCAGAGGTACTTTGGAATTCAGACTTTTCCTTTTTCCTATGCTTTGTTTTTATGAGTTTTTTCTCTCTCTTAAGACTTGCCAGAGAGAAAATGGTCTTTACAAACAAAAACAAACATATAATATATTTTACTCTTAATTATAATGAGGCAAATATTGGATAAAAAGAAAACAAAATAATAATTCTGGACAAGTTACAAATAGTTTATAAATTCTGTAGAGTCCTCAACATCACAGTCCAGTGATTCTCAAGACCTAGTGTACCTGAGACTCACCTGCAGTGCTTGTGAAAGTTTAGCCTTTGACCACTTCTAGAAAGTTTGAGACCCAGAAATGTGCATTTTAAGTGAGACCTTCTCCTCACTAACCTCACTGTGGCCAGCTGGTTGTTCTCTAGATAAGACTCTGAAACAACTTTGAGAAACAATCTTTTTATATATTAGTTGAAATCCCCTCTCCAACAAGGATTATTTTTGAAGCTATGTGATATGGCTCATATGTTAACCTCCAGGTAGGCTTCGGTCGCCATGTAGTTATCTACATGGTCTGATGGAATTCTCAGTACCTTCCAAAGCCTTCTTCCAAATTACTCCTCTGGTTATTGTACTCGTTATTATAATCAACTCTTGGATTTTTTCCCCCCAAGCAGATAATTCACCATTTTAATTTACTTGCCTCACATCACCTACTACTTCAATTTGTTTATGAAGAACTTGAAACAGGTGGCCTATAGATATCCTCTTCCCCTTACAACACTGTAGTTTTAGGATTCTAGTGAGTCAATTAAAAAAAAAAAAAGAATGTCAGGGTTGACAGTGATGAAACAGATTTGACATCAGTAGCAGGTCAGACATTTCCAGTTCTATAAGAAGAGTAAGAATCACACATAAATAGGGATATTGTTTCAGAAGTAGGGAAATCTGGTTTTACTCCATCATAGCCCATTATTATTGCTATGTCATTGATTACCCATACCAGAGTTACCTTTTGAATAATGACATAGAGCATTGATGCATGAGAGTATATTTGTAGAAAACATTATCTACAATTTATTTTTTTAAACTTCAAATCTGTGTGAGTAGAATATGGAATTACACAGATGGTACAGATTTATAGATTGGGAAACAAAGACACAGCCGGCAAAATACATTAGCATAACTAAAATTGGAACTCAAACTATGAGTGTTTTTAGTCTGGAAAGACCTTTGCAAGTGTCCTGATGGAATACTGAATGAGGTTACAGTGGTTCCCCAGGACAGTTTGGATATGTGTGTGGATGGGGAAGGAGTAGATTGTTCTGCAATAGTATCTGGAAGGTACTATTTGCATGTAGTGCATGGACTCAGCCAAATGTCCTGCAGCAGTCCAAATACCTTGCACTTCTAAGGATTCCACCATTCCTGGAGCTACTCATGTCCCCATTGTGAAACACTGCAAGGGGTTAGAAGTGTTTCCATCCACAAACTGACTTTCTTGCTCTGGTTCTATGTTTTTTGTAAAAATACATAGTTGAATCATGTCTTTTAAAGTTTGTTTCCTACTATAAAAAATATAAGTGATGTATTGTGTTTTTGTTAGACCAACATTGTATGCTCTATTTCACTTAACCATTGTGACTCAGAGGAAATACTCTATTAAATCCACATTATATTGGCTTCTTAGTCTTTTGAAAGAAGAAGTAAAGTCAATTCATTTTTACTTTTTGAATACGTGTTGCAATACATTTTTCTTGTTAGTGAATTTTCAAGAGAGAGGTGTGTTAGCTTTGCAGTGCTGATATAAGAATTTAAGGAACAATGGACATAGTCACAGTAAAGTATCACAGGTATTTAAGTTAGATGTGAATTTCAATGACAAAAAGAACAGAAAATGGAGTAGCTAATGATCACCACCAAGTATTTGGCTAATGCTATTAAATTTTAATAAAAATGTATATGTTTAATAAAATAAATGTTGGGTTCTCAAAGTGCTATAGTGGGCTGATACTATAATAGCTCTTATACTTATTGGTTATATATAACTAGAGGCCCGATGCACAAAGATTCATGCAAGAATGGGCTTTCCTTCCCCTGGCTGCCGGCACCACTTTCACTCTGGCCTGGAGCTGCCTTTCTGCCTTCCGATGCTGCCCAGAGGCCCAGAGTGGCTGGGGCGGTGCAGAACACCTGTGTCGTCGCCATGGTGACGATGCAGGCATCCCGCCCCGTCCCTGGCCGGTCGGCACCGGCAAATTAACCCTCCATCTTTGTTGGGTTAATTTGCATACTCATTCCTGATTGGCTGGTGGGAGTCATGAAGGTATGGTCAATTTGCATTTTTATTTTTTATTAGTGTACATAGCCAATTTATATTATTCCTTCTAGAATCTCATATTAGCAGGTATAAGATCACAACACTATAGACAGTTTTCTTTCTTTTTTTTCATATATTTTATTGATTTTCTTACAGAGAGGAAGGAAGAGGGATAGAGAGTTTGAAACATCGATGAGAGAGAAACATCGATCAGCTGCCTCTTGCACACCTCCTCCTGAGGTTGTGCCCGCAACCAAGGTACCTGCCCTTGTCTGGAATCAAACCTGGGACCCTTGAGTCTGAAGGCCGACGCTCTGTCCATTAAGCCAAACCAGTTAGGGCCACAGTTTTCTTATAATATAAAATAGCTGAATAAGGACACAGAAATATACTAGCATGCCCCATTGCAGTGTAATTCCTGCTCGAGATGTTAAATAGAAAACAAACCTGATTATTTTCACTTAAGTGATATTTTTCTTGAGGAAAGAGATATGCAGAACCTCTTCCTATTTTCCATAGAGCAAAAAATGAGTTTTAAGAACTTATCATTTCTTTAAAAATATTCAAAATGGGTGAAAAACACAAATTATTATCAGAATTTTGAAATTTATCCCATTTTAAGAGTCAAAAGTCATAATACTATACCTAAACAATTCTCTCTTTTTACTATTGACTTTACTCTCTGCACCACCATCACTTTACTTTTCACCCATGTATTTAGTGACAATAATGACTTCTGTAGCATTAGAAAGCAGCTGAAACCTCTAAAACAAAAACAAATGTATTAAAAAGCATAATCTATATATGCAAACATGTTATATTGGTACTATATTTTTATTTGGAGATATTGTGTGGGATGATGGGGAATGAAATAATTTGACAGTTTCTTAAAAAAAGCTAAACTGATGATAAGACTTAGCAATGGCACTCTTGAGCATTTATCTCAGAGACATAAAAGCCTACACACACACAAAATACTCATCCAAGATGTTTATAGAAGCTTCATTTGCAATGGCCAAAAACTGGAAATAGCTTATATGTTCTTCAGTGGAGGAATGATTAAACAAAGTGTGGTGCATCCATACCATAGGATACTGCTCAGGACTACAAAGGAATAAGCCATTAACAATGCAACAATTTGGATGGATTTCAAGGGAATTATCCCAAATGAAAACCTCTCTTAAAAGGTCACATACTGTATGATTCTGTTTAAATAACATTCTTGAAATAACAAAATTATATACTTGAAGAACCAATTAGTGGGTGTCAGGTTAGAAGTGTTGAGGGGAAGAAGCTAAATGTGTCAATAAAGGGGTAGCATGAGGGAGATGTAAAACACACACACACACATACACACACAAAGAAAAATATTGTGTGAAGACAAAAATCATCAGAGAGCTCATAAAACTTATCCAATCCTTATGGAGATAGGTTGTCATTAGGAAGGGGTTTACAAGGAACAATCCCATCTAATAAAAGAGTAATATGCAAATTAACCATCACTCTGCTACACCCACAAGCTACACCCATCAGCCAATCAGGAGCTAGTATGCAAATTAACCCAACCAAGATGGCTGTGGCCACAGAGTGAGCAGGAAGCTTGGGTTTTCCCGGTAATGGAGGAAGCCAAGCTTTCCGCACACCCTGGCCGGTCTAGGCCTCCACTCAAGGCTACAAATTTTCAATTATAGAAGATAAATAAATCCCAGATATCAGGGCCTCCGCTTGGGTAGATAGGGGGCGTGGCCAGCCTGCACACCACCACAGGCCCCTCACCCAGGCTGCCCCATGCCCCAAGAGAACCCCCACCCTGATCCAGGACACCCTTCAGGGCAAACCAGCCGGCCCCCAACCATGCACCAGGCCTATATCCTATCTAATAAAAGAGTAATTGCAAATTGACCATCACTCCAACACACAAGATGGCTGCCCCCATGTGCTCAAAAATGGCTTCCCCCATTTGGACACAAGATGGCCACCACAAGATGGCCAGCAGGGGAGGGCAGTTGGGAGGGACCAGGCCTGAAAGGGAGGGCAGTTGGGGGCGATCAAGCCTGCAGGGGAGGGCAGTTAGGGATGACCAGGTTGGCAGGGGAGGGCAGTTATGGGTGACCAGGCCTGTAGGGGAGGGCAGTTAGGGGTGACCAGGCCGGCAGAGGAGGGAAATTGGTGGCAACCGAGCCTGTAGGGAAGGGCAGTTGGGGGGGACCAGGCCTGCAGGGAGGGCAGTTAGGGGTGACCAGGCCTGCAGGGGTGGGCAGTTAGGGGCAAACAGGCTGGCAGGGGAGCAGTTAGGCATCAATCAGACTGTCAGGGGAGTGGTTAGGGGGTGATCAGGCTGGCAGGCAGAAGCGGTTAGGGGAAATCAGGAAGGCAGGCAGGCGAGCAGTTGGGAGCCAGCAGTCCTGGATTGTGAGAGGGATGTCCGACTGCCTGTTTAGGCCCGTTTGACGAGGTCACATATTGGAGAAGGTGCAGGCTGGGCTGAGGAACACCCCCCCACCCTGTGCACGAATTTCATGCACCGGGCCTCTAGTTGTCTTAATAACAAGGTGGGATCACTTTTATGCTCTACCATAAATTATTCTTTTTGACTCTTGGGGTAGAATAAGAATGCGTCCTTTCTTCTTTTCCAGCTGGTTATCATTAATATGTATTTCTTAGCATAAATGACACTCTGCCTTTTAAACCCATTCTGCTATTGTATATTTGCATTTTTCATCTCAGTTAAAAGATTGGAATAGAGGTAGCAGAGGCTGCTTTATATTGTCCTGCACTCTGCCCCCCATCCCCACCCTCACCCAATAAAAAGGAAATGGAGGAGCAAAATATCTGGCATGCATCATTGTGGTTTGGCTGTGATAAGTCTCTATTTTGTTCTTATGTTTTAAACATGAAATCTTGAATAAAAGGAACGGCCCCTCCAGCGATGTGAAGCGTCAGCACTTAGCATCAGCATTACTTAACTGTACTGAATCTAGCCACTCAACCTGTGCCTCGTGTGCTTTCCATTTCTGTTGGGTGATTGGAAAAGAAGGCTGATTTAATGTAATTTTATTCCCTACGAATTTATATGAATGAGGATATATTGATAAAATATGGTTTCAAACAGCTTTAGGAGTAAGCCTGATTTTACCATTCCTCCTCATGTGAATAATTTTTTAAAAGCTGTGATTGGTAGAGAATAAAAAGACCGTTTATTTCAAACCCAGTATGTGTTGACTACTTCATAGACATCATTGCATTATTACTTAAGCTTATTAGGTTAGGCATTATCTCCCTTTATAGAGGATGGAATTGAACCACAGAGAGATGAAGTACATAAGGTCACCTACCAAGTAAAGAGTGAAGAGGAGATTTCAACCCAGCTGGGCTGCAGTTGGGACTCTACATTTGCTGTTTGAAGTCCAGATATAGATATCCTGGAAAAGGGAACAACTGCTCATTTTGCCCAGGTCTGAGGCCTTTCTCAGGATGCAGTACTTGCAGTACTGAAACTGAGACCGTCCTGGGAAAACCAGGGCCATTAAGCTCCCCAGACCTTGAGTTTGAAATCAAATTCTTCCTTGGCTCCTGAACACAATTGTTGAACCAGCTGAAATGATATTAAAATTCACCTGGCTTCCCTGATGGCACATTGAATACTGTCTACTAACTATGGCCACTTTCAGGTTTATTTTTCCAGCTGAGCCACACCCGAGTGCATGATTCTTTGAGAGTAGGAACAAAAACGTTTTCCTCATTATATACGAAACCACTTATACCAGTATTAGCATTTCTCTCTCTCTTTTTCTGTCTCTCCAGGCTCCTCTTCCTATATTGGTGGAGACTTTTGTTCCTTCTTGTCTCTATCTGTGAAGATATATGTTTATGTGTAGTATTTTAAATATAAATGAAGTCTTTTAGGTACAAATTATATTTCTGGTTCACCATCATTAATTCTGAATTTATTATCAACTATTGTATTGATAAATGTTGATAATGCTATGTCATCCACAACCTCTAACAAGGAAAGTACTTTTTAAATATGTGACTTCTTTGATTTAGTTCTGATAGATGGTCTTGGAACAATAATTATAACTGGTATATACAGAAATTGGGTAGGGGGGAGCCACAATAGTATTTTGAATAGCTAAGACCTGCCTTCTTGTTTTGAATGCAAACTATAATCTTCTAAAGGTACTAGTTGAGTTCCTTCCCCATCTCATACAAAAGTTAATAAAATATTTTTACAGACATAAAACTATTCTTTATGTTGTCCAGAACATTAGAAACCTTAATACAAACCTGCAACTTCACAATGGCCATTTCTAAACTTGTTTCATTAACCTGGAAATTCATACATGACATAAGAAGAATTTTATATATCAAAGAGGAATGAAGATTTAAACCTTGGTCAAATTAATCCCTTTGTCATGGAAATCTTTAAGGAAGTTTGCTGTGTAGAAAGCTTTCTGGCTTTTTAAGTTATGTGGTGCTGTTTATTAGAATGAGCATTTGAGCTAATTTTTATTGCCACAGTGAAGATATCAAGGATATACATCCAATTGGTTAATATCAAATTGAAGTTAGGTCAATTATTTGCTATATTCAATCAAGCAGGTTGTCCTTTTATATTCAGTATTGACAAGAAAACTATCATATGCTTTTTATTACATGAAAGTAAATGCTTTTTACCGCAGGTGTTTGTTGTAGCACATAAAAGTATAATACTCAAGCCATAAAAAAGATGCCATCAAATAATTCAATGATTCATGTTTCTAGACAACACTAGAGATTGAAAGTGATGGTCTCCTCTCCATCACCTCCAAAACATTTTCTTGTTTTGCTCCTAATATTGAGTAAAAGTGTATTTGATGTTTTTCTGACCTAAGAGAATAATTGAAAGGTAGTTCAAGGAAACAAACTGATAGCTGGAGCAGAGGCAATGTAAGTGAGAACATCTGTATTTATTCCAGAATCTTTCATAAAACTGAAGGGCAGAACATCAGGGATAGTATATATGAACAGTTGTCAACAGCATTGAGTAAGAAAAATGTCAACCAAGTATGTTATCTAAGATCTCCTAAGAGCAAGATCAGTTTTCACTTTTAATTAAAAGAGCAAAACCCAACCTTTTCAATGAAGAACTTTTTGCTAAGAGAAATAAACTGTTAGAGAAATGGATCTTAATTCTCTTTGTCCATGTTGCCTGTCATAATGGGGACGAGGTTGTGCTATATCTTCTGAGTGAACTACTTTTACATACATGTGCATATATATTATATAAAATACATGTCATATTTATAAAGCATATGCTATATATTTAAATTCAAGCCTAAGAAGCTCTCCCTCAGCATATAATCAACACTGACTACACCAGGCGAGGCAACCAAAGGTGTACTAGGGATCTAGGTGGTAGCTTCCTTGACCCATAACACTGGGCACTCTGGTCTGCTTTTTTCTCAATGGTATATGTCTGTACTGCTGAGCTTTCAAAAGGACATTGTTTAATGACAGTTAATTGGCATTTTTGAACAGGGGCAAAAAGTGTCTTCCTTCTTGGCCTAAAAGGACTCATTGTTATCTTCGACATTTGCCTTGTAGGGCCACTATATTATGTTAATGCATATCTGCAATTATTGTTTGTTTTATAGATCAGTAGCTTTATTTGACCTATTGTATCAAATAGCCTGTGTAATATAAGGAGAGTCACCCTGTCCCTTGGTGATTAAGGTAAGACTTCCCTGGTCTCCAGTTCCACAGTCCTGGGCAGGTCAAGGCCCTGCCCATACTTTCCAAGACTCACTTCCTCTTGCTGTTCCTTCGTATCCAATTCTGAGTCTTTATAGACGGCTCACTTACACCCAATAGCATCCTAAGATATTAAATTTTACTCTCCATTATCTCCCAAACATCAGACCCCAGAAGCATTTTGAAGCTTTAAGGCAGCAGAGGGGAGGATCGTCCTATGCCACATGCATAGGCTTCCGCAGTTTGGATAGTTCGATTTGCTACCCTAGCACTTCCAAAAGCACAGCTGCTGACAGAGACCCTCTTAGTCCCTCGGGACACGTGGACCACTTCTCCCACTCATCACTAAGCCAGGTGTTCTGGGGTTTGGGAGAATACATTTTCTCCATAGTAAATAGACAATGTCTCTTGAAAAACTAAATTAGTACCCATTACCTGTGAAAGTATAGCTATTATACAATAAAACTTCTCATCCTGGTAGACAGGGGTAAACAAGGTCCTGAAGAGAACTGCTAAATCTGTTTCTGTGTGCTTTTTGTTTTGGCTAATTAGATGAAGGACAGAATCTGCCGGGCGGGCCGATAGTGCTGTCTTTGCAATTCAGTGGCGCTGGAACGGCTGCACGGCTATAAACAAGGCCTACAGGGCAAAGATGCAAAATCTTCCAAGCTGCAAACCACAGGACGACCTCAAAGGAAGTAGAACTGAGTGCTGAGGAAGAAGGCACAAGGTGTTTAGGGCAAGAGCCAGCGATCTCACTAGGCTAAATTAAATTATTATTATAGCTAATACCATTATATCCTGTTCTCAAAAACGTATTGCACAACACATCTGATAGTTAAAGAATGAAATTGGGTTTTATGACAGAAGGAAACAAATTAATTAAAATCCTTGGTGAGTAATTTTAAAATGACACAATATCCAAATCTCTTTGCATTTAGAGATTATTATTAAAAAAAAGCATTATCTCTAAAAAGTGAATATAGAAGATGTTATTAGGTTGTTCTTGTAGAAAAGTACTTACAGCTGCTCTTTTTATGTGCAGATGGAGGAATAGCCTGAGGACACCAGGACTGAAGGACAGTAAATGTTTGGTGTAAAGACCCTACCTTTTGAGTGTTTTTTTATTATTTGCAGAAAGCCGTTTCCAGTATATTAGCCATTTTTTAATTAAAACAATTTTTTTTTACTAAACTCTTGCCATGCAGTTTCTTCTTGTACTGCTTCATGTTGCATTAAAAAACAAAAAACAAAAAACAAAAAAACAGGGTCTATATTCGTTTAGTTTCGATATTCAGTTAAAAAGGGTGATTGCGCCTGGCCTGTGTGGCTCAGTGGTTGAGTGTCAACCTGTGAACCAGGAGGTCACAGTTCGATTCCCAGTCAGGTTACATACCTGAGTTGTGGGCTTGATCCCCAGTAAGGGGGTGGGGGCATGCAGGAGGCAGTTGATCAATGATCCTCTCTCATCATTGATATTTCTCTCACTCTCCTCCCTTCCTCTCTGAATCACTAATATATATATAGGGCGATGCCCCTATTTTCAATCCAGGAAATGTGCCTTTTTTGAAGTTGTTCTAAAATATATCATCTCTGAATCATTTTAATTCTCAATTCCGTTTTGACCATATAGAATATTCTCCGATTGCTGCCCATCCCAGCTTAATATGCAGAGCAGTCTCTCAGGAGGAATTTCTAACTCGTAACATAACAGACCACACCTCGGACACCACAGGGCGAGATGCTGTCAGAGTTGGGGAGATGCTGGCACAAGGGAGTTAAAATCAGAAGGAAAGAGAGAGACTCCTGTTCTTGTCTTAGAGTAGATCCATGGGTAAAGCACAAGAAGCAAGGTGGGGGTAGTAAGGGTCAAAGGGGTCAAAAAATGGTGACAGAAGATTTGACTGGGTGGTGGGTACACAACGCAATATATGTATGTATCATGGAATTGTACACTTGAAACCTATATAATTTTTATTAACCAATGTCACTCCAATACATTTAATTTTAAAAAGAAGCAGTTTTAGTTTTCTTCTGCTTAAATTCCTTGACTTAGTACCACATGCTCTGTGGCAGAAGGAAACATTGCAGATTGGCCCTAAGGCCAGAAAAAGTACCCAGGGAGGCCCTCAACTGAAAACAATGGAATCACAGTGTTTAAACCTCCCCTGCCTCCATCCCCTCGGTCTTCCCCTCCCTCACCGGGGCAGGGTCAGCAAAGCCTCAGAGAGCCTGCAGTCCATCGTGCCTTAGCAACAGCTCTCTCTGACTCACTGGGCGTTCTCTCTGTAGGCCTCTAATTTAATAAATGATTCACCCTGACTCGGCTGAATTGATGGGCCCCATGGGGTATTACAGATCAGAAGTAGGCAGACTGAGATCTTTATAATGGCTAAAAAGCACTGGAAGAATTTTCTGGAAAAGTTTACTGAAAACGATTTTTCACCACATAAAGTCACAATCGTTTAAAACAAACATCTACTTCTCATATTTAGTATTACATTTTACTGAAATTGCTTGCTTGTTTAGTTATCTGAAAGTTTTCTGAGAGCAGGAAACATGTCTATCTTTCTAGTCTATGGTCAGAGCTTAGTACAGTGAGACCCTAGAGCTTAGTAGTCACTCTATATATGTATTTCTACATCTATATACATCTATGCTTATACTCATACTATATTAATTGAGCATTTATTTTTCAGTTTCAGACATTTCTATGTATCAAGCATATTCAGGATTGTTGACTCCTGTGCATGTCTGTAAAGTAGGCATTACTTCAGAGAGATTAGGCATCTTCCCCAAAGACACAATTTTGTGCTTGGGCTATAATTCAAATCACATTCTCTCTGGATTCAAAGCTATTCTCTCCTGGCTTCTGCACAGTGCAAAAATATATTTACTTTTTTTTTTATACTCTATGAGTATTTACTCATTGTATTTCTTTGTAAAAGATGGCATTATAGAGATTTAATGGAAGCCTGTGTTCTCAATTCATTTTTCCACAAGTATGAACTCTTGTAAATACAATATAAACATGAATAGCTATTATTCAACACTTGAGGCCCATTGCACGAAGATTCGTGCAATAGGCGTTCCTTCCCCTGGCTGCTGGCATCAGTTTTCCTCTGGCACCTGGGACACAGGCCACAGCGGAGCCAAGTCTTCAGCCTTCAGGCTTGGCTCCGGCCACGGGTGAGAGCCTTCAGTCTTCAGTCTTCAGTCTTTGCTTGGGCGGAGCCTTCAGTCTTCGCTCCATGCCTGTGTATGCAAATTAACCCGCCATCTTTGTTGGGTTAATTTGCAGACTCACTCCTGATTGGCTGGTGGGCATCACGTAGGTATGGTCAATTTACATGTTTGTCTATTATTAGGTAAGATTCTTGGACATTAGTCTTCTCTTATTCCTAATACTTAAGTAAAATGACATTATAGGATAAAGTCAAATACAGAAATTTATCCAATCTCCCCACTCTTTAAAAGGGAATTTAAAGAGTGGGGAGACTGGATAAATTTCTGAAAGGTAGAGAAATGAGGGATAAAACACAAGACAGCAACAGCACCAGAGACAAACTGCTTGGAAATTCCACCTCTCTGGACCCATAGAGCTCAGGCAGGTCAGTGTTTCACTTCTAGCAACAAACAAACACCTTCTACAGGATTTTTCTTCCCCATGAAACAGAAAGAGTTGATTGGAGGAAACTATCACCGCTAGTGCAGATACTAGAACCTTACAGATAAATGCAGTATTTTGATGGATACTTTTCCGAAGACAGGCTCACCCACACCCTGCTCATCCAAAAGAGGGGACTGCTGTACAGAAACATGGCATTTTCAGAGTCTAGGTTCTTGGGAGAGTCCTAGCCCATGACATACACACACCTACCCAGGTATGGCTACCCTGTTCTTGACATGAATTGAAAACCAAAGTTGGCTAAACAAATGAAGAAAGTCAAAACATAAATGAGAAGAAATACGGTAAATGAAATGGTATATTTTATTGTGGGATGGGAAGGAAAGCATTAGAGAGGATTTGGGAAAAGAAGAGAATGTTAAAATACACACATAAATTCATATAAAAGGATGAAAAACTAGGAAAGAGTGATTAAAAACAAGAAAAAGCACTTGGATTAAAAAAAAAATCAACATACTTGATCATAAACACAATTTACCTGGTGAATTAGTGAGTGTGTATGTATGTGTAGAAAATAAAGATTTGTTGAAATATTGGCATTTTACAATAAAAGCGACTAAATTTTGATATTACTATTTGATTAGTGATTTAGATTACCATTCAAAAAGGCATTTAAAGGCTTTTTTGTTTCTTTTTGAAAATGAGACCAAAATTTTTATTTTATATGTTGTCCCTATTTTCTGAATCCAGAGTTCTACTCATCTCTGTGTACTGACTGGGCAACTCACTTGGACATATTTAGAAATAGTGCTTTGTAGATAATATTGTTACTTGGCAAATATATATCTAAGTGACATTAGTTATTACCATTTGTCTAATATTTAAAAACGTCTCTATTTAAATGTCACCTAGCTGCTCAAAACTGTTGGCTCAAATTTTTCACAGACCTAGAGATAATCAAAGAAAAATCTCACTATATCTCTTACTGCTTAAAACTCTTCAATGACTTTTTTTTTTTGCCTCTAGGGAATCCTGTGATCTGACACTATTCAATTTTGTTACACAGAGTATTGTTTTCCTTTTGGAATGAAAGATAATTGATCACTTAAAAAATTAGTTGGTTTATACTCATCAGGACTCCCTATAATTGAACACCGCCCTCCCCAACTCTATCCTGTAACCCTATATAAACTGAAACCTAACATTTTCCATCTAGAAAAGTCAAGGAATTAAAAGGACCATGCAAATGACTATTGTTGCTACTGACTCCACCCCGCTCTGTATGACCTAAGGGGTATAGTGCCCTAGTCACATTGCAGAGTAGACAAGCAGCATATGGAGCTGAAAAAAGGGTTTCATTATTGATGTTTTGAAATAGATGGAGTAAGGGGAAAGAATCCAAGAGAAAGAAAGTTCATGTGAGTGAAGGGGAAAGAAAATAAAGATACAACCTCTGGCGATTTCATAATGTTATTCAGATAAAACCTTCATTCTACCATTGAAAACAATCTTTATAGCAAGTTTGCACACATGGTACACACATTGCTGACTCCTACAGTATACAATAAAGAGGTGTCCTGATTTTTTAAACAGTGAAGGAATATGATAAAATAATGTTGATAGAAGTTTTTTTGTTTTTTTTAAAATGTGTAAACTAGATGGGGATGAGGTGATGGAGAGATTCATAACACAGAGTTATAATAATCAGTGTCATTAGGGTTTGGATAAGAATGGTTTAGGGAGAAATACTGTACTACAAACATCATTAAGCCTTAACCTCATGTAATTGTTAGGAGTGGGATACTATTTTCTTTTACCACTCTTCTGCCTCTAAAGTTATCATACTTCCAAACTGAATAATAACATTTAATTTTTTTTCTCTCTTAAAATTTGGCCTGAGAAGACTATTCAGGTTCATGTACAGAGATTATTACATCTCATCAAAATTCAGTAGACAAGGTTAAAATTTGTAGTTTCTTTTATGTTTTTTTTATTTCTGAGCTCTTAAATCTCTTAACTTTCTATTAAGAAAATAATCTTAAAATGAGATCATTTCATATTTGTGATAAAATTATATCCAGTATTTTTATTTAACAAGAATAATATTTACTTTTGAATATGAACACTTTAATACACGGCAATACATCACTTTCTCCTAATAGACTATTTTTCTTTTGCGGCAGTTTTTCATTTAGCGAATTAATATAAAATTTGTGAATAAAAGAAATGTACTGATGTTGAGAGTTGGTTGGCTTGATTTTACCTCAGAGCACACACACCCCTGCCCTCTTGTGGTCTGGCAGACAGCATTTTGAAATGAGGTATTACAGTGGAAATTCTGACAGAGCATTAATTGAAAGAGTCATGTGAATTAATTGAGGTTGGCTTATTTATTGGGATAAATTACTTCAAGTGCATTCAAGACTATTGTCTCTCAAATTGATTATCGATTCTTCCTTTTATTCTACCATGATTGGTATAATTAATTCCATGTCTACTATATATGAGAATTTATTCTAGTAATCAACTGTGATGTTATTTATGTGAAAATGATTATCATGGAATCTGACACATAGTAAATGTTTTCTCCTGATTGTTCTCACATGAGTTGTTTTTAAAATATCCTCAATAATGATCTAACTTCTTCTGAATAAATACAACAAAGAAATACCTTATTTCATTATTAAACCCTCTCATTGCTAGAGAATTCCTCCTTTTTCAAATCTGAATAGGTCATTTCCAATTGATTTAGTTCTCCTATGTTGAGAAACTCAAGTCAAATATTTGAAATAATATCCCCCTAGTTTTGTCTTTTTCTAAACCAACTAACAGAGTTCCTTTAAATGGTCCTAATAATACAACTCAGATCTCATGCCATCTTATAAGTTACTGTTATAAAATGCTAACCTAGAACTGGATAATAAATACACACTTCATTTGACACTAATTTCTCATTTCATAGGACGTTTCCCACTGTGACAAAATGTGACCTTAGAATCTCGCTCAACACAACATTCCAGGCAGTCAGTTGTGTAGGTGAATTGAAACTGATTTGCCATGTTTGATGGTTTAAATTTCTCATTTTAAATTAGCAAAATGAGGTTCAAAGACTTTTAGTAAATAACCTTAACTCATGGAACTAGTTATGACAGACTTTGTCTATTTCTATTGCTACTTCAATATCTATTTTTTTCTAATTATTCTCCTGTACCAAGCCACCTGTTAAAGTCAGTGCTAACTTTGGTGATATGCTGTTTTTTCTTTGCAGCACTGTTTTCAATATATAAAAACCTGGGGCAGCTTGGTGGTGTGGCTCAGTGGTTGAACCTTAACCTATGAACCAGGAGGTCACAGTTCTATTCCCAGTCAGGGCACATTCCAGGGTTGTGGGCTCGATTCCCAGTGTGGGGTGGGTAGCAGGCAACTAATCAGTGGTTCTCTCGCCCTCTCCCTTCCTCTCTGAAATCAGTAAAAACAACAAAACAAAACAAAACAAACAAACAAACAAAAAAAAACCCACAAAAAAAACCTGGGGCAACCTAAATGTTTATAAAGAAGAAAATGAGGGGTTTAGTTTGGAAACTGCAAGGAAAATGTTACTAAGATGAAAATAAATCCCAGTTTGCCTGGGACCATTCTGGTTTACCCCTGTTTTCCTGACATAATTATGAATAGCACCTCCTTTTATACTCAAAGTGACCTGGTTTCTGATAATAAATTATAAGGTTATCCTACTCATAACCTATTCTTTTTATTTTAAACCACAAGATTTTTCAAAGGGTCACCTAGATGAATTACCAAAAAACTTCATTTTCAGACATTTATAAATCCTTGTTGACAGCTGCAAAGATAGAGGGAGGATAACTGACCTCATTTGTACCAAAAACCAACACAATTGTTATTGGTGACAGGGCAAAATATTTAGTTGCAATACTAGCCTTACTCACAAGTTTTCTGGAAATAAAATCAACCTCCAGAAATTTATTTAGCAAACAAAATCACTTAACCATTAAAGGGGCACTTTTGCTAATGGAGACGATAACTTGAGTTTTACCTTTAGAAGGGCAACAACATGCATGCCAGTGCCTTTGCTTCTGAGAAAGGGAACCTGAGTTTAATTCCACATCAACCCATTAAGGAATCCCATGGCTTTTTAGGAGCAAGTTCTTCAAAAGTGCTGGGTTTATTTCCTTATTTTTCAAAAGCTGATGCAGATTAGAGGTTTCAAGTGTTGGTCTGCTAAACACTGCTGACCAATATGAAGCATTCACCAGTCTGTGACATAATGCCAAAAAAAAAAAAAAAAGTTTTTTTCTGAAGTTAAATTTTTTTAACATAAGCATTTATATTTTACTCAGATTATATGCTTAATACATGTTGATGTGGAAATAGTATTCGGTACTTAGTAAACTGTTTAATTTGGTCCATATAGTGGATGAATTTTATTAAACCTAGTAATAGTTCATGCACTAACCCAAAGGGAATAATTATGCAAAAGGGAATTATGCTGAATTGGTAGACATTGTGCTTACATGGTTGTTAATAGTCCCATTACAAAAAATTGGGTAGAGCATCAGCTTTCAAGTCTTTATACCTTGAATTATGTATTCCCATTAACTCCATTTACCTTTAATAACAAATGATTGCATTAAGGAAAACATGAGAATATTATGTCCAAACAATAGACTTTTAGTATTTCGTGGGCCTAGCTATGAATTAGGATTTGTGGAAATTCGATGAGTGAAAATTGTAACAGAAGTGAACTGCTGTTGCTTAAACTCTACCTTACAGTAGAGGCAAAGAAGAAAGATAATAAATGTGTTATTCCATTTGGAAAGACATCTCTTTTTGTGAGTGCCCAGGCATGCTTTTTAAACTCAAAACAAAATTTCAGATGATGTGCTTTCTTTTATCCTGTTGATTGCTCTTGGAATAAACACGGCAGCACTATGGGAGGCCATCATACTGGCTTTAAAGAAAAAAATGAGCAGGCAAGAAAAAAAGGAGAAAAGCTTTTATAATACTAGAGGAAATCTCTTCAATTCTCAGGCTGGAATAAAAGCCATTAAAAGCATGAAAAGACATAAGATGTGTTCTAGTAATAGTAAATTTAATGTAAAAGATGGAGGATATGCTCAGGAGGAAGAATTAATATATCATGAACATTATCATTAAATCTACTTAAATTCTTGAAGCTAATTACTAGGTTAGCATTCATTTTGAAAATAATGTTAGAATTATTATGTTAAGAGAAAATGATGCTAAGAAGTGACAGTTGATTATTCTTTTGTTTGAGAAAAATGCTGGCAAACAGAACAAACCATTCAAATACAAAAAACAAAACAAAACAAAAACACACACACACACACACAAAAAAAAAACTTGGGAAGTCTAATCAATTTGTTTGCTAAACTACAAATTAGTAAACATTTACTGGCAACTCCTTGTACTCAGGTTGTGGGGCAACAGAGAAGTCATTATTTCCAGTATCCTTCTAAAGAACATTACTATCTAGTGTCAAACTAAGAAGCAGTAGTGAGCAATTTAAGATATCATTATTATTAGGATGAGGTATACGTGATGGATTCCAAGTGGGGTAAATGTTGAGATTACGATTTCATGAAGGGCACTTATTCATTAGGAAAAAACTGTATGGAAGAAGTGAGATTTGAACTGAGTTATGGGAAAAGGGTTTGGATAGATTTGGGGCAGAGGAAAAATGTCTAAGGGAGGCAAAAACCACAAAGTGAAATCAAGGAATTGGGCATGCAGATAACTGACAACAGAAGATTGTAAAGAAAGTAGTCTAGTTTGAATAATTGATAATCTCTACTTTTTTTTTGGTCAGTTTATAAAAGTAAAGAAAAAGCATAGGAAATAGAATTGTATGATGTTAAGAGCTAATGCTCCCAATCTATTCCATCCCAAATTGTAGACAATTTTGAGTTTGTCTTTTGAATATTTTCAATGCCTTTATGAATATATATACTATGCCTCAGGTGTTTATACACGTATCATTTTCTTATATTACTAGAGGCCCGGTGCACGAAATTCATGCACGGGGGGGGGGGGTGGGCGGGGAGGGTGTCCCTCAGTCTGGCCTGCACCTCTCCAATCTGGGACCCCTTGGGGATGTCCGACTGCCTGTTTAGGCCCACAGGGATTGGGCCTAAACCGGCAGTTGGACATCCCTCTCACAATCCAGGACTGCTGGCTCCTAACTGCTCACCTGCTTGCCTGCCTGGTTTCCCCTAACTGCTTCTGCCTGCCAGCCTGATCGCCCCCTAACCACTCTCCTGCCGGCCTGATTGATGCTTAACTGCTCCCCTGCTGGCCTTGTTGCCCCCAACTGCCCTCCCCTGCTGGCCATCTTGTGGTGGCCGTGTTGTGGTGGCCATCTTGTGATGACATTGTGCAATGCCACCTAGGCTTTTATTATAAGGATAGATTGCCAGTGCGTGTCATATGTACTGGCCGGTCAGTCAGTCCATCATTTAGCCTTTTATATATATAGATGTTTTGTAACTCTCTTAAATATTCTCGTCAATATTTAATAGTTATATTTTCTTACATTTTACCTTATGCCATTTAAAAGCTGCCCAATATTATTATCTACAGATGCATCCTAACTGTCAACTTGTACCACAGTGATAAGCACTTAGGTGTTTCTGAGGTTTTTCCAATACCAACAACATCAGCATGAGTAAAAAAAAATGCACCTGTGTTTGTGTAGGCAAATCATGAGCATATTCTTAGAAGTGGAATTGATGAATTCAGACAAATTCTATTTTAAAATGTAATGGATATTGCCACTTGTCCTCTATACTGTTCCAATTTTTAATTCTATCAACAGTGTTGGAGAGTCATGCATGTAAAGAGTTTCAGCCATGACAAACCCATTATTGGGATAAAACTTGAGTAAGAAGCTGGAAGATTGGGAGGAAAATCATTAGAATCTCATACTTGATGCACACCCATGGAATTCTAGGGCAGCTTTGGGATGCAAATCTGATTAGCAACAAGCTATGGTAGCCATAAGGATATCTCTGGAAACATTTTTCTTCAAGTTTACAAAGTTATCTTTGACATGAGGAGTCAATGTTAACCTAAATTGCACAGAGAGTGGGTGCCTGGGTGAGGTGGTGGCCCTGCAGTTGCTCACCACCGTGAACTCTGTTCTTGGATGAATAGTTTTAAGGATGGACTGAAGCGGCCCCAGAAGACCAGGCTCATAACAGAGACAAATGCCAGTTTCTCGGTCTATTTCCCCCCCTTATCCTGGCTCCAGCCTTTGGCCTCGCAGTTTACTTCATTCAGTTACTTTGTTGTGTGACTATTTCTCTGGTTTGCATTCTTTTTAAAAATATTTTTAAAATATATTTTTGTTGATTTCAGAGAGGAAGGGAGAGGGAGAGAGAGATAGAAACATCAATGATGAGAGAGAATCATTGATTGGCTGCCTCCTGCATGCCCTCACTGGGGATTGAGTCCGCAACCCAGGCATGTGCCCTTGACTGGAATCGAACCCGGGACCCTTCAGTCTGCAGGCCGATGCTCTGTCCACTGAGCCAAACCAGCTAGGGCTGGTTTGCATTTTTAAATGAGTTCCTTAAAATTGTCTAAGTGGGAAGGAAGAGCATATGAGATATTCCAATCGTCCCATGTCTAAAGAAATTTTGGTTTGGATAGTTTGATACTAAATAAGTAAAACTAACAATTAAAAAAAGCAATAGAAGCCTTCATAACATAAAGGAAGGAGGTACAGGGAGTAAGAGGCTATTTTAGATAGGATCTGCATTTTACTTTGATGAACCTCAAAGAAATATGGTATCTACCAGTGAAAAAAGAAAGTTGCTATTAGACAACAATGAGGAATAAAAAAAAAAGAAAAGAGATTGGAGAGAGGCAAGCAGAAATCTAAATTAATCCAAAACTGGAATAAGGAAGCAACTGGTATAATTACAAAGCAATTATAATTTTTAAAATGTGTTAGAAACAGAGAAAGTTGTATAGCAAGTAGTTTTAGGATATCTAGTTCCCCAGGCTATCTAGTAATCTACCAAAAACTAATATGTTAAAAGGACAGAACCACTTAGTTAAACCAATTTCTTCTCACAATTAAACAGGAATGAAATTCATAAATATGCCAAGAATTCTCCCCCTGCTGAGAAAAATGTTACTCTTGACAGAACATCAAAATTGGTTTTTGTGAAGTTGAATTAATGCAGGTCAAGTACATTTGAGATCTCTCGGTGAAAAGAATAATAAAAGTATCAAGTGCAAACTGTTCTTTATTCTTATTCTTTGAGAGGTTTTGGATCTGCCAAAAGATAAAATAATTGCAACTGTTGTCTAGCAGGTTTAAAGTTGATTATTCTTGATGGTTATCAAGATTTATTTATTACAAAATAAAAAGCTACATGTTCTGACAGTTTAGGTCGTGTTTTTATTTATTTTTACTTTACCAAATTGGCAAAGGGAACAAATCCTTTATTGTTTTACTTGCTTTTGTCATTTTAAAATTATTACCAAAAGATGTTTGTTTAACAATGTTTGAATAAACGCAATGGCTGTACAGATTTTCTCCCTTTTAGCAAATTTAACTCAATCTTATTGGCCTGAGAAACAGCAATGTCATAAAAAGGACATTCCATAGTGACCACTGGCTAACCTGAAAGCTCCCAGATGTAAACTGTTTTTTTTCCTTCCTTCCTTTCTTCCTCCCCTTCCTCCCTCCCTCTTTCATTCCCTTTCCTTTCCTTCCTTTGCCTTCCTTTCCCTTTCCTTGCTACCTTTTTTTTCCCCCCAAGGTTATTATTACTAGTCTCAGCCAAACATAATAAGTTTTTAAAAATGAAATTGTATTAAAATTCCATAAAAGTAGAACAATAGGTGATTTGAGAAAACTAGCATTTTTTTTTTTTAGGGTCAACTTATGCAAAATAGTTTTGATTTACTATAATTATATGAAGAATCTCTAAGCATACGTCTTTAAGTTCCAAAGACAAGTCTCTTGTCAAAATCAATTTGCTATAGATGAATGGGTTTATTTCTGGGCTTTTAATTTGATTCTATTAGCCTGTATGTCTATCCTTATGCTGGTGTTACATTGTGTTGCTTACTTTAGTTTTGTAGTTTGTTTAGTAATGGAGAAGTATATGTCTTCCAAGTTTGTTCTTCTTTTCAATGTTGTTTTGGTTATTCATGACTCTTTTCAAATTACATATGAATTTGAGGATTGGCTTTTTCATTTCTGCAAAAAAGTCTGCTGGGATTTTGACTGATTTCAATGAGTCTATAGATTGCTTTGGGAGTATTACCATCTAAAAAAATATTAGGTCTTTATTACATGAATACTGCATATCTTTCCATTTATTTAGATACTAGAGGCCCATTGCACAAATTTGTGCACAGGTGGGATCCGGCTGGCCTGGCCCCAATTAGCGGATTGGGACCAGGCCTGTTGGGAGGAGGAGATGGTGGGAGGTTGGCCAGCCAGCCCGCCCCAATCGGGGCCCAATCAGCCCTGGGCCAGCTGGGGGAAGGGGCCTCAGGTGATTGGCCTGCGGGCCTCACCCCCAATTGGGGTGGGGGGGCATTGAAGATGGGGACAACCATGGGGAGGGGCTGTGGGGGATCGGGCCTAAATCGGCAGTTGGACATCCCCCAAGGGGTCCCTGATTGGAGAGGGTGCAGGATGGGCTGAGGGACCGCCCCCCCTCACCCCCACCCCATGCATGAATTTCGTGCATTGGGCTTCTAGTAAATAAATAAAAGCTACCAAAAACTAAGTGCATTTATTTCTCTAGACTAACAAAATTGATCCTGAAAACAAATTGGGAAAAAGGTCATCTTTACTTTAAATACACATGTTAATTACTTAGCAATGTGTTTGAAAACCTTAATAAATTCAACAGAGAAAAGGCCGTGCCGCGTTTGCTTCAGCAGGATGTAGAAAGTGTCAACTGACCATCTACAAAGACGACTTTGGTGCCCACCTTCTATCCCAGTGCCAAATGTTGGAGAAGATGCTCTTTTTTTCTTGCAGAACCTGATGGTTGATTGGGCACATTCTGGGTACTTAGACCTGATCTTAGCTGAAAATAAAAATCTCAGCTAGAAATCGTGTCATCTCAAATATAAAGCTTCCTTCCAAAAGGCTGGCTGACCAGCAGCCCCTGAACGATGGATGAACAGATTACTCAGGCAGTTTCATTGTGAAAGGGAGGGCTAAGGGGCTCCTGGCTCTAGTGGCCAGAGCAGCCTCGATGGTCTGCCTCCTTAGCCTTTTATCCAGTTTTTATCTTTAGATACAATCAATAGGATGAGTAATCTTGAGAGCACACATGTGTTTACATTGTCCTCTAGGCAAGGGCAACCAGGGATTAAGCATAAGGCTTCCAGTAAACACCTGGGGGTCTGTACATGCACAGACTTGTTTGGAAAGGTCAAGGAATAATTAGGGCACTACCTTTGACACTCCCCTAAATCTCCCATAAGTCGGAATTCCGATAAACAGGGCAGGCGGCCTTCCGCACACTTCCCTTTTATTTTGGAATGTCTTCCCTACAACTTTCCAACCAAGTCTTTTGTGCTCCGCAACACTAAAAGACACTGTATTGTCTGGGAAAAACCTTCCAAGAGAAGCCTTTAATTATTCCAACAATAAGCAGTATCCAGGTGGAAAAACTTCCCTACATAGTAAAATAGGAATGAGAACTTTGATATTGGCAGTACTTTTGTGCAGGTGTGGACTGCGGCTGCCCTGTAGCTGTAAAACAATGCTTACAGGTTCAGAGAGAGCGGTGGCTTGGTGGGACCAGTTGCTTACAAGATGTCAGAAATGAGCTACAAAAAACCCCCCCAAAAAACAGTGCCTGTATTTTTTTCTACAAGCTGTTTTGGGAAATGTTTATGAGTGGTGTTGCTTCTAACCTTAGGTGACAGTTGGTACAGTACAAGGGAAAAATCCATTTTCCCCACTGTGGTATGACACCGAATACTACTCTTGTTACTATAGGAGTGGCCAGTTTGGAAGATGCCTGTGTAAACACTCTGAATGGACTGTGTGGTTCTCAGGGAAGGATTATTCTAAAGCAAAAAAAAAAAAAAAAAAAAGGGCCACAAGGAAGTTAAAGGACATAAGAGAGGATTTTTTTTTTTTTTTTCTGAGCATATTTGAGACTCTTGCAATTAACTTGTCGCACTTTGAGAACTACTCAGGTTCCAAAGGTTGAGTATACTGAGTCCTTTTATTTTTGGGATATTATAGAAATCAGATTTTATTTTATACTAGAGGCCAGGTGCACGACATTCATGCACTGGGGGTGGAGGGGTCCCTCAGTCCAGCCTGTGCCCTCTCACAGTCCGGGACCTCTTGGGGGATGTCCCACTGCCAGCTTAGGCCCGCTCCCCGCTAAGCTGGCAGTGGGACATGCCCCGAGGGGTCCTTAGTGCTGCTGCAGAGGTGGGAGAGGCTCCCCGCCACTGCACTGTGCTGGCCAGCCTTGAGCCCGGCTTCTGGCGGAGCGGCACTCCCACTGTGGGAGCGCACTGACTACCAGGGGGCTGCTCCTGCATTGAGTATCTTCCCCCTGGGAGTCAGTGTGCATCATAGCAACTGGTCGTTCCACTGTTCGGGCGATTTGCATATTAGGGTTTTATTATATAGGATTCCTCACTATAAAACATGTGCTTATGGGTTAAATAAAGAACATTGCAAAATCATATGGAAGCATAAGGAGAGCAGGAAAAATGGAGACTAGAAATCACTGATCTTAAATTGGACTACTAATTATACTAAAGATCTCTATTTTCCTTAGTTCATTTTGTTGATTTAATAAAATCCTAATCAGAATCACTGTTTTTTCAGCAAGAAGGTTGTAAGATGAAAAATTAAGATCTGCTAACCATCTATCTTTCTTCCTGGTTACACTTCCCACAGACAAATAATGTTAATAATTTCTTGGGATATTATAGAAATAATTCAGAAAATTTATAGGCAAAATGTAAATGCTTTTTTATATCTTTTTAAACAAATGATATTGTTATTTATACTAACATATTTTGCTTTGTCATGCAAAATCATGGAAATCTTTATATAGCAGCATAGCTAGATCTATTTATTCATTTTAACGGTTGTGTTATATGGTTTATATATGTATCATGATTTGTTTTGTCAGTCCTTATTAATTTTCCTTTAGGTTTGATTTAAAAGTAACTAAAAAATGCATCAGATCCTAATTTTATAGCAAAAGCAAACATAGAAATAAAGAGAAATATGTATGTTTAATAATTCAGGATTAATGTGTTGATCAAATTTATGGAAGAATAATAAATGTCTTATATTGAAGCTGTACCTCAGTTACAAAAGATTGACAGATTCAGATTTTATATAAATCAGTATTTAACAAAGAAATTAAAATGACATTTAATAAAAACCAACATTTACAAGAATAATTCTGGATGCCATTTAAGAGAATAATATAGCATTTGGGCAATATTACAGCAAATGTTTAACTAATTGAATTAATCTTAGGTTATTTGAATGACTCAATGACATTTATAGGAAATATAAGTTTCCAAAAGATAAGTGAACAAAGCACATTTCCCAAAAGAAGAAATACTTATAGTAAATACACATTAACTTGAGTGGCAATAAAGAATACAAATTAAATTATGGCACATCAACATCAAGAAACAATATGAAGCCAATAAATATGATAAATGTAATACTCAGAAATAATGAAAAGCATTATGATATAATATAAGGAAACTGACTACAAAATAGCAATCATTCACTAGGTCTGGGAGAAAAAATGCTAAAATAAAACAGTGTTTTTTAGATCTGGTTACATGTAATTATTTTAAAATTTTAAGTATTGATATTGTGTCTTATTATTCTTAATTTAAAAATAATGAGATGAAACATTTAGGTATTAAATTTCTAGGTATGTCATTGACCTTTAGTGCTTCAGTATTCTGTGAGTTAACTATTTTATCTCTCTGCTGTGAAATTGGCATTAGGTAATATCCTATTTAGTGTCAGGAAGCATTACTAATTCCTTTTAGTGCTCTCAGCACTTCACAGAATGCCAGCTCATAAGAGAAGCAAAATATTAAGCTACTAGACATAAGGAAACTAATATATTTGACAATTAAAAATGAATCTGTTAATTTTTTGGTTTCTAAGTACCATCCTGTCTAATAAAGAGGGGATATGCTAACTGACACTCACACGGTCGCAAAGCTGGCAGTGCCCACAGCCAATAAAGAGGGAATATGCTAATTGACTGCCCCGCCCTCAAAGATGGCGGCGCCCACAGCCACAAGATGGCAGCGCCCAGTCCCCTCAGCCCCGCCAGGGTGGCAGGTGCATGGCAAGGCCAGAGTCCCCCAGTCCCCTCACCCCCACAGCCACCCAGAGCCAGCCCGAGATTCAGGCAAGTCTCGGATGGCGGCTGCCCAGCCACCCAGGGCCGCCTGAGGCTCAGGTAACCAGGGCCGGCCGAGGCTTGTGCTGCCAGCAGTGGCAGCAGCAGAGGTGTGATGGGGCATCACCTTCCCCTGATCGCTGGGTTGCCTCCCGCCCCTGAGGGCTCCTGGACTGTGAGAGGGGGCAGGCCGGGCTGAGGCACCCCTGCTCCAATGCATGAATTTTCATGCACCGAGCCTCTAGGGGGGAATATTTAGGGATAATAAAGGAAATATAGAGCTTTTCAGAGACTAGGTAACTTCCATTTTTGAAAAATCCTTAAATATTAATAGAAAGTGGAGAAAAACCAAGCAGAAGAACATACATGTTACACAGTGTATTGCTTTGCTAGAGCTGCCATAACAAGATACCACAGGCTGGGTAGCTTAAACAATGCAAATTAATTTTCCCAAGGTGGTGAAGGCTAGAAGTCCAAGATCAAAGTGTCCGCAGTTTGCTGTCTCCTGAGGTCTCTCTCCTTGGTTTACAGAAATAGCTGCCTTTTTCACGTTGTCCTCACATTTTTTTCTCTGTGTGTATATCCCTGGTGTCTCTTCCTTTTCCTATAAGGACACCTGTCATATCGGATTAGGGCCTCATCCTTATTACCTCAATTAACCTTAATTACCTATTAAGATGCCGTATCTCCGAATATAGTCACATTGGAGGTTAGGGCTGCCACAGTGCTTTTTCTGAGGGACACAATTCAGACCATAATACACAGTATGTTTAAATGTTGCATTTAGTAAATTATCACTTTCAATATGCACATTTTATAAAGAAGTAATAAACATTTATTATACATTGGTTTGAAGATAGTATCAAAAGCTAACATTTCAGAACCATTGTGAATAGAAGTCCTAGGCCAAGTGAACTTACTGATTCCTCCCTCTCCCCTGTGATATCCCTGATATTTGAGCCCCCAAATTATGGTGAGTTCTACTTTTTACTAGAAGCAGCCCCTTTTCACCATATAAGCACTTTTCTTCAATCTGACAGTCAAGTCTCAGCACTGTCCAGATGGGTAAGTACACGCTCAAATCTGAGAAGAAATTGCAGGATCTGACTAATATATATATTATTAAGAGTCTGAGGAGCATGTGAAGCAGTGGATCCCGAGGGTATTAGACATGTGGGTGGCTGCCTGCAGAACATAAGACTGGAGAGGGGAGAGTTCATGGAAAACGTGAACCTAGCACTACTGCTAACAACTACCTTGGTTTAGATTCCCTACAAGCAGAGACTGAGGCAGAGGTATGTAAATAGAGTTTTTTGTTGTTATTTGTTTTGTTTTGTATTTTCTTATTTTTTCCCATAAGGGAGCAAAGAAGCACAATAGGGAAGAGGAATGAGCCAACCAAGAATGTGGTCTCAGGCAAAGTGTAGACTTAGCCTGCTCCACGTAAATCATCTAACAGGGTGTCCCTCCCAGCAACACAGGGGTCGGGGTCGGGGCTGTCTCTTACTAGTATAGTACCCTGTCAGTCTTCATTGTGGGAGCCTTGGCCTGGGGGGGGGGGGGGGATGGAAATTTCCCCAAGGGCAGTGTCTCAGAGAAGGGGGATGTCTGTCACTCAAGAACAGCTAACACACCCCACAGTGAGTTAATGGGCAGATCTGAGTGAGGCACAGCAGCATCTATTACAGTATCTTCTTGAGTGTCCCGGCATGTGGAGGGATATTTTATCTATGCATGTTTTTCTTTTGCTACTATAATTGCCACCGAGAAACACACACCAATTAAGGTTTGTGCGTTTGAAATAGTCAATACTATTAAATTTTCAATGCATAGTCTTCATTTTGACATCCTATATAATAAAAGGGTAATAGGCAAATTGACCCTAACGGCAGGACGACCAGAACGACCGCTTGACCCGTCACTATGAGGTGCACTGACCACCTCTTGATCCCTTCCCTGAGCAGCAGGCTCCCGTCGCACGATGGTGAATGGGGAACCAGGGGTGGTTGGCAGTAGTGGGTGGGGCCGGCTGCCGGCAGCTGAGGAAGATGGTCCTGATCGAAGGCCAGGCCTAGGGACCATACCTGTGCACGAATTTTGTGCACCAGGCCTCTAGTAATTTTATAAAAATGTGATGGAGACTTCAGGAATAAATGCTTTAATTTGTTTTTGTATTTACCCCATATACTCTCTGGAATGCAGAAATATCCAAAGTGAGAGAAGAGCTTTTCACTAGATGACATGACTCAGTTTGTAGGTTTGGGACATGATATGGGCCAGATGAAGTATGGCTAATAACATAGAACCTTTCAGAATTGGATTAGGAGTTTTCAAAACAAGACATGTATTATGTATCTATATGCCAAATGTCATTAATATTTAGAAACTATTGTATCTTAAATGATTTTAAATTATAACATATTATATATATTATAAATCTTGAATATTAGTTCTATAAGTACCAAAAGCTATTAAAGATACCGAAGGTATACATTGACAAAATAATTTTTACAATATTAATTTTCTTGTAATTGAAAAATGCTTCTTCAATCTGCTGAGATAAATTTCTTTGGATTCCTTGAAGAATTATCTCTATATAAATTTTATAATCCATTTTTCATTTTGCCACTTTTTCTGGAAGTAATAACAAGTAGGGAGTGGTTTTTCTATAAAATAATAAATCTGGGTAATATGTTTCTATTTATTAAAAATAACAATTTTTAAAATTAATCTTTATTGTTAAAAGTAATACAGATGTACCTTTCCCCCCGTTGACTCCTTCTATTTTTTAAATAAATGTCTATAAGCATATCAATATATGAAAAATTCAGATCAAATAAATTAGAGGGCATTTAGTCACTTAAGTATTTTTTTTTAAACATTTTCTTTCTTTGAGATATCTGCTAATATGGGAGAAATGATGAAAAATACAGGGTCTCCTCTTTAAGTTAGTTCATATGGTACGGTTGAAGAGACAGGACATGTTAAAAATACATAATTCAAAAAGATAATGTGAAGGGCCATAAAGGAGAGATAGCTAAATTTAAGTGGGAGCTGTAAAAGAAAAGACATTTATTCAGCTGAAATGGGGTAAGGGAACTTATTGCTTTATGTATGTATGTATGTATGTATGTATGTATGTATTTATGTATTTTTGCTTTTTGTAGGGTACTTATTGCTTTTGAATATTTTTATCTCAAAACATCTTTTTTATTTCAAAACATTTTCTTTAGATTGAAAAATTTACAAATGAATACCTACAAAAGGAAGTTGATCTCCAAGTATCTATAAGTAAATTAATATAGTCTATTAATTTATTGTAATCATTAATTTAGCTATTTAATTATTGGTAGCATAATTATTTGGCTAAAGAAAAGAAACTCATAAAATAAAATGACAGGAACCTGATAATTATCTATGATGTAATTGTGTAATTCCATAGAACAATTTGATTTCCAACAAATTTCTTTAATTAGGATTCCAATAACTCTTGCTTAGATCCCTAAGGTGTTTGTAATCATTTCTCAGACTGATAATGATCAGTCATTAGCCATACATATGTGATTATATAGATACTTTAATGACAGGCTTGTCTGTGGCTGTCATAATGCCTTGGTTCTATATGTACTTGACCTTTACATTGTGTACTTGACCATAAAATTTTTCGTTGTTGTTGTTCATTTTGACATGAAGAAATTGTGAGGTTTCTTGACTACAATATGTCTCCTTCTCAGATTTATAATAAATGTTAACCTATCTTTCTTTGTTTGCTTCTTAACACTTTTGAAATATAGTTACTAGCAGCACATCCTCTGCTATTTTGGTCTTGTGATGCAGATTTTAAAATATTAGGAAAAAACCCCAAACCCTAAACCTTAATTTTGGTAGAATTTAAAGCTCTTGCTATTTCTCCTGGGTGGTTTTAAACAGTTTTTATTTTGCTATTTTTCACTGATGCAATTTTTTTTTTTTTTACTCTGATTCAAACACAGAATAACCCTGGAAAAATAGAAACTTCATTATGAAAATTATTTCTCTAGCAGCAGGGACCCTGCAAGAACATTTAGAAAATGCCTCTGCTTTTACTTTCATTTTCCTTTGTGTGTTTCCAAAGTATAGTTTTTATGTTCCATTTCAGAATAGTCTTAGGGTAAAGTGACAAATTGTGCCTGTATTTATTTCACTTTGGAAAAGAAGAATGTGAACAAATAAAAGCCCTCTGGGTCTTTTTTTCTTGGTGACAATATCATAACTTCTCTGTTAGATCCAATTTAGTCACAGGTCTGAAAGCACAATCCAAATATCTACAGTTTATCCTTCTTACTTGTTTATGGAATATTTCAAAGATGACAACTGCTAAAATACTAACTTTATTCATAAAATGTGAAATTGTTTTGGAATTATAGAATACAATCAAAGCAGAATTAATAATTTCCTATAGCTGATAGATTTTATAATTTTATAAAATTGTACATAATTTTATAATATTACTAGAGGCCCAGTGCATGAAATTTGTGCATTTGGGGGAGGGGGTCTCCTCAGCCCAGCCTGCACTCTCTCCAATTCAGGATCCCTCTGGGGATATCTGACTGCCAGTTTAGGCCTGAACCCTGGGCCCAGACATCCCTCTCACAATCCTGGACCGCTGGCTCCTAATCGCTCACCTGCCTGCTTGCCTGGTCGCCCCTAACTGCCCCCTCTTCGCCGGCCTGGTCGCCTCTTACTGCCCCCCCCCCCCGCTGGCCTGGTCGCCCCCAACTGCTCCCCCCACTGGCCTGGTCGCCCCACACAGCCTGCTGTTTAGTCGTTTGGTCATCCCTCACTAACCCCCCTGCCGGCCTGGTCGTAGGCAGCCATTTTGTGAGGGTATGATGGTCAGTTTGCATATTATCTCTTTATTATATAGGATACAATTTTATACAAGTTTATGCAAGAACATAGAAATAGATTGGATCATTACTTTAAGATGCAATACCAAGATTTAGAACTTGCTTTAATACTACTATAAAATAATCATAATTTCTATCAATTAGAGACATAATAATTATTATGTAAGTACTTTAAAAAATGTGCAAGTCTCTCTGGGGATGACATAGATCAGGCATCCTCAAACTACGGCCCGTGGGCCACATGTGGGTGTTTTTGCCATTTTGTTTTTTTACTTCAAAATAAGATATGTGCAGTGTGCATAGGAATTTGTTCATAGTTTTTTTTAAAACTATAGTCTGACCCTCCAACGGTCTGAGGGACAGTGAACTGGCCCCCTGTTTAAAAAGTTTGAGGACCCCTGACAAAGATTATAGAAAAACATTATTTTTCATCCATTATCTATAGACATAAAAATGAACTAAATGAAATAGAAAATTAAAAATAAACCTATACATTTGTGGTCAATTGATTTTCATTAGGAGATGTCAATGGAATTCAATGGGAAAAATGATAGACTTTCAACAAATGATGATAAAACAATAAGATATTCACACACACACACACAGACATATATACACATTGAACTTAGATGCTTACATAACTACAAATTTTATATCAATTGATCATTAACTTAAATTTAAAAGCTGCAACAATAAAACCTGTAGAATAAAGCAATGGAAAAATTTCATGCACTTGGCTTAGGCAATGGTTTATTAGCCATTAACCCAAAACATAAACCTTAAAAGACAATTTGATAAATTGGACTCTATTAATTTTTTAAAAGTTTGCTTTTTTAAGAACACTAATAAGAAAATGAACCACACACTGAGATAAAATATTTGTATCTGATAAACGACTTGTATACAGAATATATAATAAACCCACAAAGCTCAATACTGTTAAAAAGCAGGCTAAAGATGTAAATAGATATGCCACTAAAGAAGATGTATAAATGGATAATAGGCATAGAAAATTATGCTCACTATATTAACATTTTCTTTCATAAGTTGACGCTCAAGTACTGAGCCACATGAGTGGGCATCTATACCATTTTTTAAATGACTTTTTCTCCTGAAAAATGACAATTTTTAAAATGTGGGTTCTGTGAATTTAAGTAGACGTTAATTATGGTAAGTTGCTGACTATAACAAGGCAATTGCATTTTAATCTTTCATAATATCTTTACTTGCATATATCTTCTTTTCATTTTAAATAAGCACTACACTAAGTGTCAATCCTGTATATTGTTTATATGATCTCAAAAATCTGTTTTGGGGTCTATTTTATGCACTGTTTACTAATCTTTACTTTCCTTGTTTCCCTTCAAAATGTGGTTATTTTAACAATAACTACTTTTCTTTACACATCTCTGTTCTTATATAAGAAGAAAGCATAGTTTTCTTTTAGTAGCACTGGTTTCTGAATAAAAAGGGGTGTGCAAAGAAATCCCTTTGGACTAGGCAAAGTAAAAAATGAATCAAAGCTTATGCAGAGTATATATTAAATGAAGATGTAAAAGCTGAACACAATTCCTAATTGTAATTTTCAACAAGTATTGCAGGATCCAGCCAGGACGTTGACGATTTGGGATTAAGTGTGAACTCACTTGGCATACACATGACTCCTTTACACCTCTTTGGCTTCATTGTAATCACTTCACTGCTGTTAAATTCAACTCTCCGTCTATCACTCTGCACTTCCATCTACGCAGGTCACTGTAGCTGGAGGAAACACACATGCCAACTGGCCTCACTTTATGTTTATGATCACTAATCTCTGGTGAACCCCTCATGCTCTCTAACTGCCATGCTATTATTTCTCTGTACTCACTTCTCAACTCTCCTAATTAGCTATTTTATAGTTTCCCTTCTCTTCTGAAATCTTCAAAGCCTCTCTCACTCTCAGTTGATGAGCTTAATTTCCATTTTACTGAGAAACAAGATGCAATCAGAGACCATACACAAGCTCATTCCATTGCAACTACCCCTTGACTGCATCTGAGCATATTTGCTCTTTTTTCTTTTGCAATGAATGTACTGTCTGCCCTTCTAGCACAGGGCGACCCCTCCGTCAGTGAATTAATCTCATCCTATTCATCTACTTAAGGGCATTGCAACAGCAGTTCTTTCTTCTCTCTGATGCATCAGTATTTTTCTTTTCATCTTTCTCATTGTATGTGCATGCTATTTTTCTCCTTTATTAAAACAAACAAAACCGTTTACTCATTCTCTATTCTATCACCCTATTCATTTCTTCCATTTTACAGCAAAACTCTTCCCAGAAGTATTATCTACTTGTTGTCTTCAATTTCTCTCCTCCCGTTTTCTTTGGAATATTCTTTATTCACATTTTTCATTCTTGCCTCTCCTTGATCACTGATCTTGTCTACATCAATGACTGCCCACTGCTTACACCAATTCTCAGACCTCATACTTAATCTAATAGCATCATTGAACATAATCGAACCACTCTCCTCTTGGTGTAGGACTTCACACTTTCCTTGTTACTTCTTATTTCCCCAGTCACACATGCAATTTCTACTCATCTACCAGGTCTATTAATGTTGGTTTGATCCCAAGGCTCAGTCCTTAGACTTTTCTTTTATATTCCAACTCATTCTCTAAGTTTTGATCCCATGTTTTAAAGTAATATGAATATGCCAATGACTCACAAATATATATGACCAGCCAAGACTAGTGGCCATTTATCAGGCTTTCAGTCCCAACATGTCCTAATTAAGCTATCCCTAAAATTGGTTGTCCCAGGGCTTTCTCCAGCTCAGTAAAGGTCAAGAACTTTTGTCCAGTTGCTCAGGTGAAAAACTTTGAATTCATCTTTCACTCTTTCTCTTACTACCATATCTAGTTTAGAAGCGAATCAGAGTATTTACAGAATCTGGTTCTACCATAGTTATTATTCTTGTCTCAGCCATCACCTACTTTTCCTTCGGTATTGACAATAGTTTCTTCTTGCCTGCTCTACTCCATGGCTTTTCTCCTTTCATATTTTCTCAGTACATAAGACAGAGCAATTCTGGTAAAGATTTAGCTTCTGTCACTCTGCTGCTCAAAACCCTCTCAAGGCTTCATTCAGAACCACACTTAAATTTGTATACATGTCCCCTGAGGTCATCCTCTTCAAATTTCCTTCTTGCTTATTCTGTTCCAGTTCATCAGCTTCTCAGCTGATCCTCAAAATAGCCAGTGTCACTCGAATTAACGACCTTTGCACTTGTTCCAAATGCCTAGAACATTTTCCCTAGATAGGCTCCATGATCATTTGCTTCAATTTTCTACTCAAAAATAACTCTTTTGTAAGGCCATCTGTAATCATATTAACTTTACATATTGCATCCCTTTTCCATGCTTTTTTTTTTTCATGGTACCAATTATCATCTAACATATTATGCTTTGCTTAGTTGTTTGTTTATTGTATTTTTCCACTTGAACTCATTTTATTTTTGTATTTATTTTTATTATTAGACCACCAGTGGTTAGAATAGTGTCTAGCACAAATAGCTTCTTAAAATATTTGTTGAGTGAATGAATGAATGCATGGCTGGAGTATACACTGTGGTGATTACATAACATCACTGTTTCCTTCCAGCTCTAACTCATTCATTTAATAAGTGCTGAGAACCTACTAAACTAAAATATTGGGGTTACAAGCATGAGTAGTATAGTGACCCCACCTTTAAGGAAACCTCAAACTAGCTACAGTTAATACTAAAAGGTTGATCATTATAATAGAATGTGAAGCATTTTATTAGAGACAAACTTTGATGAGACCAGTTAGATTGATTCTTGAAAACCAGGTATCACATAAATGATAACATGGAAATGCAGGAGAGAGGGTTGATGTAGTGAAAGAAGCCTGAACAGGAAACTGGGGTGGGAGAGGAGAAGGAATGTTCAAAAACAGCCAGTGTGTTTGTCAGTGAGGAGGAAGGAGAGAATGATAATGATCTGGCCTAAGGCAGTAGTAGTGTTCTGTGTTTTTATGAAATCTATGTGATTCATCCTATTTTAGGTTATGAGCACCTAAATAATTTAGAATTGAGCATATAAGCCCTTCAAATTATTCAAGATTCAAGCCAATTTATTTCTAGAAAGAAAAACCTTATTGTGAAGCTAAAAGACTTTAGAAAAGAATTTTCAAAGTACTCTTTTCCAATTTCCTAAAAATTCTTTGGGAAGGAAGGTTTTATTATTTTTTTAATAAACAATTTCTCTCTCTCTCTCTCTCTCTCTCTCTCTCTCTCTCTATATATATATATATATATATATATATATATATACACACACACACACATATATATATGTATATATGTATATATTTACACAGAATCATAAGCATGGATCCTTAATAAACACTTGTAGATGATGATGTCTATGATAGAGCAGATAAAAACTTTTCTTTCAGTCTCCAAACTAGGATTCATTAATTCCTTGTTGCTTATTAGATATTTTCTTTCTAAACCCAGTTTTGAATCAGAATCTTTAGGGGTGGGGCTGAAAAATAAACATTTTAGTATCATTTCTATTGATACATGTACAAATAAAGTTTTAGAGCATTGGCTTTCAAGCTATAGCTATTTATGTGAGAGAGAACAAAGACAAATATACTAGATTTGAAAGAGAACATTGCTGTTCTCTATTTTACCCCCTCACCTTACACAGGATTTTCTGCAACAAAACTATGCTCAGACAAGCAATAAGGCCTTGCTTATTGAGGCATATTTTAGGCCAGGGACTATGTCTCATATTTCTTTTTACGTGTAGGCTGCTTAGATAGACTCTAACATAACAGGTGGTCAATGAATAACAATGATTATAATTATTGTTTTGAATATTAATAATTTTTGCTTTAGTTTGAATTAATTAATAATATTAAATTAATATTATTATAGTTATTTCTGATCTTCAAGAAATCTGATCCACCATTTCCTCACCAGAATTTATGTAACTAGACAATGGTCATTTTTTTTTATTTTTAAGTCCAGGTAAGCAAGACATAAATTTTGGAAAAATCAATATCTTGAGGCAATTATTTAACCTTTTGAATGTTTAAAAATAATTTAGCTGTACTAATTCCTAATTGTTCCCTTCATAGCATTTTAGAAAAATTTCAATATATTAAATGTCACACAAATGAGTGATAGTTTCAAATCTCAGTTTTAAGGCTGACATGGTCTATTCCTTGTGAAGTTTTCTAGAGAACAACTCCATCAATCTGGATAATTCATTTATGATTCTTTTCACTTGACATTCAGTAACTTTCTCAAGTTTTACTGCCCAGTAGGGTAGGCACTAGCCACATATGGCTGAATATAAAATAAAAGTATAATTAACTAAACTTAAAAAACACAGTTCCTTAATCACACCAGCTACATTTTAACGTGTTCGGTAGCCACATGTGATGAGTGCCTACTGATTGTTCAAGGAGTTATATTTCCATTATCTGTGAAAGTTCTGTTGGACAGTGATTCTGTTAAAACAACATACTTTCTAACTGGCAACTCTTATCGGAGGCTCAGGAAATTGCCTTAGACAGGGTCCTCTGTGGAGCTTTCTGTACATCTCTGTCATTAAGTGGCCCTTGACTATGCCCAACTCTGATCTTTATTAAAACATGTTTCATACCAGAAAGGGTATTTTTTCTTAACCTTAATATTATAGTACTCACTGAGACTGTCTTCCCATAGTCTATCATTACTCATTGATTATTCTTGACCTACATTTTAACTTTTCCACTTATTAGTGTAATCTTGAGCATTTCTTTTAATCTTTCTGAACTTAGGATTCTCATTTATAAAGTAAACATGATTATTGTGAGAAATAAATGAGATTATGTGTGTAGAACTAAATTTAGCACATTGCTTGTGATAGAATAATATGATTTTTATAGATTTTAAAATAACTTGTACTATATACAATAAGCATTTTTGAATGTTTATTTGCCAGTCTTGTGTTAAACCCTTTATATATAAACACATACTTCTACACTGCTTCCCTTACTGCTACTATCCTGCTGTAATTCTATCCATCCTTGGCTACTTCAGAGGGCCATGTAATGCTACCACAGGGAATAGCTTCTCTAATAAACTTTCCAGTGTAAGTTGCCCTGATCTCTTACTCAGACATTGTTCATTGATCTTCTGAATACTAGGATAGAGGCAAGGCAATTTTTACAGCAGTTTTGCTTTTTATAGAAAGAAGTAGATTCCAGAAATAGTTGCTGGAAATAATTGTTACTTTCTATGCTCTTTGAGGAGTGGAAAGTCAGAGAGGTAAATTGACTTGTTCAAAAAAAAAAAATCACACAATTAAGAGGAAAAAGAAGCATTTATAGGTTTTGCTTAGTTCCAAAGTCTCTACTTTCCCACGTTGAGTACTTGCAGCTTGAAGATTAGTGCTGTGAAAAATAGAGGACTCAATTCCAGTCTCATGTCCCACCTGGCATGTAAATTCAGTAACTGCAGAGTTTGGTTTTGCTTAATGCCCTATCACCAGTGCCTAGGACAGTGTCTGGCACAGGGCAGGCAGTCTTTGAATGTGGGTTGAAAAATTAGTGCCAACAATGGATTTAGCATTTCACTCTTTAATTTCCTTTAAATTCCACTTCCTAAAATAATAGCTATCATATACATCAATTTTTCTTTACAAGCTGTTGACAAAAGTTGCTGATTCCTCCTCCCCCCCACCCCACCATTTACCCTAGGGTCATTTCTTAAAATGAGACAACATTCAAAGAATCACTAAGCAAAAAATATTGTGCTTATATTCTATAGCAGAAAAAGATAAGTCTTCATTGAAGTGCTTTATGGTGCCTAATAGAGAAGCTTACTTCTAATGATTTCCTTCTCTTAATGAGGCTCATGGTAGATGCAAATTAAAATAATGCATCAGTGGAGTTACAAAATAGGGGAAATCAAGGACCTGCAAAGTTACTTGCAAATAGAGATCTGTCCCTTTTTGGGAACAACTAGGGTGTAACCATGTCATTCAAAAAGGACACATGGGTGCTGCATTGATTGTAATGGAAGAAGCTAGGAAATTACTATGTATAACAGGTCTTGTAAGAAATCAGTTACTATGGTAACTGTGGCCTCATAGACTGCATTGAGTAATAGGATTTCTTTCAGCACAATCACAGTCTTTTCATGTGTTTCCTTTCCTAGGAGACAATGAACCCATGTAACATGGCTACACCAAGAAAATTATCCTACTTAGAAAGGATTCCTGTCTTTAATATATGCGGATTGAAGTTTGAATATCGGTATTTGATGTAAATTGTTGTTGTGGTTACCCTTTCAGAGACATTTGGTTAAAACATTCAATGTAAAAATCTCCATACAGTCACCCCTGTGATCTGAATACAAATGAAAGAAGAGAGACAGTGATATTGGTCTGTGGTGTGCTTTTTCTACAGGGTCATGAAAGTATAACCTCTGGCTTTTCAAATAAATTAAACTTTGCTACAACTGCAAATTGAATTGGCATTATTCAATTATCTTTTTTTTTCCTTTCCATTTCTGAGCTTTCCTTAGAGATATTCAAATTCCTGGCATCCACTTCAGAATGGTCACACAGCTCTAATTAGGTTATGAATAGCAACATGACTATTTTAAAACAAATGCTGAGGTGCACCTTTATCTCTATTTCCATTTGGAAGGAGAAAGTTTCTGTCTTCACAGAGTGAATGAACTTTAAAACCCCAGATTCCAGTTGGCAGGTGCACATTATTCACAAGTGACTGTCTGTGGACCATAACCTTATAATTATTCTGCTGAAAGACATTTTTGTCACTCGCTAAGAACAGACTAGATCAAGAGCATATCTCCCTCGGGTATTCATGCCGTCTGACATCTTGCAATGTTTTGCCGACAGAAGGAGCTTTTCCCAGAAAGGTGAAGCTTTCCTTTTTTAGTGCAATTTAGCTAAGAATAAAACACATCTCGGTTTGGATTTAGGCTCCTGGAGTTTTAACCCCTGCCATAGACAATGGCATTGACTAAGCCAGTTGCTTTATCACATATTGGATTCATCACCTAAAATTGATACCCAAACGTCTTACCTCCTTTTCCCAAACGGAGATGATATGTACCATAACATGAGATTCACCCTTATAAAATAGGCTTTCTGTTAAGTTTAAACTTTGTTTTTGTTACAGGGTAGGAGAGGGGCTTGTTTCCCCCAGTTGCTGCTGAAAGTGGAGTTCTTGGGTTGGGGGATGAGATATAGTAGAAAGCTTTGTTTCCATGGGACTCTACCCCAGAGTTTCCAGAGTCCCATTACCCTTAGTCCAGTCATAGAAGAAGTGTAGCTGGGGTTTCAGTAGAGCTAAAATCAAAGCCAGTGCTCAGAGCTTCCTTTCCATGTTGGAGCCAGGTCCAGACCAGCATCAGCCTAACTTATCTTGTGTTTTCCTATTGCATCCTTCAGTCCATTGCATTCAGGGTCCACAGGGCCACGTGGCTATGGAGGAAACACAGTCAAATGCAAGGAAGCCAAGAGTAAGCCAAGGGCACAAGAGTACAAGAGAGAGAAAGCTCCTTTGTTTAGGGGATTATTTATCCCTGAATTTTTGCGGGCTTGCAGTGGCCACACCCATTCTGTCCAACCATCTCTGTCCCCATGTTTGACGGACAGGCCAATACTTTCTCTATGCCACCCCAACTTTACTGAGCATGCATCGATCTTCCCTTTGTTGGATTCCTTTCCCCAATGTTTTGCAAAGAATAGGCTGGTGGTTCCCTGGGGAGTGCAAGTTGTGCTTCCTGGTGATGCTGCCCAAATAACATGTCTATAATGTCTGGCCTTCCCTTTGCTCCTTTCATATACATATATCTAATATTCAAAGTGTCCCCTCAGAAGTCCTATCGGGAGACTGGGAGTTCAATCGCTCACTATGACATGCGCTGACCACCAGGGGGAGGCATGGAACCAAGGAAGGCCCGGGCCAGCAGCCAGAAGGCCTCGATTGCAGTATCGAACTTTAATTTTCACAGCACTAATTTTCAAGCTGCATCCACATTTGCCTGGCCCGAATGGAAGTAGCCCAGAGGCTGGCAGGTGGCTCAGGCAGGGCTGCAGATGTGCTCTGGCCAGGCCTAGGGACCCTACCCGTGCACAGATTTCAGGCACTGGGCCTCTAGTTATTAATAACTAGCTAATTACAATGTTATCATATTGGATTCAATATTATTCAATATCCTGTGCTCCTAATATGGGTCATCACGAACCCCAAGAAAAGACCTAAAATTCTGAATTATTTAAAGTAACAAAAATTAAGCTTAGCATCATTTTGCTGAGTCATCCCAGGGGAAATTTGGTGGGTGATTTTTAAACTAGTAGGGAGAAATGCCTGCAGCACCTTCGTGAGAAACTCTGATTACACCTTATTGCCCCAGATCCCGTAAAAAGAGTGCTTCATCTCTGCCTCCTAAGAGCCTACTGGACTAAAAGTTCATGGTAGAACCAGAGGGCCGATGGAGTTGCCTTAAACAGAAGAGGCAGGACACGTGCCTGGATCAAGCTCATACCCATCACATCCTGTTCCTTTTCTCCCCATGGACAGAACACACAAAAGAGCCGTGTAGAGTTCCTACCCACGTCGGTTTTTGCCTCTATCTTGCAAGGTTGCAGTATCGAACTTTAATTTTCACAGCACTAATCTTCAAGCTGCATCCGCATTTGCTGGCCCGAATGGAAGTAGCCCAGGGGCCGGCAGGTGGCTCAGGCAGGGCTGCAGATGTGCTCTGGGATTTTTTTAAAAACATGTAGCTCTGTCTGATTTCTTTTCTGATTCTACACTGTCTGTAATTTTCAATCTGTTCTCAGGATTTCATTTAACACTTCATTCAGCTACGGCAGGACTGTTTATTACCCCCCGCATGTGACAAACCAGGGGTGAGTTAAGACACTTTGATATCTCCCCCGACCACCACTTCTCTCCCTTCTTCCTGAAGGTCAAGTCTCAGGGTCGTGCGCCGTCACCAATCTTACACCTCCATGCAGGCTGCTGAGAGCCCTACCCCTTCTCTGTGTTCTTATTTGACCCCACACTTTTTAACAATGCCAGCTGTCTGCGTGCTCTCAGTGAGTAGAAACAGAAGTAGTTCTCCCCAAAGACTCGGGGCTTGGGGGGTATACTATATCCACTCTTTCTCCTAAGAGAGAAATTGCTGGCTGAATGGATATTGCTTATCCTTGAGCTGAGGCAGCTTGGAGGAGGGTCTGACACAGATAGAGTAAAACTGCTCTTCTTATCCATTTCTAAGGTATTTCATGGTCTTGTGTATCTCTGAGATGCACATTCTTAACTGGAATTCAGATTTCTCGTAAAGGTATTTTTAGCCAAATACTGTTGTTTCATCAGTGTCCCTCTTGAGGAAGATGTAGGCTGAGACTTTCTCATCTACACTTTCTATGCACTCCTAATACTTTCTAAATTATTTATCTGTTTGCTGATTTCATCATTTTCACCCCCTCACAATACAAACTCCAAGAAAGTAGGAGACTCTTGTGTTCTTTTTGCTAGAAGAGAATCTGGCTTGTCATATGTGCTTCATAAATATTGTTGAAAGATGGAATGTACTATCTTTGGAAATCACGTTATTTTTGTTGTCATGGGGACCTTGCCCTACACTTGTTTGAGATGGACTAGAGCAGAAAACTCTGAAAGAAGATGAAGACTGAAACAAACCCTGAACCCAAAGATAAATTGACATTCTGTTATGTTTATAGGACAGGTAAGTGAACAAAGGTAAGTGAACTAGAGAGAAGGTGAGCAGACATATGCAGTACACTATCTGTTTCTTGGACATAACTACCAAGTATGCAGTTAGGGTATAAGGGTAAACTACTTTTAAAATGTGGTAGCAGCAGCAGGTGTAATTCCATTATTGTTAGACCACTTAGATAATTAGATGATCCTATTTTGGGAGATACCGTAATTTCCTTCAAGTGGGAAGATATAGCCACATTTGTCACTGCTACTGCTTTGATTTATCTTATTACTTAGCTTTTCACTTGCTCTAAGGCTCCCAAGAGGCTGTGAGTTCACTGAAGGCAGGTAAAACACTTTCAGAAACACAGAATTCTCACATTTCTCAATATTCACAAAGTATGTACTCAGGCAACCTCTGTTTCAACTGTATTGATTAACTTGTCTTGCATCACCTATGTAGTAATCATGACAATATGTCTGACTTGAACTTCTTATTAAGTAAACAATCATAACTGTCCATATTGTGAGAAATTCTTCAAAACTGCTGCCCTGTACTTTTCAAAATAGCAAATATCATGAAAAACATAAAAGGGGGATAACTATTCTAGAGTAAAGGATGTTAAAGAGACATGATATCTAAAGGGAATCAATGCATAATCTTTCATTAGATTCTTGATCAAAAGAAAAAAAAAACAGCCATAAGGTCCTTATTTGCATGATTGAGAAATTTGAATAGGGAAAATAGTATATAGGTAACATTGTCCTATTTATGTTAAATTTCTTAAGTGTGCTAATTATGTTGCATTTTATTAAGGGAAATATCCTGCCAAATATTTTAGGGTAAAGTATCATGTGTCAGTATGTCTTCAAGTGACTCCAAGGCTTCTATATATAGCCAAATAGGCAGACAGGAAGAGGGAGAGGGAGAGAGATGTTAAAATGTGATGAATTTGGGTGATAAACATGGATATTCATTGTATGCTCTTGCAATATTTCCATGATTGGGAATTATTTTAATAAAAAATTTGGATGGAAAAGTAAATTGATGCAAAAAATAAAATCGTATTCTGGATTTTTTATTTGTATGTATACTTTGTTTCTTTTTAGAAGGGAGAAAAGAGGATTCACTGTATTTTGTAGGCTGATGGTTCCAATAGCTTGAAAATCTCCCAAACATAGTAAATTTCAACAAGTATTTGATATCTTGATTATTTAAAGACATTTTGAAATATGGGGTAATGTGTCATATTTAGCAATGGGACAAGAGGGTTCTGTTTCCTTGGAATGGGTAGGACATACTTTGGGGATTATAATTTTTGTTATGAATGTAACACATAAGGGATCAATTATATTTTGAACAAATACATTATGCAGGTTTTCTAACAGTGAAGGATATTTTCCTCATGATTAAAGGCCATTGAAATTGCTATAGGAATATACATATTTACATTTATATTAAACATTTCTATTTATTATGTATAAATATGTGTTATATTTTCTGAAGTTTCACTGATTTAGGTCACTAGAAAGATATATTTTAATAGAGATTCCTTAAATAGAGTACATATATCCCTTTCTTAATATACATTCCTCAAATGAAGGTATGCAGATTAAAGAGGTGTTTCATTTTTGAAAAGGCCAACTCTCAGAAAGTACATATTGAAGGACATAGTCTCATAGCCAGGCTGGAGCTCACTATTTTTTCCCCAGAGAATTGGGAAGGGCCTACCACAAAAAAGGTACTTAATAAATATTGGATGGTTCACCTTGAAATCAGCATTATTTTAATTATTATCTTTTATAATTTAGTACAAATTTAATGCAAGCAATAAATAAAACAAAAATATGAATATAGACAATTTCCGATAGAATATGAATTTATTTTTAAAATCTTTAAAATATATCATTGAGAATATAGCAGCCAGAGCAAAGATGCTCCAGTAAGAGCATTAGTTTGTCTATTATTTAGTTTATCTATCCAACAAATATTCATTATTTTTCATTAAATGCCCACTAGTACATGCCAGACACTATTAAAAGTTCTGTGAATAAAGCCCAACTTGGAAAAGATGTACTGGTATTCCATGTACTTATACAGGATTAAGCCAATAAATGAATTGAATTTTTTAAAAAAAACCTATCAGTTGGTGATATGCTCTTGGGAGAAGAGTAGGGAAGTTAATAGGAAACGCCTGATGGATGGTCACCATTTTTAATAGGGATATCCGTAAGTTTTCATGGGAAAAAAACAGACATTTCAACTAAAACCTAAAGGTAATAGAATAGAAGCCGTTAAGATACTGGGAAGAGTATTCTAGACAGCAAAAGCAGCAACTCAGAGGCCCTGTGGTAGAAGAGCCTGCCGTGTTAGAGGGGAGATGAAGAGGCCAGTGAGCTCAGAGCACACTGCAGTAGTCCCCCCTTATCCACAGTTTTGCTTTTTGTGGTTTCAGTTATCCATGGCCAACTATGGTCTGAAAAAATTAAATTTAAATTCCAGAAATAAACAGTTCACTAGTTTTAAATTGTGTACCATTCTGAGTAGTATGATGAAATTTCTCACCATCCTGTGCCTTCTCACCTGGGATGTGAATCATCACTTTGTCCAGTGTATCCAATCTGTATACACGCCCTGCTTGCTAGTGACTTAGTAGCCATCTTGCTTATCAAATCAACTGCAGTATTATCACATTTCTCGTATTCAAGTAACCCTTATTTTACTTAATAATGACCCCAAAGTTCAACTGTAGTGATGCTGGCAATTCCGATATGCTAAAGAGAAGCCACCAAGTGCTTCCTTCCATTAAAAAGATATGTATGTATAGGAAATAACATAGTACATATAGGGGTTTGCTTTGCGGCTTAAATTATATGTATGCTGTATTTTCTTTGTCAACCTTTTACATATATAATTTTCTTTGTTTACTTTTTTCAAAATATTTTAATTTTATTATTTTAATTTCTGGTCTCAATGTTCTTTCCTCTGTTTCCCACAAAATGTATTCTCTCCTTTGCATTTATGCAATATTAACATTACTTTTATTAAGGGTTTTTTATTTGTTTGTTTGTTTTTGCCTCTTATTTCTTTTTCCTGAAACTATCAGCTCACATTTGATCTCTTCCTGTTATCTTGAAACTATTTTCTGGAGTTCTTTTGTTTCTGATCAGTGATCTTCTTCAATAAATGTGATTAATTCATTAACCTTTTGCACTTGGATGTCGAGTGTGACTTGACATGGTTAGCATTAGAATAAAGGAATCGAGAAAAAAGCAAGCGAGTGCAAAGGGTTAAGATGTTTGAATTCTTGGCAAAGTATTTGGTCATCAATTTTTAACTGATCCATGGTAGTATGTATATTCATTTCAGTAAATTTTCATCAATTGTAAATTTTTCTGCTTTCTTCCCATTTCCCCCCTTTGGTATGTATTTTGGATGGGTCAGATGCTGTTTTATAATTTCATCATTGAATAAACTGTATTTCCCCAAACCAGCCACCAGTAAGGGAGCCGTGGAGAGTGAGGTGACAGTGCTGCCATCGAGGCTTCATAGTCCAAAGGCCTCTGTCTGCCCTGTCAAAGCCACAGGGCGTCCTGCAGACGTGGCTCTCTTGGTGTTTCTTCAGGTGGCACTGCTCATTTTGCCTCTGAGTAAAAGCTGTATCTAGAGGACATCTTCTAATTCCACTGACACAGTAGTTCCTTCCCCTCTTTTTCCAAAGAATAGGTATAAGTTTGCTCCATAGGATAAGCTCTTCACTTTTAAGAAATATATTTTCTTCTGGCACAGGCCAAGATCTGATGCCTTGAGCTCTTGTCCACAATATTTTTCCTTTACTTCCTCCTGAATCACTTCTGCTTCATCTTACCTGCTTTTGCAAACCTTCCCACATAATTTTTAGTCTAAAAATTTTATCTTTCTCTTAGCTTTGCTGAATATTTGGTCTGTGGCTTTATTTTTTTCTCTCTCTCTTTTTTAAAAATACAAATTTGGGGAGGAGAAGTAAAAAAAAATAATAATTATTTATTTTACCTGAGTCCTTTTTATATTGACTAAACATTGACATTATGGCTTGAATTCCTGAAAAATTTGTACTTCGACTTCTTTTATTGATCTTTTTCTTTTTTTGAGAACGAGGAAGACAGAGAGAGAAAAACATTGATGTGCGAGAGAAACATCAATTGGTTGCTTTCCATATGTGTCCCAAGGAGGGATCAAGCATGCAACCTAGGTATGTGCCCTGACTGGGAATCAAACCAGAAACCTTTTGGTATATGAATGATACTTCAACCAACTGAGCCACCTGGCCAGGGCTGTACTTTGATTTCTTAAAAACTATCCTCACATATTGCTTGGGAAAATATAGCTTATAGTTTAAAATTTAATTTTTTCTCTATCCTGATATTCAATTTTAGGAAGTAGAAAGTGACTTGTTTCATCGAAAGCTTCATATATACTCATTGCTTCTATCCTCTCTAATAAAAGGATAATATGCAAATTAACCACCACTCTGCTACACAAGCCACGCCCACCAGCCAAGCCACACCCACCAGCCAATCAGGGTGAGTATGCAAATTAACCCCAGCCAAGATGGCTACTGTTGGGTTTCCCTGGCAACAGAAGAAGCCAAGCTTTCCACATACTCTGGCGGGCCCAGGCCTCCACTTAAGGATACAAAGTTTCAATTATAGAAGGTAAACAAATCCAAGCAGTAGCCACGGATCCAGCAGGAGGCTTGGCTCCGCTCCAGGCTACAAAGTTTCAATTGTAGAAGGTAAATAAATTCCAGATACCAGGGCCTCTGCTTGGGTCGCCAGGGGCGTGGCTGACCTGCAAACCACCACAGGCCCCTTGCCCAGGCTGACGCCCCAAGGGAACCCCACCTTGATCCAGGATACACTTCAGGGCAAACCAGCTGGCCCCCACCGGTGCACCAGGCCTCTATCCTCCTATCTAATAAAAGAGTAATATACAGATTGACCATCAATCCAACACACAATATGGCTGCCCCCATGTGGTTAAAGATCCTGCCCCCATGTGGACACAAGATGGCCACCACAAGATGGCCAGCAGGGGAGGGCAGTTGGAAGGCACCAGGCCTGCAAGGAGGGCAGTTGGAGGCAATCAACCCTGCAGGGGATGGCAGTTAGGGGTGACCAGGCTGGCAGAGGAGGGAAGTTGGGGGCAAACAGGCTGGCAGGAGAGTAGTTAGACATCAATCAGGCTGGCATGGGAGTGGTTAGGGGGTGATCAGGCTGGCAGGCAGAAGCGATTTAGGGGCAATCAGGAAGGCAGGCAGGCAAGCAGTTGGGAGCCAGCAGTCCTGGATTGTGAGAGGGATGTCCGACTGCCCATTTAGGCCTGATCCTGGTGGGGGGTGCAGGCAAGGCTGAGGGACACCCCCCCTCCATGCACGAATTTCGTGCACTGGGCCTCTAGTCATTTATAAGTGTGTGCTGATAGCAATTTGGCATATCAAAGTGAACAGTTACGAAAATATTAACTTACTTATCCTGTTCCACAAAATAATAATCTGATTTTACCAGCTACCAACAGTATCAATACCAGATGAGAATAGTCTGTGTGACAATATGAGTTATGCCTTCCTGGGAATGCGAAAGTTAAGTACCATTCTGGTACTCTAAAAAAAAAAAAAATATTTGCCCTAGCCAGTTTTGCTCAGTGGATAGTGTTGGCCTGTAGACGGAATGATCCCAGGTTTGATTCCAGTCAAGGGCACATACGCAGGTTGTGGGCTTGATCCCCAGTAGAGGGCATGCAGGAGGCAGCCATCAATGATTTTCTCTCATTGATGTTTCTCTCTCTCTCTGAAATCAATAAAAATATATTTAAAAAATAAAAGTTAATTTAAAATAAAATATTTAATTAAAAAATTATAAGTAATAAGTAAAAAAGTATACCAGATATTACATGTTGTTCCAAAAGGGGTGCATGTGGAAGGAGTTCTGGGCCTGGGCTCTATAGGTACATGTTTTTGGACTAAGGAAATTAAGATAAGGCTGTCTAAAGTTGGAACAATGGGATATAATTAATAAGTTATAATGCATTCTGATTTCATCTGAGATAGTACTTTGGTGCATATATTGAATTCAAAAATTTTCATATTTCTTGTTTTTAGTAGTAAAACAAAACTACACAATGATACCACATTTTACATTATTTTTAAAGGTACAATATGGTGGCCACTGAATATTATCTCTAGGACAGAAATCACTGTCTACAAAACACTGACTTAATCACTCAAATCCATCTTGATTCAAGCTTGAGAAGCCACTTGAACTACTGTGGAACTTAAACACCATCAAAATCATTTATGACTATAGCTGTACTACAATTGTGTTTAAAGTGCTCCTTGTAATAGAAACAACTCATCGGCAGAGAAGAATGTTGAGAGAAACAGTATAAATGTGCCAGCAAAAAACATCTGTTAAACTCATAATTTTATGTGAGATAATTCAGCTGCATGGGATTAAATAAGTTTTCATTAATATCTTTTAACAAACTGTCAATAGATTATGCCACAAGTCATGTAGATATACTGGTATAGTTTCCTACTGAAATAAACAGAATGCATTTAAAATTTTAAAATTATGTTTAAATGTATTATTTTAGTCTTTCAATAATTGGAAGACCACTTATAAGTAGTATTGGTGTCTTTACTTTTAAACTGAACAATGTTTTAGTTTTATTGACAGATTGACACATAAAAAGAGGGTACCTTAGAAGTGTGTTGATTAAAAGTGTTTCTGACCAACTTTTGACTTGGGACTCTGAACTGCCTGCTTGTTAACAGATCAAGGAAAGATGAATGCAATGCAAAATAATTACTTGGCTTTTTCTAATACAAACACCAAAATTAAGGGCCAAAACTAAGGGTGTTGTTTCAAAGGGAATGAATGTGGCCCTAACTGATTTGGCTCAGTGGATAGAGTGTCAGCCTGCGGACTGAAGGGTCCCAGGTTCAATTCCGGCCAAGGGTATGTACCTTGGTTGTGGGCATATCCCCAGTAGGGGGTATGCAGGATGCAGCTAATCGATGTTTCCAACTCTCTATCCCTCTCCCTTCCTCTCTGTAAAAAAATCAATAAAATATACGTATTTTTAAAAAAGGAGTGAATATGGCAGGAGTTCTGGGCCTGGGCTCTATAGGTACATTTTATTATATTTTGGTTAAATATGTCTTTGATAAGAGGCATCTCTATTGTACAATGACACTAAAATAAGTGGAAGTCGAAAAACTTAAAAAGAAATTACCCATTTAAAACCCCTCTTTTTCAATAGAATTAGAGCTTTCTGATAGGTACACGATTTCTCTATTCATGATATGAGTGAAGGAAATAATTTAGATAGTTTACAATCAAGTTTAGGCATTCACCACAGTTATAATGGTTTACTGATTTTTTAAAGACATTATTTTAGAACAGTTTTAGATTTACAACAAAATTGATATGGAGGTACAGAGATTGCCCATTTATTTCTTGCCCCCACACTTCCTCCATTTCTTATTATCAATAGCACTCTTCAGAATGGTACTTTTTTTTTTTTTTTATAGCCAAGGACAAACCTACATTGACATCATAATCACCAAAGTTCATTGCTTACCTTAGGATTGCACATCATGTCCTATAACTGGAATCAGTCAGTATGTATCCTTTTCAGATTGGCTTTTTTCACTCAGTAATATGGTATGAATTTAAGGTTCCTCCATGTCTTTTCATGACTTGATAATTCATTTCCTTTCAGTGCTAAATAATATTCTATTCTCTGAATGTAACTGTTTATTTATCTACTAGAGGCCCGGTGCACAAAATTCATGCATGGAGTAGGGATGTCCCTTAGCCCAGCCTGCACCCTCTCCAATCTGGGACATCCCTCTCACGATCCAGGACTGCTGGCACCCAACCACTCACCTGCCTGCTTGCCTAATTGCCCCTAACCGCTTCTGCCTGCCAGACTGATCACTCCCTAATCACTCCCCTGCCAGCCTGATCGAAGCCTAACTGCTCCCCTGCCGGCCCGATTGCCACTAACTGCCCTCCCCTGCCAGCCTGATCACCCCTAACTGCCCTCCCCTGCCAGCCTGGTCACCCCTAACTGTCCTCCCCTGCAGGCCTGGTCACCCCCAACTGCCCTCCCCTGCAGGCCTGGTCTCCCCCAACTGCCCTCCCCTGCAAGCCTGGTCACTCCCAACTGCCCTAACCTGCAGGCCTTGTCGCCCATAACTACCCTCTCCTGCTGGCCATCTTGTGGTGGCCATCTTGTGTCCACATGGGGGCAGCCATCTTGTGTGTTGGAGTGATGGTCAATTTGCACATTACTGTTTTATTAGATAGGATTCACCTTAGAAGAACATCTTGTTGGTTTTCAAGTTTTGGCAATTATGAATAAAGTTGCAATAAACATTCATGCATAGCTTTTGTGTGGACATGAGTTTTCAACTCCAAGAAGTGTAATTGCTGGATCATATGGTAAGAGTATGTTTAATTTTGTAGGAAACTGACAAACTGTCTTCCAAAGTGGCTTTCCGATTTTCATCCCCACTAGCAATGAATGAAAGTTCCTATTACTCTGCATCCTTAACAGCATTTGGTATTGCCAACAGTTTGGATTCAAGCCTTTCCACTAGCTATGTACTAGGGTTTATTTCCTTTTAATACTGGTGAAATGACAACCAATTACTCATTTTCCAAGATATTTATATATTATGGACACAACTTAATCATTTGTCAAATCTCTCTTCTTTTATGAGAAAGGGGCCAAATTTGAGCTTTAAAGCTTCCAGACCTGGTGAAAACTATGAGTACAATGTCTCCAAAACTGTTGCATTTTTTAGTGTATTTTCAATTAAGCGAGAGAACTATTTCTCTTATAAGGAGAAGTTTATGATACTCCAAAGTAGAAAAGCCCATGCAGTTTGTCAAAAGTGATATAATCAGCAGCACGGCTGTGGAGTTGAACATAAGAGTTGGGATAATTAGGAATCTGAAGTATTTATGTAAATGAAATCACAAAGGGGCATGCTTAATCTGAAATCTAAATTTTATTCGGAAGCCATGGCTCAAAGATCATAGCTTTTTTTATTAAGATGAATCTAATGATATTTTTTATAAAATTAGTATATAGGTATTTAGAACAATTTGTGTTAGGAGTACAAAGGACACAAAATAAATCAAAGCTGAATCCTGAGTTTTGAGTCTTGGGAATGAGTCCTGCCCCCAGTTCAGAAGGGAATCCTCTAGGTACCCCAGATTCGTCCCCTATTCCTGGAAACTGATGTGGAAACCAGAGCAGTGTGGGTGTGCATTGCACACTGGAAGGCAATGTGCCCATTGAGGCCAGAGTGATGTTTTAGAACCATGTACATTGATGGACTACAGGGAGAGGCTGTCAGGGGAAAGAATAATAATAAAATAGGTAATAAAGGTAAAAAGATCAGGGAGGGAGGAAGAGAGAGAGAGAGAGAGAGAGAGAGAGAGAGAGAGAGAGAGAGAGAGAGAGAGAGAGACTATCAGAGTCAGAGCCAGGGACAGAGAACTCTTTTAGTTTCTGAAAATGTTTAACATCTTTGTTTTAGTTCACCTGTAGCTCTTGTCCTTGAGTTCATGAGATACTAGTAAGTTCTCTAAGGAAATAGTTTTTTTCTTGTACACGTTATAGGGGCTTTATAATCCCTGGAGACAAAGTATTTGAAAATAGAACAATATATTTATTTTTATTTGTATTAATTCAGACATTTTTCTGTCACAGACAATTCTATTATTCTGTGTGCTATGACATGGGCTTAGTTAGTATTCAGAAAGCCCAGCTGGCACAAAGAGCCAAGAGTTAGATGCCTTATGAAACCATGAAGCATGAAGAATTAGGCTCTTAAACTTACCGTCAAGGATTTTATACTTTAAGGCATACATGTAGGTTTACTTGCTTATTTCCTGTTCTATTCTAAAAATAATTTGGATAAGGTTGGATTACTAGTTAGTCTAAATTAACCCTCATTAATCACCTATCATCATGTGTAAGCATTGGTCTCAATTCTAGACATACAAGAAAGCACAAGACGTGGTATTTTAAGTCCAGCAATTTACAATCTAGTTTGAGAGCTAGAATACAGGATGGAGCAAAACTAGGTTTACAGATGTGAGTACGTGAAAAACAGAGTTTATTCTTGTATTAATATTTATTGATTATTGTATTATTTTCCACAAGAACAACTGTAACCTACTTTGTCCCACCCTGCGTATACATCTGATATTTTCCACTGTAGTGAGCAACTGGCAGAGGAAAGATATAGATGAGTTTGGGAAAAGTTTGGTGGAGAGGAAATGTGGGCAAGAGCCTTTCCTGTGGTTTCTGAGGGGAGAAATGGATGAGACAGGGGAGATAGACTAAACAGGTTTAGGATTAGCTTGTTTGTGTAATCACATAAAAAACATAATGTAGCCAGAGCAGCATGGCTCATTGAACCATGAACCAGGAGGTCACGATTTAATTCCTGGAGTGTGTGGGCTTGGTTCCCAGTGGGGGGCATGCAGGAGGCAGACAATCAATGATTCTCTTACATCATTGATGTTTTTCTCTCTCTCTCTTCTTTCCTCTCTGAAATCAATAAAAAATACATATTTTTAAAAACCCATAATGTATACATATAGTAAGTGATAAAATCTGAAACAAGGGCAAGAATGCAAGGGACTCCTTTTTTTCTCCTCAAAGAAACCGCCATGATGATGTAGCCATGAGCAGCCGGAAATAGAGGGTGGCACTGGTAGCAACATGCTGAGCTTGGCCACAGAGCCAGGAAGAGCTGCTCAGATCCCTCAGAACCTCCCTCAGTTTTCTTATTGTCCTTGATGATGTCTGCTCCCTGGACCCCTGTCTACTCTTCCTCAATCCCTACTACAGTTCTATTGACTGGGGCAGGTAATGAAAGGGCAAGCTTCTCCCCCTGGTTTACCCTGATCCGTTCCCTCCCTGCCCCCTCACTCCTTAAGGAGACATTTCCTGAAGATCAAAATACAGTTTACATTTTTTTTTTTTTGCATGGCTCTAGCTCCATAGAGAAAGTGCAAAACTTGCATTTTTTTCTTCTTTTATATAAAAATACCACCCAAGTAGTTACTGAATATCAGGGAAGGGGCTTAGAGAATGGTTTATTTTAGAGCTAACAAATAGTGAAAGAACCCTTTCTGCAATTTTTGCTTGAAGGAAAATTTCAGGTTTTATAAAACATATTAATTTGGTGCCCAGCAAAAAAAAGATGAAGCACCTACATTTCCATCAAGAATACTCAAGGTCTCCTTGTTAGGTTTTGAGGCTTGACACATGCTTCTCTTAACAGCATCTTTCAACCCTGGGCCTTTAATCACTGCGAGGTGATTGCCACCTGGCAGGTATACTTATCTCCCTATTGCATCTAGAAAACTTGAGACACATGGGTTTCTTCCTTGGAGCTGTACCAATTTTTAATCTGTAAAAATAGCTAGTATTTACTGACTACATTCTTTGTGTCAAAAGAAAACAAGAATTATAGGTTTGTCCATCACTTCTAACACTCAAAATTACGTGTTTTTTTTCCCTAATTTTCAAGTAGTGTCATCATTACAAGGTGATCTCTAAAAAGTTTCATGGAAAGGGTTCCTACGTTTTCTTAAAAGTACACATTTAGTCATATTTAAATGCATTTGATATTCCCACAGAATGCTTGTATTTTAATATACTGTAAGAATAAGAACTTCAATCTAAAAAAAATGTGTTCTATTCATTATTGCACATCTTCCATATTTATTTAAATAGTTCTTCCTGCCCTATTTTGAGAATATTCATCAATTAATTTTTTCTTTATATAATACATTCCTCACTGACCCAAGCTCGGAAAGAGCATCTGCAGCTGTCAGGAGAAGGTGTCAGGACGGACTGTGAGAATAAGAGCTTTTTAATAGAATTTAACAGCTGGGGAGCAGACACACGTATTAGGGAGTGTTTTTCTTATGAGCTGGGCCTCCTGAGCACCCAGCTGCTTTCCTCAGAGGACAATGGGAGAATAAGAGAGTGTGTGTCACGGCTCAAAATTCACTCAGCTTCATCTCTCCATCTTCCTTCCTTTCTTCCCTTATCTCAGACTGTGACCAGGTGCCACACACAGCAAAACTATCATGAATGGTTCTCGGCTAGTTCACCCAGTGGCTGGGGCAGACTCAGCTCTCCCAGTGGGCACTAATCCCATGAAATGGGTCGATGGAACTAAGAGATATAAAATCAGTCAATATTTATGAGATTAACCTATAATAAATTTATGATCTTCTAAGAAAAGGCAATTAACAACATTGACTCAAAGGAAGTGGCATTATTTGTAGATGGTATGGATATCTATCCCAAAAATCTAGGAGGATCTACTGAAAAAATTATTCCAATTAATTAGAGGATCCAATAATATAAGATCAATATACACAATAAATAACTGTACTAGTATATATCTGTAATGATCACTTAGAGATAATCAGTGTGGGGACAATTGGCTATTAATCTAGAAAATTATCTCACAATATTATTTATGCACACACAAGCAATCCAAGTAGACTGAATAGTTAAATAAATTATATGAAGTTATAAAAAAATCAGAAGAAAATATAGAAAAATGTTTTATTAAAATTATAGAGGGGATGCGGGTGCTTCTTAGCATATTTATCACCAGGAGAAGAGCATAGGTAAGATAATGGCAATTATTCTTATTTTTGCTTGGGGCAGATTTCAATTTCCCCACACTTTTTTTTTCCTGCAGCTGCATGCTTGACCCTAGATAGGTGAGTCAAAAAGAAAAACTAATAAAAGACCAGCCTTAAGGCTAAGTTGCAGAAAGTGAGTGAAATATGAAATTGTATCTGCTGGCTTTTACCATTTCTCTCATTCAAGCAGCCATTTTGCCAACAGTGAGACATAAATGGTAGCTTTCTGAGAAAGTTCCATTTGGGTATTTTCTTGGCTAGCTAGTATTAGAAGTGCGTGCGTGTGTGTGTGTGTGTGTGTGTGTGTGTGTGTGTGTGTTCAAATAACCAGTATTTTATTTTTATTTGTTTTTAATTTTTTTACTTTAAAAACATTTCTTGTTGAAAGTATTACATAGGTCCTTCTTTATCCCCCATTAACCTCTTCTAGCCCGCTCCCATCCTGCCCCCACCTCAGGTCCTCACCACCCTATTGTCTGTGTCCATGGGTTATGGTTAGGCGTATATGCATACAAGTTCATTGGTTGATCTCTTCCCACCACCTTCCCCTGCTTTTCCTCTGAGTATTAGAAAGTTATTTACCAGTGGAAACCAGAAGAATCAGAATATTTTTGTAGTCCTAGTTTACCTTTGAAACAATTTCAAATAAAATTTTATCAACATAGATTTGGCCAAGTAAAATTCCAGTCTGACAATGACCATTAAGATGACAATAATCTGTCTTCCTTTGATAACTAATTCCCATTGTTTTGGACCAAAAGTATTAACACAATGTGAGTTTCTAAATTTGTTGCATAACTTTGTCATTCTTTGATTGGTTCCCTTTCCTTGAGGGATTTTTGGCCACTAGTCATCACAGATATAGCCCTCCATTTCAAATTTAACCTCTCGAGGTATTATAAAATAATTTTGCCTCAAGGTGGAGCTCTTATATTTTCAGAAGTGAAAATGACTTGCAACAATTTTGCTTTATTCTAGAATGTTGTTATAATCCTGAGGAAAAGTCTCTTATATTTTTAATAAAAATGGCAGAAGATGACCACTTCTCCTCCTCTGCTTTTTCTCTCTCTCTCATTCTAGAAGACAGTGATTAAGGTTACAGTGACAGTACACAGTGACCCACCGAAGTCTGACCCTCCTCTGTCTGACCCTCCTCTGTCTGTTCAAGCTGGCACAGGCTCTTCTCAGGATATTTGGCAAGGAGCCCCTTTTGGCACAGCAGGCTGCATAAAGATTACACAAATACGCACATAAAGTTGTCTAAACCTCAACTTGTCTTTATCAGATCAAATATACACTTGAGAGGTTATAAACGGAGTTTTACATGTGTGTTCTCTGTTGACCTAATTAAGGCTATTTCAGACAATTATGGCAGATTTCCAAATCAATGTGATCCTGGATATAGTAAACTCTCATATCACAGGTTTGTTAGGGTATTTTTCTTTTTTGAACTAAACAGAACCAGTCTATCAGAAAATACCAGCTGCTGAGGTAAAAAATGTTAGCAGAATAATAGCATTACAAAGTTTAATTCATCAGATTGGGGGTGGGGGAGTAGTCATTCTGGGAACAAAGAGCCTTTGAGGGTTTTTTATATTCTTATTACACTTATTTTTTAAACTATTAAACATAATATGTAATTTTTACTCAAAAGTTATAAATACCACACAATATATTTTTTGCCACATTTTGTGGCTACTCTCAGCTGATGGGAAAGTCTCACCGAGCGAATTTCAGAGAATAATCTCTTTTTTAAAGGAAGACTGCATAGGTTTCTCACCCAACCCCCTCCTTCTTGGATAGAGAAAAAAAAGGCTTGTGTAAGGATTTTTGTAAACTATGAAGTGCTACACATGATATCGCCATTACACTGCAGTAGAAATTATGCCTTCTGCCGCATGGACAGGGAAGTCATGAAGATGATGATATGTGTAGTATATTGATTGTCATAAGATGCCAAATTATGGAAGAATTTGAATATTCTGCTCATAATAAAGTCATAGTTATTGGAGACAGAATATTATTGTAAACAAGAATTTGTAGGTGCTGTGTGACATCATGAAACTCCAACATACCTATAATGTTAACGTTTGTGAAAACAGCCAGATATCAAACATGATTTCCCAGTTCCCTACTCCCAAAGCTTCTCAACATGTCTTTAGTGGCCGGTGGATAGAGGGAGTAAGAAAAGGATGGAGTGGAGTGAGATGAAGAGGATGGGCGCTTCCCCTCCTCTTTCACTGTCTGATGCTGGTCCTTCCCCAGAAGACCATGTCTGCTCCAAAATTGAGTTTAGATGTAACCTGATTTATACCTTGCCCTTATATGCATTATATTTTTATTTTATTTTGGCTACTAAATGAATACTTTTAAAGATAAAACTGCATTTTGATATCCATTTCCCTAATGAGACCATTCTAGTTTTAATTATGTTCAATTACCTTTGCAAGAACAAGAGATCTAAATCAAACTATAGAAATTAAAGTCCAAAATGTTACACTGCGACTTACTTCACCGTTGCTGTATCAGTGGTAATAATGTCTGTGGTGTTTCCATTACAAGGTTTTTTGTCAAAAGAGAGCCCACCCCCCCAAATTCCCTGTCAAAAGTTGAAGAAACCTTTAATTTCAAGGAAAATAAGTCTATTATTAGATTCTACAGAACCTGAAATTTCACATTGATTCAATGAACTAATAGTTTAAAAGAACACAGTGGTATTTAGTTTTCTATAAAATAAAATAATACTTTAAAAAATTCTAATGGCGTTAAGATACCCTTCCTATTCCAAATCAGATTATTCTAAATTTGTAACTTTATATTCATTGCTATATTCCAGTGATATTCAAAACATGCAATACCTGACTATTTAGTTGGGGGCACTGACCTTTTTTCCCTTAGATTGTCAAATTAAAATAAAATGACAACAGCCAACATAACAAAAGCTGTCCAGTGTGAGTGAATCAAGTTATACCTTTTTTGGGTCAGATCATAAAAAAAATACATATATTGGTGTGCCACAGAAACTTAGAGATTAGTTTATGTGTTTCATGAGGTGGAAAAGGCTGAACATTGCTGCTATATTATATAGCATTGCTATCCAACAAAACTCTCTAAAATAGTAGAAATGTTTCTGTATTGTCCCCAAATTAAGCCACTAGTTGCATGTGGCTCTTAATCACAAAAATGTGACTCCTGTAACTGAGGAACACATTTTTAATTTTATTTAAAAATTTTACTTACATTTAAATAGTCACAGGTGACTTGCTCCTATCATATTGGACAATGTGATTTTAGAAACGATATTCGAGTCCTTCAATGGTCATTCTCCCATACTCGACTCTTCCCCCTGCCCAACACTAGCACACTTTAAAAAGATGTCTTTTTTTGCCCTAGCTGGTTTTGCTTAGTGGATAGAGCCTTGGCCTGCACACTGAATGGTCCTGGGTTCAATTCCCAGGTTGCAGGTTTGATCCCCATTGGGGGTCATGCAGGAGGCAGCCAATCAATGGTTCACTCTCATCATTGATGTTTCTCTCTCTCTCTCTCTCTCTCTCTCTCTCTCTCTCTCTCTGCCTTTCCCTTCCTCTCTGAAATCAATAAAAATATATTTTTTAAAATGTCTCCCTTGGATAGTATGGTCTTATTGTTTTAAATAAAGCCCATGTTTTCAGGAACATAACCTAAACATTATTCAAATAAATAACATATTTGAAAATGCCAGTTTTAAGAAACTAGTGTTAGCTAGCACTCTTTTCTGCACGGCAAATTTCTTGCTAATTCCAGATTTAAAAGCTGATTTATTTCACACACTAAAGAATGAGTAGTACCCGTCCCCCCCTCCTTCCAGATGGAAAGACTCATCCAAATCCCTAGTCAATGAATGGGTTTATGTTTTAAATGGCTTCTGATTGAATTACTTATCTTTTTTACTATTTACAGGTGCCCATAAAATAACCTCTTAACTCATAAACTAAATGCATATTCTAGAAATTTCCAAGAGCAGTAGCTTTGCTGGGCATTGTTCCTCAGGAGGTCGAATTCAGGTAGAGACCATTTCATTGTCAGCCAAGGTGACATTAGATGTAAATATGTTCCAGAAAAGCAGTATTATGGCTGATAGAAACAGACACTCTGGAACAAGTATAAGAAAAAATTTGTTGTCAAGTGTAAGAAAAAATTTGGTATCTTATTGGTCAGCATTTTAACTCTGATTTAAATGTTTAAGCTAATAACAAAAGTTTCTATAAGAAACATGAAAAAAAAATCATGCTGGTTTGTTATTGCTGGAAAAAAAGGCTTTGATTTAAAGGCTTTGATACAGATTTGTATCTACTAATTTCTTTTGAGACACTATTACTAATCAGTCAATAATGTGCTAGTTGATCTAAGCCACTTGGATGCCCAGTGACATTTTAAAGCTAAATATTACTTATTCCATGCTTTCTTACAATAACAATGATGTGTATGTATGATATGTATGATAATGTTGGCTCACTTTACAGATGAGGAAGCTGAAGCACAGAGAATTTAAGTTACTTATTGGTAACCACAGAGTAAGTGACAACTGTAAGAGTCAAACTCAGGCATTGACATAAGTCTGGGTTTGAAATCTGGTTCAACAATTGACCCTTTTAAAGTACGCTTTGCAAACTGTCCTGTGCATATGTATTGCATTTTGAGATGCAGATTCCAATTCAGTAGGTCTGGCGTGGGGCTTCAGAGTCTACATTTTTAATGAGTTCACAGGTTATGTCAATGCTGCTGTTCAGTGGACCACACTTTGACCTGCAAGGTCTTAACGCATTCAGCCTAACCTGAGAATACTAGTACAAACTTGGAATTTGTATTGATGTTTTCCTTTAGACCCAACGGGGCTCTCAATCTATATTCCATTTATACTTTTAAAACAGGGGTCCTCAAGAATTTTTGACAAAGAGCCAGATAGTAAATATTTTCAGGTTCACAGACCATACTGTCTCTATAACACTATTACCCCTATCATTGTTGAGTAAAATTATGTAAATGACCAAAACTGTTATATTCCAATGAAAGTTTATTTACAAAAATAGGTAGTAACTGGATTTGGTCCACTGGCTGTAGTTTGTGGACCTGTTTTAAAGCACCAAGGAAATAAGAGGAAACATTTACATTTGCATTTTTAGTACAGGATCTTCAAGACACCTAGGCTAATTAATTTGCCATAGCTCATTTGGTCAGCTTATGACCCATTCTTCAGAACCATTTCAAATCCTACTTCTTCCATCCAGTTTTCTTTTTCATTATTTAGCCCTTAAAAGTGTACTTAGTTGCATGTATTCTTCCTATGGAGTCCAAAATAAATAAAATACTGTAAAATGTACTCAACATAAACTTAAAAAAATTAAGTTAACCAAGTCTGATAATTAGGTATGTTTTTTATTTAACCATAAAATCTAGACAGGATTTTGAAAGGTGAAAAGAGGAAATACTAAGGTGGAAGAAACAGACCAAATGAAATGTATATGTGTTAAACACTATAGACTTCCAGTTAGGATAACAGCGTGGTGATTGCTGAGGAGAGGGGAGTTAGGGGAAGAGAATATAGAAGGGATAAATGGTGATGGATGGAGACTTGACTTGGAGTGGTGAACACAATAGTGTTGTGTTGTAGAATTGTGCACTTGAAACCTCTATAATTTTGTTAACCAGTGTCATCCCGATAAATTTAATAAAAAGGAAAAAAAGAGGTCATTCTGTCCTAACAATAAGTAAAAAGCTGAACAAATTGAAAAACCAACAACTTTTCTTGGCTCTGTCAGAGGAGAGAAGCCACAGAATAATTATCACCCCTAAAACTGGAGAGACAGACAGGTAGGATGTAGCAAGAGAAGTGATATGAAGAAAGTAGGCAGAAGTAAAAACAGATAAATATTAGAGCAGATTCAATGCAATTAAAACACATAATAGAGAAAATCACCAAAACAAAAAGCTGGTCTTGGAAAAGATCAGTAAAAGCAATAAGCCTCTTGCTAGGAAAACTAGGAAAAAAGAGATAAGACACAAATTGCTATCATAAATGAAAGAGGACATCACTACAGATTCCATTGACTTTAAAAGGATAATAAAAATAATTTTATGAACAACTCAGTGCCCACTAGTTTGGTATCCTAGATGAACTGTACCAATTTCTTGAAAGACATAAACTGCCAAAACTCACACAAAAGAAATATATAATCTGAATAGGTCTAGTTCTATGTTTATGCAATAAATTAAATTAGTAACGAATAACATTCCCAAACATAAAACACTGGATCCACATGAGTTAAATGATGAATTTTATCAAATACTTAAGGAAGAAATTAAGCCAATTATTTATCATCTTTCCCAGAGGGTAAAAGCTGAATGAATACATCCTAACTCATTCTGAGGTCAGTATTACCCTAATAGCAAATATTAAAAAAAAATAAAAGAAAGTAAAGTCAAGGAGATAGCAGTTAACTTACCACTGGGTATCAGTAAATGTGGTAAATATGTGAAAAACAAGGAACCTCAAGCCACCTTGGAATATCTACAGAATTAGCCATTCCAGAAAGCAGTAAAATTGTTCTTATTTCTCCTAAGAATCAGCAATCCCACACTTGGACTATACTAGCCAGATAATATAGGTCAAATTCACACAACGATCTCTAAGAAGATGATCATTGCAGCTTATATATTGTAGCGAATCATGGTAAAAAAAACATAGGATTTCCCCTTTATATATGAAATATATACATACAAAGGAATTCTATGCAGAAGAGTAGATGATTTGATTGATATACCTAATCTTTGTTAGATAGGTAAATAGATGTAAAAAACAAAACATTGATGAGAAAAAAAGGGTAAGCAAGATAATAAGATTAATAATCCTAACCTATTTATGTGAATCCTAAACATATACACAAAATAATGCATATTCAGGGATTTATATATATATGAAAAGGAAATAATAAAGTTGGATTGAAATAACATACTTTACAGAAGAAAACATACCCCCCTCCAAAAAAAAAAAAAGAGAGGAAAGAATTTGTAGAGATTGATGATAATTCTATGCCTAAACTTTAATTCTGGGCATATGAGATTCTTAACAACAAAACAAAACAAATGAACACGTAGTTTTGTAGAAAAAGGTGGCAAGCATAGTGGTAGCTATTAAATCAAGAGGGTTACTCAGAAGGAGAGACCTGAGATTGTTGCAAATTCACAGGGAAGAAAAAAGGAGGATAAAAGAGAGTTGTTGATGAGCAAAGAAAACATGTTTATATTGGAACAGTATTTTGGAATGAGGCAGAAAATAGGAATTGGGGTACATGTGAAATAAATATCCTTGGCAAGGAGAAAGGTTCCCTTTGTCTCCAGCAGGAGAAAAGGAAGAAAGAGTGAAGATATATGTTAAGGCAGACGGAGGGGAAGTGGGCAGCTTCCTTTCTCTTACTCCTCATTGACTTGTCTGTGTATCTCTCAGTTTAGCGCAGAAATGTATAGTCTTGTCTTATTTTAAAATCATCAGATGTGTACTATTCTTGGATCCTTAAGTATGTTAAAAGCAACTTATACTTTCTCAGAAATTATGGAAGACTAAACTTGAGATCAAGAAGAAGCCTTGCAAAGGATTTCACTAAAATAATTAGCATTTATTACGCCTGCATTATGGGCTAAGCACTGTTTTAAAGGTTTTACCTGAATTTCTGTAGACAAATCCTCACCCTTGTTTTTAGCAGATGATTAAATGAATAGCCAAAGAGGCTAACTGGGGAGAGATCACACAGTAGCTAATGACAGTGTTGGGGATACTATTCCAGAGGTCTGAACTCCCTGGTTTTGGCCCGTTTTTCATCGAACTAAACCCTGCCTTAGCTCAGCACCTTCTCATGCTGGGTGCTAAGTTAGCTGAATGCTTGCTCCTTGAGTGACTGAGGATTAACAATAGGCATGTGGCCTCATTTTTAAAAATTTCATCCCCCAGGCTTTGTCACACATTTCTACTCAGGTTCTTATTTTTTCTTTCTTTCTTTCTTTCTTTCTTTCTTTCTTTCTTTCTTTCTTTCTTTCTTTCTTTCTTTCTTTCTTTCTTTCTTTTTTTTTTTAAAGCTTCAGCCATATAGAGAAGGATAATAAAGCCAATACTCTTCTTGCTGAGTTTTTATGAGCTTCTGTGCTGAGGACAGCATGCCAGAAACTATCTGGGGATATATGGTTGAAAATAATGAGAAAACCAACACAGCAACTGGGTGAGCTATGCACCAAGCAGACCAGTGGCATTGAGCACACAGGCACAGCAGGGCCTGGCTCCCCCAGCTGTGCACTCCCTGGCACTGCTGCTGTGCTTCCTTCTCCTCTCCTGATGGAACACTTACTGCATTGGCTCTTTGCTGGCTTGTGACATCCAAAAACAGCTTTCCAGAAAGGTCTGCATGCCAGCGATTCAGTAGAGAAGGGAACTCCCACTCCTGGGCAATGATTTGCACTGAATGAGTCCGAAGCAATTAATTATGAAACCCTGCTTCTATATTGTTGCTATGGGAATCAGTGGGAAGGAAGCTGTAAATACTGTAGAAAATGATCCAATGGTCATGAGCTGGGAGGAAAGTACCATCACCATCTCAGTTATTTCCATGGACACATTGTCAGGGGAAAAAAAGGTTAAAATCCATGGAAATGCTATACATTGATTTTCCTTTGTTAGAATTTTGAATTGTTTTATAAAGTATAATTTATTCATTTGAGTCTTTCACTTAAAAAAAAAAGTCTTGCATGAACGTACCAACAGGGGGATTATTAAAACTCCATATTCACTAATTCCACCCTTCAGAAACAATGAGGATTGGTTCATATTCACAAACCAAGAAACACACACACACACACACACACACACACACACACACACACACACACAACTATATTTGTGTGTTTTACATTTTTTAAAATTCTTATGAATTCTAAAAAAAATGTATAGATCTAAAAAGTTGTAATCTTCCAAAATGAAGAGAAGGATTAAGAGAAGTAAATCATTCTGTGAGAAATATAAGCTCTTAAACTCACATGTCAACTTTAACAAAGTTTCATAGCTTATTGCATTAGCTTCTGTCTTTGGTTATGTCATGTCAAGTCAGGGCATGCCATTTGACCCATCTCTTGAAAAGAAATACTTATAAATTTTTTTAGACATCAAAGCTGACAGAGGTGGAATTTAGAATGATGATATTTCTGTCCTTATTGAGTTCAATTGAGCACAACGTGGGTTTTGAGCAATGGAGAACAATGGGCCTACAGTACAAAAGTACGTTTAATCAAGAGCTCTCTGCAAGGTGGTTGCGATGCTCGGGTATGAGAGTATTTACTGTCAAAGTAACATTTTCAAACATTAAAAGTGTGAGTTTTATACCAAATAGAACAGATGTGCCAAATAGTTTATGGAGCTTATTAACAAATAAAGGAGCCAATAGGATGGTAAAGTTGGTTCAAAAACTGTTGAATAGATATTTTAAAAGACACAATGTTAGAGTATCATCTTCAATTTAGATTTAAAAATAGGTGATGTTCGACATGGCAATAAATTTACGAACTGAGGCGCTAACTGGTTTGGCTCAGTGGGTAGAGCATTGGCTACGGACTGAAGGGTCCCAGATTGGATTTCTGTCAAGGGCACATACTTGTGTTATGGGCTATATCCCCCCTAGGGGGTATGCAGGAGGCATCCAATCAATGATCCTCTATCATCATTGATGTTTCTATCTCTCCCCTCTCCCTGCCTCTCTGAAATCAATAAAAATATATTTAAAAAATAAAACAATGAACTGAGGTTGTCTTTTCTATTGGACAGAAATATACAAATTAACAATATCACAGTGCCTAGGCTTTAATAATCTGTAATAATAAAAGCATAATATGCTAATTAGACCAAATAGCCGAACGACCTTCCAGACATCATTCTAGACATCCTCCTGGATGAAGCTATGGTGGTGGGGCTGAGGCAGAGGTGATTAGGGGCGATCAGGCAGGCAGGCAAGTGGTTAGGGGCAATCAGGCAAGCAGGCCAGGCTGAGGACCCTGCCCCCCATGCATGAATTTCATGTACTGGGCCTTTAGTCCTATATAATAAAGTACGAATTAGACCGAACAGCAGAACGACCGTCTGGATGACCTTCTGGACGAAGCTGGGGCTGCAAGGGTCAACTGAGGCTGCGAGGGGCTGCAAGGGCAGAGCCCCTTGCACAAATTTCATACATCGGGCCTCTAGTAATAATTATAATACAGCAATAACAAACACAGGTAAATCACCCTAAATAATCTTTGGGTGGGCTTGTTAAACAGTGCTCCAGTTATGACCAGGAAAGGACACACTGCACTCTTCTCATTGTCAAGTTTTGCATGTTCTCCTAAAGGTTCCTCCATTTCGATAATAAATAATGTCCAAATATTTTTCTTAACTTCAAAATAGGCCGGTTTCATTGCATTTCACTTAATATTTTACCTGTGTGCAGGAGAGAGCTGCGAACTAACCATCTACAGCTCTTGAGCTTAGAGAATTGAACAAATACTGAAGGTAGAAAATGAACATTTGTGTGGAAATTTCATTTTTGACATGAAGATTAGGCCTACTGAAAACCTCTCTCATGTGCTCCTCTATCCCAAGCCAGAGACACAAATAACAAACACTCTCAATAAGTTTTCACCTACAGTACTTTTAGATTTTGATTACTTTGTTTCCTTCTTCAGGTTCCCCAAATTTGTTAAATTCCCTGATTACTAGTAAATGACTTGAGACTGTGGATAAGCGTAGAAGACCAACTGTCCTAGGTAGAAATTTTTGCACATTCACTCCATATGTGACCCTTTGTTCTCTAATGGTAGGCTTTTCATATTTGATTAAGTGATACTCATTCTTAATTATGACATTCCAGGCCTAACCTTGGTTGCATAATAAACGGATAGATTTTTATTGACCCTCTGCAAGTAACCATATTACATATCAATCTGGCTTCCATCAAAAATTGGTGTTCCTTAAGTGTCAATACTTAAACTGGAGCTAAATACAGTTCTTTCCATTAGGGGCTGAGACTGTCCTTTTTGTTAAAGAAGCAAATGTTAGCCTGTAGAGCCATTACACTACCATCTGAGAGAAGACTAAACCACCTGTGTGTTTTTTGAAGACTAAATGGATTTGGTTGGTTTATTACAGTGCCCAGCAACATCACACTGGAAGACAGTAAAATTCTCTACTGAGGTACAGATTATAACCATTGCCTAAGTTAGTCAATGCTTTCCCTGAGAGTAAAATATATAACGGAAAGTGAGCACACTGACAAAACTCAAGTGCCTTCTTCTAAAGAGTATTGTCTCTAAAATATTTATATTAGAAAACATACAGAAGTAACATAGGAAGGGCTAAGTTTCTCTTTTGATTTGACAACTCTTCCCACAAAACTTTTGCAAGAGTGCCGAGCTAATTAATAAATATGGAGTTACCAAACAAATCTTCTTCTAGTATCCCTCTTTTTATAAGGTGAAAAACAAATCTTTGTAATTTTTCTAGAGGTTTCTGAAAATCTAAAAATTAGTTGCAGGTAAGAAAAACATCCTAAATTTTTTTTTCTAAAATTACATCCATATCACAGCAAAGTAAAAATCAGGAGTTAAGAGAGCATATTTGGTCACTTGACTACGATGTGGTCATGTGTACCTCAGAAAGAGTATTTGGCTACCTATTGAATCAAGGTGGCAACACAATATTTAAATAAACATAGTGATTTATGAAGAAACCTCCATTATTTTGTGTTGGGTCTTTTTGTTTGTTTTTTAATAAGAAGAACATGACAAAAATCAATGCAAACACCAAAAATTATTCTGATGCAATATAGACTTTCTGCTGTCTGTGTTGATTTCAAGGAAGATAAAGAATGACATTGTTGGGAGAGAAATAAATATTTCAAAACCAATTTTACTTTAACAATGAGAAAGCCAAATATGCTGGTTTTGTATGAATACCATACCTGGCAGGAAGAGACCCACAAAATCCCTTTTCAAAAAATTGTAATAAACCCATCAATAGAGAGAAGTTTGCCAAAATGAACATATTTTACTACTACTTTTTAGACACATTAATTATTGTTATTATAATCTAAGACAAATAAAATAAACTTTCTGAAAACCTTCTGCAATTTATTTATTCAAATTTTATCTTTTGCCATCCTCCCTGCCCCCCATTCTTATGTAACCAAGCACTTTGCTTTCAAACAAAGTCCTTTCATTTTCCCCTTTAAAAACAGAAACATACCTATTACTTTTATAAAAAGGTAGGATTAGGGTAAGAGTTAGGGTTCAGGTACTCTTTTTTTACCACTATTATCTCTAGAGTAGTCTAGCTTCCAGTTCACAGAGGACACTAAGAAATGGGTGACTGAGGCTTGTCTGATATGACAAGCATTTCAGCAGACCAGCAAAGCTCACAAGCATTCATAATACAACCTCTTACAGCCACCTACATCACCTCTGCACCTTCTTCCTGTAGTCAAAATAACCATGTTCATTATGCTCAGAACCTTACCCACTTTTGTACCAAGGCTTTGGTATTATTTATCTAATGATTACCCATTAACTAATTCAATTAAATTTGGTTAGGGAAAGATTTCAGTCTTTACATCAATCTGGCATACCATAGAGCAAAATTATTGTTGATGTAAAGAGGTTGGCCAAATTATGATTCAATTTGAGCACAAGTTTTCCATTTTTACAATTCTAAAGAATCAGTAGAAGTAATGATACATTCTATACTGTAAACTGGTAGAAAAAATGTAGGCAGTCCAGATTAACTAGCTTCTTTATGAAATAACAAACCTGAATCTTATTAAAAAATAAAATGTATGCCTGTTTTGTACCACATGCCGATGAAGTCTGAAAATTATATATAGCTCTTTATTACTTTTTAATCTAAAATTATTAAGCCAGACTTGTTTGTTCAAAGATTCACCTAAAGTTAGTGCACCTGCATTTTTTTAAAATATAAAAGTGTTTTTAGCTAATGGTTTCTGTGAGGATTTTTTTTTAAAGACTAGCATATTTAAAGTATTAGAGTTTAGTATGAAAAGACTAGATGTATATAAGTGCTTCATTTTCTCTAAAGACCAATTTTAATAGAACTTCTTTAATTTGAGAGTTTTTATAATCTAGTATAATAATATCCCCTAGAGGTAGGAAAATATTTCAAATTCACAAAATGAGAGGTAAAGACTTGTCTTCATTCCGGATACATAGATGGCTTTCAGCTTCAACTCTACCACCTCAGCTATAGGTCAAAAATAAAAAAAGAAATACAAATCTGAAAGGTCTGTACTATTTCCCAGTGTCTCTAGATTAATGATTCTCAGATTTCTGATTCCACAGGAGCAGCATCTGGGAATTTGTTAGAAATGCAAATTATCCAGCCCAAGCTTTCGCCTATTAGAAACTCTAGGCCAGCCTTTGTGGCTCAGTGGTTGAACTTTCACCTATGAACCAGGAGGTTGCGGTTCAATTCTGGTTTGCCTGGGTTGCAGGCTCTATCCCTGTTGTGGGGCATGTGGGAGCAGCTGATCAACGATTCATCATTGATGTTTCTAGCTCTCTCTCCCTCTCCCTCCCACTCTTAAAATCAATAAAAATATATTTAAAAAATAAATAAATTCCAGGGGTGGGATCCAGCTCTCTGTTTAACAAGTTCTCCAAGGGATTTTTGATACATGCTAAAGTTCCCAAACTGTTGAATTTCAGGACACTTAATCAAAGAAATTTTGTGAGGTTATCTAGTGAACACTTCAATGGCAGGCAGCCAACCCACAAACACCATGCATCTCAACTTTTCTTAATGTATTTCATTGACTTCGCCTTTTGTTCCTGGACCTGAGCAACCATCATTAAGCTATAATGGCTAAACTCTCTGCTTTTAAGCACTTGGTATTTTCAAGTGGGAAGAATCTCAGTTATGATTTTTTCTGTGAGATAGGAATTTTTCTGATTACTGGCAACCTCAACAAAACTGCAATCAGACATTTGCCTGGAGGACTTTTGGATGCTGTGACCCTGTAGCTAGCTATGAGCACCCAGTGGTAGCATCATGTCTGAGGAAAGCCTAGAGGTGTTTAGCAGTTGTAGAATATTTTTTTTTAATAATTTCCCTGACCTTGTTTTATTTACAGCAATTTTTATCCAGAGCTTCACAGCCCAAGGTATTGCCAGGAGGACTTAGCAGCGAATGCAGCAGAGAAAATGAAGAGATACATAAAAAAATAATAATAATAAAAGAATGAATCTAAACCTAATTTTTATTTTCTTTTTGGCTGAAATGAAATCACAGGTGTTCGTTTTTAAAACTGCATATTTCAATAATGCAAAGTCTGTCTAAAGTTCCTTGATTTGTAAGTCAGACATAATAGGTCTTGAGTCATAGACCCTGTGCTAAATGCTGTGATGCTGACCATTGAAATAAATTGCAGATTTATTGAACTACTGAGGCTCTATAAAGAGGCCTTTAGACAGAATATCAGGGTTAAAAAGAATTTAATGATCATCCGATTTAGTTTCCCAACCATTTAATGACTTCATGCCCTTTGCCACCCTGGCAAAGGCAACAGTTTTCATGAGTTGGCTTTTTTTACTGGGAGAGAACAGACAGTTCCACAAAGAAAAATCTACGATCTCATTACGGACTTTGAGAAACGTTCATAGTCTAGACTCAGTTTACCTCACTGATTTATTTTCCTGCCATGTTTTCCCCTGGTTCATTTTGCTGTTTTTTATTAAACACTAGAGTCCCAGTGTACAAATTTGTGCACAGGTGGGTCTGGTGGGGCCACCCCATTGGGGGCCCATCAGGTGGGCCCGGCCATGGGCTCTAATGCTGGAAGCTATAGCTTTCCCCCAGCTGGGTCTAATTATACTTTAAGGATGGCCAGAAGAAAACCCACAACACAACTGTTTTTGCATTTCACGTGCCATGAGATGAAGTTGTTTATGTGTTGTTTGCAAACGTATATCAAGATGGATGATGGCCCTTTAAGGATTTTTGTGTTCTTCCCTGGGCTCTGCCCTCAGTTTCCCAATATGATCTTCATGTCTGTTTGTTTTAAAGTTTTTCTGTTTTTGAATGTGCCTTTTGTCAGGCAACTAAATCCAATCTTTAACAGTTCTCTTTGTCCAAATATTCTTCTACAAATTGAGCAAAAGTCTGTTTACTAGTAACTTTCTTCATCTGCCCTCTTTGACAAAATAGTAGTTAACTATTAATTGAGCTAATACTATGGAATCGATTCTGAAAAGTGTGTTTTGCTCTATTTCATCCTAATCAAACTCTATGAAAACACAAACTTTTCAAAGTGCCCTAAATAAGAAGTAATTTGGATGTAGCGGGATGAAAATATATGTATGTCCGAGTTAGACAAATAGTAGGATAGTATTCAAAACTCCATAGTCAATGTAATCTTGATTTTGTAAAAAAAATGTAATACTCCGATGTATATATATATATATACACACTAACATGCATATCACATGTTATTATATCACATGTATAAATAGAGAAAGCCCAGAAAAATTTTTCTCAAAATAGCAACAGGTAGAAATATTAGACACATTTATTTCTCTTGTTTTTTTATTTGATTTTCTACAATTGATGTGAGTTACTTTTTTATTTAAAAAATTAAGTAAGTATTTTTTACTTGAAGAAAAGAAGAAGTAACTGGATTTGTGAGGGCACATTTTGAAGGCAGAACTCTTTAATGACTTTACACTATTAATTTCTACTTTGTCAAGGTCACATAACAGTGTGACATTTGTAAGTTGCTTGTGCCTGCTGACTGAAGCACACTGATGAGCAGCCATAACACAGCTTTTAAAACAGATTAGAGCTAAATTATTCATGCTACAAGCCATATTGAGAGTGGATGACCCCCAAATTAGAGCCCCAGTCCATGCATTTCATGTATGTTTCCTTCCCCTCGGAGAAGCAGCTTCCACAGCTGGCTGAATGAAGTCAAAGATAAGAAGTGCTGATAACATTTCCCTCCTGAAATGTCAGGTCTTTACCTTGGAGATAAGGAACGGCAAGATGTTGATGCCTTGCCATTTTATGTGCTAACAGGATTCTTCAACACAGTAACCCGAGTGTTGCTAACTCATAACATCAGAAAGACAGGCATGTCTTGACAAATGAAAATGTTCAATCTCACTGTTAACACATAGCAAAATTAAAATACAAATATAGGCACATGTGCAAAGCAGCATAAGTTCCTTATCATTATTTTAAGAAATATATGGGCTAGGAGGTTACTAATATTTTGCAATGTCTATGGAGAGAGAAATTAATTTTTCTCTAAATTATAAGAGCAAGATAAATATAAATTTATTAGAGGCCCAGTGCATGGATTCATGCACCAGTGGCGTCCCTTGATGTGGCCTGCGGGGATCGGGCCAAAACCAGCCGTCCAAAACTGCCTGCCACTCCTGCCTGCTGCTTCTGCTCATCCAGGCCCGCTGCACCTGTTGTGGGCTCACACCCAGTCAGTCCCGATTGGGAGAGGCTCGTGCCACCGCAGCAGCACTCTCCAGCTGTGAGCCCTGTGTCTGGTGCCTGTCAGTCAGCTGAGTGGTGCTCCCGCTGTGGGAGCGCACTGACCACCAAGGGGCAGCTCCTGCGTTGAGCGTCTGCTCCCTGGGGGTCAGTGCACATCATAGTGACTGGCCAACCAGTTGTTCGGTCATTAGGTTGCTTAGGCTCTTATATATATACTAGTACTAGAAGCCCAGTACACAAAATTCATGCACTGGGGCGGGGGGAGGGGAGATGATCCCTCAGCCCAACCTGTGCCCTCTTGCAGTCTGGGACCTCTCTGGAGATGTCCGACTGCTGGCTTGTGGCTGGATGGCCTTCTGCTTCTGCATGGCCTGCTGCTTGAGCTTCAGCAGCTGCTGCACATGCATGGGCTGGGCCACCATGGTCTGTCTTACGAACACCATTGAATGGGTGAGTTGAGCACGGAGGCAGGCTCACCCTGCATTCCCTGAGCTTCCCTGAGTAACTGAGTTGCTCAGACTGACTGCCTTCTACAGAGAAGGCACCAGGATCGGGCCTAAGCCAGCAGTTGGACATCCCTCTCACAGTCTAGGACTCCTCAGGGGATGTAGCAGTGAACCAAGTGGCAGGTAGCCAGGGAGGAGCCCGAATTGGGGCCGGGTGCCACGGTGCTTGCGTTCATCCTGGATGCTGTTCCTGCTGCGCTGCTGCAGAGTCAGGAGAGGCTTCCGCAGGAGCTCCCCCTGTGGAAATGAACTGACCACCAGGGGGAGCTCCTGCATTGAGTGTTTGCCTCTTGGTAGTCAGTGTGCATCATAGCGACAGGTTATTTCGATCGTTCCACCATAACGGTCGCTTAGGCTTTTATATATATAGATAGATAATTCTTCTTTGTTTTATCACAAAATCAATAGTTTTGGTATTTTGCCTATTAATTTGATGCTTAATGAATGGCCAGTTAGCTAAATGTAGGAAGCTAAATCCTTATTTGTTTCTGTTACTCAATAATAAAAAAAACCATGATGCATATACAAAGGCTAATATGCACATTGGTCAGGACGCCCTGACAGTAACAACCAAACAGAAGGCTGTGTGGGGTGACCAGGCTGGCGGGGGGGGGGGGGGGGGGGCAGTGCGAGGTCACCAGGCCAGTGGTGGGGCAGTTTGGAGTGACCAAGCTGGCGGGGGGGGGGGGGGGGGCAGTTAGGGGCGACCAGGTTGGCAGGGGGGCAGTAGGGGGTGACCAGGCCAATGGGGGGCAGTTAGGGGCAACCAGGCTGGCAGAGGGGGGCAGTTAGGGATGACCAGGCCAGTTGGGGGGGGGAGAGTTGGGGGCAACCAGGCCAGCGGGGGGGGGGCAGTTAGGGGCGATCCAGTTGGCAGGCAGAGGCGGTTAGGGGCGATCAGGCAGGCAGGCAGGTGAGCAGTTAGGAGCCAGGGGTCCCGGATTAGAGAGGGTGCAGGCTGGGCTTTGGGGACCCCTCCCCTTGTGCACAAATTTTGTGCACCGGGCCTCTAGTATATATATATATATATATATATACACACACACACATACACATATATATATGTGTGTGTATATATATATATATATATATTTATATATTTATATTTATATATACAGATAAATACCGTATTTTCTGGCGTATAAGACAACTTTTTAACCCAGGAAAATCTTCTATACGCCCAGTCGAGTTATACACCAGAAAATACAGTAGATACATATACATTTATATATTTATTAAATTTGAAGACTAGTCTTTAGCATCTATTCAATGAAATGGATTGCTCAGAGAATTACATCGTCTATACAGATATACCTGGCCAATAATATTGCAGCTGATAGAAAAGGATTTCATTACATTTCCTGTCCTCAGTGAAGTTAAATTATACTGAAATTTCTCACAGAAAATGAGTAGCATGAGATAATGTAGCACTTTTCAAATTAAGTGCAGTTCTATAAACTGGGGGTTCGGGGGCGGGGGCAGGAAACTTGAGGAAGTTTGCTAATCTGAGCCTAGGAAATCCAGCTGTAGTATTTTTGTCAGTACAGAGCTTAACACCAAACCTTGATCCACCAGCTTTTAAACTGAGTTTGAATCACATTAATTCAGTTGAAATCTGCTGAGGAAAACGTAGTCTTAGGGGGATGAAGGCCTGTGCCTGGTAACAGTTGGTCTCAAGTTCTAGAGGCAGGGTGTTACCGGACAGCTACAGTCTTCCTGCCAGAATTCTTGGAAGTTTGCTCTGCATCTTCTGTGAGCAATAAAATATCATTAACACTCACATTTTTGTTTATAGTTTATGAAAATGCACTAAGAGTATTCTCAGTGCAGCCTCATGCCACAACCTGGGCGTGAAGGACTGAGAGAAGGCAGCAAACTTCCAAATAGCCTCTGGGTAGTAAGTTAAGAAGCTATTGGGGCTGGGTAGAAAAAGTTCAGCCAGTGCCAGCCCTAAAAACAAACTCTGAAATAAGGAGAATTTGTCTTTAGCTCATTCTTGGCCTATTTTTTCCTATGACTTTTCCTTTTTTTCTTCAGAAAGTGAGACATCTTGCCTGGAGCCAGCCAAAGAGGTTCTTCACACCAGCTCAGTCCTCCCAGACGGCACTCCGTGCTCTGACCCTTCATTTAATCTTATAAAATCTACGTATTCTGTGCTCCATTTGCTTCTTGTTTAAAGGCACTTTAGGATGGAATCAGCTAAAATATTCCTTAATTTAATAAACTTAAATTATTATGAGTTTATTACAGTTAATCCTCCCCCAGCTAAGTGGAGACTTAGAGGTTGAAAGACTAATTCAATTAATTCCACAGGTATTCACAGAATATCCCTTACTTGCCCTGCACTGGATAGGTTTCTTCAAGACTAAGAACAACAACAACAAAAAAAATGACTAACCCCTATTTTCCATAAAAAAGGCTCACAGTCTTGACCAAAAAGTGACATGAAGACACTTGAAATGTATGTTGGTAGTTTGGATGCTGATGTGGTTCAGAGAAAAGATAAACTAGGTAACAAAAGATCTCTGGAAAAGGCAGGGTCTGGGCTAGGTCTTATAGGATACATGTCAGATGTGAATAACAGAAGGAAAATATTCTAAGGCACAGGGTGGGCATGGAGAGCTAGGCTTTACCACACATTTCATTTTGTATAGGAGAAACCTGAATATGGCTATTTGTTATACTATTTAGTACCTTCCCTTCTCACTCTGAACAGTGTCCCATTTTCATCACAGATTATATGAGCAGGGCTTATCAATGGAAGAGTGATGATCCCACTATAATTAGAGAAGCGCTTGGGATTGGTGGAACATAGGTTGGACTTATGAGATTCAGCCAGGTTATGTGGGTTCCTTCATTTAGATCTGATGTGGCAGAAAAGATGAAAACAATTATTTACTGGAGTTTTATAATAAAAGTGATGTTGAAAGAATAATCTAATATGAAATAACAATGATGATTTATGTGTATATATCCCTCTTTACTTATTACTTAAATTTTGCCTAATTAATACAAAACTGATAGCACAGTCTATGGAACCTTAAGAAAAGAACATCAACTTTATAGTTAGAATTGAGTATACGCCCTAACCAGGTGGTTCAGTGGGTTGGAGTGTAGTTCCATATACCAAAAGGTTTCGGGTTCAATCTCCCAGTCTGGGTGTGTAGTGGAGGAAACCAATAGATGTTTCTCTCTCTCTCTCTCTCTCTCCCCCCTCTCTCACTCGCTTGTTCTCACTTTAAAATCAACAAAAACATATCTTCGGGCGAGGTTTAAAACACACACACAAAACAAGCTAAGTGTACATCTGTGTTCAACTCATTTCTTATTCTTATGTCTTTAATCACACACAACCCTGTAGACTTAATTGGATATTATAAGATGATAGATAGACACTAAATGTAATGAAAGTGGAATGCATTGCCTATAAATGACATTACTGTTTCTACTAATAATTTTGAAGTTTACAAAATGCTTTTTGTAGTTTTGAAGCCTTAGAGTCATGGAGGTTATGAAGACTTCTATTGTGAAATTCATCTGTAAAGCATTGTTGGCCTACATCAGAAGAAAAAGGATCAAACTCTAATTTTTTTTTTAAAGTGTGAAACTTAAGAGAAAAGAAGTATGGTTATGTTTTCTTTACTATCTACATTTTCTCTCTAGATCTCCTAGTCATATTAACATCTTATTTAGAAAAAAATATATATGTGGAGAAAAAAGGTTCTATATTACCATATAAAATTTTTAAGTTTGTCAGATTTCTAAACTTTTAATGACATATATATGGATATTGCATATAGAAATAATACATGTGGTAGCATTACTAGTAGCCTCAAAATATGTTTCATTTTGTTTTATTTACACTGAAATTCCTACTTGCTTACAACAAAGTTCTGGGCCCCTGGGTCTGTGTTTATTTTCATAGTTCAGCTTACACAAGTTCTAAAGTTATGGTTGTTATGCAATAAAGTAACGGTGCCCTAATGATACCCCAATGCATTGAAATAGTTAATTAACTTTCATAGGTGAGCAATACACTCAGGAAGTAGTTTTATGTGGTTTAATTACAAGTAGGGCAGCAAAATGGTTACAGAGAGCTTTGAACTCTCCTAGTGAACTAGTGAAGTCATGTAGGCTAACCAGGTGTTTTTGTTTAGTGTTCTTTTACTGTTTTGCTAGGGAATTGGAGAGAGAGAGAGAGAGAGAGAGAGAGAGAGAGAGAGAGAGAGAGAGAGAGAGAGATTCATAGCTTCTAGCCAACCTGCAAAGCAGCTTTCACTTTCTCAAATAATATGGTACTGGAAAAAGAAGCAATGCTTTTTGCTAGTGCACTTGAGACTATAGATATATTCATGTTTATGTACATATATATGTAAAAATAGAAAGCTTCTAAAAAGTGTGATTCTAATGATATTATTTGAGACTACTAATGTCTTACTCATTAAATAACAACATGGTAGAAGAAGTCAACTTGTAAATTTAGTATTAATTCATGTATTTTTCTAAAACCACTAGTTATACAAATCATATTGAAAAATTATTGTCTGCATTCAAGTGTTTTAATAAAATTCAAAGAAATTTTAAAAAGCAGATTTTTTAGAAGGGTTTTCTATGACTAATCTACCAGTCCATACTTAGGTATTATCAATTTCCTACCTTAAATTTTAGTGTTGTCCATGAAATTTAATATCCTAAACAATTTCAGCTAGTAATTATTTGTATGCAGAAAACCTGTTCACATGGGAGGATATGCAGTGTTATATGGCATCCTTATTATCAGGATAAAATAGAACCATTTACTTGTGTTGGAGGTAAAAGTTGTTTCACGGCTGTAAAGCTATTTAATGTATGATAGGAAGCCTGTGGCAATAAAATCAGATTCATTAGCCAAGTAGAGAATTATTTTGCAGTAGGAAGGTTTGCCAGAGGTACATTAAATAAATAGAACACAAGTTAAGAATCGACATAACTGACCAAGTCACTAAGATCACTGATTTTTATGGCAGAGTCATTTCAATAATTTATAATTTATTGAACTAATATTGGATACCCGTGCTGGGAGACTTTGGAAACTTGCTTTTCTACTCCCTTTTAGAAAATTTTACATAAAAAAATGTAATTCATAATTCTGTTCTTCTGGGAAAGTGAGGTGCAGAACAAAAGCAGGTTTCATCATTTATAGACACTTAAAAATAAAACAATAGAGGGATTGATTCAGAACCATCAATGATGATCATATTCTAGTTTATAATACAAATATTTTACTTCCTATTGAACCTTTAACTTTTATGTTTAAAGATATTCTCTTCATGCTATTGTAAAATTAAGACAGAAAATAGATTTGTCTAATGGGCTACACTGGTTTGTATTATGTTCACCTTTAAACACTGTAAGAGAAGTAAGTATGCAATTGGAATAACCCTGCATTTTTCTCCATTTCTCCTATAGACATACCAAGGTGGTGTGTGCCCGTGTCCACATGCGCGCTAGGTGAGTTTCTTCTAATCCTTTATTTGGAGAAAAATGTAATATTCAAGTGAATAATGTACAAGATCAATTGAAATGCAATTCTACAAGATTCATGTAGCTTTCCCTTTACATCTCTATGAGGCAGGATAATTTATAGAGACATTAATTCTGACAGTTCTTTGTATAATCAGTTTTCCCCCATTCCCAGTAGATGGACTACATACTCCCTTGCTTGAGGGGAAATTAAAGACAAACCCTTTCTGACTTTTTAAAAATTGAATTTTCCTGCTCCTGGCAAGGATTATCCTGGGATAAGAGAGAAAGGATTTACTCAGAGTGGGAGGGCCACAGGGGTCAAGAGGTACTTCAAGGTCAGAGGTACTGCTTTACCTTGAAGATCATGAAATTTACCCTCTGGGACCTTCAAGTGCAGGAAAGTCCTGAGCCTAATTTCTAAATCATGTTCCCCTCTAAACGTTCTATTTCTGTATAACATTCACATAGTAAAATTTTAAGTGATTTGGTTGATACATGTATCCTGGTAATTACCACCCAGATCAAGTTAAGAAATTATATGTAATTTTTTTCCCTTTCTCAAAGAGATGTTTTCAAACTGTATAAGTTCAAGTCCCATAACACTTGGATTCTTATCTGTTCTGGGCATTAAACATGAAAAGTGATAGGATGTGAAGTGAAGAAGGAGAAGGAGAGTTCCCAGCATGCAACAAGATTATTGTACAAGAAGCAGGATTCACGAAAGCCATCAAGTCTTCTCTGTCCACATGTCAGATCGGCCTGATTGTCTTTTCCAGGAGTAATAATCAGGAAGAGAAGACCAGAGGGGATTCCCTGAATCAACAGATGTAAGAATAGTGCTAGATAAAGTATCAGAATATTAGTAAAATGTATGTAATGGGAACGGACTTCAATATAGAATAACATTAAGTTTACTGCCAACCCAATAAAAGGAGACTACAACTTAATTTCTAGATTGTGGTTCAGTTAAAGAAAAGAAAGGAACACTTTTTTCCCCCCTTCCAACCTGATTTTATGGAGGTTAATTTATATTTGTTAGAATGGTTACGCATGATGAAGTAACATCACCAACAGTAAAATCCTAAATCCTAGAAGATTAAAACAACTAAAATGTATTTCTCATTCATGAGGTACTGTTTGACCACAGTGCTCTACCATCATGTCACAGGGGGTCTCAGCCTGGCAAACAGGCTCTTGAGGTGTCATCTGGGGTTGGTGTAGCAGAGAAAGGAAGGGGCTCTTACCTGTCCCCAGAAGTGACACGTGGCATATAATCTCCCCAAATAAAAAAAAATAATAATAATAAGCAGTGCAGCCCAGCCAAGCATGGCTCAGTAGTGGAGTGTCGACCTATGAACCAGGAGGTCAAGATTCCATTCCCGGTCAGGGCACATGACCAGGTTGTGGCCAACATCCCCAATGGGGAGCATGCAGGAGGCAGCCAATCAATGATTCTCTCCCATCATTGATATTTCTATCTCTCTCTCCCTCTCCCTTCCTCTCTGAAATCAATACAAATGTTAAAAAAAAAGAAAAGGAAAAAAGTAAGCAGCACAACTCTGCCATGTATTTGAGTAAACAGCACTAGCTATCACAAGATTTATTCCAGCTACACAAACTACAGCTTTTCAATTTTCCTCAAAGAACTGTTTGAATGCTCATACAGAAAAAGTGTTACCTTTCTATTCAATTTAGAATAGTCTCAATAAACATACTAATCTCTTTTGTGCACCACTTAACAGTATCTCCATTTTCCTGCCTGCCAACAGAGAAGGTAATAATTGCTTTTCAATTTCCCAGAGATTATTTGTCACCATAGACATTTTATCAGGTTTTAGAATTTTATGCCAAGGTGATCTGGGTATATATTTTATTTCTTTTATTGTCTTTTGCAAATATAGAGGCTATATTCCTTTAGATGCTGATGTTAATGAAGTGCTTTATAAGAGTTTTTGGTGATTTATGCTTTATTTTGAATTCTGTTTTTATTAGAAACAGGCCAGTGGCTTCTAGTGTTGGAATTGGAATTTGGTTCACTGACAGTAAAATAACAACCATTTATCATAAACTTTCAATCCATTCTTGTTCTCTTCATTATGTGAATGTGGATAGGGCCCATAAAAATGAAAAGTAGCTTTCACACTCCAGAATAGACATTCCACTTAAAGCTTGAGAACCAGTAGAGTGTAGTATTTAAAACATGCATTCGGAAGCCAGACTGCCTGGTGTTTGAATCCCGGCCCTGCCACTGTGTGAGTTTGGGAAAGTTGCGTAAATACTCTATCATTCCATTTCCTCATCTGGAGATGATAATAGTAACCACCACTATAGATTTCAATGTCAATGAATAAATTTTAAATGAATGAATGCTTGCAAAGAGTTAAGAGGGGTTGCTACATAGCAAGCTCTATCTGAGCTTTTGCTCTTATTATTATTTTTATTGTTATTATTTCATAGGGGAAGAACCCTAAATGAATTTTTGCAACTCAAATGGTTGTATTGTGTTATACAAAGTAATGGAATTGGCATAAATGATTCACAAATTTAATTTGACTTGAAAAACTGTCACACTTTTCAACTGCTAATTTCTGAAAAAGACACAGAAAAGGTTAAGTATTTTGTATATATTTATATAGCTCATACATGTGTTGTGTATGTACCAAGACAGTACTGTGAAAAACCAGAGCTCTCAACACAATATCACTTCAACATTGTTATTGACATATGAGGTTCAAAGCAGGTGGCTAATAAAAAGTAAGCTTTATGCCGAAGCCGGTTTGGCTCAGTGGATGGAGCATTGGTCTGCGGACTGAGGGGTCCCGGGTTCGATTCCGGTCAAGGGCATGTGCATTGGTTGCGGGCACATCCCCGGTGGGGGGTGTGCGGGAGGCGGCTGGTCGGTGTTTCTCTCTCATTGATGTTTCTGGCTCTCTGTCCCTCTCCTTTCCTCTCTGTGAAAAATCCATAAAAAATATATATTTTTTTTAAAAGTAAGCTTTATGAAGTAAAAGCCAGCTGAGTTAAGGCTGCTATGATAATGAAAAACATAGATATTTTATTCTTAACAGTATAATGAGAGTACTACATTTATTTCAGGGTTATCTAAGAATATCATTCATAAAACAATCTCTTCACTGAAACACAAACTAATTTCACTGTACATATAAACACATTTCCTAATCAAAATAACTTGTGTTAAAGTCTTTTCTTGACCAATACATTTTATTAGCTTGCTCTCAGTTTTGATTCTGGTTTTCTAATATACGTGATTCTCTTTAATGCCAATTGACTAAAAACTCCTTTTTCCTTATTGGGTTTTTAGATGCTGGCTATTCTGAAAATTCATCTTTCTGTTGTAGAGCTGATTTTGGCCCACAAATTCAGGTATCTTGAGACACAAAATCTTGATCTGTGAATATTCTCCAAAATGTGTGGCATATGTTTTTGTTTCTATAGCTGAGACCATGTTCTTGTTTTCTTTTTCTGGAAAGTTTATCTCAGTGAAACAGATTTTAGGTTGCACATCCAGAGTATGTTTGTACTCATTCATTGAGGTAGGGAACTCAGGATGGATGGGTTAGGAAGAAAGCAGTAATAATGCATTCTATCGAAATAAGTTAAGTTTGAGGTAATTATGGAAAAATATGTGGCCAAATCAAGAAGGCCTTCTCAAATATGGATATAGAACTGGAGAGGAAAGACTAGACTAGAAATAAAGATTTATATATTGTCCGTTTGGTAGTTGAAACAAGTGGGTGAAATCACTGAGGAAGAGTTTGTAAAAGAGTTTGAGGAAGAGGGTCTAAAAATAAGATGAAAGAGTAGGCTGAGTTTAAGACACAGAGGAAATAACAGGAGAGGGTGCTGTTTTGGAGTTTAAGGAAGGAGCTCATGAACAGGGAAGGAGATGGATGAACAGAAAGTGGACAACATGCTAAATGTGGGAGGTAAGCTCAGTTAGACAAGGTGTGAGAAGCAGTCATTAGACCACCAACCAGTAAGTTATTGGTAACATCAGCCAGAAAAATTTCAGTGGAGTATTGGTGGTAGAAACAAAACAAAGCTGGGCTAAGGAGTGAAAATGAGGAAAGGAAAGAAAGGCAATAGTAAAATGATTATGTTAACAAAGTTGGCTATGAAGGGGATAAGAGGATTAAAAAGATAGAATAATAAAAACCAGGGAACAAAGTTTGGTCAAGGTCAGATGCAGACAGTAACTTCTATCTCGCAGGCTTAGACTTTGACTTGAATGCAATAATGTTGATAAAGTACCTAGCAAAATACCTGCCCCATAATAGGGGTTCAATCAATTATATTCTTTGTTGTTTTTATTAATAACAATAATAATTATTTTTATATACTCATTAGTTAATGCTAATATAGTTTATATCTTGTTAAAAAATCACTCTCAGATGACTTCAATTACTGAGAGACTAGTGGCTCACAGATAGCATAGAAACATCAGGTTAAAAAGGTGATGTTTACTTATTGTAACCTTGGGTAATTGAAGTACAGTGAGATTGTCCTGGGGAAAGAAAATCAGCATGAATATTTGTGAATAAAATTTTCTGAAGAGGGTGTGGCACCATCTAAGTTAAGCTTACTTCTCTGCATTGTAGTCTTTGTAAGGAATTTGGTTAACAAAAATGCTATTTGGATAAAAAACAACAACACAGTTTTTGGTTTATCATAATAGAAGTACTGTCTATCCTTACCCTAGAATACAGAAGTTAATTTCTCATAAAGCTGTGTGCTTAGTAAAGCCCTTCTCAAAATGCTCCACATTTGTGAAGAAGGCTCTCAGTAAGACATCATCGCTTCTTCATCCTTACAAAGATGTAGAAAGGAACTCATTATACTCATTCCTAGACTTATTTACAAATCATTCCTGGACCACAGAAATAGCACAGCCATGAATTCATCATTTTAAGGAAATTCCCTACTTTGTTTCCTTTGCCTGGATGTAACACGTGTTTGTTCCACAGTACTGAGCTTATAAATTCTCATGATTCCTTATTTGGAATTATCCTTGTGAGTCAAAACCAGACCATAAAATCTGCAATAGTACAGACTAAACATGAGGAACATACTTGCACTACCCTGACCGGAGGAAGAAAAGTGTTCTCTCCTGCTGTAGGGACTTAGAAGATAAATATTCTAACCAAAAAAAAAAAAAAAAAAAAGCGGCAGAAACCTTAAACCTTTCTTATTCTTTATTCTTTACTTTTGGATTGAATTCAATGTCAAGTTGATAAATAGGAATATTTTATCTCTTATTGTAGTAATTGTATCTTTATTGTAAAATGATTTTCATTTATAAGACTGCTACGATAAATAGGACTTTTTCTTCTGTCTTCCCATCTGTTCTATAAAGAAAACAAATATTCAAAGAAGCGATGTTATAAAAAGTGCCTGTGTGTGGTCTAGGGCCTGCTTAATGTAGAATCAAAGGACTCTGTGGGACTTTAAGAGATTTTTTCTGTTCATTCCACAACCTCCAGACAAGATTTCACCTAAACTCTCTTGGACAGACCATTTTATAAAGTGTCTAGATCAGGCATTTGAACGATTATCCTAACTGCCAGTGATTTTATACTCAGGTTTAAGTTTCTCTTAAAAATATCTCTGAAAAATGAAATCCACATTCTTATGGTGGGCCTTTAGTAGAGAACCCCTGGATATTCCATGCTTGCAATGCATAATTTTCAACCCTCTTCCATCTTTGAATTATTAACTATACCAAATCAGTGATCTAGTTGAATAATCAGATACTTGAAATGCTAGCAGAATCTTCAGGATGGACAAAGGCAATAATAACAGAGAAGCAGAGCCCAGTTTTTGTTAGTCTGTGCGCGCTCCTTTGGGAGTGAGGAGGAGGGCACGTAAGAGAAGAGTAAGAGCACAGTATCCGAGTGTAGAAGCAATAGGCTAAGATATTTTTGTTTGATTTTTGTTTTGTTTTAAATCATGACTTATGGAATCTCAAGTCAAATAAAAATGTTTATATTTCAGAGGCAGGATAGATAATATTTGCAAGTTAATGAGATGGACACAGATAAATGGATAGCAAGGGAGCACATTCATTTCTAAGGACATGCATTTGTGGTTTGCTTGTGTGATTTGCAGGTAGCAAACCTATTTTTTCAGTTTTACTATTAAAACATGGACGTGCACTCCTCAGCAGAAGAATACAAGGAAGTGTCCTCTAGCCTTACCTGTGTAGGAAGCTGTGCTAAGGACCTGGCCAGGGAGGCAAAGGTGAGCAAGGGACCCACCGTACCCCTGTCCAGTCCTACTGATTGAGGAGGATTAACAATCAGACTTCAAAGAGCGATGCTTCATGATTTTTTTGTGACCTAATCACAATATTCAGCTGCAATTTATAGGCTGGTGATGGTAATTCAGGAATGGTTTTGATACTCCCAATTAAGCTTTTTAAATGAAATTAAAAGTTCAAAGTACCCGGCTGCCTGTAAAGTGAATTGGCAAAGTTGGGGGAAAGCTGTAGTAGTTTGCTTTGAAGTCTGTTTTGTTTGCCAGGGCATCTTAGAGAGTTAAATTTAATGGGAAACTTGCTAAGTATTTTATTTTTTAGGGCACTGTAGCCTGGGTCAAAAACACAGTTTTGTACTACATTCTTTCCAAATAGCAGAATGGAATTATACTAACGGAACGCCCCCCTAGCCCCTGCAAACATAGTCACATACCTGTAACTTGACATATTTGAATCCTAGAAATGAATTAAATTTCCATATTTACCTTGACCACCCTGTGTGCAAGCTTCTGAGATTCACTGCCATCGAAACCATCCATCACACATGGTTGGCTCCCCATCTTAGAAAAGCTTTGGGAAAGGAAGGTCAAAAGTTGCATTTTCACGACGTCCAGAAGGGACACGAATTATAAAATCAGATTCCAGGAAATAAGTAAAGTAACACAGTAAATAAAATCTAATGAGCCCCATTTGAAAAAAAAAAAATGACAGAGGAGGAAAAGTTTCTGCTTTGTAATAGAATTAGAGGCTTAAATATGAAAGTGATCTCTGAGTGGGAGCTTATATTATCTTTTTTAAAGAAAATGATCAAATAAATATTGGAAGTGTGATTAAATACAGGTCTGTAAATGAATGCTGATGTTTTATTTTGGGAGGGATGGGGGAGGAAGAAAAAAAAAAAAACAACAATAACCTGGCACTACTTTTAACGTAAATGCTTTATAGTTTATTATGCAAGTGAAATATGATACGGACCCTAGAGGCATTGTATTAAAGCACTTCAAGCAATTCTTTGTTTCGTTGGGGAATGTGAGCCTTTTCCCTCATTCCGGCTGCCAGCGGTAGAGGTCTCCTGCTTTTCTGTCGCTGTCTCTGCCTTTTAATACATTTTCCAAGTTCAAACCCATTGCTTTCTTCTGATTCTCTCCAAATGGGATACGTTTTATCTTTTTAGTACAGACCTGAACTCTCTGAAGAGGACATCAAAGATCTCGCATGAATTCCGATAACTTTTCTGGGAGATGGGGGCATTTTCATCTGCTAGAGGCGCAAGTTGTGCGGTGAAATATGAGCAAGTTGCTAAGAGTCCAGGGCAGAGCCAGGACAGGAACTACAGTTTCCAGACTCCCAGCTCAAGTCCCGATGCCTGGTCTGGGGCCACCTCAATAAAAACAGTAGCAAAAACAAACAGTGAAGGAGTTGGGCTATGAAAATGGTGACTTTTCCTAAGAGGCAGATGGAGGGAAAAAAAAAATCCTGCTGTGTTATACCTATCTCCTCAATGGCACTTTATATTCCACTGAATCATCAGAAGAAATACTTCAATAAAATGTCAAGTTCAAAGCTGACTTCCTTTCTAAGCTAAGGCGACCTCCCAGTGAGAGCGCAGATACACTCTTTGGGCTGTTGTTTCTCTGACATCATGGAAGGGTCAGACATAGGTGAGGAGCTGCTGGGGAGTTATCAGTGGGTTTCCATATTTACTGTGAGTCATCAGAACCCCTCAGTGTGGCATGGCAGTCAGTGAAGGAGAAATCATTACAGTCCTCAGTCATTGATTTCGTTTGTCAATGTACGCCTATTGACACCGGGGGAGACAATGGCATAAGGAATACAGTAGTCCCCAGGTTTTCAAAGCTGATGAGGGCAGCACTGGGATGACAACTTGCCGTGGGTTTTTTTCTGTAAGAAACAGCTAAGGGTAAGGAAGTGTGTGCGTGCAGGGAGCCCACACCTGCACAATTTGCTCTGGCAACACAGATCCAAGAAGCTGGGCCTCACGAGGCTGCCAAAATTGGAAAGAACAGAGAAACACGGATGGTGTATCTGTGAAGCCAAATCCAGTTGTATATCCTTGATTTTTTCCCCTCTGCTTCTATGTAGTACAGAGGATGAGAAGAAGTGGAATCACCTTGGAAAAAGTGTGAGATACTTCTTGTCATGAAAACATTGTATATGTTTCCTCAGGGTCTCCCTTGATTTATTTAGTCTTCCTCCAATTTCAAGTAAGTACATAATATTCAATAAGATAGATAGATCTTTTATAATAAAATCTAACTTAGTAGATATCTGAAAATAAAAATTTCTGATTTTTATCAGGATCTGGAATTAATTAGCCAATTAGTTAATTGACTAATATTGAATTTTGCTTTCGCAGGGTCCCAGTCATTACTTAGAGTATGAGGAGAAATGTCCACTCTTAAAGATCTTTTAAGTTTTCTTCACTTTTTTGTCTTTTTAAACTACCTCTTACTTATTAAAGATAACATTAACGTATTGAGTAACATCCTAGGCCTTTAAACTTTTCTAAATTCCACTAACATTGCAGCTCCGCATTCCCCAAATGATTAAAAAAATAAAACAAGAAACAAAAACACAGGACAATTTGCAAGTCATTTACTGTATCTCGAGAGAGGTGGGAATCCTGGCCTGAATTGTGCTCTAGAATATCCTCTAATTGTACTAGGTTATATTAACAATGAAAACACACACACACACACACACACACACACACCAATGCTTACCTCCTAATTATATTCCTCGGGGCTCATAATGACTACTGGAGTCCTAGCCTCTTGCTACAAAGGATTGGAGGCAATAATCACCTTAGTCACTGCAGTTGTAGACTGAAACTTCCAAAGCCAGCTCTTCCCGGCGATCTGGAGCAACGACGGACCTTAGAGAAGAGATCTGTGACACGGATCAGGACAGACGTGATGCACACGGTGGGGATCTTCAGAGGGAACAAGGGGAATAACAAGGCCTACATTGCTGGTTTGTGATAAAGATTGTCACCGAGTGGGTACTTAATAAATGATAAAGCATTCCTTCCACAGAATCTACTTTATGTGTTTGGGAACATGTCAGATATTTCCAAACACATTAAGCAAAAAGGGGAGCTCCTATTTAAGATATACGTATAGTCTCTACTTCCACTGGATATTTTAAAGTGTTAGATTTAAAGATAAAGTAATCGATATTCAAAGAGTTTGTGACTCAAGATAATTGTTTTATGGTCTAATTTATTTTAAAATGTCTCAACATAGACAGTATGGTATCTGCGCTCTCACTGGGAGGTCACCTTAGCTTAGAAAGGAAGTCAGCTTTGAACTTGACATTTTATTGAAGTATTTCAGTTTACACTAGAGTAGTATTTTATTAACATTTTAAGTGTTCTCATCAGAAATACACATTCCAAGTAGCTAGTTAACATTTTAAAAAATGCTTGATTAGTTAGCATTCTGAAAAAGAACAACAATCACAAACAATAACAATAAAAAAACGTATGTTCACACTCTAGGATAGGCTGCTCCAAACCTATAGCTGTTATTTTTTTTTTAATTTTGATTCTCCAAACATTAAATGGTTATTGAAGAGCATAAAATGCTAGACATTGCTTTTCACTGGTAAAAGAGTGGTGTTGAAGACAGGTAGATTGACTACTTACACTGGGCAGGCATCACCGGCCTTGCATTCAATCAGTAGGGTATGAAAATACAGTGAGTTCAGTACTACGAACCACTCAAAATGACACTCAGGGCTTAGGTCTCCTTCCCCCTGCTTGTAGCCATGTAGGACTCCTTGGAGGGAAAAGTAAAATTCTGCCATTAGCTTATTTTTACAGCTGTCTTGGGAAAAATTTTTGCAGTGTGCTGTCATATCAGGTAAAAGTTCAGAGAACTGGGCTTGGTTGAGCTACATAATAAGTTGAATGGCTGCTTTATTGTCTGCTTAGTGATAAATACTTTATGCCTCATAGAATTCAGTCTGTGACTTTTTTCATTGAAACATGCCACCTAATAGTAACATTGGAATGGGCAGGAAAATCCCACCTACCTTTAACTCACTGAAAGTTACTTTATAAAACAATTGAAGGATTCTGAAAAACCATGTGGACATAAGTCATAGCAATACCTCATCTAGTCTGTGGCAGGTCCTAGGATCCAATTCCATGACTGACTTATTTGCTTCCAGATGATCATGATGCTTCTTTGTAGAGTCTCCTTTGTATTAATCATTGATGACAATGCTGAGAAATCATTTGTAAGTATCCAGCCTGGCTTTAGGAATGGGTGATACTGACAAGGTGGTATGAATCTGTCATTTTGACTTCAAATTCCCTGGTCTGCAGAAGCAGCCTGTGGCTCATTAAGCTTTGATAGAAGTTTCAGGCTTGTGGTTTAGTGCTTCTGTGGGAGTAGTTCGGTGAGACAATCCTTGTGTTAAGGCAGGCCTTGACATTCATGAACCTTTTCCTTAAAACTTTCTAACTTGCCTTAGTATGGTTGTGGCAAATTAATCTCCCGGGAAATGTTTTCCCCTCAGGTATATCATATTGCCTGTGGGGACTTAGCTTCCAATAGAAGCAAATCTAACTTCTGTCAGCAAGAGAACTAGTAAAGCAGAGAAGGAACATCAATCACAGGAATTCTTTCTCCACCTCTCTTTTTCTTATTTTTTTTCTCCCCTGCCCCCCTCTCTTAGAAATTTAGAATTGAGTTCTGGAATCTGTATAATACCCTAGCTCCACAACAAGTATAGGCCACCACTGGTTTACTGAGGAGGGGATTTAGAACTGATCAAGTGACATCTGAATTTCTCTAAACTTCATTGCCATTCCAAATAATAGGGGGAGGGACAACTCAGAAGTTTTCACCATATACCATAAGCTAGCTCACTTTTCTGAGTTCAAGTCTTTTAATGGGTAAAAAGGGGAGAAAAGAATCATGAGTGAATTTCATATGATTCTCACAGTTTAGAAACAACAATCTAAACAATATTGTTGCTAAATATTTATTTTTACATGTATTCGAATACCCAGAATACCAGAATATGCAGGTCACATCTATTGACTGGTTACCTAAATAAGTTAGATCTTCATTTTATTAGGACATCACCTTTCTTTTTTTAAAAATATGGTTTTAAAATTTTCTTTCTAATAGTCAAAACACTTGGATATTTTTGGTTTAATTTTGTATGAATCAAAAATCATTGTATAATTATGTAGTCATACAAGTAAGTAAATATTTAAGCATTGTATAACAAGGCATTTAAGAAAATGAAGAGAAAGGAAATCAAGTTGCAGTCTCAAAACAATTAAAAGTTTTAAAGATACTAATTATTTTTCTAATATAACATAAATATGATTGTTATAACAGATTCCAAAATATAAGAAAATATGAAGAATGAAATTAAATAACCAATAATTCCACACTCTAGAAATAAAGTTGTAAATGTTTTGGCATGTCAATTTCCAGATTTTCTACTAATCTTATACACAAATCACATTTTAAAATAAAATACTCTAATTTTAGTTTCATTATTTTTACCCCTTCAAAATGAAAATTATGGGCTCGTGTGTATATACAGTTTTGAGACCAGAGATACATATTGCAAAACGGCTTTTGTAAACTTTCCTTTATTTCTTATCCCTAAATAGTGTGTGTGCAAGGGATTGTTTCTTAGTATATATACCAGTGTTATGATTCTTTATCATCTCTGAAATCTGAAAAATACAATTAAAAAGAACCCAGAACACAGCAAAACAATGCTCTAGTCTCATTGCTTTAATTGGTCTTTTTGTTCCAGAAGGATATTTATTTTTAAATTCATTCTTTTTTTATATATATTTTTATTGATTTGAGAGGAAGGGAGAAGGAGAGATAGAAACATCAATGATGAGAGTGTATCATTGATTGGCTGCCTCCTGCACTCCCCCTACTGGAAATTGAGCCCACAACCCGAACATGTGCTCTTGACCAGAATTGAACCTGGGACCTTCCAGTCTTCAGTCCAGTGTTCTATCTACTGAGCCAAACCAGCTAGGGCTAAATTCATTCTTAAGAGCTCATGATATGCTAATAGCACTGTTTCTTCTATCCTATATAATAAAAGGCTAATATGCAAATAGACTGAATGGCAGAACAATGAACAACTGGTCGCTATGATGTGTGCTGACCACCAGGGGGTGCACGTGGAACATGGTGGGCGTGGGCAGCAGGTGGCAGAATGTGGAACATGGCGGGCATTGGCCTTGGGGAGATGGTGGAGCAGGTGAGCGGGCTGACAGCTAAGTTGACTGAAACATACCAGTAAAACTTCTGAATCCTGTTCTGCTTTCATTTTCTGACTCCTCCAAGACAAGACATGATTCTGGAATCAAGAAAGTCCCTTAATTTTTTTTTTTCTTTCAAGGCCATATTAATTTTTTGAGAAATTTCTTTCCAAATGAGCAAGGGAGACTCTTTAATGGGAACCAACCTGCATTGTAGCTATTACATTATTAAAAGGTTCTGTATGATGATAGCTTGCTCTTTTACTTCCCAGGATTGTTGTATGTTTTACCTTATTTTTCCTTCCAGAAGTTGTGGAAGCAGGAGTAAGACAATTCTAATTCTAATAGTTCCCTCAAACTATTTACATGAAGAAAAATTAATGCTTTAACATTAAAAACACATAGCTTTTTCCTCATTGGAACAGTGTAAAGTTTGAGTTGAAAAGAGCTACACATTCAAGTTGAAAGTCATTTAAATATTAGAAGAAACAATTAAGACTTCACTGTAGATAGATTCATTGAAGAACATTCCGAAAGAAGATAAAGAAGGGAACTGCTCTTCCTCTAAGATTTAATTTTTCTTCATCTTCATATCCAATCCACAAGTCATCACTGCTGTTTGGAAAGTCAGGCTCATGGCTCACTGATGATACAATTATTTTGAAACAAAAACAATAACAAAACATACATATTCATTACGCTTTTATATTAACATATTCTTTGCTTTTTATAATGAATTATTCAGCTTCATACACATTTGTATTGAATAAATATGGACATAAGATTTATGGGAAATTAGGATGGTCTTTGCTGTTTTCAAAATTAAGAGGAGAAAAATCTGAATATTTCCTATGATTGTCATCTGATAAATATGTAACAGTTACAGATAATATAGTATAAATACACTATCAGAAAATGACAATCACTTATTATATAGTTTGCATATATTTGTGTCAGTGTAGGCAGACCTAGACAAAAATCACATTTTAAAAGTTCACAAATAAGTAATATTTAGTATATATTTCAAGAAATGTATGTGAAGATTTTATTTATCCACACTAATTTAAATGTTCATGTGATAGGGATGAAATCTATACTTATTAAGCTTTGTTTGTATGCAACTTTTTTTTAAAAAAAGCACTTAAGATTCTTAAGAAGAATTTAACAAGTAAAACAGAATCCCACAATGTTTGTGTGGCATTTACCTTTGTTGTGTAGAGCTAGCCAGAGCACAGCGAAAGAAAGACATTCACAGGTGATTAAAACATTTGGAAAGTGATTCTCCTCCAGAGACTATATACCAGGAAGGCTAAACAATTTTCCTTTCTCTATTTGGCAGCTTCCCTTGTTCTACGTATCCCCCCTCATTCATCCATTAGAATACAAAGTATGGCTATGTGAAAAATTATATAAATGGAGTCATTTTAAAATGCATGAGCCTCCATCCCAAAGAAACCGCCTTGCATTTCTTATTTCTCAAAACTTTGGAATGTTTAAACTGGACAAAATAACCTTTGGATTGGGCCAAACCAACATTGTATTCCAAACAACAGTTGGTAAAGCTACCAGAAAAGCAGATGTTCCAACTACAAGAACTGAAAATTAAGGACATTCTTTAGACTGAGCACCACCATGTGTAGCTAAAGAATAATTTAGCTTATTAACACTTGTAGCAATTCCTTCCTTAGCTTATTAGAACCAATAGAAATTCTTTCTTATCATGTAATTATTCCCCTTCCCTTTCTCATAAAAACTTTGCCTTCTTCACCCCAAAATCTGAACACTGTTTGGGTTTCTGCCTGAATGAGTGCTTCCCAGAATTATAATTCTTTTTTTAATCTCAAATAAACACATAATGCCTCTCACTTTGGCTTTTATTTTTAGGTAAACAGCTACAACTAGTTCATTCCAACTCAAATATTTATTGAGCATCTATTATGTGCTACTATGGGCATGGTGCCGGTTAGCAGTGTACAGTTCTAGGTTGTCAAAAAGTTTATAGTCTAGCAGGAGTGACAACCAATGTATAAGTAAACACATGCATAACAAGAGTTTTGTTTCTCCTCCCCCCCCCCCCCCCCAGGTTATGATAACTTTGATAAAGGAAAGGAGACTGTAATGGGATAGAGAAAAATGGGAGCCCTACTTTGGATGGGGAGGTCATGAAAGGTCATCCAGAGAAGGTTACATTGAGATGTCATCTCAAGAATGACTGTGATGCAGTGTTTCTAAAAACTGGAAAAAATGTTATCCAACCTGAAGAAAACTATAAGACAAAGACCGTGAAGCAGGACACAACTTGCTCTGTTTCAGAAACGAAAAATAGAGTATTTGCTGAAAAAGAGAAGCCACTGATGTGTTTAAAGCAGAGTGTGAAAAGATATGATTTGCATTTTAAAATGGTCACTGATTACTTTGTGGAAAATGAAAATGAATTAGGATGTGGAAGCACGGGGTCGGGGTGAAGGCTATTTTCAATGATACAAAACAGACATCTTCAACAGATATATCCGGGGTCCCCTTAGACTTTACAAGAAGTATGCAAGCAAGGATTGTTTTAAAAATCATTTACATTTTTTTCCTATAATTGATTTACCTGAGAAGGCTTTCTTCTTTGCAAATGTTTACCTCTTTCCCAAATGGAAGCCTGTCATGGGATATTGTTCAGTTTGTAAATTCTTTAAGGCACCAAATGAAGAACAATCTGAAATATTCACACAGATTTTGAAAATTGGAATTATTTTACTAACTAAATAAAAGTTTTTTCACAAATTAGGTGATTTCCAAATGTCATTTTTGACAAAACTACAGAAGGACTCAACTGAGTGACTGATAAAACTTTATAAATTCTTTTATAGACCACTTTGTAGTTTTTGCCATGCAATTCAGGAGATCAGTGAATTTGGTGATGTTACTATAATTGTTCTTAATTTCTATACACTTATTTATGTGAAAAAATTTTACAGTGTTTGCCTCTAAAATGTGATTTAAAAAAAGCATTGATAAAAAACCTTCTCATTTTAGCACTAAGTAGCATTTATCTGTGTACATATGAACCAAGAAGACAAAACATCAGTTAGAACATTAACATATGCATTTAAGATAAAATTTTGTGTTTAATTCTTGTCAAACTGTCTAGTATATTTTGGCCAATTTGTATACCAATAATTATAATATGACCAAAATAGATTTAAAAATATTTTTATTGATTTTTTTTTTTAAAGAGAGAGGAATGAAGAGGAAGAGAAGTATAGATGTGAGAGGAAATATCTATCAGCTGCCTCCTGCAAACCCCTTACCAGGAACTGAGCCCACAACCTGGGCATGTGCCCTGACTGGTAATCAAACCCACAACCTTTTGGTGCATGGGAAGATACCCAACCTACTGAGCGACACTGGCCAGGGCCAAAATAGATCTTTTAAAAGTCCTTGTGACCACAGGAAATTATTTAAAAATTAAATATAATAATATTTTAGCAAAAATATTATATATTTATCAAAAAATGATTTTAGATTGGTTTAGAATTCTGAGGGAAAATTGAATGAAAATATAAATTTAAGGAAAGAAAATACACAGTAAAATTTCCTAACATTAACAAATCATTTTTTCATTAATTACTTTGTTAGTGGTTGGTGCTAGGTATGAAATTACTGTGATTAGATTCCACATAAAACATTTATTTTAAAAGGCAATATGTATGATATTACAAATATTATGTCCTTTCCAGCAAAAAAAAAAAAAAAAATTATAATAAAACTAGAGACCCGGTGCATGAAATTCATGCACTGGCGGGGGAGGGGTAGGTGTTGTCCCTCAGCCCAGCCTGCACCCTCTCCAATCTGAGACCCCTCAGGGGATGTCTGACTTCCGGTTTAGGCCTGACCCCTGTGGGATTGGGCCTAAACCGGAAGTCAGACATCCCTCTCACAATCCGGGACTGCTAGCTCCCAACCGCTCACCTGCCTGTCTGCCTGATTGCCCCTAACCACTTCTACCTGCCAGCGTGATCACCCCCTAATCACTCCCCTGCCAGCCTGATCAATGCCTAACTGCTCCCCTGCCAGCCCGATTGCCCCCATCTGCCCTCCCCTGCTGGCCTGGTTGCCCCTAACTGCCCTCCCCTTCTGGCCTGGTCACCCCCAACTGCCTTCCTCTGCTAGCCTGGTCACCCCCAACTGCCCTCCCCTGCTGGCCATCTTATGGTGGCCATCTTGTGTGAGGGTGTGACGGTCAATTTGCATATTACATCTTTATTATATAGGCTATTGAAAATGTTAACTCAGATATGTGCTATAGAGTATGTATGTTTTCAAGTTCTTTTAGGTTATATGTGAATAAAGTTTAAAAAATACTCACAAAATAAGTAATGGTGACTTGCCTGGTGGTGGCAATGAAGATAGAAAGAAGTGGTTGTATTGGAAATAAATTTTGAGGTTGGAACTAAGAGGATTTAGTGATGGATTGAATATGGGTTTGGAGGGTAAGGTAGAGGGAGGAAATAATGCCTTTTCCTTAGTATTTATCTTGAACCACTGGTGGTACTTTTAATGCGCTGGAGAATGCTGGGGGAGGCAGTGGATGGTATCATGGAATTCAAAACTAAACTAGACATGCCTATTTACTGTCATGTGAAGATACCAAGTGACATTATATATGAGTCTAGAGCTCAGGAAGAAGGCTGCTTCACATGATTAACTAGCACACAGTCTTGCCCATTTTTGGTCCTTATATTCAGACACTTAGAATATATAGGTGGAATTTCCAACTATTGAATCAACAAAGCTAATATTGGTGTCTTCCTTTGTATAGCACACATATATTAATTATCAGAATTCAGGAGACTTAATATAATATTAGTTTGTTATAAATGAAAAAGTTGTGGATTATTCACTTTATAAATGGACTTACATGTTTTGTGGTAGCTCTGAATGTTAAGTTCTTTCCCTATATCTTTACATAATACCATATGCCTGTTCATTAATCTAACACTTGGCTATTATTTGCAATATTCTGAAAGATATTCACCTAACTAAATGTCTATATTGCAACTTGATATTTCTTTAAGAAGAAAAAAACTAAAAGTTAAAACTACCGAATACTTATTTAGAATTAAAATGAAATCACAAGAAACTATACATTTTTAAATTGACAAGTACCAGAAATATAGAAACCTCCAAAAAGGTAATATAATACATTCATTGATAAACTTCAGAATACATGTGTACTTTTTATGAATTTGGTTATGATCAATAATTCCAGCAAATATACAAAATTAACCTAAAAATAATTCAGGAGCAATTCAGTTTTTTTAGTTGCTTCATCACTGTATTGAGCAACATACCTAACAAATTAGTCTTATACTTCCTATATTGATTCATTGCTACATATGGGTATGAAATTTTCCAATGACACTTATTTTTTATGGCCATTTTGCTATTTCAGTTGCAAGCTTGCATGCTATTTCACCTGAAAATATTAGGATAGGATGCCTCAGAGATACTAGGGTGCTATGAGGTTATGAAGAGGTCAAGATGTAAAATATACACTTGCTCACACAGAGGCAAAAGTTGCAGTTTGAAAAATCTTATAAAATTATTTAATGTGACTTTTATCAGAAAGGAAAAATATGAAGCATTTCTAATTGCATATGTTGTATTATTCAATATATTTCTGACAGGAGAGAAACTTTAATCAGGCATTGATGAGAATACAATTCTCCAGTTAAAAATTCAACTTACTAATGAAAACAAGAAATGTCCACGTACTGTTTCCAGGCTCCATGCTTTAAAATTGTCTTTCTCTTCTACTCTCCACCTATTTCCAGGGGAAGGGAAAATGCAGGGCAGATACTGCAGTAAGACCCTGGTCCTGTGCTCTGACCTGAGCAGTAGGGACCACCACATAGGAGATGTCCTGGAAGCCCATCTAGACTGGGCAGCCAGCAAGAACTTCTGGCACAGAAGTGACTGTGAACCACAGAAACACATCCCACCAAACTCAGCTTCCCCTTGGGGAGTTTCTCACCTAGTGCCACTGTCACTCCAAAGACACCAAACACTCGATGAGAGAGGAGGTCAGAGCAGCAGAAGCAAGGTGGCAGATTGTACCTGAAGTGTTCTTTCCGCACACTTCACAAAAACAATCATGGACACCTGCTAGAGCCCTCTGCAGGCCTGGTAAGAGAGAGACCTGGGACAGTGAAAGGGCCCCGGAACTGGATTTATTAGCTTCACGGTAAGTCCATTTTGCCACACAGTAAAGAAACATAGAGAAACACTGCAGTAAACAAACACTCAGGAATATGAGACAAATAGGCTGAATGTTAATTTTTTTTTTCCAGGTAAGAAATAATCACCTGTTTCTAGCATATGTTTTCAAAAGAACATATTTTTCTTGTGCTATGTTAGTTCTACATGACTAAATGTTTCCACTTTGTCCATACCAAAACACAATCTCTGTTAGCTCTATTCTTAAGAACCCCTAATTTTGGCATACTTAGAAAAATAATAGAAACATGTAATAATAATAATGCAAGGAATCAACTGCTAAATTAATTTTGGAAATGGAACTAGACTGCTTGGCACTGAGTAATTATTTGGCATCTATACTAATAAAAGGGTAATATGCAAATTAATCAGGACGCCCTCACAGTAATGCCAAACAGCAAGCTGTGTGGGGTGACCAGGCCAGCAGGGGAGTTAGTGAGGAATAACCAAATGACTGAACAGCAGGCTGCGTGGGGCGACCAGGTGGGTGGGGTGGCTGTGAGGGGGACCAGGCTGGCAGGGGGGCCAGTTGGGGGCAACCAGATCAGCAGGGCGGACAGTAAGAGGCGACCAGGCTGGTGGGGGGGCAGTTGAGGTCCACCAGGCTGGCAGGGGGGTGCAGAGAGGGGCTACCAGGCCAGCAGGGGGCGCAGTTGGGGGTGATCAGGAAGGCAGGCAGGTGAGCAGTTAGGAGCCAGCGGGCCTAAACTGGCAGTTGGACATCTGCTGAGGTGTCCTGGATTGGAGAGAGTGCAGGCTGGGCTGAGAGGGCCCCCCCACACACACACACCCCGTGCACGAATTTCATGCACCGGGCCTCTAGTACTTAAATATGCCTAGAAATAATTGGGAAAATATAGAGATCATTTCTCAAAACAAAAGAAAGAAGAAACAGGTAAGAGCTTAGAGCTACTTAAAATAAATCTGACTCAAGTTGATTATGTAATTTGGTTCTGTGATAAATGAATATTTAATTAATATTTATAAGCAAAAATGTAAAAAAATATATTAATAGTAACTGGTATGTCCTTGTTCCTCTTACTAATTCATATGTGTTTTTAAATGTCTTATCAGCAACAATTTTAGAAAATATTTTTCATAATTCATTTTTCTTTCACTTTTATTTGTGATGTACCTTGATGCCCAAGAGTTTCTAATTTTTACGCAGTCAAATTTATCACACCCTTTCATTGCATTTCATTGCATTTCCCCTCATTCCTTTCACAGTTAGAGAGTTCTTCCCTATCCAGAGAACAGTGAACAATTCAAATTATGTCTATTTATATTTTGAACTTATGAATACTCTTGAAAAATTCTAATCAACTTATTTTACATTTAGAATTCTTAACATATTTTTATTGATTTCAAAGAGGAAGGGAGAAGGAGAGAGAGAAAGAAACATCAATGATGAGAGAGAATCATTGATTGACTGCCTCCTGCATGTCCGTCCCCTACTGGGTATCAAGCCCGCAACCTAGGCATGTGCTCTTGACTGGAATCAAACCCAGGACCCTTCAGTCCTCAGGCTGATGCTCTTTCCACTGAGCAAAACCAGCTAGGGCCACATTTAGAATTCTTAAATCCATTTTACCTTTTCATTCTCCTTAGATGCTGTTGACATAGAACTTGAATTTGCTTTTAGATCCCTTTCTTGCATTTTTATTCAGGACAGCTTATAAAAATAATTTGAAATTGAGATCTTGTTTCTTATTCAATTACTAATATTTTCATACCAATATACTTTCTCATTCAATACATAGTGGAATTACAGCTTTTATATAAACACTTCTAGTCATGTAAGAATCATTTTTTTCTTTCTTCTCTCCCATGCTACTTGTAGTAGCTAAAACATAAATAGAATACATTAAGATAATTTTATTAAAAACTATACGTTAAGTTCCTATGAAAACTGTAACTTTATTGACTGCCTCACCATTAATAAAGAAGGAATTCTTACCATTTCCAACAGCATGGATGGAACTGGAGAGCATTATGCTAAGCGAAATAAGACAGTCAGAGAAAATTTGTGGAATATAATGAACAACATAAACTGATGAACAAAAACAGATCCAGAGACAGAGAAGCATCGATCAGTTCATCAAATCTCAGAGGGAAGGTAGGGGAGGGGAGGGGGAAGGGGGAGAGATCAACCAAAGGATTTGTATGCATGTATATAAGCATAACCAATGGACAGACACCAGGGGGTGAGGTTATGAGCGGGGGGAGGTGGGGGGGGCAATAAGGACACATATGTAATACCTTAATCAAAAATAAATTAATAAATAAATAAAGCTAAATTTGAGATTACAGCATATTTAACACTTCTAAAATTAGATGCCATTATTTATCATTATGTAGCATTTTCCTTCAAGATGGTCATGTTTTCCCCTGAGATTGGAGTTTAAGTGACAAAAATGCCAAATTGTCCACTAGATAACATTTTGACAGAAAGATATGTTTCCTTCTTAGTGGCTTTCATTCCACTTTAAATTCAGACTAAATTCTGTAGATTAGCCACATTTCTATCTTACTATACTAAAAAAAAGATATTTTTTCAATTCTTCCTTCTTATTTCTACCTTGTCAAATTGACAGTCTATGTTTTGGTTCTTCAGTGCCTATATTTTCTCTATTTAACCCTCTTTGGCTTCATGGAATATAGAAAGTTTCCCTGTCGTTTTTTGTTTTTGTTTGTTTGTTGTTTTGTTTTTCTTTAACCATTCAATGACTCAAAAGTGAACATCTAACTCAGTTTTGTTAAATCGAATACTTTTGTGATAAAAGATGTAAAAAGTTGAGAGAAAATAACCCTAATATATTAATGCAGAAAATGCCTGTAACATATTTTTCTCTATGAATTTAGTTGCATAATTGAATCCAGACAGAGATCAAGCTGCATTTTCTAATACAATGATTAATAGATATGCCTGTGAAAATCTTCTTTCTTTCAAAGGCTTGAACAACTGGTTTTCAAAGAAATGAAAGCAGAGAGCAGCAGACTCTGGTTCAGGGCCTCTGCAGTGTGAAGAGCTGTTCAGACTGCACACATTTGATCTCAGATCAGAAAGCATTTCAGGATCGTCACTGGCGTGGCCCAGATCTCTTTCAAAATCGAAGACTGTCAATAGCTATCTTCTTGTTGCCAAAATGAAATAGCATTTTGTTCCATGTCTCAAATTTCAAGTGAAAATGAATTTAACATTTCATTCTCCAAATCACTCAACACCAGCAGAATTGAGAAGGGTTCTGACCTTTAGCTTTGCACTCTAACGGAGAGAAAGAGACTGCACAATAGATTGGAAAGCTTTAAACTTCAAACTTTTGAAGGCTGTTTTCAAACTATTTGAGTCAGGATACTTTGTTTACTAAGTGATTTATTTTTTTCATGCTTGCTACCTTTGGCAGAGGGAGAAATTACATAGAAAGAAAGAAACCATCACAGAACAGAATACTTGACCCTTAGACAGACGAGTCCCACATATTTCCTCACTATGTGATTAAAACATTCGATAATGGTCACAATAACCACTTCTGAAATGGCTTATTTTAGGCAATTTTTATTCCTTGAAATTGTGGGGAAAGTCTATAAAATGTGTTGGACAAAAATTTACTAAATGACATTTAATTCACTTAAGAGAGATTCACTTACTCTATTGTATAGGGTGTTTATTTTATGATTTATTGATTTTATCTGTATATATGAAACATAATTCTGATATAGTTTATAAACCAAAATATTAACAAATTATGTTTTCTAGATGACTGGAGAGAGAAGGTAAAAATATGGGATGCTTTTATATATTTAAAACCTCTTAAATCTCTCCCATGTTCTTCTATATTGCCACTATCTTGGTTTACACACTGACTTCTTTAGTCTGAGTCAATGTAACTTCTTCCTCATTGTGTCTAGACTCCAATTCTGTTCCTACTCTGGCAGTCTTTTCCTTACAGGACACTGGGGTATGAAGAATACTGAGGATCAGACTGATTGATGGGAGCTTGCTAGTGAAAGGAGGAGAGGGTGTCAAGAATACCCACTAGCCCAAAATGCGTCTCAAGAGCGTGCCTTCAAGAAGATGAGAAGATGAAACAGAATGGGATCTTTTAATCAACAGGTATTTGGTGTGAACATAAAGAGGGCCACAGGAAAAGGAATTGACTTACAGTCTTTACCGATAAATTTTGTGTTGATCGTGCTTCCCAGATAAGGGACAGACATAATTTAAAGTTACAATTTATCCAAGAAAAGGATTCTGTCTTTAATGTTTCCATTATTTTTGAGCCACCTTTATTTTTTAACTTGTTTTTATCTTTGATATAGTTTTATGTAAAATAAGTACATATATATATATATATGTGTATATATATATATCAAACATTTTTAGAGATAGATAGATAGACACATGTATAGACTGTTAACTTTGGCAGATGACCCATTCTCTCATTCAATATCAGTCTATTTTGTGGGAGAGTATTGTCCCATAAAATAGACTGATATTGAATGAGAGAATGGGTCATCTGCCAAAGTTAACAGTCTATACATGTGTCTATCTATCTATCTCTAAAAATGTTTGATATATATATATACACATATATATATATATATATATATATATATACACATACATATATATATGTACTTATTTTACATAAAACTATATCAAAGATACATTTGGTAAACAGAAAAGCCATTAAGTGACTACTGATAGTATCCATATAGATGTTAGTATTTGAATAATCAAGATGTGGAAATAGTCTCAATTTAGTATTATAAGGGTATTCATTAAAATGATTTTACCCGTACTTTGAACCCTATAGTGTATCAGTGACAATCACTGAAAATTCTCTAGAGCCTAATGACCAAAGGGCACCAAAAGAAATATTTGATGAAGGTATTTGTCTATTACTTTGTACATAAATGATAGACTATTAGAAAAGACAGACTCAAAGCAAACATAATACAATGATTAGTGCACAAGATAAACACCCAATGAGTATTTAGAGAGCATAAAAGAGAACAGCTACTCCTATTTTAGGAAAAAGGAAGGGTGCACAGAAGAGGCAAATATAATGTGTTACCAACTGGTAATGGTTATCGCAATTCATAGTGATACATGTTTTATGTCAAGGGGTTGGTCTAATGGTCATTTGTTTTAGAATCACTTGGTAGCTCAGTGCTCAGATGTCCTTTTATTCTGAGGCATCTGGAGATATGGTTCTCCATCCTTGAGCCAGATCTTGTGTCCCGCATACGACTCATGTTCCTCAGGCGGGATGTGCGTGCTACTGGGCCTCCTTGTTTGCTTCAGAGAAGGAAGGAGTCAAAGAGTAGGAGACATAATGGGACTAAATCTCTGGTCAGAACTGGGATCAAAGATGTACTTAAGGCACTCTATGGGTAGAAACTGACCCATATCTATTGTCTAACTAACCTCTGAATCTTGCCAATAAGAAGTTTCAGAGAGATGGACAAGAGATAATATCTTCAGAGAGAGATCACGCTGTGAAAGATGTCTTGTATTTCTGGTCTTTTTTTTTTTTTTTTTTTTTTGCTGAAATGTTTATTGTTGTCTTTAGTTGAGAAGTTACATTAAATATTTTATTTTAAGGCTATGATAAAAAGGAAAAGTGCTAGCAGTGTACATCATTAGGTTGCCAAGTTTAACTAAGGAGTTAGCAACAATCTTAGGACACCATATATTTAATTATAAACTATGAAAAATTTTAATGTGACCAATTTGTATTTTCAATAAAAATGAGGAATACTTTTCCAGCTTTTAATATTTTGTAGAATATTGTTTAAATTTGATGATTTGGGACCAAAAGTAGCCATTACTGTCAACACACACACCATGATTTTATGTTATATATAAACTAAATAGATATGCTATATGTTTGTGTATTTTTTGGGATGCAATAAAGCATTTTCAACCAAAATTGTCTATATGTTAACATATTCAATAGAGATATTAATATATTGCTCAAATACCAAATTTTTATATTTAAAAATTTTAAAACATTGTATATTATTTACTCAACAATTAGAACATATTTTTACAAATGAATATTTCAGTAGAGAGTCAGCCTGTGGACTGAAGTGTCCTGGGTTCGATTCTGGCCAAGGGTACGTGCCTGGGTTGTGGGCTCGGTCCCTGGTAGGGGGTGTGCAGGAGGCAGCCAATGAATGATTCTCTATCATCATTAATGTTTCTGTCTTTCTCGTCCTCTTCCATTCTCTTTGAAATCAATAAAAATAAATAAATAAATAAGTAATCTTCAAAACCACTAACAAATGTTAAATCTTATTCCCTGTATGATGATAGACTCTAGCCTTAATTGGTAAGCCCCATTTAACTACCAAACATTTTTCAAAGTGGTCCAAAACATCAAAATAATTTTTATGGTGACATAGGTTTAAAAAATACTGTATACTTGAGCCCCACTTATTATTGCACATGACAGGCTTGAAGATTTTCTCCAATAAAGGAAACTAGATCTAGAAAACTTTTTTCATACAATACCTCCCATATTCATTTTCACTTCACCAGCCAATAAACGGAGACATAATATTTGAAGGTAAATAACATACATGAAGCTAAAAAGAAAGTTTACACCAATGCACACAACATCTGGATTTGCACAGAGATTTGACTTTTAAATTTAGATACATTTAATATAACAGATCCAAGAAAAACACATAGAAAATGTACTGAGCACCCTGGCCAGTGACTGGGAGTAGAGCCTATTTATTTATTGCAGAGATGAAGAGGGTAAAGAGGAACCAATTACGGAATTCCCCCAGGTAGGATAAGCTGCAGAAAATGCATTTTGAAGAAAATTAGAGAAATGATTCACCAAGTGAAGTAGAAACAGAATCCCAGTTAAAGCAAATCATATAAGGTGGTGCAGAGGAGGCAAGCAAATTTCATGTGTGGATGACAGCCCACAAATTAACTTGACAAATGTGGAATCATGGGGTAGGAATAATGAGAGAAAGCTTGGTGAGACTGAGTGGAAATAAAATCTTAGGGGTTAGACAAGCCCAGGAAACCGATGTTTTTCATGGACCTTACATATCAAAACATCTACACACGTTTAATCAACTAGTCACCAATGTTCACAATTCATCATAAGTTATCCTTTACTTTCAATACTAATTATTCCTGTCTAGACGTCCAGCAAGTTATGTGTATGGTTTTAGGAAAACTTAATAAATATTTTGAGTCTGATCCTGTGCATGAGACAGAAAGTCTTTGTGTGGTTTCCCAGCCAGCTAAGTGAGAGTGACATGAAAAGCAGGCGGAGGTGTTTTTAACGGGAGTTATCCCTGTACACTTACCTTCCTGTAAACACTGGGCTTCCTTTTATGAATCCACCTGCTCTCCCGAAGCCTTATTTCTAGGAATACTGCCAACATTTCTATTTTTAAATACGATAGTAGAATACTAAGGAGCGAATTCCATGTAGCCTCCTTTAACATAATACATCTCATACCCAGGTAATCCTTTAGAAAGACAGAGATTCAAATACTTGGTTTTCAGGATATTTTAGATCAGTGGATCATAAAAAGTCTTCATGATGCAATAAAGTTTATGATACTTTTAACCACCATGGATTTTTGAACTTTGGGGTAATTCAGATGGGACTGTGGTAAGACTTAAATTTTAATCATTAGGGGATGAAGGGCTTATCAATAAAGTGATAAAAATAAACTAACAATAAAAACAAAGATAATTGTATCATCTAAAGGTATTTTAATACATCTAAAGGTATTTTAATACATTAAAAATATATTCACCATTACTACTTATAAACCAAAAAATAATATTTAAAAAACTTTGGTAAGGCAGAACATGATAGAATCTATATTTGGCACTTCGCTGCTGGCTTGTGAATCCTGTTCCCATAAGTTCTTGGCAATACTATCATTATATTTCCATGATATATTCCATAATCTTGAATTCTTTCTAATTTGAATACACCCCTGTCAATTATTCTGAATTAATTAGATGGAATCCCTTTCCAGAGTGTTTCAAAATCAGTTGTACAAGGAATTTCACACAGATTTAAAGAATTACTGTCAAAAGTAAAAATAGATGTGGAAGACGATGTTGTTTTTAGTCAATTATATTCTTCCAGAAAGCCAAGCTGAATTCCCTTGTGAGCAGCATTTAGATAGTAGGGTCACACAGTTATTCTTGGCAAGTGGTAGAGACATGACAAGTCCCAACCTGTGAAATTAGCTTCTTCCATGGCATTTCTATAATCTTAAGAAAGTAAAACAGTTTTTCAACTGTTTTGATAATGATGGTGTTATTGAGGCAGTGTTTATATAGCCTGGGCCTGCTTCCATGGACCATCATAACCAATCTGTCCCCAAGAGTTGGTCTTCAATATGTGCTGAAACAGGTTGGTGACTGTGCCGTGCACTTGCCACACTGCAGAGCACCGGTACATTTATTTATGTACCACTGTGTTCCATAAAGGGTTTGAAATGGCTTACAAATCTCAAACTAAATAGTGAGTGAGTCGAGATGAAGGGAGAATATGGGGACAAACATCAAAGTCAGTGTAATGAATACACACAGACACAACCCTTGGAGAATCTTGTGCAGTTTCTATAGGTGGACCTCAACTCTGGCTCTAGCTTGCCTAGAAGCAGGAGGGTGAGAAGAAGGGAGAAGCAAACATACTAATTATTTAATCAAAGTCTCCATAAGAATTAAAAATTAAGTAGTTAATTAGATATGGGGTTGTTGTTTTTATTTGAGAGCTGAATAGGAGGTCATATAGTATTAACTAGCAGACAATGTCCTTGACATCATCCCTAAATTAGGAGTATAATTAAATTTTACATGATTTGTATAATATTTCTCCATTGGATAATGATGCTAAATAGACGCCGCCTTCCTTTGCTTTATTTCGTGTATAAATGAATTGCCTGAAAGTCTCATTTCTTTTTCTTGGAGGCTTCCTTACAATCTAGAGAAATTGTTTATGCAGCTAGCTATCCCTTTGATACTTGGTAAATCAGGATCTATGAGCTTCTTTTTAAAATACAATCCATGTGGAAAGCATTGACGATAGACAGTAAATGTTGGTATGCATTTTTTTCCCTGGGAGTAGTGCAAAGCATGCACAAATTACAACAATATTTATTTTAACTGTTCTATTTTAATTAGTTATTGTTTCTTACAACAGTTTTTAATCTCAGTTTTGATTATTTTATCTGTACTTCAGAATTTAATAAAGTGCTGAAAGATGTTTAAGTGCCTGCCAAACGATGACGCTCTGTGCTCATTCCAGCTGTATCTTACAGGGAGCTTGTTCTGATGGCCAAATTACAATGTTTGATGTATTTTCTTCATTAAAAAGACTGTCTCATAAGTCACCATCTGTGAAAGAGAAGGAAATTTGGCTTCGGAGGTATTTCTCTTTAATCATCTGAAAGCTTTTAAAAGATGACTAATTGTGTAGCATACAAATCGATAATCTTTAGCAGATAAAAATTGTAAGAGCCTGCCTTGCTGCTGCTGTTCATTTAATATGGATTACTTATAAATAAATCTGGCTTTTCCTGGTGTTTGAATAATGATTTTCAAAGATATGGCTTGACTTAAATCATTTTAATCTACATAATAATGGCTAACAATGAGTTTTTCTAGATACTATCTCTAAATAACATTTCTTTATAATCTGGGTCTGACTGATGGCTAAAATAATGAAATTTTGTAAGTTTTCTTACTACCATATACTGTTGAAGGATTTGAAGATTTGTTCTCTATCAGTTCTTGGGATTCAGAGATATGGAAATAAATACTAACATCATAATGGGGTATTTAAGATGAGGCCACAGTCCCCACCCTGCCTATATACCCTGCTAACACAATGTGTCTAGGCTGCCATGTTGTACCCTGTGACTCTGTTTTTCTCTTTTTACACCTGATTATTCCAATGTTAAACACCTGACCCCTCCATAACTAATTTAATAGACTGAAAAGCCACCCTTTACCTATACTTTTCATCTCTGAGCCAACAGGAAATATAGTTTAGCACTCTACTGTTGCTTATTTGTATACAGAGTATATCCTTATTGATGTTTTACAAGAACATTTTGTTGGTAAATTTTATAAAATGACCTTTGCACCTATCCAAATAAGCATGCTATCTGCTCAGTAATTGTTGAGCTAACAGTAGTTAACCAGCAAATTTGGCAGATATTTGTGGCCAGCTTGGAAAATTAGCATAAAGGCATTATTTTGAATGGAATATGTTTAGTGTCACTGTAATTGGGCTCATTTCAGTGTGAGTTAGACTAATGTGACATGAATAATTTTCAATTAAATTTCACAAGGAATCATTTTATAATATCATCTGAGTTATAAGTAATTTTCAGAAGGTTCTTATGGTAATATCCAATTTACAACTGCATAAGTGCTTCAACAATACTTTGAAATAGGACTCTGAGGTAGTCACAAAATCACTCTAGCTATGTAATAATGAGTTCTATTGTTTTCAAAATTGCACAAAATCAAGAGAATAGTTATATATTTTTTAATTTTACAAATACACACTAATATATTTCTGAATTAGGTATTATGATGTCATAACTCTGTAAGAAAGCATCTTACCCCATATTCATAAGCTCTCCTATGGGAAGAATACAATCAAAATCTCCTGAAATTGATTATTTTGTTACTCATCAATTCTATGGAAGTGTACATGGAAGATATTCAAAAGGAATGCAAAGTTCAGAAGAAGATGAGTATAACTCAATTTTTAGTCTTCAATTTTCACACTTTTCAAACACCAACCCCAAAATATAGTGCACAAAAGTTGAGTACATCAGCAAATTATCAGTAAACTTCTGAGAGAAGTTGGCATATTCAATTGGCTTCTTCCTGTAGTGAATCCAACAAGTGATTTAGTAATGTATAATTATGGAATAAAATATATTCTCTTTCACCCAGCTGGAAAACTTCTGATGTGGTAACTTATTCTAATAGAAATATATTATAAAGTGGAAGAGAATGAAAAGAACAGAAGATAGAGAACAACTGGAGAATGGGGTAGTTTGAAAGAAAGAGGGGATGACTAAAGGTTTTCAGTTTAAGCAGCCATAAGTACAGACACATTATTAAAATATACCAGATAGAGGCCAAAGTCTCTTAACCTGATTTTTTTGCCTCTTTAATATAGACCATAAGAAATGATAAATTAGATGACAAGGTGCTCTAAAGCAAAGATTTTTTTATTCATTCATTGTAGGTCCTACATGATCTAAAAATTTGATTCTAATAGTACTTTTGCATAAACTACTTTATTGTTAATTGGCAGCTATTAATATTCAGCTTAAGCAGTATAAGTTCCTATATTTATTTACATTTTCCTTTTATATCCTCTAGAAATTCAAGTGCTTGATTTTGATGGTATAATCATCAATGATTATGAGAATTAGTTTGTATTTTACTGCAGCATATAACACACATGAAAAAGCACACACACAAAAACTATAACCTGAGAAGATTATTTAAAAAATGGAAGCATTAAAAAAGGAATACAAACATTTATTTACTAAATTTTTGATTCGCATGCTAGATATTACAAAAAACAAGCACAGGTAAGTTGTGTTCAAATACCTAATAGAAGACTGTCAAAGTTGACATGGATAAAGCACAGAGGAGGGTTTTGTGGGTGTGCTGGAAGTAGCAATAGAATCTGCTTAAGCTTTGATTCTGAAGTGCTTTTGTATTACTACTTGTCATTCCCGTGAAAGTTTGGGATGATAAATCCTCAGTTGAGGAGTCGTTAGCAACCGCAATTTGTGCTGCAATCTGGCTGTTCCATTAACTTAGACTGAGGAAGGACCAGATACCGAATGTTTCAGGACCATTCAGGTTTGCTATTCTACAGGTGGTGGAGGACCTCCAAGAATCTTAAGGTCAGTTTTATCTTAGACCTGACTTTTCTCCAAACCCACGGGGAGCCATTTATAACAACTGTTGAAAAAGCGAGGAGACTCTTATTTCTTCATTGGAAGAAGCACTCACCCTTAGCAAGATATTTAAACCTGCAACTTCACCAAGGGCACTTTGCTAATAAGCCTGCAGAATACCACAGGGTTTATGAAAACATTGATCAATGCCAACTACTTTATTACACGACATTGCCAATAGCAGGCACCTGCAGTGAAATTTTCTGTTTTTAGAACACTTTTTTTTTCATAACATATTTGTATCTTTGGATGAGAGATTTTTATACTAAGTAATCTCCCACAGTTATTGCTTCATATCTGGATTCATAATTCATATTCTAACCACATAGTTATAATTGGCTATACTGAAGACCACTTTAACTCACCAGAGGAAAATATAAGATTTATTTTGAGAACTAAAAGAAAAGTAATATTTATTCTTGAATTTTTTATTCTCTTAAAATAAACCAGTGAATTGCTTCGCATTTTTCTGGTATATTTAGCATCAGTGCTCCTCAAAGGACCAGCCAGAGGATATTTTGAGTATATCTACTTCTGACTATGATAATTATGTGTTCTTTACATAAAATACTGATAAGTTAATTTTTTTTAAAAAATATATATATATATATATTTATTGATTGATTTCAGAGAGGAAGGAAGAGGGAGAGAGAGATAGAAACATCAATGATGAGAGGGAATCATTGATTGGCTGCCCTCCTCCCTTACTGGGGATCGAGCCCACAACCCAAGCATGTGCCCTTGGCCGGAATCGAACCTGGGACCCTTCAGTCCACAGGCTGATGCTCTATCCACTGAGCCAAACTGGCTAGGGCCTGATAAGTTAATTTTAAGAAAATGTAACAAATACTCATATCTTAATTATAAAATATTAATTTCATTACATGAAATCAAATTCTTACTTAGTTGTTTCTCATAAAACTGGACCTTTATCTTTAAATGCCCAAATCTCATTAACATTAAAAAAACATGCTTAGAGATGTTCACAGAAATGTATTGAGTGGTTTTGTATAAACTAAAGAAATTTAATTCCTTACTATAAAACTTCTTGCAAAGAAAATTTCAATCACAAATGTGAATTCAGTTCAAAAGTGAATTCTATTAAACATTAGAAAGAAAATAAAACCAATCTTAATTTTGGAAAATATAAGATTTAGAGCAAACAATTTCCAATGGAACAGTGGACAGCATTCCTCTAATACCAAAACTGACTAAAGAAAAAAAACAAACTACAGACCAATACCTCTCATGAACACAAAGACAAAAATACTTTAAAATTCTAGAAAATCAAACCCAGCAACAGAAGAAATTTTAATACTTCACTGCCGAGTATAGTTTATCGCAGGCATGCAAGTTGATTTAACACTTGAAATTCAATCATTGTAATTCACAATATTAACAGGATAAAGTAGAAAGAAACACATAATCTTTTCCAAAGATGCAGAAAATTATTAGACAACATTCATTAATCATTTCTAATTAAAAACTGTAAGCAAGCAAAAATAAGGAGATTCCTAATCTGATAGAATTCATTAACAAAAAAAAATCGACAGGTAACATGATACTTCATGGCAAAATTAAAAATTTTTTATGCTAACAAACACACCAGAAAGGCAGACTCCCACATGCAGCGCCTCATTTGGATGTGTCTGGAGTTTTGGAAGCTTGACTACCCTACATTCGCTTACAAATGGACCTTGAGAGCTTGTTTGGAGGTTCTAGCAGGGAAGCACATCCACTAACCCTTGATCTAAGACCGGTCCTCTCCTCTGGGGGGAAGGTCATACTCTTCGACCCAGAGCACAGCTTCGGGAGGGACGCACATGGATCAGTGAGGGAGGAGGAGGACACCCGCCTAGCCAGCCAGATCGGCCAAATCAACCCTGGGGATTAATGGGGTGCAGATGTCGCAGCCAGATCGCCCTCACAGCCTAACAACACTTTTTTTTTCAGCTTCCTTGAGGTAAAATTGACAAATAGAATGATATCTAAAATGTACCTCATGGTGATTTTATATGCATATATACTGTGAAAGGATTCCCCCTATCTAATGAACATATCTATCACTCACATATTGATCTGTTGTTTTTTTGTGTGTGTGTGAGAACATTTAAGTTCTACTCTGAACAAATTTTAACTTCACAATACAGTATTATCAACTATAGTCACCATAGTATGAATTAGATCCTCAGACCTTATTTGTCACATGGTTGAAAGTCTGTATCCTTCTACTAACTTCTTATTTTCCCCACACCCCAGTCCCTGGGGAACACTTTTCTACTATCTGTTTCTATGAGTATAACTTTTTATTTAGATTGCACGTATGGGTGATAACATGCATTATTTGTCTTCCTCTGTGTGGCTTGTTTCACTTACCATATTACCCTAAAGGTCCATTTATGTTGTCATAATTGCAGGGCTTTCTTTTTCCTCATGCATGAATTCCAGTGCATGCACACATATGTATGATATGATATATTGACATGATAGATTGTTTCCATACCTTGACTATTGTGAATAATGCTGCAATGGACATTGGAGTGCAGATACCTTTTATAAAAAATACTAGAGGCCTGTTGTAAGAAAAGATTCGTGCAATAGGCCTTCCTTCCCTTGGCTTCCAGCACCGGTTTTCCTCTGGCACCTGGGACCCAGGCCTCCGCTCCCACCAGAGTCTGCCTTCTTCATCTTCGCTGCTTCGCTGCAGACTCCAGAGTCTGCAGTCTTGTCTTCGCTGCGGCACTCTGCTCCTGTAGATCCCTTCGTCCCCCACCCTCCTTCTCATAGCAGGCGTCCTGCCCCACCTGGCCACCCTGGAGGCACCTGGAGCAACTGGGCGACTGCCATCTTTGGCCTTCTAGTTTGCATACTCACTCTGATTGGCTGTGGGCATAGCGGAGGTACAGTCAATTTACATGTTTGTCTTTTATTAGGTAAGATGATTTTGAGAGAGAGAGGAAGAGGGATAGAGAAATAGAAACATTGATGAGAGAGAAGCATCATTTATAGGTAGCCCCCTACATGCCCCCTCCTGGGGTTGAGCCTGAAACCCAGGCATGTGCCCTGACTGAGAATGGGACCTCTGACCTCTTGGTTCATGGGTTGACGCTCAACCACTGAGCAACACTGGCTGGGCTGATAGTTGTATTTTTAATTTGGGAGGCAACCTCCAAACTGTTTTCCATGGTGGCTGCATCAATTTATACTCTTATCAACAGTATATAAAAGTTCCCCTTTTATCATAGCTTCCATCTCTTATCTTCTTTATAAGATTTGCAGCTTATAAATAGATTGTAATGTTTCAAGTATTCACTCTTCCTTTTATTTTAAAGTCCATAATTGCTTGTATTAAGAAACAGTCACAATTATAGATTAATATTTCTGCTGTTTGTATTGATTACTCTAACTAACCACTAAATGATTTTCTTAGACTACCTTTTAGGGATATCAAGTGATTCACCACACATTGGCATTTGTTATGCATTAATATTTTTAAAGTTAAAAAAAATCAAAACAACAAAAACTCAGTTAATGCTATATTCTCTCTTATTTGAAACACATCAAAATAATCAATTTCCAGCTAACTTTTTCTTTACAAGATGCTAGAAGATCAAAATGTATTTTATTTTATTAAATCAGTCTATTTTATTTCTGTGTTCAGTTCTTGCAATTATTATTGTAAAATGTTATTTGCAATCTCTTGTTTTACAACCAGTAACTGAACTTTTAATGGGAATTACAGACTCTTTCCTTTATTTCAATTAATTTTATTGACTTCCAACTTTTCAACAAATTCCAAATTTTGGTAACTAATTTTGGCTCTTATGATCTTAAGATGTCAACCATCCATCCACTGGTGAAAGCTTACAAATCTAAGAAAAGCAAAGGTGCATACATTGGCATATAATGACTAATAGTGAAGACTGCCAATTAAATAAATTGTTTCAAAAATACCAATGCTAATATGAGGCCAGATATTACTCTTAATTACTACTCAATATATGTTCCTTTCTCTTCCTTGTTAAAAAAAATCAGTTTTGTTTGGAATGGCAACATGCTCAACCCCAAACAAAAATAGGTGATGGTTGAAGCATTAAAAGTCACATTACTCCATATGAGAAACATCCAATAAATCCCAGAGCCACTGACTAAAAGTCAGAAATCTTCAAACTCTGCCTTTTTAAAATGTCCTTATTCTATTTTTTTCTTTATTGATTAAGGTATTACATATGTGTCCTTATCCCCCCATTGTCCCCCAACCCCCACACTCATGCCCTCACCCCCCTGTTGTCTGTGTCCATTGGTTAGGTTTATATGCATGCATACAAGTCCCCCATACCCCCGCCCTCCCCTACCTTCCCTCTGAGGTTTGACAGTCTGATCGATGCTTCTCTGTCTCTGGATCTGTTTTTGTTCATCAGTTTATGTTGTTCATTATTTTCCATAAATGAGTGAGATCATTTGATATTTATCTTTCTGACTGGCTTATTTCACTTAGCAGAGTGCTCTCCAGTTCCATCCATGCTAAATAGATACTTTTTGAAAGAGGACATAAGGAAGGCCAAGAGACATATGAAAATATGCTCAAAGTCACTAATCATCGGAGAGATGCAAATCAAAACGACAATGCCTTACCATCTCACACCTGTCAGAATGGCTATCATCAACAAATCAGCAAAGGAAAAGTGCTGGCAAGGATACGGAGAAAAAGGAACCCTCGTGCACTGCTGGTGGGAATGCAGACTGATGCAACCCTTGTGGAGAACAGTATGGAGTTTCCTCAAAAAACTAAAAATGGAACTCCCATTTGACCAAGTGATCCCACTTCTAGGACTATATCCCAAGAAACTAGAAACACCAATCAGAAAGGATATATGCACCCCTATGTTCATAGGGGCACAATTAACCATAGCTAAGATTTGGAAACAGCCTAAGTGCCCATCAGCAGATGAGTGGATTAAAATACTGTGGTACATCTACACAATGGAATACTATGCTGTCGTAAAAAAGAAGGGATTTTTATTTTATTTTAAATCATTCTTTGTTAATTGTTACCAAGTGCAACCTTAACATAAAAATATATAATATTTTATAGTTGTATAATTTGCTTAATTCTTTCATAATATTGTGTCATTTATATACACAATGCATAAGAAACAAAATGTAAAATATTTGTGAGTTTTTGTTCAGTTAAGCTATGTTCATAGGTAGTGATTCTTTTCTGCAGGGTTATCTTTGCAGACAATTGGAAGCAATGCCTTGATTTATCCAGTTAGATCAGGGGTCCTCAAACTACAGTCCGCGGGCCACATGCGGCCCGCCGAGGACATTTATCCAGCCCACTGGGTGTTTTTGCTGCCCCTGCCTGTTCTGCTTAGCAGCCGACTTAGCAGTGTGCATAGGAATTTGTTCATAGTTTTTTTTAAACTATAGTCCGGCCCTCCAACGGTCTGAGGGACAGTGAACTGGCCCCTTGTTTAAAAAGTTTGAGGACCCCTGAGTTAGATTTAGAATCACTGTATATGAAAAAGTGAGGAAAAACATTGAAGAACATTTTTTTTTTTAGACAAAAATATATAAAGGAAAATATGGTGAATTCATCATACAGGTATGGCTTACTTAGTTCAATTATTAGTATAAGTTGTTTTGTTTTGTTTTTAAGAATTACCTACAAAAAATTCAAACAACCAGAGCTCTGATGGTAACATTTATATGAGGATATGAAACCCTACAGAAGAATAAATATCGCCAAATTTTTAACCTTGGGCTGTGGTATAAAGTGCAGGAAAAGAAGGTGAATTAGTATTTTTTAATTTAGAGATAATAACAGAATAAAAATATGGTTATTACAAGTAGTTAATAGACGTTTAGAGACATAGTAAAGAAATATATATATACTAGAGGCCCGTTGCACAAAGAATCGTGCAATAGGCCCTCCTTCACCTGGCTGCCAGCACCAATTTTCTTCTGGCACCTGGGACCCAGGCCTTCGCTCTGGCCACCGCCTTCAGCCTTCACTCTGGCTGGAGTCTTAGCTTCGCTCTGGCGAGAGTGCCACTCCTGGAGCTCCCTCCGCCCCCTGCCCTCCCCATCATAGCAGGCATCCTGCCCTGCCTGGCCACTCCATGCCTGGCTGTGGCTGGGGGACGGGGCCTCCGCCATATTTGTTCTGCCAATTTGCATATTCCCTCCTGATTGGCTGGTGGGTGTCGCAGAGGTACGGTCAATGTACATATTTCTCTTTTGTTAGTGTAGCTATACTTTGTTACTAAAAATTCATGGGACTGTGGGACAAAATAACCCCATAAAAAACAAACAGATAAATCAACAAACAAACAAGACTAAAACAAAAAGTGAAATTTCTGGACACCAGAAATGAATAGTAAGCTATTAGAGGATTCAAAGATGTTTCCTTCCAAGGATGTTTTGAAAGCAGATTTATTCCTAGAAGCAAGGGAAGAAGCTCATACCTAGAGATCTCTGGGTGCTCATACTCTTCATGGATTAGAAAGTCCTATTTCATGCCAGTTAGGGACTTGATCATCTGTCTGATGTTTGGGTAAGAAAAATAGCCATCTATGAGTAAAATGATCCTAGACCTATACCAAGCATGAATATAGGCAAGGCTATATAATTACAGCTAGAATCAGTACAAAATGAAAATGTAGGGTCTTTTGTTTACAAAACAAGAGACAAAAAGCAGTATCAAAGTTTCTAAAATATTAAACTTTTACCTTTCTTTCACATTATCTATCTTGACTTGTTATGGTATCTGTACATTTTCTGCTTCTTAATGCCTTTCTAGGTAAAAAACACACACAACATCAACATTTTAAATTACTAGCAGAAATTTTATACTTCATATTTATAGTGTGCACTAATAATTTTAGATGCAAATACCTAGTATGAAGAATCACAGAAATCCCACAATTCATGATTCATAACTCATATGACTGTGTATTTCATTCGATCAGAACAGTGGAAACACTGTACAAAACTCAAATGGTTTAGTTTCACTTCTAGATACATGCACATTCTACCAACATTTTAACCAAGTATTTGGACACAACTAAGTAGCACTGAAAGGAAAAAGAAATATGGATTCTCTCTGTTTCCCTTTCTTTCTACAGCATCCTTTCCAATGTAAGTGGTTTGCTTACAGGGGGAATTCACATAATAAGAGAGGATATGACAGGGTTCCTTGGGCATCAGTATTTCTTAGAATTCCATTGTGTTGTTCTATGTGATGTAAGTTCTGGTTTGAATAGAATGGATGGCCTCTTTGGGCCCTCAGTGTTTGTGCATAATCACATGTAGATATATCATGCTTTCCTTGCCTTGAGTTTGGTTGAGCTTCCACGCACTGTGCGTGCAAAGGAACACTGTGCTGAGGGGGCATTGTGTGCGCTTTCTGCGAAAAGGGCTTCAAGGAAAAGTGAATACCCATATTGAGCATATCTCCTCTGCACCATTGTTCCATTAGACTCTACTTGCAAACACGACTTCAAAGATTAAAATTATCAGGAGTTTCAGAAAGGTGACAACAGAATATTAACCTAAGCACAGAGCCCTTCTGAGTAAGTATGGGGCCCCATGAGAATAAACATATCTTCTAACTGCATTAGAAATTTTGAAAATGGCACAATTATAAAAAGAAAGGTAAGCATGGGCTCTGAAGTTAAAGAACAGTACTCATTGGCAAGAAGACTAGTCAGAGCTTTCTGTTAATAGTATTTTTTAAAATTATGGACATGTAATAGAAAGTCATAACAAAGAAAATAAAAAAACCCAAGTATCCAGAGTGTTAAGCTGAACTCTAGGAGAATCCCATGACCCTTGTCTGGATATAGTACCTTCGACCTTTGAATTGGGGTGGAATTTGTGAGTATGATGGAAGATGACTCCCATGATTATATTCCACAATATGGCAAAAGAGAGATTATCCTGGGTGGGCCTGACTTCATCAGGTGAACCCTTGAAAAGTGGAGAGTTTTCATGCTGGGGGCAGAAGAGAAAGCCTGAGAGACTTGCTCTGGCTGGCCTGGAAGAAAGCAAGCACCCACCTTGTAAATTGCCTGTGAGGGCCATGTGGCAAGGACCTTCGGGCAGCCTTCAGGAGCTGGCAGGAAAACAAGGACTTCAGTCATACAACCATAAGGAAATGAATTTTGCCAACAACCATTGAGCTTGGAAGAGGATCCTGAGCCCCAGATGAAAACCACAGCCCTGGCTGACACTTCTGCTTTCAACCTGGAGACTGAGCAGGGAATCTACCTAAATTGTGCCTGGACTTCTGACCTACAGAAATGGTGAAATAATAAATGAATGTTGTTTTAAGCCAATAAGTTTGTAGCAATGTCTTATGCAGTAATAGAAGACTACTATATCCAGGAATAATATTTTGACTTCTATCTTTATAGTTACTAATATATCTTTTATAGCTTTCTTCCTATATACGTATATACTTTTTCTGTGTGATAGGATTATACTTTTCTTTAATCCTCTTTAATTTACTGTCATGGTGAACATTTTTCACCCCATTAAACAACTTTACCACACCTTTAACATTTTTTTTTAATTAAAAAGTAAACAAACAGATCTCAAGTCCAGGAGACCAGCTTTGGATACATGATGAAAATGCAAACCACCTATAGGATCTCAGAAATAAAAACCATTGAATGAATCTAAAAAATAGTCCAGAATTATTGATATCACTGGAGGAAACAACCTTGAAACTTCTATAGTATTAATGGAAAATGACAAAATTCATTTATTTTTAGTATACACAAACATTGTTTAAACAGTGGTCTATCAGGAAATATTCAAAAACCAGTTAGAACAAGGTATGATGACTTTCTATTTTTTTAAAATTATATTAAGTTATAACATAACACCAAAGTGTATAATGCATAAGTACATCCTGATGAGTGCTTACAGAGTGAGCAAAATGGGGTAACCACCGATGAGGTCTGGGTATAAAACACCACCAGCCTCCCAGAGGCTCCTTCACGCCATTACACGTTACTTCACCTCTGTTCAAAAGGCAACTGCTACAATGATTTCTAAAACCATGGGATTTGATCTTTTTAAAACTTGCATTAAATGTACTCAATACAAATTGTACCTGGCTTTCTGTGAACATTTGGTTTGTGAGATTCATAAAAGTCATTGCAATAACTGATTTGTTTTTATTTTGGTAAAGTAACATAATTTAATATATTTCTTATTCTATTACTGACCCATAGTTCCAGTTTAGGGTCATTATGAAAATGTTGCTATAAACATCTCTATATATAAAAGCCCAGCGACCAGAACAACAGAACGACCAGAACAACCGGAATGACTGGTCACTATGACGCACACTGCAGTGGGCCAACCAGCCTGATCATGGCCCCAATTGCCCCCCACCCCAACCTCCCACAGCCCCTTCCTAGCCAGCCCCGCCCCCAACCGCCCCCCCCCCCCGCCATCCCAATCAGGAGCAGGGCCGGCTGGCCAACCTCCCACGACCCTTCCCCCCCTGCCAGCCTGGCTCAATCGGCCCCCATTCAGGCCAGCCAGACCCCACCCGTGCATGAATTCATGCACCAGGCCTCTAGTTCTAAGATATGTCTTTTAAAACACATATGCATAGATTCCTATTATTCCAGAACTATGTGCATCCTAAATGTCCTAGTTACAGAGTTGTAAAGTGTTAATAAAAATTTACACCCTAATCAGCAATATCTTAGGGATTCAGTTACTCCAATAATACTTTGTATAGTTAGATTGTTATTTTTCATTTTTGGGGTGTAGTTCTCACTTGCATTTCTATAATACCATCTCAAGCAACTTTTCATGAATCTGTCAAATATAAATGTATGACCTGCCTAATTAAATCTTCTTATTATTTTTATTAGATTTGTTTTTCTTATTATTTGTAGTAGTTCTTTATATATTCTGGATTTAAGTTCTTTGTTAATTATATGTGTTGCCAAGATATTCTCTATATTAGTTTGCTTAGGCTGTCATAACAAAATACCACAGTCTGGGTGGTTTAAATAACTGAACTTTCTTTGATCAAAGTTCTTGAGGCTAGACATCAAAGCCCGAGGTGTCAGCAGGGTTGGTTTCTTCTGAGGTGCTGTCCTTGGCTTGCAGGTGGCTGCCTTCTCACTGTGCATGGGCATCCTGGTAACTTCCTGTGTGTCCACATTCCGTCTTATAGAGACATCAGTCAAATTGGATGTGGGTGTAGACTAACAGCCTCATTTAACCTTATTCACCTTTTTAAAGGTCTTATCTTAACATTCCCCTATTTGGTATGATTTTACATCTTTATAATCTGTTGAAATTTACTGTATTTTTCTCAATTCTATAACATATCTTATGGGTATTTGGAAAGAATATGTATTTTGCAACAGCTGAGTACAAGTTATTACATCTGTAAATTAGGTTAAGTTTGTTAATTTCACTTTCAGTTTGCATTTTTTTCTGAATTTGTCTAGTTTTCAATCCTTACTGAGAGATGTTTATTTAAATCTCCTGCTCTGATTCTGGGTTTCTCTATTTTTCCTTTAGCTTCATCAATATCTGATTTTATCTTTTGAAGCTATGTTATTAAATACATACAATAGTAGAACTATCATACCTTTCTAATACGTTGAATCTTTTTTCATTAGAAAATATCATAGTTTTAGTTTTTGTTTTGAGGTCATTTTAAAATTACAGAAAAGTTGCCAAAGCAATACAAATAAGTCCCATATTCCCTTTAGTTCAGAAAACTCTTCAAGTTTTGCCCAGCGCCATCCCCCTCCTCTGTCCCTCAGTCCTACTGATTGCCTTTAAAGAAAATTATTCAATACAAGAGCTATGTACTGTCCTCAGCTGTCACCCCTCCATGGTCTTCCTCAATCTGGAACAGTTTATCATTCCTTCTTCCTTTCACAATTCCAGGTCTCCTAAGCTACCATATATGCTCCAAGGAGAGCCCTTGGAGTTTAATGAAAATATTTACTATAGCATTTATATATGATTAAATCTGCACAAAGTAGAAGCAGGTCATTTTCATACTGAAGAATGGAGAATAGATACTCATAAAGCTTTTGAAAGAAAAGTGTGTGCTATGTTATGTAGCTGAGAGTAATATTGCTTCCTGAAGCATGGAAGTGGGGTAATTCTGTATCCAATTATATTAAATTTCTTTATTTCAGGTTGTACCTACTTCAGAATGTCAATATGGAGCAGGAATGACTGCAGAGGGAGTTGTACTTTACAAAGTACTTTCATAATACATGATATTTGATTTTAATATAATCCTGTAAGGTAGTAAGGGCATGGATTATGGTAACCTAAAAATATAAGACCGAAGTGATTTGAGATCAAAGCAATTCTGGGAAGCATTGATTCAGTCAGAAACCCAAATAGTGTTTTGATTATGAGGTGAGGCAAGAGGTATTTATGAGAAAAGGAAGGGAAATAATTACATGAATAGAAGAAAGGAATTTCTATTGGTGCTAATAAGCCAAGGAAGGAATTTCTATAGGTACAAATAAGCTAAATAATTCCCTAGCTATACATGGTGGTGGGACTAGTACTGATTTTTAGACCCTGTAGTCAAGATGCCTCCTTTCCTGTTAGCTTTGCAAATGGTTGTTTGTATGACAATGTGGGTTTGGCCTAGTCCGGAGGTTATTTTTCCCAGTTCGAGCATTCCAAAGGGCTACGGAGCAAGACAAGCAAGGCAGTTCCTCTGGGATGACATCTCTGTCTCCATTTTTGCAATGGCTTTATTTATATCATCTTGCTGAACAAAATTAAGTAAAACTTTTACTGAGCATATACTCTGTGTCACCCCCATAGAAACCTGAATCACACAGAAGGTTTCTGGTCTGGAAGAAACAGCAGTCCAGCACAGGAAATACAGTGGCAACTCATAATTAAGGTAAACCATGAAGCACACCAAGAAAAGAAAAAGCTTGTCCCAGACAGTACAGAGATGTAAGAGCTATTGCCCCTGCCTGACAAGGTTAGTGTCAGGAGTGCAGTGTGGAACCTAGGGAGGCGTTCAGTAAGTGGGGATGCCAAAGCAGGATTCTGAATCATAAATTAGTGTTATCTAAGGATGAAAAAGGGGATAGGAGGACAAGACAATAGAAATCTATGTGACAATCTACACTCTAGGTATGCACTTTTGTTTATTTCTATACATATGAAAAAAGGTCATTACACATTACACATGGCTAGTCATTACACATGAAAAGTATTTATGCTTATACTAGAGGCCTGGTGCACAAAATTCGTGCATTGGGGGGTTTCCTTCAGCCCAACCTGCACCCTCTCCAATCTGGGACCACTCAGGGGATATCTGACTGCCGGTTTAGGCCCAACTCCCACAGGGATTGGGTCTAAACCGGCAGTTGGACATCCCTCTCACAATCCGGGACTGCTGGCTCCTAACTGCTTGCCTGCCTGTCTGCCTGATCACCCCCTGCTGGCCTGATTGCCCCTAACTGCCTCTGCCTGCCTGATCACCCCTAACTGCCCTCACCTGCAGGCCTGATCTCGCCCCCCAACTGCCCTCCTCTGGTCAATTTGGTTCTGATTGGTCAGTTTCTATGCCAGTCAGCATCAAAAGCTCCACCTCCTAGGCAGCCATTGGCTCCTCATACTTCACGCAGATTTGGTTCTGATTGGTCAGTTTCTATGCCAGTCATCGTCTCTGGGCCTATCAATGGGGCCTGATTAGAAAGGTGGGGCTGATCAGCAGCCCTGGTGGAGGCCTGGAGAGAAATGGAGGCGCAGCTACTGGCCAGGCCAACAGAGAAAGAGAGAGGCAAGTGCTGATCAACAGCTGCCACAGAGGGTACGGATCAGACCCTGCTTCTCTCTTCAGGCCTCTCTCTGGGCCTGATTTACAGCCCCCTCAGCAGTCAGAGCTGGGTCGCCATGGCAACCCAGTGCTGACTCCAGGACTGACTTCCCATGGTTCAAGCCTCTGGTCGTTGTGAATGTGACAAACCCAGGGTTTTTATATATTAGGATAAAGATATGATGACTTAACAATACCCAATAAACTTTAAAACTGCTTCGTTTTTGTGCTGCCACAGGACCTTCTAAATGCTTCTGCCATTGTGTTATTTTGATTAAATTAAAATGTATGTTTAGCCGAAACCGGTTTGGCTCAGTGGATAGAGCGTCAGCCTGTGGACTGAAAGGTCCCGGGTTCGATTCTGGTCAAGGGCATGTACCTTGGTTGCGGGCACATCCCCAGTGGGGGGGGGGGGGTGTGGGAGGCAGCTGATTGATGTTTCTCTCTCATCAATGTTTCTAACTCTCTATCTTTCTCCCTTCCTCTCTGTGGAAAATCAATAAAATATATTTTAGAAAAAAAAAATGTATGTTTACCTGCCTGTGTCTCTTCCATCAAACTAACCTGGTTGAAGGCAGGAACCACGTCTTATTTATTTATTTTTTTGGGTAAGATCGTGCATCATGTGAAACACACTTGTAGGAGATTCTTAAATATCGATTAATTGGAATAAGAACAGAAAATAAAAGATACAATATTACATTGTTTCTTACAACTTATGATTTCTCTGTAAACTCATGGATTCTTGACATGTCAGACTGGGTTACATGTGACTCCACGGATGGCCTCTCTCGCTTCTGTCTTCTTGGGTTACTCCAGACATCCTAGACTTTTAAATATGCTCGATGGGATGTAAGTATCTATGATATTGAGATTTATGATAAGAAATATATATTTGGACTTTGTGTGCCCCTTCCCCCCCATTTCTGGCACAGAGCTCCTAAACCCATTGGCTTTACCTAAGGGATGGGAGTCACAAAGGTGTCTTTTGTTATGTTCATGAGGTGCCTTTTGGAAAGCTCTTTGAAACCCATAGAATGGGGCAGGTTCCAGAGCACCCAATGGTGTGATGAGAGTGTTAGAATTTTCAGTGCCACCCTGATCTCTTGGGAGGAGAGAGGAGTTAAAGGTTGAATCCATCAACTGTGCTCCATGATTAAATCAATCAAGCCTCTGTCATGAAACCTCCATAAAAACTCAAAAGGAAGGATTCAGAGAGTTTCCAGGTTGGTGAACTTAGGGAGATGCAGGGAGAGTTGTGAGCTCAGAGCATGGGAGCTCTGTGCCCATTCCTCCTACCTTGCCCCATGCATTTCTTCCATCTGGCTGTACTTGAGGTATATCCCTTTATAAGAAACCTAGTAAATAAGTAATCTATTAAATAAAATGTTTTGTCTGAGTTCTCTGTGCCACTCTAGAAAATTAGAAAGGGGGAGGGGCATTTTTTAAATCAAGCCTGTATATGGTTTCTATCATTTCTCTTTACACCTCTATTGGCAAAAACCCAGACCCATAGCCCCAGTTAGCTGCGAGGCTGAGAAAAATAGAGAAGCCCAAGGATGATGGTGAGTCCTGACAGTCTCTGCCATGTAGGGTGGGCAATCTTTCAGTATTACTAGTATGACTCTCGCCCCATTTTCCAGGTGCAGAGCCTGAGGCTTAGAAAAGTTAAGCATTTTGCCCATTGTTAAACATAGAGTCTGGGTCAGAGCAGGGATTTGAATGCAAGTTTCCAAACCCCATATTATTCCCACCTCACTTAGTTCTAAAGACAAAACATGACTGTGCAGAATAAAAACCAACAGGAGGTAAATCTCTCCCAGCCGATTGTGGAGGCTGAGAGTAGAACTAGATGTGAAATGTTTGCCCCTTATTTAAGTTGCAGTGGAATTTCTAATTTCAAGGTATTTAAGGATCCCACTAAGGAAATAATTCTGTTTAGTGCTTAGGAAAAAATAGAAAGCAATAAAGAAGACAAACCTACACCATAATTACTGTGCCGATCCAGAGATGCCCCGGGAATTATGTTTTGCCAGCACACCAATGGCCATCTGTGCTTCAGATTTTCCAAATGAATTTTGGTATTTACTTGCTTTCATGGCAAAACCTCTCGGAACACTTCTTGGTCATTTGAAAATCTATGTTGACACAAGCTTTGCTGGAGTTGCTTATAATTCCATAGTAACCAAGAGCCTCTCCTAGCTGTTTTCTTGGCTTTATTCATGTTGGCCCTTCGTTTTAGAAATCTGCAACAATGTTGGGTTTGTATCATCTCAGTTCTTTCCTTGTGCCCAGAGGCCAAAGGGAGAAAAGCTTGTGGAGAATTAGGGAAATCTCAGACAAATGGAAAGAAAATTGAGGCAATTATCTGAAAAATACTTGTGAAAACCTGTTATCACTCAGAATGAAAGGGAAAAGACTTCAAATTTCTGTTTCCTTTGGACTGAGAAGATGTAGAGAGATTGCAATCTTTTCCCTCTCATGCATAAATCACTGAATCCCACATTTGCAAGGATGAAGGTGTCACTGAAGTACTTGTTTAAAAATAAATACTGCTTTTCACAGAAAGACTAAATTCATTCTCCGGGGAGCTGTAGTCATGGTAATGACACTTCAAAACTAAAATCAACATTATTTTCTTTAATGAAGCTACTTAGTGCATGGTTTATACAAATACCCACATTTTGTCTATTTGAGTATTTAAACCATTAAATTAATGCTCTTGATCATCATTGTTCACAGTTCTTAAGTTTCTATCTCCAGAAATATGTTTTCTTTCCACCTGATCATAAAGGCTGTAATCATATTATTAATAGACCAACTACTAAATCCAAGACATCAGTTTTCTCACAAAAAAAAGTTATAATCTGTCAGGTGTTATGCCCAGAGTTCAGGGTCCCCAATAATCAACCACCAGGGAGCCTTTTCTCCGATGCAAAAGCAAAGAGTCTTTATTCAAACCCGGGTTTGGCTCCCAGCCTCCTCCTGACGCAGCAGTGGGGCAAGAGAGCGAACCCCAGGGGAGGGGTAGTTTATAAAGGGTTGGTCATTTGGGTGGGCTTAGGGAAGTGACGTGGGTTACAGAGATTGCTTAATTTGGACTGAGTCTACTTCTCTACACTCCTATTGGCAGGTTTATGCAACTGTTACATTCTCGCGGTTTTCTAAGAAAAAGGAGTCATATACATAGTTACACAGGATGGAGAGTACAGTACATTTTGTGCTGGCCTGCTCTGCCCTTTCACAGGAATATAGACATTTTCCTTCATATTTGTAGGTAGGTTCTAATGGTTTATTTAACACTTTATTTTCCCAGTTCTTAATGTATTTTTTCCTGTTTATACAAGTTTATCATAGAAAATTTGAAGGATATGGTAAAAATGAAGGAGAATACATACACCCCTAATTCACAAATTATAGTGAGTACAGTTTATATGTGACATGTTCATAAATACTCTATAGAGTTCATAAAGTATATGCATCAGTATGTTCTATTATTTTATATTTCACATATCAAGTATTTCTTTTGCCAGTGATATTCTGTAAAAACCTCATTTAAAATAACTGAATACTATTTTAAATTCTAGGTGTTACATAATGCATTTAATTATTCACTTTGTACATAGATATTTGAGTTTTATATATGTAATAATACCTATGAATCATTATTTCTATTTATGTATTTTTTTAAAATATGATTTTAAAGAAAGATGAGAATAATTTATTAGTTTTGAAGTTCTTTTATGTCTTGATCATCTTCCAGAAAGTACAGCAGAAAATACCAGCAATGTGTTCTTTCCACTTCCTTCTGGAACTTTATTTCATCTATCTTATTAACAAAAGATAATTCAATGCTATCTTAACTATGTGCTAGAACATTAAACAATGCCTTAAAAATATTATAACGTAAATAAGTTAATGATGTTTGTATATTTTCTATACACTATATTTCCACACTCCCATAACATAATTCATAACATTAATACATTTTGATTCCTTTGTTTAATTCATCCCTCCATCTAAGATTTTACTAGGTACACTGCTTCTTGAGAATTGAGAGAAAACGCACTTTCATTCACTCTTAACAATTTTTCTGTTTTGTGATTTAGGATTCAAAAGACTGTTTTGAAAACACTGCTGAACCGCTCCCCAAATATGAAGGTAAGTGTTTAGCATGTGCAGGCTCTATTCCGCCCCCTCTGCTCCGCAGCATTTTACCCCTAGAAAGCAGCAGGGAATAATACAGCAGAAGGAATTGATATCTACAAATAGGCTGTGTCCTTATGAAGATCTTTCTTTGTTTTCAGCCCCTGTGGTTTTGATCCTTAATAGAAGATAACAAATAATTCCTCAAGTAAATCAACTTTGATATCCAATATCTTTTAGACCTAAGACCACTAATGACATTGCTTGGAATGTATTAATGACTACTTAATTGCTTGGATTGTGCTGATAAAATACTCATTCATTTATTATTTTTGAAGCCTTGTCAATATCTATAAGTGCTCACAAAGAAGAAGGAGTGGGGAGGAGAGAAGAGGAAAAATTCCTTCTCTCCTCTTACCCCAACATTCTATATAGAGTCTGGGTATAGGAGATAGAAACAATAAAATGGATAAATGACAGAACCAAAGCAGAAGTCTCACTTTCACATTGGTTACACATTTAAATCTTATTCGGGATTTTTTCAAGGAGTCACTGGTACAGTTGATGGTTGTTCATTGATTTGCACTCCCTGATCTTTGATGAGCCGAGGAAGGGGCTGCTTTGGCTGGACAAGATCTATGAGGATATTACAGAGCAGGTAGGTAATTTAGGAAGAGGGGAGATGCGGGGGCGGGGGGGGGGGATAGGTAAGAGTTAGAGGAGGGTACAAAGGGAATTTCCTGTTGAACAGGAGAGGATTGAAGAAGATAGATCAGGGCATAGCAGTGTGTCAGTAAATATTGGATAGATTACTGCATGACAGTTTTGCTTGAGAGCTTGTCTTAAATTGTTATCTTTGGCTTGTGCCCTGTTTACCATTAGAGTTCAATGAAACATAACTGATGAGGAAAGTTGTGAACAAACCACCCTGTTTAATTAATCCCCTGCTGGTTTTGTTGAAGATCTTTTTCCTACCACATGTCCTCTTCAACAAGGTTGGGCAAAATACAGAATAATGAATTTAGCATAGCATCTGTTAAGTTGCCAGCCATTTACAATATTTCCCCTTCTTAATCATCAAGTCTTTTTTTTTTTTTAATGAAGATTAACAAGGCATGGCTAATTTATAGGATGGCTTTATTTATGCTTTTAAATGTTAACATGCATTGACTTACTTTGATTACTCTCATCCTTAATAGTGATTTGCATCAAAACATGCTGAGTGAATGTGTTTTTAGTTTTCTGACAATGAGCTTATTTGAAATATATCTTGAGATTCTTGGCTTCATTGAAATGTTTGGAAGGATCTCTTATCCTTATGTATTTTGTGTCTGGTGAAAAATCTCAGAAACATATGTTACAGGGAAAGAATATAGAAAATTTATATATTAAGAACATTTTCTAAGCATATACACAATGTATTATGCTGTTATCTGGCAGTCTGCTTGGTTGTAGTTAAAGGTTGCACAGAATTCAAATGTTCTATTATTTCCTTTGAGCTCTTTCAAAATCACCTTTGGGTTCTTCTATTTTATTTCAGTTTTATTTATCTCTATTGTTGGCTAATACAGCAGTTGCCATATGGACATGTAGACATAATTTTATTTTTTTCCAAAAGCATGATGATGTAAGAAGATAGTTACTGTTTTAGATATGCATTTTTTTGTCTAAATAAGCTTAAATAATAAATTTAAAATATATTTTGGTGGGCTTACCAGATGTCTGCTCACTCATACTTCACTTGCTCTTAGAGAATACAATGGAAGCATGCTATAGAGTTAGGATGTTTCTGTTATTCAATAGGCCAGGTAGATCATTCAGTTGTCCTTTTCTTCTTACTATTTTTCCAGGTGGTTGTAGATTTTCATGGAATGTATGAGGAACACAAGATTGTATGACCAGCACTGACTATTATGTATTAAAAATTGTGTATAGAAGCAATTAAGCTAATAAAATTCATTTTTGTTTACTCTTGGTGTGGCTGCAAATTGGTACAGCCAGTATGAAAAACAATATGGGGTTCCTCAAAAACTTGAAAATAGAAATACCATATGACTCAGAAATTCCACTCCTAAGTATCTACCTGAAGAAAAGGAAAATATTAATTTGAAAAGAGCTATTATGCACCCTTATGTTAATTGTATCCTTATTTACAATAAGCAAGATATGGAAGCAATCTAAGTGTCCATTGATAGATGAGTGTATAAAAAATGTGAGATCTATCTGCATCTATCTATCTATCTATCTATCTATCTATCTATCTATCTATCATCTATCTATCTATCTATCTATCTATCTAAATAAAGTAATATTACTCAGCCATAAAAAAGAACAAAATCTTGCTATTTGTGATAACAAGGATGGATCTAGAGGATATTATGCTAAGTGAAAATGAGTCATACAAAGAAGGACAAAGACTATATGATTTGACTTATATGTGGAATTTAAAAAAAAACAAATCAATAAACAATACAAACAGAAACAGTCTCATAGATATAGAGAAAAAACTGATGGTTGCAAGAAAGGAAGGCATTGGGAGAAAGGACAAAAATGATGAAGGGAAATAAGTGGTACAACTTTCTTGTTATAAAATAGATGTTTTATTTTATAAAATTAAAATAAATATAATGTACAACATAGGGAATATAGTCAATAATATCATCATAATCTTGTACAATGATAGATGGTTACTAGACAGCATGTTGTTCACTTGATTGGGTATATTAATGTTGACTAATTATGTGTACAGCTGAAACACATAATTACTGTATATCAACTATAGTTTAATTAAACATAATGGCTTAGCCCTAGCTGGTTTGGCTTAGTAGATAGAGTGTTGACCTGTGAACTACAGGGTCCTGGATTCAATTCTGGTCAAGGGAACATGCTCAGGTTGTGGGCTCATCTCCAGTGTGGGGTGTGCAGGAGGCAGCTGATCAATGATTCTCTCTCATCATTGATGTTTCTATCTCTCTCTCCCTCTCTCTAACTCTCTTATATCAATAAAAATATATTAAAAAAAGAAAATAAACATTATGCTTTAATGTTACAAAATTAATTAATATAAACCACATAATATTATTGGATAAACATATTAAATATATAAAATAATTTAAAATATATTTTCCTAATGCAAGTCGATAAGTTATTTCGAGTATAAAAATTTTAAAATGATTAAACCCACAATCAGCCTCCTGGAGATAACTAGTTAACTACCAGTGAACTAAAAAACAAAAACAAAAACTCAAGATTGGAAGAATTTATAAAGTCATATAACCTAACCTTTTCATACTGAACAAAAAACTCAGTTCACTTTCCAAAGTTCACCTGGCTGCTTAATAATAGAATCACACATTTAACCATGAGCTTTAAAATGTATGAATGTTGTTAAGACCAGCAGCTTGCAGATAACCAATCACAAGGTAATAAGGCGCATAAACCAATCCCAAGGATGTTGCTAAGGCAGAATTCTTTGAAAGGACCAATCAGATGCTAACAAGATGAAAAAAGCTGGTGCTTCCTCATTCTCACCTCTGTGTCCCCTGTGCTCTGGGTTTCTGATTCTTCTATGGCAGGATATGGCATAGAAGCACTCACGTGGCGTATGGCCATGTGGACCTCCACACATATACTAATAGACTTTAATTAGCTTGGATGCTGAATTACACCCAACTGCAACATGGAATAGGAGCTAACTCTAGCTGCACCTTTTCCAGGATTGGCTTCTCTCAATAAACTTTGCTTCCACTAACCATTTTTCTCCTCATATCCATTCTTCGGTTTTGTGAGACAACAAATTCTGAGTCAAATACTCCACATTTTGGTTTCAAAAGAATCAAATTTCTATGCATAGAGTAAAATAACCTTCACAAACTCATCTCTACTAATTATGTCATCTAATTTCCCACTATTTCTGAAATTATATCTTGCAAAAATATAATTTCTTAAATAGTTTTGCTGTTTAATAATAGTTCAATGATGTTTTCATTTATATGTTATTTCCTCTGCTTAGAAAATCCTAGAATTTCTATATACTTCTAATCTTCAAACAAAGTTTAGATCATAGTTGTCTTTTGTGTACTTTACTATTAATTCTCCCATGGACATTCTCATTGCCACTTCCTCTCAGACCCCATTGCAATTTGTAGGAACCAACACAGAGAAATATGCAAATTGACCATCACTTTGTGACATCCACCAACCAATCAGGAGTGAGTATGCAAATTAACCTGACAAAGATGGCAGTGGCCCTGACCCTCCAGCCACTCCAGGCCTCTGGGCGGCATGCATGCAGGCGTGGAGCGGCTGGGTGGGGCGGGATGCCTGCTATGAGGGGGAGGGCGAGGGGCTGAGGGAGCTACAGTAGCAAGGCTCCGGCTGGAGCGAAGACGGAAAGCAGTGGCCAGAGCGAAAGCCTGGGTCCCGGGAGCCAGAGGAAAACCGGTGCCAGCAGCCAGGGGAAAGAAGGCCTATTGCACGAATCTTCATGCTAGGGCCTCTAGTTATGTTATAATGGCTAAAATTTACTTCCTTCAATAGATTGACTTTCATGGAGAGCATTGGTTCTTCAGAAACTAACATGAAGAAAATATGGACCACATGCCCACTAACAAGAGCCTCAAAAGTAAGTTGACTGCTTGCTAAAGAGCACCAAGTTTCAAGGGCTCAATATCTTACTTTTTTAACAGAGAAGTTTAATGAAGAAAACACAAACAAACAAACTAGTTTTTATCACAAAGGCATTCCATTTTTTTTGGGGGAAAGGTTAAGTATGAGGTATTTCATCCTCAACTTTCAAACACATACAAATATAAAAAACACCATGTCTTATGATTACAGCAGTGATTTTCAACATTTTTCATCTCATGGCACACATAAACTAATTAATAAAATCCTGTGGCATACCAAAAAACATGTGGGGTGAAACAAAAGTAGGTTTACAGTTATTTGTACAGAAAATAATACAATAATTAATACATAATAATAATACAAAAATTAACCCTGTGTTTTGCATACTCACAACTGTAACCCTACTTTTGCCCCATCCTGTATGATATATATTTATATATATTTTTTGCCAATATGACAAGGGAAATAGCTATAATTTTGTTTCATTCAATAGACATATTGTGTGTTGGCTATTGTCATTTTTTTATTTGACATTCTAAGAGAAAAGAGGTCAGTGCCCCTGACTAAATATCAGGTATTGCATGTTTTAAAAATTCTTGTGGCACATGGGTTGAAAATTACTGGTCTACAGTGATTTGGAAGTGCATTGATAATTCTTATTTTATAGGTTGCCTCTACTGTCAAATAAACTAATTCACGGTAAGAATGAAAATCAGAATTATGTGGATGAGACTAAATACTTAAAATCTGTAGTTATATCTCACCATGGACTTAAATGCTTAAGAAAGTTAGATGATAATATAATAGTTCCCCTTGTCCATTGAGAATATAATCTAAGACCCCCAGTGGATGTCAAACTGTAGACCATGTATGTATGAGTCCTATATAAAACTATGTTTTTTTTATTATGTATACACACCTATGATAAAGTTTAATTTATTAATTAGGCACAGTATGAAATTAACAGCAGTGACTAATAATCAAATAGAGCATATACACTGTAATGCAAACTATGTAAATGTGTAAATGTTCTCTCTCTCCCTCTTTCTCTCTCACTTTTTTCTGTGCTGACCAATCTGATAACCTAAACAGCTATTAAGTGTCTCAGAGGCAGCAACATATACAAGGTGGACTCACACGTTGGGTGCGAAGGAGCGGGACTGCCTGACATGCAGTGAAATTTCATCATGCTACTCAGAATGGTGCACAATTTAAAACTGAGGAATTGTTTTTTTCTGGAATTTTCCATTTAATATTTTTGGGCTGTGGTTGACTGCAGGTAACTGAAACCATAAAACACATAAATGTGGAAAAAAGGAGACTACTATATATTTTTTTCCATGTTGATGAGGCTTAAACATGAGAAAGGAAATCACTCTTTTTCCCACCGATGATTATTCTTGACAAAATATTTCTGGACATCTTTCCCAGAAGCTTGAATGTCAGTTTTTGTGTGACAATAAGTTTGAAGTATTAATATTACTATTAAAAAATTAGGCTTTAAGATTTCTCTTCTCTATATAATGTATGATTCCATTTATAAGTCCAATAACTGATAAACATAATACAAGGGGATAGAAATTAGATTGTGGTTGCTTAAGTGGGAAATGTAAAATTGATTGGAAAGAGACAAGTAGAAACAGTCGGGAGTGATAGAAAAACTTGGTAACCCCAAAGCAACAAGGACATTATTTGAATCATTTTATTTATTTCTTCTCCTTTTCAAATATTATCTGCTCTGGATTGATGTTAGCTTTATAACAGAATGCTAATTAGGGGGGTATTTACTGATAGGCTGCTCTTGTTTAAACATTTTAAATCCTTTCATTTTTCTTAATTTTGAGAACAATACTCACATAAACCTGTGAACATTTGCAGAATAAATACCAAGTGCTGTGTTACAAATAAAAAAAACACACACATACAAGTAAATATTTGCATTTATTATTTGTTATCATTAACAACATTCAATAAAAGTGATCCTCTCTTTCAGTAAATACAATTTGAGACAAAACAATGGCACACAATTTCACTCATTTCAGATAAAAACTATTTGAAACAGCTCCCTGATTTTGAAAAGTGTGTTTTTGAAAATTGAAATATGAAGCTAGATGCCTCGAAGTTGCATTTTTGCTAGCGCAAATTGATATAATTAAATCAATAAATTTAAAGTAATGTTAAAGAAGGTGATAATGAGTTTGCCCATAGTAATAAAAACTAATCATGTTGGAGAAGGAATGTGCAAAAACTGAAATGATTCAGCAGCTCTAATTAAGGCAGTAGTGGGAGATGCAATTACAGGCAGAATGCCATACCGAATGACCTAATTCTCCCTCGCTTTTCCACTTTTGAAGTAGCTTCATCAAATGAGTTGCCCTCTTTAGAGTTCTGTTTACTTTTTTAAACTCCGATGATTAGCACTTAAAATGCAAGTGAAGAAACATCATAACAAACAAGTCATTTAAAACCCCAATGCCTGATTACCCGAGTGTGCTTCAAATTGAATTAAATAATACATTGCTATGTCACTGAGGAGAATATTAATTGTACATATGAAATTTCCAATATGCAGTAGTCTGGCACTTGGGTTCTAAATTAAATCCAGTGTGATTGTTTTAGAGAGTTCCACATGAAACTGTGTCATACTTAAGACTACATACATGGTATTAAAGAAGAAATATTAATTAGCAGAAGAAGTGCTAAGTAATCATTTGTTTTTTGCACATGGCTTCATTATTGTTTAAAAGGTGCTGCTGTCAGTGTTGACCACTTCAGACCCAGGTTCTGTCAATGCTTCCAAATGGCTTACAAACCAAGCAGAAGAAGGAAATGGTGTGAGATAAAATAAAGGTCAAGATCATCATAGCATTGGCTTCTGGAAGCATAAAGATGAAAGCATCTTTTCAAAGTCGTCTGGTCCAACCTCCATGCAAAGAACTACCTTTGCCACTCAGTATTGGAAGGGCTTCTTTGACTTTCGATTAGGAACTAGGCAGATTTAAGCTCCTGAGGGCAGGACCAAGTCTCTCCAAGTTTCTTTTTGTTTCAAAGCCTTTTTTTTTTTTTGGACTGAGTGAAGTTGACCTTGTCTAAAACTGGTAGAAAAGGAATATGGATAAAAGATCTTCCTCACTCTATGAGTAATCATTTTTAAATGGCATATGATAAATAGGTTTTGGATTATAATATGATCTAGCATATCATAACTCAATAAAATATATAGCCAGGAATAATTTCCTCTGGTTTGTATTTCTTAGCTTGATTTGTTAGCGTGTTTACTTTGTCTTGAGTATTTTTGCTAGAAAGATTTCTAGGGAAAACAGGCTAGATATCTTTCATTGGAGGCCAAAGAAATGATATTTGTTCTTTAGTCTGTCTGGAAGTAAATAAACTATGAAAGAATAACCTAGAAGGTGAGTGACTAACTTCTCTTTCTTCTTTGGAGCACTCATTTATTCAACCTTGTATCATAGCTACAGGCATAGTTTTTAGTAGACTGGGAAAGACAAATAATTGTGTAATTCTATTTCGTAGAATACTGTCCTTTCATTGCCAGGAAACTATTGTGGGCGTGTCCAAAGATGTTCCTAAAACAGATACCTGGGTTGTTGTTTTTTGCATACAAATATATCTATTTGTATGTAAACATATCTATTTCTGCAAACAAACTTATCTGTTTTCTTCTAAAAGCATGATATTCAACTTGAAGGCAAGAAATAAGGGGATAATAAAAGTAGGCTTTTGTACCTTTTTTGATATAGTATCTATGACTGATTTATCATTCCTCTATCAATTGCTCAATTAGACCTAGTCAGTCAGCAGGAAATGAAAAGTACTCTAGGTCCTTCTATTTTATGACATTTCCTTTGCTATTTTTAAATTTAAAAGCTTACCATAGAAATATAAGGATAAAAGAGATAATAAAAATTTCCAATAATCAAGCAGTCCAGAAACAACTACTATTTACCTAATCTACCTCTCATACATATATGCAATTACATCTATATGTGTATGGAAACAGTGCCTGATGTTAAGACACACAGAGTGAGTATTAACTATTACTAAGTATTGCATATAGAATCCAGTGTATTTGCTTACTATGGTCATACACACATGACTTTCATTAATTAACTTTTCAGAGAAAATATTTGATTTTTTGATTAAAAATATTTATATACCCAATCTGAAAAAAAATTATAGTAGCTTTTCTATAAAGAAAAAATTTGCTTGCTATTTTTTTATTTTCTTTTCGCAGTTCCTTGCTTGGTTGCATGTGAATCTCTGATAGGCAAAATGATGATTATTGGTATTTAAAGTCTCTCAGAGAAGCTCTTTTGTAAACTACTCTGACAGCAAAATCCATTTAGTTATTTTAGACATAACTCATGTGTAGAACACCAAGATGAGAAAGTGTTATTTTATTTTTTCCTTAGTATACTGTGTTCTACACTATAATGTAAAACTTTTTCAAATTTAATGAAATAATAGCTAAATCAACTCTCTCTTTGCAAAATATCTTTTGAAAACTAAAATAATATCATATTAAGTTGTTAGTGAACATTCCTTGAAAATAAATTATATTGTGATTATTATAAAAATCATATGTTTTAATGATTGTGTTTTTTTTTTCTTATTTTGTTAGAACTATTATTATTATTTTTTTAATCCTCACCTTAGGACATTTTCCCATTGATATTAGATAGAGTAGAAGGAAGGGAGGGAGAGGGTGAAAGAGAGAGAGAAGTATCAATTTGTTGACTCCAGTACATGCCCCAACTAGGGCCAGAGATCAAATCTGCAACCCAGGTATGTGCCCTTGACCAGGAATCAAACCCACAACCCTTTGGTTCCTGGGATGATGCTCTAATCATGAGCAAAACTGGCCAGGGCAGAATTATTTTTTTAAAATGTAAGAATATATTATAAAGTACTATTACTAAGGTTCAATAAAAGTAATTAGTTTTTGTTAGTATTAGATTCCACTGTTGGCAATACTTGCTTGCTTATACATAAATTGATATTCAAAAGCCTGAAGTATTTTTAAGATAACTTAATAGAAGTAATAAAACCCACAATTTTTGAACTGCACCCTGAGATACCCTGGGGTGCCAGAGTAAATTCATAGAAACACCATGGGACATATTCAGTTTTCAACATTTCTTGGACATCATTTGATCTATTAGGTCAAGGTAGTTCAGTTTCTATGTTAGATTATGATACATCCTTTCTATGATGCTATATCTTTATAAGCCTGTGTTTTCTACTTTTCCTAAATAGTAAAAGTCAATACTATTAGAAGATCAGGATGGAACAAAAAAATGAGGGTGGCAATGTCCAATCAGATTTGAAGGACTAAGTTGTATGGTACCCAATTGGGTACACATAACCCATTTGTAACTAATTGTGGTTATCTATATATATAAAAGCCCAAACGACTGGCCAACCGACCATCCATTCGACTAACTGGCTGGTAGCTATGACATGCACTGACCACCAGGGGGCAGACGCTCAACACAAGATCTGCCAAGCTGTGATGACTTGGCAACTATGGTTCTCAGGTGATGTACCAGGAGCCAGAGAGGAGGGAGCCCGATTCTGGGGTGCGTCACTTGAGAACTGCCTTCTCACAATCCGGGATACCTTGGGGGATGTCGGGGAGCTGGTTTAGGCCTGATCCCCGCAGGCCAGGCTGAGGGACCTCACCCATGCACGAATCCGTGCACCGGGCCTCTAGTTTGAAAATAAAATAAGATATTTGTTGCTTAATTTATATGTAGTGTTATTGCACATTCCTATTAAATTCTTGAATTATTAAAACTTAAGTTGCATAGGCCTAGCTACTTAATACTTGAAACTGTTAGGGGTTTCTTTTAACTATAGTCAATGTGGTGCATTACCTCACTAGTTCATATTTATCTTTTAACTGGAAGTTTGCACCATTTGACCACCTTCCTCCAGTTTTAATTTTCATAACTCTACAAAACATTATTTATAGAAATTAGGTGTGATGAGACTCAGTGCTCTCCATTTGTTTATCACCACTAGAACTTGGAAATAATATTCAATTTGGATTTATAACAAAAGAGAATCAAAAATAGTAAGGTTTCAGTTTCAGAAAAGCTTCAAGACATTGTTTTGATACTTTTGAATGTGACAAAACCAAATTGAATTCTGCCAAAGCACTCTTTTCCCTTGATTTTTTAGGCTCTTGTGTATTTGGGGAGAAATTTAATCCTTCTGTTACTGATTGATTTACACATAACTCACTAAAATGTTTGCTAAATGCTACAGCATTTGATATCCAAAGAGCTTTATGAGAAGTTACATCTGGAAATTTTAAAGTTTTATAAATAATTCTTGAACTTCTTTTCTTTAAACCAGAGAGTCACATTTTTCCAAAGCATGTAGAACTCGAACCTCAAATTTGACTTTAATTTGGTACAATTCAGAAATCAAGTGGGAGCAAACCAGTGAAACCTTTTTGAGTATTCCTCTTGTACACTATTTCAATGTGGTGAATTTCAGTAATTAAAAACCCGAGTAATAGTCAAATATTTCATATACATTATCTTTTTAATGGAAATATTTCCACTCTAAGAATGAAAAATTGTATTTTAATCATTTTGCAAGCTCTCTTAGTGGATGAATTTAACCTAATAATATTGGCTATTTAGTTACCTTATTTTTCATTGGCAAAACTTTCAAAATCAACATAAGAGCCTCTGTCACAGTGTTTTAAGTGTAATAAATGTTGTTATGCCCTTAACTATGTGTCCTTCAGCAGCCAACAGTTAACATGTTAAAAAACAAAAATTTTTAAAAATGCATGAGGTCATGTCTGCAAAGACAAATGTTTGTTAATCACACTGTGTTATTTGGGCTAACTTTTTTATGTCTTCAACATAAGGCATTAATGAAATAAAATTAAACTCTAAGCAAAAATAAATGTGAGTAATCTTATATCTATTCAGAATCAGCTCACAAAAACACAATGTGCATTTTTCTTAGATACACAAAGACAGTGTAATATCATTAAGACATTTATTAGGTTACACCACATGAAGTTGCCAGTTTTAGGTTAAACATGGTCAAATATGGGTAATTTCACATGGCAGAACCCGTGTCTTGACATAAACATATCATTTTGGAAGGTATTGTCTCTAGAAGAAGAATTGCTTTAATAGGAAAATCTAGTTTATAATCTTTTAAAAAGCTGTTTATATTATCATATTTTTCTAATCCAGATATTTTCTTAGAAATTAATCTAGAAATGACTTCAAACCTTATTAGTTCTTCAAGTCTATCAGTCAGGAGAGCCAGGCTCTTTAGTTATAATCTCTAAATTTCAGTGGATTATTATTTATTTTTTTTGGTATTTTCACCCAGGCTACCTGTCTGTTCTACATCTACTGTCTTCAGTCGTAGCTCCAAGCTGATGAGACACTGATAGTCAGAAAGGCAGAGGGAAGGGGAACATGGTGAAGGAGAAACCAGCTCATGACACTTCCACTCGGAAGTCAGACAGTTCACTTCTGCTAATATTTCAGTGGCCAAAGCCAATCACATGATAAACATCTATGAGAGTAAAGAAACAATCCTGTCAGGTCCCAAGAGCGAGAGAACAGAATTGGAGTTCTTACTTTATGAAAGTTCTACCTCACAATGCAGACCTTCACTAATGTCTGATGCTATTCCAAGCACAATGACAGAAGGGTCTATAAATATTAATAAGAAATGAATGTTGGCCTGGCTGGCATGGCTCAGTGGTTGAGCATCGACCTATGAACCAGGAGGTCAGGGTTTGATTCCCGGATGGGTCATATACCCGGGTTGCGGGCTCGATGCCCAGTGAGGGACATGCAGGAGGCAGCCAATCAATGATTCTCTCTCATCATTGATGTTTCTATTTCTCTTTTCCTCTCCCTTCCTCTTTGAAATCAATAAAAATATTTTTTTTAAAAAAAGAATGCTGGAGTTACAAAAATTCATTATGCATAAAATCTAGCAAAAACAATAATTTAAAAGTTCTGGGTAGGATGGTGAAAGAATGTTTGTACCACTGTCTTATGTGGGTGAACTAACTTTTCGAGGCTTAGATTAGGTTAACATGTACTGCAATAGAACAGGATCAGATAAGCCAGATCATATGACCCAAAGTGAGCTGAGGATGCTTCCTGAAGCCGAATAGGCTGATGGTTGATTTACCATTGTGTCTACCCCAAACAGTCAAACAGTCAGTCGACACTGAGGTGCAATAATAACCTATTATTTTATTTTCAGCTTTTAGGGGCTTATTCATTTTCTTTTCTCTTATTTTTTAAAAATATATTTTTATTGATTTCAGAGAGGAAGGGAGATGGAGTGAGAGATAGGAACATCAATGATGAGAGAGAATCATTGATTGGTTACCTCCTGCATGGCCCTTACTAGGGATAGAGACTGCAACCCATGCATGTGCCCTTGACCGGAATCCAACCCAGGACCCTTCAGTGCCAAACCAGCTAGGTTTTTTTTCTTATTGTCTTTTATTTATAGCTATATGATCTCAGCATGCTGCATAGCCAGGGCCAGAAATAACAGACTCCCTCACAAAATTTATAATTTTTTGTTTTGTAAGGATTCAAATTGTAAATACAATATGGTCAGACCATTCATATGCTAATAGGATACACTTCTTAAGGAAATACTGTTTTATATGAGACAGATTTTCAAGAAAAAAATTTTATGAGCAATAAAAAGTAAATTTAATTTGGACAAATGGGACTATGTTTAAGAAGTAAAGATTCAAACAAAATACTTTTAGGGATAGAACATTAAATGTATTTCAATTAACCAGTTAACCAACTGGAAAAAATTTGAAGTTAACTATTAATGGCACATTTAAGAATCTTAGGAGTATTAATACTGTGATACTCTAGCTTTTTAAATAAATAATTTGAGAATTAAACTCAATTTCTTGACTTAGAATGTTAGATCAAACACAGTGGTAGTATCACTAACTGCTACCAGTTTAGTTATAAAAGGACAAAAGACTAAATTGATGCTAAACCCAAGGAATCACATGCATTTTCTCTAGCATATAGTTTCATTTTGTTTGATTTAAAAGACATCTGATACTGTTATAGCTGGAAAGTTGACTCACGAGAAAGGAATGTGCACTGCTTGCTTAGAGACCACCTTGCTGCCATGACAGATTATAAGATTAGTCCAGGGAACAAGCAACAGGGAACACATAACTTCAGGAAACCTGTATGTGAATGTGCTAGTTAGTTTTATTCATTCTGATCTGCCCATGTTCATTTTTCTTTTTAAATGCAACTGCTCACATTAAAGGAAGGTGAAACATTATGACAACATCACACAACATGAAGGAGTAATTCTAAGACTAGGTTTTAAATTTAAAACATTATAGTAAATATATTATTAATGTAAATACAATGTCAAAAGTATAGCCAATGAGATTTTTCATAAAAACATTTCTTGTTTTAATAAATTATAATCTATTGATGGCTAGCTATAGCTTTTGCAGTTTTCCACTATAGTTTAACTTTTTGCAAAAAGAAGTTTTGATCGTTTTTCAATAACCTGTTATTTTCCATGATTGAATATCTGCCTACTGGCTAGGCCCAGAAATAGTTTTATACTCTCCATTTCTTTTCAACTTTTTTCTTGTGTCTACCTTTTTATCAGTCTGTTCTCCAGATGGTGGGTAGTTGTCTGTGATCTGTGGCTCAAATATTCTAGTATTAACTTTTCTAGATCCTTCCCATAATATATACCTTTCCCCACAGTGTTTTATTGAGCCCATTCTAGACTTTGTGGCTTCCATGACACAACTGTCTGGAGACTTTTTTTCACTTCAAAGGCTAAATCAATTCTTACTCATCTGTTGTCTAGAAGATCCAATTTTTACAAGTCTACTGAACAAGAGATCAGATCAATAATTTTACTATCTTTTTTGTTGTTGTTGTTTTTCTTTGTACATTAATATTTACTTCAGCAAGTTTTGAATGGGACTAAAGTACCAATAGGATTGTGGCCAAGTTTTCTACATTTAACTGTCTTGTGTAATTCTCTCTATTATCCAGAACCTCCCCTCCAAGTTATGTTTTTTCATATTTTGTAATTTATGTTTTTCATACATTGCTTATTTGGTTGAAAGTTAAAATTAGTAAGCTGTTTGAAAAGAAATGTTCAATCTACTTTTTAAAATTCTTTTCTATAAGGTGTTTGTAAAAGTAGACAAAGACTTCATATTTTTGTTGTTTCATGATTTATTACTTGCCATAAATATATTAATAAATGTATTAACAAGAGGCTGATTGCATGAAATTTGTGCAAGAGGCTCAGCCCTTGCAGCCCCTTGCAGCCTTGGCTGTAAGGTCGTCTGGACGGTCATCCAGAAGGTTGTCCGGATGGTTGTTCTGCTGTTTGGTCTAATTAGCATATTAGCCCTTTATTATATAGGATATTAAGAAAAAAAATTATTAGGAAGGATGAAAAATTAAATTTCACTCACCTGCTTTGCTTTTCACCTTTCCCTATAAAATGTTTACCCTTTTTAACATAGAACTTTCAGTTTTAAGGAAGAGTTTTTGGCATAATTTCATATTGTCTATTAATTCCTTATGTTCAATTGTTTAATAGGAGGAGTCTTAAGTAGCCCTATCCACAAAATATCATGGAGTCATTCCTCTTGCATTTGTACTTAAATACGTAGGGTTTTTTTGTAGTTTTCTTAGTAACTCCCAAACCCCAAATATCTGACCACATCATGTGCAGTGACTGTTCACAACAGAGAGCAGGCTATTATTTTCATGAGTTTCAGCTGAAACAAATGTACAGTTAATAATGGGAAAAACTCTTTTCTACTCCAATCTAGGAATGGATGGGAGCTGAGATAAGCATTGTGTTCCTAAAAGAAATTCCATTTAAAAGGTGCCATTGAGTCAAATAAATAAATATTTATGAAATACTATGGATTTCAGAATTTCTAATGGGTGCAATAATATTTTGCTTTTTTTTTCTTCTTTCCAGTTCTATGGGATGGTTATTCTTTGGTTTAATTCAATATCTTAAATACATGTATGCTGAGTTTATACAATAAGTCACAGCTAGTTGCCAGCATTATTTTCAGATTGCATTTGAAATCCCCCCATCTTTAATGTTAAACATTCCTATGCATGGGCAGCACAAAAAGACTGATGTCATTATTTAAACAGAGACAAAGAAGGTTCTGTCCGTAGTGGCACATGATGTTGATGCCAAACTACTACCTTGGCACTAAGTGATCACTGCTATGCAGATAAGTGGTTGTAATCACCAAAAAGCATCATTTTGGGAATAATCCCAGGGAACTATACTATAGCGGCATTTCAGATGCTCAGACATTCCTTAAGGGAAGATAAATTGATAGTCATACACTCAAGTAATTTATGACGAAAGGCAAATAAAGTAGTTTGAGGAACTTTTATATTTCTTTCCCTTTGAAGGAGAAAATGTTCTATTCACGAACAATAGGAAGAGCTATGGTAAGAATCAGAAATGGAAAGGGAGGAATTGGGCAACCCACAGGATGAGATTAAGAGTTTATGAAGTAATTTGGTTTCTAATTAACTATCCAAACGAATAACCAATCTTAACATAGTTGAAGTTTAACTCGGCTGATTTTCCTACTAATAACAATTTTAAACTTATTAATAAAAAGTAGCAAGTGAAGAGGATGATGTTTAGATATTGTAAGTTAGAAGACAGGCTTAAATGGTTACCCTAATGCTCTGAGAACTTCCCACCTATTGATATAATTTTCACAAATTCATGATATTTTAGACTACTTTCTTTAAATGAGTAGGAAACATCCCTAGCTGGTTTGGCTCAATGGATAGAGCGTCGGCCTGCGGACTGAAGGGTCCCAGGTTCAATTTCAGCCAAGGACACATGCCTGGGTTGCAGGCTCAATCCCCAGTAGGAAGCATGCAGGAGGCAGCCAATCAATTATTCTCTTTCATTATCGATGTTTCTATCTCTCCCTCTCCCTTCCTCTATAAAATCAATAAAATATATTTTTTAAAAAATGGATGGGAAATAATGTTACTATTTGAATTTTTGAGAGATGTTGTAAGATGGAATTGAATAATGTATGTGAAATTTCTGTGCTAATTTAAGGTAATACAAGTTCTGCTAACATTAAATTAGCTTTCTATTGATATCTCTTGATATCTTGGAATTCTGACAATTTCAAGAGATCATCTCTGTATCTCCTTTGCTTGCTACTTGCTGGCTTAATTTCAAATGGTTTAAATATCCTTGAGTTAGTCTTAAAGATATTTTGAGTATTTCTTCTTATTTAATGATATAATCAGCATTTAAAAACAGTTCTTAACAGGTAGGTATATCACAGCATATTAACTTCCATATTCACATATTTTTAAATATATTGACTTTATAGTAATTTTCAAACATTTTATTTTCTAAAGTAACACATTTCTAACATTTAAGACTATAGTTGCATGTTACTGGACACAATAGTTTTATCTGAGTTTTGTATTATGATTCAAGGCACTTATGCCAAAATTAATATTGCTAGTATTTACAAAGATAACATACACAACACTAAAAAGTCTATTTCCATTTGAAAACACAAATTACGTGACATGGACTAAATTGTGTAGCCCCAAAATTTGTGTTTTGAAAGCTTTGGAGCCCAATGTGATTGTATTTGAAGATAAAATTCATAGGAGGTAATAAGTTAAATAAGGTCAGACACCCCAATCTGATAAGAAGAAATACCAGGGAGTTCTCTCTTTTTCTCTCTGTCCCCTATGGGAAGACATGGCAAGAAAGAGGCCATCTACAAGCCAAGGATTACTAGACCAGAAACCAAATTGGCTGGCACCTTGATCTTGGACTTCCTTGCCTCCAGAACTCTGAGAAATTTATTTCTGTTGTTGAAGCCAATCAGTCTGTAATATTTCATTATGGCAACCTGAGCAGATTGCAATCTTTTGTATTGAAGCATTTATTGGAAGGTTAAAGACAAAGAAATTTGTAAGAATTAGAAGTCAATATATTTTTTTTTACTTTCTTTACTTCTCAGTAATAAATGTTATTAACTCTTGCTCTCACTGGAGAATATAAACTACCCTTAGAATTATCTTTAATAATTCTAAAATAATTAGCTAGATATATTTTGAAATTTTCAAATTTCAAGGTTAACACTATGCAACATTTTTTTAATTTGCAGTCTTTAAACTTTATTCTTGTTATTTATATTCCAAAAAGCAATTGTCAATAAATTCTGAGTCCAAACCATAAGAGTAGGGCTTGCCACCTTACTATTTTTATTAAGTAATTTTATTAATGTAGTGGAGTTGTAAGAGGAAATCAATCTACTTGAATTTGATTATGGTTCAAGTTGTCAAATGTTCAATAATAATTTTGATGAAGGTATAGGTAGAATAAGAATACCAGAAACCAATTAAATATTCATGCATTCCTTTTATAATTATAGACATATTCTGTCTATCAAGCACTTTTAGCCATACGTTTGCCAACGAAATAGAAAGAACAACATCGCTGACAAATGTCACTGGGTTAAGAGCCCATTAATGATCTCTTAGAAACTGGCTTCTTTCAACTTGATTGGCCACATCTCTGCTAATGGTTTAAACACAGTTCCTTTAACCTTAAAATCCAAAACCAGGAGGTATAGTATAAATCACTGAAATGCAAGTTCCTTTAAATTGTGTATTAGTGGTTAGAGACAGGACATGATTATTCCCTCTGCGTTAGAGAACCCAAGAGCTCCTTCAATTTCCTTTTAGATTCTATTTCTTCCTTTGGCTTGTGTCCAGTTAGGCAAAGGCATATATGAATTATCCTGTGTGGTCAAAAAATTCTTCCAGAGGGGAAAGAGAGGTAAGAACGGAGATGATGTCATAGACTAGAACTGTTTTAGAAAAAGAGAAAGGGGGTGATTTCATTTTGTTTCAACCATAATTCAACCTAAATATTCTCTCTTGGTTATTGGTGGTACAGCAACAACAGCGACTCCCACATATCAATAAGTGCTGTAGACCTAGCAGTGAAACAAGCACTTTACTTGCACCCTTTTCTTATTCTTCACAAATTTTATTAGGTTTTGGGTTGTATTGCCACAATTTTAGAAATCAGAAACTGAGACTTAAAATTACATAACTTTTTCTCAGTGACACTGCTTGTTAATGGTGGTACTAGAGCTAAGTTTTGTCTCTTTGGTAGAAAAGCCAATATGAACTTGCTTTTTCATATGGATTGTCTAAAACTGGCCTCTTTACTGCTATTAGCATAACATCAGCAAGCCTTCTGTAAAGACATGGACAGGTCTCTGGAAATGTGGCAAAATACACACATGGAAAAATATGCTTTAAGTAAAATGAACAGCAAGCAAAAACAAATTTACCTTCTCATTTACACTATCATTTTCCTTTCAATGATTCCTAGTATTCATCTCCCTGGTTACTTGCAGCACAATTACCCAACTTAGATACGGAAGCAGACCCATGAACTTGGGTAGATCTGGTTCTGGGGCAACTAATCTAGCTGTAGGTGATAACACTCAACTGAGTCTAGTGAGCAGAGTAGTTTCTAGGAAGGGTCTGAGACAACGTAATTGGTTTCCCAGTAGATGGCAGCAAAAGCAAAACATGGGCAGGCAGTATGGCAGAATCTGGGCAATTGGTCAGCATCAAAATCAGAGTAATTTATCAGCAGGTAGCTGATCCACAGGCAAAAGACATCCATTCAGGACACCAGTCTTTAGGTAATTTGACTATTATAAGTAGACTAAGGAAGAAGACCTAATAGGAAAATAGGGCAATACATTTTCACCATCACGGAGACTATGTTGACCCAACTTGGGCAGCAAAAGGGGATCAGAGTTGAAGATAAACTACAGTTACAAAAGATCAACATTTAGAAGCAGCACATCTGACTAGAAATAAGGCCAAAGAATAAAGGTGAGAGCTGATTAAATACGTCTTGTTATAGCAGGAACCAGATGGTAAGAGGATGCGAAAGTGAGTCTTACATCATCACACAGAAATACATAAATATCTTTTTCTTTAATTTTTCAGTTGGTTAATCTCTATTTCCTCCCACCACTCTAAACAAGAGCATTTGTACATATAGACCATAACACATGGATGAAAGTTCTAACCTTGACTGAAGTGCCTTTCTACTGTGTAGCTATACTGTACCTTTCCCTCGTTGTGTCTTTCTTTCCTTTGCAATACTGTGAATCCCTCCTTTACCACCCTTTTCCTTTTGCACCAATTTCTCACTATATTCTTGCTGTCATCTTGCAACACAGCATCACTTATCATGGCAACAAGCAATCTGGGCAGTAGCTGGACAGGCAGGAGATCCCGTCATAGGTGCCCATCGGTAGAGAAAAGATGGATACAATCCACTCTTCTGTGTTCTTCAAGTATCATTTTCTCATGCTTTGGCAATGGAACTGGGGTGTACCTATTACTCGGTGATGACTGTTTCTATTAAATAACAGGATTTTTTTCTAGAGCATCATTAGATGAAATATTAACCTATGTTATATTGTTCAAGGATAAAATTACTATGTTTTTAGGAAGTTCCTAACAAGATTAAATTCTATCTCTGTGCAGTTTTCTATTTAGGGCATTGGATAAAAGGGATTAACAACAAGGAAGAAACAAAATGATAAACATTTCTTTCTCCTCTGAGTTAGTATTTTTCTCTGTTTCCATTTTAATGATTCTGCTAACCATGTCAGAATGAGTAACATATGATTGATATATTAAGCATCACATAGTAAAATATATTACAATGTACAGTTAACAGCTTTACATTGCTAAAATATGCATCTACAATCATGACAGTGAGTTTTATCAATGGCAATTATATTGAAGAAACTCAGGTCACTGAATTCCAGTATTCCACATTTTCCTCAGATGTAGTGTTATAAATTTATTTTTTAGAGGGGCTCCAAATGTTCACATAACATCTCTGAGTAGATATTACATTTGAAATGAGGTAACCTTGATGTTTCCAAACAGTTTTCAAATATTCAGCTATAAATACGAGAGAACCTAAAGATAATAGTTAATCCATTTTGAAAAATTAATGACAAACACAAATCAGTCATCTTCAATCAAATTCAGTCTTTAATTTCTTTTTGACTATGTGAAACAATAGGGTATCTATAATATTGGATTTGACAATTTAATATTTGCAATTTTTTTCTTTCATTGATATGCACAGAGTCTGGTTGAGGTGACTGATTTTAAGTCTAAATAAACCACAGTTTCCCATACATTACAATAGGGATCAACAAATGTTTCTGTAAAGGACCAAATAGTAAGTATTTTGGCTATGGGGGACATATGGCCTCTGTTAGAATCACTTAACTCTACTATTGTAGCAGGAGAGCAGCCATAGACAATATGTGAACAAGTGGGTATGCCATGTTCCAAGAAATGTTTATTTACAAAAGTAGGTAACAGGCTGGATTTGGAGCATAGGCTGCAGTTTTTTACTTCTGCACCAGAATTTCTCTCTTTCTGCTTCTGACCTTAAATCATTTCCTAACACATTATAGGAATAGATAGATAGATAGATAGATAGATAGATAGATAGATAGATAGATAGATAGATAGATGATAGATAGATAGATCACATAGAATAGTGGTACATTTGTACTCCTGACATCTTCCCAGTGGTACATTTGTACTCCTGACATCTTCCCAGTAGGTGTTTGTGGTTACTTGATCCACTCTTCTCTTCAGTCTTACTAACAGAAATGATTGGCCTAATAGCGTAGTTAAAAGTAGAGAAAAAAACCCTATTTTCCAGAATCATTTCCTCTTTCTCAATTTTCTGTATAAAACAGTCTCATAGAAGTCCAAGGCCTTTTATGTAATTATGGGACATTAGATTGAAAGGGACTCAGCAGGCATTTTGTCTAAGTTCCTGTTTCGCAGATGAGGATATTGTGATAAAGAAATGAAGTGATTGCCCAAGTCAATCTGGATAGGGAAAACAGGACACAAGCAATCAGAAGTCTCATTATACAGTTAGTAAAGTATAAGGAAGATAGCCCTCCCCATTTTTAGCAGTGGAAGATGCACACTCGCATCTTTAGAAAAGTACACCTCTAACTCACTCCTCAGAGATGGAAACCAATTCATTTCTGTAAATCTCTACGGGATCTCTTCAGAGTAAATAGCAATGAGCTTTGATCTGCATGCTGGAGAAATGCAGTGGTGTGAGCAGTGAGTGTGTGTGTGTGTGTGTGTGTGTGTGTGTGTGTGTGTGTGTGTTTTCCCCTGTGAGCTGGTGGAGATGAGCAGAATGTGTGTGGAATGTAATCTCCAGGAGGGTACCAGAAGCTGGATGTGAGGTTGCTAGGCAATCTTCCCTATTGTTTTGAACAAACTGCACAGGGCTGGCAGCAGCTGTCAGAGTTCCTGGCTCTTAAGAATAACAGAGCTGAAAAACACAAAGAACAAAGGTCTTCCACAATAAATGGCCATAAATAACAGGAACTTTCTATGCCAGTAAATGCAGGCACTTGGATGTTAAAGCAATTAATAAGGTTAACAAACACAAGAGGTCATTTGGATTCTATTTGTTCTCAAATACTTCCCCCACCCCAGACACTTTTAATTTAAATGGTAAGAGAATCTGAAAAGAGAATGGTAGGCCACCGTTTTAATAAATTCTTCCATTAAAATAGCCATTCTTGCTTACTTATTTTTATTTTTATCATGGGGAATTTTACCTCAGAGACAGCAGTATAAATCTTACTCTAAATAAATTTTAAAGACCTTCAGAAAAGCAAATTCAACAAACAATTCACACAACTGTACCATCACTCTCTTATTATCCCTTCATTATGGCATACATATTTACCTTCCCTATTCCCGCTTTATCACTCAGGCGGTTCATCATACAAGGTTACACATGTAATGGAATTGAATAGACCTGCACACACATACAAGATCATATACCACTTGAAATCTGAATACCCTCTATGGGTTATAGGTTGTCAGTTCCTTGGTTTAACAGTGTACCAGAGATGTGTAAGCAATTGACATTGGAAGAGGCTGTGGTGCATGAGACTTGTCAGTACATTGCTTTGCACCCTCCTGTGAATCTACGATTATTTCAAAATTTAAAAAAAAGTAAAAACCCAAGCAGGTTCTTGATTTTTAATATTTTGAAAGTAGGTTTTTTTCCCCCTTAAACAATGAATCATAATCCTGTTGGTTTAATTCCTATTACTGTGTAAATGACTCTGGCCTTCAGTTGATTTGTGCTTGAGCATTCATTTCAAAATAATTTGAAAGGTGTAAGTCAGACATTTCTGCTAATCAATTTTTTTGGCATATTGCTGGGCTTAAAGGTCAGTTGAATAATTATGTTTTTTAGATCTATCTTTGGGAAATATAAAATAGGGATCATTTGGAATGGAATAAAGGCTTACAAGTGTGTACACAGCCCTGGATGGTGTACACAACCCTGGATGCTAGCTCAGTGGTTAGAGCATTGGCCTGCACACTGAAGAGTAGTGGGTTCAATTCCCCATCAAGGTTGTGTACCTAAGTTGCAGGTTTGTCTCTGGCCCCATGCGTGTGTCTCTCACACTGATGTTTCTCTTTCTCTCTTCATTTTTCTGAACCTTCCCACCTCCTTCCCACTTTTCTAAAAAAAAAATCAATGGAAACAATATCCTCTGATGAGGATTAAACAACAACAACAAAAGAGTGTATGCACATACATAAATTTTTCAAAACAACATTCTTTGTTTTTCCAAGAGTGTGTATGTGTATGCACCTTAACTTTTCATTTTGATATAAATAAAGAATTATGGGAAGTTGAAAAGATAGTACATAGTGATTCCATGTACCCTTTACTTATCCCCCCCACCCCACAAAGGATTACATCTTGTAAAACTATAGCCAGAATCAGAACCAGGAATTTATATTAATGAAACAATGTGTGTGTATAGTTATATGCCACTTTAACATACAACACAGTGGGGCAAAATTCGGTGTGCAGTTGTTCCTATGGAAACTAATAGGTAATAATACAAAAATAAACTATTTTGTGTACTCACAACTGTAGACCTACTTTTGCCCAACCCTTTATATATAGCTTCTTGTAACCAGCACCTCAATCAAGATGGAAAACTATTCCATCACCACAGAGAACTACTGATGTTCACATTTTACCAGTTCATATGAAGTATAGAAGTTTTTCCTTGTTTTAGGTCCTTTAATCCTCTACTGTTAAAAAGATAATTGTCTTAAATACTCCTCTATATGTATGGATATCCACATCAGACAATTTTATACTTTTTGTTCTGACTATTAAATATAATTGAGGGTACTCAAGAAGAGAAGAAAAATGTGTTTACATTTACTTTTTCCATTATTCTTTCTTCTGGACATAAAATTCAGGATTGATAATTCCTTTCAGCATTTGAAAAGTGCTATGCTACTTTTTTTTTGCCTCCATGATTTTCTGATGAAAAATACACTGTTATTTGATTTTTTTTCCTGTACAAGCAAGGTATAGTTTCTTTCTTGATATTTTTGAGATTACTTCTTTTTCTTTACTTTTCAACAATTTTATCATGATGTATTTTGGTGTAACTGCACTATTATTTAGAATAATAACATCTATATTTACTTTTGAGAAATGATTGATGAAGTCCTAACCGATAACAAATAAAAGTCATTAAAATTGCTAAATTCAGAAAGCATAAGGCATGTAACAAAATGCAGGTTTTATCTATTTCTTATATTCTTAACCCTTTTGTTCCAATTTGCTTTTAGGTATTTAGAAATTTAAGATAAAAGAAAGATTAAATACAAAACAATTACTTCTTTTAAAAAATATTTTTATTGACTTCAGAGAGGAATTGAGAGGGAGAGAGAGAGAAACATCAATAATGAGAAAATCATTGATTGGCTGCCTCCTGCACAACCCACACAGCATGTTCCCTGACCAAGAATCGAACCATGACCTCCTGGTTCATAGGTCAATGCTCAACCATTTTGCCACGCTGGCCAGGCTACTTCTTTGTTACTAACAACACTAATACATAATAGGTTTTCTTATATTTCTAGTGAGCAGTTAATATTTTTTTATTTTATTTCAAAAACAATCAGCCTGTTAGGTCAGATCATTGATTTCTTTTCTTTTTTTTTACCCTCTGTACCTTTCTTCCAACACAGAAGAACAGACAATTAATTCTTAAACATAATATTTATAGGGTGGAGTGACTTTTTAAAAAAATCCTTACTCTACCCTCTCTCAGAGATTAAATAGATGAAGTAAAGTTCCAAATGTGAGAAATTTTCCTGCAATATTAAGAACTGTCATGTAAATCAGAACAGGCAAACATGGTTTTAAAGTCCATCTGAATAATTTATGCTTGAATACTTGAAGAATAATCTTAAAAAGGTATGAACAAACTGCAGTGTTTGTATAGAAAATGCAAGTTTTATGTAGTAAACAAAAATTTTTCTTCTTGCAGAAAAGCTTTACTATAAACTTAGAAGATGTCTAAAACTGCTAATCTACACTAATAAAAGGGTAAGATGAAAATTGACCGTACCTTCGTGATGTCCACCAGCCAATCAGGAGTGAGTATGCAAATTAACCCAACAAAGATGGTGGGTTAATTTGCATACACCGGCACAGAGCGGCAGGGGCAGGGCAGGATGCAGGCGTTCCGCACTGCCACCGTCCACTCCGGGCCTCTGGGCAGCATGGGAAGTTGGAAAGGTGGCTCTGGCCGGAGCAAAGGTGGTGCCAGCAGCCAGGGGAAGGAAGGCCCATTCTTGCATGAATCTTCATGCATTTGGCCTCTAACCCATTTTATAAAGCCAATGTTTAAAATAGTAAATGACCAATCCACGCTGGTAATTAGTCTGTAAGCAATATCTTAACTGCAGCAGTATTATAAGAATACTTCCACTGATGATAAAGATGAGTACATTCTGGATTCTGTCAACAAAAGAGAATTTTAATACAGGCAACTGTAATTTTCATATCTGCCACTAGAATTTTACATAATATCTGAATGCTCTTACAGAAATAATTGATCATCTGTAATCCTCATATTAAATTACTAATTTGAGTGGTAAGGTAAAATTTTGAAGAGGTTTCTGGCAATTTCATGGTCTAGGCAATTGAGCTCTGAGAAAGCACTCTATACTAAGTTTAAAGAATGTATTTTTTCTTTTAAAACTTATGTGTCAAATTTTAATAAATAATTTATTTCAGATGAATGTATTAGAACCTTATTTTTTCTACATTTTCATCACATTTTTGTCAAGGTGAGTCTAGACAAAAGCATAATGAGAGATAAACGCTATGTGTTAAGCATTGTCCTACATATGTTATGAGCAATAAATCATTTAATTTTCAAGATTGACTTGTGCGATATATTATCATACTCAGTAATAATATAAGGGAATTGAGATACCAAGAAATTCTAACAGCTAATAGGACAATTTTTAAACCCATGTGTGTAAATCCAGAGCCTGTATTTTTAGCCACCAAACTACAGATATGCAAATGCATATAAGCCAGTGGTTCTCAACCTTTCTAATGCCGCGACCCTTTAATACAGTTCCTCATGTTGTGGTGACCCCCAACCATAAAATTATTTTCGTTGCTACTTCATAACTGTACTTTTGCTACTGTTAATGAATCGTAATGTAAATATCTGGGTTTTCCCATGGTCTTAGGCGACCCTGCCAGTGATTCTCAATCTTGTAATAATTTCCCACAGGTTGAGAACCACTTGGCAGGGTCGCCTAAGACCATCGGAAAACCCAGATATTTACATTACGATTCATAACAGTAGCAAAATTACAGTTATGAAGTAGCAACGAAAATAATTTTAAGGTTGGGGGTCACCACAACATGAAGAACTGTATTAAAGGGTCGTGGCATTAGATAGGTTGAAACCACTGAATAAGCAAAACAGGACAAAAACCCTAATTTACCACTTAACCAGTTGTACAATCTTGGCAACTTAACAATTTAATGCCTTTATCTTTAAAATGGAAATAGCCCAGCCAGCGTGGCTCAGTGGTTGAGCATCAACCTATTAACCAAGAGGTCAAGGTTCCATTCCCAGTCAGGGCACATGCCCAGGTTGTAGGCTCCATCCCAGAGTGATTCTCTCTCATCATGTTTGTATCTCTCTCTCCCTTTTTCTCTGAAATCAATAAAAATATATTAAAAAATAAATAAAATGGAAATAAACATTTTTACTTTGGAAATTTTTGTAAAGACTACAGACAAGTTAAAACTTCCAGCACTCCCCAAAAGGTCAATAAATAGTAACTACTATTATGATATTACAATGTTTTCTTTCTAAATTTACAAAACTGAATTTTGTTTATTTTCCTCCATTGAGCTGATCAATTATTTTTTAAGATTGTGATACATACTGTTTATCCCCAGTATAACTTAATACATCTTCTCTATTTCTGTGTCTTTATCTCTCTTTTTCTCTTTCTAATTCCATCTTTATCTTCAAGATTCTTACATTGTCTCTCCAAGAGGATCATATTTTACATTTGTATGTCATACTTTATCAAAACCTCTCCAACACAAAGTGTCTATTCTTGTCATCTTAAATGACCTGAAACATGTGATGGTCATTCATCACTTTATGGCTTTGTTCCTATTGCTTTCTCTGTTTGTAATGTGTCTATCCAGTGGCCACTCTACCTATTCAAATATTCAGACCTAAAGGTGTAGTTGAAATCCTGCTCATTCAACAAAGACTTCCTATCTATTCATTTGACAATATAAAACTATCCTCTTGTAAAGACCAACAGAAAATCTTTTAAGCTCCATTACCTGGGACAATTGTGCTTCCTCTGAGTATCTGGTTTGCTTTTAACTTATTTATACTGCCAAGAGCAGAAGAGATTTTTGTGTCTATGTTTACCTTGTTATCAGGAACTCTGGTCCCAAATGTGTGGTCCATTTTAGCAGCTAGAAAATACTTCAAAGCATGTTAATTACTCCCCTAAATTTATATATGAATTAATTTTCTTACCTTTCTTTTCCCATCTTACCATCATGTAAGTTTGTACCTTATTTTTTATGTGTTAAATTCTAAAATGTCAATAAAATTTTATCTTACCAAAAAAGTAATCTTACAAAAGAAATTCTTGTAAAAGCATTGAAAAATACAGAAAATAATATAAAACAAATTTAAAATGATCTGTATATAACCATTCAAAATAACCACTTCAAATACTTGGATCTAGTCATACTACAGATTTCTATCTGATGACTATTTTAACAGATTTCAAATGTGTTAAAATATAATTTTATATTATATTCAAAAATTAATGTTACGTATTTTCATGTCATTAAACAATATATGAAGGTATGATATTTAGTGGCTTCAAAATAATATACCATATGACTGTATTAGCATTTAGTAATTGAAAGATTTCCATATAGTAGGGCATTTCTGTGTTCAATGTTAAATATATCACTGCTGTAATAAGCAGCTTTGTGTTAAATATCTTAATTGTTAAATCTTTAACTTCACATTATTAATGTAAATTAAAGAAAATGAAAGTCAGAATTCATAAATTGTGCATATTTATAAAATTACTAGTACTTGTAGTCAAATTTCCCTTCTCACAATTCCTCTGTTTTTTGACAATTGTGCACCTTGTGATTCTTTTTAAATATATACTATACATAGTCTATAAATCATTTTAACATTTTTGGAAAAATACGTATAAGTAAATGAATTAATTAATAAATGAATGAATATATTTCCAATGAAAATTCATCTTTCTTAAAAATTATATATAATGTTATCTCTATTACAGTATTGCACAGTTTTTTGTTGTTCTTTTTAAATCTTCATTAAGCATTGGTATCATCTTATCTCCTGAAATAAATTATAAATCACTTTTAGAATACACTGTATGATAATTCTTCTAAATCTCTATGTTTTAATCATATATCTGGAAATATTTACTGCTTGACAATATGACTTAACAGTTTACAAAAGAAATCAAATATAAAAATAAAAACAAGCAAACAAAAACCCAAGAACCTTTATCCAGAAGTTGTACTAAGTTTTGTGGTGAGAATACAAATAACCACAATCTCTCCTGTCCTTTCATGGTAACATCAAGACAGCAAGACAGTGAAAAATAATCATTTCCCATTTTTTCTCATCCAAAAATGTTTGAAAGTGACTATATCACATATGTTCTTTCTAAAATTTGTTTATAACATCTCATGTGTCATGCTTTAGGATATTGAATCCTTATAGTTTCTAAACAACATGAAAATTGGATCATTCAGTTGTCAGATCCCTAACTCTGGGGAACGCATATGTATATTCTTGAAAGCATTTTACTCAACCAAGAAAAATGCATTGAATCCACAAGAATGATTGAAGAGTCAAATAGCAATGCTGTTTTGAGAAGAATGAACCTGAAATTGAGTCACACCAAATAAACAGTATTGATAGGATTACTTTGAGGTGGAGTGAACAAACTCACTAGACTTGATGGCACTGAGTGCCAAGATTATGATCTCTAAATATTTCTTTTCTCTCATAGGAACTAGGACTCCTGGGAAGCAGAAACAATTTCAGGTTAAGGGCACAACATATATAAGATGGATCTGAAATGGCTTCACATCCCAGAGAACAAAGAAGCTTTCAAAGTTACTAGGATCCTATCTAAAGCACACAAGAGCCAAGGATCCCACTGGACAAAGAGGGTATTTGGTGCATCAATAGAATAAAAACAGTGATAGAGAGAAACACATCAAAACAGAATTAAGAGCCCAAGCCAGATTGACTCAGTGGATAGAGAATCAGCCATTGGATGGAAGGGTCCTAGTTTTGATTGCTGTCTAGGGCATGTACCTTGGTTGATGGCTTGATCCTGGCCCTGGAGGAGGCAACCAATCCAGGAGTCTCTTTCACATCGATTTTTGTCTCTCCCCTTTCATTCCACTCTCTCTAAAAATCAATGGAAACATATCCTTGGATGAGAGTTAACAACAACGAAAACAAGCAAACAGAATGAAGATACAGCTTCCTGTAGTTTTCTAAATGTATTATCCCTCATCCATCCACTTTTCATTTTCTAAAACTAACTGCTCTTCTCTAATGTTATTGCCTTAACTATTCTATCTGCTCTTCTATGACGCTTTATGTATGTTCACTATAATTTGGAAGGCCTGAAAAATTGGTAGACAGCCCATATATTTAATCTCCCATGTTTAACCATATGAATGAAGCCTCAGAGTTACTCTTAAGATACTTTTAGGAAAGTATGCACACAGAGAGACACAATCTGCTCTGCCAGACCAAAATAATGTCAAAATTAGGTTTGGCTCTCTTTGCAAAAAGGTGATCCTCTCTCTCTTGCATCAGCTTCATTTTTTCTCCTGCACTTATTTTCATTCCTAATCTGAACAAAAAGAATAAAAGAATTTGACTACATCATAGGAATTTGTTTCCTGACTGATTTATATCTGTAAAGAGAGTTATGCCATTTTCTGTGTTTTCTTTTCTTTTTTTTTATTGTTTAAAATATTACATATATTAGTACATATACCTCCCCTACCCCCTGTTGTGTTTTCTTTTCTTACTGCAGAAGTTGAGCAGCAGTTTCTATTATAATTTCTCAGGTGCTATACTGTGCAGAGAAAATTAGACTGCACATCCACCCTGCTCTTAAAAAAGCTTTAATTGTATATTATCTGATGTCATATTCACCCATATAGTAATACACATCATAGCCTGATTAGAAAATGAAACTAACAGTAGTAGAGAGGAAAGCCATTGGAGAATAGTATAGAAAACACTGAACCTGGGTTCTAATACTGACTCTATTTTAACTGCAATTTTAGTGGAGCATTTTACTTTGTAAATATATCTCTTTATGTGTAAAATTGCATAATTTAAAAAGATAATGTAACAAATTTTCTGTGATAATTGCTAATATAAACTATTATAAGTACTGATTGTATGTCAAATTTTTATATTCTTGGAATGAAAGAATGTTATTTAGAGAAAAAAAACTATAAAGCATTTGCAAGTTTAGTATGAATTTTTAACTCAAAACTTGTATTCTAAAATGTCAAGTTTAATGGTGAAAAATTAGAGTGTTCTCTTTTGCAAAACAAATTATATTTATTATAAAGTTTACTCCATAATACTAAATATACTTGTAATAGCAAAATACATAATAAATCTAGCACTTATATAAATCCCCTGATGCTGCAAGTATTTCTTAAAGTTTACTTTGCTTACCTCTCACCTGGAAATTTATAGAAATGCAAATTCCTACATCCCACCCAGAGACTATGAGTCAGTAGGCTGGGTTAAAGGCATGTTATCTACACTATAAATGAACAAATGAGAAATTCTTATGTAGGTTTCATGTACCATCCTTTGAAAATAATGGCTAAATACCCTATTTGGAATTCTTTCCACATTGTATAAGCTGATAACTAAAACTATTTTGAATTTATACATGTAAAAGGAGAACATAATCCCTCACATTCTCTAACCCAAAACCTCTTACTTGTGTTTAGTAAATAAGGATTTAATGTAAAACTTCCCGTGTCAGATTTAGTCTATGTTTTTGGCTCACATTACTTTGATGTGAAGAGAAAATTCGGGTTTAAAATATATTTATAATGACCTGATCATTACAAAATTTACTCTAGGTTGCCTTTCAGCCAATGTAGGAAAACCTGACTTAGTCACATAATTCAAAATACTATTAAGATTAAAAAAATACAACTTCTGGAATAAATACAAGCATTTTTGGTACAAACATCTAAAAGGAATAGCACACAGACACACAGACACACAGACACACACACACACACACATACACACATACACACACACACACACACACACACACACACACAACAAAGGCATAAATGATACCTTTGCATGACTGTATGATTCAGAACTTAGAATGTCTAGATTGAACTATCCAGAATCAATTCAATTTTACTCAAAAACAAATATCATGTGAACATAGAATATTTTACAGCTGAATATACTCTAAGATAAACATCTACATGAAAAGTTTGTTCTCCTGTTACTATTATTACTGAAATATAATATATAAATGGCTAATTGTTGTTATTATTATTATTATTTGGATTTCTCGAAGGCAGATGGTTTTCTTTTAGAAAAATTCTAATGCTAAATAGAAAATGCATACTACCAAAACAAGATGTGCTGAAAGAAATGGAAGAAGAAAGAAACCATTTGATTTTCTCAGCCAAAATAATGTTCCGCAAAAGGGAATATGCTTAAGATTTTCATGGTTTTATTATAATTGTTAGAAAAACTGATCTTATGATGAGCTATAAAGTAAATTTTAACAAATTACATAAAGTAAATCATCTAGTTTACATTTTATAACTGTTGAACAGAAAAAGAATAACAAACACAAAGATAATTCCAAGTATAAAATCCCAAACTTCCTGAAAATTGAACAACGTTCTTAAATAATTCACTAAACATTAGATAAAAAATAAATTAGAAAATGTTTTAACCCCACTATGAAGAAAATAAAACACAACAAAAAAATCCTCAGCTACATCAGTTTTAGAGGAAGATTTTTATCTTTACATCCATATATTAGTAAACAAGTCTGAAAATCAATGAACTAAGCTTCCAACTAAATAAGTTAGAAAAAAAACACATGAAATTAAATCCAAATAAAAAGAAGAAATGGAAAAGAGAACAAACATACAGTAAATCATCAAAAGGATAAAAGTTTGTTCTTTGACAAAATCAATCAAATTGACAAACCCTTTGTTAATTAAGAAGAAAAGGGGAAAAACAAATTGCCTATGGCAAGAATGAGAAAGGGGAAAACTTTACAATCTTACATTAAAAAAGATAAGTGGATATTCTGAACAAAGTGTGGCCAATTCGGCAATTTGGATGAAATACATTTATTTAAAAATATAATTTACCAAAACTGACAGAAAAAGAATAGAAAATTTGATTCATTCATTATATTTAATAGCTATTAAAACATTAAAGATATAGAAAACATTCCGACTAAGAAACTACTAGATTAAGATGGCTTCAACAATGAATTCCACTTAATATTTATGGAAGAAATAACCCACGTTACATACAATATTTTAGAAAATACAACAAAAGAAAATTTACACCAACATTTTTAGGATGCCAGCATAACCTTGACATACAAAGTTTACAAAATCATTACAAAAAAGAAAAGTTACAATTGAATTCTTGTCACAAGCAAAGGTTAAAAATTTTAAACTTATTATTAGCTAAATTTGGCCATTATAGGAAGGATAATAAACCATGATTAATAAGGCAAATATACAAACTAGGTTAAATATTTTAAAATCTCTAAGTATAATCAACTACATTAACAGAAAAGAGGAGAAAGTTACAGGATCATCTCACAAGATTCAGAAAGGGCATTTTATTTACTTTAATACATGTTTGTGATAAACTCTCAACACATTGGGAATAAAAGTGGAGTTTCTTAACTGATAGGGAATATCTGTCATGAAACTCATGGTAAGATCATTTTATTATTTTATAATAAAATATTTAGATTTTTGACCTGAAATTGGGAAAGAATATTAAGGCTGTCTTCATCATTATTTAACATGTCAATGAAATAAAAAAAATACATGGAAAGGAATAAATAAAAGTCTCCTTATTTTAAAGACAATGTGAATTATTATACAGAAAATCTACAAACTATTAAAATTAACTGGTAAATTTAGCAAGGTTGTTAAATAAAATTATTAATGTTTGAATATCATTTAAATTTCTCTAAATTCCAATAACAAAGAAAGAAAAAAAAGAGCTAGAAAATATACCAGCTATCAAAGCATCTATAAAAGTGAAATAACATATCTATATTAAAAAGTACAAAATAATAAAAATTAAAGAAATTCTAAATAGATGGAATGACATACTATGCTAATGGTTCAAACTTTTTATTGTAAAGGTAGAATTTTCTCCTTGATTGAATGTGATTTCAACACAACACATAGTTGTTGTTTTTTTGTCTTATTTTGTTTTTAAATTGATAAAATGCTTTAAAAACTCATGAGAAAGAAAAAGGCCTAAAATAACCAAGGCAATTTGATGAAAACATGAAGGGTTTAAACTGACAGATGTAAGGCCTATTATAAAGCTGTAATGATTAAAAAATTGTGGTTTTAGTACAGTGATGAAAAGAGGGACCAATGGAATGGAATAAAGTCCAAAAATAGGCAGCATATGCATAGTCATCTAATTTATGACAAATGTTACACTGCAGTTAACTGAGGAAAATATTGACATTTCAATAGGTAGTACTGAGTTTATTAGATATGCATGTGGGTACAGAATTTTTGCATGCATTTGATTCACAAAAATCAATTTCAAGTGGAGTACAGATTGAAAAGTGAATAGCAAACAAGCTATTGGGGGAAAGGGGGGAAATACAGGACACTGTCATCACTTTTGTGAGGCCATTGTTTCTTAAATGGATCAAAAAAAGCACTAGCAAGAGAACGAACAATTGATAAATTTGACTGTAAAAATTAACAAATTATTTATCAAAAAGAAATTAAGGGAACAAAAGGCATATTAACAGATTCTGAGGGTATATTTGCCTTACATGCATTTGACTTAAGATTCATATCCAGAATATATAAATAATATTTACAGATCAATTAGAAAACACAATAGAAAAATGAGCTAAAGATTTGAACAGAGACTTCATAAAGAGAATAACAAATGGAAAAAAATAGAAACATTTCTTTTAATCAACAGGAAAATGCATATTAAAATTATAGTGCCTTAAATGACTAAAGAGAAAAAAAAAGTTTAAATACCAAATGCTATCAAGGATTTCAAGTGAAGCAATGAGATTTCTCTCCCATTGCTAGGAGTTAATTTGGTACATTCATATTAGAAATTGTTGGTAGCATCTAGTATAAGTAGTGGATACCTAAGGCTCAGCAGCCACTCAGCTGCACATCTGCCACAAAAATACATGGTAGTTGAGATTCTGAGGAACAATGAATACTGCTATGCATATTGTACATCATCACTCTTCCCATAGGATTCAAAGACTGTACCTTTTGTCACACTAGTTAGTAAGGAGCTATTTTGTTTTCTCCTATAATCTTGATATAATTGCTTGTATCCCATGTAATTAGAAAAGTAGCTAAAATTGAAATTGATGGAGCTAGTGCAGACAATCTAGGCTATTTTTCAGAGTATTTTCTCATAAACTGAAGAACAACAGGCTTGTTATTCATTTACTAGCATGCAAGTACGTTCCTGTGTTATGTGACAGGAATTTCTCCAACTCAGTGTTTTGGGGGATTTTTGTGGTCTCAAAATTGCAAGTTGCAGTAATTCATAAGTGGCAGTGGTATTGACACAAAAGTACTAACAGGAAGTTTTGAAACATTGAAATGTTGAGATATTCACCTGTGTAAACTATTTTTGTTGCCAATTGTTTTGAATGATTACCATCATAAGAACGGCCATGATTAATTTGGTGTCATATTTATGTCCTGTAAAAATGTAGCTTTAATTGAATTAGGGTAAGTCATACTTTCTTTTTATGGATAAGGATATTGAATCTCAGTAATCAGCTTATTCAAAGTCATATAGCGATTTAATGGCACAGCTTTACCCAATATACTGAAATTTACATTGCTGAATGATACACACATATAGCATGTATATTCCAATTCATTATCCATGTAGCAAATGGTTTCCAACATGTTTTTTTGTTTTAGTCATTGCTGGGTGCAGATGTTAGCCCAGGGATTTACTGACTGGAAGAATTTGTACAATCTGTTTAACCTTTCTAAGCCTCAGTTTCCTTATTTGTCAAATGGGGCTACTAACTGACAATATTGTATAAATGAGTTTGAATATACAAAGTGTCCCCCAAAAATGTATACACACTTTAACAGCTGATAGCTCAATTTTGAAAATGAAATATCCTACCTAATAATAGATAAATATGCAAATTGACCATACCTCCAACACACCCACAAGCCACGCCCACAGGCCATGCCCACCATCCAATCAGAGCAAGTATGCAAATTAACCCAAACCAAGAGGGCTACAGCCACAGAGAGCAAGGTTTCCTAGGTAACAAAGGAAGCCAAGCTTTCCGCCTGCCCTTGCCGGGCCTAAGCCTCCACTCAAGCTACAAAGTTTCAATTATAGAAGGTAAACAAATTCAAGCAAATGGCGGCAGAATGGAGCTTGAGAGAGCAGGACAGGGTTGCCCCCGGCAACAGGGGAAGCAAAGCTTTCCGCACACCCTGGCCAGCCCCACCCGCTTAAGGCAACAAAGTTTCAATTATAACCCCAACATAAATGGCTGCCAGCTGCAGAGGGAGCCCCAGGCTTGGCTCCACTCCAGGCTACAAAGTTTCAATTGTAGAAGGAAAATAAATTCCAGATACCAGGGCCTCCACTTCGGTTGCCAGGGGGCGTGGCCGGCCTGCAAACCACCACAGGCCCCTCGCTCAGGCTGCCCCACGCCCCAAGGGAACCTCCACCTGATCCAGGACACCCTTCAGGGCAAACCAGCTGGCCCCCACCCCTGTACCAGGCCTCTATCCTATCTAATAAAAGAGTAATATGCAGATTGATCATCACTGCAACACACAATATAGCTGCCCCCATGTGGTCAAAGATCCTGCCCCCATGTGGACACAAGATGGCCACCACAAGATGGCCAGCAGGAGAGGGCAGTTGGGAGACACCCAGCCTGCAAGGGAGGGCAGTTGAGAAGGACCAGGCCTGCAAGGGAGGGCAATTGGAGGTGATCAACCCTGCAGGAGAGGGCAGTTAGGGGTGACCAGGCCGGCAGAGGAGGGAAGTTGGGGGCAAACAGGCTGGCAGCGGAGTGGTTAGGGGGTGATCACGCTGGCAGACAGAAGTGGTTAGGGGCAATCAGGAAGGCAGGCAGGCAAGCAGTTGGGAGCCAGCAGTCCTGGATTGTGAGAGGGATGTCCGACTGCCCGTTTAGGGATCTGACTGCCCACTGGGATCGGGCCTAAATGGGCAGTCGGACATCCCTTGAGGGGTCCCATATTGGAGAGGGTACATGCTGGGCTGAAGGACAACCCCCCTCCGTGCACGAATTTCGTGCACTGGGCCTCTAGTATTTTAATAAACTCTGCCTTTATAATTATTCAAAGTGTGTGTAGACAGTTTTGGGGGGACACCCTAAATAACGTGTTTAGTTTATGTGCAATTATTGCTTTTGTTTGAGATTAGTTCATTCATATTTCAATACAATTTTTATTTTTATGATATATTAATTTAGAGATGTCGAGGATTAAAGATTATATCAACTAGGAAATAACAATATGCATATAAACATTTTCATGAAATATACGTATATACAGTTAGTTCTATAACTTTTCAAGATACAACATATTCCTCTTTTTTTTTCAGGAGTAATGACCCTAAACTTCACTGAACAGAGCTAGTTCTTTATAATTCTTTTGTTAAATAAGCATTGAAATGATAGTAAAGGATGGCTAACACAAACAAAAGAAAAGAAAACAACATAGTTCTATAATGTAAACTAGATTCCTAGAGCAATCCAATGTTATGGGTAATACTTTGGGTTAAGGATAATAGGTGTTTATTTCTTTTTCAAATTATAAGTACATTGAAATTAGCAAAACCTTTCAACTAGAAATTGTTTTGGCCAATTCTACATTTGCTATTAGTCTTACTAAGATATTTTATAACGCCTGCCTTTTTCTTTGTTAATATTACATATTAATGAAACATTTTCATATTTAGAGTTAATGAATTAAGAATGAAAATCTAACCAAATTTAAAATTGAGAGATTACTGAGTAAAAAGATTACATAAATAACATCCAGTCTCTTTGTTCTACTGTAAGTCAGTAGCCGAAGTTTGGGAGGGTATGCTATTGCTACAGCGTTTGAATAAAACATCCTAGAATGCCAAGATCAACTGCCAGAAAAAGAAAGCAAATAATAATACCAAACATCAAAAGCTACTTTTCACGGTTCTACTCTGAAATAGAGGATTATAAAAACATTACTTATTATAGTCATAACAAAACCCAAAAGTTTTGTGTCAAGGCAGGAACAGTTCTGAGCCTTTTAAAATTCCAGCTTAAATGGGATCCCCGATTAAAATGTTTAAAAGAAAAGAGGAATAGGTTTGAGATGCCAGGATTAAGGATAATTGCAGGTGAAAATCCCACATTTGAACCATAATTCAACAAACACATTTATTATACTAGCTTCAAGGTGTTATTCTTGTGTGGCTTTTAAATAGTATAACATTTAGCTGAGTCCTAAGTATGCATCTCTGAATTTAGAATATGAATAAGAGAATTGTTTTCAATCATCACTAACATCTATTTTCCACTCAGAGTGGTACAGAGAAAAGGTGTGGGTTTCATTAACAGTCCTACATATTTTCTTAACCAGAATCATTTACTCATTTTGGGAAATAGGGTCTTTAAAAAATTTATAAATTAGGATTAAATATACGAGCCTTCACCATTATGTATGTTGTGAGAATCAGTTTAGAATTAGCCTATGTGTATAAAAAAGTACCTTTTCAAAAATAAGTTTTCATAAAATGTACAGTATTATTTTTATTAAAGGTATAGTATTTGTAAGATTTGGCCCTAGAAATAAGGTCCATGTATTATGAATAGTTTGCCTCCTGTAATGAATAAAACAATGTTCTCAAAAGGCCACAGTTTTCTGAAGGAAAATAGCATTAAAGCATTAGCCAATTTACACTTTGGATTTGATGAGATTATTTATAAGCTCTTAATTTTCAGTAAGAAATTTGGAACAACATAGTCATTTCAGGGCAGGAAACTGAATTTTCAGTTTTAAGTAGCAAGCCCTCCATATATTTTTCTGTCATGTAACTTAAGGCTAATTGAAGAAAATTCAAATGAAATACTTTAATAGTCTCAAACATGGGAATTTGAATTGCTTTTTCTTACTTGACATAATCATAATTCATATTTTCATAAATAAAATATATTTTACATGTTTTTTATCAGTGTCTGTGATACTTAAGACTAAGTTACAGTTGTATTTTAAACATATATATTTTTGCTTGTTTATTAGTTATTTTTTAAATATGTTTTATTGATTTTTTTAGAGAGAGAGGAAGGGAGAGGGAGAGAGAGAAAAATCAATAAGAGAGAAACACCAATTGACTTCCTCCTGCACACCCCACACTGGGGATCAAGTCTGCAACCTGGGCATGTGCCCTGACCTTCTGGTTCATAAGTGGACCCTCAACCACTAAGCCACACCTGCCAGGGGGAATTACGATTTTAACATATGAATTGAGGGTGGAAGGGACACAAATATTCAGACTTTAGCAACAACTCTGTTTTTGCTGTTTATATTCTATGAGGCTATAGAAGAAAAATCACATAATTAATTAAATATATAAATAAATCAGATGGTGTTTTATGAGCCACTAAATATCATAGAAAGAAAAATGTGTATACACACTTTGAATAATTATAAAGGCAGTGTTTATTAAAATACATTTCATTTTCAAAATTGAGCTATTAGCTGTTAAAGTGTGCATACATTTTTGGAACACTTTAAATGATTATAAAGTCTGTTTATTAACATACAGTTCATTTTCAAATTTATTCAGAAATGAATAATTTATTTTTGACAATGCCTGTTTTCAAACCAATGACAGTTCTGGTCTAGGTTCTGCTGATAACATGAAGCAATGCAATCACAAACATTAAGAATCATTAAATTGACGTAAGGGTCAATTAGCCCCCAGGCAGGCCCGGCCTTGCCGTGTGCCTGCCTCCAGTCCCCTTAGCCCCCCAGCCGCCCAGGGCCAGCACAAGGTGCAGGCAAACCTCAGATGGCAGCTGCCCAGCTGCCCAGGGCCAGCCTGAGGCTCAGGTAACCAGGGCCGGCTGAGGTTTCCACTGCCGGCAGTGGCAGCAGCAGAGATGTGATGGGGCGAAGCCTTTCCCTGATCGCCGGGTCGCCTCCCGCCCCTGAGGGCTCCTGGACTGTGAGAGGGGGCAGGTGGGCTGAGGGACCCCCATCCAGTGCATGAATTTTCATGCACCCGGCCTCTACACACACACACACACACACACACACACACACACACACACACTCACACACACACACACACAGTGGCCAGATTATTATGACCACCTGATGTTTGTAGGCAAATTAGCCGTACACTGCATCATATGGGATATGAAAACCGAAGGTCTGTTTGAACACCTTTGCTGTCTGCAGTTACCAAGATAAAACATCTCCAATTCGCACAGGAACACAAGGATTGGACAGTCGAGCATTGGAAAAAAGTCATGTGGTCTGATGAATCATGTTTCCAGTTGCATCATGCAGATGGCAGAGTGAGAATTTTGCGGAAACAGCATGAAAGCATGTATCCCCCACCTTCAAGCTGGTGGGGGCAGTGTTATGGTTTGTGGCATGTTTTCCTGGCATGATTTGGGCCCTTAAAAAAGTGTGGAACAACGTCTGTATAGCACAACATACCTAAGTATCATTGCTGACCAAATTCATCCTATCATGTTGATGGCGTATCCCAATGGAGATGGCTTCTTCCAACAAGACAATGTGCCATGCCACGGTGCTCGTATTGTGCAGGAGTGGTTTCAAGAACATGAGGGAGACTTTACCTTGCTTAGGTGGCCCCCACAATCATCAGATCTCAATCCAATTGAGCATTTGTGGGACGAAGTTAAAAGAACCATCAGGCAGCTGGTTCCACAACCATCAAATCTCACGGAACTGGACAGTGCTATTCATCAGGCATGGTATCAGCTTCCTCACATCACCTTTCAACATCTTGTGGAGTCAATGCCAAGAAGGATTGCCGCAGTATTGAAGGCAAAAGGTGGCCCAACGAAGTACTGATGGGGTGGTCATAATAATCTGGCCACTCAGTGTGTGTGTGTGTGTGTGTGTGTGTGTGTGTGTATAACAGCGAGCAATAGCTTGTTTTGAAAGAACCGGGGTATGGTATGAGTTACAGTTGAAAATATAGTGGGAGTCCTCATTGGGAAGGTAAGATTTAAGCAAATACTTAAAAGACACGACACAGCCAGAGAAAGTCATTTCAGGCAGAAGAAATGACCAGTGCAAATGCCTGAAGACAAGAGCACTCATAAAGTTGGAGGGATTATAAGGAAATCAGTGTGGCTGGAATGGAGCGAGTGTCTGGGAGAGAAGTGCATGAAGTCAGGGAGTTAACTGTGGATCGTGTTGGTGCCTGGAGGCTGCTGTCAATGATTTGGTTTTAGTTTAAGTTGAGGGGCCATTGCAGAGTTTGATCCAGGGACTGAGAATGTATCATTATCCTCCTAAGATTCAATGACTCAGCACTTAAAACAGTTGGCATATAAAAAACGGATCCCCTATATTTCCTAATAGTTATAAGAGAGTTTCATTTTTAAATTGATAAATTTTATTTTATTTGGGTTCCTTCATTCCCTGCACTTTTCAGTAAAATACAATTTAAAAGTAACATTTCAGAATCAAAACTGATATTCACAAAACACAAAATATATGGATTTCATTATCACAATTAATGTGATAATTGAGTTAAATTTTTGTTTGTCACGTAATCTCTGCTCATGAATCTATTTCTAAATACTCCTTTATAGCCATAAGTATATTCATTTCATTACTTATTATGCCTACACTCCATTTACATTTTTAAAATATCTGCTCAAAAATATACTAGACTACACATTACATGTTTAACTACTTGGATGCAAATAAGTTAAATATTCATAAATATATGTGGTAGCTTTATCTTTTAAACATAGTTGGATTAGGGTAGTGATTTGAAATGTTAGCTATGCAACTAATTCCTCTTTTCTTTTTCTCCCCTATCAAAAATTGATTTGATTTAGAAACATATTGTTATGGACAACATGGATTTATGCTCAAGTAAGAGGACTTTGGCTTTGAGCCACTCAGTTATTTGTCTTGCTTGCATGGAAACTGGGGCTTGAACAATAGCAAAATATAAATTGGGAAAAGGATCAGATTTCCTAGAAGTACAGTGTGGTAGCCACTTCAGCACATTTTCTACATTAGTTCTCGTCTATACCTTAAACTGGTCATTATAGTTCAATGACTACTCAAGAGCTACACATAATCTCCGTTCACACTATACCCTAGAGTTTAAAATACAAGTATCACTTGTTTTCTACTTCACAGACAAAAATTGCTCAACTTCCTTTAGCATTTAATCTAGACTCAGAGTGCTGCTGGAAGTTTGCGAGACTAACTGACCCTGCCCTTCATTTAAAATAGAAACACTTAGAGAAACTAAAGGGCATGCCCAAAGTCTCACAGCTAGGTAAATGGAGTTTGTATTCAAGCTTTCAGACACATCACTGCATTCTGAGAAAGACTACTCTTTGCCCAAGTGTAAGAAATCAATTCTTATTTTGGTTAGAAGTGGTCTCCTACAGTCACTGAAAGTATAATGTGGATTTTATTATAAACTAAAATGACGTGATTGTGAAGGGAAATCTGAAGGTTTAGAGAGGGGAAAGTAAAACTGGACATGATTCATAAAAGAGTACCTTGGAAGTGGTTAAAGCTGCTAACCAAACTGGAAATCCCTAATGACTCAGGGCCTACTACTCATCCGTGCTTGACAAATTAGTAGAGAACTGAAGGCTTGCCTCAGACAGGAAATTGGAATTTAGTGGGTAGCTTAGTAGGAGAAGAAAACTTTGTAAGGGAAAGGATAAGATGGCCCTAATGTCAGGAAACTGACATGAGCTTTAGTCTCCAAGGTAAAGGTCATGCACTATGGAAACCATGTTGCCATGGATGTGACCGAGTTGAGACGCTAGCTCAGAAAAGAGGTCAAGGAATTAGGTGTTAACAAAGAAAGGAAATTCCGCAGACAGGAACAGAGTGTGATCAATTTTAAAATGATGCTCTTATTGACTCTTAAGTTATCTAGCAATTGAAATTATACTTAAATTATCTAATGATAAAATTCAAGTATCGTGGTTTCTAAGTAGAGCACATGTCTTACATCAAGGATGTATATGGGTTATTGGGTAGTCAAAACGATGGAGGAGGGTGTTGTAGGGTTTTTAGTAGACAAAAGCCAGGGATGCTAAATATCTTGCAATATTGCAAACACAAAGCATCATCCCATCCAAAATGTTATCAATAACCCATTCAGAAACAATGAGGCAATTCAAAAGATACGACTTTGGAAAAGTTCTGGATTATTTCCTTTAAGGGGGAACCAAAGAATCTGAAATATGAATACAAGGATCTTAATCACTTCAGACAGGTATAATGGCTAGCAGAAAACAACAAATTAGTCAACTAGGAGTCGTAGAATGTGGCAATTCCATGATGTGACAAAGGAAGGAAGTTTTCACTGCTCATATCCTAGTATTTTTCCTAGATTAACTTCAAAGGTAGAGAGGAATAAGTATCAAAGTATTCTGTTCCAGGTGTCCTGTGATGCTGTTTAATACCTATAATGTGTAAGGAAAGCTTGAAGTGTTTGGTGGGATGTTGTTATAAGAACAAATCTGAATCCAAAACAATGTCCAGATATCTCCATCTCTGACCTGATCAGAGCAGATACCTTCAATCAGTCAAAGATCTTCTCTAATAATCCAGTTGAATCCAAGATTTTTAAGAAGTGGCTTGAGTGGTTCTATTTGCTTCAAGTATTGCTTTAAAACTCAGAATAAAATAATGAGGTCACAAACTACCACACCACCTTTGGAAATGATACTGAATTAAGGGGTTCTTTAAAGCCTAATAAGATGTGAACAGAAGTTTTCACCAAAGAAAGTAAAAATTTATTTAAGGAAATTGTGCCAAGTCCAGAAGCACAGTTGAACAAGTATCTAAAACTGGCTTCCCAATGGCTCCTAGGGGATAGAGTATATACAAGAAAAATCATTAATCACAGTTACTGCTGCAGTTGGGGTCATGGGCTCTAATAGTTGGTTGTAGTCAGAGTAGGAAGTAGTTGATCATGTGTCAGGTCCTGATGTCAGCCATGGCTGATTTTGTCTGATTTCATGAGGGCCTGGTCTGTAGAGTTGCTGTAGTTTCATGGGTCCAGGCTGAAACACAGTTGAGGTCTAGATATTATTTTTAGTTGGACTGAAACTCTGCTTCTATGGTCAACAGACCCAAGACTTTGTTCCTAAGATTATTAGATGCTGACCAGAACTGAACTGTTCTGATGGTTTAATAATTAAGGGAGTGGGTGTACAAGAAAGGTGGGAGGGAGGTGAGTCAGGTTGCTGGGCAATTCCAGTTTGAATAAAAAGGAAATAAAGGAGAAAAGTTCATGTTAAAGAAATAAAGTTTCTGTGCAGTTATAAACTTATAAGTTATATTATGACTGATAACAAGCTTATTAATTTTTCAGTCTATAAATTATCTTTTCATAATTGTTATCCCAAATTGATAATATAGGCAGGGGGAAAGGTGAGAGTAACTTACATATTTACATATTCAAAAGATAAAAATATTATACTTTGTTTTGGTAATTAAAATCCCTATGTTTTACCCCAATAAATTCAATAAAAATAAAATTAAAATAAATAAAATACATATATTGAATTTAAGAAAATAAAATATCATTCATTCAAATGCCATATATTTTAAAATTTATTTTCTTTATTCTGGCTTTGTCTATTGGTAAAAAGTATCATTTCCACAGAAATATTTAGAGGCATTTTATTATCCATAACCTCATTGTCATTTTCTTGTGCGTTTACTAGAAATTTTTCAAAAAAAGTATCTGCTACTTAAAATGTTGTTTAAAAGAAGGAAGTAAAATTTCTTACTGTACCAGTGTCCATTTTCACAACAGAATTTCTGAAATAGATATTCCTTACAGATTCTATGAATAACTAATGATAAGGTTATAACACAATTTGCCAAGGTATCCTAGTAAGTACCCACAGGTCTTAACATTAAATGTCAAGAATATGCTGACTGCGGGAGTGATCTGCCCATATTAAAGAAGTAAATTCACTCCATAAAGGCAAGAGTAAAAACTTTACTATAAATACCTTCTCAAGTATTCAAAGAAGAATAAAGTCATTTCACATCATTGAGAAATGTTTATCAAATTTGTTTTAAAGCATTATCTCCATCATGGGTGTGTGCTAAGCCACCTTCCCAGTTCCCTCCCCGAGAGCCTGTGATTTAGTACCTCTTGTGTGTGGCTATATGTGTAACTGTGTCCAGATCATTATTCAAGGCAGGCACAAGGAACACTGTGAAGAACCCTACTATAGGACATTTTTCGGTTAGAGCTTAATCTACACAGTTATATTAGCAGAGAAAATTTAAAACAAGGAATTATTAGATATGAAAACTACTAGGTATGCAACACTGTAGGCAAAAAAAAATTTAAAAAAATGGAGTACTAAGTTGTGTTGGAAGTCTCCATGACCACCCCTAGACTTGCTGAAAAGATGAAAGGACGCACACGACTCAGCATATAGTCCTATTCATGGCCACGGTGTATTCCAGCCATGAGCTATGAGATTGGCAAAAGGAGAAGGGATGTAGGTGAAATCTGGAGGAAACCAGAGTCAAGCTTCCAAAGGTCCTCTTCCAGTGGCATCACTCAGAATGCTCTCCACGCCCTCAGCAGTGATTTGTGGCAACATATGTGAAATGCCCTTCCTCAGAGGATCTCATTAGACACTCAGTACTCAGGTTTTATGGGGAGCAGTCACACAGGCACTCCCTCCTCTCATATACCAAAATTCTAGACTCCCAGAAAGAAAGAAGGTGCTTGATAGAAACCAGTGTTTGCACAATTCATCATTCGTATCAGGGTACGGTGGGAACCTTCTCAAAACCTAAGTTCCCAGGCAACAGTCCAGGGCCAATCTTGTGAGCAGGACGTTGTAAGGATGGCAATCTCAGATGTGCAATGTTAACTCTTCTCCACAAAAGGCGTCAGAGGTAGTGACTGCAGGAAAAAAAGTTACCACCCCTATGGTTGGAGAAACAATAAAAAGAGGTTGGCATTATTAAAACTTTTAAAATTACGGGGGGAGTGGCTTCATGGAGTAAAACTAAGACCTCTGAATAGGGGGTGGGGTTCCACTGGCCTTAGTGTCTCTGAGTCAGGGGCAGAGCTGCGGAGCTGGAAGCCTAACATCTGGCAGGGGCAGTGGTACCAGATGGATGATGCTGTGCTCTGGAAGGGGGCTTCGTGAACTGGGTCAGCAAGTGATGAAAAAAGTCAATCTGGAAAACCGTCTGATTCTGGAACAAACCGCCCCTGCCAAGGAGAGGACAGGCTAGCTAATAGGCACAGAAAATCAACTGTTCAGCAAGAAGAAACAAGTTCTTTCTTTAGCTTTCTAGGTGCCCCCCACCCCCTCTCCAGCGGCCTCTCTTGGCAGAGCCTAATGGGAGCACTGGCAAAGAGGACAGTTTGCATTCTCTGCCCTGGTGTCACTACAGTCTGGAAAGGTGGAACTGGAGCTCGGGATCAATAACTTAGTAGCCAGCGCAAGGCTTTATAACTTTCTCCAGACTGTTGTGTGAAAATCTAAAGGGTTTATGTAAGATAAATGATCCGTTCTGAGATTGCAGCGAGAGACGTTTAAAGTGGTATTCTGTGGGAATACTTGCAATAACGGCACACACTTCCTACCGTGATCTGTAGAAGGTAAGCCTCCTGTGAAAAGGAACATACCTGTGTGTCCCGGAACAGTGGCCTGTTTCCATGAGGTGGCTTCTAATCCGCTTCCATGGGAAGTTCATTGAGAAGGTCCCCAGTGAGAGCTTTTCCTGGATGGCAGGTGCGGTCTCCCCTCTGGGTGGTCTTCTCTTCCACGGCTGGGAGGTAGGCATGGGAGTCATGCGGTGATCATAGACACATCCAGTAAAATGTTCTTGTCTTTAATTTCTTATCTGACGTTGCTATGTGTTTGAGTATTAGAGCCTGACTTTCTTTTAGTAAAACAATGCAATCACTCCTTCTATCCCTTGGGTTGCTGTCACATAAGTCTTTTGACACCTGTGAACTTCACTCTGGTTACTTCTTATCTGCACAGAAGAAGAAAAGTAGTCTGGGTTGGATTCAGTCCAGGTAGCAGTATGCAAAAATACATAAAAATAATAAATACTCTGTATTGATCTCTTAGCATGAGCCAGACATTCTCCCAAGTCCTTATGCATTATCACTTATGTCTCTAAAAATCCTACAGTGAGGCTATTATTTTCCATTTTATAGACAGGACAACTAAACTTGCTCATAGATCTATAACATCTATGGTTTTTAATAGTAGGCCACACGGCACCCAAATATTTCCTATTAAACTTCTAATTTCCTTTCTTAAACTTTATACTCAATCTAACAATGAGTGTTGGTCTAGCAGACCAAGTCCTGGAGTAGAATAAGAGTCATATTAGCTAGTCTGTACCTTCCTTTTGTCTATCACTAATTGGGCTACCATTTGCTTCTCTTAAAAAAAATTAACAGAGACAACTTCTAAGGAAAATAATGAGATCCAGTGGAAATATTAAGAACCTTGTGATCAGACATATAAAATTTTAAATACAAGCTTCATCTTTATTATCTGAGTGAGTTTAGAAATTCTTAAGCCAATTTTTCTAGCTTTAAAACTGAAATAATACATTATTCTGAAAAAAATTGTGCATGCAAAGAGCTGGCTACACCTCATCTAATTTGTAGCACAGACTCAATAAATTCCCTGTAAAGTTTTAATCATATGCTCAAAATTTTCTGTCACTTGTAAAATTGCTTTTGACTATTTGATGAATAAATAGTTCTCTTTATTCCAATTGTAAATTTGAATTCTAAATTCAAACATATTTCTAGATCCTTACTTTTCATTTCCTTTCTGTCTCATGCTTCCAAGATTTGGAGCATTAAAAATAAAACATAAATAAAAACAAACCACATCCATCATGTACTGCATTTTTTGCCTAGTTTGACTAGTTATTTCAAACCTTACATTTTTCATAAGGAGGTGAGATACTTTATTTTATTTTTAAAGCCAACACTCTAGGTCAAATCTAAAAATAATTCTGTATAATTGAACTCTAACTCACTTAAAGTGCCTCTCCTCTTTTTCTTTAAAGCAGCAGAATTTTTTTTCTTGTTACATGCATCAAGGACAATATGGCTTTACTACTAAATTTCAGAAAGCAATGAAAATGTATACTGTGGAAGTAGGAGAGCATTGTGAAACCCTAGTAACAGTGAGTTATTTCATAATTGAAATTCCAAGAGTTTTCATCATTAAAGTAAAAACTTTGAATAATATATAGTTAATTGAGTCAAGTAATTTTCTTGGACCAGTCATCATTACCTATTATTTACATGTTATTTATTTTTATCTATGGCATTAGTTAGGTTTATCATGGATTTCCTCTCCAATTGAGACTCTGCTTTCCACGATTAAGTCCCACAGCCTGTTAATAAAGATTTACTCATCACATAGTCAATAGTAATTTTACAAGTAAAGGAAAAAATGAGCATGTAGTTAAGACTTTACAGGAAAATTTATTGAATCAGATCACAAATTAATTAAGTCAAGATGGCTTTTTCCAAAGGATTGGTTTATCAAAGGCGATCATATATACAAATAACAAATGAACAATGAAAAGTTAAAAAAGTCTGCTAATGTAGATTCATCTTTTCTATTGGAGATAAAATCAACAGGCATAAAATTAGAATTATGCACCAGTATAATAGAAGTTAACAAAATAAAGTCCAACTATCAGAGACTAAACAAACTAAAGTAGGCATTAAGTCACATATGTGTAGAGCAATTCTCTAGAGAAAGTTTCCTTTACGCAGTGATTCAGAGACATAGAATCCCTTACCTAAGGCAGTGCTGCCTCATCCTCAGGTCCAGGGGAGGAGACAATGTGGAGAGTGTAGCATGTAAGTTCTTAAACGCCCTGGCCTAGAAGTAATGCACACCACTTTGTTCACTTTCCATTCGCTAGAACTAGTCAACAGTCTCACCTCCTTGAAACTGAATATGAATAGTTTAGTTAAAAATTTAGTTTTTTCTTATCCTTATATAGTTTACTGTTCAGAGAGAGATCTCTACCTACCAGTCCTTAAACAATGTAGCTCTCAGCCAATTTGTTGGCCTCATTCTTGATTCAAGCCAAATGGCTCATAGGCTTCATGCTTGGTCTAAGGGTACGAAAACACTCTAGTTAGACCTTGAACTACATTTTCATGGCTATTCCTGGCTGAGGCAAAATTATAGACTTACAGAAATTTAATAGATGGTGGCCAAGTGTGCAGTAGCTGCATCTTGACTTTCCATTCTGCAGGTGCATGCATAGTATTTGGTGCTTTTTAAAATTAAGTGGGCTGAGGTCAGCAGATGTTATATTAAATACTAGAGGCCCGGTGCATGAAATTCATGCATGGGGGGGGGGGTCCCTCAGCCCAGCCTGCATCCTATCCAATCCAGGACTCCTCAGGGGATGTCCAACTGCCAATTTAGGCCCGATCCTCAGGATCGGGCCTAAACCGGCAGTTGAACATCCCTCTCATAATCTGGGACCACTGGCTCCTAACTGCTCACCTGCCTGTCTGCCTGGTCACCCCTTACTGGCCCCCTCTGCCGGCCTGGTCACCCCTCACTGCCCCCCCTCCCCGCGAGCCTGGTTGCCCCACGTAGCCTGTTCAGTTGTCTGTTTGGTTGCAATGGTCGCATAGGCTTTATATAGATAGATTGGACCTAATCTAGGTAAGTAGCACCAAATATGCTACTTAAAACTCAATATTGCATTAAATATCAAAAGAGGAAAAAGTATAGAAATTAAAGTTAGATATAAAATATATGGCATGCCTCAGGCTTAAAGGTCATTTCTCTATCTGGTCTCACAGTGACCCTAGATTGTTTAGTTACTATGCTTTCAATTTGAATTTATCTGGAACTAGCTAGTTACCATAACTAGTAATTTATGTTTACAAATGTTTTGATATACATTGTTTTCAATGGTGTTGATGGCATTTTCTGCTATCTGCATTATGTAGATGAAAAAAATGAAACAATATGAATAGATTTTCTCAAGAAAACAAAATTAATGAGTGACAGTTTTAAGTGTTTTCTCTCTGAGTTAAAACCTATGTCCTTTCCATGAAACAACTTGCATTTAGTAGGTGCTCAGTCAATATATTATAAACTGATATTGTGCTAACAGAAATAAAATACCATCAAGAAACGAATCCAATTACATAATATTCTATATAATATTTGCTCTTTGTTTTTCCTCCAATGTATTCTTTTCTGGGATTAACTATAAGGTCTATGATTAAATTGGAAAAGAAGGTCCTGAAGTTTCACTGAGGAATCTTTGAGAACCTGAATGGCACATGTGGTTTAAGCATCACCATGATTATCAGCTATGAATACAATACCTTAATCATGTGATTATGATTATTTAGTCTTTATTTAAAGTTTCTGAAATTGCCTAAAAACAAATCTGAACATGGAATGCCGTTTCAGAAAATATCAGCTTGCTGCCATTCAACCATTGAACTCAAGAATTAATGTTTTTTTTTCATCTTTACTTAGGATTTTAACAGATAGTAAATTTTTGTCATTAATTATTTACTATAGCTTTGTAGAATAATATCAAATTATGCTACTAAAGATTTTCTTCTTTGAGGTAGCTTCAAATTTGAAGTTACAGTATGCCCATACACATAAATTCAAATGCACCTGTTTATGAGAATGTCTCTGAGGAAATCAAACATGCTTTGACTTGATGGTTTAAGTTATCTTGATGCTGCTGTACAAAGATTTCCCATAGGACTCCAATATAATTGTTACCTGAACATTTCATGATGCTTGGATTGATCAGGTTGTTCCAGAGCATAATGATTGCTCAAATTACTTTAGTTTTGTTCAATAAATAAATAGCAAATTATGTTATTATTGAACATCCTTCATAAATATCTCACTTTACAAGCTGTTTATATAATATATATATGGAGAGAGAGAGAGAAAGAGAGAGATAGAGAGAGAGAGAATAGAATTTCTTATTTCAGGAGTGTGCCAGTTTTTTAATTATAATAGTTGATGCCGAATCTCTGAACTGAGGTTCAATATTTTCACAAAATATTATAAACTGGTACAAACAGAAAACATTTTTATTTTTCCCCTTTTTTCTTACTCTCCTATAGGGCCCTGGTAACATTCCAGATTAAAAAAGAATCAAATCATCCATCATTGGTATTCTATAAATAATTTTTATAATGATTGAAGTAACATGAGCCAAATTATATGTGCTTTCTTGCCAAAAATGCAGTTAGCTATGAAAGCAGTGCCTAGAATACATAAGGTAAAGAAGTGTTCTTGTCAGCTTTCAAAGGCAACCATCCATTTAATTACATAAGGGTGACAGACTTCTAGTTGAGTCAACAGGCACACTGCATGAGAACAAACCTCGATTATTTATCCAGAGCTGTGTTTATATTAAATTGGGAAAAGTTGAGCCTTAGGAAAACTGTAGACAAGGAAAGGACTTTTGGTTAAACTTCCTCTTTGGAGAAGAGCAAATGTTATTTGTGTTAGTTCTGGCAAATATAACCAAGTTTTGATGTTAGCGTTGATGTGCTCAAGAAAAGATACTATATACCAAAAAATATGCTCTTCACAGCATTGACAATAGCCACAGAGTGATAATGGTCCCCTCTTTATGTTCATGTACAATTAAAACATTTCTTCATTTCTGAGTTGCAAGTGATAATTGTTTACTTAAGACCCTTTTTCATTAAAAATAAGGAATTGTATTTTGATAGATGAATAGTTTTACTATTACATTAGTTATATAACGTGTGCAAAAATCTTAAAAAAAAGACAGAGAAAAAGATACTAGAGAAAATATGCATTTCAAATATGTAAGAATTATTACAAAGACCCATTTCAAAGGATTTCTGTTTTCCTAATTAATTATTTTCCTTGTTTTAGAGACATAAAAAATCACAATTACAGAACAGACTCTCATTTCTTCATTCCCCCCACCCTCTTGTACTACAGCCACATTGATGAAAAGACTTATTTGTGCTAAAGCCATTAGTGATCTCCTTTGCATTAGTTTTCCAATGTAATTTTATTCCCTTTTTGGTAATTAAGTGTACTTTTTTGCATTTAATTATCTAAAAATTATAAATTATGCCAAAATAAATACATTTTTATTTTATCAAACTAGAAACTCTAGTCTCAGTCTATTATTAAATACAGACCTAAGAAAACCCATTATGTGAAGAACTAAAAATATGTTGTTCTCTTTTTCCTTTTTAAATTAAAAATGTATTTATATGTTGCCTGAGAGCAGATAAGAGACAAGCCCTACTAAACCTTCTTTCACAGTTGTTCTCACCGCATATACTTAAGTTACATTACACTGCTCCAACTCCCATAGAATTGGTCACCTTCAGACTAAAAGTATATTGCACTTTGGATACTTCCTGTAGTAATTTAAAAAGAAATTTTGCTCATTATCTCTTGCCCAGAACATTCAGGTCAGATAGCTTAGCTGAAGCAAAGAACTAAATAAAGCCTCTCTGCACATAATTCAGGTAATTATATTGAATAATACAGATAATTTAGGCAAAAATCATGAATATCTTTGAAAACGGTCTTAATTCTTGGACTTATTTGGCCTTAGAGACATGAGCTAGGAGTTATCACTAAACTGTGTGAGAGAAGTGACTATTTTCTTGCAGTACAGGCATACACAATTTAGTGGGGTGCGTGGGGGGGGGGGGGAGCGAAACAGACAAAAATTGTTTCTGTTCCAGCAAACATTACAATGAGACATCCCCAAAGTATAAAAGTGAGAATAGTCTAAAGCACAGAAGATACTCTTTAGAAATTATCATAAATTTTTGTGTCAAGGAAAATAAATAAGTAAAAAGCAGAGCTCTAAGATAGAAGCATGATTACTAAGAATGGTACAAAATCGAGGACAAATAAAAAATAAATAGACTAATTATAAAATGAATGATGATTAAATAACTAACATACCTCAATAATCAAAAATCTTGCTTTCATATTTTTAAAGATATTTACCAATATATTAAAAATTGAGTATTAAATGTGGATAACAATGGTGTCTAAACAATAACAATATTGTATTTTTACTACTTCTCAATTCAAAACATTCTATCATACATTGTCTCAATTACAAATTCTGGAATTTGATATTCTCTATATCATTTGAGTAAGAGTAAATCTGACACTGACTATGTAGTCTCAGGTTCAATCCTGTTGAACCCCAATTATTTCAATAGTAAAATAGAAATAATTTTTAGGACTTTACTCTGCTCTTCATCTTATACATGGACTTTTTTCAGTGCTTTATATAGCTTAACCTTTGTACTAAGAGCCAGTGCCAACACTCTGGTTATTAAAGATAACTTTACTGTGAGATGAGAATGACCTTATCTATCTAGAATATATACAATTAAATGTATTAATATACACAAATATACTATATAATAAGAATTGGGCAAGATACTGATTATACCTTTGAATCAAGCATTTTTTTTGAAGAAAACATTGAATTGAGTTAATTAGTTATAATTCAAATTATGGATGAGAAACTTAGCACATAATCAATATATATATATATACTAGAGGCCCGGTGCATGAAATTCATGCACGGCGGGGGGGGGGGGGGGCCCTCAGCCCAACCTGCACCCTCTACAATCCAGGAGCTCTCAGCAGATGTCCTACTGATGGGTTAGGCCCACTCCCCGTGGTTCTCTGCTCTCTCTGGGCCTGGAGGTTTCACTGCAGCCATGGAGATGAAGTCCCCATGCCCTGCTCTCCGCTTTCTGCCGGCCTCCCCATGCGCCATGTGAAGGAAGCCCCAATGCCCTGCAGTGTGCTCTGTCTGCCAGGCCTGGGGGCTTTGAGGACATCTACACACTAAGAAAACCCCCATGCCCTGCTGTCCAGGCTCTGTTTGCAGGGCCTGGGGCTTCCCCGCTGCCAGGGAAGCCTCCATGAACTGCTGTCCGGTCTCTGTTTGCAGAGCCTGGGGCTTCCCCGCTGTCGCTGAAGCCGCCATGCCCTGCTGTCCTGGCTCTGACTGCCGTGTCTGGGGGCGGCTCAAAAACCCCTCCAGAGGTGGATCCAGCTTCGCTGCTCTTGCCCACAGGCTGGACACTCCAGCATCGGAGCTGAGCGGACTGGGCGCTGCCATCTTGATCTTCTCAATGGCAGGATAGGCCACCCTGAGTCCCGCCCCCCAGCCTCCCACCGGCCCAATCATGGCCTAGCGGAGTGATGCTTATTTGCATATTACCCTTTTATTAGGTAGGATATATTTATTTCAGAGAGGAAGGGAGAGAGAAAGAGAGATAGAAACATCAGTGATGAGATGGAATCATTGATTGGCTGCCTCATGCACTCCCCCTACTGGGGGTTGGACCCACAACCCGGGAATATGCCCTTGACTGGAATTGAACCTGGGACCCTTCAGTCGGGAGGCTGATGCTCTATCCACTTATCCAAACCGGCTAGGGCATATCACAGTAGTATTCACAAATTGTTTTAAGAATGTGCAGGAGCTGAAGGAAATCAGAAATATCAGCTAGGGGATTTTTACAATAATTCAGCAGAGTTTTAAACCTAGCTATTTCTATTGAGTTTGGAAAAGATGTGAGGAGAAATATTGCAAAGATAAAATTGATGGAGTTTTTTCAGTACTTTTATGTGAATAATGGGTCTTGGGTGATAAATTGGGTGCTCTTTTAAATAGTGTCAAATGACTCTAGAGATTGATGGGTGCACAGATACAAAATAGGTCACTGAGTTTGGTGACTCTAAATCATTAGTGTCTGATGTAAAAGCAGTTTCAGTACAGTGAGTAATGAAGAACAAAATATTGAAAGGGAACTAGGTGAAATGAGTGAGAATAGTTTATAAATAAATGAATGTAAAAAGATGAAGCTTTGTAGGTCATATTTGAAGGAAAGAAATGATGGGAAGATTTCTTGGGGTATGGGATATTTGATTCCTAGTTTTGTAAACTTCTTACTAATAAATATTTGTTATCAGGGATTTATAATAACTATTGGCCCAGTGCATGAAATTTGTGCATGGGGTGGGAGGAGGGTCCCTCAGCCCAGCCTGCACCGTCTCACAATCTGGGACCCCTTGGGAGATGTCCGACTGCCGGTTTAGGTGTGATGGACCACTGGCTCCTAACCGCTCACCTGCCTGCCTGCCTGAATGCCCCTAACTGACTCTGCCTTCCTGCCTGATTGCCCCTAACCTCTCTGCCTGCCTGCTTGCCTGACTGATTGCCCCTAATTGCTTCTGCCTGCCTGCCTGATCGCCCCTAACTGCCCTCCCCTGCAGGCCTGATCTCGCCCCCAACTGCTCTCCCCTGCCAACCTGATCTCGCCCCCAACTGCCTCTGCCCGCCTGATCACCCCTACCTGCCCTCCCCTGCTGGCCTGATCTTGCCCCCAACTGCCCTCCCCTGCCGGCCTGATCTCAACCCCAATTGCCCTCCCCTGCCAGCCTGATTGCTCCTAACAGCCTCTGCCTCAGCCCCCACCACCATGGCTTTGTCTGGAAGGAAGTCGGACATCCGGAAGTTGGCCGGTCGACCCAGTCTAATTAGCGTATTACCCTTTTAGTAGTATAGATAGATTATATAGGATAGGATTGCTTAAATGGGGGGGGGGGGGGGCTTTTTCAGCAGGAGGAGATGCTGTTGGCAGACAAAAAATATAATCCCTATATCTGGACTGATAGCAGCCATATGCACTATACTGCCAAACCAGTCATGAAAAAATTGAACTGCTTTCTTACACCTTACACCAAACAGCTGTTGCCCTTAAAACCCCTCCGCAGCCCCCACCTCAGGTTCTGCCTTTGCAGTTCACCCAGATTAGGTTCTGATTGGTTGGTTTCTATGCCAGTCAGCATCAAAAGCTCCTCCTCCTAGGCAGCCATTGGCTCCTCGCACTTAACCCAGATTTGGTTGTGATTGGTCGGTTTCTATACCAGTCAGTGTCTCTGAGCCTGGGTTTTTATATATTAGGACTCAAAGCTAATATTGTTATAAGACAGTTACTGTGATTTTAAAACATATACAAAAAACCAATATTTACCTTTTTTTCTTAATATTTTCTCTATATTTTACCAATTTCATAGATTTTTAGTAAGGGAGAAAATTCCTGCCTTCTTACCCAGAGCTATTTGACCATCTGGCATTTGTTTGCCATTTTGTTAGGGAAGTGGGAGAGCAATAACAATGAGATATAAATATGCATGGCTCTGGTATCTATCACTCTGAATTTAAAAATTCTGGCATGTGATTGATCTTTTAATATCAAGCGGAAATGCTAGAAAAATGAGATAGATTTGATATTTATCCTCACCTGTTTTGAGTGACATTCAGGTAGGTTAATTCTTAAGTGAAGAGCTTTAAAAAAGTTAAGACAGGATTTGAATTTCTGGTAGAGTTTAGGGAAGAGATAAATCATTCTTACATCTTATTTCAGAATATACTCTCACCAGTCACTTTATTTTTCACAAAAAAATTTTAAAGTTACATTTTTCTATAGACCTGTAGGTATTTAATAAATTGTTATTCACATAGAGATGGGATTCAGTTGAGTTGTAAGTCCAGAGTGATTTTCAAACTGAAAGACTAAGTATTTTGTCGATATAATTGATGAAAATTTAAAATCAGTAGAATTATTGGTCCCAAAAAGCTTGAATATTTCATTTAAATTATTATCAACATTTTAAAACATTTTTTCCAGTTTTTCACTTATTTTATATTGCTATAAAGGAAAAAATGCAAAATTCAGCAATTCCACCTTTTTTATTTTATTAAAAGTTATGGTCTATCTTACTCTAGAGCAGCGGTTCTCAGCCTTTTTTTGGCCATGCCCCACCTAAGCATCTCTAAAATCCTGATGCCCCTCCCCGCCATGACATATAATTCTTACTCAAAAAGTGAACTCCTATTCAAGTGGAGGAAGCCTAAAGAGCAATTAACGTGGTCTAAACAAGCTTCCAAATAACTTGGCATCCTTGAAAGAGGAAAATAAGAGAATGAAAGGACAGTTGAAGTACTGAAGAAGAAATCACTAAAAAATTGTTAAAAAATAATAATAATATGAAATGATATGAAAAAATAACAAATAAAGTCACAAAACATAATAGAGAACTGAAATGCATAAATATATAACAATATATATATTTATATACTGTATATGAGGCCCCATAAGAAATGCAAAAAAATTCACTGTTAACTCATTCTCAAATTGCCTGCCCTAAAAATCAACTTGGCCCCTGTGGGGCTCTGCCCCACCTTGGGAACCACTGCTCTAGAGGCAATAATCATACTTTATCTGTCTCATCCCTGAGTTATGTCTTAACAGAGTAAAAAAGGAGAACACCCTGAAAGAAGCAGGTGTTCTTCATATAGTAAGTTTATCTGATCTTTTATTCTATTTTATTTTAAATTTAAAATAAAACTTTTTCTTTAATGATATATACACTTTTTATCCTATTTTCAATATACAGGCCAAAACCTGTTGGCACAATGAAACAAAGCTAGTATTTGTACATAGGGTTTAAGAATATTTAATATGATTTTCTCTTTTCATCTATGTAATTTTTATTTCTTAGATATGGACACATAAGTTAAAGTTATGAGTCTCCTAGAAAACAAAAATGGAACCTAAAAACGGTCACTGGTAGCAAAATCTACTGATGAAAGCTTTCTTTTCCCAAACTGTTGACTTGATTATTTCCCACGAGGAAGTGGTTAATAAAAACAGGCAAGCAGATCAATTTTTCGCCACAAATATGTCACTACATCCTTATGTCTCTGTTACCTAAAACAGCACTGTGCTGATTCATTTTCCCCTGGAGTCAATGTGACCATTTCCTTTAAACATTTCCTAAAATGCTTGTACAAATGGAATTTCGTTCAGCATGGCATTTGGATTTGTATTATTCTTGGCATGATTTACCATGAAGTTGTTTCTCCTTAACTTCATCTTTATACGTGTACCCATCTCTAACTTATAGAAAAGCAACACACAGCCATGTAACTCCTAGTAAGAAATAGCTGTGCTAGAATTTGAAGATATCCAAATGTTTCATCAAACACCCTCAGGGATAATTTTAGTCAAATGTGAAGATAACAAAAAGAATGGATTTTACAGAAATAAAGATGGTGTCAATAGAAGCTGCATTATATAATTTCAAATATGAAGGATGTTTCATTGTCAGATTGATTAGTTTCAATTCTAATAATAATTATAGTAATAATTTTTATGGCATTTCAAAAATAAAAGAAGCATAAAATCCAGTAATATATGGAGAAATCTAGAAAACATACGATGTTATACATTTCTCCCCCAAAATATCAAGTGCTTTCTGTTCTAGTTATCAAATTCAAACTGAGCATTCCAAAACCACCAAAAAACTGTGACCCCCAATGCATGAACAATACCAAAAGGACTACTGTCTCTTCCTATTTTCTCCTTGATGTTAAGGTGACATTCTTCTGAATGTGTCTGTAATGGCAGGATGTTCAGAATGCTACAAATTCTAGTGCATGTCTTATTTTTTAGAGCAGAGGAAGGATCTCAACTGTAAGTCTGAGCTATAGGTATCTGCTGACATGGGGAATGCAGAGGACCCAGTTTCAAAATCCAATCTCATCCACAAACTTAGAGTTTTACTTCTAGCAGGATGATTTTGTGGAACACAACACAAATACTCTAAAGGTATTATAGAACAATAAGAGAAACCAAGATGGCAGCATAGGTAAACACCTGAACTTTCTCCTTGCACAACCACTTCAAAACTACAACTAAAAGACAAAACAGACATCATCCAGAACCACAGGAAGGCTGGCTGAGTGGAAATTCTACAATTAGAAGGGAAGAGAAAAGCACACTGAGACTCAGAGGAGGTGCAGAAGTGAAGTGCAGAGGTACGGAGGCTTGCGTGTGAAAAGGGCTGGCAACTGAGGACGCAGTTGTCTTTTGCAATCAGGAGGGAGACACAAGCTCCCGACTGCTCTGATCTCCAGTTCCAGGAGAGAATCTGGGGACCCAGACTCATACGAGGAGAAACTGGACTGTCTGGCATCAGTCTGGAGCATGAGTGTGGCTTTTTCTCAGAGGTGCTTGCAACGATTACCGAGGGACACTGAGACCCGAGGGCCTCTTAGGGCAGGACTGAAGGTCAGCCATTGCTGTTTGCTCTGCCCTGTTGATTCCCTGAGACCCCGCCCCACCCAATTTACATCCCCACCCCAGCTGTGCGCAGAGGCTTTTGCATATGAATGGCCTGGTCCATTGCAATCTAAAATTACTTAACAAACTGCAGCTGCATCAGAGAGCCCCAGAACTTCCAAGGCTCCACAACAGCTTGCATTGCTTCACAGCTGAGCCTCATCTGGGCACCTCCAAACCCCAAACAAAGAAGAGGAATCTGCAGATCTCTCCATAGCTCCTCCTGGGTGGCCTCAGGCAGAGCTAAATTTGCACCTCCTTAGAGATCCAAGAGCCAGTGTACCCAGTGGTCAGAGTGGGACCATCCAGATTATAACTCCTCAAATCCATAAGGGACACACTCAGGGGGCAGACTCAGTGAGCACCAAAGCCCCACTGAAGCAAGTCCTGCCATATAAGGGTGTCTCCAGCACAGAAGTTCTCCCATCGTAGGCACAACTGATCCTCACAGCCAATTGGCCTGGAGGTCAATTCCTCCCAGGGTTACCAACAACAATCAAGGCTTAACTACAACAAGACTGTGCACACAGACCACAAAGGGGTGCACCAAGAGTGTCCACCTCAGGTAATTGGGGAGGCTGAGCCACTGGGCCCTATAGGACACCTAGCACACAAAGCCACTCTATCAACACAGGGAAGCAGCCAAAATGCAGAGACAAAGAAACAGGTCACAAATGACAAAAATGGAGGAAAGCAAACTACTGGATATAGAGTTCAAAACCACGGTTTAAGGTTTTTCAAGAATTTTCTAGAAACCGCCAATAAATTTAGTGAGTCCCTCGAGGATATGAAAAAGGACCAACTAGAAATTAAGCATACACTGACTGAAATAAAAAATATTATACAGAGATCCAACAGCAGACTAGAGGATCTCAAGAATCAAGTCAAAGATTTGAAATACGAAGAAGCAAAAAACACCCAACCGGAGAAGCAAAAATAATCCAAAAATATGAAGATAGTGTAAGAAGCCTCTGGGACAACTTCAAGCGTACCAACATCCAAATTATGGGAGTGCCAGAAGAAGAGAGAGAGCAAGAGACTGAAAACCTATTTGAAGATATAATGACAGAAAACTTCCCCCACCTGGTGAAAGAAATAGACTTACAAGTCCAGGAAGCACAGAGAACCCCAAACAAAAGGAATCCAAAGAGGACCACACCAAGACACAACATAATTAAAATGCCAAGAGCAAAAGACAAAGAGAGAATATTAAAAGCAGCAAGAGAAAAACAGTTAGTTACCTACAAGGGAGTACCCATACGAATGTCAGCTGATTTCTCAGCAGAAATTATGCAGACCAGAAGGGAGTGGCAAGAAATATTCAAAGTGATGAATAGCAACAACCTACAACCAAGATTACTCTACCCAGCAAAGCTGTCATTCAGAATTGAAAGTCAGATAAAGAGATTCATAGATAAGAAAAAGCTAAAGGAGTTCATCACCGCCAAACCAGTATTATATGAAATGCTGAAGGGTATTCTCTAAGAAGAGGAAGAAGAAGAAAAAAGGTAAAGATAAAAATTATGAACAACAAATACATATCTATCAACAAGTGAATCTAAAAATCAAGTGAATAAAAAGTCTGATGAACAGAATAAACTGGTGTATATAATAGAATCAGGAGCATAGAAAGGGAGTGGACTGACAATTCTCAGGAGGAAAGGGGAGTGGGGTGTGTAGGAAGAGACTGGACAAAAAGAGTATACCTATGGATGAGGACAATGGTGGGGGGTAAGGGCAGAGGGTGGGGTGGGTCTGGGTGAAGGGGAGATATGGGGGTAAAAAAGAGGAACAACTGTAATAATCTGAACAATAAAGATTTATTTACAAAAAGGTAATATAGGACAATAAATGCCCCTGAGTTACTATGTCACTTTATTGAAGAGATCAGAGGGGACACTTGCTGTATTAGAGAACAAAATTTGCTACAGAGACAAGAGAAAGAAATAAAAAATGCAATGTGTTTCTGTGGTAGGATGCGACCTGTAGACTAATAGAAGAGTGAGTTCAGAAACAGATCGGGGTACAAAGAGAAGCTTAACATACAATAAAACCTAACATCTCTAGGGGAAAAAGAGATAAAATATTGATAGATGGTTTAGAAAATTATGTCACTACATAAAGAAAAATAAATTGTATTCGTATCTTCTTCCTATGCAAGGGTGACCTCCAGATGGTTGAAAGATATCGGTGGTACATGTAAAACTCTAAATCTGAGGAATGTAATTAAAAGTATCTAGGAAAATATCTTTGTGACATTGGGAAAGGGGAAAACATTTAATCAAAATAAAAATATGTAAGAAAATTGACCTAATATTAAAAAAGAACACCATATATAAAGTATATAGATGAGCAATGAGGAGACAGAAGGCCATGGATTCACACCTTTAGATGGATATGGCCTCGATGAGACCACTACCAAGTTTCTCAAATATCGAATAAAGCTTAAATTCTACTCAGTCACTTCATTTTCACAGCTATCGAGGTATAAATATGCACATATTTAATATGTACAATTTGAACCTAGGTATGATTTACCTGCACTTATTTTTTCCTTCCCCATTGCTACAATGAAATGGGGCCCCTCTTGTTTCTAAGGCTAAATCTCTTAGTTGTGTTGTGGTACTCATCCCTTCATGCTTTCTCAGAAATATAGTATCACTCCATTCATTATTGTTTCCCACACTTAATTTGAGACCTCTCTGTCTCTAAATTTATCTGCAGAGAAAGTGACTCTAATCACTATACAAATGTATTTTTATTCATTGCCCTGATAGCAACACATTATTTTTAAATTTCAAAAAATTTTATTGATTAAGTATAGAGTATTTTAATTCTAAAAAGAGGTCTGTCAAAGAAACTTCAACTATCATTTAAAAAGACATCCTCGTTGGCTCTTTCTAATGTGTCAAATATTGTGTCTAAGAAACAATAAACAGATTGTTTCTTGAACTAAAATGTTTAAGAAGATTCTAAACAAAACTTTTCAAGAAGATTTAAACTAAGGTATTCTGCAATACCTTAAAGAATCTATTTTCCCCTCAAAACATTTTCCAAGGCCCAAGTCCAGTTCTAGAAAAAATATTTTTGTAGTATCCTTTAAAAGGTATTGTGAGAAGCCTGTGATAAAGCAACTTGATTATATTTGAAAACAAGCAGAAAATAAAACTATGTGATATATGTTTGTTTGAAGAGTTTGCTACTTAAAACTTGATATAATAATACTCTTTATGAGTTACACACTTAGTTTCCTTTATAATAATTTGCTTCTGTTCTTTCTCCTAGTTTATTGTGGAGAAATGCCTCTTTCTCTCCAAAGTTCAGATGGTTTTAGCGCTATTATTTTTAGACAAAAAATGAGCAAAGCTATTGAAATCGTTCTTTGTCAGTATGATATGGTGGAGATACAACATAAAAACAACACTTTTGGCTGGCTTACCGGCTTCATAGTTTGAAAATTCCTACTTAAGTTTAAATAAAATATTTTGTGAGTAAAGAGGAATCGTTTATCCATAGATGAAGCAGGTATGACACCCTTTCTCTCAGAATCTGAATAAAGCATGTATTCGCTATGAAGTAAACCTGAAGCATTTGGTACTTAGACATTTTTAGTGCATTCTGATTTGATTTATTGATACATTGAACAAAGAAGTAAACAAGGAAGCACAGCTCTTCAGTTAAATATTAAAATAAATCAATTATGTTTACACTAAGGACAAAAGTTTCTGCCTGTTCCTTTAGGTGGGGCAAGCAGAGACACTGTGGGGGAGGGAGGGATGAGCAGGGCAGCCATGGCAATGTTCTTGCTCGTCCCCTTTGTTCTTTGAATATGCTTTGAACACTTGAGAATTTACAATGTGCGTTTTCCATGTACAATCTCCAAAAGACAATGAACATGTGCTTGATGAGGATATATTTTGTTTTCCAACAGAAAGATATGTAAGCCACACATAAGAAAGCATGATGATTCCTACTTAAGCCACATTGTGGCTTTCACAAAGGATGTTTGATTGCTCAATGCAGGAATAAATCATAAAGGGAGGCTCTTTGACATTCTAATTATCCCAGAAGTAATTACTTTGTGTTAAATTTAGGACAGTTGATCTCCTGCAGCAGAAACTAGGACATGCCCAGCACTCATGGGCAACTGTAGGCACTTTGGCAGAACACATACATATTTCCTTAAGTCCACACGATGTAATGATATAGTCATAGCTACTTAGAATTGAAACAGTTTATGTATTTGTGCTTCAGTGAATGAAATCATTCATCCGCTCAACAAATGTTATTGAGATTTTGTATATATCAAGGCAGAACTCTTTCTGTATTTTTTTTTTATTCACACTGATATAAGTAGATTGTCATGAAACAGCTGACAATGTGGAGTAGCTGGATAAAGGATATTGGAAGTAGAAATTGATGATGATGGCAAATATAAGTTACCTGAAAAAAATCTGGGTTTAAAGATATATTATTGGCACAAAAAGCTGAAGTGTTATCATTATGTTAGTAAAATATATTAATAACGAAAATTATATCATAATAACCTTAAAAATACAGCATAGTAAGCCTAGATACTATAGGAAAAATCAGCGAGAGCATAGTTAGACATAAGCCTTAATGTAGAAGGCTGTGGCATGAGAACAACCCTGAGAGAGTGTTGTAACTTGGGAGAGAGAGACCAAGGATGTTATGTTAAGTATTAGCCAAAATAGTTAGCTGAACTTCAGTTGCTTTGGGAATATTTGTTCAAACATGGTTTGTTAAAACGCTCAGTAGGCTTAACAACCATTGATTGGCTATTTCGGTTTAGCAAGAAGGACAAAGAGGAACCCTTGGGGGAGATGAGATCATATATGAGCACAGTAGAACGTTTTCAGTTATTCAGATTTTCTATGTTATTAATAATATTTTATACTATACGTTTATGCATTTATATGCCATATCTATAGCCATGTTTATATCAGCTTCTTACTTTCTATTTCCATCTACATTTTTATCTCTACCTTGACCTCAAACTTTATTCTTTCTCTACATTTCCCTCCTCCCCCATATCCATCCCCTCCCTCACAAGCATCCTTCGACATCTCAGACTCCCTCTAAATTAGTGAGGATACCAATCCAACTAATATTTGAAGTCAAGATTTGGTGCTATATGAGTGGAGAATGGGATACCACATGAAAAACCCTTCAAATAAGAACCTTCTATTTATGAATGTGCCACATTACTTACTTTGAAAAACATACAGATTTTGATTTAAAATATGCAGTTCCTTCCAGTTATAAAATAAATAACTCATGGGGGTGGAATGTGCAGTATAGTGACTATAGTTAATTACACTGTACTGTGCAATTTAAAGGTACTAGAGAGTAGATCTTAAAAGTTCTCAGCACAAGGAATTTGTAAATATGGGAGGAGATAAATGTTAACTAGATGCCTTGTAGGGACCATTTCACAATACAACAAATATTGAATCATTATCTTGTATACCTGAAAGTAACATAATGCTTCATGTCAATTATATCTCAATAAAAAAAGAATAAAAATAAGGCAAAACATGTAGTTCTTTTCATGGATTCTGTATAATAATTTGTTTCCCTTGACATCTCTGAAGCTCTAAATAAAATGTGTTAACTCTCATAATGAACCCATCACAGAGGACTGGAGCACCAATCTCCTTTCTTCGTATAATTTGCTTTATATCGGGCTATTTTACAAGTGTAAAACTTAAACCATTTTTTGTGGGGAGGGGAAATTCTAATGAAACCCATTAGAATTTGGGGTTTGATTAGAATGTTCCAGGTAAGGAAGAAGATAAGGTTCACTCAATTTTTCAGTTAAATATTAACTAGAAAATATTCTTCCGGAGGAAGTAACTAAGGAAATCAGTAAATGAGAGAGGTTGTTTTGGATATCAGTGAGTGCACTTTCCTACCACTGACAAGTGGCCCAACGAAGATTTGTGTAAAATCTCTCTGACTCCCAAGCTCTAGATATTTATTTTGTTTTCCATCCCTCCTCCCAAAGAGTTAACATTTATCGTCCCATGCCTGATAGATGATTGGTGTTCCTTACACTGGTTATTATCAGTTTGGTTTGTTTGATTGGTTCAGCTGTTTCCAATGGTAAGCAATCATATTCTAACAGTTAAATCTATTTTAAGGTAATGTAGCTTCTGAGGGCTATTCATCTGTTTTTACATCAAAAAAATTTGTTGGATAAACTCCTGGAGACTTGCAGAAAAGAGATTGAACTTACCGAAGAACCTCCTTAATCATATATCTGCAGCTTTGGTACTGACTTACCTTTTTTCTGCCCTGTCCTCAGTGCATTTCAGTGGTCTATTTGTGTGAAGAAAGCAGGCACAGAGGAACGACAGTATTTTTACCACCACACCACATGCATGTTAGGTTGCCTAAAATACTTTATACTAGCCTAAATAGATTGACTCATTCTCTTCAGACTCAGGTCTAGTGTAATATATTTTTAAAAGAAGGACTAAAAGAAAAGAGGTACTTTTTAAAAAACATTTTATAGTATTAAGAAGAGAGCTTCATTTTTTAAAACATAATTATGTTATGGGCATCATAGATTTGTTTAGGAGAACGATATGCTTGCTATTTGCTTCCTATGGAAAATGTATTTTCAAGTCATCTTACAAAATGGAATTTTGAGCTACTAAATATGAAACTCTGGATCAAGCATGTTGTCATTATTTTTAAAATTCCTGTGGTTCTCATGGTTAGCCCTTGGCATCCACATTTACGGAAACTCTGAAATCCTTCTAATTTTGGAAAATATGGCTGGGATATTTTAGTCTAGTTGTGCTAAGCAAGATTCTTGCCTTTATCAAAGCTTAAGCCTCAAAATATGCTTCTGCCATTTTGAAAAAAGTGGCAGAGACAAGAACTTAGAACCTAGTGGAAGAAATAAATTTTGGTAGATTTTATCCTATATGTATTAGGGAAGAAACAGTTTACTGACTGGTATTTACCTACTTACATATTTCAATGGAAAACGATGATTAGGGACTAACCCTTTTCCATAGAGCAGTGTATACAATATTCTTCAAGGAACTGAGGTTAGGAAACTTCACACGCACACCTCATATTTGATCCAGAGCCCAGCTTAAATGATAATTTGCAGCAAATGCAATTATCACATCCCACCCTGTAATGAGATACATTGAGATTACAGATCCCATTAAGACCTATTGGGATTAGGGCTGGGATATGAGGTAGATTGCAAAAATGACAACCAATCATTCCAATCTTTATAAGCCTCATTGGGGTGTGACATTGGTCTTCCTGTCATCAAAAGATAAAGTTTATTACTTTTACCCCTTGAATCTGGACTTGGCCACATGACTTGCTTTAGCCAGTGGGATAAGGAAAAAAAAACAACGTAATACAGAGACATGTAAGGTGATTGCACATTGCATTTCATCCCCACTCACTGCTCTTGGTTACCAGACATCATGTGAATAAACCCATGCTAGCCTGTTGAAAAATAACACACTAAGTGGAGGAGGCCTGAAGCTGATAGCTAACTCCCTGCAGACCCAGCAACTTGAAGGTATTCTGCCGCTTGAGAAAGAAGGTACATACTGTGACCCTATAAATAGACTTCAGTTTTTAAAGTCTGCATGTTGAAATTGTTTAATTTTCTTCACCTTATATGTGTTAATAAGAAAATCAGAATTTATATAAAGTACAGATACCTACATGTTTTTATGGAAAACTGGGCTAGGCTCATGCATATATACGTTACAGGGTCAAGGAGTGTCTTTCAAGGAGAGCCTGAGGAATAATTGAGTGTTTGCAACAGACAGTCATTTGTCATGTGACTGTTATTCTTTTTTTAAATAACTCATCATGCTTTAGAAAAATCTTATTGAATTCCCAAGAACATTGTGCATTCTATTTCTATTTGTATATTAATCACATATTTCATAAAGCCAAGAGAGATTGGACATCCAGATGTTTTATTATTTTGTGAACAGAAAGAGACCAGGAGCTCATAATATACTGATATACTGTCTCTATATAAGTCTGTGCTTTGGAAAATACCAAATGGATGCAATAATTTGTCTCATAATCTACTGTGTTGATATTTAGGGAACATAATGATATTTAGAGAAATCAATATAAAATAAAGAAGATAGATGAGTAATATACATTTTACAGAAGTTAAAAAATAACTGAGGATTATAATGTATCATATTTCAAAATGTAGAAGTGTTTTGTCATGTACAAAATGATGATGTAGAATAAAGTTTTGAGTAAATTGTGATTTTATTCTTTGTATGTATAATTTTACTTTTTTGATTATTTAGGATTAATAGTAGAAAGGACAATGTTTTTGATGAAGAAAACATGGTTATGACTCTATTTAACCTTTAAGGCTCTTAGTTTTTCTTTTCTTAAATATGAATAACACTACATTTTAATATTAATATATAGAAAAATTTAACTTTTGTGCAGTAATTTCAACAAAGGACTTATAATGTATTCTGAGCACTCAATCTAATTTAATTCACTATGCTCCTTAAATATAAAAAGTATCAACCTATAGGGTTGAGTAATATTTTACATATGATTGATAATGAAAATTTACTTTTTACTTATGAAGCTTAATTAATTAGTGAATTATACATGGTGAAGAACTGAGTATTATTTAGGGACTCTGACCAATTCATTTACAATTGGCCATTTCCCCCCACAATTTTCATTTCTATTATAAATTGTGCACTCCAAGAGTTTTACAGAACTCTTTTAAATTCTTTATGAAGAACTCTATTGCACTGTAGAATACATATAGGAAAAACATAAATCGTTCTCACCTTTGAATTTCTACACTACATACATGAAGGGACTTCATGTGTGTGCAATGATCTCTCATTGATGAACCCAGTAGTATGTACAAGGCTTCAGCACCCCGTTCTCTTTGGAAAATATATCAGCACAAGAATGAGAATGCTATATATGAGAGCAGTAACCTTCAATATACACTAATTTATATTTAAAAAAATCTTTTACATACTTAGAGATTTTAATTATTAATGGTACTAAATTTCTTATTAATGATAGCAAAAATTTTTATAGCAAAGGACTTGTAATGTCTTAGGAAGAAAAATGTTGATTTGTGGTACATCACTGTCCTCTCTGTAGATGAAGACCAACTTCAAAAGGTAATCATGCCAAACATCTCTTTATTTCAGGAAGATGTTAAAGCCATCTAATTACAGTTTATGTGAATTCACAGGCACAGATGGACAGATGGCATTGGTCAAGATTGTTCTCTCTACTTTCTTTCTTTCTTTCTCCCTTCTTTCTTCCTCTCCTTATCTCTCTCCATCCCTCCTTCCTTCCTTCATTATTTTTGCATATTTAATTATTTTGTATGTTGCCAAAGCAATTTTGTTATTAGGTTAAATAATAATTACAATTGAAAGAAAGAAAGCAATCAACCATTATAGAGAACTGACTTAATACTGTACTAATTGATTACCTGCCCCATAGATCCTTATCCAAAGCTTGGGTAGGTGGCCAAGGAAAGACTAAATTTTCATAGGAAGGCCTATTTTGGCATTGCAATAAAAGTCATCTAATTATTAAAAATGTACTATTTTTTTTACATAATTGTAAAAAGTAGATTAATTATAAGCTGCCATTGTGAGGCAGCTTGAGATGGGAAATGACAGAAGCTGGTTAGGGTTAAAATAATTGAAGCTTAAGAGAGATGTTGGGGTTAGAGAAATTTAGGATTTGTTGCCTGGTGGGGAAAAATTTGTGGTCTTTGAATTTCTTGAATGAATACAGTATAAGGGAAAGCAGAAAAATTGAGCATAGAACTTTGGTAATGGGACCATTTTTATATAAAAAACTGAACAGCAAGTCTATAAGCAAAGGGCAAAATACAAATCAAAAGTCGTACAATTATCTGAAGTTTTAGTTGATTGGTAGAATTCAACGCAAATGAGTGTATCCCTCTGTCACCAGAGATTCTTTTGCAGGGAGAAAAAAGATAGCTTAACTTATCTCAATATTTATTTATCCCTGCTTTCTTATAGTTGCATCCCTAAAGCTTCAGTAGTCTTTTGCTTATTTAAGATAATATGACTCCAGTTTCCTTTAGCAAAGGGAACTGTAGATTTGACATGCAGATTATTAATTAGAAACTGTAAGTAATTTAAGGTTCCCAGAGCATCTGTGAGGGCCCATAGTTGGGCAGGACTGAGTCAAATTCAGGACTGGCACTAGGATTAACAGCCACTCCTTCAGGTATCAGTAGGCTTACACCCAGTAGGTGATGAGTTTTAATTGGTCCAAATCTATGTTGCTCATATACTTAAGCTACAACTTTTTCTTAAATACCTTTATTTCTGCATAATAATTGCCTAATTCTTGTGACTGTGTTTTGGTCTTGGTTTTCTGTTCTGAACTCTTCCCTGAGGTTGCAGATCTGTCTAATTATCCAGCTCCAACACAGCCCTTTCCAGCTCCCTGCTCCTTACACCACAGTTTCAGGTCCCCAAAGCCTCCAACTGAGTAGAGCTAGACTTGTGCAATGATAGATGGTAATGCATTCAAGCTTTCCAAGTGAGTGAGTGAGTGAGTCAGTGAGTGAAAGCACATTAAAGAAAATATTTGGTAAAGTTGTCAGTGATTCTTGACCCAAAACTAAGTATTTTCTAGATCATAAGAGAACAAGTCAGCTTTCATCATTTTGATCCTGCATGCAAAAAAACAGAAATGAAATATTCACAGTGATGCAAGCTGGCTTTGAAATCAGCAAGCCTTGGCTCACACCAGTCACCAAATTGGCACATTCATTGGAAATGATGTTCAAAGCTGCTCACAGTAGGAATGGGAAAAGCAGCTTTTGCTTCTCTGAAAGAGTATACAACAGCATTTCCTTTGGAATTGACGTTCATGCTTGCTACTCTAAGCATATAAGTGTACAGAAAAACGAAGGTATCCTACAGTCAAATTTAATTATTTATATTTAGGTAACTAAACTGTCTGTTACAACAGGGGCTGATTGGTCTAACAACAAATCTGCATACCTCACTTAAAAATAGCCCATGGATTGTCTAATTTCACTCTGTGAAGTTACTCAAAGAAAGTGAAATTAAATACCATGCATTTAATGGTTTAGGGGCAATTTACTAATAAGATGTTGGCTGATGAAATTGATAGGGGCCCACCAGAGGAGATGAGGTTGGCCTTTGATGTAGGGCCTCCCTCATCTAGTCTTTTACCTTATCCAATTGTCACTATCCCAGATCTGTAGAGACTCCTGTAGCACTCAGCCAGAAAAAAAAAATGCTCTCAAAAACTATGTGAGAATTACAACAGTGCAGTTTTGGAGATCCTCCTTCAATAGCCACTCATGAAAAAATATACACTTAATGGTGGAAATTTCAAGTTAATAATATGGGGACAAACTTCAGGGGAAAAAATAGAAGAAGTTGAGGGCTTTTATTACTGCTTAAGTAATAAGACCAGCTTGATGCTAGGTGATATTACTCAGTTTCCATCTGCGGTATTTCATGGGACACATTTGACATTTGGGGAACAAATGTATATCATAGTACAACCGATTCTTTTTCTATTTTCTAGTATTAAATTTTTTTTTTTTTACATTCTGGTTTCTCTGTTTTCTCAACTTACTTGTTTATAATTTCTCTACATTCCTTATATAGTGTTCAGTGTTGAAATAAAGTATCACACTATTGTAATCACTGACCTATAATTATTAGAACAATTAAGTAGCAAATAAACTATGTTTAACTTGGAAACATTCACCATAAAACTCTATTATACAAATTCTATTTGGAACACATTGTGATAAAAAGCTACTTCTCTTGGGCTCTGGTCGGTGTGGTTCAGTTGGTTGGAGAATTGTCCCTTACACTGAAAGTCGAGGGTTGGATTCACTATCAGGACACATACCTGGGTTGTGGGTTCAACCCCTGGTCAGGATGCATATGGGAGGCAATCAATAGATGTAACTCTCTCACATCAATATTTCTCTTGCTCACTCTCTGGTTCTTCCTTCCACTCTAATGTCATTTTTTTTTAATTTATTTCTCTTGGGATCCTTACATTTGACAAAAATGTCATTTACTAGTTAATCTCTTGCATAATATTCATTTTCCCCTGAATATATTTGGTGCATAATTGGGCCATATTTTAATAGCTATACACATATATGTTGTCTTTAACACTATGGAATGATATTTAGCTGAGAATATATTTTTAAATTTGCTTCATTTGTTTTTGTATTTTTATATAATTCCATGTAGTCCTTTTCAAAGTTGTATTTCATGTTTACTAAATTAAAAACAATCACATTTAATCGACTATTCTTCTGCAGGTTGTAGCATTTTTAAATTGAGTACAATCACTGAAAAGATGTCCAAATGTCCAATAAGCACAGAAGAAATAATACAAAATGGATACTATTTTGAAATCTAATTTTTCATATTAAAATGTATAAATATTTCAGCCCATGTTATTTTGGCTTTCATTCTGAGCACAATTTTTTTCAACAAATATTTTTATGAGGCAAAATCCATAAAATATGTTCAAATTTATGATTATGATTTTTTTGGCCAAATATAGATGTTGAAAATCAGAATCCTAATCAGTTGCATTTTATTCCCATGTGGAATATAAACTCAACCAATAAAAATAGGAAATCTATCAAAAGAGTCGTCCCACAATATGAGGTTTTCCAAATCACAATTACAAAATTTCAAAATTATACTTGTAAACAGTTCAACCTCTCATAGATTAATTTGTTCATTTATTTTCTTATTTTTATAGGACTACATTTTAATGAATCTGTTAGGAAGTTTTGTTTTCAATAATTATAATGGTAATTAGCCACTGGAAAGACATTGACTGCCGTGGCACAGGCATTTTTGTATTAATAATAGCTTCATCACATAATTTTTGTAGTTTATTTACTATAGCTGGGCATAGATAGAAATGTTTGTAAATTTTAACAACTAGCCTACATCTAGATTGTTAGAATATTTTGTTGTATGTGGACAAAATTATGAGTTATGTGAACACTGCCAGCAATTCCCAGTACATTTGTATTCCAATGCTTTCTAAATTTAGCAAAAATATTGTGTTATCATGCTATGCTCTCAAGAAATTAGTATTTATTCTTATTATCACTACAAATAAAAAGTGTAATTTGCCATACCATTCACATTTTTGAAGCTTTGAATTAAAACACCAAGCAATTATAAGAATTAACTGGTTTTTTTTTCTCTGTTTAAAGCATTGTGTGTTAACAAGGGTACCTTTTATATTTTTTAAGTTCTTCTTTTGTTAATGGAACCAACTCATTGCCCATTATCCCTTCACTTTTTATAAATGCATAAACAAAACTTTAAATAAATTATGAACAGAATTTAGAACAGATGATTGTTTTCAGTGAAACATCATATTTACACAAGGATATGTACATACAATGTCTCACCTTCCATCATGGTATTAATAGAACTACTAAATGCTGAAATAAGTGCTAATGTTTTTGCAGCAGGTTTTTATCTTTGGTTTTACATGTGGTCAGTGACTTCACCCTGATGATGGATATTAAATACCAACAAATATTTTTGCAGTTCATGTGCTCATCCTCAACTTCCTTGAGAACTGCAAATTCAGTACATAAATTGTTCTTACGCTTGCAAATTTGCTTTTTGAGCTCATTACTGTGAAAGTGCTTATTCTACTGGAATTGATCCATTGGACACACACAATGAACATGAGATGATGATACATGGAGGGTCTGAGACACATTCTAAATAAAGTAAGAAATGAAGATGAAATCGAGTCTCCTCATGATCTTCATAGATTTTCATTTTCAAGATTGAAGAAAGAGGGAAAACCAATCCAATATTCGTCTCAAATGTTGTTTTGTTTGGGGCCCTAACGTTTGAAACATATCTTTAACAAATAAAGCAAAAAAGAAAAGAGAACAAAAATCTTCCAAGCAATGTGTCCAGGAAGTGCTGCAAAATGAAGTGAAAGGAGGAAGAGGGGTGTCCTTTATTAGTACTCTGTAATCTCAAAGCATGTGTCAAATGACTATATTTTGGAAACTAAATGTCTTTCTTATTAACCCTGATGCTGCTCACTTCATATTGTTTAATACGTGTTGATGCAGAAGCCTGGCATGATTCCTATTTTTACTAGTATAACCTATTGTGTTTTAAAAATTAATGTTGAAATCATAGAAATAGTTGAATTAACCCTTTCATTTTTCATGAGTTCATATGTCCAGCATTGTGCATACCAGAACTTTGCACTACAAAAACCATTCTATAGCATCCCCAATATCATGAATTTTCCCTAATGATTAAAAATATAAAAAATGTAGAAAGTTACAATTCTTAGAAACTTGGATCCTACATATATCCTACATTTATTTTTATTACACCCATACTCTTTTATTATAATTAAATCATATTTCCACTACATTTCCCTTTAAATTGGATAGTTGTTTTAGGAGTAAGCTATTAATTTTTTTTTATGAATGTCGCATATAGAAAGAAATCATTACAAATAATCTAGTCTATATAAAGCAGTTTTGAATCACTTTCCAGTGAATTACATACTAACTCCTGAGTCAAGCAGAATTTTTTAACAGTGAATTTCTATTAATCAGAATTGTAAATGGAGATAGCTTTTATAATACACTAGGGACCCAGTGCACAAATTTGTACACCCTGAAAGGAACCATGGGTCGCAAGGCTGCAGTAGGCACAGGGGCTGGTCTCAGCCCATCCTCTGCACCCCTGCACAGCCCCTCCCACTGCAGCACCCTCCCCCCCCACCCCCCAGTCACTGTCTGCGGGCAACCCGGCTCCTGTCGCCGCCTCTCCCATGCGCTGATGGCACCTGCCCTGTTTGCACTGCTGATGGCGCTGAGTGATCGGGACCAGTACCGGCACCAGCAGCAGGTGCGAGCAGCAGCTCTGGTGCTGGCAGCAGGTAAGAGAGGGGCCAGTGCCAGCAGCAGGTGCGAGCGCTGGGTGGGACCGTGGTACACAGGAGCAAAGCATTTTCAGTAACCAGCAGAGGCTCACCCTGATGACAGCGACTGGTGCCCCACATTCGTCTGGTGCCCCTGCTCACCTGCTCCACCATCACCATCCTGCCATGGCCAATACCCGTCATGTTCTGCACACGTCCCGTGGTGGTCAGTGCACATCATAGCGATGGGTTGTTTAGTTGTTCAGTTGTTCCCATTGTTCCGCTGTTCAGTCTATTTGCATATTAGCCTTTTATTATATAGGATTCCTAATTAATCAAAAATTTTTATAGCTTTCCACTAGTTTTCAAAACATATCCAGTACAGAAATTAAAGTATGAGGAAATAAGCCATGTTTTCTCAGACTTCAATTTAAAAACAACAAGTCTAGCTCAGTGTATCAAAACCCTGGGAATGGTTAGAGTTTCAAGTCTATATTTTATTTTAACCTTTTAAACTTTAGCTAAATTATTCCTGTTTTCAACTCCCCATTAGTTATAGAGCTCATTATGTAATGTCCAAAGTATATTTTTAGGCAGTAACATATATTAATCTTCATAACACTATTTTTAAATACCCATATAACTTGCTCAGTCAAAATATAGAAAAGTTGGAGAATTTAGAAGATACATATATATATATATATGCAACAAATAATCAATTGATATAGGTAGAAATTTCCAGAGAATTATCTCTCCAACTGTGAAATATTTCTTCTATTTTAATTCACTTATTTATTGGTTTATTTATTGTAAAAAAAAAAAAAAAGAAGCACACACAGTATTTGTCAAATGCTTTGCCTTAAAGAATTATCACTCAACATAAATTTTGACATTGCCACAAATATTAAAGAAACCAAAGCATCACCAAGTATGACTAAGCTTTATATGCAAAAATTCTCTGAATAGTGAAGAGGATGCCATTGCTAATAATTTAGCAAAATATCATCAATTGACTCTTTGGTCATTGTTGATTTTTCTTTTTACTTTACTGACAAACAACGTATGCATTAACTTGTTCCATAAAATATTTGATGTTCTTATTCATACAAATAAGATGAACCTCCACCTCAATCCTTGGAAACTTATCTTCTTCTTTTACTTTATTCCTAACAGGAAAATTCCTTTTTACATAGACATTTTAAAGTTATCTTGTTTTCAGTGACCCATCTGTGTAAACGAAATGGATGGATGTACAGAGTTTAAATAACTTTTAATGACTGTATAAAATGGCATAGCAATGCAGAGGCATTGTTTGCATGCTGTCAAGCATTTTACAAATACTAGTTTTGTTCATCTTTAGCAATGACAATACTTTTAGAAGAGGAAATGACATTGTCATATGAAGATTATTGTCCTCCCTCTTCAAGAGTGCATTTGTGTTTATCCAACTGAGTTGACGAATTTGCAAATATACACCAATACTCTGTATCTTGCTGCTCCTTGTGACCAGTGGCATATAAGAAGGAGTTAACCAGAAAAGTGGGAAGTGAAACATGCAGCAATGGCAAAGAGCCAACCTAAGCAGCCCACAAAGAGATCAAACCTGTGATCTGGGCCTCATTAGCACCACTCTCAAAGCGAGTGAGCTAATCATTCACAGACTAATTGGCCCAGACCGTGTTATTTAACTTGCTCTTAAGCTTCTCCTAACTAAGCACCATATATGGATAAGCAATTAGTAAATGCTTTTCTGTTATGAAGTATTTAAATGCAATATTCACTACTAAATATTTATATTTTTTTGTTGTTCCCAAAATTGTATGTTTCAAATTTTCTAAATGTTCATAGTTTTAAAATTATTTTACATATTTAAATATAGATGTTTTCATTGCTGGGAAACTCCTGGACATGAACAGTTTAATAAAGCTTAGCACTAATTTTATGGAAAGATGTAGGTATAAATGACCATTACTATGGAAAATTGACAAAACAATGCCACCCATGTTATACTATCTCCCACTGAAAGTAACATATTTTCAGGACATGAGTTTTCCCAAAAAGTGGGTAGATAGCAACCCTACAATATTACTAGGTAGATCATCTCATTGTTGAATAAGAAAAATTAATATAGCTTATCAGGGAAGAGAGTTCATCTTTGGAAAGAGTCTTTATGCATTTATGTATGTTTGTATGTAATTTTAGGAAAATAATTAGAAAATTCACAAGGTGAAAAATGCACAGCCTGTAAGGAAAGAATTGGAATAAGGTTCAAAATTTTAAATGAATGTACAGTAGTTCTTGATAGGAATAGAGGACCTAGCATCTTGGCAGATTATAAAGGGAGGAATAGAAAATATATCTGAGGACTTTTTAAAAAATATTTTTTATTAATTTCAGAGAGGAATGGAGAGGGAGAGAGAGAGAGAACATCAATAATTAGAGATAATCACTGACCGGCTGCCTCCTGCATGCCCCAAACTGGAAGATCCAGCCTGTAACCTGGGCATGTGCCTGGTGACCTGGAATCGAATTGTGACTGCCTGGCTCATAGGTCAATGCTCAATCACTGAGCCACACTGGCCGGGCTGTGTGAGGACTTTTTAATAGCTGGATAGTATAATATTAAAATTTATATTATTTTTTTTCTGGTGTTATAATGTAAGCTCCAATACTATAACCTTAAACTCTGGCAAAGATTGTTTCCAGAGATCCCTTATTGAGGTGTATGATTTGGAAATATCAATGATATTGATAATGTTGATGATGATAATGATATATATGTTGATATGTCATTATGATTAAGGTGATACTAATAATAGCAACATCTATTATTATTAAGTGCTTACCAAATGTCAGGCCTTGTTTTGAATGCATTGGACGGTTCAATTCTTATATCTCCCTTGAGGTATGTAGAATTATTTTATCTATTTTACAGATGTAAAAAACAGAGATATAAAAAGGTTAAATTACATTTATTTTTTCCCTTTGTTTATATTTAGAAGATTCACCATTTTGTGAGGTTTTTTCAAATAAAGACTTGGTGCCTCTTTGGAAAGCAAAAAAAAATCTCCAAATCTCCATAGGTTTAGGTACTGAAAGGCAACCGACGTTCTGCAAAGAAACGTTCCAGTCTAGGACTTCGAATCCTCAACAAGCAATGCGAAGACACAGGTACTGGTCAAAGCTCCTTCATGTAGCGGAGCCATCTGTTCACCAGCAGCTTTGATTTCTGCTACCTCACTTCCTTTCTTGGCTCCGGGATCTCAATATTACCCAGAGATCCATGGATGCTGTAAACCGAGAGCCACCTAATTAATTAAGTTTATGTTTTTGTTCTTCGACTAATTCAGCTTTAGTAGATGTAAATGAAAAGCCACAAAGTGTATAGAAAACAGTAATAGTGCAGAAGTAGACAGTTGGAGCGGACTCTAAAAAAGTGAGTCTTGCCCTTGGCTCAGTGGATAGAGCGTCGGCCTGTGGACTGAAGGGTCCCAGGTTCCATTCTGGTCAAGGGCATGTTCCTTGGTTGCGGGCATATCCCCAATACGGGGTGTGCAGGAGGCAGCTGATCAGTATTTCTCTCTCATTGATGTTTCTGACTCTCTATCCCTTTCCCTTCCTCTCTGTAAAAATCAACAGAATATATTAAAAAAAAAAAGTGAGCCTTTGGGAAACTCAGATATCTCTAGAGAACTAGGCCTGACGCACCACCAATACTCTCGCTATGGTCCTGTTGGCAGTTTGTGGTGAGTGACCACTGTGATTGGCTATAGGGCATTGTAACTTTTTAGTGCCTCTGTCATGCCACTTGTGGAATATTTTAAATATCTCTGCTGAGTAGAAATTAGATTTCCTTAGCAGGTGGGCTAGAAATCTTAAATGGCAGAGTACCTCTAACCGATATATAAATTACCTGCATAAGATCAGAAATTGGAGTCATTCTCATAGAGAACATTCATCTGAGAAGAAACTGATTAAATAGCATTTGTAGTTAAAATGATGAAAATAATGCATTGGTACTGATGACTATGGCACCACGTGAGTGACTGTTAATAATGATCACAATTCATTTCTTCATCTTTTCAATTATATGTAGCTATTTTAAGATCTACCTATTTCTGAAGAACTTTGTAAACTTCCATTATTGTCTGATGTGTATTTGGTTTGGGTCAGACTGGAAGGGTAGGAAGCATTTGCCAAATATTCAGAACTATTTTCAATTACCCTATCAAAATCCTTGAAGAGAGAAAGATCTTAAATTATTAAAAAGAACCAGAGCTGATTATGGTTAGCATTAATGAGAATGCCAGGCTGGCAGTGGCTGAGAGGAAGCCTCAGAAATGTGAGACAGAGAAATTTTCAATTTACTCTCTATTTGTTAGCAGAGAGTCCCCTTCCAGGCAGAAAGCTGACCCTGAAACTGGAGTTAACTGAGCTTGTCTTTGCTCAGTCACTAGTTCATAACATCCCTTGAGGTTAGATACTGCTTCTCCTTGACACAATTATCTTATTGACAAGTATTAAAAACTACGATTTTGCCATCGATTTGTCTGCAAACATTGGGTTCCTGTAATATCAAACACTTCTGTAAAATGAAAGCAATTTTGTTTAATTTAGAGGTTCTGCTTTTTATGCAGCGATCTTTTAATACTCTTTTTCAAAATCTACCTTCTCTCTTGAAGATATATTTGAGGCCATTTTGTGGTAATGAAACACTTTTTTCTTCTTCTTTATGCTGAAATGGATCTTTGTTCTCTGATGGTACTTGCTGGCTCCCAATGCCGAAGGAAAATCACAGGGAATAAAACAGAGCTCTTCCTTTGATGCCTCTCCAAGAGCATGGAAAAACTATCACTCCTTCACCTAAAATTCCTTTAATTTAGCCCCTTGATGCTGAGACATGACAATTAGAGCACTCAGGCTCTTAAATGGAACCAAAAGGTGTAATAAAAAGCCAAAGAAAGCATTGTGAGAAAGATTTTTGAGGATTTGACTATGGCTATAAATGTAAGATTAAGTCTATGTCTCAAAAAAATATATATAGTGCAATGAAGAACAGACAATTTTTTTATCAGTCAGGCCAAAACACTTTACCTGTTGTATATTTAAGTGTTCTTGATAACTTCTAATTATAGTTTTAATTCTGTAACATAAAACTAGGTAGCAAGTAAGTTTTAACTGGCTTAAAATAGATAAGTTCCATTTCCTTTATAAAGACAGAACATTTTTGATGTTTCCAAGTTTAGAGTATTTTAACTTAAATAATAATTAAATGACCTGATAATAAAACATGTTTTCCTAAACAAAGAGAGATTATATAATCTGTAATGCAATAACTAAAGTGTATCAAATACTCTTATCACCCCCTATATATCTCACTTTTTCTCTTTTTCTTGCAAGCAATTTTGGTTGAGATAAAAATATTATTTTCAAAATAATTTAGAGTGTTTTACTACTCTCTTGTTGATCATCAAAGTATTCGAGTTGAATACAATAATGTTTCCTTTGAAACTTTATAGAGAAATCACATTACATTTGTAAAATATAGAGAAATTTTTTTCTTTGATTAAGGTATTACATATGTGTCCTTATCCCCCCTATTACCCCCGCCACCCCACTCCCGTTCATGCCCCAACTGATGAACAAAAACAGATCCAAAGACAGAGAAACATCGATCAGATGCTCAAACCTCAGAGAGAGGTAGGGGAGGGAGGGGGTAAGGGGGAAAGAAATTTATTAATCTATTTCATGAAATTATAAAATGTATGTTTGCTGGAAGCCCAACCACTATTATAGTCTACATTTACACATTTTGGTACAACTCAGATTCTAGAACTTTTCAATAAATAATTAGTTCTTTCCATCCAAAGGGTGATTACAAAAAACAAATAAAACAATGAATGGAAATGTTTTGGCTAAGACTTGGTACTTATAAATAGTGTTATACTTAATTGATTATTATACATTTGATTAATAAAATGTACATTTTATTAAACACAAGTGAATTATAATATTCATATTAAGTAATGTATAAATATTTGTATATATTTTCCTTTTTATCATTGCTGAACTACTCTGGAATTTATATAATTGTTTTGCAATTTGTGATCCCTAAACATCCCATCTGAAGTACACATTTAGGACACATGAACCACAGATCCAATGATGCTTGAAGTATATGTGTCAGATAGTGAAGTACGGAGTTACTAGCAGGTGAATCATAGTAAAGAATCTGAATATCTTTGAATACTGCTTTGCCATCTTCTACAAATAATTATTTTTATTTTGAGAAATAGCTTCAAGTTTCTACTGAGCCTTAGCTGAGACCAAACACTTGACTATGAACCACAAAATTACCATGTGACCTTAGTTGCCCTTAAAGAAATGAGTGGTGTCTGATTATATGAAACCATATTATATGAAACCATAGAAAGAATTGCACTTTATTCTCAGTGAGTAGGTATTTATTCTGTGTATGTAATTCCATTCTCTGAACATAACACTTCTGCCAAAACCAACCCCCACTGATTTACAAATGCTTTACACACCATTATGTTATTCTAGACAGCATTGGTTCTGACCAAGGAACTCATTACATAGCAAAGGGAGTGAGGCTTTTATAAAATAACTAATGAAAATTGCAATCAGATCCATATTTATGCAATTATTATAATATTTACAAGATATAAATTCAAAAGAATCTATTTTTGGGCTCCCAAATTAGCTTTAATATTTTAGCATACAAGGATATTTTTACTGGACACTGACTATATTCCTGCATTCTACCAGGATCTAGAAATAACAGTAGATAAGCCATAAACTCTGCCTTAAAGGAACTAATAGAAAAATTTATACAAATTCCAGGAAGTAATAAAAATTATATGCAAAGCACTGAAAATAATGGGCTTCATGAAATATTTTACAATGTGTACAGTTCCATTATATGAGTATGCCTTAAAGGCCAAACACTATTTCAGGCACTTTACCATTATATTAGCTGGAAGAAAGAACTTTCTGGCACTAAAACAACTTCAGGCTGTCAGGTGAAGCTAATAGTTTCATCTTGCTATCTAATTTTATTATTTTATTTATACACACAGGCACTGACTCAAGCTCCTTTATAAATATTTACATTGATTTTACCTCACATCCATTAATTAATAATTTAAATTATATCAGATTATCCTGAAGATTCAGCTCACTGCATAAATGAAGGACACTAGCACTATCAGAGGCTGAGAAGAATGTGCACCAACTTAGGCTTCTGAAAAGATCCCCGGTGCATTCCAAAATCAGCCATTTTGGAAGCCATCCTGACTGTGTCCTATTCACTTCATTCCCATCTTGAATTCCCTCTTCTTTCCTGCAAAACACAGACATCAGAGACATATGGTGTTCTTCCATTCTGCGAATTGACACCTGCGATTTCTGAAGACAATATTATATATCAAAATCTACCTTATTGATTCCCAATAGCATGATTCAACACCACAGAGATACATGCAATTTGAAAATTTACACTTAATACACATTTTTATTTGAATTAATGTTCAATAAGATCTTTCTGGATGGTAAGAATACACAATATATGGAAAGAGAAAACATTGCCAGAGCAAAATAGGTTGAGGATTATAGTTATACTAGAGGCCTGATGCACGAAATTCGCGCAAGGGCTTAGCCCCTGCCCATGGCGGAGGCCGCTGCCTCTGCCTCAGCCCCTGCCACCGTGGCTTCGTCCGGAAGGTTATCTGAAAGGATGTCCAGTCTAATAAGCATATTAGGCTTTTATTATTATAGACTAGAGGCCCAGTGCACAGATTCATGCACAGGTCCCTCTCACAATCCTGGCCTGCACCTTCTCACAATCCAGGACCCCTCGGGGGATGTAGCAGGGCCGAAGGAGCAGGTGGCTGGGGAGGAGCCCCAGCTGGGGCCAGGCACAGCTCTGTTGCCACTCTTCCTGGCCCTGCTGCACCTACCTGCCACCGCCGCCCGGTAGCGCTGCCACAGAGGCGGGAGAAGCTCCTGCCCCTGCAGCTGCACTCGCCAGCTGTGAACCTGGCTTCTGGCTGAGCAGCACTCCCTTTGTGGGAGTGCACTGATCACCATGGGCAGATCCCGCATTGAGCATCTGCCCCCTGGCGGTCAGTGTGTGTCATAGCAACCCGTCATTCAGGTCATTTGATCGTAATGGTCGCTTAGGCTTTTATATATATACACTAGAGGCCCAGTGCACAAAATTCGTGCATGGGGGGGGGGTCCCCTCAGCCCAGCCTGCACCCTTTCCAATCCAGGACCCCTCAGGGGATGTCAGACTGCCGGTTTAGACCCGATCCCAAGGATCAGGCCTAATCCGGCAGTCGGACATCCCTCTCACAATCCGGGACCACTGGCTCCTTAACTGCTCACCTGCCTGCCTGCCTGATCGCCCCTAACTTCACCCCCCCTGCCAGCCTAGTCACCCCCCAACTGCCTCCCCTGAAGGCCTGGTCTGCCCCAACTGTCCCCCTGCCAGCCTGGTCACCCCCCAACTACCACCCCCTGCCGGCCTGGTCACCCCAAACAGCCTGCTGTTCAGTCATTTGGTCGTCCCTCACTAACCCCCCTACCGGCCTTGTCACACCAAGCAGCCTGTGTTCGATCGTCCTCTGGTTGTTTAGGTCATGATGGCCCCTGGCTTTTTATACAGTATATTAGGATATATAGATTTAAAATGCCCCACATTTTTGGTGGCTTGTCCATCAAGACATAAGTACAGTGTATGTGTGTGTGTGCACCTGTGTACACACTTAGTTCTGGGCATGCTGTATTCTCCTATGGCTTTTGTATAGAAGTTTTGCTAAGTTTTTTTTTTTTGTTTTTTTTTCCTATTATAGGCCCAACCTCTCCTTTGGAACAGGCATTCAATAGACCCCATGAATATGCAGAACATTTTTCTTATATGGTGTGTTTTTTACCTTAATATTTTATTATTCCAGTGTAAAAAGCAGGACATTTATTGACTTTATAGAGAAGTTAAAACTATTATGGTTGATGAATGAATCAATCCTGAATGGGTTAGTGTGGCTGAGGGAACTATGAAATAGACTCGAGTAAATTCTCTTCTTTATTCACCATCTGTTTTACAGCCAGCACCAAACTTAGGGAAAAAATAAAAAAGAAAGTAAAATTGCAATAGTCAAAGAATCTCAAGAATGCTAAACTAAAAATCAAGAGACTAGAAGCCTAAAAGTTTCTTTCTTTCTTCTGAAACTTTAAGATTGAGCAAAAACCATGTGGCCCATCTGCTGCTTCTCCCCAAGGCAACTTTTCCCTTTTCTTCAGAGGGCATTTCTATATAGTGCCTCCAGGTACCAATAATATTTTTGAACTTTCAAAAATTAATTGAGATCTTACTTCTGGCAAATGGCATTGAACATTAAAGAGAACCTAGTAACAACACATTCTGCCATCTGCTTTTTTCTGAATCTGAAAGTTTTCATTCCTTACACATGAGCACTGCCCAGGCTCCAGGTAAACCTGGCACAAAGGAAGAAATGCATCTCTCTGCTCCTCCTGTTCATCAGACAGCTGCTCTTCCTTCACAGTGCCAGCCACAACCCTGAGACACCAAGGTGAAGGTTGGAGTGAACGGATTTGTCCGTATTGGGCACTTGATCACCAGTGCTGCTTTTAACTATGGCAAAGTGGATGTTGTTGCCATCAATGACTCCTTCATTGACCTCAATGACATGGTCTACATGTTCCAGTATGATTCTACCCATGGCAAGTTCAAGGGCACAGTCAAGGCTGAAAACAGGAAGCTGATCATCAATGGAAAGTCCATCTCCATCTTCCAGGAGCAAGATCCCACCAACATCAAATGGGGTGATGCTGGTACTGAGTATGTTGGGGAGCCCACTGGTGTCTTCACTACCATGGAGAAGGCTGGGGCTCACTTGAAGGGTAGAGCCAAGAGGGTCATCATCTCTGTCCCTTCTGCGGATGCCCCCATGTTTGTGATGGGTGTGAACCATGACAAGTATGACAACTCCTTCAAGATTGTCAGTAAAGCCTCCTGCACCACAAACTGCTTGGCCCCCCTGGCCAAGTCATCCATGACAACCTTGGCATCATGAAGGGACTCATGACCACAGTCGATGCCATCATGGCCACCCAGAAGACCGTAGATGGCCCCTCTGGGAAGCTGTGGTTTGATGGCCAAGGGGCTGCCCAGAACATCCTCCTTGCTTCGACTGGCACTGCCAAGCTATGGGCAAGGTCATTCTTGAGCTGAATGGGAAGCTCACTGGCATGGCCTTCCATGTCCCCATTGTGGGGGTTGTGGATCTCACCGGTCACCTGGAGAAAGCTGCCAGATATGATGACATCAAGAAGGTAGTGACACAGGCATCAGAGGGCCCCCTCAAGGGCATCCTGGGCTATACTGAGGACCAGGTTGTCTCCTGCGACTTTAACAGTGACACCCACTCCTGCACCTTCAATGCTGGGGCTGGCATCACCTTCAAAGACCACTTTGCCAAGCTCATTTCCTGGTATGACAATAAATTTGGCTGTAGCAACAGGGTGGTGGACCTTTAGGTCCACACAGCCTCCAAGGAGTAAGAGCCCCCTGGACCACCAGCTCCAGCGAGAGGAAGAGAGGTTCTCAGCTGCTAGAGAGCCCTTGCCCCAAATCAGCCCCCAACACACTGAAAATCTCCTGACCTCCACAGTTTCCATCCAGACCCCCTGAAGAAGGGGAGGGGCTTAGGGAGCCCTATCTTGTCATTCACCATTAATAAAGTCACCCCCCCCCCCAAAAAAAAAGGAACAAATGCCTCAGGTAAGCATGAATTCAATGTAAGCAAGCACAAAACAATTATATTTCCTAAGAATATGATAATGAAAAAGCAAAACAGTATAGACATATAGCTAAAGGGATTTGATCAGCAAATTAAACATATATTCACATTATGTTGACCTACATCAATACTACACAGGCTCTGAAAGTTTACATTTTCAGTCAGGTGACATTGCAAAAATGATAAATGTCTTTCTGTCTTCAAAGCCTTCTAAATATTACATTGAGATTCCAAAATTGTCTATCAGTTTTTCCAAAAACACTAATAGTAAGAAGGTAAAAGACCATTCCATAAGAATGACTTGGAAAAATTAGCATTCAGAAGACATAATTTTCTAAACAATTTATAATCATAGTAGTCCACTGACTGCTACTCTTCATTTTTTCTCATTCTTAGATTTTGAGTGACTAGAGAAGCTAAACTAAGACAAGGAAAAATGACAATTTAATTGCTTCACACAGGCCCAAGTTTAAAATTTTATTCCAGGTACCAAATTTCCTGGGTTTTATTCTGAATTGGATTGTTCATTTTTGCCACATTTAGCATTATAAGATAGAAACCCTGAAATAACTTTTCTGCTCTCATCTCCTAACCCTAGACCTTAAGAAAAATTATAGGAAATTAATAGAATCCTTGGGGCAGGAGAAAATTATATGATTTATTTAGTAGTAAATAAACATAACTTACAGAAGGATGCTTATATAAGAAGGTTTTTATCGTATAGTTTGAAATAGCAACAAATCTAAAATCTAAATACTCATTGGTGACACAATGAAATAATATACTTTAGGATATTTGTGCAGTGTAATGCTGAAAATAAACCACAGCCACATGTATCTGTGGATACATCTTACAAGTTGTAGCATAGCCTGGCCAGTGTGGTGTAGTGTTTGAGCTTCAACCTATGAACCAGGAGTTCGTAGTTTGATTCCTGATCTGGGCATATGCCCAGCTTGAGGGCTCCATCCCTAGTGGGAGGTGTGCAGGAGGCAGCCAATCAATGATTCTCTCTCATCATTGATGTTTCTATCTTTCTCTCCCTCTTCCTTCTTCTCTGAAATCAATAAAAGATATTTTTAAAAAGTTGCAGTATATAGACAGCATGACAATATTTTTTATGAAATTTATAACCATGAAAATCAAAACTACATGATTATTAAAAATAATGCATATAGACTAAAGTTATTGTGGGGATAATATATCCCAAATTCACAATATTGGTTACACGGAAGAAATGCAATGCAATTGGATACAATGTTTCAGTTGTAATTGTTATATTTTTATTAAGTTGGATATATTATTGTTTGTTATATTACCCTACATTTTTATGTATCAAAACATTTAATTTTTAAAATAGAAAATATGACCACAATTAGATAAATTTCATGGCTAAGAATTGGCCAACATATGTTGGGATGTGTCATGTAACTTCTGGCTCTTGGCTAATGATGGAGGTGGACTAATGAAGGATTCCACTGTACGATAATTGGCTATTAGAATCTCAAGGCCTAGCCAATATGATATTTCTATCTTGTGAATATCCTTTGAAATGAATTATCATCTTTCTTATTAGTTTATTTTGTGTATTTACTCACTGGTTAGTTTCATCTTCTTATATCAAAAATTATAAAGTAATATACCATATATTGTTTTTCATTGATTTTTAACCAGCTTCTGAAATCACAAAACTGTACTATCCTTACATCACTGAACTCCAACACCCGAAGGGTAAAGTCCTCTTAATGGTCCAAGATGATGGCTGTAACACAAATAATCACATCCACATTCTAGTCCAGAGAAGGAAGAAGAGGAAATTGTTTAAGGACACTTTCCAGAGTGTGCAAGCAATATTTCCACTTCTATTTATATGGAAATTTTGTCACTGGACACATACACATTCAAGGGAGTCTGGGAATAGAATCCATAAACTGGGCATATTGGTACAATTTGAGATTCAGATTTTAAAGGAGAGGTGAGAATGGGACAGAAAGCTGCAGCCTCAGGCACATCCACCATACAGCATTGCTCATATCCATGTATTCTGGTTATCTATTGCTGCATAATAAACTGCCCTAAAATTAATTTATCAAAGCAATGATCCTCTCTTCATGTTTAAGATCTATGGGTCAAGAATTTGGGTCAGGCTCAGCTGAGTGGTTACACTGTGGTCAACTAGAGTTACTTGGTATTTGGTTGGCAGCTGGGCTAGTCTGGAGGATCCAGAAAGGCTTTATTCATGTAGGACATTTTGGTGATGGTGATTTGAAGGCCGGGCTGAGTTGGTCGACTCTCCTTCTCCAGGTACCCTCATGGGTGTTTCACACTGTCTCTCCAGTGTGCTGTATTTGTTCTCTTACATGGTAGCTTAGACTTCAAGAGTGAGTGTTCCATGAAAAGGGAAGTGGAAGCTGCCAGGCTCTTAACAATCTTGAGACTGATGCAACATCCCTGCAAGAGAGGGAATGTGGGACCTAGATGCCATCTCATGATGGAGGCATTATCAAAGAATGAGTGGCCCCCTTAAGCCTGCCACTCTAGATAATAAACTATTCAGGGTTTTTTACTTACTCCTATAAAATCTGAACACTTTTCTTCAATTGTTAAAAACATCAGGGCGGAAGGTTTTTCTTAGATACAGGTTACTTATAAAGAACTAGGTAGGATATTGTTGTGACCACTGTAGAATTTGTTTTGCAATTTAAATTCTAAGTTCTGGAAGTAATTACCAACTTTGAAAACTACAGTGGTTTTTTTGTTTGTTTGTTTGTTTGTTTGTGTTTAGTAAAAATAGCTTGCTATCTTCCTTTTGAGTCAGTCTGAGTAAAATACCTTAGTGTCACACCTTTCATAATGTAGTTAGGATACCAAGCAACTCTATGTTTAGGGTGTGTGTGTGTGTGTGTGTGTGTGTGTGTGTGTGTGTGTGTGTTTTATTTTAGTAAGAGATTAGTATAAAGGGACAGATAAGTGGCTCCACATTGGTTTGCTGTTAATTGTTGAGAAATTTAACATTTATTTTCTTCTAGGATGAACAAAAAAATTAAACTTCTAATTTGGTGTTAGATACAGAAAATAAAATAACCTCAAAATAAACACAAATGTCTTACAGACTATTATAGTTCCAGAAATGTTCCATAAACTATCTTCTTAGCTAAATACATACCAAAAGGTTCATTCCTTGCTGACTGGACATCTATTTTATTACTTTGCAATTACTTTGCATTACTTTATAAGTAATAAAATAAGAAAAGGGCCCTTTCTGAAAGTTTTATTTGGAGATCCTAACTTTATCTTTAAACTTTCAAATTTTTAATTGGAGATTACATGTGCCTATAAAGGCTATCTCTCCATTATTCTATTTTTCCTAAAGTTTATTTTGAAATAGTTTCAGACTTACAAAAAGGTTAAAAACATTACAAATAATTTGCATATATCCCTCACCCAATGTCCCCAAACACTAATATCTTATAAAATTATAGTACAGCTAACAAGTCCTGGGAGATTCACAGTAATAATGCTGCCAGTGGAAATTGTCATGGAGTCATGAGTGCAGCATTTTTAGAGACTCAAACATGGCGGGATGAGGTTTAGCAGTAAGATTTATCCAGGTGGAAATGGAATGCTGCCCCTAAATTCCCAATGACTCATCTCCATCCATACCACCTTTGTCTTTGTTAGACTCAGGTTACATTACTCGGTCTTAGGAAGGACCAGGTGCTCTTTTCAAACTAACCAATCAACTTCCCAAGCTTTCTTGGGCTTCTTATTGGTACACCCTCTAACCAATCTATTTCCTAGATCTTCTGGGGTAAATGTCTCTTATCCAATCTGATCCATTTCCCAGGCTAGACTGACAGGTCTCTATCAGGCATCTAGCCCTCTTGGCTTCTATTGGGCATGCGCTTACCTCCCCCTTAATTGCCCTAGCCCTCCCCCCAGTAATCTTTTGGAATGATGGTGGTTTCCTGGGAAGTGTGTGAAGCTGTAAATTCCTGGTTAAGCAAGCAGGATTCTGCTCCCTAGTTCATTATGCTTAATGTCTGATTCCCTTTGCTAACTTCCTTTATTAATAACTAGTCACTTATGCAAAAAAAATATGATATTGCTAACTGACCTAGAGACCTTATTCAATTTTTTTCATTTGTCCCACTGTCCTTTCTCCAGCCCAGAAGTCAATCAGGATCCAACACTTCATTTTGTTATCAGTGTTCCTTAATATCCTCCAAATCTGTGACAGTTCTTAGCTTTCTTGTCTTTCATGATCTTGACATAGTGAAAGAATATTAGCCAGTGATTCTATATATTTTCCTTCGTCTGGGTTTGTCAAATATTTCTTCATGTTTATATTAAGTTGCATTTTTTTTGCACAAATACCATGGAAGTGAATCTGTGCTTTCCTCAGTGCCAATATAAAGAGATACATGATATTTATGTGTTTCATTACTGGTGGTGTCAAGTGAAAACTCCACTAAGGTGATATTTACCATGTTTCTCCACTATTAGTTTTTTTTCTTTATAAATTTAAGGTAAATTACAAAAACATTTTGATAATATGCAAATATCCTATTTCTTGTTATACTTTCGCCTACAAATTTGTAATTCATTGATGGTTCTTTCCTGCAAAAGTTATTACCATGGTTTGTGCCAAAAAAATGATATCGTATTTCAATAATTCTTATACATGCATTCATTGGAAATACTACCAATTTATTAAAATATTTCTGGATTTTCTTTTCTACTCTACTTTGGCCCATTGATAGCAATTCACATTAGTTTGAAAAAGTTACTTTGAGTTTTAGGTTCTGTTTCCACTGAGCCTTGCAGTAGCTATTGTGAGCATTACTTTGATTCATTTGTTATTAAGTCCACTTTGTAAGGAAGTATTAAGGATATTCATTCCACCTTCTCCCTATCTGCCTGTTCTTCCTCTGTAAAGTTTTTAATTTTAAAAATTATCCTTCCTTTTATTTTCTATGCACTTCCCCTTGCTCCATTAATTCCCTCATGCTGAACATATTAACCATATTATAAGTGCCTTGGATGTTATACCATTTGAAGAGAAATAAGTTAATTAAGAGAAGAGAAGAAAATAGTATTTTATTTTGGCTTTATTTCCTAAGCCAGAGAAGGCTCTTTGGTAAGGCAAGAACTGTCAATAATGTGGTTCTCTTTGCTTCTATAGCCTCTAAAAAGACAGGTTGGAAGCAAAATTCAAATAAACTAGCAGATTGGTAGGAAAGGAATTAAGTAAACAATTTCCAAATGGGATAACTGTTCCTTTAAGGGTTTTTAAAACAGAATATTTTAACTGGATCTTGAAGTAAATGTTTTTGACATTGTTTGAACAAAAGAGCACCCTCTGGCCATAGATAGAATTCTGGGGAGATTGGGATGTGTCACTTTGGAATTCCACAAACAAGAACAAAGTGAGGCTGAAAAGATTGTAAAGATGAATGGCTGAGATGATTACAGACAACCAAAGGATAGGGGATGTTGAAGAATGATTTCAATTTTAAAAAAAGGAAGAGAGAAGCCCTGTAAATAAAGTTTATTTTCCTCTGATGGATAGTTAAGGAAGTGTATGATATGATGGTATTGCAAGAGTTAAGCTCATCTCAAGGAAAAAAACAAAACATTCTAAAGTAAGCCTTGTGGGCCATCATTTTACCAGGGGTAGAGGGTAGGAGCCATTTATTTTGTAAAATCTCTGAAAAAGTTAAATAGCCCAATAAACTGAGTCACAACTAAACCTTGACCTTAACCTTACAGACCTATAGTCCTTCATCTGCACAATCTAGATAACAAATTATCTGTACACCATCTAGTCTGTGACTACAAAGTGCTCCAGGTTCCTGGAATAAGTCTTATTCCAATTCCAGAGGTGATGCCATGCAGAAAGTCACTGCTAATGTCATTTGCTGCTCAAGAGCCAAGTGGACTCTCTCTGCCCCACCCTATGAAAGAAATCATCGAGAAACATGAGAAAGAAGAGGAGGCTTTGTATCATGCTGTTAAACCATGGAACATTTTAAATCAGTTTTCTAGAAACTGTATCCCACTTCTTAGATAGTCAGTCATGCACTGGTTTAACAGTAATTCTCACATTGTTCCTTCTTAAACATGTTGAGACGTCTTATCCAGAGAGAAAAGTTTTGTGATTATGAGAGTGCTAGTAAGCCCTAAGCAAACCAATTTAGGCCCCTAAATAATCAGTTTGAGACCTTGGTCATCAAATCTACCAATCTTGTTCACTATGTGCAGTTACTTTTCAGAGCTTTTTTTTCTGTGCAAATTCTCTAATATGTTCTTTAAAAAAACACAAACACACACCTCCATAATAGGTACAATTGAGATTCCATTTTATGGAAAATAAATGTGAGGCACGAAAGTTAAGCAACTTGTCCCTTGATATATAGTTAACTAGTATGGAAGCCAGGATATGGATCCATAAGTGTAACAATCTAATTACCCAAGTAGATTATTTCCTTTTAATACAAGTTTTTATTTATAAGTTAGGTATTTTTCTCTACCATTGATGAGGCACACTTATGAGAGGAAAACACATGTGCTCAATTCAGCTTCTTTGAGTATTTGTCACTTGATCAAACATATTCATAGTAAAATACCTTTGTAAAATCCAGCTTAAAGTTTTGTGTGTGTTTTTTTTTTTTGAATGGCAAAAGAAAAATGCTATTTACTAAATAACTAAGCCAAAGAAAATCTGGGAGGGGTCTTGGTCTGAGTGGAACAGCGGGAGCAGGAGACAGGTGTGATGGACTATTGCCCAGAGGCACAGCAGTAGTGATGGTAAGACAGTTATGGGAAGGGGGGAGTGAATAACTACCATGACAACGAGCTAGATGGATAAACTACTATATTTGCAACGTGTCTATTCTTCACCTTTGACTCGTGACTTATTTTGCAGTGGTGTGTTATTTTAAAATACTTCCTTTTCTAATTTTATTGCTACCACACGATGAATGAAAAAAATAAACAGGTGAAACCACACATAAGCACACATACATAAACTATGTCAATAATCTGATCTCACAGACCCAATAGATTGCCACCTTCTAACTATTTTGTCTACCATCATGGCCATTAGATTTATGTACCTGGAGCTCCAGAGATAAAATCTGAGGTAAACTTTTGCACTTTGGAATTATTTGCCCATAGTTAATAATTAAAGCTACCTAGGGGCAATATAGATTGAGGGGGGAAAAGGAGGACCAGGACCAAGCCTTGAGTAATTCCATCTTTCACAAGTTAGCAGAGAAAGATGAGTTAGTGAAAGAAAGTGAGAATGAGAAGATTAGAAGAGTGTGGTTTCAAAAATAAACCAAAAGATTTCTGGTTGTACCAACAACAATGTGTGAGACATCCAGCAACATATTTAATCTCTCTAATCATTAATGTTCTCACCTATGTCTCCTCCACAGACTTGTGAGGACATGAATGATATAATGCTTTAAATCCTTATCACTTACTAGCTCAGGGCTTGCTGTGTTGTAAACAGTTCCTCAGTGCCGGTTAACATCATCATCATTCTTGTTCCCATCGTCACCACCATTGTCACACCATCATCTTCACCACCATCATTGTCACTGTTATTTCAAATGTGTGATGCAGCACTAGACATGTGGTTCCAGCACTCTCCAGTCTCTGCAGCATTTCCTAGGGTAAGAAGTTCTCATTTGCTGCCTGGGCCCCTTGCTCACTGTGTGCTTTCTCAGGCAATGGGAATGTCTTGCATGAGAATGTTTAGTTATCCTGGTTATAGCTCAGCATCATAAATTTGTTTGTTTGTTTTTTCCTAATTTTACTCAGGTATTTGCATTTAATACAGAGTTAACCAGGGAGGATGTGGATGTGGGAGGGGGGGAGGTCATAAGGACTATAAAACACACAGAAATAATTAAGATATTGAAGTGTCCCTCTGTAAAAAGATAGAAGGTAAGATACGAGGGGAAATTTATCAGAACTTTAAGTTCAGAAAGATCTGGGTAAATGTATTTCACTTCTGAAATATTTTACAACAAAATAGTCTGAATAATCAATTAAATTTGCACTTATAAATGCCTAAGAATAAGTACTTCAACTACTTAACCTTCTTTTCATTCTTTTGTGGTTAAATAAATTACTGGAAATATTTTTTAAAAGATCTTGCTGAGAAAATAATTGCCATTACTCATTTAACATTTGGTTTTCAGTACAAATAAAGCAAAAATGGGGAAAATAAATAAAAGTAAAATTTTACATTCATATAAAAATAAAAGTTATGTTTCTCTTCATCACATTTTTTCTATCACTAAGAGATAACCATGACCAATAATATAAAAATTTTAAAATATGTGATTTGAATTTTTAACAAATAGAATGATTCAGTCTTAAGCAGTAAGGCATAAAATATTTTTAAATTTTTTATTTTATTTTATTTTTTCCATCACCATTTATCCTCTCTATGCTCCCTCCACCTCCACCCATCCTCCTCCACCCCCATGATACATTTACACAATGGAATATTACTCTGCCATTAAAAGGAAGAAAATTGTACCCTTTGTAACAATATGGATGGGCCTGGAGAACATTATACTAAATGAAATAAGCAATTCAGAGAAAGACAAGTACTATATGATTTCACTTATATATGGAATTTAATGAACAAACTGAACTACCAAGCCAAATAGGGACAGACTCATAGAGAGCAGGCAGACAGCTCTGGGGGATGGGTGGGTAGGTAGGGGGAAGTGGAGGAATTGAGCAAAAAGGAAAAGAAGAGAACTCATAGAACAGCATAGAAGATTTTAACTACTCTTGAAAGCTAAAATTTTACATGGAAGGCAAATACTTGATATTGAATTTCTTATTTCTTCTGGCAGTAATTAACTCTCTCTAAGTAATTTCAGAATTGTTTCTGTGGATAGTATGTGCTTTTTTGTTATATTAATCTGTCAATATTAAATTAAAACAATCACCTTAAATATTTTATGTGAAGAGGATAGTAAGTTGATTATTTACAAATGCAATGAATTGCTGATTTCTTATCAGATTGTCTAACGAAATACAGGTGAAAGAGGATCTTTTAATGTATATTATTATGCATAGCATTTTGTACCAGACATTATTTTACAACTAATAATAGTATTCATATATTGTTAGACTTTATGTACTTATAAGTGATAAAAAGTCAAAGAAAACCTTTTGCGGTATGTACAAACTCAAAGATATTAAAATAGACATCTGCCCAAGTTAAGACTCTGTTTTGTGTACAGTAATATAAAGACTTGAGGTCTACTGCATATCATTTCTAACCTCATCCTTAGACAGTAATTCATCATATAAATTTCTACTCCAAAAATAGTGGGATTTTGGAACCTTCAGCACCAAATAATAATATTATAAAGACCAGAGATCTGTCTTTACTCTTCTGCTTTGAAAAGATTAAAGGTAAACTGCATAAAGTAACTCATGTCAAATTAGATTTGGATGAAACAACATAAAAACAGACTGTAATTTTTTTTTCTTTAAAGGTCAGGAGATTTCTACATTCCTATTACTTCATAAGTGTCCTTTATTTCTTGCTTCATTCTAAAAAATAAAAAATATATCTCAAAACAGATATGATGCAAAGCAGATATAGTTTATGTTAAAAAGATGGCAGAAAAAAGATAAATAAGTAAATACCCTTGGCTCTAAATAAAAAGTGAGGCAAGTTAATGTACATGTAAACATTTCAAGTTTATATAAAATCTATAAAACATGGATATAGGAAGGGAAACCAAGATGGCGGCATAAGAAAACACTTAAACTGCTGCCTCACACAACAATTTCAAAACTATAACTAGAAGACAAAATGTCTATCACCCAGAACCATGGGAAAGCTGGCTGAGTGGAAGTTCTACAGCTAGAAGGAAAGAGAAAAGAGCATTGAGATGTGCACAAGCATTGAAAAGCTGAGGTATGGAGGCGCGCAAATCGGGCTGGTGGTGGGTGACTGGGTGCGCTGCTTTTTTCAACCCAAAGGGGGACAAGCTCCTGATTACAATGAACTCCAGTTTCTGGGGAGACGCTGGGGACCCAAACTCCTATGGGGAGAAGCTGGACTGTCTGCCATTGGGTCAGAAAGTGAGGGCGGCTTTCTTGCAGAGATGCACCCAGCAATCATTGTTTACTGTGCTAATAATTGTTTACTACGCTGGGGCACGAGATGCGGGGACGGGGAAACTCAGAGACACAGAGATGGCTGACTGGCAGCCATCGCTGTTTGCACACCCTAGCCTAGTGACTCCCTGAGACCCCGCCCCACACAATCTACAAACCCACCCAAGCTCCACGCAGCAGCTTTTGCATATAAATGGCCTGCCCTATCGCAGCTTAACCTAACAAACTGTAGCTCTGGTCAGACTGCTCCAAAACCTCCAAACCCCAAGCAAAGAGGAGAAAACTATAGTTCTTGCTGTAGCTCCTGCTGGGTGGCCTCAGACAGTAGCTGACCTGCACCCCATTGGAGATCCAGAAGCTAGAGTATCTAGTGGTCATTGTGAGACGACACCAGATTTCAACTTCTCACATCCATAAGTGACAGATTCAAGAGGCAGACTCAGTGAGCACCAAAGCCCCACTGAAACAAGTCCTGACCCATAAGCATGTCTCCAGCACAGCAGTTCTTCCATTATAGACACAGTGGGTCCTCACAGCCAATTGGCCTGGAGGTCAATTCCTCCCAGTGTACCAACAGAAATCAAGGCTTAACAACACCAACACTTTGCACTCAGCCCACAAAGGGGTGCACCAAGAGTGTCCACCTCAGGTGATAGGGGAGGCTGAACCACTGGGCACTATAGGCCACCTAACACAGAAAACCACTCCATCAACACAGGGAAGCAGCAAAATGCGGAGACAAAGAAACATGTCATGAATGAAAGAAATGGAGGAAAGCAAACTACTGGACATAGAGTTCAAAACCACATTTATAAGGTTACTCAAGAATCTTCTAAAAACCGCTGAGAAACTTGATGAGACCTCTGAAGAGCTTAGTGAAACCTTAAAGGACCTTAATGAGAATGCCAAAAAAAAAAAATGGAAAAGGACCAGTCAGAAATTAAGCATACATTGTCTGAAATAAAGAATATATAGAAATTCAACTGTAGATCAAAGGACCCCAAGAATCAAACCGAAGATCTGAAATATGAGGAAACAAAAAACACCCAACCAGAAAAACAAAAAGAAAAAAGAATCCAAAAATATGAAGATAGCCGAAACCAGTTTGGCTCAGTGGATAGAGCGTCGGCCTGCGGACTGAAAGGTCCCGGGTTCGATTCCGGTCAAGGGCATGTACCTTGGTTGCGGGCACATCCCCAGTGGGGGGTGTGCAAGAGGCAGCTGATTGCTGTTTCTCTATCATCGATGTTTCTAACTCTCTATCCCTCTCTCTTCCTCTCTGTAAAAAATCAATAAAATATATTTAAAAAAATGAAGACAGTGTAAGGAGCCTCTGGGACAACTTTAAGTGTACCACCATCTGAATTATTGGGGTGCCAGAAGAAGAGAGAGAGCAAAATATTGAAAACCTATTAGAAGAAATAATGACAGAAAACTTTTCCTACCTGGTGAAAGAAATAGACTTACAAGTCCAGGAAGCACAGAGAACCCAAAACAAGAGGAATCCAAAGAGGACCACACCAAGACACATCATAATTAAAATGCCAAGGGCAAAAGACAAAGAGAGAATCTTGAAAGCAGCAAGGGAAAAACAGTTAGTTATCTACAAGGGAGTACCCATACGACTGTCAGCTGATGGCCAGAAGGGAGTGGCAAGAAATATTCAAAGTGATGGAACAGCAAGAACCTACAACCAAGATTACTCTACCCAGCAAAGCTGTCATTCAGAATTGAAGGTCAGATAAAGAGCTTCACAGATAAGAAAAAGCTAAAGGAGTTCATCACCACCAAACCAGGATTATATGAAATGATGAAGGATATTCTTTAAGAAGAGGAAGAAGAATAAAAAGGTAAAGATAAAAATTATGAACAACAAAATGACAACAAATACATGCCTACCAACAAGTGAATCTAAAAATCAAGCGAATAAAAAATCTGATGAACAGAATGGACTGATGAATATAATAGAATCAGGGACATAGAAAGGGAGTGGACTGACAATTCTCAGGGGGAAGGGGGTGTGAGGGGTTGCGGGAAGAGATTGGACAAAAATCTTACACCTATGGATGAAGACAGTGGCAGGGGGTAAGGGCATGGGGTGGGGTGGGGAATCAGGTGAAGAGGAGCTATGGGGGGGGGGGGGAGAAAGAGGAACACCTGTAATAATCTGAACAATAAAGATTTATTTAAAAAAAAAACATGGAGATATACATTTTTATGCTTCCCTCATTAACTGGTTTTTAAAACTAACCAATGACTTTTTTAGCTTGATATTATCAAATAAAATGGTTTATAAAACTCATTGTTGGCAAAATTGAAGTGAGGCAGGCAGTCTCATACACCATCATAGAGCATAAATTGTTGAAAGTTTAAAGAAAACAAAGTGAACTTAAAATGCTAATGTTTTGAGCACTTTTAGAAATCTCTCATAAGGAAGTAATTATTTAAAATTTAGAAAATGGCTTTTATGTAAAAATGTTAAAAACCAATTATGTATATAACTTATAATAAAATTATAAAAAATCATGGTTAGTTGTGGTCACACACACATACATACACACAAACACACACAGTGACATATTCACACAATAAAATTTTACGCAGCTGTTGAAATAAACAACATTTAAGGGCGTAGAAAAAATGTCTTAAAATAGTATTAAGTCAAATATAGTCAATAATATTGTAGTCACTATATATGGTGCAGATGGGTACTAGACTTAGGGTGATCATTTCATTTTGTAAGTTGTGTAAATGTCTAATCACTATTGTACACCTGTGACAAATATAATGTTACATTTGTTTTAAATGTTACATTTTAAAAACTTAAATGATAAAATATGAGTTTATATATAAAAAATCTTATTCCAATAAACATAAGTTGGATAAACTACATCAAAATGTATTGTTGAATGTCACATATTTTTTTACTTCTCCTTTTAAGCTTTTTGTCTTTTTCAAATTAAAAAAAAATTATTCATAGTAACATTGCCTGAAAAACAGATGTATAACTTTATTTAAATGGATAATTAGATATTTTCTTAATTTTTAAAATTTCCTCATTAGGGCAAAATTTTACATTGAGAAGTTTTGGATGGAGGCAGATTTTCTGAAAAATAATTCCTATTCTCTCTAGGACCTTGTCTTTGTAAGCACAATTACAATATTCTAGAACAGAAAAAAATGTATGTAATTTTTTTTTCCCAGGAACAAGTAGTAAAACTTAAGAACAAAGCAAGTAAAATCAAGAGGTATTCCAAGACAAATATACTTATAGTAATGAATTTTTGACTAAGTTACCTCTATGTTCTTTCAGGCCCAACATATTAGGCTTCCAGAATATTTCCAAAAATATCAATGTGTTCCCAAATTTACCTTTGCTCAAATAATCTCTCTTAATTTATTTATGGGGGTGAGTGTTAAAATTTTCTTTCCTTATACGTGGTACAGGTACTTATATGTCTCAGTCGCATAAATGTTTTCTCTGTGGTCCACAGGCCACTTCCAAATCTATTGGTCTCAGCTTTCAGAGGCTCTTACTTTTACGGGGAGTGGAATTATTCTTTACAAACCATTTGTTTACATTTTGAGAAAGTATCCTTTTGACTTCAAGCCATATAATTTGATTCTTACTGTTTTGTTTTGTTTTCCTTCAGACATTGGAGCATATTCCCCTCTTTTAAATTGCTTTGCATTCCGGTCATTAATTGGTGAACGTTGGGGGCTCAACATGTGTTTCACATCAAGTTTCCAGCTTCTTTGGGTGTTATATGACAGCCTCCTTGAATGCTGAAGACAGGGTGCTTGCACTTTGTCTTAAAAAAAAAAGGACATGATTTGAACTAAGGTAAATTTACAGTAGCCAAGGTTACAACATAATCGAGAACTCAGCAATTCCTGGATGGAGGAACAGTCATAAAGGACAACTTGCAAGTGTAAAATATATCAATGTTGGTAACAGGATGTGAGAGCATGCCATGTACACATCTGGGAAGCTTCAGGAGCAAAGCAGGAAAAGATCAGGAAACAGGAGCTGATTAAATATTGCATTGCTCTCAATAGGCAAATCAAATTAAAAACAATCTTGAAGTCTTGAGTGAAGTAAATAAAATCACACTCTATAAAGCAAGAAGTGATTCTAAGTTGAGGGAAGCTTCCTGGAGCTGTGTAAGTTTTATGTGAGGTCCCTGAATCCTCTTTAACAAATGTTTCCTTCTGGCCTCTTTTCAAGGTCTATGTTATTTAAGCACATGAACCCCAAAGGATAGGATTCATAGGGAGGATTATGAACAGAGGAGAGTAATAAACATATATACATAACATATATACCTTAAAAAGAAGTGCTTTTACCCCCTTTTTTCCCTATTCTCTTTAAAAAGATGTTCTCATTGTTTTTGAGAGAGAGAGAGAGAGAGAGAGAGAGAGAGAGAGAGAGAGAGAAATATCCATCCATCAAGCCCACGTGCCCTGACCGGGAATTGAACCAGCAATCTTTTGGTGCATGGGACGATGTCCAACCAAATGAGCAACACAAGCCAGGGCTCCTCTATTCTAAAAAGAAAAAAAATTCGTGAAAAAGTGAAAGTATGGAGCAGAGAGAGAATAGACCTGAATATGGGCATGAAGAGATATATTAAGATGAAAAATTAAAGAAGAAATCAAGAGAGATGAATTATGGCAAAGTGGGAGAAGAAAGCTAAGTGCTCATCCTGGAAATAATAATTGGTCTTTGACTGTACAGTATAATATTAATGGACTTTTCCTAATAAATTCGATGGAATACTAGCATGAATATTTAAAAACAAACAAAAACTCTCATTGCCTGGTTTTCTCAAGAAGTCTCATCTCCAAATTAGAGAAAATAATTTAATGAATTAGATTATAAGACATTTAAGTCTACAACCTTGAACTAGCATACACACACATTATGTTGTTTCCATAAGTGTCTTTGTGTTTTAGGACAAGCAAAGGAAATGACAGTCTCATGCATGTACATGTTTTTATATCCCCGAGGAAAGTTAGGGGAAAACTTTTATTTTAGATGGATTTAGAATTTTTTTTTACTATTATATGACACTAGACACTTTAAATTTTGAACTGAGATTCTTGGGAGAACCAAAGACCATAGAAAATGTCCAGATAATTCATGGCCCTTCTCTATTTTATTCAAGGAGAAAGAAAAACTGTAAGAGATTTGAACAGGTAGTAGGAGATAAGAATTAAATTTTCTGATAACATATCGTGGGACATGATTTTGCTCAATGTAATATTTATACATGAGTACATTTCAAAGCAAATTAATCATATCACATTTTGTAAACATAATGCAGTAACACTGGACATTAGCAATAAATAATAAAACACAAATGTTGAAATTAACAGAGGTTTTCCAATAGAGTTCTGAGCAATTCTAAGGTCAAGGATGAAGCCTATGGGCTTATGGTCCAGCATAGACCACACCAGAGTGGAAGCACATCCTGACTACACTTCTGGAAAGGGTTCCTATGACAGAATCAGGGCTCAGCGGGAAGGGAGAATGCAGGGGGCATAGTTACTCTCCACTCACTGTTGTCAAAAAGGCCACTTCCAGGTAAAAAGTGAGGATTCTGTTGTGACTGTGTTTTGGTTATCATATGAAACATATAAAAGTATTCCTTTTGGCAAAGATGAGAAGTTGCTGACTACAGATGTGGCTGTCTCCATCTTCCTGATGAGGAATGCCCCTGCAACCATTAAATAGTCAAGAGAATATATGGCTAAATTAAAACTCCTTCAACAAAACCTTTATATTGGCATGACAGATTCGGAATGTCAGCCAGAATCAATTTGAACATCCATTATTAGAAAAGCATACACTTCTCACTGTGAGCTCAAAGGATAGAAAAATTATCAGATAGGTAAAAAGATACTTTGTGTTCCTTTGACACAGGAGAATAATATGTATGGTCAAGAGAGAGAAAAAAAGAGAGAGAGAAAATAAATTAATTTTTTAATTTAATTTATTTTCTCAATTTAAGGGGTGAATATAGCTCTTAGGCTATTATGTAGAGGTGTAAAATTGAGGATTTAGAAAAGGCTAGTCCTTTATAAAATAGAAACATAAAGACTGATGAATAAAATTTGCCATGGAAGCAATAAGCAGCTAACTCAATACTGTAATATTAATAAATTAGAAAATCTTAAAAGGTTCCAACAGGATACAATTGAACTTTAATAGTTAGAGAAAGGTATATTTTTCAAAGGAATGTATATCCAAGTGTGTGTATAGGGAAATGCTAGAGGAGAAAGCATCAACCTGGGCTTAGAGGCAGCCACACTCCTACTAAACTTGAAGAGACAGATGAAGCGACTGGTTATCTAAACCGGGAGGGAGGAAATAACATAGTGGGCACCTATGTTTCATTTTCATGTGTGGGATTAATGAATTGCTCTGTGTAATTTATAGAAAACATTAAAAATCAGACTTTTCCAAAACAAAAACTACTGAAATGCATGTTCCTTTATTATCACTCATTTATGTGACGATAAATTCTTAATGTATCTCATTATATACTCTTTTAATAGATGAGAAATAAATTGGATAGTATTTCATTTTACTTATAATGTTTAAAATATAATGGTGATACCCTCGTCATCTCACTGGCGTATTTTAATACTTACTTATAAAGTCATTTGTAGATATAATTTTTACAAGATATTTTTTCTCACAAGATAAATTCATTTTATTTTTGACATTTCAATAGACACACTAAAAACAAACCATTACTTATCCAATGCTGTCAAATGGAACATAAAAATGTGGTAAATACCAAATTTTATTAGGTACGTTTTTTATAATTAAAGCTATATGCTTTTCAAAAGCAAACAAAAATTATGATAGCTAATTTACTTTTTATGCTTTTCTGTTTCTGACCAACCCCCATTGAAAAATGTCTTTATTGATTTTAGCTACAGAGGAAGGAAGAGAAAGAGAGAGAGAGAGAGAGAGAGAGAGAGAGAGAGAGAGAGAGATTGTTCAGCTACCTCTGGTACATACCTGGTACATACTGAGGATCAAACCAACAACTTGGGTATGTGTTCTGACTGGGAATCAAACCAGCAACCTTTTGATGTATGAGACAATGCTCAATCAACTGAGCCATACGGGCCAGGGCTTTTAAGTTTTCATAAAACCAACTGAAGAGTTATATAGCCCATTGTCATTATAAAAGTTTCTTCCCCCAAATTTGAGAAATAATTTTATGGATAACTTTAGTAGTAATAGCAGTATTTTAGTATTTTACTGAAAGCTTTGTTTTTGAATCCCAGGAATAGACCGCAAACCTATCTTTGGCAATAGTACCTAACACTTAAATTTAATTTTGGTATTTGGTATTTTTTTAAATACATTTTTATTGATTTCAGAGAGGAAGGGAGAGAGAGAGGGAGAGATAGAAACATCAATGATGAGAGAGAATCATTGATCAGCAGCCTCCTGCACACCCCACACTGGGGATCAAACCCACAACCTGGGCATGTGCCTTGACTGGGAATTGAACTGTGACCTACTGGTTCATAGGTCGACACTCAACCAATGAGCCATGCTGGTCGGGCAGTATTTGGTATTTTATTGCATTTTTCTTCTATAATGGAGAGCTCAATCTAGTGGCTCTGTTGGTGGTAGAAGAAATAAATCATTTGCTGTTTGGTTCTGTCATCAGTACACTGATGACAAGAGCTTTTTCACTCTGCAATTGAAGTGGCATTATAAAAGCCTTTCTCTTAGAGTATCTCAGTCAGTGATGGTAATTATTCTCCATGGCACTAGGAGGAATAGTCATTTTGGTGACAACAAGTATAGAAATAAATATGTACTTGGAATGAGAAGCTAGCACCATCAGACTCTGCTTTAGCCCTGCATTAGGCATGCGCATCTACATCTACAAAATGAAGAATTTTTTTTCAAATTAAAACTAAAATCATCAATAAAATGGAAGGCCATTTGTCAACAATCATTTAAATAAATGTGAGTTTAATGTAAAAAGTTAAGAAAAATCTGACCCCTCTATCCATTTGAAACACAAAACAAAGCCTCCAGCATTCCAAAATGCTAACAGTACCTCTTTAGCTCAGAGGGACTGAGTTTAGTTTCTCAACTATGTGCATTAGACATATTCTCAGTTGGAAACAACAGAAGCCCTCTGGTTGCTTTAAGCAAAATAAAGCTTTTCAAAACCTGTTAGGTAACTCACAGAATGTTGGGAAAATTTGCTCAGATGGACTTAAGGTTTAGCTTTCAGGAACAACACCCAAACCATGTCAAGGAGTGATCTGATAAAACTGATGGATGCCACTGAGGGCTCCATGCCAAGACCTTGACTTTATTGCAACTGCCAGAACTGTCACCCAAATCCAGATGGATCGGCATCCCCTATGCCAACAATAAAGAAGTGCCATCAAACCCATTTCCTGGCATTGTTCATTTCAGAATTCAAATCTTATGGGGACAAAATTGGTGGCGTGTATGTGTAACTTAAATAATACATGAAAAAATTGAGTTGTGTGTTCTGCATTGAGGAATCTTCATTCACATAAAGAGTAAATTTTCTAAATCTAGAAAAGCTATTGAAAAGATCATGTACTGCCCTAGCCAGTGTGGCTCAGGTTAGAGTGTTGGCCCACAGACTGAAGGGTTGCAGGTTCGATTCCTGCTCAGGATTCAACTGATCAATGTCTCTCTCCCTCCCTTCCCTCCCTCCACTCTCTCTAAAAATCAATACAAAAAATATCCTTGGGTGAGGATTAAAACAACAACAACAAAACAATCATATACTGTTACAAATATGATAATTATCAATACATGGTAGAATCTAAGAATTGGTAAATATTATGGAGACTTTTTAGACTGTCAACTGTCCATTACATTTATTCTTTTAACAGTTATTGCAATTAGTTCTGTGATTGGGGAAAGTTATTTAAACTTTGTTTAGGATCAGGTACCTTAAATATAAAATGGGGAAAATGATATTTACTAGTATGAAACCACAGATCAGTAGTGAGTATTAAATACTTAATATGTATAAATTTCTTAGGACAAATATAGACCTTGGTAAACACTCAGTAAATTCTATTCGCTCTCATTATTAAACTTCATGTTCTAAGTAAAAATATAACTTTAACATTATCCCAAACTGACAGGTATCCAGCATCTTGAGAATTTTTAGTGTTATGAGGTTCACATCCCAGTACATCAGCTCATTCTATACTGCAGGATTTATTTTTATTTATTTTGCATATATTATCACACTTATGCCATTATAATTTACTGATTTGGAAGCCATCAGCATAAAAGTAGATCCATTTGAAAAAATTACTTGTGTTAAATTTAACAGTTTACCATAATAGCAATATTTTTAAAATGTTGTTGGGTTTCCTTACCTCCACAAAAATATTTCAAACCATAATAGTTCATCTACATTACCATATCACTAAAAATAATGATTACCATGGGGTATAATACTCAGGTCTAATAACATTGACAGTATCCCATCAAGTAGAAGGGTCATTCATCTACACTGATGTAACACAATGTGGAGGTTAGGAGCAGAGGCTCCAGTTCCAGATCATCAGGGTTTAAATCCTAGTTCTTCTGATTACAAGTTGTGTGACCTTGGGAAGGTTATTCAAGCTTTCTGGGTCATCTGTAAAATTGTCGAGTAATAGCATCTAGCTCATAGTAATTTTGAGAGAATTGACCATATCCTTATAGAAAGTGATTAGAACATGGACTTTTCTAAAGTTAATACTGTATGATTATAAGTTATTATTAATGTTATATATCCGGGTCTATTCAAAGTGCTGAGAATACCAATATAAGAATAAGATTCGTGCTCCTCAACTCTCTCACAGTGAATATGGAAGAAAGACACATAATTTGATCATTATAATTCACTTTAGAAAATAGATGTACATAAGTGCAGATAATAAGCACCTAACCCAATATGGGGACTAGGTGAAAGTGAGTTTAGAGAAGGTTTCTTAGAGAAGATGATGGGAGTGTTAAGCAACAAATAATGACTACAGAGCATCTATACTGATCTGAAGTAGAAATCAACTTGTCTACCAGAAATGATAATGAGTAATGAGACTAAGGAGCTTAAACACAGTAGCAATAAAATGGCGATTAACCACAAAATTTACAAAATTCATGGGATAAAAGACAAAGCTAAGCAAGAACAACAACTAAGTATGAAGTTCTATCTTTTTGGTCAAACAACACTTCATTGTTTTTGGATTACCTACAGTCAGAGGTAGGCACTAAAAGGAATTTATTTAATTTTAAGAAAAGTAAGTTGATTTAGCTTATGGTATTATGTACATATCAGCCATTTTAAATATTCTCAAATGTAGACAGGCCTATATGGATAAGAAAGAAAGAAGGAAAGAAAGAAAGAAAGAAAGAAAGAAAGAAAGAAAGAAAGAAAGAAAGAAAGAAAGAAAGAAAGAGAAAAGAAAAGAAAGAGAAAAGAAAGAAAGAAAGAAAGAAAGAAAGAAAGAAAGAAAGAAAGACAGAAAGAAAGAAAGAAAGAAAGAAAGAAAGAAAGAAAGAAAGAAAGAAAGAAAGAAAGAAAGAAAGAAAGAAAGAAAGAAAGAAAGAAAGACATCCAAACCTGTGAGGAATTTCATTGTATGTTAACTTAGATCTGGTGAACTATGATGAAAATATGGAAATCTTTCCAGTAATAAGAACTATATTTCTCTTTGCTGGACAATCTAATAAGGTCACTCTTGCATTCAGCAAAGTCATTCTAAGATTAATCACTGTATGATATATGCATATTTTACATGAGAGCTGTGGAAATATTCAAGGACTTTAAATTTATAGTCAAATTGAAATATGATAAAAAATATTTTCAAAACTAGATACCTTATTAACATTTCTCAGGAATTTAGTGCAATGAATCTCACAGTTTTTTGTTTTAATTTTTACAGATAAGTAAGGTTTATATTTTACATTTTATTTTAAGATAACTAAGGTTTATATTTTATTGTCCATTTTTAACAAGAACAGTCTCATTTATTGCTTTGGGACAATTATTTTCAGTCAGTTATAGGCACACAGGCAACAGTAAACCTCAGTTTTGAAAAGTTATATTACTGAATAAAGTGAAATTACATAAGAAGTTGCAACGTGTAAAAACAACTACAGTAAATTGATATTATTATAATTAGTCTCAAAGGGACCAAATTAGTTTGTCATTGATTACTAATTATGAATTCCTCAAAGTGAAAAAGTAGCTCAAAGCTCAGTAGTGTCACCATTCTATAACAACAAAAACAACAATAACTAAACAGTATCATATGCTCTTAAAAGTTCTAAATTTGTACTAAAAATCCTAATCTGAGCAAACACACTGGAAAAAAAATAGAAGACATCCAAATTGGAGAGGAAAAGATAAAGTAATATCTATTTACAGATCACATGAGTTTATATATACAAAATCCTAAAGATTACACGTACACACACATACACACAACAACAACAATAAAAAACTTAAACCTAATAAATAAATTCAGCAAAGTTGCAGGATACAACAAAGGCACAAAAAAGATAAAGTGCATTTCTACATACTAATAATAAAAAACCTGAAAAGGAAATTTAAACAATAATTCAAGTTATGATAGTATCAAAAAAGGATAAAATACTTAGAAATAAACTTAAGCAAGAAGGTGAAAGACTTGTACACTAAAAATTAGAAAACATTCTGAAAGCAATTTAAAAAGACAAATAAATAGAAAGATATTCTTTGTTTATAGATAGGAAGATTTAACATTGTTAAATGCCCATACGACTCAAAGCAATCCACAGATATAATGTAAGCCCTCTAAAATCCCAGTGTCATTACTGGAACAATTTTTTAAAAATCCTAAGATTCATATGAATCTCAAAGGACCCCAAATGCCAAAACAATTATGAAAAAGAAAAACTATGTTGGAGGCCTCACACTCCTTTATTTCAAAACATATTGCAAAGCTACAGTACTCATAATGGTATTGTACTGTCAGGAAGCCAAATATATAGGCCAATAATAACAAACAAAAAGTCCATAAATAAATTCTCACGTATATGGTCAATCAAAATTAAAATCTTCTGCTCAACAAAAGAAACTTTCAACAGAGTGGAAAGTTACACTATAGAATGGGAGAAAATATTTGTCAGCCATATACCTGATAAGAGATTAATGTTTAGAATGTATGCAGAACTGTAATTCTATAGAAACCCAATTTAAAAATAATAATAACCCAATTTAAAAATGGGCAAAAGATTTGAATAGACATAATTTGTCTAAAAATATACAAATGGCTAATAGGCATATGAAAAGATGTTCAACATCACCAATAATAAGAAAAGACAAATCAAAAGCACAATGAGCATCACTTTATACCCATTAAGATAGTCACTATTAAGAAAAAAAAAATATTGACAAGGATGTAGAAATTGGAACTATTGGGTGAAATGTAAAATGGTAAAGCTTGTTTTGTAAAATGGTATGAAGGTTCCTCAAATTAAAACTGGAACTATCACATGACTCAATAATTCAACTTATAGCTATTTATCAAAATAATTGAAATTGGCATCTTGAAGACATATTTGTATTCATATATTCATTGCAGCATTATTCACAAGAGTGTAGAGGTGGAAACATCCTACATGTCCATTAATGTATGCATGTATAATATATATGCAATGAAAGTTATTTACCTTTTTATAAAATTGGAAATTCTGTGATGTGCTATAACATTGATGAACCTTGAGGATATTATGCTAATTAAGTCAGTCACAAAAGACAAAGAGTGCATTATTTCACTTATGTGAGCTCTCTAACATAATCAAACCCTTAGAAACAAAAGGTAAAATGCTGGTTGCCAGGGCAGTAGGAGGAAGAAAAAGGGGAGTTGTTTTTTAGTGGGTGTAGAGTTTCAGTTTTGCAGGATAAAAAGTTCTAGAGATATGCTACACAAAATGTGCATATAGTTAACACTACTGTATTGTAATCTTCAAAGAGGTGAAGATGCTGCATTTTTTATGTTATATGTTTTTTAATCACAACAAAAATTTCTAAACTTAGCTTTTGGAAAAAAATGAAATTCTATATGAAAAGCCTTTGACTAAAGAAAGAAATACAAAGTTAATATCTTGATTTTTTTACTTCAGCCTGCAATATCTATACTAATAAAAGGGTGGTATGCAAATTGGTCACGACACCCTCATAGTAACAACCAAACAGCAGGCTGCATGGGGCGAGAAAGCCAGCAGGGGGGTTAGCGAGGGACGACCAAATGACTGACCAGCAGGCTGTGTGGGATGGCCAGGCTGGCAGGGGGGGTTAGCGAGGAACGACCAAATGACTGACCAGCAGTCTGCATGGGGCGACCAGGCTGGCAGCAAGGGCAGTGAGGGGTGACCAGGCTGACAGGGTGGGCAGTTGGGGGCAACCAGGCTGGCAGGGGTGGCAGTGAGAGGCAACCAGGCCGACAGGGAGGGCACTAAGGGGCGACCAGGCCAGAGGGGGGGCAGTTAGAGGCAATCAGGTTGGCAGGCAGAGGCGGTTAGGAGTGATCAGGCTGGCAGAGGGGCAGTTAAGGGCGATCAGGCAGGCAGTCAGGTGAGCAGTTAGGAGCCAGCAGTCCCAAATTATGAGAGGGATATCTGACTGCCAGTTTCGGCCCGATCCCAAGGGGTCCCGGATTGGAGAGGGTGCAGGCTGAGCTGAGGGGATACCCCTCCCCCGTGCATGAATTTCATGCACCAGGCCTCTAGTAAGTATATAAAATTTCCTGCAAAATGACCACAAGCCAATGGGGAAGAATTATACAGTGAAAAATAAATGTTTGCCTTTTACCTTTTAAATATATATATATATACATATATATATATATATATATATATATATATATATATATATATATATATATATTTGATTTCAGAGGGAGAGGGAGAGCGAGATAAAAACATCAATGATGAGAATCATTGATCATCTGGCTCCTGCACGTCCCCACGCTGGAAATTGAACCATGGCCTCCTGGTCCCTAGGTATGCGCTCAACCACTGAGCAACACCAGCCAGTCTGCCTTTTACTTTAAAAAAAAATGTGGGGAAAAGCTAATGAGGAAACACACACACACACACACACACACACACACACACACACACAGAATCCATGGAGTAAAGAGACAGGCTAGTGTATTCTTACAGATTACTGGGGTCTATCTAGCTACTTATCTCTGCCAGATCATGCCAGAAGGACAAACAGAAAAGGATGATCAAGGAAACAGATATGACCACACGGTGGTACTAGGGACACAAAGAGCTTCATCTGGGCCATACTTTGAAGGTCTGCATGCTGGGGATATCCCTCATAGCATGTGACTCCTGGAGGTCACTACTCAGAAGGGGAAGAGGGTAAAGGACTCCTGGAGGAGGGAATTCAAAAGGAGAACTTACGTGTTTAGATATCACTCAATAGCAAAACGGGGCTTTTTCCAAAGGGCAACAGAGATTTGGGTTCTGGTATATCTCAGGTCTCTTTTATCTATGGCTAGCAGAGGTTAGATGTCTTTTCATTGTGTAGAACAGGCAGGTTCTGTCTAAATGGCTAAAATTCTCTCTACAGTCATGCACCCCATAATGAATTGCATATGCAATGGAGGCATACCATACAGCTTGGCGTGTAGTAGGCTATGCCATCTAGGTTTCTGTAAGTGCACTAGATGATGTTCACACTATAATGAAATAAACAACGTATTTCTCAGAATGTATCCCTGTGGTTAAGTGGTGCATGGTGCTATCTGGATTATATTTAAGACAATTGGAGAAGTAAAAATTTGAGTTTGGCACCAGAGAGCTTTTAAGCTAATGGGTCCCAGTTGCTGTGAAGAAGTAAATAGCATATGACAATATATAAGGGCCCATCTTTATCCCATCTATGTAATAAATATGTTACAAAGCATGCCCAGTTAACAGAAGAGAAAAGAAATATAAATCAATTAAAAGGAATTCAGCATCTTGGGAAAATAATTGTTTCCCCCATGTGTTTTTAAATGAAGTCACATTATCTTCAAAGGAAGAAAATTATGTTATTTAGTCAACTTTTGGAAATGTAACATAAAAAAGTACTTGATGTTTAAGATAGTGTGAGTAGTCTATCTTTATGTCCTATGGGTTTGTTTTATTTGCTTGGTTGTATTGAAGCCAAGTATGTTTTATCATCATTTTAAGATTACTGAAAAACTTTTAAAAGACAAGTCTGTGGATTGTGGGAAAGATTTAATTTATGATTTATGTTAAAACTTTTATTTTAATTGTAAAACCTATACTTGCAGTCTTTAAAGTTTATTCAATAACTGTTTTAATCTATCATGAAATCAAAACACTTCTGGCTTATAATGTGTGACTTAATATACATGTAAATTTTTACTAAAAGTTGAACTCAGTGCACTTTAAAATATACTTTTTTATGTAATGAGATAAATTTCATTAAGTAGCTTATTACCTTTCTCTATTTTCTTTTGCTTTTCTCTGAACTCAACTCAATTCAATTAATTATAAACTATAAATATTTATTTGTTTCAAGACATAAATTTTATGTGTTGTGATGGTGAAAAATAAGTGTACTAATCTGTACTATATTTATGAATATTTAAGATATTTATTGTATAATGGTATTTGAGAGCTATAATAAACTGTTATTGTAATAGAGTCTTTTTAACTAATAATGTCATCCCAACTGGGCTACCCATCAAAATGCAGTGGAAACCATTAGGTTACAATCTGCAACTGATAATATTATAGTTACAAATATACAGAAAAATAAGCCCTATTGTCTTAACATAATCACAGATATACATTGCAAACAAATAAGAGGAAAAATTTCAAATATAAATGTAAGGGAATCCCATATGTTGATATACAGGAAAGAATGATCCTATCTAATAAAATGCCTTGAATCCTTCTGTGGTCATATGTAGCAAATCCTGCCATTTCTAATAAGTATTTAGAGTGCTGAATCATGGAGACAGCTGAAATTAGAGACTTCTGAAACCTAAAGCAAAAGCAGTTAACCCCAATCAAGTGTCAATAACTAATATAAGTAGTTGGCAGCTGAGCCTGGATGTCATCATGTATTAGATAGGATGAGGCCACAGTGAATTATCTTGTAGCTGATGAGATTATTTTCCCCATGGTAGGGAACATATTTTATACTTTATTTTACCACCAGGTGTGTGGCTTTCCCTACAGCAATCGGACCACAGTGGGGATTAATGTAATTAGTATGGATCTGGAGATTTGAACTCTAGCCATTCCAAAGTGAAATTCCAAAGCTAATCAAGCTCCATGGCTTGTCAGCAGCTCTCATGATCAAGTTTAAACTCCTCTCTTCTGCCTAATGGTGCTACCTTTGGTCTGGCTCCTCTCTCTCTCCAGGATTAGCCATGTGCATATCCCCAGCCTCCCAGCTTTGCTCATCTCTTGGCAGCCTTCAGTTTTAAACTTAAGACTTCAGGAGGTCATGCTTTCTGTTGCTAGGCTTTTTTTTTTTGAAAACCTTTTTCAAATTGGTTGTGCAACTACCTTGGATGCGAGATTATCTGTGGAAAATTTAGTTGACAGTGAAGAACTTGAGGTGAAGGTTGAAACCCTGAGTTCTTCAAATCATTGAAAATGGCTGCCTCTGTGTTTCCTGTTTCAGTATGTACCGCCTTACTACATTTTTCACTTTCACTTTTATATTTTGCACAATGAAAATACGAGAGCTAATTGGGTTAGCCATATAACTTACGTGTTCTATTATGTTTTCTTTTTAATTAATTTTATTGTTGTTGGTAGTTTGTTTCATTTTTTTCAAAAGTCTCATCAGTACTGAGAAAACGGTATATCCGTTGTAAAAAACATTTAATCAATTATGAAAGCAGTCTGATCAGAAAAGCCCTTAGACTGGCCCTTGGTCTGCATTCGGTATGATTAGAAAGAAATACGTTTACTTTTAAAGCAAACACATGAATAACTTTTTCAAGGTCTCTAATATCTGGATAACATACCCGGTGGTGGATTCAACATGTTTGCTTTAGAGAACAAAAGGGTGAGGTTCTAGCTTTGAATGGACCAGGAACTCAGGATAATTAAGACAGAGCTGGCTTGTAGTTTCTTTCGGGGGCATACCACTCCCTCACCCCTTTGACCTCCCCTGTTCCTCCCAACTGTGTCACTCTCATACCCCCTCATCCTCCACTCCACGGCCCAGGCTCCAGCAGATTCAAGACCAGCAGGGCAGAGAAAGCCATACAGACTTACTCCTCTAAGAGGCTGGTTCACCCTGACCTAAGGTAAGCACTCGGGATTCATGCGGCATGAAAGTAAAGATGTTTTTGGAATATCCACAATTTTTAAAATGCAGTGATAGAACACATGGGACAATAAAGAATTGTTTTCAACATAGGGCATTTTCTCCTTTCTCTTTTGATGCATTAAAACACATTTAACTCCATGTATATTCTTTCTGTAACGTGCATACAATGGGGATAAAATACATTGACTCTATTTGTAATAGGATAAAAACACACACCTTTTGCCCTGCTTTGTTATAATATTGATGTGTAAGTGTACATTTAAGCTATAAGAAAATTATGTGTTCCTAATTAAAACAATTTGTATTTTAAACATATAAATGTTAAGTATAAGAGCATATGGAAACAGCTGAACTCCAATTATTTCAACTCTTTCTTTCAGGATAATTTAGGATAAAGTTAAAAAAGCACCTACTCTGCGCAGTCTGTTGTTTTGAGCCCTGTATAGACCAGGAAAAGCAAGCAATATGGTTCTTATTCTCAAAGTGTTCACCTGGAAGATGACAGGCAGAAATTTAAATGACAGGAAATATTTAAGTGAGTTCAAGAAAATGTGATATTGCTTGGCATCACAATGACTCGCTGACAAATAAGTTTCACAGAGTCATTCAATAAATGTTTAGAAAATCAGAGGTGCACAAGAATTTACAGGAAATGAAGGAACAGGGGAGGCAGGTGTTGACCAGTCTTGTAGGTCAGAAGATTTCTATAGGAAAATAGGAAGGGTAATAGGATATTAAATGCTATTGATTTAATATCTTATCTCTGGCAGCAGAATGTTTTTGTTCTGCTTTAAACAGAAAATACATTTCAAATGGCCAAATCTTCCAAGCCTGAATTGGTAATTATTCTTTGATTTCATTACAGAAGGATACCCTGAGGAAAAAAAGAAAGTAATATGCATGTTTTAAATCCAAAATAACTCAATGCAGCTTAATGATAGCCTTTTACCAGCCAGAGGACTTGAAAACTCTGATCTTCAGTTTTAACTCTGAAGGTTGAAACCCTGAGTTTTTCAACTCATTGAAAATGGCTGGCTCTATTTTCCCTGTTTCAGTATGTACCACCTTACTACATATTTCACTTTCAGTTTCTATAACTGCAACATAGAGATACTAACGTGACCAACAGAGAGGACTCAAAGCTGTGCTGCGCTCCAGTGAGAATTAGAGATGAGCATCCACGTGAGTTGTAAACTCAAAGTACTTGTAAGGGAAATATCTCTGCCTGCTTGTGCATTGAATTGTTGGTATGTGTCATGATATACAAAGACTGAGATATAAATACTGTACTCTTTTCTCTATTCTTACTAACTCTATGCAATCCATTTTCAACAATACATTGATTTTGTCTGTAAGTTTTACATAAATTGCATTTTATATTGGATTTTTTTTTTGTCCAAAAAGAGAAAGGGAAGAATGACAAGTGAGCATTCTGCTATTGATACATCCAGCCACAGGGTGTCATTCTAGTAGTACAGATTAGCCTGTCTAGATTCAATACTCTGGCAGCAGGTAGCAAGCACCATATCATCCTTGGTGTGTTGCATAAATATTGAAAACTCCTTACTCTTACTTAAATTTAATAATTCCTTTGGTCAGTAAAGTACATTAGATAATTTCCTAGATCTACTTAGAAATTGAAAACTATTTTATGTTTAGAATAAAATATAAAGACCACAAACTAAAATTTCTTGAGTTGACTCAACCTTATTGAATTGCATTAGCCATTGCTTACTTTGGTGATATAGTGAAAGACATACACAACAGGTATTGCTCTCTGATATCCAGAGAGTTGGAAGCAAAAGCAAGAAAGTTGAATAAGAACTATATTTATAAAAGCATTTGTCCCCTTAAAATGTGTTTCCATTTATTTCATCGAACTATAGGCTTTGTCACACCAGTCAGTATTCACATAAAATCCACATATGGTTGATGTAGCTAATTTATATTGAATTTGAATATCCTTCCAGCTCTGAGTTAACACAGACTCAAACTACAGTCTTAAGCAAATCAGTTTCAACTTGGTACCAAGGAGCCCACATTGTTTTTTCTCGTACATGCAACTCATTAATCTGAAAGAGGGTAGCTTTAGCCATTTTTGGGAATCAGGGTAAAATGGCCGAGAAAGGCTCCATGATGATTAAAACAATGACAGGTTAAGGTTTATAGGGGGTATTATTTGAATCTTCCTTCTCTAGTCACTGGTAATTTGGGGACGCTTAGACCTCTATCAGAAACTTGAGGTGGGAACTCACTCATGCCTAATTATAATGTTTACCCAGCAATTTACATGTGTAGGAAACAAATAAATGTTTTACTCATTCAGTAAGCTTTTTTGAGATACTCTGCCACAATGGAGAGAATATCAGACATGATTCTTGCACTCATTCTGTTAGTACTTTAGTGGGTAAGAGACACATGAATCAAATAACCACACAAGACATAACGTTCCAACGTGGTTGGTGCTAAGAAGAGAAGTACACCACAGTGCTGCAGACTCTCATGCAATTTGGGTTTTGCCCAGTTGCAGAGACAAGAAAAGGGTATCCTGAGTAAGCCGGGGCAGAGCAAGGTTGTGATCAATGAGTAATAGATACCAGTCAAAAAGAGGTCAGATCTGAAGCCCTGTCAGGAAGACAGTGTGGTGAGCTCCAGGAACTGAAGAAGTTTGGGTGGCTCCACACTACCAGTGAGAAAATTGGTGGTTCAAGAAGGCTGGGGTTGTAGTCAGTAAATTGTGTCAAGGATTTTGTCTTTCATCCTAACAACAAGAGGAAGCCAGTGAATGATTCTTAGCAACAACAAGGATGGGGGAAGGGAAAGAGGTAAATATTCCAGAATCAGATTTGCACTTTGAGAAAGATTATTCTGACTTTAGGATGCAAAAGTGGTTTTAGGGGAACTAGTTTGGAGCTGTATGATGGGAGCTAAGATTATGGGGGGAAAAGTTAAATATTATATATATATATATATATATATATATATATATATATATATATATGATGGATTTTAAACCATGTGGGGATAGGTCTTTGATTTAATCTCCTTAATGGCCAGTGAGATTCCTTCTAATGCAAGAAGTTGGTTCAAGAATCAAAACCCTTCAATTACCACCTCAAGGAGAGTGAAAGGAGATTTCCTAATATTATGATCCTGGAGTTATATGACTCATGAATATGTTTAGATACATCACCACATACTCATTCAAAAATTATTGTAATAATTTAGACTTTCACCAAAAATGTATGGGAGTCCTAATTTACCCACATACTTAATAACTCTGAGCACTATCAATTTCTTTTATCTTTGCTTATAAAACTTGGTGGGAAAAACAAACCTTGTTATGTTAATAATTATCAAGGCGATTGAACATAGTTTCATAGGTTTACTAGCTATTTCTATGAATTGTCTATTTGTGTCATTTGTCCAGTGCTCCTGTAGTGTTTGTCTCCTTCTGAAAGATTTGTAAGTGCTCTAGTCTTTATGTATATTGCAATTCATCTTCCTGTTTGTCAAATAAGAACAAATAAAGTATCTCTGCTGGCCCTCAAACTGTTCTCTACCTTATAGCTTCTACTTCTTCAAAATTTTCTATTTTCTTTAACTTTAGCTAGTTCTTGGCCACTTAGGACCCAATATTATCTCTCGGTAGGGTTGCCAGATTTAGCAAATAGAACCATAAGGGACCACATTAAAATTGAATTTCAGATAAGCAACACAAATTTTTAGTATAAGTATGTAAATATTTAGGACATACAATACTAAGAAATAATGTATGATTTACCTGAAATGCAAATTTGATTTAATTTTCTGCATTTTTTTCTGGCAAACATACCTATTTTTATTCCACCTGTCATTACGAGCTGCCCTATTCACTCTATACTTGTCCATGCAAATTCTAAAGAGCAAAAATAATATTATCCTATCTCAATTTAGACAGAGAACCTTTTTAAGGTTATCTTAATAACTGCAGACATTGGAATTGATTGATTGGTTTTTGAGTGAGTTGCTGTGACAATTCTCAGGCTGAGGGGAGTGGAGAAGGATCATTTTCATCAATGGAATGAGGAGTTTCTCTCAGAAAAGACTAAAAAAGTGAAAGGCCTCATAATTATTAAGTTTACTAGAGACCCATGGCACGGATTCCTGCATTGGTGGGGTCCCTCAGCCGGGCCTGTGTGTATTGGGCTGAAACCAGTTTTCCAACATCCCCCAAAGGGTCCCGGATTGTGAGAGGGTGCAAGCCAGGCTGAGGGATCCCACTGGTGCACGAATTCATGCACTGGGCCTCTGGTTATTTGATAAAGACCTTATTTTTTTACATATCTAGGCATTTCAGAAAAATCAAGCATAGCTGTGGTAGGCTGAAGAATGCCCCCTTACGATTTCTACCACCTAATCCTTAGAAACTATAAATGGCTACCATTTGTGGCAAAGGGGACATTGAAGATGTGATTAAGAAAAATATTTTAAGATAGGAAGATTATCCTAGATTTTCCAGGTAGGTCTAGTATGCTTACATATAAGAGGGAGGCAGCAGAATTAGAACCAGAGAAGGTAATATCATAATGGAAGTAGAGTCAGAGAGATTAGAAGGTGCTATGCTGCTACCTTTTAAGGGGAAAAATAGGGTTATGAGCCAAAGAATACAGATAGCCACTAGAAGCTGGAACAGTCAAGGAAATCCTTCTTCCCTAGGAACCTCCAGGCCATAAAACCCATTTTAGATTTCTGATCTCCCAAACTGTAAGATTATAAATGTGTGTTATCTTGAGGCACTGGAATTGTGGTCACTTGTCCCAGTAGTGCTAGAAACATAATACAATGGCCACCCTCAGAATATTTTTTCAGGTTTTCTTGAATATCAATGCATTTCATTTAATATAAGCAAAAGCAAGATAGACTAAAATATTCATATTATTCATTTTATAACTTACATTATTTTAAGTTATATATTTTTGCCTATTTAAAGGTAACCAATATATGAAAATAGAATGCTACAAAATGCTTTTGCTCTCCCATTATATATCAACTGAAATTTGTCAAAATTTCTTTAAAAGATGCACTTTTTTTGGATTTTCACTATTAATCATTATCCAGGGGGAACTGTTTTGGAACTATTATGACATTTGGATTGTATTTCCAGAATATGTACTATAAATTAAAACACACACACACACAAACACACCACAAACCTCACATTACTCTTCTAAAGACTGATGCATATAGAATAAAGTTTTAGTTTGAATATATATGTGACTTTTTGAAAATCTAGAAGAGAAAATGTTAAAATAGTTCATTTTGAAAAGAATGTGTTTAGTTTCTGACATACAAAGACACTTGAATATTCTATTTCAGGAAATTGTTGGATCTTGTTTTTTGTTTTGCATTCACTTACATGCTTTAAAAACAGTTTCAGAGAAAAAAATTATATGTGACTTAACTATACTGTTGTGCTCCTAATAAAACAGAAAAAATGGCAGGTTACAAAGAGCCATAATTATAGGGAGTTTCAAAAGATATAATTGAAAAAAACAATAGTGAATTATTTTTTAAAATGGTCCAGCTGCTATAGAGTTTGCCTTTAATGTTAGGTTGGATATATTTTCAAACACAACTCATTTGGTTATCAAGTGTATCATATTTAATCCAATGATTACTTGTTTATAACATTATATATTTTAGGACTCTGGAATTTAAAAAAAAATATTTTCTTAATAGCAATCTCTTTCTTTAGATTGAAATCTATTTTACTACATTTCAAAAACTGCATATATGGTGTGAATGGTTTTTTCTTCCCCACTCAAGAAAAAAACTGAGAAATTCCTAAGATAATTATTTGGTTAGTTAGTAAACTTTTCTCTAATAATACTGATTGATTTCCCTATGTAGCAAACACTATGATAACAAACATTAATTCTTGCAGTGACCTTATGGAACACATATTCATTATACACATTAGGAAAATGCGACTGACAGAATTCAACTTGTGATTCTAGCATGTACACACACACACACACACACACACACACACACACACACTAGAGGCCCATTGCAAGAAGATTCCTGCAAGAATAGGGCTTCCTCAGGCCTATTCCTGCAAGAATAGGGCTTCCTGCAGCCTGAGCAAAGCAGAGAATGGAGTGAAGCCCACCTCTTTTCCACTGCCTCTCTCCCTCCTGTCTCTGCTGCCTCGCTCCTTCCCATCTCCGCTGCCTCGCTCCCTCCCTTCTCAGCTGCCTCTCTCCCTCCCTTCTTTGCTGCCTCGCTGCCTTCTTGCCACTTCACTCCCTTCTGCAGTGCTTTGCTTCCTTCTACACTGTCTTCAGTCTTGGCTCCATGTCTGCATATGCAAATTAACTGCCATCTTTGTTGGGTTAATTTGCATACTCGCTCCTGATTGGCTGGTGGGCGAAGCGGAGGGATGGTCAATTTGCATGTTTCTCTTTTATTAGTGTAGATATATATATTACCTCAACTCTCAATAGTACTCTGATTTACACTTTGTGAGTATACGGTCCTTAAACTAAAATCAGTGATTGTAATGTACAGTATTTAAATTGTTAAATCTTTTTTTACTTAGAATATTATACCTTAAATTAGAGGCCCTGTGCATGAATTCATGCATGGGTGTGGTCCAGCTGGCCCACCTCAATAGGGACGATCGGGCTAGGTGAAGGGAGTGGCCAGGGTGGTTGGCTGGCTGGCCCCACCCCATATCAGGGTGGGGGGGTTAATTGGGGGCAGGGCTGGCCAGGGGTATGGACCGCAGGCAGTTGGCCAGCAGGCCCTGACCCCTGGTCTAACTCCCGATCAAACTCCCCAGTCAAAAGGACAATTTGCATATTAGCTTTTATTATATAGGATAGTAATATGTCTGTATCAGTCAGGCAATGATAGATTATACTATATAACAAATAATCCCAAAACTCTCAATGGGATTGTTTATTGCCTATTCATGTGCAATCTATTTGAGATTTGTAAATTTCTCCAGGCACGTTTTCTTTCTTTGTTAGTATTCCAGCTTGCTTTCTGTATAATTTTGTGTTTTCCCTTCCATATATAAACTCTCTCTCTCTCTCTCTCTCTCTCTCACACACACACACACACACACACACACACACGCACGCACACACTCATGCACACACACACATAAAGTAAGCTATATAAGAGCCAAGAAAGGAAATGAAAAAGCAAGATGATGGAGGAGATTAATATCAAAAGAGATTTAATAATAGCTTCATATAGCTAAATAAGTAAAGTTCAAGAAACAATGACAAAAATCTCTACAAAAATAAAAATAAAAATGTCCCTTAAGTTAAACAAGGTAATTAAGATAAATAAGCAAAATAAAGAATTTTTTAAATTTAATTCTTTATTGTTGAAAGCATTACATATGTCTCCTTTTCCCCTCACTGTCCTCTCCCAGCTTGCCCCTGTATCCCAGCCCTGGCCTTCACCACCTGTCCCCCCCACCATTGTCTGTGACCATTGGTTATTTATATATGCACACAAGTTCTTTGACTGATCTCTTATCCCCAACCCTCCCCACAAAATCCCCTGCCTTTCCTCTGAGGTTTGACAACAGTCTGTTTGATGATTCTGTGTCTCTGGATCTGTTTTTGTTTATCAGTTTATGCTGTTCTTTATATTCCACAAATGAATGAGATCATGTGATACTTATCTTCTCTGACTGGCTTATTTTGCTTAACATAATGCTCTCCAGGTCCATCCATGCTGTTGCCAATGGTAAAATTTCTTTCTTTTTTACAGCAGTGTAGTATTCATTGTGTAGATGTACCACTGTTTTTTAATCCACTCATCAGCTGATGGGCACTTAGGCTGTTTCCAAATCATAGCTATGGTAAATTGTGTTACTATGAACATAGGGGTGCGTATATCCTTTCTGATTGGTGTTTCTAGCTTCTTGGGATATAGTCCTAGAAGTGGGATTACTGGGTCAAATGGCAGTTCCATTTTTAATTTTTTGAGGAAACTCCATACTATTTCCCACAGAGGCTGCACCAGTCTGCATTCCTACCAGCAGTGTATGAGGGTTCCCTTTTCTCCACACCCTTGCCAGCATTTGTTTGTTGATTTGCTGATGATAGCCATTCTGACAGGTGTGAGATGCTCTCTCATTGTCGTTTTGCTTTGCACTTCTCTGATGATTAAACATAAGACTGAAAACTATAAAAATCTTAGAAGAATACATAGGCAGCAAAATATCAGATATAGCTCATAGCAATATGTTTATTGACACATCTCCTAGAACAATGGAAATGAAGGAGAAAATAAACAAATGGGACTACATCAAAATCAAAAGCTTCTGCACAGCAAAAGAAACCATCAACAAAACAAGAAAGCCCACTGCATGGGAGAACATACTTGCCAATGTGACATCTGATAAGGGTTTAATCTCCAAAATTTATAGGGAACTCACACAACAAACAACCCAATTAAAAAAAAATGGGCAAAGGACTTAAGTAGACACTTTTTGAAAGTGGACATACAAAAGGCCAAGAGACATATGAAAACATGCTCAAAGTCACTAATCATCCGAGAGATAGAGGGTGTTTTTTTTTAAGAACCTACTGTCCTAAGAGGTTATTGCTTTTAAAAAATATGAAGGGGAGTAAAATCACTTTGAGCAGATTCTTGAATAATAAAGTCTTGAATAACTTCTGAAATATACTAAAATATACTTAAGCTTGAAAAGTGATTTCAGACAGGATAATCAGGCCTTCAGGAACATGTCTCATAAAGTTGCTTTTGTCTAAGAAATATAAGCTTGATAGACTGTGTCTGACCCAGTATAATTCTTCATTCCTATATAATTAGCATTGAGAATGCTGATCTCATTTCTTTTTGTGTTACAACTTTTTTTTATTATTCTTTAGATGTAAGCTTAATAGAAATCTGTGAACTGTACAATGTGTCATTCACATATACCAGTCTGTCTTACTCCCACGTACATACACATAAGAGCCAAACAGTTTCAAAAAGAATTCAGGAATTTGAAGTTTTAACTCTAGCACTTCCACAGAATTAGGATATCCTTCACTGTTTTCTTTGTTATTTTGATCCTTTCTCTTTGTCTAGTAATTGAAAGAGTTCACTTAAAATGCAAATTAAAACAAAGATAGTGTGTAGTATTGACTGTTTGCCATTATTGCTTTTCTGCAGTCATTTTATTCACCATTAGGTGAGGAAACTTACATTTGAACTCAGAAAGGAAATCTGCATCAAAACAGAATGACTAGGTAGAGAGAAAGCATATTGTAGTCTTCATTGAGGTACATATGTATAAAATTAATAAGAAATATTAAAATCCATTAATTTCCCCTACTTGGCTTAAGTTCTTTTAATGTATATAAACTGTATTATGTCAATTTGTCAAAAATATGTTGCTATAATAAAATATGTAATGTGCATGACTTTAAAATTGTATTTGATCTTAAAAAATTAATTTCTACTCATTCAAAATCTTTTGTTGGCATGCCAAAGTAGCTGATTGAATAACCAGTTACTTCCAGGTTTTTTTTAAAACTTCAATAAGACCTTAATATTTTTAAAAAATATATAAGTATATAAAATTTATATATATTTCCCCAATCTTCTCTGGTTGTCTTGTCCTTATTGAATTCATGAGCCATGACTTGTTTTTTGTTTTGTTTTTCTTTTGGTTTTGTTTCTCTTTTAAGCAATTAGACTGCACATAGTTAAGCAAAATTCTTTAGATACCAAACTCTTATTACGGTATGCCTTTATTATGTAACAAAATGTAATTCAATATTATCCTTATTAAGGTATATTTTTTAGCCCTGACTGAGTAGTTCAGTTGGTTAGAGCATCATCTAGATACAACAAGGTTACGGGATTAATGCTCTGTCAGGGCACAGATAAGAATCAACCAATCCTATCTGATAAAGAGGTAATATGCAAATTGACCATCACTCCAACACAACAAGATGGCCACCCCCATGTGGTCAAAGATGGCTGCCCACATGTGGACACAAGATGGCCACCAAAAGATGGTCGACAGGGGAGGGCAGTTGTGGGCGATCAAGCCAGCAGCGGAGGGCAGTTGGGAGGAACCAGGCCTGCAGGGGAGGTCAGCTGGGGGTCACCAGACCAGCAGGGGAGGGCAGTTAGGGGCAACCAGGCCAGCATGGGAGGGCAGTTAGGGGTGAGCAGGCAGGCAGGCAGAGTGGTTAGGGGCGATCAGGCAGGCAGGCAGGTGAGTGGTTAGGAGCCAGTGGTCCCAGATTGTGAGAGGGATGTCTGACTGCCGGTTTAGGGGACCGGGCCTAAACCAGCAGTCGGATATCTCCTGAGGTGTCCCAGATTGTAGAGGGTGCAGGCAGGGCTGAGGGACAACCCCCACACCCCCCCCCCCATGAATGAATTTCATGCACCAGGCCACTAGTAAATATATAAATAACTGAAACAACAAATTAATGTTTTTCTCTCCCATTCTCTCCCTTCCCCCCTCTCTAAAACACAGTAAATAAAAATTTTAAAAATTTTGAAACTGTATTTAGTTTTTATGATTTCAAGCCATAAGTACGTAGTATTTGGGCCTACTCCCTTACTGTTCCTTTATCTGAAATGTTTCTCCTGGTCTCTGCTGAAGTACTAGCTTCACACAAAGCCTTCTTTGCCTACTCTGTCTAAAATAGCTCCCACATAACTATCTATCCCTTTTCCTGATTTATTGTTCCTCATAGCACTTAACACCACTTGACATGTTCTATTTTTATTTGTAATTTTCTATGTTTATCCTCCCACTTTAGAATCAAAGCTCTATGAGCACTGTTTTTATGACTTTCTTTGGTCCGCTACTATATCCTGGTGCCTATAAAAAATCCCTGATTCACAGTAGGTGACAAAAATATCTGTTAAATGTACACATGAAATAATCTTGAGCTCCCATTTCTGCTTAATAACAGAACAAGTAATCTAGTTTCTTCCAAGTAAATGCAGAAAAAAATCAGTATTTTAACAATAATTTCTGATTTAAACTTAGTCAACTTCATGGATTACTCCCCCTTATCGCTTGTCCCTAGAATAGTTGAGGCATACCCTCAATTCTGGTTATGCATAAGAGATGGATTTACATGCTAATGCAGCATGGAGTCAGGCACCTCATCCTTAGCATTTCTGAGCCAGCACCCGCTGAGAAGGTAAAATTCCATCTGACACTTGATCTTGGTCCTCGTTGTCCTTTGAAGCTTTTGCTGATGTCTGAGATCTGCCATGGTCATTGATTGACCAGTATTAACTGCCAAGCTCTTTGGGCCTGCAGACCACTTTCATGATTAGGAGTAGGGAGTAGAGTAGTGAGCACAGAGAACCAAAGGAAACTCAAAGACATAGACAAAGCATTTTTCCATTTATAATTTGATGTTCCTGTATAATATATATGAGGCTGTTCATGCCAGGATTACAGGAAGGAATCAGGGCACAAGCCATTTTAGTCTTGGAAGCTGCAGGTCCCTATTATGTCACACTTTGGAATGTGGGTTAAGATCCCTCTTCAGGAATCCTAATACCCATGATCCAATCATATCTTTCTCCATCATCCCTTTACCTTGAACCCTGTAGACAACTATTCTTGTGTTTTCTTTATTCAATGGAAATTTTTAGAATTGAGGCGCTCAAGTTCCTAGTGTTTAGGATGTAATAACTTTTTTCTTTCTTTCAACATATCCATCTTTTGCTTTTAAACTTTGGCAAGACTATTTTCTATGGATGTATTTTTAAAGCTACTCAGAAACTCTTTTTTTATCTGCCCAACAACTAGGTCAGTGAATGTCACTTTCAATGGATTAGCAAGTCTCTGAGACAATGGCCTTGGAGAAGGGTAGGGAATCTTCACAGGTTTCAGATTTTCATCCAAGTACATGAACTACACTCAATTGACACACACAACACATACATATATACACACATACATATGTACATACAGTTGTTCTTGTTTTTTAAGATTAAAAAGGAAGAGGGGGAAAGAGAAGGAAAGGAAAATTCCATGTCTAGAATTCACTTTGCCTAACAATGTTTTAACATGAGAATAAATCTAAGATGGTAATATATTATGTTTTTATTTATAATATTGTAAAGTAAACACTACTATCAGGACAACTGAGAAAAGGTTTCCTGAAATGAGGGCTCTCAATTGGTAGGAGGAAAGAAATATTTATTTTGAAACATAAAACACTACCACCAAAGATAGACAACAAATAGATGGAGAAATATGGTTATATATTCAGAGGTCATTGAAGAATGGCAATTAGTTTACTTCAATAAATCCTTAGCTATTAGATATCACTTAGGACATAAGGAATATTAGGAAGAAAAACAATTCTAATACACTTGCCTCTCAAAACAGACATTTCTTTTTTTTTTTTTTTCATTTTTTTATTAAGGTATTATATGTGTACATATCTTACCATTGCCCTCCCCACACCCCACTCCCATATATGCCCCCACCCCCCAGAGTTTTGCATCCATTGGTTATGCTTATATGCATGCATACAAGTCCTTTGATTGATCTCTTATCTCCCCCACCTCTCCCTAACCTTCCCCTTGTAATTTGACAGTCTGTTTGATGCTTTACTGTCTCTGTATCTATCTTTTTGTTCAAGTTTATAATGTTCTTTATTATCCATAAATGAGTGAGATCATGTGGTATTTTTCTTTCATTGACTGACTTATTTCACTTAACATAATGTTCTCCAATTCCTCCCAGGTTGCTGCAAATGATGAGAATTCCTTCTTTTTTATGGCAGCATAGTATTCCATTGTGTAGATGTACCACAGTTTTCTGATCCAGTCATCTGCTGACGGGCACCTAGGCTGTTTCCAAATCTTACCTATGGTGAATTGCGCTGCTATGAACATAGGGGTGCATATATCCTTTCTAATTGGTGTTTCTAGTTTCTTCGGATATATTCCCAGGAGTGGGATTACTGGGTCAAATGGGAGTTCCATTTTCAGTTTTTTGAGGAAACTCCATACTGTTCTCCACAGTGGCTGCACCAGTCTGCAATCCCACCAGCAGTGCACGAGGGTTCCTTTTTCTCCGCATCCTCGCCAACACTTGTCGTTTGTTGATTTGTTGATGATAGCCATTCTGACAGGTGTGAGATGGTACCGCATTGTTGTTTTGATTTGCATCTCTCGGATATTTAGTGACGTTGAGCATGTTTTCATGTGTCTCTTGGCCTTCCTTCTGTCTTCTTTTGAAAAGATTCTAATTTCAATTGAAAAGCAAACCACAAATATTTCTGTATCCCAAATATAAAGCCATATTAATGCTATTTATTTTTTCCTTTTCTTAAGTTTCTATAAAGTTCTCTTTTGTTTGCTGCTTAGTAGAACTATGATAATAGTACATATGCAATAATAAATATTGCAGATTTTGTTTACTTAATATTATAACATAAGCTTACATATCAATATCAGCTCTTCCTTAACATGTATTTACCACATAATATTTAAGATTGAAAAATCATGGCAAGACTAAGTCACAGGGATTTTTAATATATGTATTTCGGTGATATTTGCATGAGATTTTTTTCTCAAACTTTTTATACCTTTCTTTAGAAATCTTAGAAAACAGTCTTACTAGAATACACAACTTAGAATCTGAACTTTAAAAGGCTCTAAAGCATTTAGATCTGACACCGAAACTATTTAAATCACATTTAGGATAGTAGAAGACCTCAATAATTGGATAGATTTGCATACTTTTACATTCTTCAGGTAGTTCTTTATGTCTGTATCCATTCAGCTTCCCAAAATGACAGACCAACCATTTCCTTTAAATCCTTGCCAACTTCCTTTTTAATAAATTAAACCATAATATACTACTAGCATCTATGAGAAACAAAGCAACTTGAAAAACAACCATTTCATAGTTAATTATTGCCACGATGCTTCATTCATTTGAGGAAGTGCTTGAGATTTAAGAGCTGCCAAACATGTTTCAATCCATCTTCAAAGATTTACATCTAGGCAATAACTGTCTCCACAATCAGCAATGTAATCTTGATGGAAGCCTCAATTCTAATGCATATTCAAAAATCTTATTCTAGAATCAGAATGCCGGAAATCAGGCCTTTGGCAAAGCGAATTCCTGTCCAGAATGGTGTAATATAAGGCTATGTCATACCTTTTTTACTTCCTCTTCTCTATTTAAACAATCAGATAATGAATTTTAGGTAATTGGGATGTGTGTCCTCTTGACATAGCATATGGGATTTAGAATATTTGTTAGTATTAAAATGATGTTCTTAAAGGATATGCTTATCTTTTCTGAATCAAGTCAATTCTGGCAACGATGAATATTAACTCTTTCTGCCTTCTTGCATTCAATGAACATTTCTGCTGAGGCCAATGCATGTCTCATTTTTATTAGAAAAAAAGGTAAAGTGCACATAAGTGCAAATGAAACACACATGACACACATACACTTATATAAATTATTTTAAAATATTATACACAATTATATTCTTCCTTTAGTAAATCTATATGGTCCTATAAAAAGTATTTACTCTGATCCTGGAGTTTATCTCCTACCAAAAATTGAGTGCCAGGTCATTATCCAAAATGTGTTTCCCCTTTTTACAAATTAATCTAATAGGCAGCCCTGCCTACTAGGTGGAAGTCTTAACAGGTGACATTTTGGTCCTTCTGGGCACCCAGCTCCCCTGGCACTGACGTTATCTCCATTGAGAGCTGAGATGTGATCACAGGCAAACACTGAGTGGATTTACACCTCAGGGAGAGCATTTGGCTCCATTGAAAAGCTGCCAGAAGTGCAAGCTGGTGCCCCACATAATGTATCTCATCTGCTTTCCACTCCATCCCTGATCCAAACTCTAAAGCCCTGACCTTATCTGGCCTCAGATACTTGGCTTGAGAGGAAAATGGGTATTAGTCCTCATGAGAACAGCATGGCCACACTCTTGAGCTTCCCTGGACCTCTCAACCTGCTCCTGGCTTATGCAAGACTAACTGTAGATTTTTTTTTAGGCTTGCTTCAGAATCTACCCTCCTCTCGAGTACGTGCACTTTAACTATAGCCTCTGCCACTGTATATATGGTTTGAGTCACCATTGCTGAACCTAGGCATTGCCTGTGCATAACCCATAGACACAGACAGCAGTGTGGTGATGGCCAGAAAGAAAGCGGGCCAAGGGTGTGGGCCCACAGGGTGGGCAAAGTGAGAGGGGATGGGGACATCTGTAATAGTGTAAACAAAAATAAATAAAGATTACTCTCTTACATCAAAAAACAAATGTCAGCATCCAAGACAGGACCTTAATAAAACATTTTCTGGACTCCTTTCTTCCTTTCCCTAATGATTATCCTGCATCTCACTGTCATCCTTTATCTCTCTCAGGATTTCATCCATGGTCAAGGTACCTGGCCTCTCTAATTTACACTAGAAGTTTGTTTTCAGCTTTGGGTACAGGAATATACTTACAGAGATTCTTAAAGATGCCAAACGATCTTTCTAAATGTGAGAGGGTAAAATTATTACTCATACTACATTCAGAAGAGCAGGGAATCCCCGAACACGCATCTGACCTTCCTTCAGAGTTGCAGAGGAAATAAATACACCTGTATTTTGTCCAATCAGATAATCTAAGATCAATTCAACCATTGAAACTGTCTCCTTAAGGCAATTCCACCTTTGTTTGAGAAGTTCACATAAATCCACACTCTCTCAAGATGTGATGAGGTGGCCTCTCGGTGAGTGAGGTTGCGGCTCTTTTATGGGACCTTATGGTTGCAGAGAAGAGGCGCGTTCCTTGGATCCATGTTACAGCCTTGGGATCCTTGCTGATATTTACCAGGCGGTAGCTGCTGAGATGCTCCTGGAGTGGTGACCATTGAGCTGAAGGTTGACTGGGCTTTCCCCAAAGGATTCTGTGGGAATCTGCTGCTAATAATTCTTGTGTAATTTATGTCCCTTGTAATTTATTGTCTGTGGCCTCTCTATAGAGACAAAGTGGCTTGGTCCTGGCCCATGGCTTATCCCCACCTTTTGGAAATTATAAGTAAAGCTGCTATAAACATCCATATGCAGGTTTTTGTGTGAACTTAAGTTTTCAAATATTTTAGGTAAATACAAAATGTGACTGAAGAATCATAAGTTGAGAGTATGGTAATGTTGTAAAATGCACCAAATTGTCTTTCAAAGTGGCTGCTTAACTCCTTTTAAAATGAATTACTGCCTGGAAGAATCCTCTCATGTACTCTCTTACCCTTGCTTCTTCTCCATGTTTTGACCAATGAACAATCACAGAGTACAAGCTATGTGCATAAGCCATGTGATTTTGATGACCTTACAGTTAATAAGTTTTCAAAATTAACATTGAAGTTATCAAAAATATAAATTAAAAATCATAGTTTTTCTTAAATTATTGTCAAACTATAAAGTTTTTTATATTTTATCAATCTAACAAATATAATAATTATTTTCAACAGGGTCTTTAATTAATGATTTATCAACTCCCTTATTATTTCTATTTATTTTCTATTTATTTCTATTTATTTTATATGTATATATATATATATATATATATATATATATATATATATATATATATATTATTGATTTCAGAGAGGAAGGGAACAGGAGAGAGAGATTAGAAACATCAATGATGAGAATCACTGATCAGCTGCCTCCTGCACGCCCCCTACTGGGGATTAAGCCCACAACCCATGCATGTGCCCTGACTAGAAATTGAACAGTGACCTTCTGGTTCATAAATTGGACACTCAACCACTGAGCCATGCCAGCTGGGCTCCATTTACTTCTTACACTTCACTCTAAAATAGACAAAATGTTAAACTATATAAGCTATTTTTTATTAATTTAATAAATTAAATATATGTATATTTTAAATTACTTTAATAAGTTTTATAGATAATAAATGCATATTTAACATTTTAACATAATATCTAAGGTGTATATTCAAATGTCCAATAACAATTTAAATGTAGAGTTAGCAACTCTAAAATTCTAAATTCTTTTGAACAGTTCATTACACTAAATAGCATATGTGCTCAAGTCAGTTAAAAAATTCACACAAAAAGGTTGTTGGTAGTTTAATATACTTCATCTTTAAAATATATCTATATATTCTAATGCTTCCTGGTATTAAGAGACTCTCTGAGGAAACAATTATACTTATGTCGCTCATCCACTAGAAATGTTTACTTAACACATAAAATTTAATTCAGTTGAGAACCCTCAAAACAAATAGAGCCCCTTTCATAATCTCTAACAACAAGGATCCTTGTTGTGACCTTCAGAGGGTTCAAAATACCATTGCCTTATTCTTATTCTTACCTCATGTACATCAATCATTCTTCCTTTTACCAAAGAATTCTGCAGCCACAAAGAAATGGTAGCTAAAGGCTTTACTGCTTGGTTGAATATTGCAAATCTTTGGCTCCCTTAACACATTTGAGTGTTTTCCTGTTTGGCTCTAAAAACACTCTTAATGCCATTGCACTGGATCCTTTATATACTTATGTCATTCTGTCATAGCCTCTTTTAAATTTATTGCCTGATTTAGGTAAGCAGAATTCTGTATTCTGTATTCATATTTTCCCTGTCTGGCAGGGCACAAGTTTTATAGACATTACATGTCATCAGGTTGGATTCGGCACATCTCTCATGTCTGTGGTCATAACACCAAACTCATGCTGATGACAGCGGCACATAAAAATGAATGAGATCCACACTTGAGCTCATTGAGGATGCCTAGTGCCATCATAAAGAGTGGGCCTTCCTTGTTTACATGCTATTTGGTTTTCCTTCCTGGTACTTTGCTTTCTAGGGAATCCTAAGAAATACCTTTTTCTTATCTTGAATTATCATAGTCCAAATTCCATACTTTTCTCTTTATTATTGATGTAGTGAATCTATTATTTTCATCTCGCTTCACTACAGATGTTCTCTAATATTTCTGAAAATAAGAAGTATTTTAAGAGAAAATAAATTATTTTAGTAGTCCATTATTAGAATTGGTTATGTTTTGATATAACTTGAAATCAAACTTAATAGCTTAATCAACATACTTCAATAACCAAATTTTAGTTTTTACTTTTCTTTATTTAAAACAGCATAGTCTTTGAAAGTCAATTTTGTAATATTATTTTCCAAAAATATACTGGTGCTTGTAAAATTTTCCTAAGAAGTATATTGCAATATTCTTTTAAAAAATATCTTTATTGTTAAAAGTATTACAAATGTCCCCCTTTTTCCCCATTGACCCTTTCCACTCCGTCCCACCCTCCACCCAGGCCTTCACCACACTATTGTCTGTGTCCATGGCTTATGCATATATGCATAGATCCAGAGACATAGAGTCATGGTGGGGAGAGATTAAGCAATATCCTTTTCATATGAAAAAAAGAACATAGATCTCAAACCAAAGTGTCTGGTTTTGAACTAGAGTTTATTCATTTTCTTACTCTTGTCCTTGAGCAAGTCTTAGACTTAAGTCTTACGGATTCTGAGCTTCAGTTTCCTCATCTATGAAGTGGAAATAATTAAAGAACCATCAACCTTATAGAGTTATTATAGCGATTAATTGAGTTAATGTCTGGACGGAAAGTAGTAAGCACTCAACAAATGTTAGTAGAAACTTCTTTATTTCCACAAATTTGGCAAAAAAAAAACAGTTTTAGCATTTGGGAAGATGTTAATGACAAAGTACACTTTGTTAATATTTTTGCTTCTAACAAATGCATGGGTTTTTATGTTCTGACTAGAAGCCCGGTGCTCGAAATTCATGCACGGCAGGGGGTTGTCCCTCAGCCCAGCCTGTACCCTCTCCAATCTGGGACTCCTGGTGGGATCGGGCCTAAACGGGCAGTCGGACATCCCTCTCACAATCCAGGACTGCTGACTCCCAACTGCTTGCCTGCCTGCCTTCCTGATTGCCCCTAACCACTCTGCTGCCAGCCTGGTTGATGCTTAACTGCTCCCCTGCCAGCCTGTTTGCCCCCAACTTCCCTCCTCTGCCAGCCTGGTCACCCCTAACTGCCCTCTCCTGCAGGGTTGATCACCTCCAACTGCCCTCCCTTGCAAGCCTGGTCCCTCTCAACTGCCCTCCCTTGCAGGCCGGGTGCCTCCCAACTGCCCTCTCCTGCTGGACATCTTGTCGTGGCCATCTTGTGTCCACATGGGGGCAGGATCTTTGACCACATGGGGGCAGCTATATTGTGTGTTACAGTGATGATCAATCTGTATATTACTCTTTTATTAGATAGGATAGAGGCCTGGTGCACGGGTGGGGGCCAGCTGGTTTGCCCTGAAGGGTGTCACAGATAAGGGTGGGGGTTCCTTGGGGTGTGGGGCGGCCTGAGCGAGGGGCCTGTGGTGGTTTTCAGGCTGGCCACGCCCCCTGGCAACCCAAGGGGAGGCCCTGGTATCTGGAATTTATTTTCCTTCTACAATTGAAACTTTGTAGCCTGGAGCAGAGCCAAGCCTGGGACTCCGACAGCCATTTCTGTGGCAATTAATTCACCTTCTACAATTGAAACTTTGTAGCCTTAAGCGGGTGAGCCCTGCCAGGGTGTGCGGAAAGCTTTGCTTACCCTGTTGCCGCCGGCAACCCTGGCCTGCTCTCTCAAGCTCCATTCTGCCACCATTTGTTTGAATTTGTTTACCTTCTATAATTGAAACTTTGTAGCTTGAGTGGAGGCTTAGGCCTGCAACGGCTATGGAAAGCTTGGCTTCCTCTGTTACCTGGGAAACCTTGCTCTCTGTGGCTATAGCCATCTTGGATTGGGGTTAATTTGCATACTCACCCTGATTGGCTGGTGGGCGTGGCTTGGCTGGTGGGTGTGGCTTATGTAGCGGAGTGATGGTTAATTTGCATATTACCATTTTATTAGAGAGGATAGATATAATAGAAGGTTGGAGAATGGCAGGTATCCTGGAAAGGCTGTAGAGATTGCATCTTGGGAGAGTGTCAGAAAAGGGGATACAAAATTATCAGTGGCCAGATGAAGAAGATTTAATGTGGTATCCTCAGCAATTTGGCATTTTAAACTCTAAGAACAGAAATCTACTGGAAAACTTTAAGAAAAATAATTAAACTTACTTTTTGGAAATATTAGGCTATGGACAATGAAGGTCCTACAAAATGAAATAATACTTATTATAGCAACAAGACCAGCAGAAATCATTTACAATGGTATCCTAAATATTAAAATTAAAGAGTATTTAATTAAATCATGCTAAGAAAGTCTCTCCTCAGTAACAATTTTTTAAAAAGTAATTTCAGAGAGGAAGGGAGAGGAAGAGAGAGATAGAAACATCAATGATGAGAGAGATTCATTGATCGGCTGCCTCCTGCACACCCCTCACAGGAGATGGAGCCCACAATCCCGGAATCGAACTGTGCCCTCCTAGTTCATAGGTCCACGCTCAACCACTGAGTAATGCTGGCTGGGTTCTCCTCAGTAACAATTAACCATAGTCACCAAAATGTCCTTCCAGTCAGTAAAATATCCAAATTCCCTTTGAAAATCTGCAGAATTAGGTCAGCAAATCTCTAAAGTGAGTCTAAGTACTAATTGATAGAGATCGAACTCAAGCTTCTCTCTAACATATTAAATTGAAATGGTATATGAGACTAGGAAAGATATGCTTATTCACATTGAATTTTTAAAATAGATGGAATTGGTTTCCAGAGACACTTCTGCCCGTCACTAATTCCAAGGAGCACTTTATTTCATTTTCTTTGCACACACAGACATGAAGCAGACATCCAAATATTGAACAAAAGCAATCTCTACTGAATGGCTTTTTAAATGACCTGTGAAAACAGTTATTTTTTCCATCCTAGCTCAGGTTATGCAATATTGTAAGACTCAGTCACACATCTGATCTCTCAAGGCTACAAGGATACGTTATATCCCACACTGAACGTTATTCTTGAGGTGAATGTTTGACTTTGAATTGTTGGAAGCAAATTTGTACAAGGCTTCCATGGCTCAACTACTGAACAGACAAACACTCATTCTTCAGCCAAAATGTTTTCTCAACTCATTTCAGGGGAAATCTGACTCAGTGCAGAAGCTGCGAATTATCTAACTTTTACCTGGCAAGAAGGAATCACTTCCCAAATGCCAGGAAATTCCAAGGTCAGGTAAAAATAGACACCAATATTCCCCAAATTGTCTCTTGGTAAATGTGACTGTAGGTTCACTAAATTACTCAGGTCTTAATGCAATAAAACCTGTAAAATGAATAACTTCATTTATTGATCACTCATAAAAAGTCCTACATTTTTCAAACCATTCAGTCTAAACATAAGAAGACGAAGAAAATGGCACTGACTTATCATTATTTGCTCCTTTTGTTTCAAAGCACATGGTATGTCATTATATCTCTTCAAATATTTCTCATTTTAGAGAAACTGGGGCTTAAAATAGTTAACTTTGTTTTTACAAGTAAATAAAATTAGTGAAATAGAGGTCTTCTAATTGCTATGAAATCAAAATTAAGAAAATGACAGTGTAATTTGTCACTGTACTTGATTTTTATAGCCATATCTTGTGTTAAGTAACTGACTTATTTATCACACAAATGTTTATTAAATACCTAGCTGTGTGATAGATGGAGAGAGCCATGTAGAGATATATTAAACTGTTGCTATTTTCAAGGAGGTTGCTAATCCACAGGTTATTAGTAAGAAGAGAGGATAGTGTTTGTATGCACATGCACATGTACTGCAGTTCACTAAAATCTACTAACAAGGAATTAACTATGTCAAATAACCTTATTTTTCAAAGTTTCTAATTCACACATTGTTTCAGAATAATTAACCCTCCCAAAGTTACTGCTTCTTAAACACATTTTCACATACCAATCTCTTTTTTTCCCTTCTAAAAATTCTGAAGTAAACAAGGTTTTGAAAATCTAAATAGATTCACATCTAAAAGGTGCTATAATATAATCAACAAACATATAAAAGCACCAGTTACCACCAAAAATGCATTTTTCTTTTATAAGATATTTGATGTTTATACTCCATGCAAAATTTAGAGATGAATTCACCTAGGTTTTTCCTTTCTCAATAAGCCATTATGTTTCCCAAAAGAGTTTTGTGAACCACTTAGTATTTGGTGCTTTTGGCAGACAGAGGACTTTTTAGCACAATTTTATAAGTTCACCACTGTGAAATTACTCTTTTAAAATTATGTTTTCTCTTGTAGCCACTGTGTGCCCTGGGACAATCTTCATTCAGCATCTTTGAGCAATATTTTCCACTTCCATACAGTTTGACACATAGGATTCTTAATTGGATTTTCTTTGCAACTTAACTTTAAAATGCTTTCAACTTGACATCATTTCCCTTATGTACCTCATTTGTAAGGCACTTCCTTTGATGACATAACCAATACATTTGATTTCATTTCTTAAATGCCACCTACAACTTAACCTGCGCAGTGTAAAAACAACACATGAATTAAAGAAGTGGTAAATATCTTTAAGTCTTAGATGCAGTATCACTGGTTTCAGTGTGCAATGCAACAATTTCAGGTCTCCATTTGCTGTCTGACAACTGTCCCTTAACATTTGCATTATAGCAAGAATATGCAAGGCAATCAGAAAACGAGATGGTTGACTGAACCTGATTCTGAAAGTAGGTTTTAAAATTTAACCTTGACAATGACAGGGGAAGTTTCTTCAGAATGATATCACATAATGAATGGATTCACGCTGGGGATGACCAGAATATCCCACTAGCCTCAGACACCAAAGCACAACTGCTTCCCTCCAACTCCAGCAACAGAGGCAGCTACCAGTAATGTCTTTATTCTTTCCCAATTACCATCTTTCTTCTATCCTTTCTGTCCTATTCTTGTTCAACGTGGGCGGTCAGCATCACCGATTTTGGCAACATTAATCTCCTGATTAGTGTTTTTGAACACAGCAGCTATGAAGTTAGCATGTATATTTCCTTTGGACACTTTATTATGTAGGAAATGACATAAGACTCATGTTTCTTATCCACAGATATAAAATGAGATATATCAGTAGATCTAGCTAAATTTTTCTCTTTTTTATTTTTGCTTTTAAAAATATTATCATTATTGTTGAAAGTATTACAGATGTCCCCCTTTTTCCCCATTGACTCCCTCTACCCCACTGCCTCCTCCTCCCCAGGCCTTCACTGCACCATTATCTGTGTCCATGGGTTATGTATATATGCATATAAGTTCTTTGGTTCATCTCTTCCTGCCCCTCTTCCCCCCTTCCCTCTGAGATTTGTGAGTCTGTTCCATGCTTTGATGTCTCTGGATCTTTGTTCGTCAGTTTATTTTTTTTCATTAGATTCCCCATATAAGTGAAATTATGTGATACTTGTCTTTCTCTGACTGGCTTATTCTGCTTAGCATAGTACTCTCCAGGTCAGTGGCACAAATTCACCTCTAAAACAAAAGGCATTTATTGGAAATGGTGTTTACCTTATGCTACTCGACTGGCATCTGAGAAATGGAGGGAGGCTGAGGTTTTTATAGTATAGTAATTCCCAATTTTGCTCACAGTCTGTTGCAATTCTATGTGATTCCACCTTGTCATAACAGGAAGAAAGTTAATAAACATGTAATTTGTGCTGAGAACTCTTCCTGTGAAAACTTCAAACTTTCTTAGAAAAACAAAACTTCTTCCTTAAACCCAACCTTGTCATTAGCATGAACAGCAGAAATCCATATAACTTTGGAAAACTCTAACATTATTTTTAATTTTTTAAACATCTTCATTGTTGAAAGTATGACAAATGTCCCTTTTTTTTCTCTATTGACCCCTTCTAGCCTGCACCCATCCCCTGCCCCAGGCCTTCACCACCCTATTGTCTGTGTCTATGGATTATGCATATATACATACAAGGTCTTTGGTTAATCACTTTCCACGCGCCCATCTACCCCATCTTTCCCTCTGAGATTCGACAGACTCAGAGACATAGAAGCATGGAACAGACAGTAGAATATTTTTAATAATATTTTTTAAAAAGTGTTAATATTGATATTCTAAATAGAATATAGCATTCTTGAGATTGTGTAAGTACATTGACACTTCTACTTTATAGCAATTTGACAATGATATAACAATTAGTGATTGTCAGCATTATTGATTATAAGGAAACATTACCTCACATATTTTTATACAACCTCATCTCTCCTACAAGAGATATAGCCACCCTCCCCCCAAAATGGACAAGCATAAAGAAATGGTACCACTCCTTCATGCTTGTCCATTATAACATTAGCAAGTTGCCACCTATGCTTTGGTTTATCAATATACCTGAGGGACCAAGGACAAAGTAACAATGAGAAGAAACAGTTCTGATAGAAGGTGATGCTAATAACAGCTGTGGTAAAGGAAGAAAGAAGATAACTGGAAAAGAAGAAAGCTATACCTGCCTCTGTTACTGGAGTTAGAGGAAAACAGTTGTGTTCCAGTGTCTGAGCCCAGTGGACTGTTCTGGTCAACCCAGAGTGTATATATTTATCATGTGATACTATACGGAGTTAAATATTATTAATTGAATACCACTGAAATACAGAAGTCCATGAATATATTTTTTTAAAGATTTAAGAAAGAAATCAATTCATAGACCAATTTGCTGCCATGAATGAGCTGAAAACTTTGCTGGAACCCAAAACAAATGGCCCAAAAATGATTTTATTGTGTATTTTTTCCAGCACCTTAGATCAGGCTGACCTTGACTTGACTCAGTTTGTTTTTTTCCTGGCCATCTCTTTGAATACTACTAGTTGTCTCCTATTGAGCCAATTTAAAAAAAAATACTGTCTTCCTTGTCACCCACACATTTCATTTTTCTTTCATTCTCAAGTAATGCCGTGAGGTTTTAGACTGTCAGTTATATAATGAAGAGGACTCTGACATTATAAACTGACTACCTCTAAGTCTTTTAAAAATAACCACTAGTGCAAGATATTAAGTCAGCCAGGTTTGCAGATTCAAAAACACCTAATATTAAATGTGTGTTTGCTTTCTCTATGGGTTCTTATTTTCCACTGTTCTGCAACTTCCGGTTCAACATCTATTAAAAGACTTTCTGAAATGCAAGAGATGTATTGAAATATTCACATGTAAAGTATCTCACTCTGGCCATCAAATCAAAACCTTTGGCCAAATATTAGAGACAGAGTATAGGATAAAATAGAGTCAAACTATATTTTTTTATTCTAGATCAATGTATGTCAGAGTCACCATCATTACTTTTTTTTCATCCTTTTTTAAATTCTTTATTGTTCAAAGTATTATATAAGTCTCCTTTTCCTCCTATTGACCTCTCCCCAGTCGCTCCCACCCCCCAGCACATGCCTTCACCCCCCTACTGTCTGTGTCCATTGGTTATGCTCATATGTGTGCATATAAGTTCTTTGGTTGATCTCTTACCCCACCCCCACCCCCACGACCCCCCTTCCCTCTTAGGTTGGATGGTCTGTTCGATGCTTCTATGACTCTGGCTCTATTTTTGTTCATGAGTTTGTTATTCATTATATTGCACAAATGAGTGAGATCATATGATATTCATCTTTCTCTGACTGGCTTATTACTTTTCCATGCTTTTTATCATACTAGCTTCCCAGAAGTTCTATCTATATTCCACTCTTGACACCACCCATTTCTAAGTGTTCTCCATATTTGTATTGGTTTTCTATTGCTCCCATAATAAATTAACACAAAGTTTGGGGCTTAAAACAATACTCATATATTATCACACAACTTCTGTGGATCAGGAGTCTGTGCCAAGTATTGTTCAGCTTGTTCCTCTATTTTGGGTCTCACAAAACTGAAAGCAAGATGTGGGCATGGCTGTATTGAGTTTTGAAGGTTCAGAAGCATAATCTCTTTCCAAGGTCATTTAAGGTGTTGACTTACTTTTTCAGTCACATGATTAAAGGACTTAAAGTCACTGTATCCTTGCTGACTTTGTACCAACAGGCACCATTTGCTCCTAAAAATCTCACTCCATCCTTGCATGTGGCCGCCATATCTTGGAACCAGCAATGGCATGTCAAACCCTTGTGGAATCTCTCTACCTTTCCCTTCTGCCGCCTCTGTCTACCTCTAGTGAACCAAAGCTATCTGCCCTTAAAGGTTCTGCGATTAGGTGGGCACACAGGCATAATCCAAGATAATCTATCTATGGCCCATAACCTTAATTACATTTGAAAATATCTTTGCCATCAAAAGTAGCATATTCACAGGCTCCAGAGATTAGAGAGAGGATGTCTTTGGCGGGGGGGCGGGGGGGGGAGTCATTCTCCCTACCCACAATGATCAATGTCATCATTTTGTCTTCAGCTAAAAGACAAATCTTAATATATCCCTACTAGAGGCCCAATGCACAAAATTTGTACAAGAGTAGGCCTTCCTTCCCCCAGCTGCCAGCACCGGCTTCCCTCTGACACCCAGGACCCAGGCTTCCTTCACAGCCCCGGCTTCATCTGGAAGGTCATCCAGAAGGACTTCCAGAAGGACGTCCGTTCTAATTAGCATATTACACTTTTATTATTATAGATAATATATCGCCTGAATTACTCCTTCCACTCTCCACAAAGACATTGTTCCTAATGGTGTCTATGCCTAGAAACATCTTGTCTCAACTTCCCCCCTTCTCAGGCAATTCCTATTTTTCCTCTGCTCTTACCTTGAGACAGATTTGTAGCCCTGTGTACCAACTCTTTGTAATCTGTCACAGTTGTGAGTTTACATTGGTCTGTGATTACTCAACTATTTCTCCACTTATGCAATAGCACCATAATGCATGGGGTTTGCTCACTTCCATGTAACCAGTACCTGGTATAGTACCTGCCACCTTATGGTATTCAATAGACATTCATTCAGTGAATGCTTTGTAAATAGTAACAAGGAAAATTGCTTCATCATGAAATAGCTAAATTGAAATTTATAAATTTTCTATAACTTATTTTATTATTAATAAATTATGATAATAATATTATATTAAAGATACATATCAACATCCTATTATAGATATAATAATGTCACATTAATCCTATAAATGTTAGACTACATCTTGACCAATTGTGGGTATAGAATATTGTAAACTTTTGTTTCTCAGTTTTGCCTTTTAGTATTAAAATGGGATTCTTTTTCAGTCTTTTTTTCAACTAAGAATCCAAGAAAGTAGGTATCAAATTTTGCAGCATTATAAAAGAGGTCCGAGACCACCTATCAGGTCTGAGATAAAGATGCCAAACCAGTTTTGTGAACTTTGTGTAACAAGCATCTTCAAGTTATAGAAGCAAAGACAAGAATTAAACCAGAAAGTTGAAGAACAGATATTTTAGAGAAAACAGTATTGCATGTGCACCCCATCTGCCTGCCCACCCCTGCCCCATGGCAGACTAAAGGGCAGACGGTCCATCAGAACTTCAATGGGATCACTCAGAGAACTGGATATGTGTCTTCTGAAATCTGGGAAACATAGTGAGCAGTGTATTACAAAGTTTCAGAAAGCTAAAAGGGAAGAAGCTGTTTAAAGTGACAATGGACAATGACAATCCTGGCCAAGTACCTCAGTTGGTTAGAGCATTGTCTCTGTGTGCCAGGTTGTGGGTTCAGTCTCCAGTAAGAGCACATGTGGGAATACATAAATAAGTAGAACAACAAATCAATGTCTCTCTCTCTCTCTCTCTCTCTCTCTCTCTCTCTCTCTCTCTCTCTCTCCCTCTCCTCCCTCTTCCTCTGTCTCTGATATTATATATATATTTTGAAAGTTGGGTTCATAGAGAAAGCTAAGAGTTCAATTTAAATAAACAAACAAACAAACAAATAAATAAATAAAGTGGACAGGGGCTCCCACTGGGGTGTTAACTGCAATTTCGCAGAGAGCTACAGGTCTTTGGACAAAAAGGAGACTTTGCAAAGAGCTGCACATGACTGAGCCCTCAGGAAGTCATGGGTAATGGAAGGGCCCAGCTAGAGCCGAGGTTTGTACTTGTGTCAGGAAGATTACAGAGGGGAGATTCCCAGAGATGGAAGAATCTCAAGGTGCCTATGAGAGGGTCCATTTTAAAAATGTGTCACAGTGAGCAAAACCACCCTCTGCTTAAACACTGGTGTGGCTTTTCCCTCCTGTTCCCAAATTTGGAGGGGCAGAAGCTAGAACTAGGAAGTAGGGGTTGGTAACTGACAAGACAAGAAAAGAAAAACTGGTTGCGTGCACCTTTTCCACTTTCAAAAGTAGCCTTTGACAGGCTGAGATGAGATGGAGGAAGAGGTGGGAGGAATTTTGAATTGAATTTGGAATTTTGTCAAATTAATTAAAGGAGTGAAAGTCCTTTGAGGAGTAAAGAGACAGGAGGTCTTAAAAAATCATCTAATAGCAAACAAACTAAACTAACTGCCAACCATTTAGTACAGAGAATATAAGACCAACATAGATCCAGTTTAAAAGAAGATATGAGAAAATTTGAAATTGTTTTAAAATTGTATCCTATGAATTCTTTTCTCTCAATATTCAAGATACATATCCAGAATGCATAGGTTATTAGATCATTAGATGTATAGTATATTTAATATGAGCATATTTATTCATTTGTTTTTAATATATTTTTGTTGATTTCAGAGAGGAAGGAAGAGGGAGAAAAGGATAGAAACATCCATGATGAGAAAGAATCATTGATTGCCTACCTCATGCACACCCTCTACTGGGGATCGAGCCCACAACCTGGGCATGTGCCCTAACGGGGAATCGAACCATGACCTTCTGGTACATGGGTCCATACTCAACCACTGAACCACACCGGCCAGGCAGTATGAGCACTTTTAAAATACTAGAACAACTTATGAAATACATGCAAGGTAAAATAAATGCTCAGTAATTGAGTACAGAGCATAAAGAAAGGTGCCAATTCTCCTGTTTAATTAGTTTCAGTTCTCAAAAAGTAAAGCCTATTTCCGTGACAAAAATCCACATGGCATTTCACTCTTGCTTTTGTGTTAGTACATGAAAGCATTTTAGTAAGCTTATGAAAAGAAATATCTGGCCAGGCTGGTGTGGTTCAGTGGTTGAGTATCGACCTGTGAACCAGGAGGTCACAGTTCTATTCCCAGTCAGAGGTCATGCCCAGGTTGTGGGCTCGATCCCTAGTGGGGAGCATGCTGGAGGCAGCCAAACAATGATTTTCTCTCATCATCTCTCTCTCTCTCTCTCTCTCTCTCTCTCTCTCTCTCTCTGAAATCAATAAAAAAAAAATTTTTTTTAAGGAATATCTGATGTCCAGGTGGGGTTTTATTTTTGTTGTGTGTTTGTTTGTTTGTGTTGTTGTTTTTTTGTGTGTGTGTTTTCTTAATAAATATGTCTAAGAGTTAGATACTTGGCACATTAAATGAAAATTTCCAGAAATAAACAATTAATACATTTTAAATTCTGCACTGTTCCGAGTAGTGTGATGAAATCTCGTGTGGTCCAGCTCCATCCCGCTTGACATGTGAATCATCCCCTTGTCCAGTGTGAACACTCTGAACATGTCACTTACTAACCAGCTTGGTTATCACATCAACTATGGTGGTATCACAATGCTTTTGCTCAAGTAATTCTTATTTTACTTAATAATGGCCCCAAAGTGCAAAAGTAGTGCTCCTGGCAATTCAGATATGCCCAAAGGAAGCCATCAAGTGCTTCCTTTATGTAAAAAGGTGGGTGCAGTACAATAAAATATTTTGAGAGAGAAAAAAATATCATTTGACAAAGGTGAGAACCTGAAGGGGCTCATTTTCATAATATAAAATCCAGTGTTTATTTTTCTCTAGTGTGCAATAAGAGAACACAGCGTGTAAGGATTAGCTCCAACTGGTTTGAAGGCACCAATCTCTTTATGAAAGATCTTTCAAAGGAAAACATGATGTGTGCTGGCAGTAGGAAGACGATGCCAGGAAGCACATTCAGCAATTTACTTTCCAAGTAGGAAATATTCATTAGATCTAAATACCAAGTTGTTTGCAGAACATGTTCATGCACAAACTTGTTCTGAACACTGCTGAGCATCATATCTGTCTGGTCTTATATTAGGATTGCTTGTAGTATTATCTTTCAGCTTTGTCCATAGTAGACATTAATTCAATAATATAAACATGCACAGTGCAATTAAACTTGGTAACTTGTCCTCTAAGATTAGCACACATAGCAAAACTTAGGCAGAAAAAAATTCAACAGTTTACTTAATCACCAACTTTTATTGTATTGTGGGGACATAAAACTGTTGATGTAACTAAAATAAAGATTTTAAATATTATATTAAGATTTCATTTTATGGGAGAGGAAAAAAAGAGGACACTTTTAGATAATAGCTAGAATAGTTAAACCAAGGAGACTTTTTCCTTGAAGAAAGAGTTAGGAAAAAAAACCCACAAAAAACTAAAAAAAATTGAGTCAGTCTTCCAAAGGAAATATTTATGAGTCTCACTATTATAAAACATGATAAAACGTCATCTAGACTCTGGCTAGATGATTCATAAATAATTAATTACCCACAAAAATAATTAATTACCTATTACAGTAAAAGTAAATTTCTAAAGAGTCAACAAAATATTTTCCACCCTCACAACCATACACGTACATCTTTCCAAAGTGTTATCCATGGAAGCCATGTACCCTCAAAATAAAGATCTCAGAATTATGCTGACTATTTTGTAATCCCCAAAGGCATGATTATCTAATACAGTATAAACCACACCCTGTGTATGTGTTGCTGCTGCTCACTTGAGTCAGATTTCTGTTCTGGTTTCTCCTACAGTTATCAGAACAAAGATAAGAACCAAACTATATCATTTCCAAGGAAAGGGAAGTGACAGAATTGAATATTGTGGAAAATAAATGACCTGTCTTATAAGAAAATAATTATATAGTTAATTAAAATAATAAATTATTATTTAAATCATAAAATTAATTTAAAATTAATATACCATATATGTAACTAAGAGCATAAATAATTTGGTTAAAAATCATTCCTTTCTTTATACCAATTCTACTCAAGAAAGAGATACCCAAACTGAATAGGAATAGTTCATGTAAGTTCACATAGGCGATGCCATGTTAACCCATACACCACTATCAAGTGGTCAAGATTCTGAGTGCCTAGTTTCACATTGTCCCACATGTGCCTTATATTCAGTCTTCCCAATGAATTCTTACTCAATGTTATCCAGACTCTATCCTTCATTGTCCCTTCTTGTAACTGGAAGCAACATAAGTAATATTTGCATAAGTTTACCTAAATCATCCATTAATTGATTCACAGAAAAATATTTATTGACCATCTACAATGCACTGTACACTGTCCTAAGTGCATTGTAATTAACAGTAGAAAAAGCAAACAAAGATCTCCACCCTAATGGAACTTGCATTCTGGAAGAAGCCTACAGGAAACAATAAACAAACAAATGAGTAAATTATAGAGCATGTATTGGGGAACAAATGTAAGATTAAGAGTGATTAGGGTGTGGGCACAGATTGAAATTTCAAAAGTGTGTTTAGGATAATCCTCATTAGGCAGGTACTCATTAGGTTGGTGACATTTATGGTTGATGGTTATTCACATAGATTAACTGGTGTGTGTGTGTGTGTGGGGGGGGGGGGTCCGAGAGTGGAAACAACCCCAAAAAGGTCATTTTACAAAATTTGGTTTTTACTGTGAAGGAAAGAGGAAACTGTTGCAGGTTTTTTTTGAGCAGGAAAAGGGCATGATCTGATTTATGCTATAAAATTATCACTCTGGCTGCTGTAATGGGACTCTAGGGGCAAAGGTAGAAGCAAAATGACAAACTGTAGGCTGTTAAGTAAAGTAGGTGAAAAGTAATGTTTTAAACCCAGGTGGTAAAAGTGGAGAGGTGAGAAATAACCAGATTCCAGGAAGTAAGTGGTAATGGAAACAAATTGTAAGGATCTTGTTCTTTGGGTACCAGAAAGGCCCTTATAGACACAAATTGAGTCTTGAGTTACTGAATGGTTCTATTTTCCGAGTCAATAGCATGAATATAGTTGAAAAATTAGAGGCAACTTCATCCGTGCTCTATGCTAATTTTAATGATTAAATTTCTGAATCAAATAGAGATTCTTTTTCATAAAAATGTGGACTAGTTCTTCATTTCAACTTATTCCTTAGTAACTACTAGGTGATGGAACAATGCTACCCAAGGTATAAAAGGATAAATCAGCAGTGGTCCCTGTATGTTTCAGCAGAGATAAAAAGTCATTTAAACAAGCAAGGACAATAGAGTGATGTAATTGTTGCAGCAGAATTTTGAGGAAAGTAAATTAGGGCTCAAAGAGAGGTGTTTAGTAATGAAGACCAGATGGAAAGGTGAATTTAAGAGCAATTTTTAAATATTCTTTGAAAAGAATCTTGAAAATGAATAATATTTGTTACAATGATCAGTATATTTCAGACAGAAGGGCAATTTGAACAAACTACAGACATGTGATCCAGGAAAGTACTTTAGGAAAAGTGTAGGTAGTTTGGTGTGATGGAAGCATGAAACTGTGGGAACTCTTCTCCATGGGTCTCTCCTGTTTCTGCACATCATGCTAAAGAGGCACTAACTGCTCTTTTGTTCCAAACTACTTTTTCAAGGGTCTTTCTATACTGAGTAACCTTTGAAGATAAAGATGGTGACTCCTTTTGGACTACGGCCTTGGAAGACATAGTGTCTTCTAAGATATAGGCATGCTTTGTATCCAGTATAAAAGTTTAAAATTCCCCAAGTTCTGAGTTCCTCAGTTATGCTTCAAGCCCATTCTATATGCAGCTTCCAGTTAGACCCCTCTAAATACCCCCATGGAACTTGGGGGACAAGGAGAATTGATGCATATGTAATACTCATACTGTTCTCTGAGTTCTAATAGAGTTCTTCATATCATTGTAAAGTTAGGGGACAGTCCACATGACCACTCCCACTTCTTATACTAAGTACAAAGTTCAGGAATCCCTAAAATTACCCTCAGTTTTGATAATTTGCTAGATGTAGTCACAGAACTCATTGAAAACTGTTATACTCACAGTTATGGTTTACTATAGCAAGAAAAGTAGAGATTAAAGTGAGCCAAGGGAAGAGAAAGATGAGTAGTGTCCAAAAGAATTCCAAACACGACACTCCCAGTTGTCTTCCTCCAGTGGACTCATATGTCTGTTCACTACTCCCAATAAGGTGTGTCATATTCCCGCTGAGTATTCCCAGGCAGAGAAGCTCAACTGAACCTTGATGTCCACCATCTTTATTGGGACGCCATTATTTAGATATGGTTGACTGCCCATGTAGTTGACCTTAGTCTCCAGCCCCTCCAGAGGTCTAGCAGATGCAAGGTGACCCAAACCCCTATTACAAATAGCATTGCCACACTGTCTGCAGTGTTCAAGGCTCCCAGGTAGACAAACACACTTTTTTCAAGGAGTACATTTTAAGGACTTAGACATTAACTCCCAGAAACTGAAGACAAAAGCCAGACCTCTTTGAGCAAGTTTAAATTATTTTCTAAACTTTAGACCAGAGGGTTCATGTTTTCGGCCAACATCCACGAAATTATGGCAGGCTAATTTGGTTAGCTTGCGATAAAGACAAAATCTCAGACTTGACCCAGTTCTTGATAGTAAAATGAACAGACATTTACTGAAAACTATGTCTAGAAAAGGAGTAAATAGGATCACATCATGGGTTTCTCTTTTGCTTTGCTAAGAGGTTGAACTTTATTCTTTAGCCAATTCCGATTATGTTTGTAGAGACAACAGCTAACATTAGAAATAGATTTTTTATTAAACATCACTCAACACCCCATATATTGAGGAAAAATTACAAGTGGTTGGAATGAATCATTTAGGAGTTTCAGAAAAAGTGTTCTGTAAAAGTGTTCTGTAAAAGTGTTCTGAGTGAAAGCATTGAAGACGTTGGCAATAAGGAGTTTAAATTAATGTTATAAACTGTGTCAGCAGGATCAGAGAGTTATGAAGGGAAACCTAACAGTGATAGTGAAGAAAAAGAAGGGTTCAGGGAGACAGAAGGCAAAGAACAGGTGTCAGAGGAATAAAGGAGGGAGATCTGAAATGACAAAAGAATATGATGAAAGATTGGTTTATTAGAGTTTTATTATTTAAAATTTCATAATTTGATCGGTAAGTTAACAAGGTTAGGGATCAACTACAAGAGTATGGGTTGTTAAGATTGACTATGAGCCACATTTTAAACTCAAAGAACACAGTAATTTTTGAAGAAGGGATTAGTCATATACAAAGACATTAAAGTTACTAAAGAGGATGTGAGGCATCATGATAAAGAAAAAAATGTTAGCTAGAAGCCAAAATCCTAAATTAATGGGGAAAGTGAAGTAGGTAAATGATAACCTAGAAGGGCTGGGGGTGTCCTATCTAGTCATAGAATATCAAAGAAGGAAGGGCGGAAAAATAATTGTCTGGAATTATCAATGGAGAGCTAAAGAATATCCATGTTTTCTATGTTGTATGAATGATCCAACAGCCTTGATTGCAGTGGGCTTCAATGAAAAATTCCTAATATTAGAAGAAATCTAAGTTTTAAAATTGAAAAGTGAGTAAGGAGTGAAGATATTGGTCATTCTCTGAAAAAAACTGGAGATATAAGAATGTTTGCTAACAATGACCCTAGCATAAAATAGAATATAATAAGCATCAATGGTGTAATGGTTAATTTTATATCAATTTGGTTGGGCCATGGGAGGTGGAGGAGGTTTGTCCAAACATGTGGGCTGTATGTGGATGTATCTATGAGGGTGTTTTTAGTTGAGATTAACTTTTAAATTGAATTTGAATAAAGCAGATTTCCCTCTTTAATGTGAGTGGCTGGCATCCAATCTATTGAAGACTTGAAAAGAACTAAAGGTTCAGTAAGGGAGAATTCACTCTGACCTACTTTCTTCTAGCGGAAATGTCAATCTTTTCTTGCCTCCAGATTCAAATTAGCATTACAACTATGCCATCAGCTCTCCTGAGTCTCCAACTTGCCAACTTCAGATCATGGACTTCTCATCCTCTGTAACCACGTGAGCCAATTCTTTATGATCTTATTCTCTCTCTCTCTCTCTCTCTCTCTCTCTCTCTCTCTCTCTCTCCCCCTCTCTCTCTCTTGTGCATGTGTGTAAAAACTTCCCATTGGCTCTGTTTCTCTGGAGAACCCAGACTAATACAAATGAGGATATATTATCGATGGAACGAACAATAAAAGAGATACTGAAGAAAGCAGTGCAATGATGAAAATGAGTGGGGGGTTACGTAGCTATATGGATCCAAGCATGAGATGTTTAATGGGACTACTTTTTGCAAGCCACTCACAAGGCACCAGGTCCCAGTTGCAGACTAAGACCTACTGAGTTATCAGAGTTTAATCTTTGCCAAAGTTTCCAGTGGGACAGTAATTTTACTTAGGAGTTGCTGAAAGGATGAACTAGTTACTACATGTTGTCTCCTAGTAAAATTGTCTGACACAGAATCTTGATTGTCTTAATCATCCACAGTGGAAATTGGAGTGGTGTGGGGGTGAGAAGGCCAAATATCTTCTGTGGTGAATGGGAGAGAAATATATACTTTAAAATGGAATAGCTGCACCCAAGAACTTGCATGCATATATGCATAACCAATGGACATAGACAATAGTTTGGTGAAGACCTGGGGCGGTGATAAATAGGGGCAGGCTAGCAGAGGTCAATGGGAGAAAAAAAGGGGATATATGTATTACTTTCAACAATAAAGATTTTTTAAAAAATGGAATCGAAGTACACATCTAATTTAAAGGACTAAATCATAAAAAAAAAAAATCAGGAACATGATAATATCCAAATGCAATAATGAGAATAAAGCAAGATAAAAGACAGAAAGTGGAGCCCTGCCATGGCTCAGTGGTTGAGCATGAACCTATGACCAGGAGGTCATGGTTTGATTCCCAGTCTGGGCATATGCCTGGGTTGTGTGCTGGAACCCCAAAGTGGGAAGTGCAGGAGGTACCTCATCAATGACTCTCTCCATCATTGATGTTTCTATCTCTCTCCCTCCCCCTTCTTCTCTGAAATCAATAAAAATATTTTTTTTTTCCAAAAAGACACAAAATGGAGAAACAAAGATTAAAATGAGAGACAGTTTTCTTAGGTGAGCCATTGCAAAGAAAACTGAACAATGAGTCTTTCTAAATCCTTCATGTTTTATTTCTGTGTCTACTTATATTTGAGAGCCATCCTGAGATTCTTTGAATTACATGACTATGCTACTTGTATCTTAAAGAAGTGTGATTCCTGAGGACACCTGAACTTCAACAAAAACAGATTGTTGAACAACAGAGTGATAGGCTAACATAAGGTGACCAGACGTCCCGCTTTTGGCGGGACAGTCCCGATTTTTAACAATTTGTCCCACGTCCCGCGGCGTTTTAAAAAAGTCCCAATTTTTGGAAAGAATGCACGACAAGCTAGGGAACGGCGGGAGAACGGAAAGGGAATATACGGTTTTCGGGGGCCGTGTGGCTATTTAGCCAGGATATGAGTTTTATATTATTTTTGTTAATTTTATAATGTTAAACTTTAATAATAACAAATAACTGTTGAGAACTGATTATTGAGAACTGCTTATCAAAGTTTGCATTGTTGATCAGTTGTTAGAATTCGACCACCATTGTTTGGACTTAATGAACAATGGCATGTTTTGGGATTGGCAACGACGAAAACATTTTGTAACTGTCTTTCAGACGATACACATCGTACTGCATGCTAGTAAGCTAGTTAAACAAGTGATGTCATTACAAATCAGCTATTCAGATAATTTAGGTAAGTAATTTATTTATTTATTTCATAAATACATAAATTTTCTTGAATTTAGCAGACAGTACTTGTATTATTTATATTTTATATTGGCGGCAAAAAGTCTAGCGCCGGCCTTGAAAGTGACACTTACGACTTACGTTAAGGCAAATTCATGACCTTTTAAACAATGACAGCAATCTACTAAAAAAAAAAAATTCACTCAAATGAGAAATATGCCAAAGAATAAAATAATACTATACATAATTTTTATTTATTATATTTGTAAATCGTACTTATGTTGAAATTTAAAAAAAATATATTACAATACTATTTTTGCATTCTATGAAAATTTTTGTTGCTCCATATAGACCAAATTTTTAATCAAGAACCCCGCTCCCCCCACCCCCCCACCCCTGGTCAATGGTGTCCCACTTTACCAATGTTAAAATCTGGTCACCTTAGGCTAACAACAAAGTGACATTGCTTCATTTTCAATTAACAAATTCTCTTGGGACTTAACATTTCTTAGTTCATCAACAAGTTCAAGTGATGCCTGCTAGGGAGTAAAAACAGCAAAGGAAAGACTTAAGAACTAACATTTAATGGAGTTCCTAATATTTTTTACGCCATGAATTTATTATGCTCTTCTTATCAGGACAATGCATACAATGAAGAGAAGTGTAAAAGAATTCAATGTATTAAGATACAGTTATCAAAACACATTGAAAAAATGTGCTATTATAATATGCATACATTTGTTAATACATTAAAGAATGATATACAAGGATGAATCTAATAACTACCAGAATTTTAAAGTAATAGTAAATGTAAGAGATATTTTGAGATATCTGAAACAACTAAAATAAAAAATGAAAATGCCTATTGGTAGAAAATTCACAGGTCCTATTTTTTTAATGATACCTAGGGTTTTATTTTAGACTATATTTATGATTAAAATAAATTATCAATGGGTTTTTCTATGTCAGAGGTTACCTAAAAGGTATAATGATGACTGATAAATATTTTAATCATCATGTTTAAATATTCATTTTTGAACAGTTTCCTCAAATGTTTAAAAATGATGTACTAAAATAACATGTCCTCAAGCAGTTTTAGAGGAAAATCTGCAGGTTCTTATCTAAGATATTTGCACATTTATGTTACTGAATTTTATATTCCGAATTTATGTCCATTTTAAATTTTAAACCAAGAAATTTTGCTGCCCAATGGTTATTTACCTTCAAACTCTGTCTCCAAAGGCTATGAATGTAGAAATACTTAAGGTGACTGTTTTGTTTTAATCAAATGTAAAATTTTAAAATTTAGTTTTATAGAATGGGTAAATGCACATTTCTTTCATCTTGTAATTTGGGATACCTGGTTTTCGTGTATATGTCTTGATACAAAAAACAATGAAAAAAAGTGATTTTTTTTTTTTTTTTTTTTTTTTTTTTTTTTGCTTACCAGTAGCATGGGAAAATCTCTATTACTAGTACATGGAAAGAGAGTAAGACAAAAAATATTCTAAAATGTATGCTTTAATTTATTTGCTAATTCATTCAACAACAATTTAATGAGTACCTACAACAAATCAGTAAGAAATAACCCTAGTCCTCATGGAAGGTTTTCATATTTATAATATGTTTTGTTCCTTTTTTTTATGCCTATGGCTATTTCTATGATAACTGACTGCTCTTATAAAGATGAGGTTATAATTCACTCTTACCACTGTGCAAAAAAATGCCACTTTAGCCCAGTAAATTTAAGTAAAACAGAGCAAAATAAACATTCATTCTTAAAATAAAACTATATTATTATTTTTTAAGTTTTGAGATATATCCATACTCCAAACTATTCCTGCTTATTTTCTATCCACTTTTCCTGCCCCCAAGAAATAGTTTTTCAGCATCTGAGGCTAATTTGGTTTATATTATTCCTCAAGGGAATTTATCATTTTTTCTAAAGTTTTTGGAAAATAACATTATAAGAAGAAAAGAGGGGGAGAAGCCAAGATGGCAGCATAGGTAAACACCTAAACTGCTGCCTCGCACAACAATTTCAAAACTACAACTAAAAGACAAAACGGACATCATCCAGAACCACAGGAAGGCTGGCTGAGTGGAAATTCTATAACTAGAAGGAAAGAGAAAAGCACACTGAGACTCAGAGAAGCCGCAGGAGGCAGAGGTACTGAGATGCATGTGTGGAGAGGGCTGGCAACTGAGTGCGCGGCTGGCTTTCTCAAGCGGGAGGGAGACAAAAGCTCCCGACTGCACTGAACTCCAGTTCCGTGTGAGACTCTGGGACCCAGACTCATATGGGGTGAAACTGGACTGTCAGGAAAGAGAAAAGCACACTGAGACTCAGAGGAACTGCGGAAGGCAGAGGTACGGAGGCATGTGTGTGGAGAGGGCGGGCAACTGAGTACATAGCTGGCTTTCTCAACTGGGAGGGAGACAAAAGCTCCCAACACCTCTGAACTCCAGTTCCAGGTGAGACTCTGGGGACCCAGACTCATTCGGGGAGAAACTGAACTGTCTGGCAGCGGGCAGAACTCGAGGGCGGCTTTCCCTCAGAGGTGCTTGCAGCGATTACCACGGGACACTGAGACACAGGGGCCTATTAGGGCAGGGCTGACGGGAAACCAATGCTGTCCGCTCCGCCCTGAGACTCTGCCCCATCCAAGCTGAGCAGAGAGGCTTTTGCAAGTCTTGTCTCAAGGGTGTCTCCACCACAGAAGTTCTCCCAGCGTAGACACAGCTGATCCTCACAGCCAATTGGCCTGGAGGTCAATTCCTCCTAGTGATACCAACAACAATCAAGACTTAACAACAACAAGGCTGTAAACACAGTCCACAAAGGGGTGCGCCAAGAGTGTCCACCTCAGGTAACTGGGGAGGCTGAGCCACTGGGCCCTATAGGACACCTAGCACACAGAGCCACTCTGTCAACTCAGGGAAGCAGCCAAAATGCGGAGACAAAGAAACAGATCACAAATTAAAGAAATCGAGGAAAGCAAATGACTAGATATAGAGTTCAAAACCATGGTTATAAGGTTTTTCAAGAATTTTCTAGAAAAGGCCGATAAATTTAGAGAGACCCTCGAGGATATCAAAAAGGACAAACTAGAAATTAAGCATACACTGACTGAAATAAAAAATATTATACAGAGATCTAACAGCAGACTAGAGGATCACAAGAATCAAGTCAAAGATTTGAAATACGAAGAAGCAAAAAACACTCAACTGGAAAAGCAAAAAGAAAAAAGAATCCAAAAATATGAAGATAGTGTAAGGACCCTCTGGGACAACTTCAAGCGTACCAACATCAGAATTATGGGGGTGCCAGAAGAAGAGAGAGAGAAAGATATTGAAAACCTATTTGAAGAAATAATGACTGAAAACTTCTCCTACCTGGTGAAAGAAATAGACTTACAAGTCCAGAAAGCGCAGAGAACCCCAAACAAAAGGAATCCAAAGAGGACCACACCAAAACACATCATAATTAAAATGCCAAAGCAAAAGACAAAGAGAGAATATTAAAAACAGCAAGAGAAAAACAGTTAGTTACCTACAAGTGAGCACCCATACGACTGTCAGCTGATTTCTCAACAGAAACTATGCAGGCCAGATGGGAGTGGCAAGAAATATTCAAAGTGATGAATAGCAACAACCTACAACCAAGATTACTCTACCCAGCAAAGCTATCATTCAGAATTGAAGGGCAGATGAAGAGCTTCACAGATAAGAAAAAGCTAAAGGAGTTCATCACCACCAAACCAGTATTATATGAAATGCTAAAAGGTATTCTTTAAGAAGAGGAAGAAGAAAAAGGTAAAGATAAAAATTATGAACAACAAATACATATCTATCAACAAGTGAATCTAAAAATCAAGTGAATAAAAAAATCTGATGAACAAAATAAACTGGTGAATGTAATAGAATCAGGGGCATATAAAGGGAGTGGACTGACAATTCTCAGAGAGAAATGGGTTTGGGGGGTGCGGGAAGAGACTGGACAAAAATCGTGCACCTATCGATGAGGACAGTGCGGGGGTGGGTAAGGGCAGAGGGTGGAGTGGGAACCGGGTGGAAGTGAGCTTTGGGGGGAAAAAAGAGGAACAATTGTAATAATCTGAACAATAAAAATTTATTAAATTTTAAAAAAAGAAAGAAGAAAAGAGAGTGTTGTGGTTAAATAACATGAGGAAGGAATGCATTGACTCCTTTTCAGCAGTTATATTTGCTATAGAATTTCTCATCTTTTAACATGCTAATGTGTATTGTGACTCCAAAGAAAGTATATAGCAAGTAGTATTTTATAAAATTATCTGACTTTGGACCCTTTATTTAAGGTCCTACAAGATTAGTCTTCTGAGAAACACAATTGGGAAAAGATGAGCTGGTACAGGTACTTATAAAGAAAAATAATGAGTTCTAAGAACAAACATGGCTCACTAAGAAGTCATTTCAATTACTTTATTTCCATCCAGTTTCAGGGTGTCACTGGACTGGTATGCCTAGGAGTGTAGCAGGGAGAGTATATCTGAATTTAGCAAGGCATTTCATCATGAAGCAAAAAATGTGGGCTGGATGATAGTTTAATTATTTGGGTCACATCAGGTTAAATAAGTTAATAAAAATGATTATGTATTCACTGGATTTTTGCCTCTAATGACCTACTCTGTCCAACTACTTAATCATTAGACTGCATGAGGACATAGATGCATTTTCACAGAATCTGCAAGAAAGGACATGAACAATTGATATACTGGTTCAGGATTGGGATAGTTTTTTCTATAAATGACAAGATACTAAATATTTTACATTAAGTGGACGGCACATTCTTTGTTAAAAGTACTTAATTTTGCTGAGTTTCACGTACAGTGAAAACAGGAATAGACAATGAAGCATAAAATAATGAACATGGTTGTGTTACAAAGAAATGTTATTTACAGAACAGGCAGTGAGCTGGATTTTGCCCTCAGGCCAAAGTTTAATGAGCCTTTTATTAGTTGTCAGAAATGAAGTAAAAGTATTGAACAGTCTGGTACAATTGGCTAAATTTATGAAATAGTTTTTAATAGATATGCTTTGCATTCCAAGTCAACAATTTAATCTCATAAGTATTAGAAGAAAGAAGCATTGCATAACTGTCTGTGTTTAAGTTGATTGAAAGTTCAATGCTCCTCTATTTAATATACTTTCCAAGAAGAAAGTGCTACATCTGTAGCAGTCTCCAAAGAAGTACCAAATAAAACTTTGCTTGGGTCAAACCACACTTGGGATTTTGCATCAAATTCTAGAAACTTCCATTTGAAAGGCACCTTGCAACAGGATAGTATACACAGGGGCGTGGCTGGTATGCTGAGATAACTGGGACCATGTTATAAAATACATAGATTCACAGAAAGAAGCTATTTAACCTGGGAAACAGAAGACTTAAATGACACAATATAGCTGTCTTCAGACATACTAACAGTTGTTAAATGAAAGATGGGTTAGATTTACACTTAATTGTTCCTGAAGTCATAATTGAAATTATTACATGGTGGGAAACTAAGGCAAAATTTAGGTTCAACAAAAGGGAGGATTTAAAAATATTTTTTATTGATTTTATAGAAGAAGGGGGAAGGAGAGAGAGATAGAAACATCAATGATGAGAGAGAATAATTAATCAGCTGCCTCCTGCATGCCCCACACTAAGGTTGAGCCCACAACCTAGGCCTGTGCCCTAACTGGGAATTGAACCAAGACCTCTTGGTTCATAGTTGATGCTCAACCACTGAACAACACTAACTGGTCAAAAGGGAGGATTTTTTTAAACAAATGTAGCTCCTCCACTCCAATGAAATAAATTACTTTGCCCAGGAGAGGTATTCACCCTATGGAGGAAAACTTTAGGTATTAGAGGAATTTCTCCAGCCACTTGTCAAAACATTATAGAAAGACTCAACTACTAACTAGAAAACTGGGCACTCGAGTTTCTCTTCAACTCTAATATTCTCTGACTTTGTAAACTGATGAAATTTAAGTTGCCAACTTTCTTAATCATGAAAATCTTTACTATTTTTGTGAATAAAATTTAAATTTCTAGACTGAATCCACTAAATTTCTGTATTAATTATGCTCAGAATTTTATTTTAATTACATATCTTGTACTTGAAATTTTGACATTTCTTTTTAAATTGCTCTGTAACTCCACTGCCTTTCTCCCAGCTCCCATTTTAACATATTACTCAAGGTTACTTTCCTCAATATGCATGTGTTTATCTTCTGTACTCTATATCTCAGCTTCCTCATCTATTATCATGGTCTGTAGCAATTCTGTCTATGAAAATGATTCACCCCCTCATCCATATCTCCAGTCCAAATGTCCTCTGTCCCTAGCTTAAGCCCTGTGGATACAAGCAGGTGTTAGACATTGTCAGTTGGATACCTCCCCTGAAATCACAATGGTAACATGACCAAAGAACACTGCACTTGTCTCTCAGTGGGTAACTCCTCCTTCTGACCTCTCTATCTCTTTCACAGATGCCTGTATTCGCTCATTAACCAAATGGATTAAACCTTTGATCATTAATGACATTTTGGGCCATATTCACACAATTGAAAAAGCCTATAGAGTATATGTCTGCAATGCCTTTCAATTCCTCTTTAACTACAATGTTTATTGTAAATCCTTATAAATTGCTTTCATGCCTGCAGGCCTTTCTGCTGCTCTAATCAATTGAAAATGTTAATGTCTAATTGTTGCTCTGTTATTATTCTTTAAGTTATCAGGTCTCTTCTTAAGGGCACACAATTACCTATTTCAATACATTCAATCAGATATTAAAGTCCTCTACAAGGTGGCCTCTATATCCCACTGATCTCAAATAAATCTCTAATAATCCAGTTATGCTCAGCTACAATTGTGTCCCCATAATTTTCCCTTTTTTTTTTTTTTTGTGAGACATTACTCATGCTTCACCCATTCCTAGGAATCCCTTCTACCCCTTTCTTCCCCACAGACATAACATCAATTCTACTTATCTCTAAAGAATGCCAGTTCAAATTTCACCTCCTTCAGATTTGTCTTTTCTAATCCTCTCAGCCATCCTAAAGCCCTACATAATGACAGCTAATTCTGACTTGTATTTCAGATATAATGCCCCAACTACATACATTATAATCTTCTTGAGTGGCTATTTTTCTATTCCCACCTGTGGCATTAGACAAAGGACTTTGAACTCAGTATTTATTCAGTAAGTATTTGTTGAATTTACAAATATTTCCTTTATACACTTGAACTGTGATATCCAAATGTGAAATTTAGGCAATGTAGAAATTTAAATAGTTTCATAAACTTTAGGTAACAAAACTGATATATTTAGCTATAAAACTTTCTTAGTAAGTTTAAATCACATGAAAAAAATGGTTGAGAAGAAAAGAAGAAATCAAATGAACAAAATAAATGAAGAGATTCTATGAAAAAGTGTATATATATATATATATATATATATATATATATATATATATGTTATGCATAAAAAAGAAAGTTTAAGGGTGAGAAAAACATCTCTTTTTAAATGTACTAGAAATGGGCTGCCCCTTACAGTTTTTCGATGTTACCAGAAGAGAAATAAAAAATAAAAAATATGCGCAAATGTACTTTTTCTGTTTTAATTTATTTTCTTTTATAAACCTTATGGTATACTTGGCTGCCAAGAAAATCCTAGCTGTGTGGGATCATAATTTATTTAGAATCTTAAAAACTTACAACTAATCTTAGATGAATTTCCAAAATAATAGTCACAACTAAATTTACAGTGATTAGAATGAAAACAGCATGTCTCAGTTCAAAAATTCTGGGAATTAAAAGTGGTTAAAAATGTAGAAAATAATTATATTAGATAATAATAACAGAACTGATGGGAATAAGGAGAGCAAGTAGTGGTGGAGTTTGTAGATGATTCCTAAATTTTAGTTTATTTATTTATTTATTTATTTATTTATTTATTTATTTATTTATTTTTAAATATTTATTTTATTGATTTCAGAGAGGAAGGGAGAGGGAGAGATATAGAAACATCAATGATGAGAGAGAATCATTGATTGGCTGCCTCCTGCACACCCCCTACTGGGGATGGAGCCCACAACCCAGGCATGTGCCCTGATGGGGAATCGAACCATGACCTCTTGGTTCATGGGTTGATGCTCAACCACTGAGCCACACCAGCTGGGAAAATTTTGGTATATTTAAATAAAACTTTTTGGTTTTCCTTAAAAACATTTGGAATTGAATAATTCATCTTTATATTGTCAAGACCCTGCCTTACATCATACACAATATGATAAGACTACACCTCAAAACCGAATCCTGAAAAGTCACTGCTCAAAAGTGACAGCAACTCAACTGCAACAATAACATTATTTTAAAATGTAAAGCAAAAATGAATACTCTGAATAATACTATAGGATCTATTATAAAAATAATTATTGAAGCTCCATGAGTTAACCCTAAGTTTGAGATCTTGTCCCTATGTTAAAATAAAACTTAGATTTTTACAATTATTGAAAATATTATAAAATACATTTGAAAAATTAAGAACATATTGATTGTTGATTGAGCCAAATCTTCAGTTCTCATAGCACTTGTATTAGGCAAAGCAACCAGGGTTTTAGAGCTATCCTCATTTTCTAAAATTCAAGAAAGTTAATAAAACTTAGTAGGATTTAGCCTTTGACTCACCTACTTCTTCCCATAAGTGGTTCAAGGTGTATCCACCTTTCATCTATAATAATAAAAGTGTGATATGCTAATTAGACCAGACAGCTGAATGACCTTCCAGACGTCCTTCCGTATGACCTTCTGGAACAAGCCCAGGGCTGCAAGGACCGAGGCAACCTGCTGCAGCTGCAAGGGCCAAGCCCCTTGCATGAATTTCATGCATCTGGCCTCCAGTTAATTATAAATAAATTTAAAAAAAAGAACGAGAGAGCGAGAATTTTTACCAACTTCCCTATTCTCGAAGGTATTTCAAACAAAGTATTGTTTACAGTTATTTTCAAGGATCATGTTATTTTCCTTGAGTTTTTAACTGTGACCATTTAAACACTTTCCTAAAACCTTCTTCTTCTTACAATGAAAAGCAAAAGCATAGAATATTTTCTATCAGGGACTTTTTCCTCTCAAGTCACACCCAATGGAGGACTGTCAGAATTTATATGATGCATATTTACAGCACAGTTTTCGAATTGCACTTTTTAAAGTCTTTTCCCCAAAAGTGTATATTTTTAAAGGTCCCCAATACTTTCTTTGACAGACTAGGTAAACAGAAGCAAAAAAAAAATAAAAAATTAACACATCACTAATTCTCTTTCCTCCTCTATAAAATCTAGCTTAATAATTCAGGTTCCAGGAACTGTACAAAATATGTAGAGTATTGAAGATCAGAACATTCCATAAGTAATGATCCAACAAATACTTTTTTCTCAGAACTGAAACAGCTCATTTATAAATTGCCCGTGTTTTAAAGACTGGCTGAACCAAGAACTTGATCTATCAATTTTGAAACATGCCCTGCAGCACAAACACAAAGAAAGAGGATCTCCACACTAGGAATGAGGTCTGTGTCGCACCTGGCAGGGAGCCGATGGGAGAGCTTCAAAGAGTGAAGGAAGCTGCTTTCAGGTTGCAGAGAGGACAAACCAACTTAATAAAGCCATATTCTCAGCTTTTAACAAATATTTCACCAAACTTCTAAAGATTTCCATGATTCTCTGAGGTGCCTGAAGCCTGGGAGAAAATTCTAATTGTTTTTAATTAAAACCTTGTCTGCTCTATGAACAAAATAAGCAAATATAGCAGGGTGTTTCCCTTTCTTTTTGTGCCCTTCCTTATTTTTCTTGAATGATAGTGTATACTTGCTTCTGCACTTATCCCATAGCCCCATACAACCTTTGTTCCCCTGTAGTCCCGTAAATCTGGTATCAAAAATATAACTAAGAGTTGCTTCTTTATCTTAATCCTCCAACTAATGGAATTCATAAGCCCTTTTCTTTCTATACGTTTTCCACACATTTTGTTGACTGTAATCTCATGGTTTTCATCCTAACTCTGATTCTTCCCCTTATCTTCACTATAAACATTCCCAAGTTTTCGATTTTCTTGTCTATTTGCTTACTGCTCTCTATTTCCTTAGCAACCCTTATGCTATCTTCCTTTCTATCTTAATACTGTCATCTTTCATAAGTCAATGGTCTTTAAAGCTCCAACCAATGTGTCAGTGTACTCAATCATCATATTGATATATTTCCCCTTAACCTATTTCTTGAGTTTCAGCTTTGCTTTTATAACTGCATGCTAGAGAAATCTCCCTAGATGTCCCATGAGCAAATCAAAGCTAACAGGTCTAAAAGAATATCTAAAAGGAAATCCTCAATCAAATATTCTGTCTCACTTGTCATGTCTGTAATTGGCAACAATATTCCCTCAAGCCTCAAGGCCATCCATTGCCCTACTTCCTTGTCCTTGCTCATGCTAGTCCACGATCCTCCCACTCAGAAGTAAGCCATTGAATTTCTAAGAATTTCTTTGAATATTGTTATGAAGCTTATCAAGTTTTGATTTACTCAAAATTGACTCCATTTTACACATCCTACCATGCTATAAAATCCTTCAACCTAATATAGTGTCTTCCTATCATAGAGTTCCCACCCCAAACAGTGTTCATATTGTGTTTTATATGTGGAGAAATGAATTGGACAATGAAATAAACTTTCCTGAAAGGACACTTAGAGAAGAAATAATTAATTTTGAGTTAATTTCCATAGAGAGTCTTTTCTAAAATATGTGTGACCCTACCAAGCCTGCAGTTGCAGTTCTCACATTCCATAACATTTTCTCCAGGGCACACATCAGGGAAGAGGTAGAATTGTGAAGGGTAACTGATCTGCTGACCCTGGTTGAGGCTATGAATCTGTACTGCTGGTCACATAATTGATTTCAAAGAAAAGGTCCTGTAGATATTAATCCTTGCTGATTCCTCTGAATGGTGAGAACTCATATTTCAACACAAATGCCACTAGTCAGAATTCTTTATATCTAATCTTTGTCTATTTCATCTATGCATTTTACCTGGTGATGATGATAGGCCCTTTTTCTGAAAGGAAAATAAACAGCTAAGCCAATGTCTTTATGAAAAGGATTAAGAGCATAATTATATGGCAGTATGAGGGTGAAAGGATGGATTCCATCATCTCATTGTATGAGTGAGAAAGGTACAAAGGCTAACCTAGGAATTCAAGGAAGAGTGAAGGTTGTTAATAGAACTGACATTACTTGAAGAGGCAATTATTTACTTGACTAAATCTAAAAGACAAGTGATGTTCACAAAGGACTTCAAAATAACAGAACTATGTGGCGATGTGCTGAACACTTGAAAATAACATTTTAGTAAAACAAAAATAATTCAGATTGTAAATTACCTTCAGTCAATATTTTAAAATCACGTGTGTTCTAGTTTTCCCCAATTATTTTACAAATATTAGCCACCCGTATAAAGAAATGGTGTATTCACATTGTGAAATGTTCACTTTGATCTTCATAAAAACCAAAAATGTCTGTATCTTTTTGTGTGTGTGTATGTGATGTTATTACATATAGCATGATAGCAGGTGTGACATTTAGGGGAAGACAAAATGTCTGAAACACTGTTCCCATGGCAATGGTCTATGAAAGAGGATATAGAAACTTAATAAGGCAATTTTAAATTCAGTGGAAGTATATTTAACTTTTAATAGATAAATAATCACAAAGAATTTTTCTATGTAAGTTACTCTTTAAAATAAATAAGGGAAAGTTTGCTGCCAAGGTTGCATGTAGTAGTAAAATATACCAGAAATTTTTAAATTCATACATAGAAAAATACTAGTAAAAGTAAAATGACTTTGAATCAGCCTACTTCTCACCAGTTGGTCTGTAGCACAAGAATTTTCTATTCAATGTAGATAAACATTTTCACTGTGCATTTGAATTTCAAAGACCTTGCCTCATTCTTAATTTATAATCTTAAAACACAAATTATTTAGTTATGTAAATGCACAAGACATTCGCTTAGATAAAGAAGAAGATACAGAAAGGAAGAAAAGATGACTACAAATAATATGGTATAACTCAAATGGTATCAAGAAATATAAGACAGTTTCAAGCAAGGTGCTATCCTATATAATAAAAGCCTAATATGCTAAGTGTCTGGTCGTCTGGTGACTGGTCGACTGCTCAACCAATCAAAGCATAATATGCTAATGATATGCTAAGGCCGCTCAACCATTCTCTATGACGTTTACTGACCATCAGAGGGCAGACACTCTGACTGGTAGGTTAGCTTGCTGCTGAGGTCCGACCAATCGAGGCTAGGCCAGATGGGGCCAGACATGCCCTGGAGCCCTCCTATGGCCCCTCCCAGGCCCCATCGTGCACCAGTGGGGTCCTTTGGCCTGGCCTGCACCCTCTTGCAATCCAGGACCCCTCAGGGGATGTCAGAGAGCTGGTTTCAGCCCAATCCTGCAGGCCACTCCCCTTAGGAGGGAGCCAGACACAGGGCTCAAAGCTGGTGAGCACTGCTGAAACAGCAAGCCTCTCCTGAATGGGACTGATTTGGCACGAGCCCGCGGCAGGCACAGTGGGGCCAGGAGAGCGGGAATGGCAGGTAGGAGCTGCAGGCAGCATTGGACTGTGGGTTTTGGCCTGATCCCCACAGGCCACCCAGCAGGGCCCCACCCATGCACGAATTCGTGCACCAGGCCTCTAGTTAGATTATAAGATTAAAGAACTTACTTTGGACTGATCATCAAATCTGTCTTCATAGAGGCTGTTGTAGTTAATCTGAGCATTAACAAATATGATAGATTTAGAGAAGTAGAGAAGCAAGTAAGTATATTTTAAGGATGGTCTTGTAATAAAGACAAAACAAATGGTCCACTTGAAATATTTTTATAAATAATAAAAAAATAATAGAAAATAATACCAAAGATAATTAAGCCTTGATAATTGTAGACACTCAATACATCTTGGTTAAAATGAATTTAATTACATTGAATCTAATGGAACAAAATGAAATAAATTAATGGTTAGGCTAGGGCTCATTCATGGAAGTCTTGAAAGTCAAACTGAGAATGTCAAAGAGGGAGTTGGATATGAGAAACTTCTCCTCTAACCCCCATTTTACGTTCCAAAATTAAGCTCATCTATCCTGCTACAACCTCATTAATGTGCTATAGATGAGACTAAGGGTAGTTCAATAAAAGTCTGTATTTGGAGGGGCAATGGGGCTATAAGGACATACATGTAATACCTTAATCAGTAAAGAAAAAAAAATCCAAAAAAGTCTCTATTTAAATGCTATTATAAGAGTATTTTATATACTACTAGAAGCCTGGTGCACAAAATTCGTGCACGGAGGGGGGTTGTCCCTCAGCCCAGCCTGTACCCTCTCCAATATGGGACCCCTGGAGGGAAGTCTGACTGCCCGTTTAGGCCCGATCCCACCGGGCAGTCAGACATCCCTCTCACAATCCAGGACTGCTGGCTCCCAACTGCTTGCCTGCCTGCCTTCCTGATTGCCCCTAACCGCTTCTGCCTGCCAGCCTGATCACCCCCTTAACCACTCCGCTGCCAGCCTGGTTGATGCTTAACTGCTCCCCTGCCAGCCTGTTTGCCCCCAACTTCTCTCCTCTGCCGGCCTGGTCACCCCTAACTGCCCTCTCTTGCAGGGTTGATCACCTCCAACTGCCCTCCCTTGCAGGCCCAGTGCCTCCCAATTGCCCTCTCCTGCTGGCCATCTTGTAGTTGCCATCTGTGTCCACATGGGGGCAGGATCTTTGACCACATGGGGGCAGACATATTGTGTGTTGGAATGATGGTCAATCTGCATATTACTCTTTTATTAGATAGGATTGAGGCCTGGTGCACGGGTGGGGGCCAGCTGGTTTGCCCTGAAGGGTGTCCCGAATCAGGTGGGGGTTCCCTTGGGGCGTGGGGCAGCCTGGGCAAGGGGCCTGTGGTGGTTTGCAGGCTGGCCACGCCCCCTGTCAACCCAAGCGGAGGCCCCGGTATCTGGAATTTATTTTCCTTCTACAATTGAAACTTTGTAGCCTGGAGCGGAGCCAAGCCTGCTGCTCCCTCCGGCTGGCAGCCATTTCTGTGGCAGTTAATTCACCTTCTATAATTGAAACTTTGTAGCCTTAAGCGGAGACCTGGGCCCGGCCAGGGTGTTCGGAAAGCTTTGCTTCCCCTGTTGCCGCCGGCAACCCTGGCCTGCTCTCTCAAGTTCTGTTCTGCCGCCATTTCTGTTTGAATTTGTTTACCTTCTATAATTGAAACTTTGTAGCTTGAGTGGAGGCTTAGGCCTGCAATGGCTCGCGGAAAGCTTGGCTTGCTCTGTTACCTGGGAAACCTTGCTCTCTGTGGCTGTAGCCATCTTGGTTGGGTTAATTTGCATACTTGCTCTGATTGGCTGGTGGGAGTGACTGGTGGGCGTGGCTTGTGGGTGTGTTGATGTACGGTCAATTTGCATATTACCTTTTTATTAGGTAAGATGTTTAAAAATAAAATGTCATTATCTCTTTTATTTGGGGGAGGCATTTTCTTTTTTAAGGTGGAGAAGGAAATTCTATTCAATACAAACAGCCTAACTGTGATACAACTTAGCTGTGAAGCTGTGAACTAGTCAGCTCAGCTGTATTCCAGAAACACACACACCAATGTACACACACACACACACACACACACACACACACACAAATACCTTAAGTGTTTCAGCTCCCCGCAGGGTGACTTTGTCCTCAGTCTTCTCTTTTTAAATCATTTTTTAGTTTTCAATTATAGTTGCCATACATTATTATATAAGTTTTAGTTATACACCAGAGTGACTGGACATTATATAAGTTACTAAGTGATCATCCAGATAAATCTCACAACCATCTGACACTATACCTAGTTATTAGAATATTATTAACTATATTCCCTATGCTGTACCTTACATCCTCATGACTATTCTGTAATAGCCCATTTATATTTCTTTTTTTTAAATATATTTTTATTGACTTCAGAGAGGAATGGAGAGGGAGAGAGAGAGAGCAATGGAAGCATCAGTGATAAGAGAGAATCAGTGATCAGCTGCCTCCTGCATGCCCTCTACTGAGGATCAAGCCCAAAACCCGGGCATGTGCCCTGACCGGGAATGGAACCATGACCTCTGGTTCATAGGTCAAAGTTCAACCACTGAGTCACACAGCTGGGCCAATTTGTATTTCTTAATACCTTCACTTTTATCACCATCCTCCCCCGTCCCCCAATCCCCTTCTGTCTGGCAACCATCAAAATGTTTTCTGTTTCTATTAGTCTGTTCTGCTTGTTCATTTATTTATTTTTTTAGATTCAATTGTTAATAGATATGTATTTATTGCCATTTTATTGTTCATATTTTAAATCATTTTTCTTCTTCTTAAAGAAGACCCTTTAACATTTCATATAATACTGGTTTGGTGATGATGAAGTCCTTTAGCTTTTTCTTGTCTTGGAAACTCTTTATCTGCCCTTCAATTGAGGCATTTTCTATAAAAAGTTGGTTGCTTAAGTTTTTGAAGAAAATCTTTTTCTAAGAGCCAAAATATCTATGAAAAACATCTTTATGAACTGGAAACACAGATTAATCCCCTTCAAATATATGAAAATTTATTTTGTGTTACTGAGTGCCAGATGTAAGATTGGCACACTTTGCATGTCAACAGGGATTACTGTCATTTAATTTGGTGTTTATACTGAGACTTGCTCTGTGAGCAGCCCTCATAGGGGAAACCCTTAATACCACAGATCTACTGCTCAGATGGTGTAAACTTCCTGGAAATTCAGATGAGGCTAGGCCCTGGGCTTTCCTTCTAATCCCTTTATTCTAGGCTAAATATATATATATATATATATATATATATATATATATATATATATATATATATATTTTTTTTTTTTTTTTTTTTCAGAAACTGCTCATGAGGTCTGTGACTTCTGTGGCCGTGTTTCTCATCCTTATATTTCTTGGAGTGCCTTTGTTTTCATTGGAGAACATTTCTGGACTTGAGCTACCTCTCTTCTTATAGCTGCACGCTGCTGCGGTTTGTCTTCCATTTGTAGCCTCGCTGTCATCAGTATGTCAGAGGGCTGGGAGTTCAAGGCAATACACAGCTAATCCACATTCTATGTTTACAACTGTTCTCTTCCATTTGATACAGTACAATTATGTTGTTCTCATGGTCTCATTCATGTTTCTCATATGAATGACCTGGTTGGTATAGCTGTTTTCAATAAAATAGAGTAGTCCACATAGGCATATCATCAGGCCAGCTTGTTATTTTGAATCCAGTTTCAGTCTTCAAAATGAAAACATGTCCTCAGTTCAGAGGAAATCAACAATTATTCAAGAAAAAAAAAAAAAAAGCATGCTCTATTCATTTAACTTGCAAACAAAGAAAAGGAGGTTTCAACATGGTAGTTTCCATGGAACCAGTGCACCAACTAAATCACTCCCTGGAGAATCACAGGCTTCATTTGAGAAGTACTGCTTTTCACAGGCTGACTTGCGTCCCCCCAAAAGATATGTCCAAGTCCTAGCCCCTGTACCTGTGAATGTGACCTTATTTGGAAATCACATTTTTGTATATGTAATCAAGTTAAGAAAAATGGTCATAAGGGATTAGGATGGGCTGGGACTGTCCTGACTTGTGTCCTTATAAAAGACCACGCGAAGAAGGAGGCAGAGATTGCAGTGATGCAGCCCGAGTCAAGGATTCCCAAGCACTACTGGTCACCAGCAGGGGCTAGGAGAGAAGCATGGGACAGTTTCTCTCTCAGAGCTTCCAGAAGCAACCAATCTTGCCAATGCCTTACTTCTGGCCTCCAGAAATGTGAGAATAAATGTCTAATTATTTTAAGCCACCCAGGTGGTGCTACTTTGTTATGACCATTCTAGGAAACTAAATACAAAATGGAAAATGCTATATCTTTGCTATTTTCTCTCCATTTGAAAACAAAGAAAAGGAGGTTATAGCTTTTGCTGTCTCTGTGGCTCCATTACAACTACTGATCCATTCCCTGGAGAATCACAGACTCCTTTTTAAAAACACTGTTACAGACAACTGTTTACATTGTCTTAGCTGAGTGAAATGAGGAATAATCCGTTATTTTGACTTTGCTGCTTCTTGAAGGTGCCTTGCTTCTAACATCCCTTTGTAATTGCAATTACCACTAACAAGGGTACATCCTTTCTTTCCCATTCTAACCCCCCTCCTTTTTTTTTTTTTTTGTTAAGAATCAACATAAATACCATCTACTCTGGGACGTTTTTCCTGCCAGACTCCTCTCCTCCACATACACCCACCCCCTACATACATGCACTTTATATTGGATGCTCCACTGCTCTGCTGCAATTCAATGTGTCATATATTGAATAAGCTGACCCCGAGAAAGCTGCTGTGCACATACCTCCATCTCCATCGCCCACAAACAGCCCAAATTGTAATTTGCGGTGAAATTCTAAAACGTGTGGCCATAATGGGCTTTTTTCTCTGCCCAGTCATATAATTAGACCAGAAGTGGGCAGAGGTCCCAACAACAACAAAAGCATAGGAATTGCAAGAATCTTCAATGTTCCCAATGCAAAAACATTCAAATGGGATTATCAGACTCTTTTTTTTTTTTTTACAGTTTAAGTATAAGAAATATGGAGAGGTGAGGTCATTAGCAAAGCTAGTTCAAGTGGTATATCATGTTTGAAGAAAGGCCAGAAGGATGTTGATGGGCCACAAGAAGCCAAAGTTTTAAAGAAGCAGAAATAAAAAGAACCTTATTTGAAAATAGAGAGGATAATGGTCCAGACACGCAGAAAGAAGCACAAACAAGAGTGTGTATAGCTGACAGTGGAGAGATGGAGATGGAAGAGGGAGCCAATTCCTATCCCAGTTCCAGGAAATGTGTTTGACAGTAAGTAAATGGCAATTCTGCGAGGTAGCTGGGATGAGGTTCTGTTACATATTCAAGTGCCCATCTAAAATTCCATGAGCTTCCTTTGTAGCTCTTATCCAGCACCATTGCTAACGGACTTGTCAGTGTCTCACAGAAATCTGTTAGCTTTGTGAGAAAGAAATCTCAATCATTCTGACTTTATCCACCTAGTAAGCTCTCAATAAACTTCCGGTGAATGAATCAGAGCTAATGCAAAAATGTCAGGATAAATTAGAGCTTTCAATTATATCTGCCTGCATTGGCAAACTTTTCATAATAAGAAAAAGCATTGATGGAATGCTAATAACATTTTTATTTATAAAACATTGTGCTACATCTAGGTCATACTAGAATTTAAGTTCTCCCTTTTCTGATCTACCAGGTCAATACTTATAAAATTTCAGTTGATTTTTTTCTCTATCTCTCACACCTGTCTTGTTCTCCACACACCACCACCTCTTTCCTAGGGCACTAACTTAGCCCAGCTCATTCTTCCTGCCTCAATTGTGATCCACTACAGTTGATTTTTCCATTCTTCTGCCAGAAGACTCTAAAACACAGGTCTGACCATTTTACTCCAGCAAATAGAAACAAAGCCCATGCCCCTTGTTTGTATGATTGCATAATAAAGTCCCAATTCCTTTACATTGCATACAAGATCCTTCATGTTCTGATACTTGTCCTCCTCAGCCTTAAGTTGTGTCTTTATTTTTTTCTTCCCCTTTGCTCTTCTCTGATCCAGCTAAACTAGTTCTTTCAGTTCCTTGAATACATCATGTTCTCTCAACCTTGGGACTCCAAGCATGCTATTTCCTTGGCCTGGAACTCTTTCTACTACAAACTCTAGTGCCCCTCAAGCACATACCACACTGCTTCTTATCTGAGTCATGCTGACTCATTCTTCAATTATTGGCTCAGAAATTACTTCTTCTAATATTTAAATGACTACTCTTTTATTCCTAAATTTAGGCTGGGTTTTGTTTCTATATGTCCCTGTAACCTTCTGTACTTACATTATTATATTTGGCTGTATCATTTATCCAGTATATTGTAAACTATAGTCAAGGACTCCATATAGCATCTAACAATGTTATCTTCAACATGTAATGCAAAGTATAGACCCATATGAGGTCTAGACTCTGATTAAATATTTTTAATTGAATAAATGAGATCAAGGGGATTTATTTATGTAGAAAGCAAGATATCTTAGATAGGTATACAACCTGCTATAAGACAGATGATAAATAGATGAAGTGCTAAGACTTTGAAATTTTTTCATTTGTGAAACAGAAAGCAAAGTCACATTTCTATGTATGATTTTGCCTCCAAGAGTAGAAGTGGCAGAGAGAGGAAGGATGAAGGAGAGGGATTTTAACCATTCTAGAAGTCTAGTACAGCTTCAGTCTTATTTGCCTCAGTCTATGAGCCAGTAAATGGATTGTATCTGAAGAAGGGCCCTGGATTGCTCCAAATTTTAGATATAAATCCAAAAGAAGAACAGACAGAAAGGCTTCTATTAGAATTGGAGAGGTCCATTTTCATTGCTATCTTTGTCCAAACCCTACAGTCCAGTAATTAATTGAGGAACAAGCTTTGGTTTTGTTGTGCTCTGAAATAAAGTGGGTAAGCAGTCACAAGAAAATTTTTTGAAGATTTAAATTATCCTATTGTTCTCACTCCACTGTCTATCCCATTGTATTTTTACAACTATTCAACTTTTATAAAATTGCAATAACAGTACCTAATCTTGCAGAAAGATAGAATATATACATAAATAATTCTATTAATACTGCTAACTAGGCTGTGGGTAGGAAGGTCAAGTATTAATATTCATGTTTACTTATGAGTTTGAAACCTAAGATAATAGAATTGAGCCTCTACTCTATGTTTCACATGTATTATCACATATGAGGATCACAATAATCCAATGAGTCAGTATTATTATTATCCCACTAGAAGCCCGATGCACAAAGATTCATGCAAGAATGGGCCTTCCTTTCCCTGGCTGCCAAAACCGCCTTTCCGCTCGGCCCTGGAGCCATCTCTTTCTGCTCCGGCCCCACCTTCCCATGCTGCCCAGAGGCCCTGAGCAGCTGGGGCGGTGCGGAACGCCTACGTCATTGCCATCTTTGTTGGGTTAATTTGCATACTCACTCCTGATTGGCTGGTGGGCGTCGTGAAAGTACAGTCAATTTGCATATTTCTCTTTTATTAGTGTAGATTTTGTGGATGAAAGAACTCAAATTTAGAAAAGTTACCTAATATGCCCAAGGTCACACAGAGGGAAGTGTTGAAATTCAGACCTACTGTCATGTTCTAATCTGATGCTGTTTTCACAATTACTGAGAATTTCCTTAGTTTGTTGTTTTGTGTTTTAATCACCTCATTAATGCTCTGTCATGCAATTCAAAATGGAAATAATCTTTGCATATAAATGTTGTTCACTGAAATAACTCCCTCTTTTTCAATTTTCTGCATGAAAATCTCATCCCACTTGTACCTTCCCTTCCTTCTCTTCTTGCCTCCTCTTTTAAGATTAAAAAAAGAAAAATAAGAAAAACTTACTCATGTGTTGCTAGGTCAGTTCTAAGAATAATTATAGATAGATTCAAGGTCTCCAAATCTCTATTTTTATATCCTAATTATAATGCCAATGTTCATACTCCTTTATTTTTCTTCAAAAGCATTTTGTTTTTGCCATATAGATAACTATCTTTTCATGCAAGAAGTGGTTCTTGGAAACAAAGACTATGACCGTTGTCACTCCAGCTAGTGAGTTTGTCCTCATATTCTTGGAAAATGGTGAAATACTGGCTGTCTATATGCTTAGGAATATGCATTAAATTGCTGACTTATTAGGATTCTCATTTTCAAAGTTAAGTCTGAAACAGCTTGGTACACATTTTTATGCTGCCTTATTATTTTCTAAATAAGATTAATTGCTGTTAAATGTTCTATTAGTAAAATTTGATTACACAGTATCTATTTGTGCTCATTTTTGCCAACCAAGTTGCAAAGGCTGATTAAAATTAAACAAGAGAATAAACCATCCATTATTATCATATTATATGACCAGACTATAAAGCCCATAAAAGTCAAACTGATGTTTTGACTCATTGTGAACGTACTTCAGTCTTTAGATAATAAGATTTTAACTGTCATTCTTTATAGTTGTGTTCAATACTAAGAATAGCTGCAACCCTAGAGTGTGACTAATGTGTTTATATTAGCAGCCAATTCATTTTATATTGTCATAAGTACTGCAGTTATGCATATTTGATTATTCAATGTAAATAGTTTCTGTACAGCATTCAGACTCAGTCAGCCAATATTACATGTGAAACAGACTTTAATCCGTATAGGAAAATTTTACTTTCGTGAAAAAGAGGAATCAGAACCAAATATGAGAAGGAAGCTAATCTTTTCTCATTTGCTGTCCTTAAGTCATTTTTTTATGGTAAAAAACAAACAAAATATAGCATGCGATCAACCCTCTTAAATTTTTAAGTGTAGTAGAGCATGATTCACTACAGGTACAATGTCATACAGAAGATCTCTAGAACTGTTTCATGTTGCATGACTGAAACTTTATACTCATATAACAGGAACTCCCTCCCTCGCCCCGGCAACCAACATTCTACCTTCTGCTTCTGAGGTGGACTGCCTTAAATACACCTCATGGTGGAATCAGGAGTATTTTTCCTTCTGTGACTGGTTTATTTTATGTAATGGCTACAAGTTTCACTCATATAGTAGCATATTATGTAATTTCCATTTTTTAAGGATGAATTTTCATATATATATGCCACATTTCTTATTCATTCACCTGACACTTAGGTTGTTTCCACTTCATGACAAAGCAAATAATGTTGTAATAAACCTAGGACTGAAAATATCTCTTCAAGATCTTATTTTCTAGTCTTTTGTCTAAATACCCAGAAGTGGGATTGTTGAATTATACAGTATTTATATATTTAGTTTTAGGTGTGTGTTTTTTAAGAAACTTGACAGTGTTTTCTATAGTAACCAAGATTGCATAAGGATTCCAAGTTCTCCAACATCTTGCCAACATAGGTATCTATATATATATATATATATATATATATATATATATATATATATATATATATATATATATAAAAGGCTAAGTGACCAGCCGAGTGGCTGATAGCTATGATGCACACTGACCACCAGTGGGCAGACACTCAACACAGGAGCTGCCCAGTGACAGCAAGTTTGCAGAGCGCCCTCTCACACTCTGGGACCCCTCAGGGGATGTTGAACTGCTGGTTTTAGCCTGATCCCCACAGGCCAGGCTGAGGGACCCCACCTGTCGGAGGGACCCCACTCACTCTGCAGACACCCTTCCAGCCCCGTCGCCACCCCAGGTGCAGCCAGTGAGGAAGGGAACATGGGAGGTTGGCTCCAGGGCATGTCTGGCCCATCTTACCCAGTCTCATCCCACCGGCCACCTTCTAATTAATTTACTTTCAATGTGCACGATTCCATGCACTGGGCCTCTAGTTTTTTTGTGTGTGTGTGTGTTTTTTTTTTTTTTCTTTATAATGGCCATTTTAACAGGGGTAAGGTGATAGCTCATTGCAGTTTTGATTTGCATTTCCCTGATGACTAGCAATGTTGAGCATCCTTTCAAATACATGTTGGCCATTTATGTTTTCTTTGGAGAAATGTCTATTCAGGCCATTTCTTCAGTTTTTTAATCAGGTTATTGGTTATTTTTTAACTGCTGGGGTGTGGGATATTAACCCCTTATTGTATACATGGTTGTGGATGTTTTATCCCATTCTACAGGCTACCTTTTCACTCTGTTGTTTTCTTTGTTGGGTCAAAGTTTGTTAATTTGATATGATACCACTTATCAATTTTTACTTTAGTTGACCGTGCTTTTAGCATAATACTCAATAAATCTTATCAAGACTAATATCATAACAATTTTCCCTTATGTTTTCTTAGATGAGATTTACAGTTTCCATTCTTTATGTTTAAGTCTTTAATTCACTTTGAGTTTATTTTTGTGCATGGTATGAGAGTCTAATTTTGTGCTTTAGCATATTAATGTCCAGTTTTTCAACCCCATTTGTTGTAAAGACTATCTTTTCCCCATTGTGTATTTCTGACACTCTTGTTAAAGATCACTGGACATACTAGTATATGCATGTGTATGTTTTCTTATGATCTCTTTAGTCTATTCCATTGGTCTATATATCTGTCTTTATGCCAATAACATACTGTTTTAGTTTTTTGTTTTTACCTTATTTTGCAATACATTTTGAAGTCAGGGAGTGTAAGGCCTCCAACTTTGTTGATTTTTCAAAATATTTTTTGTCTATTCAGCAACATTTGTATCAAATGAACTTTAGGATTTTTTTGCCTGTAAAAAAGTGACATTATGATTTTAATAGGGATTTTACTGTATCTGTTTATTATTTGTGGTCATATGGACAGTTTAACAATATTAAGACTTCCAATTCATGAACACAAGATATATTTCCATTTAGTTGTATCATCTTTCATTGTTTTCAGCAATGTTTTGTAGTTTTCCTTGTATAACTCTTTTACCTCCTTAAATAAGTTATTTCTAAGTATTTTATTCCTTTTGATACGCTTGTAAATGGGATTTTTAAAAAATATTCTTTCCAGATTGCTTGGTTATAGAAATGCAACTGACTCTTGTATATTGACTTTGTATCCTGCAACTTTGCCGAATTAATTTATTAGTTCTAACAATTTTGTTTTTGCTTGTTTGTTTGTTTATTTGTTTTAAATTGAATTTTTAGGGTTTTTCTATACAGGATTTGCAGATGAAGTCATCTGCAAACAAAGATAATTTTGCTATTTCTTTTCTGATGTGGGAGCTTTTTATTACTTATTTATTTATTTACTCTTTTTTTTTTTTTTTTTTTTGCCTAATTGCCCTAGTTAGGACTTCCAGTACTATGTTGAATAGAAGTGATAAGCGTGGACAAATGAGCATCATTGCCTTGTTTCTCTAGTGAATTGACATTTTTACTGTTATATAATGCCTTTCTTGGTCTCTTGTGACCATTTTTTATTTAAAGTCTATTTTGTCTGATATACGTGTTCTCTTCTGGTTACCATGAAATATATTTTACTGTTCTTTTTTACTTCACTTATAGTCAATGTGTGTCTTTAAATCTAAAGTGAGTTTCTTGTAGACAACATGTAATTAGATATTTTAAAATCCATGCAGCCACTTTGTGTCTATATTGAGGAGCTTAATCCATTTAAACTTAAAGTAGTTTTTGATATTAAAGAACTTACTAATGCCATTTTATTGTTTCTGTTAGTCTATTTTTGTAGTTCTTTTGTTCCTCTTTCCCTCTCTTGCTGTCTTCTTTTTCACAGTCACATGCTTTGATTCATTAGTATATCTTCCATAAGTACTTTCTTTGTGGTTACCAAGAGGCTTATATTATACACCTTATGTTACAAAAAACTAATTTAAACTGATAATAACTTCAATTGTATAGTATTTTGTATTTGTCTATATATTTACCTATGCAGTGAGATTTATACTTTCATATGATTTCATGTTTCTGTTTATCATATTTTCATTTCAATTTGAAGGGTTTTCTTTAGCATTGTTTGTAATGCAGGTCTGATGTTGACAAACCCCCTCAGGTTTTATTTATTGAGGGGTCTTTATCTCTCCTTCAATTGTGAAGAACATCTTTAAGTCTTTCTTATACATATAGTTAGATCTTCTATAGGAATTTAAAAGAACAAACTTATTCTTTGGCCATCAATATATTGTTATAAGAACATTAATTTCTTTTCGATGCTTCCAAGTTTCCTTAGTAATGGTTTACATTTTCATTCTATTTCATAATATTTGGCTATTTCAAATCAATTTATCATTGTGGTCATATGCTAATAGTTAAATGAAACATTACTTATATTTATATAACACCATATCAGGTTAAATAAACAACTAAACTTTGCTCTCCCAAGTTTAGTTCTCCTACCCTAATCCATCATTTGTCCAAGTCTTCACAGTGAACACAACTAAAGGATTCTATAGCATGTGTGAATAGTGTTTAGGATAGGTTATCAGATAAAAATACAGAACATACTTAAACAAAAAAAATACTTGCTGTTTATCTGAAATTCAAATTTAACTCGGTGTCCTTCTTTTTTATTGCTAAATATGGCAAATCTACTGGAAAGCTCCTGACACTTAGCTCCTTGGGAATCAAGAGGAAGAAGAACAACAAATCAGCAGAACAGAAACAGACACAAAGATACAGAGAACATGTTAACAGTTGCCAGATGGGAGGGCGGTTGTGGGTAGGTGAAAAAGGTGAAGGGATTGAGAAGTACAAATTGGTAATTACAGAATAATCATGGGATTATAGGAAATATAGTCAGTAATATTGTAATAACTATATGTGGTGTCAATCAGATGGGTACTAGATTTATCAAGGTGATCACTTTGTAAGTTACATAAATGTCTGATCACATAGTTGTACACCTGAACTAATATAATAATTGTATATCAACTGTAGTTTCAAAATAGAGTTAAAAAGAAAACAACTCAGCTATTTCTTAAGGAGGATGTGAGACACTCCCACTAGAATCAAATCTGAGGATAAAGTAAGATTTAGAAGACAGGAACCATTGTAAATTTTCAATGTGTCAGACACAATGCTTAGCTTTTAACATGAATTTCAGTCCATAATCTTTCCAACTACTCTGCTTTAAAGGTAGGAAAATAACAACATAGATAGGCTGATTTGCCAAAAGCTACACCTCCAGGAAGTGAGAGAGCCAGGATTCTAAACTAGGTTGACATTACCCAGAACCTGTGGGCTTACTCAAAGCGCTATCCTGGGAGGATAAAAGTTAATGTCCTTGCCTCAGGGTTAATGGGAATATGATCTTAGATAATCTTTCCTTCCATCTTCACTTAAATAACATTTAAGGTGCATCTCTATGTCAGACACTTATGGACAAAACATGAAATGGTAAACAAGACCTACACAATCTCTACATCCTCAAGTATACAACAAATAAAATAATATTCTGGGCTAAAAATAAATAGCAATTGTGGACTTAAAATACAAATAATAAAAATCCTTTTTACCAAAAACATGTTTATCCTTCCTGAACTTGAGTTATTTAGATGACAAGAAAATATAAATCTATACATCCTTGAAAAGCTAACACCGAAAGAAAATGAGTTTCTCAGGTATGACTGTTCATGAATATAAAGCATGGGAAATTTTAGATTTTGCACACAACAGTAGTTTCACAATCTGTGGTAGCTTGTTTTATGACCTGACATAAGCAATTATTTAGAGTTTAAATACATATGTAATTAAATAAAAATGTATTATTCCAATTAATTTGAGAGGCCATGCTAGTAAATTAGAAAACAGTACTTTTTTATCATCCAACTAATTCTCATATTCTATAATCTCTGAAAGAATTATTTCTAAATATTTTCAATTTTATTGGGCCAGGTATTAATCCCCTTTGTACCTATCAGTAGTATGGTTATATCATTTACTGCCCATAGTAGAATAATTCTGACTGTGAAAGGATGAGCTAGTATTTAATATTCTAAGAGAATAGATTGTAAGCCATATTTGCAACCCATTCATCTCTATTTCAGAAAGTTCAAAGATTACCACGATGTGTGTGTGTGTGTGTGTGTGTGTGTGTGTGTGTGTGTGTGTGTGATTAGTGATAGTGGCTTTTTCCTTAGTGGGAAAGCAAGAGGGCATGATACCAAAGGTGTTATATATCTGGGTTTTTCATGACAGTTTTATGGTTCCATTGGCAGTGATCAGAGCTAAAAATACAGCAAAAGTGAAAATCCTTCCTTGTAGTAATAAACATTTATCCTTCCCAGTGGAGACAGAAATAAAATGCTTGTGCTGGTTAAAGTGATGAGATAGAGAGGGTAAAAAACAGTCATTGTTGAATAGTTAATATACATATAATTTGTCATCTGTTATTGCCACTAATCTCATTTTTTATCTGTATATTTATTTGTGCAATGGCTTCAATGCCTGGAAATCCCTCAGTAGTCATTTTTCCATATAGCCCCAATACCTGATTATTACTAGGCTATTTCTCTCTCTTTGTCTTGCTTGAGTTTAATGTTGTCAACTTGATTCCATTTTCCTTGTAGTTATATGGAAATAGTTTGTTAGAGAAATGACTTTTTAAAATTGATTTTACAGAGAGAGGGAGAGAGAAATACAGATTTTTTTTTTCCACTTAAATATCCATTCATTGATTGCTTCTTGTATATGCCCTAACCAGGGATCCAACCCACAACCTTGGCTTATTGGGCTGATGTTCTAACCAACTGAGTACTTGTCCAGGGTCAAGAGAATTGACTATTAATTAACATAGGACCACATAGCCTGACTGCCTTGTATATGACATATTGGCACACTGCCCTGAAAATAATGTAGTACATTACTATTGACTTCTGTCTTTGTGGCTGCCTTCTTTCTCTTTTAGTAATTATATAGAAAATTATCATGTTTTCTGTATATAAATCTATAATCAACCTTACATATCCTAAAGTAAGAGTTAACTTTCCATTTCAAAGAACTACCATATGCAAGAATGCTTGCATGCTTATTTGCAAATACAGTTGTTCTTTTAAAAAATTATATCACATTGCATCTGATGAAACCTGTGTCATTATACCCAGAAAAAGCAATAAACCCAAAAAGAAGTAAGAATGATTATCAGATAAGCAAAGAAAATTTATCTATTTACTTTCTGCCTGTTAATAGATTTTTACATTAGTGTAGTGGGAGGAATGAGAGTGATAAAGTAAAAACCTTATAAAAAGATATGAACATTTTAAAGTTAAATTTTCAGTATACTAAATTAGTTGAAATTTAATTTTCTATTTTTTATCTTCTAAACACTTGTTTTATAACCATTGGCTGTTTCTATACCAATCCTATCTAATAATAGACAAATATGCAAATTGACCATACCTCCAATACACCCACAAGCCATGCCACAAGTCACGCCCACCACCCAATCAGAGAAAGTATGCAAATTAACCCAAACCAAGATGGCTACAGCCACAGAGAGCAAGGTTTCCTAGGTAACAGAGGAAGCCAAGCTTTCCACCTGCCCTTGCCAGGCCTAAGCCTCCACTCAAGCTACAAAGTTTCAATTATAGAAGGTAAACAAATTCAAACAAATGGCGGCAGAATGGAGCTTGAGAGAGTAGGACAGGGTTGCCGGCGCCAACAGGGGAAGCAAAGCTTTCTGCACACCCTGGCTGGGCTCACCCACTTAAGGCTACAAAGTTTCAATTATAACCCCAACACAAATGGCTGCCAGCCTTGGAGGGAGCCCCAGGCTTGGCTCTGCTGCAGGCTACAAAGTTTCAATTGTAGAAGGAAAATAAATTCCAGATACCAGGGCCTCCGCCTGGGTTGCCAGGGGGCGTGGCTGGCCTGCAAACCACCACAGGCCCCTCGCTCAGGCCACCCCACGCCCCAAGGGAACCCCCATCTGATCCGGGACACCCTTCAGGGCAAACCAGCTGCCCCTCACCCCTGTACCAGGCCTCTATCCTATCTAATAAAAGAGTAATATACAGATTGATCATCACTGCAACACACAATATAGCTGCCCCCATGTGGTCAAAGATCCTGCCCCCATGTGGACACAAGATGGCCACCACAAGATGGCCAGCAGGAGAGGGCAGTTGAGAGGCACCCGGCCTGCAAGGGAGGGCAGTTGTGAGGGACCCCGCCTGCAAGGGAGGGCAGTTGAGAGGGACCAAGCCTGCAAGGGAGGGCAGTTGGAGGTGATCAACCCTGTAGGAGAGGGCAGTTAGGGGTGACCAGGCCGGCAGAGGAGGAAAGTTGGGGGCAAACAGGCTGGCAGCAGAGTGGTTAGGGGGTGATCAGGCTGGCAGGCAGAAGCGGTTAGGGGCAATCAGGAAGGCAGGCAGGCAAGCAGTTGGGAGCCAGCCATCCTGGATTGTGAGAGGGATGTCCGACTGCCCATTTAGGCCTGATCCGGGGATCGGGCCTAAACAGGCAGTCGGACATCCCTCAAGGGGTCCCATATTGGAGAGGGTACAGGCTGGGCTGAGGGACAACCCCCCTCCGTGCACGAATTTCGTGCACGAATTTCGTGCACCGGGCCTCTAGTACACATATAAAAGCCAGTGGGGCTTTCTATATAGTTCCTCTCTGAGTAATAGTCATTGCAAATTTTCTTCAACATTTTAACAAACATATTGGCAATTTACACAGATTCAAGAGACATATTTATCAGGTTGAACTTTGTAAAAAGACACATGTAGGAAAAACAAGTTATATGTAAACACAATCTCTCTCCAAGACACTGAAAGTGTTTTAGAAACAGAAAAATCAATGACACTTCACAGTATGTCTGCAAGGTGAGTAGACATTATGTTGTATCAATGAGAAAATAGATATGGGAAATTAGGGGAGGTACAGGCCAGTAAAATAAGATGGAGAATATAACTATTGGGTAGAGAACCAAGAACCAAAACCACAGCTACACATCTTTATATTATTGAAAAATTGTAGCTTTAAATATAAAAAACAGGAAGATAATTCTTTCTGCAAAATTATAGACAGCTTATTAATGCTCAGGCTTTTTACTAAAGCAAAAATTACATTTAAACACACACACACACACACACACACACACACACACACAAAAAAAAAAAAAAAAAAAAAAAAAAAACAATACAAAAAACAGTTCCCTGTGACTGACATCCACAAGGAAAAAGAGGGAATGAAAATTAACTCATCAATTTGGTCAATAGCTGGAGAGAACAAAATTCTGTAGGCAAGAGATTTCTCAAGGGAAAGGGTGGGTTTGAGGGGTGAATTTTAGAGCATGCAGTTTGCCTTGGCATACTTTCATTAACTGATCTGCTTGAGATCTTCTCTGCCTTTATGTTGTAGCCCCTAAAGTCACAAAAACCTCTAGGCAAACAAAGAGAAAAAGTGAAAAAATGGTGTCAGAAACGTCTACTTTTTAAAAAACTTGTTTAAACTAAAATAAACAAGTAAAAAAAGAAAAGAAAAAAACAAAAACAGTTCACCTATTTATCCCACCTCCCATCCTCTGGAAATATATATATATTTTCTTTATCCATTCATCCATTAGTGGAAAAAGGTTTTTTTGTGTTTTTTTTTTTTCCATATTCTGACTATTGTAAATATTGCTGCAGTAACCATGGGGGTATATGTATCTTTTCAAGTTAGTGTTTTGTTTTCTTCAGATATATACCCAGAATTGGAAATGCTGGATCATTTAGTAGCTCTATTTCTCATTTTTGTGTGGAACTCTTATAGTGTTTTCTATGGTGTCTGCACCAATTTAGATTGCCACCAACAGTACATAAAAGTTCCCTTTTTCTCTATATTCTTCTCAACACTAGTTATTCCTTATCTTTTTTTATAATAGCCATTCTAACAGGTATGTGGTGATATGTCATTGTGATTTTGAATTGCATTTCCCTGATGATTAATAATATAAAACATTTTTTAGTGTACCTTTTGGCCACCTGCATGTCTTCTTTGGAGAAATGACTATTCACAGTTTCTGTCCTTTTTTTTTTTTTTTTTTGGCAGAGGGTTGTGCAGAGTGTTCAGCCATGTGAACGTGGAATATATGATGGTGAGCATTTTATTTATTTTTAAATATTTATTTTTCAATTACAATGTATTTTCAATATTATTTTGTATCGGTTTCAGGTGTACAGCTTAGGGGTTAAACAACCATATGTTTTACAAAATGTTCCCCTCAATATATCCAGTACCCACCTGGCACCATACATAGTTGTCACAATATTAGTGACTATATTCCCTATGCAGAACTTGTTAATCCCTTTACCTTTTTCACTCAGTCCCCCAATCCCCTTCCTAAATCCTTTACTGTGATCCAAAGAACCTACCTGATCTGTTTTGTCCATCTCTTCAACTTCTACCATGATCCCTCTCACTATGATACTAAATATTAATATTTTTTTCATTCTTTAAATTTTTTTCTTTTCTTTTATTATAGTTTAAATTCAGTATTATTTTGTATTAATTTCAGGTGTGGAGTACAGTGATCAGATAATGATACACTTCACAGAGTGCTCCCCACAATATTTCTAGTACCCACATGACACCACACATAGTTATTACAATATTCTTTTTTTATATTAATACTAGAGGCCCGTTGCATGAAGATTTGTGCAATAGGCCTTCCTTCCCCTGGCTGCCAGCACCAGTTTTCCTTTGACACCCAGGACCCAGGCCTTCACTCTGGCCGCTGTCTTCCATCTTTGCTTCAGCCAGAATCTTTGCTCTGGCCAGAGCCTTCAGTCTTCGCTCCAGCCAGAGCACCACTCCTGTAGCTCCCTCTGCCCCCTGCCTGCGTCCTCATAGCAGGCATCCTGCCCCGCCCAGCTGCTCCATGCCTGCATGCGTGCTGCCCAGAAGCCCGGAGCGGCTGGGGGGTGAGGCTGCCACCATCTTTGTTGGGTTAATTTACATACTCAGTCCTGATTGGCTGGTGGGCATCGCGAAGTGATGGACAACTTGCATATCTCTTTTATTAGAGTAGATATTTTAAATAATACATAATATTTGGTATCACTGTTATTTACCATGTCATTAATGTTTTGATAATATCAATACTAGTATTTTATAATTGTGTAAAATTAATGCCGAAATTCCACCAGTTATTTTGCAGGTGTGGTCACTTTCTGGAATTCCCAGGCACTGCACTATCTACCTCCCTTTCCTACATGACCATCTGTTCATTCAACCCCAAATTGCACTACTTCTTGACCATCTTACCTATTGCTCTTTTTCTTTTGACTAATCCAAGGATATTTTTCCATTGATTTTTAGAGAGAGTGAAAGGGAGAGGGAGAGATGTGCATGTAAACAGCATTTGGAACCTGAACTTTTATAAGTTATAAGTACAAAAGCGCAGAGAGAGAGAGAAACATCGATGTGAGAGGGACACGTGGATTGGTTGTCTCTAGTCAGGATTGGGATCGAGCCTGTAAACGAGGTACATGCCCTTGACCAGAATTGAACCCGGGACCCTTCAGTCTGTAGGCCAAAGCTCTATTCACTGAGGCAAACTGGCTAGGGCAGTGGTCGGCAAACTCATTAGTCAACAGAGCTCTAGTCCTGCCAAATGAACAACTATCTGGGTCCATATCCCTGCTGACCAGTGAAACCTACTGTAAACATTTGAGAGAGTAGCATGCTAATATTCTCTAAAGCAATGTGATAAATACTAGTGATGCTTACATTCAAATATTAATAAAGATATAAACTAGAAAATAAATCTTAAGGAATATATTTTGCCTGAATTTGTAACGTAGGTCAAAATTTTTACAAAATATTTAGCTGAAGCTTGAGTTTTAAAAATCATTTTGCTTTTGTACCTATAACTTACAAAGGTTCGGGTTCCAAAAGCTATTGACATGCATATTCTTTTGGGAGCAGTAACTGACTTCCAGCTCTGGTGTAAGCCCTTCCTTTACGTGCCGCGCAGAGTGGCTGCAGCAGTCACTCCCATCACCAGCCTGCTCTTCGGTCCCCTCTTAGGCCTCAGCAGCCTTTAATTACCAGCTTACTCTAATTATTCCAATTCATCGTATTTGTCCTGCCAATTCCTTCCACCTAAATCCCCACATCGTTTTTGCAATGACAGCTTTTTCTTCTCAGATTATGCCTTTATATTTTTTAAAACAGAATTAGTATTTTTTAAAAATCGATCTCCTTGTAGAAAAAAAGCAGCAGATAAAAAAAATATTTAACAAATTGCAAATGATATCCCTACATGTAGAAAATTATAGAGTGGTTTTCCTTCAAATTAAAAAAAAAAAAAGTTGTTTTAACATACCAACATCATTGTTCTCCCGCCAACACTATATTCTACCACTTACTTTCTAGTCCCTGAAGCTCAGAGCTATATATTACTTTGAAGGGTAGTAAATTAAATAGCAAAGGTTACAACGAGCTAGCTAGCCCAGTCACCTGAGCAGCTTTGATTTTTTAAACTTGTTTATTTTTTTCAGCTTTGTTATACACATACCCAAAGAAAGAAAGAAAGACAAAAGTGTTTGAACCCAGCGACCCACCTGTTACACACTATTTAACAATATTATCATCACATTGTGTCCTTACTTAAACTGTTAGATAATGTGCCATTAAAAAAAAAAAAGGACATTGATTGGATTTCTGAGATGAATAAAGATAATATAAATTTGCATATAGCATGATCATATGATGTCCTTTTTCAGTTTTAGGGAAAGAATGTATGTATATATGATTTATTTTGAAGCTTTGAAATATGTTCATTCTGTACCTGTAAAATATAAAAAAAAAACAATCTTGCAAATGCTTGCTCTAAATATATAGAATTTTTAGCAACCATGATTAATCATGGCAATATTTCACACACATATTTACTTGATTTCTCTCTCCCTCTGTCTCTCTCATCAAAGCCAGAGCACGTCAGGTTTGCAAAAGCAATTGTCCAGAGGGATTTGTTCCCAATTATTTTGATCTAATGCTCTTTGTCTATGTGATGACAAAGCAATAGCATGTTTTTCATCAAAGGCAGGAAATGCATTGTTTTTTTCTTTGATCTCTAAAGAGGAATTCTTGAGTAGAAAGGTGAGATGATAGACCTTTAAGCTTTTTTTTCAATGCTCTAATCTGAAAATAAATAAACCATTTTTACTAGTATGTGAAAAGTTGGAAAATTTTTAAAGCACAATTCCAAAATGAGTAGGGACTCATTTTATATTAATCTTTAGAACTTTACATCAAAATAACTTTCAGACAGTTATGTAATTTTGAATCCCAAACTGAAGCTAACTTTACTCACTTGGAAGCCTGATATTATATGTTTAGCTTGAAAGTAAATAAAGCCCTGAAACTCAATACTTAAAGTGTGATATCATTAATACCCTTTATCTGTCTTTTCTCTCAGTTTATTTGAACCCCTTATCGAACCAGCATAATTTGTTTCATTCTTTCCTTGTCTTTTCCATGTCCCTTTCAGTTCTCAGCATTGTACTCATTTCTTCAGTCAGTTTACATGAGATCTGACTACATTTTTTCTTATCCCCAATTAACTCATTTGTTCTTTTTCAATATGTGTACATGTGAATGAGTGTGAAGGTGTATCTATGTAGGTCTCTCTCTTCGAAGGCATATGGATATTAACAAAAATGAATCTGTTGAATGCTCTCTCTACCTCCACTCAATTTTACCCCTTATATCAATTAGAAACAAGTTTTATTTAATATCTTAAGGAGTTCAGAAAACCATGATTTTCTTAAAATTTTGGCTAAAATAGTTGAGGCCTACCGCCATGCCTAAACGTAAGAGCTAATGCTACAAATCTTCTAGGAAATAACTAGGAGAATATTTTTATGACCCTGGGTTGACACAGATTTCTTAGATAGAACACACAAAAATACTAACAATAAAAGAAAATTTCATAAATAGGACTTCATCAAAATTTAAACTTCTGTACATTAAAAAATATCATTAGAAAATTAATAAGCAAGATAGACTGGTGAAATATTAATAATACATGTATTTGACAAAGGACTTGTGCCCTGAATATATAAACAATGTCAAGTTAAAAATAAAAGTCAAACAATATCATAAAAATGGACAAAATATATGGATGGAAAAGAGAAGAATGAAAAAATAAGCCTATGAAAAGGTGCAGAACATTATTGGGCATTAGGGAAATTCAAATTAAAACCACAATGAGATATCCCTTCATACACTCAAGAACAAATATTTAGAAGACTGGTAGCACAAACTATTGGTAAGGACATGAAGCAATTGAAACTCTCATAATATTGTTTATTAGATATCTGTTAGACCCAACAATTCCATTCATAAACGTAAACTTGCCCAAAGAACTGAAAACGTATGTCCACAAAAATCTTGCACATATGTTCATAGCATCTTTATTCACAATAATCTAAAGTGAAAAAAAAACTAATATAATAGTAAATATATCTATAATAATAAAAGCATAATATACTAATTAGACTGGACATCCTTCTGGACGACCTTCCAGATGAAGCCGGGGCTGCGAGGGCTGAGGCGGCCGCCACGGTGGGTGGGGGCCGAGGCTGAGGCAGCTGTGGGCCAAGCCCCTGCATGAATTTCGTGCATCAGGCCTCTAGTATACATATATAAGAAAGACAAAAAATAGATTCTGTGTCACAGCAAAAAGTTTATTCACCTGGGAAAGGGAAAAAGGGGGTAACAGAATTGAGCAAAAGGCATTGTCAGAGCATGATGCAAATCTGACAGTTGCTGCCAGCCCAGTGGGGAATTCTGGAGCAAAGACTGGCAATTAGTGCCATCTGCTTTGGGTAGAAATGGCTAGGCCCTTTTGCCAGCAGCTTGTTTAGTAATGCCTGTGGGCTCCTCTAAGATGAGCATGTCCTTAAGTTACTGTCACCTGACTGAGTCATTGACTGGGGAATCACCAAAAATAGTGTGGCTCTGGCTCAAAAGCTGAGACAGACCCTGCAGAAGCTCTCAGCTTGAGGCTGTCAGCTAACCACACTCCTGGCAGCTGGCAAGGAGTCATCTCTGCAGGGGGAGTTAAGTAGCCGATCTCCACGATTTTCACTCTGTAAGGCTCAAATTATGTGAATTTCAAAACTAAACTATGGCATGAGATGTCATGGTGGTGGTTATCTTTAGGAAAGAGAAAGACCTTAGTGGTTAAGAAGGGTCACTAGCGTGGTTTCTGTGGTGCTGGTCACGTCCTATTTCTTAATCTAAGTGCAGGTTATGAATGTGTGTTTATTTTATATTTCATCAGGCTATGCACTTATGACTTGTGCACCTTTTGTATGTTTGTTTATTTAATTAAAAGAAGAGCAATGCCAGTCATTTCAGTAACAAGAATGTAAACCAAATAATGTTTTAAAGCATGAGTGAGTGGTGGAAAATTTAGAATGTATGTATTTCTAAGCACAGCATAGGAAACAGATGGTGTTGTACTGTTCTGAAAGACAAGACAGTCTTGAAAGTATAAGTGATTACAATATCCAGATACGTGGATAGTAGTGTCACATTAGGAGTCTAATGAACTACATTTAATCTGATATCTAGTGAAATTTGTAATTTAATGAAATTTGAAATATAGAAATAGTCTATAAATCTAACCTGCATCCTTATACTATATTCTTTCTTAAAGCAAATTTCATTTTTCTTTCCCAAATTTATATTCTTAAAGCTAATATAAATGTCATGTTGCTAATTAAATGTTACCACTCAGTAAATAGACTTTAGATTGCATTAAATCCATCTAAAGTAGACTAACTCTAAAAATGTCTTTTCTATTATTTCTCCTACATCTGAAAATCACAATATGCAGAAATGAATGCTTATCTTGTTTCCAACACACATATAATATGCAAGCAAATGCCTTTTAAAAATAAATCCATTGCACATTAGGCACTATTTTAGTTCCTAGGGGTAAAAAGATGAATATATTGCAGCCTTTATTATCAAGGAACTAAAACTCTAGCATAGGAAAGTACAGCTATGCCATTAATTATAATACAATATAATTAGTGCTATATTAGCAGTAAAAGAAAGAGGTTGTGGAAGCGCAGGGAACAAAAGATACTACATTTCTTCTCTGTCTCAGGGAAAAGGCCTTACTACTAAGTACCCCAGAGAGGTTTTCCTTAAAATGTTAATAAGAGTTCTCCAAGAGGAAAAGAAAAGACATTTCAGTCAGGAGGGGAATATAATTAAAGGCAAAAAAGGGTGAAGGGGAAATCTTGCATATTCTTAGGATTGTTGAATGTTGTAAAGTGGCAGGATTTAACCCAGGTGCTGGGAGAAGGGTACAGAGAAGGACCGGTGGGCACAAGTTGGAAAGTGTACATTGGGAACACACAATGATGCTTCAGGATAGATGACAGAGTCTAGAGTAGTGATATGAAGTAATACTTTGGGGACAGAGGATGGGCCACTGGAGAACAGCAGCTCATAGCGGCAGAGAACCCAGTGAAAGAAACAGGGAGAGAGACACAGACAGAGAAGTGGAAAGAGGGCATGTGATTAAGTCATGGGAAGAAGAGGCTTCAAGAAGAAGAGAACCAGCTGGGTGAGAAGTTGTACAGAAGTCATGCGGGATGAAATGTGAAAAGGAACCCTTGGGTTTGGCAGGTCGAGGGTGAGGTTAATAGACGGAAGTGGGAACGTCAGCATGCAATGAGCAAGGGAAAGAGGAGGATGAGGAGTGGAGCTTGAAGCCTGTGCTGTTGGTTCTAGAACTGTGGTTGTGCTTTTGAGAAAGGGAAGGAATAGATGGAGCAGAGAAAATAACTTGTTGTTTTTAAAAAACAGAAAGACAAAACTATAGTTGTAGGTTGAAGGGAATAAGCCTATACAGAAGAAATAGTTGGAGATATGAGGAAGGAGGTTAGATGACATTTGGAAATAAATATTACCTCCTTTGAAATAGGACACTAGTAAGGAAGACTGAATACATACTAGTATACAGGTATATTTAGCAGTAGATGGATTGATTTAACAAGTAAATCTGACCAAGGACTGTCATGAGGCCAAAGTAGAAAAGGAGACACTAACATTTTATAGGAACATCTTTTAAACCCATCAGTACTGGACTCTGACTGTCCTTCCTGGAAAAGTTGCCTCAAAATACCCTACACAAGTTTATTTTGTTCATTAGATTCCACATATGAGTGAAGAGTGAGATCGTGTGAAACTTGTCTTTCTCTGACTGGCTTATTTTGCTTAGCATAATACTCTGTAGGTCCCTTCATGCTGTCTCTAATGGTAATAGATCCAAAGACAAAGAAGCATGGAACAGACTATAGAATCTCGGAGGGAAGGTGGGGGTGGATGGGTGGATGGGAAGAGATCAACCAAAGAACTTGTATGCATATATGCATAACTCATGGACACAGACAATAGGGTGGTGAAGGCCTGAGGCAGGGAGGGAGGGGACAGGCTAGAAGGGGTCAATGGGGGAGGGAAGAGGGGGGAGGGGACATGTGTAATACTTTCAACAATAAAGATTTTTTTTTAAAGAAAGAAAAAATACCCTGCACTGACTTGTATCTAGTATACATATTCTCTTTCTAATTCCCTCTCTCTTCCTCTCTTTCTCCTTATTGTTAAGACATATAGCACATTTTGTGTTTCTCCAGTGCTGGCCCATGAGCACACTCTGCCCCAACAGCACTGGGACTCTTTTCTGAAAGGAGCCTTTTTGGAGATAAATCCTCCAGCCCCAGCCCCCACCATCCTTTATGACCTTTCTCCTTCCTAGACCATTTACACAACATTTGACAATTCTCTTGTTGAGTTAGACTTAACATAGCAATGATTACGATAAAAACAATAAGAATATAACAATCGCAGCAGCCATCTTCAATTGTGATATTAAGGCACAGAGGGAGAGAATAAGTTAACTTGCACAAAATTTCACAGGCAGTAAGTGGTACTGAAAGTGTTGACAATTACTCTACAGCCCCTGCTTTTACTGTGACCTTTTTAATCCCATCAAGAATGGGTTGAGAGGCCAACCTGAGAAAATGGTATTTGTGTTTTCAAATATTATTCGCTAAGTAAAATTGAGCTAAAGGCTTTGGAGATTTAGCCCTGAATTTTCAAAGGACCTCCAATGGGCTGTGTTTTGAGAATTTGCAACTAAATAGTTCATGATTAATTCCAAAACAATTCAAACTGTTCTCCAAAGAAAATCAAGTGAAGTTGAGCTGCACTCAACACTTTCAAGTATGTCTAAGCTCTTTTAGCCTTCTTCAGAAATCCGCACCATTGTACCTAGGATTTACTATCTTAAACTCTCTAATTATGGATCCAATGGATAAATGCAAGTGCAAGTAAATTTTATTACTAAAGTTTTTCTCTGTAAAGTTCATGTGTGGCAGGGAAAATCAGTTTTTACTTTAATTTTTATTGTATTTTTAACTGCTGGGCATATTTTATCATTGCAGTAATTTAGAAAACTCAAACCTAAAGAGGACAGGCAAACATAAAATCTTCTTAATTGGGAAAAAATGTAGAAAATATATCTGAACAATGATGATTTTTAATTGTAATATACAGAGTTGTAGCTGTATGTACTGAACATGCTCTATAAAACAATCCTGTCAGTATTTCATTTTCATTATTGACACATCTATGGGTGATTAATAAGGTAATCATGCTTTTCGTAAAATTCTACACATCTTTCATTATCAAGTAATAATAATAATAATAATAATAATAAATAGTGAATTGGTAAGACTTTGCCTGTTTTTTGGGAACTCACTTGGCTACTGAAAGTCTATCGTATCTGTAGTTAAGTGTAAAGGGTGGCCAAATATAAGGTGCTGGAAGATGACTTGACTTTGGATGGTGGGCACACAATGCAATATACAGATCATGTACCATAGAAATGTACACTTGAAACCTAACACTATTAACCACATCATCCCAATACATTTAATAAAAAATATATATATCCATTTATTCGGCAGAGTACAAAACAAACAAACAAAATATGTCTATCTAAGGCAAAATCTTCCCCAAGTTCTCTAGAGTTTGAAAATGAACTTCAGAATAAGCGTACTAGTTAATAACTTGATCAAACAACTCTTATTCTAGAAGGCATAGATGGGTTAACACTCCAATACTGGGTGAGTCCACATTGTTTCTACAGCAGTTTACTTCGAGTTCTGTTTAGATCAATAACTCTTAAACTTGCATTAAGTTTTCCTGGGTTGTTAGTGTTTAATTTAGCTTCTTGTACAATATCCTAAAAGTTTCTATGTCAATAAAACTAAAGTAGTACACAGAAATCTGCATCTACATCCCTTCTGGCAATTATGTTACAATTGGTACAGGTACAACTCTTTGCAAAATATGTGTTTTGATCCTCTGCTAGAAGTAATGAAATCATGAAGATAAGAAAACGGAATCTGGAAACTTCTCTAAGGATTAGTTTTCTGCCCATTTCATCTTGTAAACCTCCCCGTTGCTTTTCATCCCTCTGTCATCACCCCAGTACTTAGCAATAGATCCTTTTGTAGCAAGACAGCAGCTTCTATCTGATTCCTTTCCTTGGGCATTGCTCCTCCTCATTCAATTCTCTATTGTGATTATCTTTAAAATGGAAACCAGGCACTCCTAGATAATTTATTTCACCTCCAGAAGAAAATATTGTAACTTCTTTATTTTTATCTGAAAAACATACACAAATAAAGCTTTAGAATTATTTAATATCTGGAATTGACATAGGTACTTATAATCAATCCCCAAGTAATTTATTAGTATGTTACAAAGGATACTGAAGGCATCCAGAGGCAAGACTGGGAATTCAACAAGAAGCAGCTAATATTGGCCCTTGATTACTATATGACCCTTTCTTTTTCGTATTCACTTTCAGTATGCTGCAATGTGTGGCAATTAACAGGCCCTTTTAAGTGAATTTATAATGTATATTACTACATTTTAAACTTCAACAAATTGAAAGTTAAATATAAAAACATTTCTAAAATAAAATTTGGAATTGAGGTTAACAGTCATAATATAAATAAACAATAAGAAAATATCAGAGCATAAAATTCTAAACCTAGTGTTTTCTTAGGTAAGTTACCAGGTTAAAAAAAACAAACACACAAAACAATGATGATCTAAACAAATTGGATAAGAAATAAGATAAAATTTGAAATTATCTATTATTATTATTACTGTTAATGAACTTTTGGCTAAATGCACATTGGATCTTGAGATATCGGTCAATAAAACAGTTATATAATTTATAAATAAATATATTTAAATTAATTGAAGTAGGTGCTCAAAATTTCATCCTGACAAGGGTGAATGATCAAAATGTTTGCTCATTGAATTGTTTTGCCTACACTGCAACCAGAGGGAGCCTAGTAAACACATACATAAACTTTTTCAGTGATTTCCTGCTACCTTTAATGTAATTTACAAAGTCTTTCTAGTTCAGCATCTCACTGGTTTCTTCTTGGATTGCTCTCTACACACACTGGACCTTTTAGCTCAATGAGATGTGACAAACTCTATTTAATCTGGGCTCCCCTGCATTGTCTCCTCTCTGCCTATAACTCCATTTCTATCATTCTTTCCCTATGTGCCTGGTTATCTTCTACTCAACATTCTCCCTTCAGATGTCACCTTTAAAAAAGTAATTTCTTTAGTAGACCTTTCAAACAAATTTACACTAGGTTACGCATCCCCCAACCCACCACCACCATGTCTTTCTAAAATACTCAGCACTTTCACTCTTGAAACAATCACACTGTACTTGTGTTACTAGTTAAATTCTTTATTTTCCCCAATTGTCAGTATAAACTGAGGTCAGGGCCAGGACTCTCTTTCTCATTGCTGTACCACTGTTTATTTAATTCTTTTCTTAAGAAAATAAGTTTAGAGTACCTTTTAGGTAAATACAGGCAAAAGCGAATTCATATGTCTTCAATTATCTTCCTAAAAATGTAGGTCACCAGGAAGTATAACAGAAGTGTCTGTGGTTTAAATGGGGCCAATAATCTGGCTTACTCAGTAGAGTAACTCCTAAGAGTAAATCAGTAATTATACTTAGGCTGGTGAAAAAAATATATAAAGACCCAATGATTTTGGAAGCTTTGAGAATTAAAAATTCTACATTTTTTAATGGCTCTTATAAAATGAATTTTTAAAAACACACAAACAAAATCACACTAAATTCCTTATAAAATATGAAAGTGCTATAGAAAATACAATAGGTTATTGTCATTTTGCCAATAAATATATTGGCATTCTGACTTTTATTCAACATTTCAAATATGCTATATAAAGAACTGTAGGCTTGGGGATGAGCCAATTGGTTTTAAAGGAGAAAATTATGCCACTAATAAAATTCCTGTGACTGAGCACTTGAAATAAGAATTAGAAGGAGGAAAAAAAAGAATTAGAAGGAGACATCAATAGGGCAAAGACATTTCAAAGACAATGAAATTTATGTCTCCATAATAACTACAATGCTTAAATAACTCAATTTAGAATGCTTTTAATCCTTGCAGTAAAGTTTATAATAATGTATAATAATTAAGAGTAGAAATAATAAATAATAGCAAAAGCAACATACCTAGATTTTATGAATATTACATTTCATATTTTATTATATTTCCTATTTAGTGAAATTGGACACTCTACCCAATAGGATGAGGAATACAAAGGGTAAAAGAAAATTGTATGATGAGGAACCATTCAAAAAATTAGCCTACCTTGTCCATACATTTTCTTTCTATTATACCTATTAATCACTGTCTGTAGGTACAAAGGACTTTTTTCTTTGGTTAAATACACTATATTCACTTTCTAGATTTTTCTTATTGATAGTGTTAGCATTTGACATTTATTTTTGTGTGATTTAGTATCTAGGTATGTGATATAATGCAAAGTCTTTCTAGTTCAGCATCTCATGTAATGCAATCACGTTTATATGCATGTTTTAATGTACCAGCTATAATAACAGACCTATTAAAAAGAAAGGGTCGTATAGTAATCAAGTAAATGCTCCATCATGAATATAATAAAAGGGCCATGCAATTATTTTTTTTTATTTTATAATAGGCCTTTATTAACTTTGATGTGTTTGAGAGGCATAGCTCCTGAATGTTACTGTGATAGATTGATTTATGCTAACAATTTGGTCTTTCTTTTTTTTTAATAAAATTGTTTTTTTGAAATGGGAAAATGTGGTTTATTTTAAGAATGATCCCTGTTTAATGTTTTACCCTAAGAAAGGTTTGAGTGAAATTAACTGTTTTATGGTTCATTAGTTATTTCTAGCCTCTATCACCATCTTTCATAAAGAAATGTCAAAGGGAAAACAAGCTGTATAACCCTGCTGGTGATCACTATGAAATACAATAGGTGGCATTACTAAAATAAAATACGCCCCACTTATTTCTTATCCTGCTATTGCATTCCTCAACCTGTCACCATAAACACTGAAAAGGTGAGTGAAAGATTTTTATTGGCCAAGTCTGGATCCCAAATGACAATATAGTACTTTACATTTATAAGGTTAGAGGATATCTAAGCACTTTAAATACTACTGACATATTTTAAAGGGTTTTAGTCAATTCTAGTAAGACAAACAGAAATGTAGAATGCGTAAAACTATGTGCCATACTTAAGAATAGCTTTCATAAAAACAAAGGAAAACTTGTATATCACTGAAGATATGCAGAAGGGAGCGGTATTTTGATTTTCACTTCAAAAGTGCACTGAAGGATATTCTCTTACTGCTAATGGTCAGTTCTTTCTACAACTGTGATTTATTTTACTAGGATCTGGAACAGGTGTGGTCTATCTTTGCCAAAGTCTTCCAGAAGTTCATACCTGCCCTAGGCTTCAGGTTTCAGATCTGTTTAGTAAGATTGTTGAATGGCATGCAATCCAATAACTTCTATCTTATTACATGGACAAAACACTGACTTACTATGAAAGCCTTTATCTGAAAATCCAGTTTTGCATTTTGAATTTGGAGAAATGGAACTTATATAATTTGAAGGACTTCGGTAAGAAGTTTGGTCTCATGAAAAACCTTCTAAACGTTTTCAACAAAATGAACATATATATATATATATATATGCATAAACTGCAGTGTTTCTTATTTCCCAAAGTAAGTGTCAGCGTTGGTCAAGAGCCAACCGTGCAACTTCTCAAAACTTGGAATAATTATTATTAAAGTTAATAGCAAGAAGAGGTCGAAGGAAAGTGTGTTTGTGCTCCTCAGAGTACAACATTTTGCCGTGAACTCTGTGGCAAAATGAATATAAGTAGAGCAAAGGGGGAAAAAAGGAGTTTCCATCCTCCAATTAAATATAGGGTTTTCACCTTAGGTCAAATACCATTTACTGCAAATACCTGACTTTATAAAAGAAGCCTTATAATTGCCTACTTCCTTTGAAGAATATACAGCATTGTGCCAGCAGGTACAGTTGTGTTGCTCTCAGTGCGCTCAGTTCATGTGAGGTGCTGGGGAAGGCCATGCGCTCTGCGAGGAGCTAGCGCATTTTTAAGATGGCAGGAAAGGAACTGGGGCAGATCAGTTTGCCGGACCTGACTGCTATAAATGGCCACATGTAATGAGGATAGGTAGATCAACACAGCTCAAGTTTTGAAGTGAAATTGTATCTTATTTCTGGCACCACAAATACTAACCTGATCCTTATCTGTCTAAGAAAAAACATTCCTCCTTAACAGGCCGGCATAACTCTTTACGATTTCCACATACCTTTTGAAAATTATGAAAGACCCATTGTATTAAAACCTGGGGGGGAAAACAGGATATTTTAGTCCTTTTAGTGTGATCAGGTTAATCTGTCAATTTCACTTTGTTTCAGAACTATCTGAAGGGGGGAAAAATGTTATATTGTTAAATCCTCCACCCAGGCAGACAAAACTGAAATAGGAAAAAAAAAAAGGACAATATTATTAAAACATGTTTAGTCTATTTTTGTCTGTTAAAAAATTCTAGACTGGGAGTCTAGAGATTTTGGTTTTAGTCTTTGTGCCACTAGAGAGCTGTGGATTCTTTGCTGTCTGTCTTTGAGAAAAATATCTGACTTCTCTTGGGCTTCCATTGACCAGATAACATTGAGCCCCATTTTTGTTCTAAACCTCCTTGTGAAAATTCTGAAATTTCTAATTTTTTCATTTTTCTTAATTAAAAGAAAAATCCTAAATAGTCACATCTCAGCATGCATTCTAATTTCAGAGTTTTCCTGAAATTAGAAATTTGGGGATTTCTTGAAATTAGAAATTTAGGGACACTACTTAGTGGAAATATTGTGAGCTTTGGAGTTATGAAACCCTGTCATTTAATGGTGTACCCCAAACCAGTTATTTATATTCTCCCCATTTGAACATGAAGATTGATGGTAGTTGGAAGTAACATTCTTAGAATAACAGGAGATAAATTAAGAGCCTACTTTATAATTTACATAATGAATGAGGAATAATAAACATTCCTGGACCCATCATCACCTTAAGCATGGACCTTTCCCAATGCCTGGGAAGTCTCTGTGTACCCTTCACCACAACAATTACAGCGCTCATTCTTCACTACAAGAGTAACCACTACTGTGAATTTTTTTATGGCTCTTCGCATTTTTGTTATTTTCTTACTACATATGTATATCTGTAAACAATATATCCTTAACTTCTTTACATATGTATATATACTAGAGGCCCAGTGCACGAATTCGTGCACAGGTGGGGTCCAGCAGGCAGGAGGGAGGGGCCACAGGCAGTTGGTGGCCTGGCTGGGCTGGCCCACCCCCTGGTCGAACTCCCAGTTGAGGGGACAATTTACATATTACCCTTCTATTTTATATATATATATATATATATATATATATATATATATATATATATATAAAATATTCCTCTGCAACTTGCTTTATTCACTTCACTATGCCCTTGAGATTTACTTTTGCTGATGTAATGAAATATAAGTATGAATACTACTACAATAGTATTTTTAGACTCTTTTCGATAAGGTATCAAATTGTTTCTAGTGTAGGGCTTCTAAACTAGTAAATGATGCTGTTTTGAATATTCCTGTATGTGTCCTGGAGCTTACACTTAACAAGGCTTCTCTATGCATGTACCTGTGAGTGGAACTGCTGGATCACTGAACAGCAGCATTTTCAGCTTTGCAAAACATCAGCTTGTTTTCTAAAGAAGGCTTATAAATATATACTCCCACCAGTTTCTGTAGAAAGCGGATAACGTGTTCATTTCAAAGGAGAAGAAATGTTCTTCTAGCATTTTTGGAGATAATTCTTGAATCACTTTTCAGTTCCTTCAAAACATACAATTATGCTTATTTGTTTTCACTTTCTTTGAGAAAATTTTGGGAATATAGAGTGACAAGGAAGAGAATAAATTTTATCTAATCTTAATTTTTTTATAATAGAGTTTAAAATAAACTTCTTTTGTAATGATTCAATAGTTTGGGTTATTTATAACAAAGTTGTGCTTACAGCACAATAATCTTTAAGGAATATTTGAGTTGGGCTGAAATGGAAGGAGACATTTCAGTATCACCCCATTTTCACAGGAGCAGAGAATTCTGTGATGTGCTTTAAGGATAGGAAGATACTGCTCTTACTTTGAGTTCACTCCAGGCCCAGTTGAATGGAAGGGCAACATATATTAGGGAGATGTAAATTAAGTCTCTATGCCTGATGATTCACATTGACAAACCCAAAAGGTGTTTTGGTATTTCATTATCCTAGTCTAGAGTATAAAAACATAATAAATAACAAGTATCTTTAGTAATGATAACAAGAAGCCTTAATATGAGAAACATGATTCCAAATCCAAAAGAACTTTTTAAAATTTTTTTTATTGATTTCAGAGAGAGGAAGGGAGAGGGAGAGAGAGAGAAAAATATCAATGATGAGAGAAAATCATTGATTGGCTGCCTCCTGCATGCCTCTCAGTGGGGATGGAGTCTGCAACCTGGGCATGTGCCTTGACCGGGAACTGAACCCCAACTTCCTGGTTCATAAGTTGACGATCAACCACTGAGCCACACTGACCATGCCAAAAGAACTTTTAATGAGATCTGTTCTCACATAATCTAATATCTAGACCCCTTACAGAAGAAGTAGTGTAGTAGGGGTCAAAAGTTCTGCTAGGGAGCCAGACAGCCTGGTCTGCTACTTACTAAATTGGTACTATAAAGACAATTACTAAAATTTTCTGTGCCTCATTTTCCTCATCTGTAAAATGAGGAGAATAATATAAACTACTTTCTAGGGGTAGTGTGCGGATTAATTTAAAGCTAAAGCAATTGGAAAAGAACCTAGCATTTCTCTAATAAATATCTACAATGCTTACACCTTGTTCTGGAATTAGGAGGGAAATTTTATTGTGATCCAGGGAAGAATCTGAGTAACCAACAATATTAAGTCTCCCCAGCATACGATAGATAGGAAATCTAGCTTGCATGCCTATCCCCTAATTATTCAACCTTTCCCAAATATCTCAACTATTTTAAACTGAATTTTAGCTAAACTTTCTACAAACAATATATTTTCTATGTTTTTCAATAGTCTATTGGGGGAGCCAGAGTCTGTGTAATAGACTCACTCCACCATCTTTAAATAATTCCTAAAAAGGCATTTTCATTTCCTAAACCCCAATAGCAATTTATCTGTTCCTCCTATGGCATTTACCACTCTGCTCCTTATGTTTCAATTATCTGAGCTATTTTTTTTTCTTCCCTATTAAATTCTTTGGTGGCAAGTAAAGATGGGAGTGGAGATGAAAGATAGATTTTTGTATTTATCAAACACTTGCGATGTTCAAGAAACATCAAGCCCATTATGTAATTTAAGTCTTTTATAAGCTCTTTAAATAACTATTAATATTTTTCTATTGTGTAGATGAGAAAACTGAGGTCCCCAAAGTTAAAGTATATTATATCATGCCTGTCTGATTACAAAGCTCAAACTCTTTCCAAGAAGGCAGATATCTGACTCATTTTTTTAATTCCCAAGAGTTGAGCATAAATCTTCACTCATAGTAATTCTCATTAAATAAAAGAAAATAAATAGTTATTTGAGGATACTCTTACCTATATATCAAATATTTGTCACCTATGTTCTCTGAAAAAGTTTTATAATGGGCTATGTTGTACTAAAACAGATGTGCACACACATGGTATATGTTTTTAAAAAGCTATCCAGTGTACAGAATGAATTAGCTTAAAGCATATTAGCAATGTTTGAATATTTGAGACTGTCAAACAGAACTTTAACTATAGCCTTTCATTATGTATTTAACATATATACCTATGTAAATAAATGCATGTTATTCATTCTTACAGAATATGATTCTTTCATTCTCTAAAATACATTGAATTCAGTTGGGTTGTATTGTATTGGTGAATTTAATTAGTGAATAAAGTTTAATTATACAACTGCTCTGTGCTCCCTTTTACTTTAAAAGTAATAAATTACTTTCTAAACATGTTTGTTGCCATTGAAAATATGCACCTAACATATTTTCTTTGGTAAGTACTTGATTGCATGGTCTTTAAAAAATATAAAAGATGTTCAAAAGAGTAAAAGCTACAGAATAAAACTTTCATTATAGTAACACAGTTTATTGTACAGCAATCATTTTTAATGTGTTGTAAAAATCATATTTTATGCTAGCTGACTTATATGTAATCTCTCTTCTGCCTACAGAGAGGCCCACATGGCAAGTACCTAAAGAAGGCCCCTATTTTACAGCCACCATGGAACTGAAGTACTCAGTACAACATTCCTCAAGGAACTGAAGATTGCTAGCAACTAGGAGAGTGAACTTGGAAAGGGATCTTTCTCTAGTTGTGCCTTCAAATGAGACCATATCCCTGCCAATCCTTTAATGCCAACCTTTTGAAAGACTTTGACGCAGACAACCTAGCTAAGCTGTGCTCATAGAATATGTGATATAATAAATGTTCGTTGTTTTAAATCACTAGATTTTGGTGTAATTTTTTTGTACACCAACAGATAATCAATTCTCACGATAACATAAAATAACTGAATTAAAAGGAACAAAAGTAAATGTTCTCTATCTAACAATGGTTTGTAAAACTATCTGGAAAATACACAAATGTATACACAAAATCAGGATAGTGGTTAAATTCTGGAGTCAGAATGTAGGGCTTTAACACCAATATTACCACTTATAATTGTGTCAACTGGTAAAAATGTTTAATCCCTCTTTTGCTTCCCCATCTGCAAAATAAAAATAATAGCAGCAATATTTTATCTGATTTGTAGTGAAGAGTAATGTGTTTATAACATGACCTCATACACTATAATTGCAAAATAAATATCAGATATTTTCATTATTTTGACACCTAGCATTGTGCCTGACACAGAGCTCAATAAACATGTCTCCCCCACATCCACATTTGATCAACTTGACATAACTGATTCCTTAAGTAAGTATTTCTGAAGCTAAACCATATCCCATTTTGTAAACTCAATATATCTATAAGAAAAATTCTGAATTAAATAGTTTTTTTTATTAAAAGTACGCACAGATCAATTCAGAGCTTAGTTTTATCTTCTAGGCAATCTAAGCATGTGGATGATTTTTTTTTTGAAGCACTTTCTTATCGAAAGAGATTAGAAAGGGATTTTTACGTAATCCATGTAGCAAAAGAAAAGGGAGAGAAGACTCTTGAGAAAACTCTCATGAACCCAAAAGGATTTAGAATCTATATGCAGCCACTCTCTTTGAGAAAGGTATTACATGTAATCTCTCTTCAAAGGAAAATAGTAGACTCAGGTCAATGGAAGTTGTATCTGTTGCATGCTGACATTTTCCAATGAACTTTTTTCTTTCCTTTTTTTTTTTTTCATAAGCAAAACAAGGTGTCATTTTCACTGACTTTTCTTCTATCACCCTCATTGTTTATTCTCATTTAGCAAATGAGGGTTGTATGATCCAGGTATCAGCACAGATGGAAGAGGAGACTGAGCAAAGGCAGGAAATTCTCTTAGGACTTGGAGAAGCATCCACAAGGACCAAACTCTCAATAGACTCTTGTGTAATCCTTGTGGGTGTGTGAATTTCACATTGTAAACCTTGTAAGATTGGATTGAGGCACATTTCTGGTATTTTCCCCAATGGATCAGAAATATCCATGAAGAAAATTTCTCATGCACTCTCTGCCAAAATATTAACTCACTCTAAACACTCAAAATACTTTCTCCTGAAATGAATTCTAATTTTGTTTCAAAAAATAAAACTAGTGCATACATGAAAGAAAAGTCTTCATTGTTCAATGACACTATCAGGCAAAATCAAAATGAGTTTAAAAATTAGGAGCCTTAAAGATAACTCTTTCTTATTGAAGTAAATGGCTTCTGAGAAATGGGAGTTTGGGTTAGACTTTCCCATTGGATGCCTTCTGCAGGAATCGGTCACAGATTTTATATCTTATTTTCAGGTCAGCAGGGATTCCTCACCCTCTTTCTCTCTCTCTCTCTCTCTCTCTCTATCTATCTATCTATCTATCTATCTATATATATATATACATATACATATATATATACATATATATATAGATAGATAGAGAGAGAGAGAGAGAGAGAGAGAGAGAGAGAAAGTTAGCATCCAAGCTTCTCATTTATTTATCTATCCAGCACACCTGTTTGTAAAGCCACAAAAATAGTAAATATCTCTCATACTTAGAACTTAAAAGAAATTAAACCCAGCCTGATGGATATCAAAGCAAGCTAAAAAGTAATTTAATATACTAGGCTGGTGATTTTAATGTCCATTTTGGTGTAATTGGGGAAGGAAATACTAGATGAAAATACTAAAAAAAAACACACTAGAAAATGCTTATATTCTTTAGTCTATTAGTGTAAGAAAGAAAAATAAAATGAAAATGGGATATGTTAGCAATTACTGATAAGGTTAATATAAAATGGAAAGTAATAACTTACAATCAACTTGACATTGTTTATGATTTACAAAGCAAGTAACCAAAAACAATAGGCTCTTCTTTTAGAGAACAGAACGAACTTAGTTGAGTCAGTCAAGGTTCATTGCAGAGCTCCACCAATGGTCAGCGTACTGGATATGCCCTAAATATAATCTTTTCTTCAGTTATAGCATCCAAGATTCCCAATTTAAAGAAGAATTTTACTTTGAGAAGCGTAACACATCTATCTCATAAGGTTATTTTGTAAAATTAGCTTGTAAGAGTCCTGAAGAAACAGAATTAATGACAGGACAGGTCCCATTGGCATCAGCATCAGCACAGGATTTCCTTGCCCATGTAAAGTTTCCCATGTAGGAGAGTTCCATAGGAATCCTTGGGCATTGAGTTTCTCAGTAAAATACACAAGACATTATATAAATTAATTGATTTAACCTCTTTCTACATGATTTTTTTTTCATAAAGCTAATAAAAACTTAGAAATTAACTTGGTTTTAATATCCCTTATTCTCTGGTCTAGTATTTATAATGAATAATGGATTAGCCAAGATAACTTGGAGCAGAAATAAAACAAAAAATCAACGGGGGGGAAATACCTATAAAATATATGAAGTGGAATGTTGATCACCACAAAGACAGGTATTGGCTATTACATTTTTCAAAACTACTACTGTCGAATAACTATTGTTGAATAAATCCGACTTTCAACCATCTCAAAATGATGCCTTTCTTTAAAATTTCTAAAGAAGACAACTCCTAACACTGTGGGTTTTCCAGAAAAACTAGTTGGAGCAGAATGTACCCAAATAGGATATCTACTGGCCAAAAAGATGAAAGACATTTGATTGTAAAACGAGACATGTGCATCCTCTTTCTATGTGAATGGAGTTCTAAATCTAGATGTCATTTGGATGAAACAAGGTAACTTAAGAATAAAATCATTGGGGTTTCTCTAATGTTGGTATATGGTATCTGATTGATTTATTCTATTGGGTCCACTTTTTATATTGTTGCTGCTTAAAGCCCAAACTGACAATAAATTGGAACAATTTCTGGACTACTTTCCTGTGTTAGTAAATGTCCTCTTTATTACACTCTTTCATAGACATACCTATAAGTGTAGCTGTTCTAAAAATGGATAAAGCTGAAAGAAAACAACTCTTTTTAGAAATGACCCAGGTCAGGAGGCTTCCTGGCTTTTATTGCCACTTCAAAGCCAAACCAGATAAACTAGCTTAAGGTACTACTTTGACATTGAATGGAATTTGATGCAGCTGTCGGAGTAGCATGAGTTTTGAGATCACAGGAATTTTGCCTGAAAGTCTTGCCTCTTACCCATATATGGCAGCGTCCTTGTGCTCTCTATTCATTTGTGCCAAGACTCCCTCTTCTATTCCCTGCCCCACCGGACTTAGGACTTCCAGCGGTTCTGAGAGGTCCATTCCTCATCTTTTCAGAAAGTTGCATGAGAACGCTTAACTCTGATACTCAATTTAAACTGTTTATATTTCCTTTCCAGAATGCTCCGACCAGCAGCAGGGACCGCAAGTGGAGCCTGGCAATTGGAAAGTTGCAAATGCCCGGATGCCACGTTTTCCATCTCCTTTAGATAGCCTTGACTCATACATCCTGTCTGGGCTAATGTTGGTTTTCTGATTGCAGTGTGTCTGGATCTCAACAAGTGCCCAAGCCACCGTCAAAGGGTCACTGCTTGTTTCAAGTAGCACTTTGTGCTTCCCTCGACCTCTCTGTCCCTCTCTGATTCCACTTAGGAGTCTACTTAGAGATATTTTTTTTTAGCAAAAAAAGTATCCTTTCTTTAATTCACTCTGTCATATTGGTTTGCCTAATGTTACAAAGATAATTTGGCTAGGAAATGTCTTAGTCTAGATATAAGCAGATAATTTTCCAGATGAGAAAACTACAGTAGAGGTTTAAAGGGAAAATTTTTACTCCTAAACAGAATAGGAGACTCATCCGAGTTATTCATATCATACTAAGGAAATGGCCCGATTCAAATATAAATGAAATTTGGGAAATGGAATATCTAAGGAGTTGCTGGTTGCATATGTAATTATGTTTAAGGTTTTTCATTTTCCTGTTCAGCTTCAATAATAAAAACAGGGTCCAAGAATCATCCTCTAAGAATGAAGCAAGAGATCAGGTGAGTCAAGATTAGGCAGAAGCAGAAAGCTGGAAGAAATATATTGATCATTTTTCTCTTGAATGTCTGCTAGGTAATGCAAGGTTTAAAACAAACAACAACAATAACAAAATTTGGGGCTTGGGAAAAAAGATTATAACATCTAAATGCCAAAATAGTCAGTGCCATTATCACTACTTGCCATTAATTTTTAAGCTGGTTATTTCTACAAACTGTTCTGTTCACATTTAAACTATTATTCTGAATTTTCAATAAAAATATCTCATATGGAAAGTATGCACACATAACTGAGAGTTTTAATTGATCTAATATTAACAAATTTATAAGCTAAAGAGTTTTATGGCTCCCATTCCATTGAAAATTTATTTTCTTATGTTCAGGGGGATATTTTTAAGAAAGTTTGATCCTTATAAATAGTCTGCCTAATAACCAAACCTTGACATATAAACTAAATATTTGCAAATGTTCCAGAAATTCAGAGACATTTTATTTTTGTTTTTCCCCCCATTTTTCCATGGGCTTTGGCACTTCCTGTCTTAACTTGTGATGGGAAAAGAAACTTCCAAAATACAGGGGGAAAAAAGCTGTTTCTGGCCTATGCTTTAAGAATTCAGCCAGATTATCAGGCAGAAAGTCAACATTTAAAAAGTAGGGGTGATAGAGCCTACAATGACAGAAGTTTGTAGGGCTACTTGACTTCGATCACTATTAATTATAGAACCATAACAGTTATTACAGTTTGTTAGCACCCACCCTCAAATACATTGAAGATGGTTCACATGAGACATTAATAATGAATTCACTATAAATTATATAATTAACTAGTGTCTCGGTGCATGAATTCATGCACATTGAAAGGAAATTAATTAGAAGAAATATTTTAATATCGCTATTCGCCCTTTCTCTATAAGAGAAGTGTCAATCAAATTCACAATCGACAATGACAGATCAAAACACATGGGTGCGATTGGTGCCAGTAAGAACTTTATATGTATCCTGCATGCGTGAGTCAACTTAGCCTTTTATATATATAGAATAAACTTGCTTAATTAGACCTGCTTTCTGATTTAGCTAAACTTTTTCCAGCCCAGTGAAGCACCCCAACTTCTCTTTCAGGTAATTTTCAGCAACACAGTAATAAATATCGACACAAAGCAGATTATTATTGTAGATCATGCAGGGAGAACAAAGGGTAAAATATTTAACTGCAACAGTGTTTGACTATATTCTGCACAGTGAAAAAACCTGAAGTCATTTTCAACGTCCACCATTTCTTACTTCTTTTCAGTTGGGTCAAGTTTCTAAGCTTTCTAAATCTCTATTTTCTGGCTAATTAAAAGTAAATAGGATTCCACCAAGTGACCTATCTACCTATACCACAACTTCTGTGAGGATCAAATGAAATGAGGCATGGGAAAAGACTTCACAGATGTTTGGTCAAAGTATAAAATGTTTGCACCTGGCTATAAAGCAAGTCATGTTCCTGGGCTAAAGAAACTGCAAGGAGGCTAGTCGCTAGAAAGAGGAAGCCAGGAGTTTCTATGTGATGTCATTATCCAGCACCCACAGACAACCGTTTCTGAGCTGGGCTAGACTGTGGACCGCGTTTTGCGCCATGGGGTCTTGGTAGTGCCGGCTGTGATTTGGTGGGCTGTCACTCCGGGGTAGTGGCGGGGCCTGTGTCCCATTTGGGAGAAGCTGAGTGTTGTTTAATGTGTGCCAGGTCCACAGTGCCATTTCTCTGAGTTGAGCATCTGCCCCCTGGTGGTCAGTGCATGTCATAGCGACCAGTCGGACGGTTGGACACTTAGCATATTAGCCTTTTATATAGAGAGATTATCCTATATAATAAAAGGCCAGCCACCATAAGGGTAATGAACGGAACGACCAGAAACCAGAACCACCACGGCCCCTCGTAGGGCTGGCCCCGCCACTCAACAAGCAGTTAAGGGTGATCAGGTAGGCAGGAGAGCAGTTAGAGGCAATCAGGTAGGCAGATGGCCTCTCTCAGGGCTGGCCGCACCCCCCAGCAAAGAAAGAAGGAGGCCCAGGCCACCAGCGGTGACTCTGTGGCAGGTGTGCATTTGGCCAGCGATCACCCCGCAGAGGGAGGCCCAGACCAGCCAAGCCATTGCACCCCACACCTGTTGCCTGCAGAGGGAGGCCACCATGGCAGGGGAGAGGGGGGCAGTGCTGCACAGATGGCAAACAGTGGCAGCAGCAGGGGTGGGGCCAGCTGCCTGCAGCCGGGGGAAGGAAAGCCCAATAGGCCTTGATCTCAGGCCAGGCCTAGGGACCTCACCCGAGGGGTCCTGGATTGTGAGAGGGTGCAGGCCAGGCTGAGCCCCCCCTCCCCCCTCCCCCCCCCCCCCCCAGAGCACAAATTTTCATGCACTGGGCTTCTAGTTAATAATAATTAATTAATTAACAATTCATTAATATTAGTGCATGAATCTATTCTTTAGCTACCAAATAAAGCCTAGTTTAAGCATTTCATTATTTTCCTTTAACTATGGCAGACGTTTCACCAACATCAGTTTCCCTCAAAACTTCACCTATTAAAGTCATACTATTTTATCTTTCCTTATTCTGTTATTATTTGCAGATATTCAAAAGAAACTCCTTCCATAAAGATGATCACATTTCTAATTGTGTGCACTTATCTCTTGTGAGTTTGAGTTTCCCCAACTAGTCTAATTGATGAAAACTGTGATAGAACTTGAGCACTATAGATTCATACTTAAGAGACCAGGTTGTATCAATACTGGAATGTAAACATTAATCCTATTGCAGCCAAACCACATTAGCCTGACTGTTCATGGGCCTCAAAATAAATAAATAAATAAATAAATAAATAAATAAATAAATAAAAATTCAATGGATTTTTGTAAGAATGAAATATTAAAATTCATAAGTTTATACTGCCCCCAGAAGCAGACCATTTCAGTTTTTTAATTCAAAAGCTTCTTCTGTTTATTAAGAAAATATCAGAGGGAAAGCAGGGGTGGGAAGAGATTAACCAAAAAACCTATATGCAGATACATGCATAACCCATGGACACAGACAATAATGTGGTGAAGGCCTGGGGTGGGGAGGGGGGAGGGATGGGCTAGCAGAGATCAGTGGGGGCCAGGGGGTTGGGTACATCTGTATAACTTTCAACAATCAAGATGAATTTAAAAAAATAAATATTAGTATTAAACTAGAACTGGAAAAAAAGTACATAACAGAAAATATGAGATCATGTCACCAATATCCACTGTCAGGGTATCAGTATCTCAGCTAGTTATAATATTAATTTTTAGTCAGGACAGAACAACTCCCACATTACCACAATTGTCAACTTTAGTTAAGTGACTAAATGTCTTAGAATCAAGCCTTTCTTCTTGTTTCCTAACTTTATTCCTGATGACATTATGCTCTGACCCATTCTACTGTAATATTGCTATCTGTACCCATCTTATAGAAAAAGCTATTGGTATGAGGTATGACTGAGGGTAAGTTTCAGAAACAAAGCAAAACACTGCACCAAGATAGCTTATCCTCTCATTTGCTATAGTATGGGAAATACCCACCATTGCAGAATCATTTCTTTGTTTAATGACCCCTCAGCAATTTCAGCAAATTAAACAGAGTCACACAGAAGCAGATCACATCCGTTTTCCTTCCAGGAGAGATCCTGAACTCTCTTAGAGATCAGACACATTGAGAACTCAAAGGAACTAATCCTGACGGGAACTTCAAGGATGCCAAGAAAGAAGTGAGAGCTGCTGCAGACAAAATGGTTAAGGTTTTAGGGCAGAGTCTCCCTGCAATGATAAATGAGGTCTTCTGCTCCTTAAATTCTCCCTACAATTTATCTGTTCACTCTTCAATCTCTATGCCTGAACTGCTTGCCCTCAACTGTAATTGCTTCTATTGCTCCTTTATGAGTCATAGTAGATTCAGCTAAGTCCACCTTGGAAAATTCTACTGGAAAGAGAACACCTGATAATGTGATATCTCAGTGAATTACTATTTCTCTTCCCAGCATTCCTATCCATATTTGGATGCTGTGGTCATGGCAAAGCCATTTTTCTTTTATTAAGAACATAGTAAAATCTTTCATGTAATACAATTATTCTATGGTTAAATCATTCCTTTCTTAGAAAAATGTCTGCTTAGAAAATGATATATTTGATATATGACTTTGGAAAATTTAGGGGCTGTGAGAGATGATTAGCAGGCTTTTCCCTAGCTCATCATAAAAAGTGAAGGGGGAAAAAAACAAAGAAAAAAAATGAGCGTGGATGAGGAATTTAACATCCCAATGGAAATTCTGTAAAGCTCAAGACATACTGAATGATGTTTAACAGGCCGCTACCTACCTCTGCAAAGAAAAAGAAAAGGGTGGGAGGAAGCAAGCATGCACTTGATCTGTGGTTCAATGCTTAAATGTTCTGCAAAAGGTTTCCTTCATTCCTTCAGCTCAACAGTAGTTGAGCTATGAGGCACAGCCACCTTTGTATTCTGCTCCCCCTGGCTAAGTACCCTAGCTGAGGACCGGACCACAAACTGGGTTCTCAGCCTAGGAACCTAAAAGGAATCTAGTAGATTCTGAATTTCACTGATCTTTTTTCATAGCTGGGGTAGAAATGCTCCACCACACTTCGCACATATTTTTCTTTATTTACGTGATTTTAGGAAGCACCTTGGCTCACCTTTGAATATGATTTATGTATTGTGGTTACTCAGAGAGCAGAACACTTCCACTCCTTCCAAGCATGCCGCACTCTTATCAAGTTTTAGCAGAACTTCTTTCCAACAAAAAACTCATCAGATTTCCAACCACAATGCCCACATAGTGGTCAGTTTGTGTTAGAGAATAAGGGAGCTAGGGAAGAGTCTCTATGGTGTGAGGTTACATTAGATCCAAAGGTTTGGCACTGGTGAGCAGGGAAAACAGCCCTCCTTAAGGCTACAGAACCCCAAAGTAATGACATTCACACGTGCACATGTGTGAACATGGTGAGAGGTAGGTGTGAACCATTTTTACCACTTCCTATTTTACTTGATAAGCATTACTTTTATCATTGGAGGCTGCCCAACATCACTAAAAATATGATATCCTTATAAATTGGGTTTTCTCCACATTATGAGTTTCATCTTGCCAAGGTAAAAACAGAAAACTCATGCCCTCGAACCCCTTTGCAACGCAGTACCTACGTCCTCCTACCAATCAGACTTACTCAGGTGACACTTGAATTCAAGAGTGAGACCAGTAAGAAGATACTGATTTTGGAGAAACCCAGTTCTTCTGGGTCTGCAGGTGCACAATTTGTTGTGTCCGTGGATTTTCATGGGTATAGCCATAGTGTTTTTATTTCAGAAGCCTTTATATTGAGGTGAAGTTTGATGTTATTTGTATTTTTTAAATTTGGCTCTCTGGTTGCCTGGCAATAACTTCTAATAGGATACTTTTTTCTGGTAAGATTATTCAGAATGGGTTCTGTTGTTTGGAACAAAGAATATTAACCAATCCGTCATCCCCCAGGCTTTTTTATTCTCCCTTAGCTGAACATTATTTTGTTTTGGTTTAGTATGTAAGCGTTTCCATATTTGTTCCTTCATGTTATGATTTTCAGCACCCATATTTATGGTGACAAGAGGAGAAATCATCATCTTCCTCCTTTAATAGAATTGACACAGTTGTGATAAGAGCTGTACAAAGTGAGCTAACAGACATAATTATTTCTCTCTGCAGATTATAGCATGAAACATAATGATGTCACTTAAACAACCATTGCTAGGTATATGACTGCTATAAATTAATTTGTAAATAGGCACATGTCACCAAGATATCTAGGGGAATATAACCGGGGGTGGTGTGGTGTTTTAAAATGGTCCCCAATGATCCCTACCTCCTTATAGTCATACCCTTCTATACTTCCCTCAATTTGTGTGTGGGCTGGACCTAATGACTTGCTTCTAAGAAACAGAATACAACACAAGTGGTGAACTGTCACTTTTTGGATTAGATTATGAAAGACTGTGACTTCTGTCTTACTTGCACCCTCTCTGTCTCTTCTTGCTTGCTTGCATTGATGAAGGAAACTGTCATGTTGTGAGCTGCCCTGGGGAGAGGTTCACTTAGCAAGAAACTGAGAGTTCTAAGCAGCTGTCTCTTCCTGATAACAGCCTAAGAACCTGAGGCCCTCTGTCCACGCCCCTCTAGGACCTGAGTCCTGCCAGGAACCACCTGAGCAAGCTGGGAGGAGGATCCTCTCCCAGTGAGAACTGAGATGACTGCATGCCTACCAAGGCCTTTATTTAGCTTGTGAGATACCTTAGCCACAGGAGCCCAGCTAAGTGACACCCAGATTCCTGATGCACAGAAACTATAAGCTAATTAATGTTGTTTTAAAGCACTAACTTTTGGTATAAGTTGTTATCCTACCTAATAAAAGAGTAATATGCAAATTGACCATCACTCCAACACACAAGATGGCTGCCCCCATGTGGACACAAGATAGCCGCCACAAGATGGCCTGCAGGGGAGGGCAGTTAGGGGTGACCAGGCCTGCAGGGGAGGGCAGTTAGGGGTGACCAGGCCTGCAGGGGAGGGCAGTTAGGGGAAAACAGGCTGGCAGGGGAGCAGCTAGGCATCAATCAGGCTGGCAGGGGAGTGGTTAGGGGGTGATCAAGCTGGCAGGCAGAAGTGGTTAGGGGCAATCAGGAAGGCAGGCAGGTGAGCAGTTGGGAGCCATCAGTCCTGGATTGTGAGAGGACAGTCCAACTATCCCTCGAGGGGTCCCAGATTAGAGAGGGTGCAGGCTGGGCTGAGGGACACACACCCCTGTATACGAATTTTGTGCACCAGGCCTCTAGTATAGTAATAAATAACTAAAACAAAATGAGAGAATTATCTTCTTAAAAATATAAATTGTTTGAATGAAGGTCTTCAAAAGCATACTTAGAGAAAAATAAAAGCGTTTGTTTGACTTTCTTTTATTAATTAGTACAGTCAAGTTCAGGGATTTAAATACTAACATGATGTGTTATGAAGGAAATGGCATAAGAGACTTGTGGGAAGAAGGGGTTCCTGTGGTGAGGTACCTCTCATTTAAAGAAACTTTGAGGAAAGAGTAGAAATGTTTAAAGGTGATCTAGAGGAGAAGGATTTAATAGACAGTGTGAAAAGTAAACTTCTTTTCCTTTCCATGAAACATTCAGTAAAGTCTATGTTATTCCTTAAAACATTTGGAGTTAAAGTTTGAGTTGAGGAGAAAGTGAGATATAAGACCTGCTTAGAGTCACTCAGAACTAGTGAACTCAGGTTAAAATATACTAAGAGCTCCCTAATGATGATTCCATAAACTTGATTTCTAAGAGGTACAAATGGGAAAGAATAATTAATCAAGGTCATGCTTTGAAAATAAAGTGCATATATTGGTCATTACAATGAAATCAAGATCATTTTAATGGCCAAATGAGCAAGATACATTAGTTTGTGCTTTCAGAAGGAATTATGAGGAATGGAAGGAATGTTTTCAAGGACAACCCACTACTATTTTAAAGACTAGATCATTTATATAACTCATCCAGTTATTTTAATAAATGACAATTACTTCACCTGGAAATGAGGCAGTCTCAAAGAGGTAATAAATCTGGGATTACCTCAGAAAAATAAAACGATAGAAAATACTCTTTGGAAAACACAGAGATAGTAAAGTGAATTATAAATCCTGTGTTCATATATTTATTCACAATAAAATGCTAATGGGTTTGAGGGAATATCTAGTTTATTTCTCACTGTCTTATATGGGAACATCCAATTAACCCTAATAGTTATCTTTTTAAACCTCACATATCTCCATGAAAGACAACTGCACAAGTCTCTTGATTAGCCCATTTCAGACCCAAAGCATATTTGACAAAATTCTCAAACTTTTTTTTTATCATATATCACCTCAGTAATTGACTACCTTATCATGCAAGACCAAAAATTGATTCTGTAACTGTTAACTTTGGCAGAAAACTCGGCCTGGGCCTCTTTCCTACTCAGTGATTCTGTAAAGCTCTCCTAGAACTTAAACATTCCCTTTCATTTTCTGTTCTTACCTAATTTCTAGTTAATTTCCTTTTCTCAACTTCTCAGTTGCCTTTATTTTTTCATCAACGTCTTACTGACTGCTCCCTTTGTTACAATCACTCTTTTAGCTATTAGATATTATGGAGTTGCAGTATAATACTTACATAAGCAGTAAAAATTTCAATATAATCAAATGACTAAATGTCTAGTGAAAGTAACTGTTTTGTGAAGAGGAATGACCAGTGATGACAGAGTCAAACAAGAGTAGTTGGATCTGAAAACATGTCAACCCACAGAATTTGACATGGAACAAATTCCACCGGAAGCATAAAACCTGAGAGAAGGGGCAGAGATAGTTCCTTAGAGCCATACTGAGTTACTTAATCATTAAAAAAAAAATTCAATCAACCTGAGCTCCAAAAGTCTATCAATTTCCCCTCTGTTTAGGCTCATGCCATTTGGCCATATTCTACTATTTCTTATTCTTCCCACTCAAATTCTAAGTTCCTCTCCTATTAGGGATTTTTTCACCTGACTCACAAAATAAAATTTACCCAACCATAAAACTTCAGCACCCATGAGCACATCACTCACTTCAGCAAGCTCTGCTCCTACTCAAGAGCCCTCTGTGAGAGCTGTGCCTGGAACATCATCATTGTTGTGTTGCTCTGAAACCAATTAAATCCTTCTGTCTCACTCCAGCCATGTTGAATACTGAGCTCAAACATCATCTCGTCCAGAATGCCTTCCCTAAACCACTAGACTATACTGAGTTCCCTCCTCTGAGGTCCCGCATCACCATAGCTACATATTCATATAGATGTGTCACACTTCAGTTATGCAGTGTCTAGAACATAGAGCTGACTCAAGAAATGTTTGTTGAAATAAAGCCATATTTCCTTGTCTAACACTGTAGTGTTTCCATTACATATGTAGTCAATCTCCATATCTTTCCATCAAATCCACAACTCACTCCTTGTAATCTTTCCTCATTTCTCTCTCATGTCTTAAGGCACAGTACCCACTCTCTTTCTGTTCCCTTCAGTGACACTCTATATATGGATTGGTGTAGTCATATCTATTCCTCTCAACATTGGTATGTGATCTTATAATACAAAGAAAATAGAAGTAATTTCAATTCTTATATTTCATCCCCCAACTATAAATATCTATATTCAAGCCTATCCTTTACACATCATTAGAATTTCATCTTTTGCTGAAGGTATAAGCCTTTGAAAAGGAGGGTGGAAATGAGGGCAGGGACTATGATTTATTCATATCCATATGCCTTGGAATAAAATAGTGCTTGGGACATAGTACCAATAAAATTTTTTTCATGTTTCTTTCTCATTAAGATAGAGAAGAAAATAAAGATGAGAAAACAATCCAAGAGGATAGTTAACAATATTTATTAGTAATATATGCCAGCCACTGTGCGGAATGGTTTTCCTTTGTAATATGTGGAGAGTATTAATTTCCACTCTTAACAACAGAGATACCACCGTTTGGGGACGTTATGTAATTATTAACCAGATTCCAAGCATCAGGGCTGGAATTAAACTCAGATACTTTTAACCCCTATTTATTCAATGGTTCCAAAGACAACATAGGATGCTACTACTTTACATGCATTTTATGCAAAGCTTCAAGCAAGAGTAAGAGTGGAAAACACAGGAAACAATGAGACTAGTAGATTTTACTGATTGTAGCGAATCATGTCTGCTGAAGAGAACAACAAAAAATTTGAGGAGGTGATTTGAGACAGGATTACAAATGGCCGTGAAGAATAAAATAAACTTTTTTTTTTTTTTTGGCAGTGGAGAGGCATTGTGGAATATTAATTTTAAAACTTAAGCAAATATATATCATGCCAATAACATTCAAGGTGTTATGATAAGAATTATGGAAAGAGAGTAGTTGAAAACAAAAATAAAATCTTAAGTAATAGGAGCTATAAGAAAGATATAGCTCAATCACAAATATCAATAACAGAAGATTGGATTATTATTATGTAAAAAATCTTATGGGACTATTTTTAAAGGTGATAGGCAGACACTTTATAAAGGGTGACATTTTATAGACATAACAAGAAAAAAAAATAGATCTGAAACTGGAAGGAAGCTCATTCCAAGTGGAAGAAACAGCCCAGAACAAGTGCTGAGGTGGGAAATCAGGGGTAAGAATTGAAGTTTTATTTGACTAGAGTGCTTCATCTACACAGGACAGTGGTGCAAGCTGCACTTAGAGAGGTAAGGCCAGGCCTCCACCTCCTTTGGATGTGACCTTTATGCATCAGATAATGGGATGTACTCTAGGTTTGTTAGCTGGAAAGTCATCTTATCATAACTGTGATTGAAAACACTAATCTGACAGGGCTGTGTGGTGTGAAATAGAAACAGCTGACTTGATAGAAGGTGTTCATGGATAAAGTAAAATTGATGAACAAGTAACAACTAACTGGATATGTCAGGCAAGGATAGGGGAGGGGGAAAGAGTCAAAAGTGACTCCACAAAAGATTAAGCTGGAGGAAGGGTACAATCAGAATGATCATAAAGAGAATGGTAATAAAGGCAACAAAATAAATTAATGAAGAGATAATGTGAATGCATCACTTAATAAGAATTGGAAATAGATGGGTGGCATAGGAAGAGAAGGGAAAATCTAAAACATATTTCAAAATAATTAACAAGAATTTATATTGTAATGAGTATAATAAACATAAATCACAGAATCCAAGTCACATCTGTTTTTTTAAGATGGAGTAAGAAAATTTACTATAACCTGTAGTAAGAATTTTACTATAAGGAAAAGTTTGTTTTAAAATAAGAGAAAGATAAATTCAAATTTGGGCTTGTTGAGTTGCACAATGCAGCCACAGTTAATCTCAATCAAGCATCCCTGAAGTTATTTTTATACACATACACTTTCTTTTTCAAGATTATACTGTATGAGAAGCCACATAGAGCTTTTCATTTCATATTTTAAGCTTCTGGAAACTCTCTAGACATTTGATACTTCTAAATATGCTGAGTAACCATTAGCTTATGTTTTTAGTCTTGTTGCATACTAGTATAGCAGAAGTAGAGGCATTGAAGAATAGCATTGGTCTAATTTTCTATGTTTAGATCTTTGCTTATATAGGAACTAGAAATTATAGTCATAGCTGAAATGAATTCTTGGGTCATTCCACAATATCCAATTTGGCCATCGGTATGAAGACCCAGCAATAATGAATCTAAAAACATCTTTGACCATATAAAAATTATTTACTTCAAGGAAAATTGTCAGATAACTTTTATCTTACTGTTTCAGAAATATGAGACAACATAGACAGTCATAGAAAGGGCAGACCAATTAAGGTTGTTTAACGAATAAACTAAATGAAGCTATCAAATAGCAGGTTATTATAAAAATAATCAGAGAGAATGATAGAGTTAAATATAAGTGCACAAGAATTATTAAATATTTTTTTAAAAAAATACGTAAATTCCATTATTTAAGTCACAATTAAATGACCTCAAAAGTTTAAAGTAATTGTTTAGTCTATGCTTTAAACTACAAAAGAAACCAAACCTAAGCACATAAAGGCTGAGCATGTGCTGTCCAACAAAATAACTTGCTCATAGAAATTGAAAAGAACCAATTATCCCAGTGATATTAGGACTTCAATGGTAAGAAACCTAAAGTAGGTAATAGAAAATGTAAATAAGTAGTCTGTGTTCAGGAGAACAAGGAATAAATGCATTCCCCCTTTGTAGACTTTTCTTCACACTGTAATCAGTTGTCTACCAATCACATTGTATGTCTGAAGACATCTCAATCTAAGCAAGATATTGCCCCTCTAAAGAAGGTTATCTGTGTCCCTCTCCTTAACAAAGATTCTAAAATTAAGATGTGTTTCAGAGTTTTAGAAGAAACATGTGTCCAACTCACTATAATCTATCTTAACATTGAAGAATTTCAAGACATTATGTTTTCAATTGGTGAGTTCTGTGTTGTTATTATTAACAATTGAAATTAAATACAATTAAATAACAGACATAAAGAGTTTGGCAAATTTTGGTCAAAATTATTTTACTATCAGAATTAATAGTTTTTAACCAATAAAATACTTTGCCTGAATAAAATAAATAAATCCTTATATTAAAATCATTTGTGTGTGTGTCAACATAATCTCTGAACTAAAGAATTTGAAATCTTATTAGGAGAGAGAATTAGCGTAAGATCAGTATAATAATTCAAACGTTGCAAAAGAAACCAAGAAACTTAACCCGGTTCATTCATTTGAGAAATCTCTCTGGAATCTGCCTCAGGGTTGAAACAGACTCAACTGCAATGGGGTGGAGCACTCTGTCCCCAGACATACCCTTCTCAAGTTACACAGAGCAACTACTGTAGACTTCACCACAAAAAAAGACAGAGCACTCCGAAATGCACTGTGAAGGACAACCTGCTCACATTCCTGCTAGATTAAACAATAAGTTTCTGCATCTGACCAGATGAATTTTTTTGATAACATCAAACCCCCAAATCCAAAAACTTTCAGCAGCCAGACGTTTAGTTCAAAATCTTCTCTAATTGTTGCCAACACAGCAGCTGCCAGGAGCTCAAATCTGACCAACAGAGCATTTTCCATTCTCCTACCATAAAGAGGGTAAGGAAAGATCTCTGTTCTTGACTATCTGATCTGGCCAGAATTGGAGGAAAGTTTTGGGGGGGGGGGGGGGGGTGTGGAGAGAAGAACTAGATATTCTGGCTATGTGAGGATAATGAGAAAGTCCCTAAATAGCCCTCTGAGTTCCAAATGGATTCTCATCTGTTAGGGTAACAGAAATGCCAGAATATATGCAATTTTATTTTTAGGTTAAGTCTTTGGAAAGAGTTGTATTTCACCAACCTCAATAAGTTCAATGAAAGGATACAGAGTAAATAGACAGCTTGTGAACATGCTGCCCTGCCTATTAGAAGAAATGAATTGGATGAAATGGATGATTTACTTTCCAGTCTTCTAAAATGAAGAAAAGTAAATAAAATGTTGAAATCCATCTATGTAAAAAAGAGATTAAATTTAAGCCATGACTATCTAAATAAATGAAATTAGTGTATGCCACTGGGATTTCCTTTTCTATTATCTTTTGATTTATTAAAAAAGAAGGCGGGGCAGGGAGAATGGTAGTCAGACATGCTTTGGATATTTTCTAGAGTTAAAATCTCTAGCTAGTTGATAGCTACTAAGAATCTGGATTAATAATAGGCAGCACAATAAAGGTCTAACCCTTGTATGGTTATAATAGCCTTTACATAGTAAGACTTCTTAGAAACAGAAATTCTTAGCTCTAAAGATAGATTTTTCCAGGCCATGGTCATTACTAATGAGCCCCAGAAGAAAGAGAAACTCAACACTGTGGATATAAACCTTATTCAATAGCAGTTTGGCAGATGAGCAGCTACCATTTGCTAATCATTGTGTTGAACCCTAGGAAATCTCCATCCTCTGAGTAACTGTTGTAAAATGTTCCTTTAATGATGGAGGGCAGTGTAAAAAGAACTATAAGTGGTAGATCCACAACATTTTGTAGGAACTGAGATAAAAAACAGAAGAAATGGAATCTTGAACTATGAGAACAAGACTGCCTGGCAATATCCTCAGGAAGATTAAGAAGAAGTTATAATCTAGAAAATAAAATTCATAGCATATTCAAAGATATAGAAAGCTTCAAAGAAAGTTTGTTCAAAATTCTGAGATTCAAATCAAACAAACAAAAGACATTCTATGTTGTTCAGGGAGATTATAAAACAGGCTGAACATTTTTTTCATCCCTGTTTGCACATTCACTTACAATGTGACTTTGCAAGAGGTAAATTTTATTTCTTTACCCATTAAATCTGGGCTTGGCCAAGTGACTTGCTTTGGCTAATAGGAGAGTATCAAATGTGATACAAGTAAGAGTCAGAAAGTACTTTCACTTTTAACACAGAAATAAGCCTAAGAAGGCCTACTAGGCACATGCCTGAGTTCCACTGAACACTTGCTGACAGCCAACACCAACTGCTAGTCATGTGAGTGAGGCCATCAGAAACCAACAAGTTCCAAGTTGATCAGCCAGGTTTCTGCCAACACATAGATGAGCCCATTTAAACTAGAAAATAGCTGACTCACCAATAGTGAGCTAAGAAATTGTTCTCTTAAGGCACCAACTTTTGAGTCTGGCTAGTGACACCACAAAAGCTAGTTTTTGATAGTTTGGATAGTTGAGATGTTGTAGAAGAGTGTGCCAGTCAGGGTTCTAAAATCTTTTTAAAAAATGCATAACTGACTAGCTAGTTTAACAAGGAAAGATTCCATTAAATAAAATATTAAGCAGTTCATAGACTCTCCAGGAGGGCCAGATTATTGAACTTTGAAGCCAAAAACAAAGTCCAAATAATACTGCAGAAACTGTCTCCTAGTTACACCACTACCTCCACCACAGGGTTGAGCCACACAAAATTCCATCTCTCACTTTGGACACTGAGTACTGGATGCTATTAGTAGGACCCCTGCAACTTTTGGAGACTCAATGCAACTAATGTAACTGCTGCCCCCTCTTCATGATAGATCCCATATGTCACCTCTTTATTTATATCACTAGCTTCCAAATTAAAGTCCCCAGTAGGTCTGTATGATTTGCAGAGTTGGGAAATATGCCTGCCCTCCAATAACAGAGCAGGTATGTTTGTGGCTTTGACTTTGTGGAAGAATTGGCTTCTAAATTAAGAAATGCCCCAAAGCATACTCTTCAATGATGCTGGCATAATCTAGTAAATCCATTATCATCTAAACCTTTATATTTATACATTTATTTCTTTTTTAAATATGCAAGAAGAAAAAATATATTCCTCTAATATAATTCAATCATCACTATTCATCAATAGAGAAAATAGTTCCAAGTTCTGGATCTCTGGGTGATGTCATTACTATTCTAGTTCTGTCATGATCCTCCCTTGTTGCTTAATATTCTATAAACTATGGGACAGAAAGTAATGTTTCCTATGATCAAAACAGCCTATTTAAAAGAGGAAGATAAGAGGGGAGATTTATTGCAATATTCTAGTATACACATAATACATGAAAAAATAAAATGTATAGATACTGAAAGTGATCATAAGATTGCATTTACACTTCATAACATTTCTCCTTTTTCTAAACCATGTTCTCCTTTCCCTCAGCTAGCTGTTAAATTGGTTAGGGTTCTTACTCAGAAAGATAAACCAAACCCTTATCTCTCAGAGATCTGATTCCAATGGTCCTACATTTATGCTATAATCTTTTATTAATTTTAATTATTAGACATAACAGTCTCACACTATTCCCTGTGTTCTAGACTTACTCCTCTCAGCCCCCAATGCATAGCACCCACACTCATAGTATGTAAAAGAAAGCCCTTTAAGGGGACAAATATAGCAGGTAGTAATTTGTACAGGACAAACTAGTCCATCATTCTTATTTCTATGAATTTGGAATACCTTCTTTTGGAATCTAAATGAGGAATCAGAAAACTTTTACTTAAAGGCCAAAATGGCAAATAATTTAGACTAAAAGATAAAATAATGGATATAATATGGGTACATATAGAAACATTTAAATTGATACTATTAAAAATATAAAACCAATCTTAGCCCATGGGCCATTCAAAAGATAAATATAAAACACAGAAATAGGCCACTGGCTAGTTGGGCTCCCAAGGCCAAAATTGGCTGAATTCTAGTCAAGGTCATACCAGTTATGATTTGAACATTAAATTATTTTAGCATTAGTCACCAAGTCCAGATTTCACTCGGTGAACAATGAAAGCAATTAAAACCACTCCTAACTCTTGGTATATGAACCTGTATCAGTAAATTCTGTGTAATCTAAGCTTATGTCTCTCTCTTCAGAATCTATACTCACAGAATCTATTCATCAACTCTAGGTTCTTGTTATATAAATGAGCAAAATTGTATAATCCTTACTGGTGTAATCCTTGTCCTTCTAGGTTCTATTTTGTAAATACATATCTACCCAGCCCAGGGCGCTGATTCTAATCAGTTATAGATCTGGAGATGCTGAAGTAGTTTTAGGGAAATGGTGTCATTGGGAAAATCTTCTTTCCCCTTTCAAGGTTATTGTTTTTGGCAAGATCATTTAGATTCATCAAGTCAGGAAGTCTCATTAGACAGGAGAAGAAGGGCAGCTTCCTGTGGCAAAAGAGCTTTAACTATTTTAGCAGGAAAGATATATTAAAGGCTGTTCACTGGAAGACTATAAAAGGCTGTTCACTGAAGATATATTATCACTGCCCCAGGAAGACTTGAAGTCACACAGCAAATCACAGGCTCACGGGCCACAAATTCACTGGAGACAAAGTCCCCCTTGAGATGACCCTATTGACACCAGGGCACACCTACGTGTAAACACCCAAAGACTCACCAGAGCCAGAGCATGGAGGCTACTGCTAGAACTTCTGCCACCGCATAGGGAAAGTGGATATTCCTAACCCCCCAGTACCATATAGATGTCTCTGCTTCTCTGTGTTAGGCACATTTTGAGGCCCTCCCTGGAAGCTCCATTATGATTAACACCTTCAGCCTCCAGTAAATCGCCTCACCCAGTTTCCAGTGTACTGCCTACACCTGGCCCCCACCTGCACCTGATCCGACTGATTGTCTGACTGACCCTCACAAGGGACATAAATATCCAGCTCCCCCTACTCTGCTCCACTGATGCCACTTTGATCTTAGCCCTTCTGCTAGTAGATGTAATAATAAATGTATAATTGTTTACCCCTTTTGGCCTCACACATTCCTCCGTCAGTGACCCTACCAATCTGCAACACTAGCTTCCAAATTATGGGCTTAAATAAGTAGATTGGCAACATTTCTAGTATATCTTGTACTCTCATTATTAAAAACTATATTAGAAAAGCTGTTTTCTGACTTCCTCCCTGAGCTAAGAAATGGAAGCACTAGAATTCTAATGAGGTCTATCCGCTGAGCTCAACTCTTCACCACAACCCTATAGAGACATGGTATGGAGATGGTGATCAAACACAGGGGTGCAGATGGAATTGCTGAAATGACACGGGAAAGTAAGAGAAGAAGATAGTTAATAATGAATCAATAGCAATATGACAATTTACAATGTGGGAGAAGAGACATGCTTAAAGGAAACCGAGAGGCACGAAGTTATAAAAAAGAGACAATGGGTGTCAAAGATCTTAAGTGAAGATATTTTTTTTAAATGTTGGGATAGGTGCTAACAATAGTTTAGAAATCAAGAAAGAAAAGGAATATTTATATATGTATATGTATATCTCCATGCTTAGGAAACAGCCATTAGGTGGAGATAGGCAATCTCCACTGAAGAGTGAAGTAACAGGGAAAGCCAGATTGCAATTGACTGGGAAGAAAATGAATAAATGTAGTCGAATATCACACACTGCCCTATCAAAGGGTAAAATAGGAATAAATAACAATATCTAGAGATGGGCAGAGATTGCAGGAAGGGTTCTTTGTTCTGAATAGGTAAGAAATCTAGATTATATGTTATTTTCTTTGTGAAGGAGAAATGGTTTCTGAGGTCAGGAAATGAGTGGGCACGGATTTTGAGGAATAACAGGAAGATTTGCAAGACATTTGGAGCAATCAAAAGGGCATTAAGCAACCAGGGCCATGCACAGGCATTTTCCAGCTGCACTGAGATGTAGCTAAGGCTAACATAGAGCCTAAAGATTCTTCTAGGAGTCTTTCTACAATCTCAAATGTAATGATCATCACACAAAGATGTTGGAGTTACTATAAGAATGGGGCATATAGAAAAGAAAGCAAAGAACCTTGAGTCCGTGATCAAAGGGGTCAGCTAAGTAATGGACCAAGGATCTATGCTGGGTTTGTAAGAAAGTGACCTGAGATTTAAAAGTAGCCTTTTTTGAAACACAAATAATGGCTATAAATAGAATCCCATAATTCTTTATCTAAGCAATGATATTTATTCCAGACTCTGAAATTACATGGTTGAACACTTTCTCTCAGGTTGGTTTCATAACAACAACAAAAATAAATAAGTGATTTTCTAACTTCTCCAAAGACAACATTTAAATAAACATTTATCCAGGTGTTGTGTCTCCTGTAAACAGCAGAATGGATTGGATGATGCCACAAGATGCAAGACATGGATGGGAGAAGGAACATGCTATTGTTATTTTTATGTATCATCAAAAATACTTTTGTAATTTGTAAATATATGTAAAATATAAAAATAAAACTCATTCATTCACTCAGTATTTATTTACAGATTTCTAAATACCAGGAACTACGCTGAGTATCTATATATATAAAAGCTTAAGTGAGCAGCTGACCAGCCGGTAGCTATGATGCGCACTGACCACCAGGGGGCAGACACTCAATGCAGGAGCTGCCCAGCAACAGCAACTTTGCAGAGTGCCCTTCGCACGCCGGGATCCCTCAGGGGATGTCGGACTGCTGGTTTCAGCCCGATACTCACAGGCCAGACCAAGGGACCCCCTCTGCCAGAGGGATCCACTCACTCCACAGGCGCCCTTTGAGCCCCAGTGCCACCCCAGATGCGGCCAGCCAGGAAGGGGCTGTGGGAGATTGGCTCTAGGGCATGTCCAGCCTGTCTTGCCCAGTCCTGCCCAACCGGCCACCTTCTAATTAATTTGCTTTCAGGGTGCACAAATCCGTGCACTGGGCCTCTAGCTTAGAATATAATTTTGAATAAAATACATATTACCATTCTTTGTGGAACTTTCAGATTACTTGGGAGACCACAGTAACCAAACAATGACATAAATGTGAAGGGGAAATGTAGAGAGTGCAAACTGAGGGAGAATCTAGCCAAGTCTGGAGGGTCAGTAGAGTCTTTGCAATGGAAGTAATGCTTACAATGGCAGCTCTGCAATGAGTTCTAGGGACTGAGCATTAAGAGGAGTGTCAAAAAAAAAAGTATGTGTCGTCCAGGTCAAAGACCTGGAACAGAAAAACAAACAAACAAACAAAATAAAACCTGATGAGTTAGTTCTAAAGATAAAAAGTGATTCTTGGTAAAGCTAGTGAGAAGAAGGGAAGGTCTTAGAACTATAACATTGAAAATGTCTTTTCTCCTTAAAATGTTAGCAATCCATGAATAGTTTTTGAGCAGAAATTGGACATAATGAGATTTTTGTTTAACCAATTAATCTGTCTGTTGAATGCATTAAAAAGGACAAAAAGGTGGAGGTTGTTGCTTGGATCCAGGTAACAGGAGTGTAGATGGAGAAAAGTAGAAGTTTTAAGAAATATGTGATCATATGTATTAGAAATTCCAGGAAAGAAGGAGGGAAATAGCAGTGGTAGTCAGTTCCCTCATCAGCTTCTAGCGTGCATAATTAAATAGATTTTAACCATGAGCACTGAGATAAGAAATCCTGGAGGAGGCCCTAACCGGTTTGGCTCAGTGGATAGAGCGTCAGCCTGCAGACTCAAGGGTCCCAGGTTCGATTCCGGTCAAGGGCATGTACCTTGGTTGCAGGCACATAACCGGTGGGGAGTGTGCAGAAGGCAGCTGATTGATGTTTCTCTCTCATTGATGTTTCTAACTCTCTATCCCTCTCCCTTTCTCTCTGTAAAAAATCAATAATTATATATATATATGAAATCCTGGAGGAGGACCAGGTTTAGGTTGGTGGGGGGGGGGGGAGGGGGAGGGAGAGATACTTAGAAAGCAATTGACCCCAGTAGCCCACAGGAAGATTTGGGCTAAAGGTACACATTTGGGAACCGTTTGTTAAAAGGGCACATGAAACCATGAGCATGGATACAATTTACCTATGGAGAGAGAATACAGAGCTTAAAAAGAAAAGGGCTGGGCCCCAGCCAGTTTGGCTCAGTGGATAAAGTGTCGACCCTCAGACTGAAGGTTCCCAGGTTCCACTCCAGTCAAGGGCATGTACCTGGCTTGCAGGCTCCATCCTGGCCCTAGTCAGGGCAATTGTAGGAGGCAACCAATTGATGTGTCTCTCTCACAGTGATGTTTCTCTCTCTCTCTCTCTCTCTCTCTCTCTCTCTCTCTCTCTCTCTCCCCCCCCCCCTCCCTTCCATTCTCTCTAAAAAGCAATGAAAAAATATCCTCAGGTAAGGATTAACAAAACAAAACCAAAAAAAAGAAAAGGGCTGGGAGGAGGTCTTAAAAATACAATATTTGAAGGTCAGAGAAGGAGGAAAAGACCTTTCTAAAAGGACACTGAAAGGAGCATCTGAGAGATAAGAGAAAGGCAGAAATATGTGTCAATGAAGCCAAAGAAAGAATTTCCAGAAGGAAAGGGTGTCTGAGATATTCAAAGGCTGCCTAGAGGGCAATTAAGATACAGACAGAACAATGTCTATTGTGTTTAGTGACAAGAATTCCTGAGTGTTGTTATCACCCCTGTTCATGGAGTGTATGGTGTAAGCACTGAAAAACAGAGGAAAAAGAAGAATTGAAAGCAGACATTTTTAAAGAAGATAGTGAAGGCTAGAGAAGAAAGATGGAATCAATCCTAAAGAAGCCTCATCCAGTTCTTTTTTTTTTTCTTGTCTTTCAATTAAAAAAAAAAAATTTAACAGAGCATATAATTTGGATGGTTTCACATAGAAATCCAGCTGTCCTTGAAATGTCCACTAATCTAGTTATACAGATTTACATTACTTTTTTTTTTTTTTGCCAAAAGAGAGACTGAGGTTGGAGAATTTAAATGACTTGCCCAATAATATAGCTAGGAAGTGTTCAATCCTGGACTACAACCCGTGACTGCTGACTTCAAGTCCTGTGCCCTTTGCATGTTGCCATTCTGTTTCCCATGAAACATTTGAGATCACAAATGTGCATTCCAAGGCAATTCTAGAGTGATCAGTGGCACCCGGTTCAGGTTGTTTTTCATAGGACCCTGACCTAGAACCAATTTATACCCTGAGATGTGCAGGGTGAAATCAGCTTTACAGTCTGAGGTTCTCCATCTCTGCTTCAGAAGCTTCTGGGACTGAAATCATGTTCCCTCTTGGTATGTTCCAAAGAAAGCAGCAGGGATCCCTGGAGAAATTTCTCTCAGAATCAGTGACTGCAGATGTGCATACATACTGTCAGTCATGACTCACTAAATGATGAGAGTCAGAAATCATCAAGAATCCAATAAGAAATAAAAAACTTGGCCAGGTTCACATTTTATACTCAAAATGGCTGCTCTCCAAATGTCTGGTCTCTGGGATGGAAATATCTTTCCTTAAATCTGTTATGGTTCTCAGTTCAAGGGGAGCTACTGTTCCAGAGATCAGTAAAACTCAACATGAAGACTACTTACTCTGCCTTTGCTATGTTTCTCTCTCTCTTTTTTTTATTCAAAGAATCTATATTTTACTCTAAGATTTATGTGATTATTCCTGGCTACAAAGTAAAGGTATAATTAATGTAATAGATTAGAAAATAAAATGTTACTTTTCATAAGCATCAGAACTTAATTTTTAAAAACGTTGTTTTTCTATATTGTGAACTCTGGAAACAAGAATTGTGAATGTCTTTTTCTTCCAGATTAGTCACATGCTCCTTTATTTCCCTCCCATCATGTCTTTTCCACAACTGGAAAATACTGGGGAAAAATTACATATCTATACCTATATCTATATCTATATCTATATCTATATCTATATCTATATCTATATCTATATCTATATCTATATCTATATCCTTCTATTTACAGGCCCTCAGAAAATGTCTTGGAAATAGAAAACATATATTAAGAATGCACTGTTTGAAATTTTCTATCATCTAAATAAAAACTTAAATCAAATAGTTTAAATTAATAGAAATATATTTAGCCAAAAAATAAATAAATCCAACTGACATGAAGAGAAATGCCTCTTATCTTGAAAGCAAGAGAGGATATATATTAGGGTTGTATCCTTCTCAGAAGATACTCAAACATTATCATCACACACAAAAAATATATCCTTTAATATGAAAAACATATATATTTAAGGAACTTATATTAGCACTATTTCATAGCTGGTGAACTAATAACTACAAATAAAACTTTTTCATTCGATTTATGTATTATTATGTCTTTTTAAGGCAATGAAAATAAAAATGAATTTATTTCACATGATACGGTGTTAAATTTCCTCTGAAATATTTCCACATAAAATAATTTATGCCAACATGCATTTCTTCCATGAACTTAAGAGGAATATATTTGAACACATTTAAGAAAAAAAAGTAATCATTAAAAAGCAGTCATCCAAAATTGTTATATAACACACCTAAGAATCAAGTAACAGTCCACACCTCTTGCTTATATGTGACCTTCCTGAACATAATGCAAAAACCATGGTGGGTACTGTGGCAGCTTGGGCTCCTGCAAGGCCAGCTCTGACATGGAGCAACAAGGCCAGCGCATACAGGAGGATTAGGAAGGAGTGCCCTGGCAATGAACATCTGTGAAAGGCAAGGGAGGAGGGAATAGATAAAGGGAGATGATGGGCTATCACACAGTCTCAAAAAGGCCTCAGTCAGCCCTATGCAGAGATCTAAAGCTGAGGTGACCCTTCAGCGTTCTCTTGGTCGGGGCAAGAGATCCAGACACTTATTGCCCTTGTCTATTGGTCATTGACATAGGCATGGCCTTGAGCTCTTCAAATAGAAGCAGTTGTTCAAATATGCCTACCCCTATTTACATACTTACATTTTATTTTTGTGGTTTACCACAGGTATGCTGTCAAAAATTGTGAAAGGGGAAATACAACAACTATCTTACCTAATAATAGATAAACATGTAAATTGACTGTACCTCTGCTATGCCCACAGCCAATCAGAGTGAGTATGCAAATTAACCCAACAAAGATGGTGGTTAATTTGCATACATACTTGGGTCCTGGGAAACCTCCTGGGTCCCAGGTCACTCCCAGCCAGCCATTGGGTGGAGGCTTTAGGCTTGGGAAGGGGCCGAGCCTGGGATTGGAGGGAAGGGGAAAAAATCAATGGAAACATATCCTCAGGTGAGGATAAAAAGAAAAATAAAGAAAGAAATGTCATATCCTATGAAAGACACATCTTGAAAATGCTTAAAGAAAGTTGTCATTTTTTTATGGTGAAGGGACTGGAGTCGTGTTGATGAAAATACCTTGGCAGCTGTGGTGACTGGCAGTGGCTGCAGCAGCGGGGTGATGGGGCTGGTGCCTTCCCCTGATCAGCCCATCGTCTCCCGCAAAGGGAGGCCAGACTGCGGCTTAGGTCCACTCCCAACAGGGAGCGGGCCTAAGCCATCAGTAGGACATCCCTTGAGGGCTCCCAGTATGTGAGAGGGGGCAGGCTGGGCTGAGGGACCCCACCCCAGTGCACAAATTTTGTGCACTGGGCCCCTAGTATGTTAATGACATTAAGAAAAAGAAAGAAAGAAAAAAACCTTCCTAAGGTCAAAAAGCACCTTAATTTCACCTCCACCGTTGCTCATTCAAATCCACTTTAAAGTCTGGCTGGCATTGCTCAGTGGTTGAGCATTGACCTATGAACCTGGAGGTCACGGTTCGATTCCAGGTCAGAGCACTTGCCCTGGCTGCGGGCTCGATCATGCAGGAGGCAGCCAATCAATGATTCTCTCTCATCATTGATGTTTCTATCTCTCTCTCCCTCTCCCTTCCTCTCTGAAACCAACAAAAATAAATATTTTTTTAAAAATCCACTTTAAGGGCTGGCTCTTCCTTGACCCATGGAGGCCAACTCAAGCAAGCTCTGTGACTGTCTACTCACCCTCATGAAATTAAAAAGTCCTCTGGTCACTCTAGTCATTGTTACATGTCAATTTCATTTTTTAAACTAATTAACATAATAAAAGCCATACAATTTTTAAAACACAGAATTAATTTAAGGTGGGAATTCTCCTCCTTTCAGGATTTTATCTCCTTTAGACTAGCTGCTCACAGGAAAGGAAGTTTTAGTGAGCTACTTCCCCTACCCGCCACTAATCCGACTTTTCCTTGACTACCGCCCCAGGATATCTCTGACTTCTGATCTCTTCTATTTTGGATGGAAAGGTCAGAAAGAGAGGAGAACTGGCAGTTTAGTTAGTAAGTAGAATAGTTAAAGGAACAAGAGTTATTTTACTTGACTGGCACAGAGCTATTAATTTCTTCTCACCATTGCAAATATTTAAACCTGAACACTGTGTGTAATATCATGTGTTCTTCAGAGTGCCACATCTCATACAGTATCTGAAGGCAATTCCTGTGAGTTACCAGATATGTTCCTCTGCTCAGATTTCCTGGGATTCTAAAGGCACGTGTATATATCTGCTGACCTTTGCACTTTTGTCAATCCTTCAGAAAGTTTACTAGTAAAATGACTGCAAGCAAGCTCCTCTCTCTCTTGAGAGGCTACATTTGGTCTCAAGAAACTTTCAGAACACTGACCCTGGTATGAATGGAAGTATATCTTCCACCCAGTCAGCTAGTCTCTCTCTCTCTCAGTCCTCTGCTGCTTCAGGCATGGGTCTGTTCAGTTGATCCCCAAACTCTGACAAGTTTCTGTGAAGTCCTTACTAAGCTTGATATGAGGATGACATATTCCCTTTCCCATGGGAATTCATAGCATCCCAATACTCCAAAGAAGGACTTGATTTCCAATATCCTCAGGCTTTTCAACCTCAACCTCATGTATTCTACAAACCAGTAAAAGGCTAGACGTTCCAAGTCAGTTTTCTTTATTTCTTTTCCAAACCTTTCATAGACGATCCAGCATACCATTTTGAACCATAGTAATACTTGCCATGATGGTTTCATTGGTGATCTATAGACCACATTCAACAATAAGGTTACAAGAATCCTGTTTTGACAAATTGCTTTATAACATTATATATTAAAAAAATAGATGGCAGAAATCATACATATTAATTAGCCAAGCTCTTTTGAGACACGTATTAAATACGTTCCAGCACTAACCCAGGACTCTATGAGATATCCCTGTTGAACTCCCTGGTAGGCCATGTTTGGCTGGTATCTTTAGTGATACAATCAAACCTCTCTTTAGCAGTGTAGATCATTGGACTAATTTATAGAAATATGATAGTAGAATCTGACTCACAGGACTCAGAGATTTTTCTCTAGCATCAAGCTTTACTAAACAATTTTAAGAATGCATGTAAAGAAAAGGATGAGACAAAGCAAAGAGATATCTGACACATGGATGGCAGCCCCCCAGATTCTGGTGCAGAATAGATGAGTTCTTTGAGTGAGTTTCAAGGGGATCCCCATACCGCTGGAACATTTAAAATATGAAACAACTCAAAGTAATGTCACTGCCAGAACTGGACCTAACTAAGTGGGAATATGTGTCTTTGGTCATAAGCTCATCCATGAACCAGTAACTGCCCAGTGGAATTAGATATCCTTACTGTTCCTAGCTTATGTACTCCATTCTTGACGTGTCAGGAAAGGGTCAGCATGTTGGGTAAAAATGGTGAGAGATCATTTCTCCAAGGCAAAATGAGGTAACATTGCCACAAAGAGATGGAAGAGAGGTTAAGATATCTAAACAACAAAATCCCACCACATCCTCAGAAAAAAATGGAGAGAAGGTCAAAGTAGGTCAATGTTAAGATTAACACATTTTTAAGTTATATTATGGGTCACTTATACACCACAAAGTTTACCACTTATTTTCTGGGAAGTTAAAAAATGTTCATGAGTCAAATAAACTTAAAAAAGACTTTGGTAATTTAGCACAAAAGGTAAAGGGAATAAAAAGAGACAATTAGGAAACTCACATTTTTGTGAGTGTCTGCCCTAAACTTCCTCTATCATCTGTGCTTTAGAATTTCTATTCTACATCCTTTTTCCACGTCGTCCTACTCCTTCATCTACCATTCAATATGGTTTGAAGATATATCCATAGCCTAGAGACATCCATACTTTTTTCAAGAGGATTTTTATATAATTATGTAAATATACATGAAATCATTAGTCTAGCCTAAGATATGTGCACTCTCTCTCTCGCCCATCTCTGAAAATTTTGGAAGTGAGTAAGAATTAGAGTCATATTCTTCCCTTCATTTTCTTTCTTGTTTGCTTCAATGCAATCACAGATGCATTTCTTGGAAATGTTAATGCTGTTCTTTTAAGAGAATGTTCCAACACAAGGTCAAAGATAGATTATTTGAAAGATAAAAATCAAAATTTAAAGACAAAATTTTGCTCAAAGTTAGTTCTGCAAAAATAACTTAATAGAAAAGTCATGTAATTAATTTTCTTAAATATTTATTTCCTGCTGTGCATTCTGAAAAGATGTTACAAATAAAAGAGAAAGAAAACAAACATCTGTGCCAGAAAAAATTCCAGAGAAGAAATGTAGCCAGTGTACTTCAATATTAGCAGGTCAGATACAGAAAGCACATGGTCCACAGAGGGTATCAGCGGAGAAAGCTCATTGATTGGCATTTACTTCAGCAAATGACTAAAGACCAGGTTCTGAGCTTTAGGATGCTTACAAAATTGGAAAACAGATAACAGACTCAGAAAACCAAGCTCAGAAAATACTGATCAAAGTGACCACTATCTTCACAGGCAGCCTCTACTATGAACCCATACCAACCTTGTAACAAGACTCAGGAGTGTTTTGCTGTTGTCACTTAGTGATTTACTTGCATCAAATCCTGCATAATGAAGTAGATGTTATTGGAGATTTTAGAGGAGAGAGGGAGGGGTAGGCTTTACTTTGCACACCTACAATAATTAGTGCACAACATCTCCAGCAAACATACAATTCCCCCCAAAGTTCTCTTTACCATGACTAGCCAAAGGAGCCTCCTTCCCTGGGACTCCTTCTCTTTTGCCATCAGTGGCGTAAAACCTAAAATTAAGGCTCAAGATTGTGTGCTGCCTTGACAACTATTGAAATCCAGAGGGCCAGGGAGGGTCTAATTAAAACTTCTCCTCTTCACTCTGCTCCAGCAGATGAGGTTCCCTCAAACACTGGGCCTTATTCCTGGACCAGATGCAGTTCCTGTTTGACACGGAGTAGCAGTTTTCAGTTTCTTGCCAGCATGCAAAATTATTTTAACAATTCATTGACATTCTCCCAACAGAACCAAGGGGTACACGTCCTGTGATACTATATATCTCCCTGAGTCCTTAATTGTTCACTCTATTCCTGAGGGTGACCCTGTGTAGCCCTGCATGGAGTGCAGTGTCCTCCCCACGGAGCTGTGAGTATACATCACTAAACTGCTGTTGATCTCTGTCCAAGGTCATTGTTGTTTGTTCAGCCATCCCCATAAGTCCAGGGCAGGAATCCTTCCCTCACCAATGGGAGGAAGAGAAGGCAATATAGCACCGTCCCTTCAGTCCATCCTCTTCAAGGACTCTGACTTCCAGCCTTTCTTGAGCATGTAAATCGGAGCTCTGCTCTCTCTGCCCTCCAAATGTGCATTCCACTGTGTACTGTTTAATACTTCCTTTAAGAAAGAGGAAGGCCATTACAGAGGAGAAGACGATGTAAGAACAAGAAAAAAATATTTTTTTAAAAGAATCCTTCTGTCACCAGACTCCACCATACTTTAAGTTGCAGTAAAGATGTTAACAACATCTTAGTTTGCCATCAGTCTATAACACTGAAGTTTGATTTACAGTGTGAAATATAGCTGCCAGGAGACTAAGCCATTCCCATCCTTTCACTAGTACTCACTCCCCCACCCCCGACCCTTGCAGACCTAAATGAAAAGCCAAATTACATTCAGGATTCTTGGTAAGACCAGAATCAGAAAAATGGAGATTACTTGTGTGAATTAAATATTCAATAGAAATAAATATTAATGTTTAACAATCTTCAAAGCTTTGTTTTGTTTTTAATGTATGATCTCACTTAGTCTTTACAAAAACACACTAGTACTTGGGTAGAGTTGTTATCACCATGGTACAGATGAGAACAATGACCATGAGAGAGATTAGGCAATTTTCTCAGGGTCACAGAGTGATGAATGATGGAGCCAGAATTTGAAACCAGGATAGTGCTGTTGATTATTCTTTGCTTTGCTTTCTCTTGAACAATATGTGTCAGAAACCAGGTAAAGCCTGGGAGGTACTGTAACACTCATCCTGGGTGGTATAAATTCTCCTCTAATGCTGTTTCTGCAATGTATGGCAATCTCTTTGAGATACCTTATGGTACCTCACTCAGAATGTGGCACATAATAGATATGTATATATACTCTATAGAATGTGTGAATGACTAAATAAAGGGATATTCAAAAATGTCCATTCATCTCTACAACCATGTTATAATTAGGGTCTCCATTCAATTTTTCAGATTCAGTGTGTCCCTTGGGACAGAATCTTAATGATAAACACTGACAAGATTGTTTTTTTACTCTGTCTCCTCCCACCAAGTTCTAGGTGTGACCTACAGGATCTGAAGATCTCTCCTGTGGGATTCCGCCAAAATTATCCTTTGTGGGACTTGAGTTGACAACATGCCATTGACCTCATTACCTTGTATCTGACTCCCCACTTCCTTAATATTTTTCAAGAAATTTTTCCTAACTTATACATGAAGCTTCAATAAGGATCTATTTTTGGTAAACCCACCCTAAGATACCATCCTTCTTCCAAGAACACATTCTCTCTTTAAACATCCTGAAAGGAATGGCCCTTTTTTATTTTTCAATTTAAATTGACATTCAGTATTATATTAGTTCCAGGTGTTTGCCATAGTGGTTATCTATAATAATAAAGGTATAATATGCTAATTAGACCAGACACCCAAATGACCTTCCAGATGTCATTTTGGACGTCCTTCTGGACGACCTTCCGGACCAAGCCCTGGTGGTGGGGATGAGGAAGAGGAGGTTAGGGGCAATCAGGTAGGTAGGTGACTGGTTAGAGGGGATCAGGCAGGTAGGCAGAGGGGTTAGGGGCAATCAGGCAGGCAGACAGGCAAACAGTTAGGAGCCAGTGGTCCCGGATGTCCAACTACTGGTTTAGGCCCCATCCTGCAGGGATTCCTGGGGGATCAGGCCTAAACCAGCAATCAGACATCCCCTGAGGGGTCCCAGATTGTGAGAGGGTGCAGGCTGGGCTGAGAGGCACCCCCCGCCCCCTGCATGAATTTTGTGCACTGGGCCTCTAATATGTATATAAATATATACATATATATATATATATATATATATATATGTATATATTTACAAAGTGATCCCCCAATAAGTTTTGTAACCACCACACACCATGCATAGTTATCACAATATTATTAACTAACCTGTACTTTACATCCCCATGACTACTTTGTAACTGCCAATTTGTACTTCTAAATACCTTTACCCTTTCACACAGCCATCCCAACCCCCTCCCACCTGGAAACTATCAGTTTGTTCTTTGTATCTACAAGTATGCTTCAGGCTTGCTGGTTTGTTCATTTTGTTTTTTAGATTCCACATCCAAACAAAATCATATGGTATTTGTCTTTCTCTGTCTGACTTATTTCACTTAGCATAATACCCTTGGTCCATCCATGTCATTGCAAATTCATTCTTTTTTATGGTCTAGTAATATTCCATTGCACATATGTGTACCTCATCTTCTTTAATCATTCATCTTTTGATTGAAGCATTTAATTCTTTTACATTTAAGTAATTATTGATAGGTATGTACTTATTGTCATTTTATTAATTGTTTTCTGACTGTTTTTGTAGTTCTCTGTTGCAAAAGAATTGCTCTTGACTGGCTTTAAACACGGTAAATTGGCCAGGATTGTCTTGCTCTTCTTGCTTCAAGCACTAGAAATATTTCATGTTTATGTTGCCTTTTGCATATGTCTAACTTTGTCAGTTATGTGTTGAGTTTTTAATTTAACATGGAATTTTGGTGTTCTTGATCCTGTTCCCATACAATCCACAGTGAACACTCATTTTATCCATGTAAAAATGTATAAACTCTTCTTTACATTTGCCAACTGTTTTATTATGGCTTTTAATATTCACCAAAAGTTTTACATAAGCAAAACAATGATTTTTCTCCCCATATTGAAAATGAGACATCTTAGGTTCAAAAGATGAGGCCACCCATGCATGTCATTAGGAAGTAATGGATCTGGGCCCCAGAATCCAGGTCTTCAGATTCCTAGATCAGTGCTCATACACACATTTATCAGTCACTTCTTGAGACTATGTCTTCCCATATGGAAGCCATTAGGACTGTTTCTACATGTTCCTAAAATCTCTTAACTCGGCTACTTTCTACAGTCAAGTACCAAGCAAAACAATAGATCCCACATGGAACATAGAAGCAGCCTGGGACATTTAATTCTATGCATATGTGGCAAATCATTACATATGCATACTAAATCTCCTAACTGTCATTTGTACTCTGGATGAAGTCATGGGTAACCTGCCCAGCAATAGTTACATCAGTCTGCAACAAAATCCAAAACATCCTACAGCATGCACTTGAAGGTGTCTGAAAAGGAAAGTATCTTTCTTGTCAGAAAAAAACAAAATTTGGATCTTCAAAAAAATGTCTTTTAATAGAATGCTCACCTTCTGCACTAAATCAGGTTACTGTGACCTCACACCTCAGGCTTATTTTATTCCTGGATTTCTCTGAGAAATTTCCCACTGCAGAGAATTAAAGGGGGGCGGGAATGCATGTGTATTTGGCTATAAAATATAAAAGCTATAAAATTTACCTTGGCACACAATATTCTTATATGTTTATTTCTGTTTCGCATTCCTTATATGAAGTGTTTATTTATTACCTTAATTTAAAATAATAATGGATTTGATCAAATAATCATAAATTATTTTATATTAGTAGGAAAACTAACCCAAGAACAAGTGTAAATATATTGACTTATCTCAGTATTTTCAAACATTTTATTTCAATTTTTCATTGGATATTTTAATTCAACTATGCATATTCTAAAAAATAATTTTGATATATTTCTTTTTTGTCTGCAGCAGTGAGGAGGCAAAATTATTTAGAGGTCAAGTTGCCTCTTCTGCACAGAAAGTTTTTCTTTGCCAACAAGAACAGTGTTGATTGAATTAAAACCACTATTATCTTTATTGGGGAAAAAAGTCTACATCTGTTCTACTGTAAAAAATAAATTGGAAAAGCTATTTATTTCTTCTTGTTCTAATAGAAATCTTCTGAGTACATTTAGTACCCAATGAGATTTTACAAATGGCATTAAAGTAATATTCAAGTCAACTATTTATTGAATGCCTACTATATACCATGGCACTCTTCTAGACTCTGAAGTTGTGTTAGAGGACAAAACAAATCCACCCTGTCATGGAAATTTTATTTTAGTGAAGAAATACAGATTACAAAATACCAGATGGTGATAAAAAGATGTTTTAAAAAGATTCAAGTAAGATAAGAGGATAGAGTGTGATAGTGGAGATGAGGATGATTTAGAATCAGGTGGTTAGAGAAAACCTTGCTTAATGGAAACCTCCAAAAATGAGTAAGCTAGTCATGCACATATCTATTCATGACTGCAATAAAGAATATTCAAGACAAAAGTAGAGCAAGTAAAAATAATCTATGGTAGAAATATGCCCATCATATTTGAGAAATAGTGAGAAGCCAGTGAGACAAGAGAAATTTTAGAAGATGAGGTTTGAGACAAACAGAGAATGAGACCATGTAGGACCTAGGAGTCTGTAAGAACTTTGATTTCCATTTAGGATGAAATAAAATGTTCTTACAAGCTTTTCAGCTGAGGAGTGACACAGTCTGACTCAAGTTTTAAAATTAAAACTTTAAAAAAAAATCTGACTGCTATATTGAGACTATACTGTAGAAGGGTGAAGGGAGAAGTAATAGTACAGATGCAAAAGCTAAGAAGTGATTTGATGCTGAATATATTTTCATTTAAAGGCCAACAGAGTTTGCTGGTGGACTGGATGGGAGGTATGACATTTAAAAAGAAAAAAAGGAATAAAGACTAACTCAAATTATTTTGTTCAGGCAACTGATAGAATAAAATTATTATTTTTTCTTTTTAAGATAGGGAAGACCATAGGAATAGTAGGTTGGGTAAAGAAAAGAATAGTTTGATCAGTTATATTTACATGCACAAGGGAAAATGTCTTATAAATAGTTGGATGAAGGAGTTTGAACTTTAAAGGGAAGTCTGGGATGGAGAGATGTATCTAGGTCATCAGCATATAGAGATAGTATTTAAAGCCATGGAATTGGATAAGGTCATTAAAAGGAGTGTGGCTAGAGAAAACAAAAAGTAACTTTGAACTGCATGACCTGTATTAATGTGCATGTTCCCAAGGAAGAGTCCCACAGACTTGACATTCATATAGAGTCAAATACGCTATTTTTATAGAATTGATACACAACCAAGATCTGGCATCATATTGTCATAGAGGTTCTTTCTTCCCTATATGTGTGTGAAAGGCAGGTTGTAAAAAATTCTGAGTTCTGTGGATTGCTATTCATAGAAGCTTTTCCCCCCAGAAATTAATAGTTGATTGTGATGATGTCAAATAAAGAAAAAAATAACAAATAGGGAAAAGTAGAATTATATAATACCAAACCATATAATTGCCCCCAACAATCATCCCCTTGTTGATAATTACCCCAAAATATATCTTCATCTTTGTAATTCCTGCACATAACCAATAACTTGTTTTCACTGAAGATGCCTTGTTTAGTTCTAACCAGGTTGAACAAATCTACTTATGAGCCCTATATTGTTTGTGTGTGTTTTCAATACATTTCCACTTTAACATTACATTCGCAAACACTCTTTTTACTTTGTTAAAAAACATTGATTTTTGTAGAAGCAAAACTGTGACCAAGCACACATAGCACATAGAAGATCTGCTATCCCAGGGTGGTTCTAGGAGAAGTGACATCTGGTCTAACAGAGATGGTGACAGAGACACATATATAGAGACTTCATCAATAATATTAAACCAAGGTTAGGACTATTGTATAGCACTAGAATTTAGCCAACATACTCAATTCAGTATATTATTTTGTAGATTTTTACATATTACTTTACATATAAGACATGTTATTATAGTTGTATCTGTATATTTTTAAGTTTAGGTTGTAATATATTTCAAGTAGGCAGCATACACAAAAACTGTTTTTTAAACAAAACTTTTTTCTGGCACTATTCAGTAACACCAGCATTATTCAATATCTGGAAAATTAGACAAGAAAACATTTGGTTCCATTTTGTAACCTAATTTTTAGCATTAGAGGAGTACTAAGATGAAAACACAGAGTATTTTGATAAGGAACCAGTGTCCAAACCAATAAACTCAACCTTTGTATTCTTTGTGCAATGATCATCTATATTCCATCCATCCCCAGGATACTTGAAATGATCTGCCAGCAACAGCTGTTATGATGGATGACTGTGTACCACTTGACATCAATATGGCAGATGTGTGTACTCATTGCAGCTGTCAGGCTACAATAGAAGGGGCAGTAAAACTCTCCCAAAGCTGTTTCTACAATAAAACAGAAACATTTTGTATTGTGTGCAGGTTAGAATAACAAATCCTCAATTCAAAGGGAAAAAAAATGAAATAAGCTGTTTGTTTTGCAATGTGTGGATGAAACTAATAAATAGTACATTATGCTCCCAACATTGTTTTGGCACCATAAAAATAAATAGAGACACATCTCCTTATCAAGTCTATTCATTGGCTTTGCATGATACTAGGCTCTAGGTTTATGGGCAAGAGAGATCAATGGCTTATATCAAAGCCATACCCACGGATCCACCTTTAAGTTACTGTACACTTGACACACAAATACACATCTGCAAACACACGTGCAGCAGCACTTTCCAGTAAAAGACAGTAAGATGCAAATTTACATTAAACTGTGTTATTGTGAATTACTCAATTTTTTTTTCCTCAAGCGTATTTCATCCAGCAAATTTAATGGAACATGTAAGACAACCACTTGTCAATGATGATGTTTATTCTTGCTGTCTATTTAGGATTACTTGAGTTTATCATTTACTCCTTTGCCTCTTTCACAGGTATTTATGTTCAGAAGAACAAAAGAGAATACACGTTTGGGTTGTGCTGTATTTCTTTGTTGATCGTTTCCATCAAGGCTAACATTGTTCTCTATGGTCTGCAGCCCAAATTCACCTTTTTCTAATGTGGTCAAGTAACTAACTGGCTGAAAAATACAAGCAAAGCCGTTGGTAACGTTTTTGAAGATGGTTTCACTGGTGGAAAGCAGATGACAGTCAGAAAATGCATCACTCCCAGGGAAGGAGGAAGGGACAAAGTGTGTAAATGCAAGTAAAAATGCACCTTGAAGCATCTTTTCCTATAAAACAAATTCACATTACACTATAATTCCCAAAAGCTTCCAAAGCTTGAAATGGTATGATTCTAATAAATATAAGGACACTTTAAGAATTTAGTTGTCTCTGAAGAAAATATAAGATTAACACACTATGTCTTGGGACATGTTTAATGAAAATCCAATTTTTCCAACTTATTTTAAGTCTGTACAAATGTAAAGAAGCAAAACACTTTAGAAGTGCCTTCAGTCATTCCAGACATTTTTCACTGATAAAAAATCAAAGAAGAACAACTCCCAAGTTTGTAAAAGTTGGCTGAGACTCTGCAACTGGCAGTTGTCGGCAGATTTTTATTCCCTCTCCCGAATTGTGAGTCTGGTTTCTGAGCAGTAAACCCTTTGAAGTCTAGGGGCGTTCTACATACAGAAGAAACTGCGTCTGGTGAATCTGGTCTTTTTTTTTTTTTTTCCTTCCCCCACATTTCATAAATATTTAGTGTTAAACTGACATATATTCATGCTGCATTTTCTGTTTTTTGTTATAATATTATAAAAGTTGCATTTGAGTTTTTTACAAGTTGCATTTAAATTAAGTAATTTAGAGAAAATACGAACCTGTATGCTTTCCAGAAACAAAGATAATCATTCAACTAAATATAAAAATATACACTATGCATGAAGCAAATAGTGCATGTATGTGCACTATAAGCATTGTTTAATATTGGAAAGTAAATTATAGAAGGATGATACAAAAAAGTATTCTAATCAATTTATAAATTACTTCTCTCTTTCCCTCCCTCTTTCTCTCTCTCTCTCTCTCTCTCTCTCTCTCTCTCTCTCTGTCACTTTCTCTCCTAGTTATAAGACTTTAAAAAATTGAATCATTTGGCCTCAAATTTTCCACATTAGTGTCTAGTCTAAAACGGAATTTCTTTTGAAAACTTAAGTAAAATCTGTCTAGCTATTTGTGAGTTATGTGAAAATAGAAGAAATGTGCTTCTCCGTTTATAAAAAGTACTGTTAAGATTTTTCTTTTTGCTCATATATATCAAATGGGGCCAAAGCCATAAATTTCAGACTTGGAAAGATTTCAATCCCAAAGAGGAAAGAAAATATAGCTGAATTCAATGGAAATCTTCTAAGTATTTTTATTTACTAATTTACAGAACTTTAAAAAAAGTGATTTGAGTATACCCAGTGAAGCATGTCTGTCTACCTGTCTAAATAAAAGGTCACAAAATTTATTGATTAGAGTCTTTATTGTGCATCTCTACATGTATGAGTTTTCACTCTCTCTTTCTCTCTCTCTCTCTCTCTCTCCTCCGACCCCCTTCTCTTTCCCTATCTCTCTCTCTCTCTACTGGAGTCTATGGATATTAAGTAAAGAAATATATTACAATATTAAATGTAAGATTATTAAGAATTTAAAGATCAGAAATTACTAAATGAATGATAATAAATATGAGGTTGTATGTGTAAACATTTTTAACAAAGCACTGAGATTATGTGTGGATTACAGTTCAAGTTTTCTGTGTCCTAGTTTACACATATTATGTGTAGTTCTGTGCTTCACTCTCACTCTAGGTTAATCCAATCTTACTCTATCATCTTTCATCCTTGGTCCCATTTCAAAATACCTAACCAGCTTCTTCTTCCACTCCAAAACTATGATTACAAAAAACCTTATGCATCATAATTTATAAGCATCTTCTCTACTTTATTACTCCAGATGACCCACAACTTTCAAAGGCAAGCATTGTCATCATTTCAAATGCAAATATTCCTCTTCTCTCTTAGATACAAGTGAAATGATTAGCACTTGTTTTACTCCCCAATTCCTGTTTTTAGCACTTTAACACTAGCTTTGAATCTTTTAAAAATATTTTTATTGATTTCAGAGAGGGATATAGAAACATCAATGATGAGAGAGAATCATAGATTGGCTGCCTCCTGCACACCCCCACTGAGTATGGAGCCCACAACCCTGGCATGCGCCCTGACAGGGAATCAAACCGTGACCTCCTGGTTCATATAGGTCGATGCTCAAACACTAAGCTACACTAGCTAGGCAACTAGCTTTGAATCTTCACTGTCCTTCATTCTTTTGCATCCTTTCACTACAGGTCACTTCTTTATGTTCCATAACATGTCAGGAATGAGACTCAAAGGTGTTCTTTTCCCCACTGTCCCCACTCTATTTGCCTAACATCTTGAGCCACATCATCTGTATGGCTGACTATCTCAATGCCCTGGTCTTCTGGTTCTGATATCTCAATAAAACTTTACTTACCTGATTTCACCATTACCTGCCCCCACCTTTGTTTTACATTACTCTACCATAGACTAAGATCTCTTCATTTCCAACCTGCCTTCTTACTATGGCTTCAAAATTAACTTTTTGAACCAGGCTTCCTCCTCCTTTCCCCAATCCATTATCCACCTTGATTTCTAAACACAATTTTAACTATCTACAAGCAATTTAATGTGTGGTTTATTAACAATCCTATCTAATAAAAGAGTAATATGCAAATTAACCATCACTCTGCTACACCCACAAGCCACGTCCACCAGCCAATCAGGAGCGAGTATGCAAATTAACCCAACCAAGATGGCTTTGGCCACAGAGCGAGCAGGAGGCTTGGGTTTCCCCAGTAATTGAGGAAGCCAAGCTTCCTGCACACCCTGGCAGGCCTAGGCCTCCACTAAAGGCTACAAAGTTTCAATTATAGAAGATAAATAAATCCCAACAAAAATGGCGGCAGCCACGGAGCAAGTAGGAGGCTTGGCTCTGCTCAAGGCTACAAAGTTTCAATTATAGAAGATAAATAAATCCCAGATACCAGGGCCTCTGCTTGGGTCACCAGGGGGCATGGCCTGCCTGCAAACCACCACAGGACCCTCGCCCAGGCCACCCCATGCCCCAAGTGAACCCCAACCCTGATCTGGGACACCCTTCAGGGCAAACCAGCTGGCCCACACCTGTGCACCAGGCCTCTATCCTATCTAATAAAGGAGTAATATGCAAATTGACCATCACTCCAACACACAAGATGGCTGCCCCCATGTGGACACAAGATGGCCACCACAAAATGACCAGCAGGGGAGGGCAGTTGGGAGGGACCAGACCTGCAAGGGAGGGCAGTTGGGGGCGATCAGGCCATCAGAGTAGGGAAGTCGGAGGTGACCGGGCCTGCAGGAAAGGGCAGTTTGGGGGGACCCAGGCCTGCAGGGGAGGACAGTTAGGGGTGACCAGGCCTGCAGGGGAGGGCAGTTAGGGGCAAACAGGCTGGCAGGGGAGCAGTTAAGCATCAATCAGGCTGGGAGGGGAGTGGTTAGGGGGTGATCAGGCTGGCAGGTAGAAGCAGTTAGGGGCAATTAGGAAGGCAGGCAGGCGAGCAGTTGGGAGCCAGCAGTCCTGGATTGTGAGAGGGATGTCCGACTGCCCGTTTAGGCCCTACCGGGATTGGGCCTAAACGGGCAGTCAGACATCCCTCGAGGGGTTCCAGATTGGAGAGGGTGCAGGCTGGGCTGAGGGACACACACCCCCGTGCACAAATTTTGTGCACTGGGCCTCTAGTATTATTATAATTATGGATTCTTTTCTTTGTTACTTTTTAAAACTTTATATATAATACTTAAATATCTATACATGAAGCAGCTTTAGAGAGAAGTTATTTCTTTTTTTAAATTTTTTTCTTTATTGATTAAGGTATTACATATGTGCTCTTATCGCCCATTGCCCCCCCACCCCTCCAGAGAAGCATCAATCAGACCATCAAACCTCAGAGGGAAGATAGGGGAGTGTGGGGGTAAGGGGGAGAAATCAACCAAAGGACTTGTATGCATGCATATAAGCCTAACCAATGGATATTTCTGAGAGTGGACAAGTTATAAGACTTTTGCTTTTCATTTTATACCTCTCTGTAATGTCTAAATTACCAGTCCTTGAATGGTTTGTGAAACAAAAATAAATAAAACGAAGATTGATCATGACATTCACTTTCAATGACTGCCGATTTTCTAAAAAGATTAGGTTTTCTGTACTCCCATCATGCTGTAATCCATATGAACCTCTCCTCTCACTCTACCCCGCCCCTCAACATCACCCCCTACCCACCATAAACCTCAGTACCTAATTTGTTTCCACCTTTACAATGTCATTCTGTACTAATCTTAGAGCTCATCTGAAACCCTGGTCAACTTGCCCAGAACTACACCCCACACTGTGGACAGACTGTATTCACCAGGTATATGAATTGTATAGCTGCAAACTCTACCTCGCTGTCCATGACAGATTGCTATGTAGAATATTCTGATACTGTATTAAATATGCAATGCTTATTTTTTTATGATAGCACATCTGTCAGAAGGAAAGTCAGGTTTGCCACATCCATGAGTTAAAGCACATTGAACAGAAGCTTAACCCCCTCCCTAAAGCCAGATTTCCGTTTGCTTTACCTGACCATGGTCCCTGCTGACCACTTTTTCTTCCACAGACACCTTCCCACCAGCAGCAGCAGCCATGCTGGTAAGGCCCAGCCGGCCACAGGGACACACTTATACAAATCACCACTTAAGACTCACCTTCTTTGTTTCCTCCAGCTTCTCTTGACTAAATTGTAAGTAGCTCCAACTCCAAGAGAATTTTTTGCTTCAAGAAGAAATGATTTAAGCTTAAGAAAAGGAGCCAGCAAGCATTTTTCAAGTAAAAATATGATGGACCTCAAACTTTTCAGTATACTTTCTTTCAGCATCCCTCCCTAGCTTCATAAGTAAAGTTATCCATTTATTTTCTTCCCAATTCAACTATTTCAGCAGAGTTCTCATTTAGAGAAATAAATATAAATATTTTTTATTTAAATATGGGAATAAAATATCAGAAATATATATGTTTTATTGAATTATATTTTATTCCCATATTTAAATAAAAATAACTTTTTTCTTTCACCACATGTGTTTTTTCAAAACTGGACTTTTCATTTCATGTTGTGGATGACATTGGCCAGCCCACGTTCCAGGACTGCCTGGCAGAGCTCAGCATTCTGGTCCCCAAAACAGATGCGACGCACTCATCACTCTGCACAGATGGCCATCTGCCAGAAGGAAACTCCTCAGGCTTCTTGGATAAAACAGCCAAGGAAAGAACCTCATAGCCAAGGAAAAAAGAATATAATACTTTAAAGCATTTCAAAAATATCTTGCAGGCATTGACTACCAAATGCGAGAAAGTCCCTAAAATTGATCAGAAGGAAAAAGCAGATTAATAAAGCCACATTTTTTTTTAATGTTAGCAACCTAAAAGATTTGTCCCCAAAGAGTATTCTCCATCAAATAAGAATATCAAATTAGTCCCGCTAGTGTTCCTCTGAGGTTGAGTATCGACCTACGAACCAAGAGTTCACTGATTTGATTCCAGGTCAGGGCATATGCCTGGATTGTGGGCTTGGTCCCCAGTGAGGGGCATGTGGCAGGCAGCCAATCAATGTTTCTCTCTCATTGATGTTTCTATCTGTCTTTCCCTCTCTCTAGAAAATCAATAAAAACATATTTTTTAAAAACCAAATTATTCCAGGAAAGTTTATTGTACCTGCAACTTTAGCACAGTAAGGCAGAAATTTTTCTACAAGCAAAATATTCTACTGTATAGTTGTAGTCTAGTCATTTTATAATCCTTAGGCACCTGCCATTACCGACCACTAAGTCCAAAACCTAAGTGAGTCTCATTTTTAATCATTGTAGTAGAACCGTAGAGGATAACAGAAAAGATCATCTAGCTCATGTTTCCTAAACCTTCTGTACTCCATCCAGGTTGAACTTCTTTTATTTCTTCCAACTCAGTGAGCATTTTCCAGCTCAGAGCCAATGAACTGGCTGTCCCGCTGCCTGGAAGCCTCCCCAGACAGCCGTCCACCTTCTTTGTCGAAAGCTCACTTTTCTCTCATGTATTTATCCACTTACTCAGCAAACATTTAGGGAGAGTTTCCCATGAACTCAGCACTGTTAGAGACATAGGTTGTACATGAGTGAGCTCACGGGAGGAAAGGGACTGAGGCAATAAATACATAATATGAAATATGTTCAATGATAACAAATACCATTGGATCCCTCTGGCTGCAGATTTGAGAAGGCACTGTAGGGAAGGAGGGGAGAAGAGGTATGAAGGTTGATGATAGTCGCTTGGAGCAGGTAGTAGTGGTGGTGGTGAGTTAATCATTTTAATCGCCTCTCTACCTTTGTATCTGGTAGTATTGCATTTATTAGCATGTAATACAATTTACTTTTGTAGTTTGGTAAAAAGGTGTCTTAGTAGATGTGGTTTTAGCAAACAAGGATATCTAATAGTCAAGGGTTTGTGTTTCTGCAATGTAATAAACTCTCCCCAACACACCCCAGCCTCCAGAGTACGCACTATGCACGTCAATGCCAGTATAAATGACTTTGAAAAACGATAGCAAACAATATGTTGAGTATTTGTAACATCATCCTGTATGCTAAGTATTTGTTTAAATCATCCATTTACTTTGCTCAAAGCACTGTCCATTGAAACAATGTTATCCCATCTTACAAATGGGAAAATTAAGGCTAAGGCACTTGCCCAATTTACAAAGGCAGTGTCATCGCTAGACTTCAAACCTGAGCATAGAGCCTTTCACCAAACAAACTCTGTGCTCTGCAGCCAGAGGGCTTGACTTCCACATCTAGCCCTGGAGTAGACAGAATAGACACAGGAGATTGAATCAACTACGGAGCAGGAAGGGGAACTCAGACTACAAACCTGAAGCCACAGCTGACCATGTTTACATACACCTCCCAGGAATTTTCAGAAATTAAGAGGCAATAGATTCCCATGGGATATAATTGCATCCATCTAATTTTATTTCCAAAATCCAGGATATTTATCAAGAGACACATGTGCTCCATTTATTTTTATGTTTACCTTTTCTTGTAGCTCTCAGCTTCCCTAGAGAAAGTACTCGGCCTTTTCATTTTTATGACCTGCTACTCAGCAAACTCTTGTTTAATTTAATGGAATAGAGCCATTTAAATCTCTCTCCTCTTATAGGAGGTCAAGGCAAACTTGAAGTGATGAAATGGTGAGACTATAATCATACAGGTAATTTTAGCAGGGAAGCTGCAGGTGCCCTGAATCCTGGTCTAGTGCTTGATGTCACCCACTGCACTTAGAATCATAAAACAGGGTCATACACAAGAGGACTCAGACACAGGAAAGAATAAATGAAGGGACGTGTTTATAATCTTAAAACTGACAACAAATTGGAGACCCAGGATCAGTTACACAGCCCACTCAGTGAAGATCCTTCTTAAAGATACTGCAAAGTCTGTCAGCTCCTGTGTGAGCAGTATTTCCATCTATCGGTGCTTTTTAATACAATCTCTGTCCTGTCCATAAACTCTCTCATTCAAGTGTGCTGTTGCATTGGGAATGGTACAGTCATTTGCATCCCACTGAATGTCTATTCCCAAGATATTATAGTAATAATCTTCATTATAAATGACTTGATAATATATTATCAAATATTTGGCAAGCACCCCACCTGGAGGTGACACATTAGGAAAGCAAAACCAGAACCTTTTATAGCCAAGAACCACTAGCCAGTGAAGTAGATACATGCCATAAAAATATGATAACAAAGTCAAGCAGTAATCAGATTAACTGCAATGGATTTGCAGGTATTAAGGTTTTTCAAATACAGAGTTTCAAGCCCTGTCAAGTTCTTGAAATAAACATATCTTACCAGTTACAGATACTTTTCCCCACCTCCATTCCCTCCACAAGCACAAATGTCCATTATGTCTCTCTCCTAACTCCTTCCCACCCCACCTGAACACACATATTTGGCAAAATGTCTCCACTTGCATTTTTAAATAAATTGACTTGTAGTTGCATTGGTCTCAACACCAATTCTTTGCCTGAAACAGGCTAGACATTTTCTACAAATAGCTACAGAATGAAATAAATTTAAAGCATTAGTTCAATGTGCTATTGCTTTTATGAAGACTTCTTGTTTTATGTGTCTGGTCTGGTGATGATGCATTGAATGATGGATTTCTTCTTGTCCTCAGCTACCCTCTGAGACTTTTTTGGCTGCAATCCAGGACCATTAATCTCAACCATATATTCTTTAGTGAGATGTATCATGTTTGTATCTTCTGGTTGGACTATTTGGGAAACAATCTTACACATATTTTCCTAGACTTGCAGTTTCGCTGTAGTCTGGGCTTTCTGACTGTGTAGATAAGCCTGTGCTATACCTGTCACCAAATTATTATTTGAAGAAAAGAGGATTCAAAAGCACTTCTGAGAAGTGACAATAAGCAGAGGCACTCTTGTCCCTTTCTGGGTGAGTGTCCCATTGGTTCACTTTGCTACCACAGAGGACAGCCAGGACCACCATTAAGAACATGACTGGCCCAGCTGGTGTGGCTCAATGACCTATCAACCAGGAGGTCACAGTTGAATTCCTGGTTGAGGCACATTGATCCCCAATAGGGGGCATGCAGGAGGCAGCTGATGGATGATTCTCTCTCATTATTGATATTTCTATATCTCTTTTCCTCTCCCTTCCTCTCAGAAGTTAATCCTATCTAATAAAAGAGTAATATGCAAATTGACCATACCTCTGCTACACCCACAAGCCACACCCAACAGCCAATCAAAAGTGAGTATGCAAATTAACCCAACCAAGATGGCTGCAGCCACGGAGCGAGCAGGAGGCTTGGGTTTCCCTGGCAATGGAGGAAGCCAAACTTCCTGCACACCCTGGCTGGCCCAGGCCTCTGCTCAAGGCTAAAAAGTTTCAATTATAGAAGATAAATAAATCCCAGATCCCAGGGCCTCCACTTGGGTCGCTGGGGGGCATGGCCAGCCTGCAAACCACCACAGCACCCTTGCCCAGGCTGCCCAAAGCCCCAAGGGAACCCCCACCCTGATCCAGGACACCCTTCAGGGCAAACCAACTGGCCCCCACCCGTGCACCAGGCCTCTAGCCTATCTAATAAAAGAGTAATATGCAAATTGACCGTCACTCCAACACACAAGATGGCTGCCCCCATGTGGTCAAAGATGGCTGCCCCCATGTGGACACAAGATGGCCACCACAAGATGGCCAGCAGGGGAGGGCAGTTGGGAGGGATCAGGCCTGCAGGGGTGGGCAGTTGTGGGCGATCAGGCCAGCAGGAGAGGGCAGTTGGGAGGGACCAGGCCTGCAGGGGAGAGCAGTTGGGGGGGGGGACCAGGCCTGTAGGGTAGGGCAGTTAGGGTTGACCAGGCTGGCAGAGGAGGGAAGTTGGGGCAAACAGGCTGGCAGGGGAGCAGTTAGGCATCAATCAGACTGGCAGGGGAGTGGTTAGGGGGTGATCAGGCTGGCAGGCAGAAGCGGTTAGGGGCAATCAGGAAGGCAGGCAGGCAAGCAGTTGGGAGCCAGCAGTCCTGGATTGTGAGAGGGATCGGGCCTAAACGGGCAGTCGGACATCCCTCAAGGGGTCCCAGATTGGAGAGGTTGCAGGCTGGGCTGAGGGACACACACCCGCGTGCATAAATTTTCTGCACTGGGCCTCTAGTAAAAATATATATTTTTTAATAAAGAACATGTCTGAACAAGTTGCTGACCCGTGGCTCTTTGAGACCAGCTGCTCTCTGATTCACTCCTTCCTCAGCTCAGAAACATGGCAATTCCAACCCAACTTGATAACCCTATCCCCAACACACACCAATAGCTTTTCATCTTTAAGGGCAACAGAATCACATGGGAATCTGTTAAATGCAGATTCCTGGCCGCCACCACCAGAAATATCAAGTCAAATGGTTTAAAATGATGACAAGGATGCTAAATTTTTAACAAATATCCCATGTTATTTTGAGACAGGTGGTCTTCAAATTATAATACTGTGAAAACTGCTCGCCTTTCATCTGTGTTTTTTCTTTTAGTTTCACATTATTATTTCTGTGCATTAAGGAGACTCTATGAGTAGAGACTCAATAGAGCTTTCTTTTTTAAGTAGCTAGAAAGAAATGTGGAGGAGAATCCTTTTTCAGGGTCCATTTCTCTGCTGTTTGTCCTATCATCATAGATTCTGACAATAACTTGTTTACTGGTATTTACTTTCTAATTTTACATCTACTGCTACATTTAACTCATTTCTATTAAGTCATTTCCCAATAGGTAAAAAATTGAAATGGCATTCATTTGCATATTAAAGCCCAAGCAATCATCACTGTATAGAATAAGCTGCAAATAAAAATACATACTAGAACTATATCTATCAGGAAGAAAAATAAGTTTAAAATCATAAGACATTGAGAAACAATGATATAACAGTTTGGCCTATCCCTTAGATGATAACCTGACCTTCATTTTATTCTCTTTGATTAAAAATAGGGAGCTGCTTGAAAGCCTATTCCCTGATCTCATATTTTATCTAAATTGCTAGGTCAAGAGATAAACAGAGAGACAGAAAAGAAAGGTTCCAATACTGAGTAGCTTGTCAAATCTTCCAAGAACCTCCAGAATTTACTGAGCCTGCAGGACAGCTTTTGTGATCTTTTTGTGTAAAATCCAGTACCGTGTCAGCCTCCTAGCCTCTAAAGTGAGCCTTTCTTAAAAGACCTCAAGATTTATTCCCTCCAGCTTTGAATGAGTGAAAATGCGTTCTGTTGAAACTTCCCGAGAAGTAACTGCACTGACTATGGAATCTTGTATTGTTTATGGGCCTGATGAAAGCACTTGGCACTTAATGACTCCCAGACTATTTCAACTTAAAAGAAAATAAAGAAGAAAAAATGGCGGAAACTGAATGTTTTAAATGCTAAAAATAAAATAAGTGGTTTCTAAACACCTTACAAATAAATTAACGCCATGATTTGTCTCTGATGTTATGAAAAAAAAAATTTAATGATTGTTGACCTGCTCCAATGAGGAAAATGAAACATGAGAAAAAGTGACTGAGAACAAGATATCCGGGTGGCCCTCTGAAGTTCAAGTCTGTTGCTATTAGCTCAGGTTTAATTATCTTCCACTCCCTCACAGTTAGTTTTCTCACAGATGCTAATACTCCCTATGAAATCTCAGCCCTTGCTCCAGTTGGCCCATTTATCAACATGCTAAGAAGCAATGCATTCTGCTTAATATCTAGCCAATTAGAGGCACCATACACAGTGCATAGCAACCAAAGGTAGATTATGAATGGCTACATATATTTTTGGAATTTATTATAGTTAGAGAAACATCAGTTTTATGGTTTTCACCAAATTATATTCTGGGAAAGTGTATAAAAGATAGTTTTACCCTAGCAAATGTTCCCAACTTAAAATTGGCTTCAGAATATTTATTATATGATAAAGGTGACAATTTAGGTGAGTGTGACACTTAAATCTCTTCATTACTGAAATTGTTATTTCTGAACTATGGAGACACAATGCCTTCTGTTGAAGGGTTTTATCTTTTAAAAATGTCTTCAGATGAAAGAAAACTCTCAGGGTTGATTGCAATACTAAAAGTTCCATTTTACTAAACAGGAAAGACCATAGAATTTACCCAATTACTTTGTCAACATTAGGTACATTTCAAAGTTAAATCAACAACTATTCTGAAGTACAGTGCTATAGTGCGCATTCTTTTAATTCCGGATTTTCCTATTGCCAAATTTCCAGGAAGAATAGAGTTCTAAATGCACAAGATACTCAGGCTCTTACTATTTGACTAGTGACCCAGTGCATGAAATTTGTGCACATTAAAGGGGATTAATTAGAGGAAATAATTTAATATTGCTATTTGCCCTTTCTCTATAATAGAAGTGTCAGAGATGAAAGAAAATTAGTAAAATGTATATGAAAACCTTCCTCCTGTCAGAGTCTGGGGCTCACAACGGGACCCAGAGGCAAGTCCCTGCCTGCCAACATGCACCTCAAAATTGCATGAGACTCAGACCTGGCCACCCTCCCCCCCATTGGGCTAGATCCAGACTCAGCCAGTCCCACCCTTGTCAAGCCCTGCCAGGCAGGGGATGTAGCCTCAGGTCTCCTGGCCCGGAGCCAGGATGGGGGGCATGGCCTGAGGTCCCCCAGCCCAGACCGGGGCGAAGGGCATTCCTTGAGGTCCTCTGTCAAGCCCTGCCAGGTGGGGGACACAGCCTGAGATGCCCTGTCAAACCCCACTGGGTAGGGGGCATGGCCTGAGGTCCCTCATCAAGCCCCACAGGGCAGCGGTGCGCAGCCTCAGGTCCCCCGGCCCAGCACCAGCAGCGGGGGTGCAGCCTCAGGTCCCCCATCAAACCCCGCTGAGCTGGGGCACGGCCTGAGTTCCCCTGATCCAGCACTGGGGGTGCACCTTGAGGTCCCCTGTCAAGACCCACCAGGTGGGGGGCATGGCCTGAGGTCCCCCATCCTAGTGATGGGGCAGGGGGAGCAGCCTGAGATCCCCTAACCCAGCACCAGGACAGGAATGGCACCTTGAAGTCCCCCGTCAAGCCCCGCTGAGTGGGGGGGCACAGCCTGAAGTCCCCTGTCAAGCCCTCGGGGGCTGGGGAGAGCAAAGCCTCAGGTCCCTGCTGATTGCTCCTTAAGGCTCCTTATGGGAACTTGGCCTTAGCTGTGGGTGCAGCCATCTTTGTGATGGAGTGATGGTCAATTTGCATATTCCCTCTTTATTAGATAGGATAAGTATCTGAAATGCAGTGAAAGCAAAATATACAGGATTCCTCTGGGGCTCTTTCTAGAAATATGTTGGTTATAGCAATGGTTTGTCATGTCTCTCTTTCATTCTGCACTTCTCCTCTACCCTCCTAGTGGCCCAAATTCAACCAGTGTCTCCATATTACACCCTAGTTTCTTCAAGGTTCCCAATTCAATGGCCTCTTCAAAAATACCCTCCTTGACAATAATGTATGCTCCAAAATCACCTCTCCCTCCAACTCTTCTGGTCGTTCCAAGCATTGATAGTCTTTGGATCTAAGCCAGCACTTAACTAGTTTTTCGAATAAAGCATGGATAATAGTAAGAATTCTATTTCTCTTAAGGGACAAATGCTCTGATCAAGTAGTTTAAGCAAAGGGAGAGAGAGAGAGAGAGAGAGAGAGAGAGAGAGAGAGAGAGAGAGAGAGAGAGAATTTATTGGCTGTTATAATTGAGAAATTCAAGTGGTTACAGAACCATCATGCACAACTGGATACAGAATTTCAAACAATACCGTTAGGAATATCTCACTCCTCATTTTCATATGTAGTATTTAATTTTAGGCAGGTTCTGTCCATAAAGAGCAAAAGATGGGTCTGAAAAGCTGTAGCTTTACATGATACTTACCTTTTACAATCACAGAAGGAAAGAGGTCCTTTCTCTTTTAACATATAGTATATCATTTCCACCAAAAGGGCCTTGATTGGTTCTGTTTGGATTTTTTTGGCCCTGCTAGACAGTCACCAAGTTCAGTGGGGTCAAGCTATGATTAGTCAGTAAAGATCCCAGTCCCGAGGCAGAGAAGGTGTTATGACTGATAACCTACCGCTTGAGAGAATGGAGGTTCATAAAAAGAAAAGAAGGGCCATTCTTTTGTGTCCTACTGAGGATTGAACTCACCATATTAAGAGATGTTTTCATTCTTTAAAAATTCTTAATTCTAAAGCCATCCTACCTAATAATAGAGTAATATGCAAATTGACCATACCTTCGCTATGCCCACAATTGGCCAGGAGGTGTGGGGGGGCGGGACTCGGGGTGGCCGGGGTGGCATGATTTAATCATGCACTGGGCCTCTAGTTTTCTAATAGTAGGATTGGTGGTAGTATGACTGAAATATTGAAAAAAATATTTTTCTGAAGGAGCTTTCCAGAAGGCCCTTGGGGATGGCTCATCTGAATTTCCTTTTAATGTTACATTCAAGGTGACCTGTGCTCTAAAACTATATGTGCACTTATCCCTTTCCAAAGACACTTGAGAAATGAATCCACAGTCAACCAAAATATACCTGTATTTCTCATCTAAATTGTAATCTACATAGATAAATTTACTGTTTTTTTTTTATTGAACATCATTATAAATAAGATGGTAAATGTAGAATGGCTTGGTTGTTGAAGTAATCAAGTTTTAAGGAAAATAAATATGGAGGGTAGACTTTTGTCTCAAAAAATGATTTTTCAACCTGAGCTTTGTTACCACTGATGAATATATATCTTTACTTATTTTGTTATAAATTAGAATCTTGGGAATACTTCACATAAAACTACCCTCAAGGCCCCTTTGAACCTGATGTAGTTTATATTGTACTTATTTATTTGGATACCTATCTCTTTACTAAAGGTAATGAATTCCTGACAAGAAAGCATAGCTTGCAGACATATGACATCAGGTAAAATTGTGTCTATTTTCCCCCCCTCAAAGGCTGTGAAATCTGGCATGAAACTATTTAGAATCTTAGATTTTATTTTTTAAAATGCCTTCTCACTACCAATCTGTACTTCTCAATCCTTTTACCTTTTTACCCAATCCCCCAGCTCCCTCCCCTTTGGCAACCATCAGTCTGTTCTGTTTATCTATGAGTCTATTTCTGATTTGTTTGTTTATTTATAAACAAATAAGTAAAAATCATACAGCATTTGTTTTTCTCTGACTGACTTCTTTCACTTAACATAATACCCTCTAGGTTCATCCATGCTGTCACAAATGGTAAGGTTTTTGTTTTGTTTTGTTTTTATAGCTGAGTTATATTACAATGTATATATGTACCACAGCTGCTCAATCTACTTGTCTATTGATGGCCACTTTGCTATTGCAGATAACGCTGCAATGAACATAGGAATGCATGTAGTCTTTTGAATTAGTGTTTTTGGTTTCTTCAGTTACGTACACCTGAAACTAATACAAAATAATATTGAATGTAAATTCTAATTAAAAAACTAAATAAATAAACAAAACAAATTGTATCTCTTCATAAATTTGCTCATGTCAGTATGTATGTTGAGCTTGCATTAAAGGTGCTTTGTCAGTAGCTAAATAGTTTACAACTCAATCATCATTGGAAAGTCCTGGGAATGATGTGTTAGTAGTATTAGGAATTCATTGTTAGATAACATAGTTTGAACATTTCAACAAATTATATTTGTATCTTGAATTTATATAGAATAATAAAATGTCTCAGCACTCTGCAAATTCTATATATGAACAAGTACCCACTTATTATTTCAAAAACTAATATTTTTGAAATGTCACAGTAGTATTACAACATCCCCAACTTATTTAGGCATGCTCATTCTTTCAGCTTCTCTGTTTCTCTATCTCTCAATTTTTCTCTGTCTATATAGGAGCATGCCCACGCGCAAACACCCACAACCCCAACCACACATATAGAGCCATTGATGCTTGCATATGCAAAAATGAATCTCCACTGTATTTAATGAAACATGTCTTCATACCACATGGGATTTAAGGTACAAACACTTGACTGACTTTGAATTAGACCTGGATCTCGATGTCGCATTTGTTCAGAACTCTGTGTGAGGCTTCCCAAGGTTATACTGTTCTTTAGTCTTCCATTCTCTACATAGTTGTCAAAAAGCCCAGGTAAAAGAATGCTGTGGCAGCGTTCAGCCCTTGGTTGTCCATAAAAATATTTGACCGTGTGCAGAGCATAGATAAATGCAAGAAGCCTTGGCAGCTGTTGTAAAGCAAGTTGAAATGAGGCAGATCATAACTTTTAAAGAGTTCCTGGGACACAAGCTCAAACAATAAGGCAGAAAAATGGGTGGTTAGAAGCCACAGAAACTGCCGAAACATCTTCAGGTAGCTTTCAGGAAACTTGTTAATCATTTTGTGCGAAGACATCAGGAAATCCTAAAAGGAAAAGTCTAAGTATACTTTTCAAATGGTATGGGGAAATCCTAAGTAAAAAGCATGCTATATGTTCTCCTATTTTATTAAGGGGTAGTGGTGTCATGTTTTTAACTATATTTATAGATCTTGATTACCAGTCACATATTTCATCTAAAACTAAATGGAACAACAACTAGTCTAAGATAAATGTGTGTGTGTGTGTGTGTGTGTGTGTGTGTGTGTGTGTAGAGAGAGAATGGATTCATGCATGATATTATCTAATAGAGTAAAAATATTGGGGAACTGATTATTTAACTTAATATTTTAGATAATAAAATTGAGTCTCTTCAAGTACCAAGAATTTTTATTTTTTTTATTTTTTATAACCAAAGCATTATGTACATCACCACATTAAAAAGTTAATAATTTAGCCCAAACCGGTTTGGCTCAATGGATAGAGCATCGGCCTGAGGACTGAAGGGTCCCAGGTTCGATTCCGGTCAAGGGCATGTACCTTGGTTGCGTGCACATCCCCAGTAGGAGGTGTACAGGAAGCAGCTGATTGATGTTTCTAACTCTCTATCCCTCTCCCTTCCTCTCTGTAAAAAAATCAATAACATATATTTTTTAAGGTTAATAATTTATTTTTTTCTTAATGAGAAATTAGTTTTAAAATACATTTAGTGGCCTAGAAATATCTTTCAGTGTACTGTGTTTTCTGCTGCTACTCATAATTAATTACCTAGATATAATTTCAAATTTTTCATTATTATCACTGTGCCTAATTCTGGCTATACTCCTTACCTCTTCTTACTTAGTTCTCCTATTAGTGTATGAAATAATAAACAAGATCATCAAGTTAGTTCAAAGTGTCACTTAAGGGGACTTTCAAATAAAAAATAAATGTTGGGCAAGTCATTCCAAAGGCAGTTTCTCTCAACTTCACAACACAATGCCTAGGAAGATTTAGAAAAAACATGAAACCTAAAATGAAAACTAGGATAATCAATCCAGGAGAGACTCTGTGTACTGCAAGGCAGATTGGATTGATCTGAAAATCCTCTTAAAATAAGGTGGGAAGAACGTTGGCTACCTTTAAGCTTTGCCGAATGGATCAGCTCCACAAGATACATACCAACAAGAAAACAAAGCAATTGCCCACTATTGAATAGATATCACATTTTGATTAATCCAGAGTGCCCTTCTTGCTCAACCTAAACCTAATCTTACCCTCCAACCCTAACACAATACTACACACACACACACACACACACACACACACACACACACACACATACACACACGAATACTTTCTTCATCCTTTTAGAAATTAAAACTAGCCATAAAGAGAGTAAAATGAATTGGGAGGAGAGGGGTCAGAGTGTGTGATGTCATTTTGGAAAATGTAGCCCCCTAAGTTAAGAATTGTAGATGGCAAGAAAAGCTTTAATAAATCAAAGAATATGGTGATTTTAATTTGTATATATACCATTGCTTTGCAACATAATGGCTGTACTAAGACTGAGCACCAAGCTAGAAGCTGTGCACGGAAATACGTGACAGCACTGGAATAAATCTACATGAAATCAATGAAATAAGGACAGGAGCAGTCAATCTAGCCTGTCTGTGGAAAAACACTAGTTCTCAGGAGATCTTTACTCACTCCAATGAAAATAAGAAAAAAGAACGATATGAGCTTTGAAAAATATTACAGAGCAAGAAAAAGAGAACCACTTTCTGAAGGCTAGGTAGCTGAGCAGACAGGAAAATAGTTCAGAAAAGTTTGACATTCTCAAAAAAACAAAACAAAACAAAACAAAACAAACAAACAAACAAAAAAAAAAACACAGAAAAAAGACTAAGACAAGGCCCATCCAAAACATGTGTAAAAAGATTTTAAAAGGCTGCTGTGATTAAAGATCTGGTATTTTAAAAGAACCCCAACCTACTAACAGTGAAGTGAGAAAAGATCATAATACAATGCTGATTGGAGGTAATCAACAGTAAAATTGACAAAGAATAAATATAGAACAGTAATGCGGACAGCCAGCTACATACATTTCTGAATAAACCAGAGCGGGAAACAGCATAAGGAAAGGAAAAGAGGAAGCAAAAATTCATAATTGTGAAAGACAGAAAAAGGACAGTATGACCAAATGAATAGAAGTTATTGTGGAAGAAAGCACAATGTCTAATACAGAAGAAATAATGAAATATTTAAAGGAATAAAATGTTCCTATGCTAAATAAATGCCCAACATATATATTAGAAAGGCTCAGTAATCTTTGAGCATAAAATTAATAGAATTACATATTATAGTATATATAGGGAAAATGTAGTTGAAATCATAAAGAAAATTACTGAAAGCACCCAAACATTTTTTAATTTAATAAAAATTAAGTTAGCACTTAACTTGTTTCAAATGATAAATTGCAAAAAAAAAGTTACATTTCTAGAGTTTGTATATATATAGCTTTATATATCCCCAATCGCATATTGATCCTGCTATGTTGTCCTTTATGGATGCAGGTCAAAAAAAGATATTTGCAAATATGCAAGAACATAGAAGACATAATGCTAACATGTGTACCTGGAAAAAAATAATAGGAAACAGTATCTTAACAGCTAGAGATTAATCAAACAGAATTTTAAAATAGATAAATTGCCACATAAAAAGGCTGCCAGTAAACATTAAATACAGTTCAATGGTATATGTATACATTTAAAATAAGTATTTAAACTTTATCTAAAAAACGAGGTATATGACATAAATAATATTTTAAGAATAATTTGCTCGCAATCTCTAAATTAATGATCACAACTTAAGCAATCTTGGGGCCTAGGGTACAAGGAATATGAGCAAAGAGTTCTAACCTTAATAAATAGGGAGTAATGGGGATGATGCCGCACTAGGGAGCATGTCTGCCATGCAAAGACAGCAGAAGCTACTTGACTCCCTCACTTCATTCCGTGCAATATGTGCCAGATCAATAAGAAAAGCCAGAAACCTACATGTAACATTGCAATATATATATATATGCAATCCAACTATTGAAAAAAACTCTGGAGGGTGCCAAGCAAAACATGTGTTTGAGATTTGAGACATTGCTAATCAGGTTTTAACTTAGGCATTAAAAAAATTTTGGAAAGTTTAAGAATTACAAAGATAAATAAAAGGCCAGAGATTTTAGATGGGAGATTTGGAGTATAGAAATATCTTGCTTTTTTGAAATAAAAGGGGATCCAAAAGAAAGATTGGGCTAGAAAATTAGTAATGCATAGAGTTATAAGTGTTTTGGGACAAAAAATATGGTACAAAATTTTAAACTTCTAAATTATTGGATAAAATGAAACAAACAAAACATTGATAGCAATGTTGTGCTGTGCTGGTTGCAGAATTCAAAAGGACACTAAAATGTTAAAAATTAAATGGTGGCAGTGAGCTTTAAACACAGAATAACACAATGCTCATAAATATAAACAATTATCAATAAAAGGATAAATCAATAAAGATACAAATTTTGTAAGTAATTATGACTTTTTAAAATGTCTATGTAAATACAAGTCTTAGTAAATATTAATACATAAAGAACATATCAATACATTGTTTAAAGCAGAAATTATATAGCCCACATTTCTATTAACTGCTTTTGTTTCTCTTCAATTCAAACACACAAGGTGATTGAACCAAAGAGGACGCCAAACTCTAAATGTAGGTTATTTAGAAAGTAACAATAAAATATGTGTTTATTTAGCCCTGGCCAGTTTGGCTCAGTGGATTGAGCATCGGACTGCAGACTAAAGGGTCCTGGGTTTGATTCCAGTCAAGTGTACATGCCCAGGTTGCAGGCTCAATCCCCAAGGGGAGGTGTACAGGAAAGAGGCAGCCAATCAATGATTCTATCTCATCATTGATGTTTCCATCTCTCTCTCCCTCTCCCTTCCCTCTGAAATTATTAAAAATATATTTTAAAATAAATTAATTTTAAGAAATATGTTTATTTAAACATATGGGATGTGATCAAAGTTGTAGTCAGCCCAAATGTATTCACTTAAATGCTTTCTTAATATTAACAAGAGGAGGAAATGAATTAATAAATATTCAAAGAAAAAAAAACACAAAACCTAAAGTAGTCAAAACAAAGTGGTGAAGAAGAAAAAGGAAAAAGTGAAGTTAAAGATATTAGAATAGATTTTTTAAGGTATTTAAAAAAACAACATGAAACTTAAGGGCCAATCACATAAAAAAGTGATGAGACGTAGATACAAAATTTAAAATGAGGTAATTAACAATAGATATGGTTAAATATTGGAAAGATAACAGTATGCACAATTCTGTGTGAATTCAATTAAAATTATTAATGAAATTATGGTTTTCTAAGAAAACATAAATTGGCAAATAGTTGAATTTTCTAGAAGTTGAACCTCAGGATAAATAATAAGAAGTGAACTAATCTTGCAGACAGAATATAAGAGTACATGGCAAGAGACCTACACTCTTGCTCTGCTCCTTTTTGCTCAGTGACCTTGGGAAAATCAACTCCCTTCCTTGACTGTCCCTTCTCCACCATTGATTGAGAACTTTGCAAGTGGTGATTACTGGGGTCTCTTTCAGTTTCAAATTATCTTGGTTCAGCTACATGTTAATCTACATACAGGCCTGAGTGTATAGAAGAAGAATAAAATACAAGAGTAGGCAAAGCTCAGCTGGTGTAGCTCAGTGGTTGAGCATAAAACTATGAACCAGGACATTGCTGGTTCGATTCCCAGAGCACATGCTCAGGTTGTGGGCTTGGTTCCCAGTGTGGGCATGCAGGAGGCAGCCAATCAATTATTCTCTCTCATCACTGATGTTTCTAACTCTCTCTCTCTCTCTTCCTCTCTGAAATCAATAAAAATATTTTTTTAAAAAAAGAGTAGGCAAAACTACAAAGAATAATAATTATATTTTAGATCTCGCTCCCTCATTTGTGCCTTCATCCAGTAACTACCATATTAGCTCAAACACAATAACTAAGAAAAGAAATACAAGCCAATACATTTAGTTCAATATTTTATTCATTCGTTGCCTTGTCCCAGAATTACTTATTTTGTTTCGGTTTCCTAGAAATAGGTTTCTTTCCTCAAGTAACAGGAAGTCATCTATGTCTTTTCTTCTTGAACTATTGGGGGTGTTTTACAACACCGAAGTCTCCCTCCAACTCATATTTGAGTTTTGTGGCTTCTTTTTATATTGTTTCATGGACTATAGCCAAAGTGAGCATCTGTGTTTCTCTTCTTCCAAGACCTCCACATCTTATTCTTTCCCTGAAATTTCTCTTTGGAGTTTCATATCATTTGGCATCTCTCTTTTTCAGTGAGGGTGACACGCTAAATCTTTTGTGATGGCTCCAGGATTCAGATATATTTTACCCTACTCCCTCTGCCAATGTATCAAGTTGGTCAGATTTTGAAATACCATCTGGTTATGATTTGAGTATAATAGGCCCTATAAGTAAAGCTGCTCATCATATTTATTTCAGAATTATTTCCCAACTAATTACATGCTATCATAATAGCCAGGAAGTGAACCAGAACAAATAGTGGAATTCCTTGTCAATGAAGCTTGTGGAAGATGAGAAAGGTGGAGAGGGAGGAGGAGGAGCAGAGCCAAATACAGGGGTTGGCAAAAGTAGGCTCACAGTTCTTCATATGGAAACAATACAAATAAATAATACAATAATTAATAAATAATAATATAAGAATTAACTGTTTCATGTACTCACAACTGTTAGCCTACTTTTGCCCACCCCTGTATATCGAGAGCCTACGTCTAACTACTTTACAATTTTAGTCTTCTCATAATTTCCCCACATTTTAAGTAATTAATTCTATGACATTCCCTGAGTGCTTGGGGTTCTCCTTTGTATCTATTAAGGTTAGCTTTTCCCATATTCCTTTCAATTTTTGTTTGCATTCTGAAGAAGCTACTTTACAATAGCATTGGGCTCCCAGATATACACAAAACATCTGAAGGCATACACACTAACCCTGGGTGACACTCACAGGACACTTATGACATAGTATTCTCTCTGATAGATACTGTAATACATACTCCTACAGCTCCATATGAGCAGGTTTAATACTACATCCATCACAGTAAACTAGCATATAGATTGTCACAGGTAGGCCCTCAGCAAAGAGTCTTGATGAATAAATGAAGACTTCATTTCATTTAATCTTTACAACACAAGACAGTAAGGACCGCAATCCTAATTCTCCCACCTGGGGAAACTAAGGCTTGGAGAGGGTAGGTTTCTTGCTCACAGTCACATTGTTAGTAAGTAGCTAAGTTTGAATGTAAACTCAAATCTGACTGAGTCCCAAGAATTTGCCATTTTACTACCCTAAAGCCACCTCCAATGCACTAAAAGTCTGCATTGGCTTCAGTTTATGTGAGGCAGATAACATTTCATAGGCATCTCATTGTATATTCAGAGCAGGTACAAAAAAACCTGGAACAATCTTGGATGTGTTTGAACCAGAGAGTCTTGTGGGTATGAGAAATCCTAGAAGGGAGCCACAAAGATGTAATTACACACACTTTGCACAAGGTAGACCAAGGCTTCTGATCATTATTTAACATTTATAAGTAGTGACTTATCCCTGGACACTTTCTAAAGATTTTAGTTCATTTCTTATACTCTAATTAGAAGCCTTTATCTTTTCTACTCAAAGAAGCAAACATAAATATAAGCTTGATATTGTGATAGAAACCTTTGATATTTTAATTATCAATAATTATAGATTAAAAATAAACCACATTTTAAAATAATTTAAGTGATTTAAAAGTCAACCAGAGATTTTTCTGCTTCAGAGCACATGCACACATAAATAGGGGGAAAAGCCAGAAGTTAAAGGAAACATGTGATTCATGTTATAGAACTATGTCCTGGTAGATGAGACTACAGTAAATAAGTCTACATAAATATTCTTCCATTGTCAAACTTATTCAAATGTGAGGTAATGAAATAATGAAGATGTGCTCTAAATGTAATTATTGGCTTTCTTCAAAATAAATGTTTTTCATCCCTTTGATAGGCAGAAGGCAATTTGTCTTAATTACTGCCCATGTAATTGAAGATTCTAAAAATCCCTCTTCATCTGATAAGAGAGATACTAGTCATTCATAATAACTCTATAGCATATCCAAAAACATTTGGGTAGTTGTTATATTGCCATTGATATTATAAATCCATGTGTATTTTTTCTTCCAAAAAGATCAGAGCAACCCTGTCTATATATTATTTTACAGTTTATGGTACTAAATCATGTCTTATTAGTATACATGTAAGAGTTTTGCCATTATGCAGTCAGATTTTTTAACCTACCAGTAATATATATATATATATATTCTTTATTAAATAAACTGGATTACTAAAATAAAAATCTGAGTACACATTAGAAATGACAGTAAATATCTTTAAATTACTCATATGATCTAAAACCAGGTGATTCAAAATTCTACCTGGATTTTCTGTTTTATGATAATTGTGATACCTTATTTACTTGGTTTGTGATCTTGACATTGACCAAATTAATAAGTAATTAATAAATTAGTCCCTTACTTTTCAGTATAAAGATTGACATGATCTAGAGCCAACTGCATTTGATATGTGAATCAAAATTGAAATACATCATTATTTTCACTGATTTTTGCTTGCCCTGAGAGCTATGCTGCCCATAACATAAAATAAGCAAACCCTGGCACTCAGAGCTTTCCTTAGACCCCAAGTAAATCTGACTATTTTGGCTTTGGTTGTCTTAATAAACTAGTCAACAAAACCGTGAAAGTGAAAAAAAAAAGGCCATTCTTAGCCTATTACTGAAGAGAACTCAATGTCAGCCACACAAGCTGACTTACATGATACCCTGCAAAGGGCAGTGATGTGATCCTGGTACCAATCCCTGGCCTGAATTTCGAGTCTCCATGTTTGGAAGACTCAGTTTTGGCCAGATATAAACAGTTGGTGACAACCTTCTGGCTCTGTGTGTACTCACCAAATAGAACTTCCAAAATTCCATACTTTAAAATAAAAGCCAATAGTACAGTTCAATTACCATGGAATGCCGATTTTCCATAGACATATTTGGTAATTATTGCTAGAATGGTTCATTATAATTTGGAAGTCCTTTAACTCCAACTAGAATTAACATTCATTTATTTCAGTTCAAGCACTGCAAAGAATGACATTACTACCCAAAGAAGAACACTTGGTGTCGAAGAGCAGAAGCTCTGGTGTCGGACAGACTTTAGTTCAATTCCTGATTCTGCTTCTGACTGGCAATCTGATCTTCACTTAACCCACTGAGCCTCAGTCTCCTCATCTCTAAAGCGTCAGTAGTAGTCTCTAGTTAAATGCCCACCTCATGAGGTTATTTGTGAGGATGAAATCAGAAAATGGAACTGAAAGAGAGACTTACAGTACCTGACACATAGGAAAGGCTAAATAAGTATTATCTATAAGTTTTACCTTGCCCGCCACAGAAACTGCTTTGATTTCAAAAAAAAAATATTTGTTGAGCATCAGCTATAGGCTAGGCACATCAGTGAACACAACAGACGGAGATCCCTGCCCCTTCTCCTAGGGGGAGACTGCAATAAACAATGAACATAATAAATTAACTAAGCTATAAAGATTTAGAAGGTGAATAGCAATGAAAAGGAAAAACAGTAGAGGAGAATAGGGATGACTAAGAGGGGGTGATGAGAGCGATTGCAGGGTCGTCAGGATGAGGCTACAGGTTATGTTAGCTTTTTTGAGTTCCTCCGAGAGGTTAAGAATTGTTAAAATTCGACTATTTTTTTAAAAAAAGCATGCATAAAAATAAAATCTCCTTTGCCAGTGTTATTCAGCAGTGCATATTTTTTAAAATTAGAAGATTCACCAGATGTTCATCATCCCTCCTCTTTCAAAATTGCTGAGTTGACAATTGCAGAATCAATTGTTGACAACAGATCACATAATCATTTCTAATATTATGTATACATCAATGCTGTCACAGAAAGCTTCTCTCTGGTTCCATCCTAACTTTTCACGCATACTCCTCTCATACAAACCTAAAGCTGTTTTGTATCAGAGTTGTGAGAGCTCTGAAACATTCACCTGGCACAAAAAGCCTTCCTACTTTCAAAAAAGAACAAAAATACCCTCTCCATGTTCCAAAACGTCTATGGAAATCTACATGTTAAATCAATAAAAACCAGGCAGTAGCATATGGAACATTTTTTCCAATTATTTCCCCTCTAAAAATTACTTTGTGTAGGTTAAATCTCAGGTGTTTTAGATATTGTAGGCTAAATAGCTCTTTAAAATTTTAATTGGTTAACAGCCCTGTTCTGGAATAAATAACAAATCTGGGGAAGACTTACTAACAGTTTTTAAAATAACTTTTAAGGGGAGGAGGAGGACTTCTTAGGTAACATAATTCATTTGGATTCTGAAAGCAAAACAACAACAACAACATAAAATCACAGAGTCTAAAAGAATATTATTTTGAAAATGGTTATCCCTTTCAGTTGAGCCTAGAGAAATGCTGAGAACTATATAACCTTTTAGAGAAAAATATCATATATCTACTGCATCTTTCTTTTTTTCTTTATTGATTAAGGTATTTCATATGTGTCCTTATTCCCCCATTACCTTCCCATCCCCCTACTCATGCCCTAACCCCCCTGGTGTCTGTGTCCATTGGTTAGGCTTATATGCATGCATACAAGTACTTTGGTTGATCTCTCCCCCTTACCCCTGCTCTCCCCTACCTTCCCTCTGAGGTTTGACGGTCTGATCAATGCTTCTGTCTCTGGATCTGTTTTTGTTCATCAGTTTATGTTGTTCATTATATTCCACATATGAGTAAGATCATGTGATATTTATCTTTCTCTGACTGGCTTATTGCATTTTTCTTTTTTTAGTTAAATCACTCACCTCCTACTATGTATCCTACTGAAAATGCTCATGTTTTGAGAAATAAAATTTAAACATATCTCCACTGGAAACATTAGCTTCCCTCTTGTCAAAGCAAATATTTTAAAAGTTTAATTCTTAAAATTACCTTCATAGAATACCCTCTAGCAACTACTTCAGTTTTTAAATTATTTTTAATTAAATGCCTAACTCATCATTTTAGTTTTATTTGTGATATTAATGCAAATCATTTTCTGGGGCACAGTATAAGTGGAAGAAAACATGACTATCCCAAGACACACTGAATTTCCATGAAATACTTCACTCTGAATGTGATTTTTGATCCAAAAATGATAATTAAAGTTTTATTCATCTGCATAAGCCCTGGCATTTTGAATTTTCACAATGTATATTTAATAAGAGTGACTATCCTGAAAAAAACACATTATTCCTTTTTTTATACCACATTCTCCAGCAACTTTTCCAGCTGCTCTTTAATCTTTTTCCTGCTCTCCCTCTCCTTTATCCTCAACCCAAATACAAAGAACAACTTAGAAGAACTATAAACTTGCACATGCACACACAGACACACACACACTCCTTGATTTCTTGGCTATCAACCTTGGAAGAAGGTTGATATATAGAACAAAAATAAGGCAGTGGTGTGTTTCAGTCCTGAAAATATGCATTAGCAAGAATGGTTGAATACATGTTAGCCAAAAAGAACACAATAGCAAATGTAATGGTAGGAGGTCTTGCTAATGGATCTGAGTGCTACCAAAGAGTTCTTGAGGTTTCCAGAGCACTGTTTTTTTGCAATCTTTTTTGAAATTTGCCTGATTCTCTGAAAACCTACAAATATCAATTTAAGAAACACTATTCCTAAACTTTCCATGTAGTCCCTTAGGTCAGATATACCAGGATAAATTTCTAGAAACAAGGTTTCCAATTCAAATTCCACTAATCTCTAAAGAGATTATTGGTTAACTTCTAACTCTGGGTTTTATGAGTAGATTATATTTCTTTTTGAAAAGGTATACTTCTGCTGTAATATGTAGTCTGACATTTTGAATGAGTCTTTCCAAAACAATGCATCACTAAGAATAGTCAGATGAGTGGCTGGAATGCTCACTAGAAAGCACCTGGTCACAGGCAACAACCTCTGTTCATTTGACACATATAAAGGCAAGTCCCTCAATGGTATGGAGGGTCCAAATCATTAGGATAGAGAATAGTGGTAAAAGAACATATTCTACTTCCTTGTGTCATACAGGCAGATATGCTGGTACTAATCCTTCAAAACCACTGTCATTCCCTTAAATAATGATTCTCAAGAAATTTTATTCAAGAGTTCCACAAATGAGGAGCCAAAATATCTCCATTTTTATCTCAAATCCCTAGGCTACAGAAAAATTATCATAAACTTATATGAGATAAAACGATAATACTTCTTATAAGTATGTTCTCACATTCACACATTAAGCTGTCAAAAGCCTAATATGGTTGTTTCCACAGTGCAGAATCTATTAATTGGATCTGTCTATGTTTTACAACTCACAGCATCCTGCAGTGCTAAGTATCTAATATAAACACTCCCCACTGAGACTCCTCATAAACCTTAATTTTTTTTCTTTCTTGAAGTCAGTTAGTGAATTTAGATGGCCTAAATACTAAAAATAAACTTGGTTTTTAATTCTTTACCGACATCATCAAATCCCACATGTACTTTAATAACAATTATCCGTTTTATAATCTTCCCCAAAAGACTAATATAACGTTGATGTAAAAAGTACAAAGAAAGGAGGGCAGGACATTATTTTGGCAATCTCGGATAAATTAACTTCAAGAAATGAGACAATTTTCTCCTTATAATTTTTGTAGTTGTTTTAACATTAATGCTTATTACAGCAAATATACATACAGGAAAGAACTCAAATCTTCAATCTGTATGTTGATAAGGTTTTACAAGGTTGTCCCCACCACTCAGATCAAGATAAAGAATATTACCAGCTTCCCAGAAACTTTCCTTATGCCCCTATAATCCCATATACAGAAGTAACTACCATCTTTCCCCTTATCACCCTGGATTCCTTTTGCATATTTTTGAACTTCTATTGCCTATTCCTTTTCCATAAGCTCTTTGGTTCACTAGAAATTTATATTAATAGCTAGGGAAAGGGGCTACCAATAAGCACCAGGAAAACAATTCTTGTTTTAATTTAAATACCAAAATTCAGGATTAGCACTTTAACCAGGAGTGTATACCACCAGGATCTATTACTGTAAATACTTGCAATTATAACTACATTCTCTCAGAGGATTATGCAAATGAGAGACAATCAAAAGAAGAGATCACAGTTAACTAGAGAAATGCAAACTAAAAAGTTACAAAGTTAAAATGAAACTCTTAGAAACTTTTTGAATCAGAAAAGAAAATCTCAATTGCAATTTTAAGAAGTGATTTTAGTGTTCATCAAAATGTTTCTTCTTTTTAATTTCCAATATACTCTCACATAGGCAAGCTCTGTCCACTTCATACAATGCTTTTTATTGCACTCTAACTGGTCATTACACTTTTATATTTACTTTCTACTAGAGTTCCTCTTATTAGCATTCTGATAAGTCAGTGAATCTGAGATGTCTATTGGATAAGCTGTCCAGGATAATCTACACAAAAGAAACGGCTTTTAAATTAAATAGTTGAAATTCGTTCACTTTTCAATAAGTTGTATGTATGTGGAAGGGGAGTTCATGCATAGAAAAAATATATTAGCATAATAATAGAAGTGATCCTAACTTTAGAATCTCTTTACCTTTTACTCTTGATGTTAGGTAAATTGGTTTAGGCTATACATTATTTCAAGCCTAAAACAACAACAACAACAAAAAATTGCTACTTGTGCTAGTGCTTCAAGAGCTCAGAGATACAAGATCCTGCAGAGCTGGGACCCAGACCTCCCTGGGGAAGCATCAGCCAGCTGATGCTCTTACCTCTAAGTCAACATGAAGAAGCTAGTTCTTGGTGTGTAGAAGAAACTGGAAACTGATATCAACTACTGTTACTCAAACCAAATGCCAGAATGAAGTGCTATTAGTAGAGTGAGCAATAAAGAAGGAGCTACCCCTCCCTCTTTTCCTCCAGGATCCGTTCAGCACCCCCTATTGTCCAAACCCAACAAGGACTCATTTGGCAAAGGTAATCTATGGTTTGCAGAAACCCAGCCCCATGAACACATAGCAAAGCATAGACTGATGTGTTTGGAGCTGCAAGACAATCTTTATAATCAGCACACTTAGAAAGGGCATTCATGTTCCCAGAGAACACTGCAGTTTGAGACCTAAATAATGTATCATTTAAAAAGTAAAAGGGGAGTATAATGCAGAGCATGCAAACTAGAGTGTCTGCAGTAAACACTTATGAATCTACAGATCAATGCTGTTTGTGACACATACAAATTACAACTTGAGATCCAAAAGTGATTAAAGAGGAATTTCATTCTGTGACCTCTTGGATGACATTAAAGTGACTGAAGTAAAAAGTGTTTAGAAACACGCATTAAAGTACCCTTTGTTTCCATTCCATTTTCCTCACAGGTTTCTTTCTCATCATCCATCTCCCTCCCCACCCAAAAGGAAAAAAAAACACCAAAACCTCCCTCTACTCCAAGTCCATGAGGCTTTTTTTTCTCCTCTTTCACAGTCTTATATTGTTTTACAATTAGTTAATTATTAATTAGCATCGTTCCCTATAATACATTGCTATTTATCATCATGATCAATTGATTGCATTAATGACCTCATTTCTTCACTCTTCTCTGTAATTATGGTCTTTTGCATGAAACTCCATGGCTCCAGCTCCCATCTACCTTAACACAGGTCTCAGCCATGTGATTTGTGATTAACTTGTGGGAAGTGGGAGACAAACAGAGACTTGAGAAAGCATTTGCCCAACTGGATTTGCTCTTTCTTGCTTTTTGACACCATCATGAAAATATCTTCAGTTGAGCCTGCTGGAAGATGAGAAATACTTGGTCCAGATACTGCTGGCAGCCAGTCTACATGAGTCTTATACATGATTCCACCCAAAATCAGATCAATAGCCCCATCAAACCCAGTGAAAATATTTGATGGGTGAGTTAAATAAATTCTTATCATGTTAAGTTTCTGATATTCGAGATGGTTTGATACAGAGCAGTATTATGGCAACAGGTAACTGATATGTTCTTTAACAACAACAACAACAACAAAACAACAACAGAAAAGGACTGCCCATTATAATATTCTTTTATGGTAGGTTGAAGAAAATAAAAGTTCTGAACATTTATAAATTAATAACATCCTCTGACATGTTTCAGTTAAATGAAAGCATACAAACAAAAACCGATTTTACAGTAAGACACAAATGATTATTGGCTTGTTTACAAGAAAAGTATAAGATTGCAATCTATACTTAGAGCTAATTCAAAAAACTCTATTTTGAAAAACTTCACTATTGTCACATTTTCTAAAAATCTACTAAGTCAATTGTGAAGAAACAATAGAAATTACAAAGAAACAATAATGTATTTAGAAATTTCCTTTTTAAAATTTAGGTAAAATTTTGAAAATATTTTCTAGCTCACTTATGTTCTTCAGAATTATTTTATTTCTCTTGAAGACTTTTTCAGGCTTTATACTATAACAAAGATATTGAATGAGAGGTGTAAATCATGCCAAAAAACTGTGGAATTCTATTCAATCAATCTCCAAAAACTTTGGATAACTAAAACAAAAATAATTTTACGATGATATGTCTGAAATCTGCCTTGATCAACTTTTTTTTTATTTCTTGTTTACAAAATTGGGCTATTCTGGGTAAAAGAGTAACCAGCCACTTTCCACTCCTAATGTGAAAGAACTAAAGTTGTCACTGGATTATTCAAGATGAACACCAAGGAAAAGGTGTAATATGATGTAGACACCCATTAATGTGCTTACTGCCCAGTGATCTATATAGTCTCACACCCATAGCCCACGGTATAAAAAAGAAGAAAGAAATTACTAACTTGGGCCAGAGACCATTGGTTTGCTATTAGGCAGTGCAAGGATTCTAAGGGTGTTCCTATTTCTACACAACTGCCTCCTCCCTTTGAAGAACTAGTCCTTTTTTCTTCACGTGCTGCATGGCCAGCACCAGTACATGAAACATTAGTTAGAGTGCACATCTTTGAACAAAAGAAATTTCACTGAAGTAATAAGCATAGAAGCCTATTGGCATAAGCTGAAAAATAAATGATACTGGCACACAATAAAGAAACAGATCAATGAAACAGAACAGGAAGTCTAGAAATACATCCAAAGACATCTGGAAAAGTAGATATGATAAAGGTTGCATTTCAAATCAGTGAGAAAAGTGTTTAATAAAATTGAGACAACCAGGTAGCTATCAGGAAAAGATTAAAGTTGGACCCATACCTCAAGTCTTACTTCAGGTATATCAATGTTTTAAATGTATAAAAATGGAAATAAAATTTACAGAAGAAAATAAGAGAGAATTTGTTTGAAATAAGTAGTCACTTATTTTATTATTTTAATTAATTTATTGGGGTGACATTGGTTAATAAAATTATATAGGTTTCAGGTGTACAATTTTATAGTACATCATCTGTATATTGTATTGTGTGTTTACCACCAGAAGTCAAGTCTCCTTCCATCACCATTTATTGCCCTTTACCATCTTTTACTGCTCCCCCCCACCCCCCCTACACACACACACACACACACACACATTTTCCTCTGGTAATTAGCAAGCATACTGTTGTCTATGTCTATGAGGGTTTTTGTTTGTTTGTTTAATCCTTTCACCTTTTCACCCAGCCTCTCAACCCTATTTCCATCTAACCACTGTCAGTCTGTTCTTGTATCTATATGTTTGTTTCTATTTTGTTTGTTTATTTTGCTCATTTGAGTCCACATGTACATGAAATCATATGGTATTTGCCTTTCCCTGACTGGCTTATTTTACTTAGCATAATACTCTCCAGTGCCACCCATGCTGTCTCAAAAGATTTTGTTCTTTTTAACAGCCCAGTAGTATTCCATTGTGTAAATACACCACTGCTTTTTTATCTACTGATCTACTGGTAGGCATGTGGGTTACTTACAACTTTTTTTGGCTATGTTAAATAATGCTGCAATGAACATAGAGGTGAATATATTCTTTAGAATCAGTGTTTCATGTTTCTTTGGATATATTCCTAGAAGTGGAATCACTGGGTCATAAGGCAGTTTCTTTTTTAATTTTTTTTAGGAAAATTCATACTGTTTTCCATAGTGACTGCACCAATCTGCATTCCCACTAACAGTCCCTGAGGGTTCCCTTTTCTCCATGTCCTTGCCAACATGTTGTTCATATATTGATGGTAGCTATCCTGATAGATGTGAGTATCTCATTGTGGTTTTAATTTCCATTTATCTGACAATTAGTGACATTGAGCATCTTTTCCTATGTCTATTGGCCATCTGTGTGTCTTCTTTGGAGAAGTGTCTATTCAGATCCTTTATTCATTTTTTAAATTTGTTGTTGACTTAAATAAGTTATTTATAAATTTTGGATCTTAACCCCTTATCAGATGTATCATTAGTGATTATGTCCTCCCATTCAGTGGGTTGTCTTTTCATTTATTTTTTTTTTTGATGGTTTCCTTAGCTGTGCAAAAACTTTTTAATTAGATGTCCCATTTGTTTATATTTTCCTTTGCTTCTCTTGCCCAAGGAATTATATATACAAAGATATTGCTATGAGAAATGTCTGATATTTTACTGCCTATGATTTCTTTTAGGATTTTTATGGTTTTTAGTCTTATATTTAAGTATTTAATCCATTTTTAGTTTATTCTTTTGTATGGGGTAAGAAGGTGGTCTAGTTTCATTTTTTTTTGTACCTATCTGTCCAATTTTCCCGACACCATTTTTTAAAAATATTTTTTTATTGATTTCAGAGAAGAAGGGAGAGGAAGGGAGAGATAGAAATATCAGTAATGAGAGAGAATCATTCATCAGCTGCCCCCTGCATGCCCCCTAATGGGGATCAAGCCTGCAACTGGAGCATGTGCCCTTGACCAGAATTGAACCCGGGACCCTTCAGTCCACAGGCCAACACTTTATCCACTGAGCCAAACCAGCTAGGGCCCCAACATAATTTATTAAATAGATTATCTTTACCCCATTATATGTTCTTGTCTCCTTTGTCAAATATTAATTGACCATAAGGGAATGGGTTTAGATCTGGGTTATCTGTTCTATTCCATTGATTTGTATATTTGTTTTTATGCCAGTACGATGCTGCTTTTATTATTATGGCCTTGTAGTATACTTTGATATCAGGTAGTATGATTTCTCTTTGTTCTTAATTCTCAAGATTGCTGTTGCTATTTAGGGTCTTTTGTGGTTCCAAATAATTTTTGAAATATTTGTGCTAGTTGTATGAAATATTCCATTGGTATATTGATATGAATTGCACTGAATCTGTAGATTCCTTGGGGTAGTATGGACATTTTAATTATGTTAATTCTTCCTATCCATGAACATGGTATATGCTTCCAATTTTCTTTAATTTCTTTCTTTAGTGTCTTATTATTTTCCAAGTACAGGTCTTTTGCACCCTTGGTTAAATATTTCCTAGGTGTTTTATTTTTTCTGACGCAATTGTAAATGGGATTGTTTTCTTAGTTTCCCTTTCTGATAGTTCATTGTTGGTGTATAAAAATGCAACTGATTTCTGGACATTTATTTTATATCCTGCTACTTTACTGAATTCATTTATCAGTTCAAGTAGTTTTTTGGTGGAATCTTTAAGGTTCTCTATATACAGTATCATGTCATCTGCAAATAATGACAATTTTACTTCTTTCTTTTTCATTTGGATGCCTTTTATTTCTTCTTGTTTGATTGCTGTGGCTAGTTCTAATACTATGTTGAATAAGAATGGAAAAAGAGAACATCCTGTTTTGTTCCTGATCTTAAGGAAAATGCTTTTAGTTTTTGCCCATTGAGTATGCTATTGGTTGTGGATTTATCATATATGGCCTTTATTAGGTTAAGGTATTTTCCCTGTACTCCCACTTTCCTGAGAGTTTTATCATAAATGGGTGCTGGAGTTTATAAAATGTTTTTCTGCATCTGATGATATGATCATGTGATTTTTATTCTTTGTTTATTTATGTAGTGTGTTATGTTTATTGATTTGTGGATTTTGTGCCAACCTTGCATCCTAGAATAAAGCCCACTTGATCATGGTGTATGATCTTTTTTATTGTATTGCTGGTTTTGGTTTGCTAATATTTTGTTGAGGATTTTGGCATTTATCTTCATCAGGGCTATTGGCCTATAATTTTCTTTCTTTGTAGTGTCCTTTTCTGGTTTTGAAATTAGGATAATGCTGGCGTTATAAAATGAGCTCAGGAGTCTTCTCTCCTTTTTTTGAATTTTTTTTTAATATTTTGAGAAGAATAGGTTCTTCTTTGAATGTTTGATAAAATTCATCTGTGAAGCCATTTAGTCAAAGACTTTTGTTTGTTGGGAGTTTTTGTTGTTGTTTTATTTCTTCTTGTTGTTGTTAATCCTCACCTGAGAGTGAAAAGGAAGGGGAGAGGCAGAGAGAGAGAAATATCAATGTGAGAGAGACGTGTGGATTGGTTGTCTCTAGCATGTGCCCCAAGCAGGGCCAGGGATCTTGCCTGCAACAAAGGTACTTTCCCTTGACTGGACTCAAATCTGAGACCCTTCAGTCCTCAGGATGATGCCCTAACCACTGAGATAAACTGACTAGGACATTTTAAAAAAAATTACAGGTTCAATTTCATTAGTTTTAATCTGTCTATTCAGATTCTCTTATTTCTTCTGATTCAGTTTTGGAAGAATGTATGTTTATCTGAATTGATCTATTATATATGTTTCCAGTGTGCAATTCTATGATACATCATCTGTATATTGCATTGTGTGTCCATCACCCAAAGTCAAATCTTCTGCCAAAACCATATATTTGACCCTCTTTACTTTTTACAACTCCCCACCATCCTTCCCTCTTGTAACCAATACACTATTGTGTGTATTTATGAGTTTTTGTTTGTTTGTTTTTCATGTTTGTTCATTTGCTGCTTTCAGTTTTATATCCCATATATGAGTAAAATCATATGTTTCTTAACTTTTTCTGACTAACTTATTTAGCTTAGGATGATGTTCTCAAGATCCATCTATATTTTCATAAGTGGCAGTATTTTATCTTTTTTATGACTAAGTAGTATTCTATTTTATATAGGTACCACATCTTTTTTATCCAACTATCTACCAAAGGTAACTTCAGTTGTTTTCATGTCTTGGCCACTGTGAATAATGCTTCAATAAACATACGGGTGCAGATATCTTTGCAAGTAAATGTTTTCAAATTTTTTTGGTAGATACCCAGAAGAGAGATTGCTGGGCCACATGGTAACTCTATTCTTAATTTGTAAAGGAACCTCCATACTATTTCCATAGTGGCTGTACCAGTTTACATTCCCACCAGCAGTGAATGAGGAGCCCTTTTTCTCTACATCCTCTCCAATTGTTATTAATTGTCTTATTGATAATAGCCAGCCTGACAGGTGTGAGATGGTATCTCATTGTAGTTTTGATTTGCATTTCTCTAATAGCTAGTAAAATTGAGCATCATTTCATATATCTGTTGGCCATTTGTATGACCTGAACAGACACTTCTCCAAAAAAAGACATACAAACTGCATATAATGTTTCACTTCCCCCAAACCTAACAAGTTTTCTCTTGGTATCCATAGGGGATTGGTTCCAGGATCTCCCGTGGATATAAAAATCCATGAGTACTTAAGTATCCTATAAAAATAGTGTAGCCCTGGCCAGTTTGGCTCAGTGGATGGAGCATCGGCCTGCGAACCCAAGGGTCCCAGGTTTGATTCCAGTCCGGTCGAGGGCATGTACCTTGGTCGTGGGCACATACCAGTAGGGAGTGTGCAGGAGGCAGCTGGTCGATGTTTCTCTCTCATCAATGTTTCTAACACTCTATCCCTCTCCCTTCCTCTCTGTAAAAAAATAAATAAATATATTTTTTAAAAATAGTGTAGAACAAAGCATACAGTTTTTAAATAAATATCTTAGCAATTATAAAGCCTCATACCTTATAAAACTCTTTTTATGTGCTGTTTTTATTATTACCATATTAAAAAAGCATATAATACTCCAAATACAGACACATAGATGTGACCCCTAGGATGTCTTGGAACACCCTGGTATTTCCTGTCTTAAAAGTGGAAGAATGAACTTTGACCCAGAACAGCAATGTGAGTAAATGTACTGTTGGTCACTCTGAATTTGGTTTGAAATGTTTGTGTTCAGTCATTTTCAGCTGTACCAGGTATAATTAAACAATAGTAGTCTACACAGTCATTAGCCAAACAGTGTTTGGAGGCAGATGAGCTCATACTATCTATTTTGTCAGGATCCTTCAGCCAAGTTTTCATGAACAGCCAGTGAGGGCCACTAAATGTATTCTACCCCCACAAATTACCAAGAAAGTTTAATGGAAAGCCAGTACAATGTTCTGCTGCCTATTTTTATCCTGAAAGAAAAAAAAAAAACACAACTGTTTGTATTCATAGTTAACTTTGTCTCTCAGTTTTACTTTGAATCCACAGTGCCAAACTGTGCTTTTTCTATTTTGCAGCAAGAGAAATGAGGTATCCTTCTAAAAATGGAAAGCGATGAAATAGACGACTGGATGGCTTCTACTTTGTTCTTTGAGGTACCAAGGGAAGAACTGTAGACATGATTTAGCACATAATTTAGTTTGTCTCCTTTCTGCAAAAGTATTTATTTACCAGAAGGATTCCTGTATCCAATTCTGAAGAACGCTAGCTGTCCAAAAGAGAGACTCAGGAGACAAGGCAGAGAGCTTTTGTAATTGGGACCTAGATTGAGCGATTACTCCCCAGGAGAAGTGAAGTATTGGAGAAGAGATCGATCAACATTTCAGCAGCGGGACCAAAGCAAGTGAAATATATCTTATCATGTCATTTTAATGGGCCATGAGTGTGTCTGTAAGATCCATGTGTGAACAGGGCACTTTACCTCTTACATGGGTGGTGCTATTTTTGTTTACCTTTACTGAAAAGACCAGAGTCTGGGTGGGCTTTCTCAAGTAGAATGTTGAGTCATGAGCACACCCTACTGGTTTGGTGTGAGACAACAATAAAAGATAATAGAAGACATAGATATTTTTTGTTTTTTGTTTTTTTTTTTAAATACATGGACATGAAACACACAGTATTTCATAATTTTAATATTATATTGAACATAATAGCAATATGTATTTTGTGTATATATTCATACAGATTAAGAAATACAGAGCATGTATTTCAGCAGAATCAAAGCTTTTCTGGTTTTTGGATGTCTTCATATGCCTTCTTTCCCTCTTTCTCTATTTTTAAGATTCTTATAACTCTTTCAGCTCTCATTTAGTTTTTATACACTTTGAATACACCCTAAGGAGAACGCTTCTGAAGTGAGTTTGTCTGACCTTGGATCCACGGAACCACCTGCAGATGTCACACTGAAACATTGCTCTTGACACACCACCTGTTTCTCCTTTTTCTCCATCGGTTTTCGCTTTCGCCAAGAAATTCTTCCAACAGCTGGGCGGTGCCAACACATGGAGCCTCCTGGGGAGCACATTTTCGCTCCACACTAGAATACCAAACTTAATTGCTCAGTCACATTTAGGGTGCTTATTCCTATTCTATGGATATTCTAATCATGTTAGCCATATCTGAATTAGGAAATAGCAGTATTGTCTGCTACACATGATGAACACACAGTTGTCTAAGTATGCATGTTAGGGAAAGATTTATATGTATTCATAATTATGTAGCCTATTCTGTGGGTAGGAAATAAATGAATATTTCACCTGATCATTTCCAACCATTCTCTTTCTGACTGACATTATCTAAACAGGGATGCTTAGGGGACAGCAGTGGTGAATTAAGACAGTTTGGGGTTTATTCTTTCATTTTGTTTCGTGTTTTTTTTTCACCCAGTAATAGTGACCAAGACCACACAGCTATATTTATGTCATGACTTTATTGCATCTCCATAGCAATGCATTGGAATTTCACTAGTACTGTATTCTCGGGGTCCAGACAGTAGGGACTAGGAAGTGGGAACTAAATACCTATGAGTTAATAAGGGTAAAAAGAAAAGCAGATTTATCATTCTCCTTTTATGTAGTCCAACCTTTTGTTTTAGAGACCAGAAAACTATATGGATACCATAGTGCAAAAAAATTTCTTCATAACTTTAGACCAAGCATGAAAAATAATTTTGTGACCAAATACAAACCCTCTTCCAGTATAATAAAATAAAACTTAAAAGCGCTTATGTAGACACGGTATTTGGCAATGATTTATTTTATTTTATTTTTTCTCAAAACTAACTCTGACCCAAAGAAGTTTCAACAACATTATTCATTTTACAGTGGCAACATTCCTTAATTTATGGCTCCCTCTTTCAAAACTCTGACTCACGCTATGTTTTCAAAATTAAAATATAATAGGCAACTGTGTCAAAGGCAAAGTGCATTTCATGAGTTCAGGTGCTGTATCTATCTCAGTTAACTCTATGACATCTAATATGCATATCACTCCCAGATTAACCAAACAAAACAGAGCTCCAGTCACATCACTCTAAAGTCTTTAGCGGCTTCCCAATTACCTACAAAATTAAACCCGTTAAGCGCCCAGCCTGTTTTGTCTTCCGGATGGAAAGTATAGTGTTAGTCACCAGTGACTGACTGGGCGCTTAACTAACACGCAAAGTACTCTTCAGTCAACATCTCCATCTTTACCTCCTATTATTTCCTTTTAGATGTTCCCATGTTCCAACTTGAGTTATTTTCTGCTTCTTTGAATATACCTTTCTCTAGGTGACTCTGATAGCTTCTAAGAACTGCAGGTGACCAATACAAATCCCATTCAAATCACATCTTAAAAATAGTGATGGTGACAATAGTAACAAAAGTGGCAAAGGGCATTAGTGAGGATTCATTATGTGTCAGGCATTGAACTAAGCACTTTCTACAGGTTATATGAACAAAGAACTTTTCATGTGTAATAGTTCACTTATTTCTCTTGATAGCATAGGTGGTAGGTTCTGTTGTTAATGAGAAACTGAGATATAGCAACGAAAAACTAAGATCCCATATCTTATATGTAGAAGAGTCCACATGCCAAATGCCATCTTTCTCACAAGCATTTTCTGATTTCTCAAAGGTTACAAACAGACTTTATCCAGATTTATCAAACAGAATTTTTAGGCTGTCCCTGGTAGAAAATGTAGTTACCAACAATTTTTAGCCAATTAATAAAGCGTTGTTCGCACTGCTGTTATGTAAGCTCAGTGAAGCCCAGCTTTCTGTCTTCTGTCTTATTGAGGTCAACAAAAATATTTTGCTAAGAGTGGCATTTGAAGGTGATAGAAATCAAAGACTGTTTCCTTGGGGTTGAAGTACCACCAAAACATTCTTTACTTAGGGACTTGGGATGTGGTGGGGTCCAGTGATAAAATTGGAGCTTTCAAGTAAAATTTAGAATTTTAGAACTTTTTTTCACTACATTGCAGTTTCCCAATATTTATAAACTTTTCTCATTAGATTGGTGGTTACATTAATGACCCTGATTATTATTTTATTTTATTTTTTATTTTAAAGAGACAAAGGGAGAGGGAGAGAGAACTAGAAACATCAATGATGAGAGAGTATCATTGATTGGCTGCCTCCTGCATGTCCCCTACTGGGGATCAAGCCTGCAACACAGGCATGTGCCCTGACCCAGGATTGGAACTGTGACCTCCTGGTTCATGGGTCAGCATTCAACCATTGAGCCACACTGGCCTGACTGACTGTGATTATTTTTTATATTGTAAAGTGAAGTATGTTAACATATGAAAGATCTGCATAAATCAGTGCAGCAATCTATATATATAAAAGCCTAAGCGACCATCGCAACCAAACGGACGACCAAACAGGCTGTGTGGGGCAACCAGGCCAGCAGGGGGGTTAGTTAGGGGCAACCAAATAACCAAATAGAAGGCTGTGTGGGGCAACCAGTCCTGCAGGGGGAGTGGTTGGGGGTGACCAGGCCAGCAGGGGGGTGCAGTGAGGGGTGACCAGGCCGGCAGGGGGGCAGTAAGCAGTGACCAGGCCGGCAGGGGGGGCAGTTAGGGGCAACCAGGCCGGTGGGGGGTGGGCAGTTGGGGGTGACCAGGCCAGCAGGGGATGCAATTAGGGGTGATCAGGCAGGCAGGCAGATGAGCAGTTAGGAAGGAGCCAGTGGTCCCGGATTGTGAGAGGGATGTCATGTGGATCGGGCCTAAATCGGCAGTCGGACATCCCCCAATGGGTCCTGAATTGGAGAGGATGAAGGCTGGGCTGAGAGGACCCCCCCATGCATGAATTTTGTGCACCGGGCCTCTAGTATTTTGTAATGACCAATGCATGATATTACAAACTTTTGTATGGATAAAAGATCCATTCAAAGTGCAAGATAAGCCACTGTTTTAATGGAACAGAATACAAAATGTTCATGGATATCATCTCAGATTCTATATTGCAACTAATCTTCAATAAACTTTCACTTATTATATTGTGATATAATACCCCCCAAAATTCAAAATTATCTGCAAAGGATATTAAACTACTTTTTATTTTGCAGCTGCATAAGTCAGATGAGGTCTGAGGTCAAATTCTCTTTATATGCTTCAATCAAAGAAATACATCTCAATAGGTCGAAAGCAGAAACATCTGAAAATCCAGGTGTCTTCTAATAATCCAGACACGGAAAAGATTTTCAAAAATGCTGCTCTTCCCATTTAGTTGTTCCCAAGAATAGTTTTTTTTTTAATAAGTATATATGCTTAACACAATCTGCTTGTTACTATTTTAAAATTAATATTTTAATTCTTTTCAATTTCATAATATATATTCTTATGGATCTTCAATAAATTTTAAGAACATGTATATATTCTGAGACCAAAAAGATTCTATACTACTCAGCTAGGTCGCCTTTAAGAATAAAGACTATAAGCCGTGCTGGGTTCTTATATATTGTTCTCAAATGGACGAACATGTCTGGGAAACAAACTGAATCACATAACTTAAATATCTTTAATTTCACCAATGAGCACCCATTTTAACATTTACTAAGGTAATAAAAATAATCTAACTCAAAAATTAAAACCATTTCTGACATTCACTGTGTGATTAGAAAAGCCTAAGGTGTTGACCGAGAAAGAGACAAGTACCTGAAATGTGGGCTATCTCATTAGAGCACTAGCTGACCACATCTGGAGTCTAAATTCCCGCTTAGAATCCAGAATTCAGCAACTGAGTTTTCACTTACTAAAAATAAGAAACTTGTGATGCTACACCATCTATGCTAAAGTATTTAAAGTGAAATTATAGCCTGGGGATGGGTTGGGAGCAGGGTAGAGGGGGTTATTGCAAGGGGGGAAAGTCTTTAAGACTTTCAACAATAAAGATAAATTTTTTAAAAAGAGAAAAAAAAGTAAAGTAAAATTATAGACATTTTAAAACCCAACCAGATGTCACCTGTCTTTGAATCTTCTTAGTGATATTTTAAAAATATAGATTTTTTAAATTAATTTTAGAGAAGAAAGGGAGAGAGAGAAAAACATCAATGATGAGAGAGAATCATTGATCAGCCGCCCCCTGCACACGCCACACTGGGGATCGAGCCCACAACCCAGGCATGTGCCCTGACCGGGAATCAAACAGTGACCTCCTGGCTCATAGGTCAACTCTCAACCACTGAACCATGACAGATTGGCTCTTTAGTGATTTTTATGTGCTTCTTTCAGAATACCTATTTATATATTCTACTATTTCTGAATTGAAAGTGTTGTGCATTTATTTTCCTCCCTCTTCATTTCATAAATTCTGACATGATATCTAGCTAACTACTACAAACAGAAATAATATATGATAATTGAGTAAAGCAGATAGTAAGAAGCAAGGGAAACCTAACAATGAGTGCTAACAGAAAGCTGGGCGAGTGGAACATGCAATTCCAGCACGACACAGGGAGCAGTAGTAGAGAAACAGTAAAGAAAAATGGCTATTCTAGTGGTAAATGAAATATAGCAATGCATTCATAACAGCAGATAGGATTTAGCCACATACAAGTAAAAATAACAAACATCCAAAACAGTTAGGAAAGACTTTTTAACTCAGTAGGAACTCAGGGGTGGGACTTGAGTCTTGAGGAGAATTAAAATGGAAAGTGGCCCTTGCTGGTTTCACTCAGTGGTTAGAGCATTGGCACCGAAGGGTCTCTGGTTTGATTCCTGGTCAAGGGCAAGCCTTGGTTGCAGGTTCAATCCCAAGCCCCAGTCAGGGTGCCAGCAGAAGGCAACGAATAGATGTATCTCACATCAATGTTTCTCTCTCTTTGTCTCTCTCCCTCCCTCCGCACTTCCCTCCCACTGTCTCTAACAATCATTGTAAAGAATATTCTCACTATTCAGGTGATGATTAAGAATAAATGGAAAGTGACGTTTATAGCATTAGAGATATTTTACTATTAATTAGTTATGAATTTGAAGACTCAGGAACATGGAAATAAGACAATATTCCAGTTACCAGTCTATCAGAATACATCAATAATACATACATTTTTTCATTTTAATGAAGAGAAAGCTTTAGACATACTGGAGATTTCATTCTCACTATGTAAGTCTATCAATCTGCAAGACATAATGCTATTGATATAACATGGATAAATAAATTCTGAAATGTGGAAGAACAGCTTTAAAGATGTAACTCTTTTTTTTTACAATTTATCAACAATTACTTTATTTTTTTACATGCAATAAACATTAATATTTCAAGAAAAATTATTTAAAGTATAATAAAGTTACATGCAATAAACATTAATATTTCAAGAAAAATGATTTTAAATATAATAATATTACATGCAATAAATATTTCAAGAAATGAAGCTGTAACTCTTAAAAGCATTTGGGAGAAAATAATTCAAACCTCAGCATAGCCTTGGAGATAAAAAAAAAAAAGGATGGATTTTAATCCTAGATTGACCACCTTCTAGAAGTATAATCTTGAACAAAATGTGTGACTTCTCTAAATCTCAGTTTTCTCATTTCTCTTCCTGATAGGGTAGTTAGAAGTATTTGGTATTATGTGTATAAAAAACATAGCATGCATAAGTTTGTTAGTTGAATATTAATTTTAATAGTAAGAGGTCCTTAATTTTGATCACACACTATGAAAGGAAACTAGCTATTATCACCATTTCTAAGAAGAAAATATTTCCATGTGCTTGGCAGGAAAAAAAAGAAAAAGAAGAAAGAAGAAAGAAAGAAAGAAAGAAAGAAAGAAAGAAAGAAAGAAAGAAAGAAAGAATAAAATTTCATTGAAAGTATATTTTAAATGGAAAGGTTAACAGCCAGCCATAGTACAAAAATAACTTGCTTATCATTACAAATATGCTCAGGAGTTTGTTACCATGCAGCAAAAACTTCAAAGAAATGGGAAATGTTTTAGCAACCAAAATCCAGAGATATGGATAGATTTCTGCATGGGAGTAAAGGTAAAGAAAAAGTTGTTTAGTCTAGAAAGATGAAGACTGAAAAAGATATGGTCAAAATAAAGAGCATATGAAAGATAAATGGGTTTCATTTCCTTGGCTTTTCCACATAAACAATTTATGCTGATGTATTAGTGAATTAAAACTTAAATATTTTCCAGTATCTCTGTATTTTAATGTGGAATAATAAATACATATTTGAATATGTCTTATTTACTTTACTAAAATTAAAGTCATTTAAAACAAAATATCTTACATAATGCTTCCCTGGAAGTCAAATAATTTAGACATATGTTATGAGACTACTTATAAAAATTTAATCTTTTATTGTGCCATAATATTCTTTCAGAACTATTTTATGTTGTCCTGGTTTCTCTTACCTCCCTCAGAAGTGGTTATATATGTAAATGACAGAAGTAGAAAAACACCTCAATTGTGATTATGACCACAGAATTACCTATTCTTAATTAAAGAAAAATTGTTCAGTTAAAATGCCTTAAATCAGCTGTCTCCAATCTTTGGTATGCATATACCTAGGCATTGTAAAGACTTTTGAAGGAGTATCCAGCCATGAACTTCCAGATTCTCAAGTTCCTTGTCTTTATACTCCCAAATGGACACTGTCTTAAGTTGATTGATCCTCCTGGAAATACACTTTGATTAATGTTCAAGACCTTCTTTTCAATCTCCCTATACCCATCTCAAAGTTACCATTCCAGGGTGTAAAGATTTCTGGGAAGTCAAACAGAGATATAAAAATATTAATGTTGTTGCTGGGAAAGGAAATTACTAATGACAGGAAGCAAATCTTTTCATGAGTCAGGTAGTTTATAATTCTTTGTTTTGAACAAAATTGAAGGAAAACCTAGCTGATAGTGATCAAGATTAGTTTTCATAATCTGTGTGATTGGAATGATAACTAGGAAGGACTTCAAAGAATTATGCCAAATTCTAATAATAAAATTTATATTCCTACCTGCTTATCTATATGACAAGATTTCTGACCACATACATCAAATATAATTAGAATTGTGTTTGAACACTCTCTAAATTGAACAAGTAACAATTAGATACATATATTAAATTTTTTAAATTCCACTCATGAGAAATCTATTAAAAGATGTACAATCTCATATGATTTTACTTATATGTGGAATCTAAAAAATATAAAAGAACAACAAAACAGAAGTAGACTCTGATACAGAGGAAAAACTGATGACTACCAGAGGCGAGGAGGGTGGGGAAATGGGCAAAAATGGTGAAGGGGATTAACAGGTAAAACTTCCAGCTATAAGGTGTAATGTACAGTATAGGAAATGTAGTCAATAATATAGTAATACCTTTGTACGAAGGCAAATGGTCACTATACTTATTGTGGTGATCACTTCATAAGGCATATAAATGTCAAATCATCATGCTGTATACTGAAAGTAATATAATATTGTATGTCGACTATAACTTTCAAATTAATTATTTACTTAAAAAGATGTACTATCGAAAATTTTAGTTTTATGTTTAATTGTTATTTTCAAAATTTTAGTATGTATAAGTATTTTTTATCAATGGTATATAATTATAATGAAAACTCAATTCAGAAAAAAATATTTTATCATATGCTTATAACCACAGGAAATTTTAAAACATTAGATTTCAATTATATATTATATATGCATGTTTTCTTATTGCACTGAAGGGTAATGGAATGAGCAATAGAAGACATTCATACAAATATATTTCATATATTTTTTGAAAAAAATAGATAATGGTACATATCTAGTTGTACCATTTACATTCTATAAGATACACTTCAAAATAATGAAGTAAAAGTTTTAGTTTGGTTGTGATAATTTACAACATGCTGGAAGTTTGTTTTTTTACTTACAATATTTACATTTATAATGAAACCTTTAAAATGGTTAATTAAATTTGTGAATTTATCCATAGTATTACCAAAAAAAAATTAAGGGATAAATGAATTACAGTTTGAAGTCCAGCTCTCTAGTCTAATTCATAGGAAAGCATATCCCTCCTAAGCATTTAAAAATGGACTGTCTATAAAAGTCACATCAAGTCTTCCATACATTTTCCATAGCATTTGACTATTTCTAGAGCACAGTAAGGAGCATAGTGCTTTGCTTTTTAATGCATGGACATTTATTACTTTGTAGAAATTGAGTGTTTGAGATCCAGGCGATCACTGCTGATATAGTAGAAAAAAGTCAATTGCTTTTCCGATTGCTGTAATAAAAACTGTAGAAATTCTTTATACTTAACATCTGTACAACTAAAGAGAAGTGTGGGTGTGTGTGTGTGTGTGTGTGTGTGTGTGTGTGTGTGTGTGTGTATGTGTGTGTGTAAATGGAAGCTCCAGCTGCTCTTAGATTGAAGGAATCTCCATGGCATCAGCAGACAGGAATGATATTTCATTCACCCTTTGGCCATGGTAAAGGAGTCAACAAGATCCACATGGTTGTTCTGGGTGTTAAAGTGTGTCTGCTTTGTAATCGTTGTCTGAGACCCAAGCCCTCGCTTTATAGTGCTTAAATAATTGATTTCACCCAGCCTTCAGTCAGAGCTAGAAAACCCCAAATATTTTCCCACTAATCCTTAGAGTAGGGCACTGCTTATCGTGCTCAGTAGTTTCAAACTTCACAGATTCATGGGAAATCATGGATTTTACAAAGAAATCCATTTTGGCTGGGAAGGAACATAAAAACCTCATGCTGGTGATTTCATAATGTGTAGAACCAGAGCTTCAGGTTGACATGGTAAAAAAGGAATATTATTAAACTCATGTAAGACGCAGGTTGATGCTCGAGTAGATTATTCTGCATATATGTCATTGTTATTTAAAAAAATAAGTGAATTTACAAAAAAAAATGAAATCCAATGAAAGTATATGAAGTCATCCACATGACTATAAAACATTAGGACAACTGGCTCTTAAGATGAAAAGCTCTCTAATGAAGAGCTCAATGGTGAAAAGACATTCCGAGCGCTTAGCTACCCAAAGCAGTAGGTTTAATGAAAATATATTCCTACAAGGAAAGCATTCCGGATGTACTGTCTACTGTTTGAACCAATGAAATTAAAATTTTATTCACCATTGGAATTAATGGTAGGTTCATATTTATTCATAAGGGAAATATAAACTTACTTTCAGTGTTTCAATTTGATTGTTTGACATACTGAAAGAATTTGAAACAGATTACCAAGTAAAGCACAGTATGAGATAAACCATTTAGGGATAAATATAATAAAATTTCCTGAAGGATATTGGAATAACTGCTCTAAGACATCTGAGTTGAGTGAATTACCATACTCAGGCAATAAATTTGGCATTTAAGGCTTTTCAATGCAAAGCCAAAGCATGGGAAACATATTGGGTTGCATTGTTTTCACATTTTAGCATTAGAAAGTATCAAAATTTATCTAACATCACTGTTTCCCATAGAAGAAAAACTATGCACGTACATTGTTAGCTGGCCATGTGGATGTTAACAATAGTGTATGTGTACATATGTGTGGCAAGTGTAAAGGTGTTGATGTATGTGTCAAGCTGTCAGACACAACAAGCTCTAGAGGATACAGAATGGACACTAATTTAGTTCCCATCATTGGCAAACACATATTAACACTTACAAAATGCAATGAGTGCATCGATGTAACATTATGTATAACAAGAAATTTGCTGCATTTTTAAAAAAAGGTTTTTATGCCTGTGCTGCTAAATTTAATGGAAAATGGGGGGTGGTGTAATGGTTTGCTCTTTCCAAATGTACCTCAGACATTTTGACAAACATGTTTTAACTTTAGTGCTTCTTTATATCATTCCACAAATATATGTATTTTTAAATGCCACGATAGGTTTTGAGAAACAGATATATGTAATGCTATAACCTGTGGTCATAGCTCTGATCTGTTAAATCTTATCCATAAAACTGTGTAAGATGATAAGGTTTGGTATAGGCATTATCAGGTTTACATATTTGTAGAGAAATAATAAGAAAGGCCTTCACATATCCTATAAAACTACTCTTTCATCAGCCCCAGAGTAGCTCTCTGCAGAATAGATGGAGGTGATCCCATTACCCTTTGTAGACACGGCTGAGTGGGACCTGGTGCAAGTGCTATCCTCATGTGGATTACACAAGATATAAATCTTTGTGTGTCACTTCATGGTGTGAATTATATGATTGGTTCACTGCCTTGCTTTTTTACAATTTTTCTTTAACTTAGCAAGAAAAAAGATTACTATCAGGGTTTAAGTTAATGGAATTTTTGCATGGGAAGATTTATGTAATGGAAGATAAGAAGAAATGTGTGTTTATTTTTAGCAACACTTGGTGAGAAAAGGCAGAATCCAAATTAATTAAAAAACAAAAGTTCCCATGTGCAAAAGAAGGCATACGTTTTAAGCAGCTATAACAGCAGTTTCATTGGTTTTCCTGGAGGAATAATTGATTCTCAGAAGGAGGCCCTTTCGGAGGAGCAGCCTCCACAGCAGGATTCAAGGGCACAGGTAGTGTCTCCGCATGACCTTCCCATTAATATCTTTCTCAGTCTCCTCGCAGCCACCACAGCTATGTAATAATGGCCTCTGCTACCTAATCCTTTAGTGGAAATGAGGGCACTTGAGGTTTCCTGAGACTAAAATAAAAAAGGAAAACCTGGCACATAATACCACACCTTCAAGCTTAAAACAAAACAAACAGCCCAGCTGGTGTGGCTCAGTGGTTGGGTGTCTACCTATGAACCAGGATGTCATGGTTCGATTCCGGTCCATGGAATCCTGGCTGCGGGTTCCATCCCCATTATTGGGCATGCAGGAGGCAGCCGATCGATCAATGATTCTCTCTCATCATTGATGTGTCTATCTGTCCCTCTCCCTTCTTCTTTGAAATCAATAAAAATATATTTTTAAAAAAACAAATAATAACAATAAACCTTTACATTAAAAAAAAATTGTCATTTTTGCCTCAAATGCTTGACAGAACTACAGAGCCACATTGAATCATTCGCTCAAACAATAGATTTGAGCACTTCCTTACAGTGTATCAAGCACCACTGAAGGCATTTCAGAGGTAGCCTGGAACAAAAAGCTTATTTGCTAAGGAATAAGGCAGATAGTAAGCAGATATGCATAATATACATTACGTTAAATTGTATGAGTGCTACCAGGATAAAGCAGAAAAGGTGGGTGAGAGGTGTTGGGGGCTGCAGGAGGGTGGCAATTTTCCAGGTTTGCTCAGGGAAAGCAGCCCTGGGAAGACAGCTGTAGACTCAAAGGGAACCTGTTTGTCTTATCCTAAGACCATCAAAGAAATCAGTGTGGCCCTAGCCTGTTTGACTCAGTGGACAGAGCATCAGCCTGCAAACTGAAGAATCCCAGGTTCAGTTCTGGTCAAGGACACATGCCCGGGGTTGCGGGCTTGATCCCCAGTAGGGGGCGTGCAGGAGGCAGCCAATCAATTATTCTCTCTCATCATTGATGTTTCTATCTCGCTCTCTCTGTCTCCCTTCCTCTCTAAAATCAATAAAACTTTTTTTTTTTAAAGAAATCAATGTGGAAATAAAGGATTATTGAATGATTCAGGTTCTTTTATTTGATCTTTGGGGACATTAAATTTTTATTTAAAGAGTAGAGGAAAATCAATTTTACTTCGCAACAATCGCTGATGAGGTGGCGACATTTTTAGTGGAAGGAAGTGATATGTCTCTGAACATAGGGCTTTCACCTGGAAAACTGGAACAGAGGTAACTATTATTTCACGTATTGTCTTCCTCTTGCACCTCAATAGTTTTCTCAGAAGAACAGAAGAGAAACTGGTATGTTGCGATATTTAGAGTGGGTCTTTTTGTTTGTTTGTTTTATGAAAAGGAATGTTGTACCAACTTTGAAGCTTAATTACTAAAAGAAACAAACCTTCAATTGATTGAAGCTGTGCACATGGAGATAGACTTGACGCCCACACCAGGAGTAAATGTGCTACACTGGACAGGGCAGGGCTGTTTAATGAGTAAAATGACAAGAAGTGTTCCATAGTAAAGTACAATCCAAAGATCCTTCACAAATTGTTCCATTCCCATAATGTTGGTCATCAGCATATTATATCAAAGAAGCATTTTCTTCTTTTTCTTACTCCTCCATTCCTCCCAGTCTGAAAAACAATCAAACAAACACATGCACACACATACACACAAATAGGGTAACTCCTAAACATAGTCCTTATAAATACATGAATTATTAAAAAAAAAAAAGGAAGGAAATAGGCAACACCCAGAAGACACATGACAAAAAAGAAAATAGGTACATGTAACAATAAGCAACTTGCATTAAGAAGCATGGTAAAAGGAGAAGGGAAATCAGCAGAAGAAAATGCATATGGAAATAGAAGTCACTAGCTCATCATTATTGGATGGAATGATCCTAACAAGGTACTTTTTCACAAGGAAATCAGAGTTCTGAGCCACCCTCACAGATGGTAAGAGCTGCAAAAGATAAAATTAAGGGACCAAAAAATTCTTCTCATTTCTAATAGGAGTATTATTTATACACTAGTGGCTCGGTGCATGAAATTTGTACACAGGGATGGGGTGTTCCTCAGCCCAGCTTGCACCCTTTCCAATCTGGGACATCCCTCTCAGAATCCCGGACCGCTGGCTCCTAACCGCTCACCTGCCTGCCTGCATGATCGCCCCTAACCATTCTGCCTGCCGGCCTGATCGTCCACAACTGTCCCCCCTGCCGGCCTGATCACTCCCAACTTCCCTCCCCACTGGGCCTGATTGCCCCTAACCACCTCTGCTTTAGCCCTGCCAACATGGCTTTGTCCGGAAGGACGTCCAGAAGGTCTCCGGGAAGGTCTCCTGGTCTAATTAGCATATTACCCTTTTATTAGTATAGATATAGAGTACACACTTTCCTTTTTTATAAAATGTATTTTCTTTCCCTACTCTTGAAGTTGCATGCATCTGTGGTGGCATAATCTTGGTCACAGCCATCAATGTACAGTGATCTCTGTTCTAAAGGAAAAGATTGTTTTGCCAGATGTTAAGCAGCTCTGACAGCTGGGTTTTTTTAATTCAAACATGAACATATCATTTTGCACCTAATTTAAGAGGCCCTGAAGGAATCAGAATCTCCTATCTCCAAATATAAACACATTTTAATTGCAGTTCATGGAGATACTTCAGGTTCCATGCTGAGTACCTGCTGCCCCATGCTTGCAACCCAAACACGCCGTCTCCAAAATTGATCATAAAAGAAAAAAAATGAATTGTCCAAATGTCACTATAGGGGTTTCATGATTGTACACCACATTCAATAGGGAGACAGTCCAAACTTCAGATAAATTCTGCTAAAAAAGACAGTAAATCATAAATATCATTTTTATTATTTTGCTGTTAGCTAACTCCAAATATGTCATTATTTGGTCCATTTCATATATTTTCCAAGTGCATTTTTTTTCAAAACTGCTGTCTAAGTAGTTCTAAAATATTTTCTCTGAACTAGGCCTGACATTAAGGAAGTTACCTCAGTAAGAAAAGATTAGTTTTTTTTTTAGTCTAATTATGTTGAATGTGGTTTATAACTAATTTTGATTCCACTGAGATTTGTATACTCAAAACTGGTGAGTTGAAAGAAATATTAGCTATATTTTTGCTATATTTTATTAATTTTTTAAAAATATGTTTTTATTGACTTTTAGAGAGAGGGGGAGAAGGAGAGAGAGACAGAAACATCAATGATGAGAGAGAATCATCACCTTCTGAACAACCCCTACTGGGGATGGAGCCCACAACCTGGGCATGTGCCCTGACTGGGAATTGAACTGGTGACCTCTTGGTACCTGGGTCAACACTCAATCACTGAGCAACACCAGCCGGGTTTGACTATATTTTAGATCATCAATAATATTCTTAACACAAAATCCTCTAGACCCTTCTCACTGGCACTCTTTCTTATGCATGCAGTTTCCAATGTGAGTTCTGAGATACTGTTGAGTGTGGGATTCTACCTACTTAGAAGCTGGTAAGTTAGTCTGCCAGTGTTTCGTGGATGCTGGCAGAAGACCCAGTCTCCTGGGTCAGAAACAAGAAAGCAGCAGAGCAGCAGCACCATCACCCAGTTTGCTTTGATTCCCCACAACCGCCAAGTTCCCACCCACCCTGAGGACCACAGAGAGCAAGTGGGACAGGAGGCCTGAGGGAGTGTGCATGGCCACTGACAAACACAACTTGAGAGGTCCAAGCACAAGGTGAGCCTGCTCTTTGTCCTTGAAGGGCAAACACAAGCCTGAGCACTGGCCTTGGTGAGGTGGCTGGGCCTTGCACTCTTGCTATACCCAGCACGTACAGTAAGTCCTCACTTAACATCGTCGGTAGGTTCTTGGAAACTGAAACCTTAAGAGAAAGGACATAAAGGAAACTGATTGAGATAAACAAGAGTTAAGTTCCTACAGCGTATTTCTGGTCACAAAAACATCACAAAACTTCTAAATGAAGATACGAAACACTTCTAACGGTAACACTGAAATGAATGTGAGCTAGACATAGATTTCAGAGGCATTAATAAGAACAAGTAAAAGAATTATTTTCTAATCTGCTTATTCCAGATTAGGGATGCCAGTTGCTGGAGTCAATTCTGGCATTCAGGACACAAGGTGCCATCCAGGGCAGGGCACCCTCCCATAGCAGGGCGCATCACACACACCCACACCCAGACTGGGACAATGTAGACACGACACCTCACCTCACGTGCACACCTTTGAGATGCGGGAGGAAACCGGAGAACCTGGAGAGAACCCCTGCATGCTTCACAGAAAGTGGTTTTTACTCATCAAGGTTATAACAAAACAACATTGAACTCAATGATGTTATTGCTGAGAACACAGGGAGGCTTGGTGTGCAGAAAGGATTACCCCTCCCAACTGATATATAGATGTATTTTTATTCAAAGGATTTCCAGATTGAGTGTGAGTTTTACTCTTCCCAAGAAATCTATTCATATTATCTTTTACACACACACACACACACACACACACACACACACACACACACACACTCACACATCGCTTTTACATTGACTTAAACTGAAATGGAAACCTTAAAGTAACCCCCCCACACACATCACATATTCCCAAATCAACCAGATTCCCTCCGTGATAAAGGTAAAGGTGGCTTTTTATAAGCAAAGAACTTGCTCGGTTCTTTGCTTGTAAATAAAACTCTACATGGATTAGGTATTTTCGCAATGTTGGCAGCTGTCCTTTAGGACTGAATTGAGGTGTTATCGTTCTGCATAGGATACCAAAAACACAAATATCTACATATTTCCATCATTATGGATAGAAACTGTATTTAAAATGGGAAATGCTGCTAAAGCTTGCAACAAAATACTGGTTGTTCTCTGTTTATACTATTCTGGGGAGAAAAAAAACTTACAAATTAAAACTAGAGTCCTGCATTACTTTGCCATAGTATATATAGAAATACATTTTATCAGATTATAAAATGCACGTGTTTTTCTGTGAAATTTGTGATGAGTTTTTAGGGAGTCTCTTGATCTTATAGTAGTATTCAATTAGGACTGTCTAGTTCCTGGTTTGTAGAAAAGCAGTGAAAGAGAATAGCAGTGTGTTTAGTAAAGCCCAAGACAATAGCAATATTCTGTTCAAAAGCTACCTTATTTTCAGCCTACCCCCTTTTTTAATAAAAATGTCTTTGCAGGGAAGGTTGCCTTTAAAATGAATTAGTAAGATGGAATTTAAAGAGTGCATCAGAAATAATAAAATTATGTTAATAGGTAATTTTTAACTTTAATACATGCATAACTGTCTACTGCAGGCTTTCCAGAATGAATAATATATTCAGCAGGCATAACTGTAGCCAAGCATTTCCAAAAATTGTAACGGTAGTAATTATTAAAAAAAGATCTGGAAAATAGCCCAGAATAATGTATCCCTTTTAACATAAATCATCAAAAAATGTTCTTTTAATCTCAAGAAAGAATAGTTTCACTAAGGTGAAAAAGCAAAATCAGGATTAAAGAAATGATTTTCAAAAGTTTATCCTAAATAACACTCCCTGCAATATAATTATAATTTCATTAGACCAAAGAACTGCAGTAATAACACCATCCTTTAAGTAGCATTGCCTCTTTCTTTGTTCACTGAGAATTGCTCTCCACTTGCTCAGCAAGCATTAATTACTCCATTGTGTCTTGAGGCTAGAGAAAAAGAAGACTGAAACAAGGGCTTTGCCTTGAAGGAGTTCATTTTCCAGTGGTAGAATGAACTCATAAACTACGTATGACATTGAATGTGATCAGACACCTGTACAGCGCAATTAGCAACCACTCTGTACAACAGACTGAGGACTTGAACTCCACACTGGTTCTAAAGCAGACACCTTTGAATGACACACTAACTTTTCAGAATATTCCACTACAATTAAGTTGGGCCAGTCTACATTTTTCCTCATTTCCATACTTATACACTACAAAGCCACAGTTCTTTTTAGAAGCTTAATAGTGACTCAGAAACAAAACAAAAGGTCAGGGTGTTTACAGTCCCAATAATTTCAACATAATTTTGATGGCCTTATGTGTAATAAGAGAGAGTGATAACTGCTTAAAATAATATAAGCTACAATTTGTTGAGTGCTTACCCTGATTAGGCACTATGCCAGTCTCTTTATGTCCTTAAAACAGCCTCCACTTAGTCCTTACAAAATGAACTAGGTACAATTTGGATTCATACTTAGAGATGACATCTAGGCTAATAGAAATTAGGTGACAAGTCCCAAATCCACATCCATCCTAGGAGGAACAGAATTCAAAGCTAGGCGTAGCTGTGTTTCAGCTATGTGATTTGTTCACAGAGTCAACTAAATGGATGTTTTTTTCTAACTGTGTCAAATTTAATTCTTAGGCACACTTTTTCTCCCAAATTTATTATTCATAGTCATTGGAAAAAAGACGTTTCCTTTAAAAGTGGCAAAAAGTTGTCTTCAGAAAGAATATTCTTTCCATCTGTATGAGTGTGTTAGAGCTACCTTAACAAGGTGCCACAACTTGGTGGCTTAAGTGACAGAAACTTACTGTCCTACCGCTCTGAAGGCCAGAAGTCTCAGATCAAGGTTCTGAAGGGCTGGCTCCTTCTGAGGGGTGTGGGGAAATCCTCTCTATGCCTCTCTCCTGGCTTCTGGGGGTTTGCTGGCAATCTTTGGTGCCCCTTGGCTTGTGGATCTCTGCTCCCATCTTCACATAGCACCCCCTGCCCCCAGTGTGCGTGTCTGGGTCTACATTTCCCCTTTCCATAAGGACATAGTCATAGTGGATTAGGGGCCCACCCTACTCCAGTACAGCCTCAACTTGACTAAATCCCCATCTTAACTAAATCCTTCTTCTTTACTAAATCCCTTATCTTTACTAAAATGTTTATTACTACAGTGAATGAACATAAATTGTGTGAACGTGTGCACCGTAGTCAAGTAGGAGACTGCATGCCCCATCCTAAGAAGGAGCTGCTTCCCAGCTCTAACCAAGTGAGGTCATAAACTATTCAAACTGTGTGAAACCTATATCTTTATGTATAATTACTCATATTAAATATAGGTTCATGGGGGCTTGTCCTGGGGGGGGGGGTGGAAGTGGCCAAGGGGGGTCAATCAGGGAAAAAGGAGACATACTTTAAACAATATATATATATATATATATATATATATATATATATATATATATATATGTATACATACACACACACACATACACACACGTGTCAGCCACTACATCAGTCAGCAGAATCTGGCCCATAGATCTTCCAATCCAAGTCCCATCTGTGCCTCTCCACCTCAAGAGCTTCTCCTCATCCAGCAGCCAGTCCTCCGTGTTCCCAGGACCTCTTCTTTTTTTAATTTTTTTTTTTTTATTGATTAAGGTACTACATATGTGTCCTTATTCCCCCATTGCCTCCCCACCCAACTCCCTTTCATGCCCTCACCACCTTGTTGTCTGTGTCCATTGGTTATGCTTATACACATGCATACAAGTCCTTTGGTTGATCTCTCCCCCTTACCCCCACCCTCCCCTACCTTCCCTCTGAGGTTTGAGCATCTGATTGATGCTTCTTTGTCTCTGGATCTGTTTTTGTTCATCAGTTTATGTTGTTCATTATAATCCGCAAATGAGTGAGATCACATGATGTTTATCTTTCTCTGACTGGCTTATTTTGCTTATCATAATGCTTTCCAGCTCCATCCATGCTGTTGCAAATGGTAGGAATTCCTTCCTTTTTACAGCAGTGTAGTATTCCATTGTGTAGATGTACCACAGTTTTCTAATCCACTCATCTGCTGATGGGCACTTAGGCTGTTTCCAAATCTTAGCTAGTGTAAATTGTGTTGCTATGAACATAGGGGTGCATATATCCTTTCTGATTGGTGTTTCTAGTTTCTTGGTATATATTCCTAGAAGTGGGATCACTGGGTCAAATGGGAGTTCCATTTTTAGTTTTTTGAGGAAACTCCATACTGTTCTCCACAGAGGCTGCACCAGTCTGCATTCCCACCAGCAGTGCAAGAGGGTACCTTTTTCTCCGCATCCTCGCCAGCACTTGTCCTTTGTTGATTTATTGATGATAGCCATTCTGACAGGTGTGAGATGGAACTGCATTGTCGTTTTGATTTGCATCTCTGGGATGATTAGTGACTTTGAGCATGTTTTCATTTGTTCTTGGCCTTCCTTATGTCCTCTTTAAAAAATATCTACTTAGGTCTGTTGCCCATTTTTTGATTGGGTTGTTTATCTTCCTTCTGTTGAGTTGTATGAGTTCCCTGTAAATGTTGGAGATGAAATCCTTATCAGATAACATTGGCAAATATGTTCTCCCACGCAGTGGGCTTTCTTGTTGTTTGGACCTCTTCTTCTTGCACCATTTTTTTCTTGGCAATCTCAAGGCTTCCAGAAAATTATTTTTTAACTTTATTTTCATTGTTGAGACTATTACAGATGTCCATCCCCCCTCACCCTTAGCTCACCTCTACACAGCCCCCTCCCTGCTTTCCCTCTGGCCTTCACCACACTGTTGTCTGTGTCTATAGGTTATGTATATACAGTATGTTCTTCGGTTAATCACTTCACTTTCTTTTAAATCTTCCTCTTTTACCCTGTTTTTTTGTCCTTTGCTTCAGTCCAACATTTCCAGCAATGAACTAGTTGGAATTTCAAACTCAGTATGCCCCCAAATGAACTCATTATCTTCCATGCTCCTCAGGAATTCCTCTCTCTATTAAGGGCACCATCACTCCTCTTATCACCCAGGTTGGAAAATTATGGAAACTCTCAGACTCCCCTCTTGTAATGTCTGTGTCTAACAATTTGATAAATTTGCTACAGAGCCCTTTGGAAAGGCTGGGAAGTTAAGTAATGCTCCCACAGGTAATTGTTTATGTGACTGTGAGTGTAAATTTATCCTACTTCTCTAGAGTAGCTATAACCTAGAGAGGAAATTAAAATGCCAACCAGTCTTCACCAACTGCTTTTGCAATATGCATATGCAACTGCAATTGGCAGTCAGGTGAAACTCTGGAAGCCAATAACATATTCTGTTGTGAACAAGAAACTGGTCATTTCAATGTTTAATCTAAACTTTCTATCATTTAAAATGTTTCCCAAGGAAAATGGGCTCAAAAATAGTACACACATACATACACTAAAATACCAACCAACCAATAAATAAACAAAAACTAAAGTGCATTCACAGAGACACCGAAACTCGTTTGTTGTGTTTTTCTTTTTAATTTACAACATTGACTCTGCCCTCTTCAGAGGAAAAGGATTGCCATGTGGAACTGGTCATGCATACACTTTCTTTGAATGGAAAATTGGTTTCTTCCCAATCCCACTAAATACTGAGTGGATACTCGGAGAATATTGTTTGAATAGAAATCAAATTATTCATATTTCAGATGACTGAAAATTTCCCCTTTAATAATTCTGTACCATTTTCCCATCCCTGTGACCACATTTTCATTACCCTTAGCTGAAATATTCATAATACCCTTTAAACTATCATTGTGAGCCTTTTTGGAATTCTGAAGATTAATTATTTTTAACTTTATTTTTCAATTATAGCTGAAATAGAATTGCTGGGTCACATGGTAGTTCTATTCTAAATTTTTGAAGAACCTCTTTACTGTTTTCCACAGTGACTAAACCAATTTACACCTCACCAACAGTGAATGAGGGTTCCCTTTTCTCCACAACCTTGTCAACACTTGTTTGTTGATTTATTGATTATAGCCATTCTGACAGGTATGAGGAGATATCTCATTGAGAATTAGATTTGCATTTCCCTGATGATTATGGATGTTGAGCATCTTTTCATGGGTGTGTTGGCCATCTATTATGTCCTCTTATGAGAAATGTCTAGTCATACTAGACATCTGGTCTTAGCCAAAAGGCTGAGAAACAATTGAGGAAGTGTCTATTTATGTCCTTTACCCATTTTTAAATCAAATGTGTGTTTTTATATATTGGGCTATATGAGTTCTTTATATATGAGATCAGCTTTAGCTGTTTTATATAGAGAGAATGTGCAGAAGTCAGAAATGATTTTTTACTTTTAATTAATATTAAGTTTATGAAAATTACAAAATCAAGAGTGAAGTTCCTCTGGAATTTTTTAATTCAGCTTTTAAATAGTATTACAATGTCAGGAACTTTAAAATTTTAATCAATAAATGTTCTACGTTATTTCAACATGTATTTATAAAATTAACATACTTCATTTCTTTACAAACATTGCAATTGTCTGACATAATAAAGTTTTGCAAATACTTAAAAAGTCTTATAAACCTAATAAATAAATTTATAAATGTGGTAATTCCTAAGTTATCTTAAATGTATTAAACTTTAGTTGTAAACTTATATTTAACTAGAAGTCATAAATATAAATTAATTTTTCAATGACATATTTGAAAACTGGATAGGAGATACCCAAATATGCATCACAGTGTCTATAATATTCAAAATATACAAATTATTGTTAAAAAATACAAAAGTATAAGTATCAGAGTATTGCTTTATTATGTCTCTATTTCTAATTCCAAATCTCTCCTGGGTTAAAAATATTTAGCTACTGAGGAAAAAAATTCACATATTGGGTTTGTCACCCCTAATATTGAAGTAACCTGCTCACCATTCAGAAATTGTGCAGACTAAAAGATCTGCCTTTGGGATAGTCAAGCTATTCTGTTGGGCACACCCACACTGAATCCAAAACAAACTTGTTAACTTATTCTTATAGCTCTTTTTTCTCTTATAAATAAGAAAAACATAAAAAAGTTACTTTCTAATGGTTAATTTGGTCAAATATTATATTGGAAACAGTAAATTAAGGGTTTGGGGGTTTCCTCTGGGAGAGCGGTGAAGATGTTGGAGGGCTTTAAGCACAGAAGCAAGATGAAGTGGTTCCCCCTGGCTGCTGCCATCTGGAAAATAGATGGACACGGGCCAGTGGGTCTGTGAGGAAGAAGGGTGCTGAACATCCCAAGAAAAAGCTCACACCTAGTCAGGGGGCAGAAAGGAAGCACTAAAGGTAAAATATTCGTAATGGAGAGACATGGAATTTGTTAAAAGTGCTTTTGAGCCAACATTTTATTGACAAGTATTGTAGTTTAATTAACATTTTAAAAGTGCTGACACACATTTGTCAGAAAGTTAAGATTAAAATGTCATTTATTCATAATCCCATCTCTATAAAATTCTGAGTGTACATAATTGATTAAAGAAGGTAGAAATTTAAGTGTCTTTCAAAATTTTTGTGAAAGTAAATAAAAGTTTGCTTTGAAAGCATATACAATTTCTAAAAGAAAAAATGTTCAGGAACAATTTTGTTAAGATAAGTTTCAAAGAAACTGTGGGTGGCCAGAATGAGATTTTACATAGTTTCGGACTTTTCCTGGGGTCGAGTGTGGGGAGGTGGGGGTCGGGGTGGGGGAGTAGGGGGTAACATAACTTCACAATTTATAGATATCTTATGCTTATCAGGTTTTAACTTTAATAATATCCACAAATGATAATAGTCTGTAAATGATATTATTTTAAAATTGTTATTAGGTAAGTTTCTTTTGAGAAAAGGCATAATTAGGAAAAATAGATAAACATATCACTCTCTTAATTCTCAAAAGTTTTAAAATGCTTGTTTTAAGTGTCATTGAAACATTTTAGGTCTTTAGAATTTATTAATTCAGTTGAAAATATAGAATAATAATGATTTGATGTGACCAGATAAATTGTCATGTACTCCATCAGCTCTGGTATTAGGAAATGGATATAACTTCATTACATTAGATAAATTCACTCATTTGTGAAATTAGTCATTGTAGAAGTAAATAAATGCAATTATTGCTTCTTTCACCATTTAAGTATATAAGAGTTCTTCAATCACAACATACAATGTCAGATCTTTAATTATATTTGACTATTTTATACAATTTTAAAACTTCGTAGCAGTTATCAGGAGACACATTCGAAATCTAATCAGCAAATAGCAGGAAAAGTGCCAATTTTCTTAAAGGAAACTACTGATGTTTCATGGAGATTTCAAAACACAAAACAAAACAAAAATCAAAACAAACAAACAAAAATCCACATCCTCTTGAGATGCTCTTAGGACAAGTCACACAAAAGAAGAGAACTATTGTAAGGCTACTATGAATAGAACCAAAAAGAATTACTTTTTAACCTGGGAAAAATAAACACAAAGAGATATATTGATTCATAATATTGAAAACTAGACATCATCCTATTCATGGTAAAAAGCATCACAGGATAGTCACAAATGTGAAAGCACTTTGTGGTTCAAGACCCAGACAGAAATGCAGCAACAGGAGTAAGACAAGCATCACTTCCCTTGTGTAGCAGTTCAGAAAGGCCCATGTGTACGCATTGCTAGTTGGGGCTGAGAAATGCCTTAGATAGCATTTCCTTTTATTATTTTATTTTCAAAAAGTCTTTTAAGCCTATCAGAAATAGCCTACCCAATAAAACACATAGCATATTAATGTGAATAATTTCCTTCTAAATCTTTTTTTAAGTAAAAATGATCAGAATTTTATTACTAATACCTATGGGAATAAAAACTCCCATTGCTAGTTGTTTCTAACTTCAGAAAAAGTATAGTCAATGAAACATATTAAACATGACTGTGGTACATAATTTGTTTTAACATAGGTGCACAGATCAAATTAAATGACAAGACACTATGGCAATTCTTGAAATACTAACAATAATAGCCATGTAGTTACAACATATTTATATATCACTTCAAACTTCTCATATATTATTTAAATACTAGGAGCCCGTTGCACGAAGTTTCGTGCAATAGACTTTTCCTTCACCTGGCTGCCGGCACCAGTTATCCGCCAGCAGCAGTTTTCCTCTGGCCACCCGCCGATCAGAGCGCCTCTTGCCTGCACGATCGGCCACCCCGAGAGGAACTCCGATCGGGAGGCGCTCAGATCTGGCGGGTGGCCAGAGGAAAACTGCTGCTGGCGGAAAACTGGTGCCGGCAGCCACGCAATCGGCCACCCCGAGTTCCCCACCAGCGTCTTCCGCAGTGCCGGCCTAAGCAGCGCCGGCCGTTTAAGCCGACGGGAGGAGCGGGGGTCGGGGACTCGCGAGTCCCTGCCTCCCGCTCCTACCGCCAGCCAATCGGCCACCCTGAGTCCCGCCCCCCGCGCCTCCAGCCTGCCCAATCGTGGGCGTAGCGGAGTGATGGTAATTTGCATATTACCATTTTATTAGGTATGATATTTATAAAATTTGAAATTAACATACTTGTCAAACAGTAAATCAATCAGAGCCAAATGTTCCCATTCATGGAACTCTTTTGGAATCAAACAATAGTACAAAAAAAAATTTGTTTTATAAGCTACTGGTTATTTTCTTGATTCACAGTTTTAACATTGAGATAGAGCCAAAGTTATGTGGCTAGAGCCATTTGTTAGGCCCAACGTGTTATTTATCTAACTGAAAATAACTACGGTAAGAGTTATCCAACAGTAAAGAAGACTGCAAATTAATAGAGTTGTTAAGTGTTTGGAAAGTAGGAAAGTACAATTCAAATTGCTTCCATCAATCACCCTGGTATGTGGAACATTAATGTCTTAACTCCCATTAAAATCTGAGCCTAAAAAGCCTGGGAGTATGCAAATTTTCAAAAAAAATGTTCACCATCTAGCATTTTAGAGAGCACTTTTTGAGATATATTCATATATCTTCATATATACATATATTTTTATTACATGTTCATTACACAACATTTAAATAAAATGTAAATACAAGGACAAGAAGAGATGCGATTTAAGCATTTTAAAGGCCATATAAATAAAATTTCCACTAGAAATAGAGCATTAATGCCAAAATGCACACAAATACACACACACACACACACACACACACACACACACACACACACACGAACAGAGCTGAAATATCACTCTCCAAAGGGAGTCAGCCATGGTAATGATTGATCCACTTGGACATAATTTCAAGGCAAAGTGGTAAGTAGGGTAACCCAGCTCCAAGCCAACAGCAGCTTGAATCCTGCATCATGTTTAGGAACACCTGCAACTTATATCACATACACTTTCATTTGAAACATGCTGCTAAATCTGTAAAATTATATAGTACGGTCCCATGCTCTGTCACACCATGACTGCCCCTTTGATCTGGGTCCATGGGGAGCACTTATTCATGTGGGCAGCAGCAACAGCTGTAAATTCAATGCTAATACTATTAGGGTATTGAATTTCCCTTTATTTTCCAGCTGAAATCAGGGTTTATCTGCACTACATTTCCCCTTTATTATATGTCTAAGTTTCTGAGGTTTCAAGGGAATCTATCAAAGGTAGTTGCTTAAAAACTGTGACCAGGAGGTTTTATTAGAGTAACAACAAAAACAGTTTTATTGTTCCTCTTAGGTAAAGGGAATTGACTGAGACTGATGAATACCAACCTTCATATTTTGGGCATTTTTGGTCCTGCCTTACCTATAGTTCATAGTTGTTCATTATTCACAATTATTAAAAAATACAGTTGAGGAAAAGGTGAACTTGGCACCAAGGACACTCTATTCATATCCACTTGATAGAATGAAGAGAGAAAGAGACAAGGTAGTAAAATGGAAAATGAAGGAATGTATCCATGGACTTGTATAAGGAGATATCTCATAAGATTAGTGTCTCATGGTTCTACCTTTTATTTTCTATTACATTCCCTTTTACACTCTAATTGTTATTCCTCCTACACCGTCTTCCATTATCAAAGTCAAACCTGATCAACTTGATCCTTTACATTCCTGCTGCCATCCCTTCTGCTCTTAGGGCCTCACAACTATGTTATATGAGTGGCATCTAACCAGATTACCTGCCTTTCCTTCCTCCAGTCCACAAGTCATGTTGTGAAGAAGGATTCATCTGCCATTCCACTCAAAACACAGCCCCAGCATCTCAAAATTGACTTTATGACTATGGGAAAGCAAAGAGGTTCTGTTTTGTATTTCCTTCTAATACTCCTATAAGGAGACTTCTTTCCCTCTTCCATTTAGACAGACCTCCTAATGGGCAACTTTGCTACTTGAGGTGTGGTTCATGAGCCACACCCCACCTCAGCAGCAATACCTGGGAGCTATTGAGACAGGAAGACTCTTAGGCCCTATGCCAGACCACCTGAAACAGGATCTCCATTTTTACCAAAATCCACCTATGCCCATGAAAACTTGAGAAGTACTGTGTTGGTTTTCACTCCTACAACCCCATAACCTCCAGTAAAGCTTAGCTATGTATTTTTTATAAGTTTCTTTTTGTTGCTCCAGGGAAAGAGTTTCCTTTGTCTTTTCTATGCTGTGTAATTTTGACATGTAGTTCAGTAAAGAGCCCTGAAATCATCATTTCTTCATCAAATGAGAACCTTATGAAACAGGGAAGTGAATTGATTTTGCTTAAATTATCCAGCTCAGTAGAGAGGACAGGAACTAAACCTTTAAATTTGTTCTAAAAATCACCTAGAAGGAAAACATTCTTGAAATCAGAATACCAGTATGAATATGAGGATATATTTCTTGAGCAACTGATTTAAACTTAACCTACATCCTATCTAATAAAAGAGTAATATGCAAATTGACCATCACTCCAAAACATAAGATGACTGCCCCCATGTGGACACAAGATGGCTGCCAGAAGATGGCCAGCAGTTGGGAGGGACCAGGTCTGCAAGGGAGGGCAGTTGGGAGAAACCAGGCCTGCAAGGGAGGGCAGTTGGGGGCAATCAAGCCTGCAGGGGAGGGCAGTAAGGGGTGACCAGGCTGGCAGAGGATGGAAATTGGGGGCAACTGGGCCTGCAGGGATGGACAGTTGAGGGGGGACCAGGCCTGCAGGGGAGGGCAGTTAGGGGTGTCCAGGAATGCAAGGGAGGGCAGTTAGGGGCAATCAGGCTGGCAGGGGAGCAGTTAGGCTTCAATCAGGTTGGCAGGGGAGTGGGTAGGGGGTGATCAGGCTGGCAGGCAGAAGTGGTTAGGGGCAATCAGGAAGGCAGGCAGGCGAGCAATTGGGAGCCAGCAGTCCTGAATTGTGAGAGGGATGTCCAACTGCCTGTTTAGGCCCACTGGGACCCTAAACAGGCTGTCGGAAATCCCTCCAGGGCTCCCAAATTGGAGAGGGTCAGGCTGGGCTGAGGGACAGAGCCCCCCATGCATGAATTTCGTGCACCAGGCCTCTAGTTATAAGATAATCCCATTTGTGGATGTGCTGGGTCACAAAATTAGGTGTTGGTGATATTTTCACTATTGTAAAAAGCTCTTTCTTATACAGACATAGTCGAGGAAACCCCTAATATTATACCAAATGATTTCTAAGACATTTAATTTTGACAAAAGTAAACAATATTCTAATATGGATCATCTAGGAGCTTTGGCTTTATCAACAAAGTAAATTTTTTAAAAATATATCCTATATAATAAAGAACTAATGACAGAACAGCAGAATGACCATCCAGGCAACCTTCTGGACAAAGCCAGGGCTGTGAGGGCTGAGCCCCTTGCACAAATTTTGTGCACTGGGCCTCTAGCTTATAGATGATGATAGATAGATAGATAGATAGATAGATAGATAGATAGATAGATGATAGATAGATAGATAACAGTATTTACATTACTATAAGTGAACATCAAATTTCTCATAGACAATTTGTGTGTTAAATATTAACAGGTAGCTTACATCATTTAACTCTGTTTTTCTTTTTTTTTTTTTGGACCCAAACTTGGTGTAACTTAGAATAACCTTCAGTTTTGGGGGAAATCCATATGCCCAAGCCTATGTCAACCCCACTGAATCAGAATCTCCAGAACTTGAGTAAATTTCTAAGCTTTCCAAGTGTGTCTGAAGCTACCAAAAATTGGGAACCAGAGCAATTATATAAACTATTGACTACGATGGTATACCTCGTGTGTGTGTGTGTGTGTGTGTGTGTGTGTGTGTGTGTACTTATAAAGGGTATCGGAAAGAAATGTATGCTTTAGTCTTAAATTTTTTTTCCAGGAAATAAGCAAAACTTTGTTTTAGTGTTTTGTTTTGTTTTCAGTAACACTTTGACATATAGTGACTTGAAATTTGAATGTCAAACATCTTGGTGTTTTAAGACATAGAAAATGTTGGCCAAAGTAAAAGAGTGCCTTTTATTTCCATTTGAGTAGGGTGTATTCAGAATTTAAAACTAAGACTTCCCTTTCACCATCAAATTTACAAAAAAGACACAGTAAGATATTAAGTCGATTTAGTCAGACAAAACAGGAACTGTAGATGTTATGTGAGTAGCAAAAAGGATATGGGCCTCACACACTAGTTCAGAATCCCCATGCAAAAGCACGTTCATAGCACATAATTATCATTACAGCACTGTATTATTTTGTGACACAGATGATATTACCAGAAAGAATTTACTAATATTCTGAGTCAGAAATTTAAGCCACAGATATATGTTTGATAATACTATTTTGTTCTTGTATGGTGTGCTGTTAAAAGAGTATATGGATTATGCTATGCATTTCGGATAAGTATAATTAACATGAATTTGTGTCAAGAAAAGTTTTTAAAGTTTAGGTTGAATAAAAAGTGTATGTTTAAAGGGGGAAGAAAATTCATACTTTAATTTTATGTAAATCGACTTAATGGCACCATATTATTTCACATACTAACTAATGTGGTATGCCAACCTCTAAGAGCAGAAGGAATTTAGAAAGTGAGGAAAATATTCTTTGAAACTGCTACTATAAAATCTATTTTTTTAAATCCCATTAATTCACTTCAGCATAATACACAGATTATACCTTGTTCAAATATACACTAACTTGTTAAAGAATAGGTGGGGAGGTTTTTCTTTCCACTATTCCAAATATGTGGCTCTTAACTTAATCCTAAAAGCATTCCCCAAGTTACTATGGTTTATAAATGGCCTGAATGTTATCTCCATCTGCCTTAGATTGGGTTCGGTGGAAACAGACTGTGAGATGAAGAGTGGCATGCAGAGATTTACTAGGGAAAACTCTGTGAAATACCTATAAAAGTGTGGAAGGTGGGTTGGCAGAGCGAAAAACTGAGTACACAGCAGTTTTAACTGAGAACTCTGATAATTCTACCAGGAGCTGTGAAGCTTTAATGGTCCTTCTGAATTGCCCCAAATTGAGGCAAAGGGGCCAGGCTTTGTATGCCCACATCAGCCACTTAGACATCGGTATGCAACCCCCCATCACCAACACCTGCCATGAAGGTAGTTTAACTTGAAGTGAGGCAGTTGCTTGGAGGTGAGGGCAGTTCTAGGAAAGAAAAGAGGGGGAAAAAAGAAGGAAATAAAACCTCAGTTCTGTAAAACCAGCAGCTAATGATATACCAATGGGTACAGAGCCCGTAAAGAATGGATCGGAGTTAATTATGCCTCAATAAAGCTGAGAGAAAAAACAAAAGTTGTGGGAGGAGCACTATTGAATTCCCTACAATTCAGCCTTGTACCTGCTTAGATCTTCCTGCTTTTTATAGTGTGTTAGACTAAGTTTAGATTAAAGGTTTTGTAAATTACTTTGTCTGCCAACAGAAGATCCCAAGTAACATTGCATTACACCAGAGAAGCTACTTTAGAGCAAAGGAAGTACAGTAGTGGGTACATGAACCTATCACACTCTGCCCACCAATAGCCTCCTGGCCTGACAGCAAAATGGAAAGGTCTTCGAAGATGAATCTGGGAAGAGCTTCCAAAAGCTCTTAGAAGAAAAGGGTCAGTAGAATAAACTGTAGCCCTGATACTGCAATTGATTTCAAGGTTATAACTGTTACTTATCAGCCCTCTTTTCTATGATGCATTCTGAATTCAGTTTTTTGGGTTTTTTGCCTGCCTGAAGGGATGACCCAAACCCTTATTCCCAATCAATCTTTGCCTTTTCTCGGTCCATGATTGCTCTTTTGTCCATTTATCATCCAAGTGGACATGAAACACCAAAAGATGCCCCCGTTGGCCCCATGACACTAATCATTCTCACATGCCCCATATTACAGTGATCTCATTTTCTTTTGATAATCAGCTTCAATTGCCAATGCCAGTAAGGTAATTCATTTCCTTGCCTACTGATTTCTGGGCACGAGGACCCTGAGATGATCAGGAAACACATTTTGCTTGAAGTTCAGTGAGACTCTTACCATGTCTTCTGGTAGAAGCAGGATCTCTATATACACAGAGCCTCAGGAGTAGGAGAGGCAAAAATGGATCACTAAAAGCAGTGGTACCATTCATACTTCCACTTTTGTCTTTCGTATCCATGTGTTTTACTTCTGGGGGCACAGCATCACATAAGTGCCCATCCTCTCAGGGTATCATCTCAGACCTGGTGACAGATTCATCTTCCAAGACCTTTCCATTTCGCTGTCAGGCCAGGAGGCTATTGGTGGGCAGAGTGTGATAGGTTCATATACCCACTGCTGTGCTTCCTTTGTTCTAAAGTAGCTTCTTTGGTGTAATGCAATATATTTTGGGATCTTCTGTTGGCAGACCAAGTAATTTACAAACCCTCTAATCTGACATTGACTGGAGTCTTGTGTGCAAAATAAGGCAAACTCATACTCAGAATAGGTGCCAATCCCAGTCAAGATGCTTACTAATCCTTCAAGGTGAAGGGTCCAATATAGTCAGTTTGCACCAAGTTGGTTGGTTGACCTCAGATGGTTTTGTGTAGGGACTTAGTATTGGTCTCTATTGCTGGCAATTGAATATTCAGCAGTGACAATAGGTAGGTCAGATTAGGTGTGTGAGAGTCCATGCACTTGGCCTGATTCTTAGGCTCCATCTCTAGCCCCATGATTACTCTTCAAATATTCAACCATTTTCCAGAATTGAGGTAGCTAATGACAGAGGCTAACTGACCTCTACTGGCCAAGTCATTCTGTATGCTTGTTTAATATCTTTTCAATGGTGAGTGAGTGGATGTTTATATCTGATACCAGCACAAGTACCAGGACAAGAACTTCTTATTACATATGCATCAATGTAGATCCATTCTTATGCCTTTTCCCAAGATATTCTCATTTGCATATTCCAATCTTTCTCCTTTCAGGCCCCCATTCAATCAGTACCAACACTCATATGTCTATATATAGTCTTTCATTGTTTCACTTTTTTGGTTCAGGCAAAATAACTAAGAGCACCATCTAGAACTCTGCCTAATGGGAGGATTTCCCTCATCACTTTTTTTTTCGTGGCCATACTGAATGTGATCATAATGAGCAACAGTTCATCTTCAGATGTCACTGAGCAAAGACGTTAATGAACCATGCTAGCCTTTTCCCTGTCTGTCAGATGGTCCTCAACACACACATGAGCCAGAGGTGAGAGGTGGGAGATAAAAAGATAAGAGGTCTGCACCATCTGCTTGCATAGTTTTCTTGTGGCATGTGGTGTTGCTTGTGCTTGAGGCTTGTGAAATCACTTTTATCTTATACTGGATTACTGGTGGGCATGCCTGATCTTATGGCTTGGTGGGCCAGCAGAATCTTGCTCAAAATGGGAAGCTCTTAAACATAAAGTTGGTTACTTGATGTTCCATGCTCAGATCGCTACAAAGGACAAGTAGCATTCTAGTTGCTGCTTTCTGAATGATGGTTTGCCGTTGTTACTGCCTGGTTCTGCTGCAGACCTCTTTCCTGTTTGCGGCCCCACTCAAAGCTGGCAGTCTTTCACCTAACCAGTATATGGGTTAGAGGAGTATTTCAAATGTAGAACATAACAAATAACTCTTAAGAACTATATTTCATTTTTAGTGCTGGAAGGTGAGGTATGCTCAAATTTGTCCTTTACTTTGTAGATGTCCTATTACTCCAGGCAACTAACATTTAAACACTTTATTGATATGATAGGTCCCTGAATCTTCATAGAGTTTTTCTCCCACCTGTCAATGCATGTGTCTTAACACAACACACAAACACTAGGTGCTCATCTGGTCCTATTTCCATGATGTCTTCCATGTATAGACCAATGTGATACACCACAGAGTATCCAGTCCAGAGAATCCAGATTATACTGTGGCAGACAGTAAGAAATATGACCTAAACCTGGGACAGCACAGCAAGTGTATAATATTGTCTGTCCCAAATAAACACAAAACAATTTCTGATTCTATTTTCTGATATGGATGGAAAGGAAGGCATCCCTCAGATCAATGACAGCATGTCATATGTCAGAATTTTTGTTGATCTGTTCCAGCAAAGAAACCACATCCAGCATAACAGCTGCAATTAAGGCCACTACTTGATTAAGTTGGTAGAATTCTACTGTTATCCATCATGATCCATCATATTTCTATAAAGACAAGGCTGCTTAATTTAATGGAAATATAATAGAGACCACCCTGAACTCTGGGGGCTTGAAACTTATATCTTCCATTCACTTCCAAGATGCAGTATTGACTTACTATCTTGAAAAGAAGGAGGCCTTCCCCACTCCAATAGCTCTTACCCCAGAGATCAATAACCAGTTGAGGGTTCTGTCAACGACCAATGCCCATTCCAATTATATGCTGGAGAAAGGACCACAGGGTAGGTTTGTGGACATAGTGGCCCCACTGGAAGCTGAACCTGGGTCAGGATTTCATATATTACCTGGTTGTCACATGCCCCCACTAGCAGGGGAATCGTGTTGGCATTTTGAGTCTTTGGCTAACAATATTAGTTTATACCCTTTGCCCAGTAATCCCATTAAAGGTTTGGGTATTTCCCTCTTCCCAGCACACACTTACATGAGTTAACGTTTATAATTCACATTAGGAAAAGACTGGAAAATTACTACTGAATTTACTTGCTGTGGTGTTATAGGGTTCTTCATCATAGACTCCTCCTACAGGTAATGGGTTCTATGTCTGAGAACTGGCTCACATACAGAACGGGGTAAGGAATTCTGACTTTTTTTTTTATTGGGGCAGCTGCCTTTAGTCTCTTGCTTATCTATCCTTGACTTCTTTTTGATTGTGTAAATTAAGCACACCCTTCACTCTCACCTCTAGGAATACCATCTCTATACCTCTCTGAAGGTTGAGCCTCCTCAGCTGCCACTCCAGTCTTGTCACTAATCGTGAAAATTACACATATCCTGTGCACCTGGCTTTATTATTTTGGAACCCTATTATCAGCATTGCTGGAAGTGATCCCCGTTGTGAGACCGCACATCCTACTATCAGCCCTGACCTAGATAAGGGCAGACATTACTGAATTTCCCTCGGTGGCAGATTGATTTCTTTAAAACATTTATGCAAGAAAGCCTGATCCCATTGAGACTCCTAGTTTAAAATAGAATAATACCATTTGGAGAAGAAAATATATGTGTTGCTCAACAACTGCGAGCAGACAACCATATTTAATTATTTGAAATGCCTGTATGTCTTCCATTGCGGAAAGAGCTACAGAATTTTATGGAGAATCAATTGTTTCCTTCCACTGAACTTTTCTAAGTTCTCAGATGCACTGGGGAATTAGTGCAATCTGACAGGATCTGAATGAAAGTAAAAACGAGATTTTTATGGCACGAGCTGAGATATTCTTGAAATGAACACACATAGGTGAAGAACAATGATATCAAGCACCACAGGTTGGGGATTAAATAAAATGAGGTATTTTTCTTGGGCAATGCAATTGAAGCATCGTGGAAATTAGAAACTGATGAGGTCGTTTTATTATTTTATTATTTTTTTGCCATGGAACCTACTATTAGATTATTCCAGGTGGGCTATAATCCCTAGTGTTTTCCCAAATTTCAGGGGCACACTGCCAGCACCAGGGTGATTGTATGATGAAGGCCATAGAACTCTGAAGTTTCATCATGGAATGCAGTGGCCTGAAATTAATCAGGGAGCAACAAGCTAAGTAGCTTCTATTACAGAGTCACTTTACATTAATTCCATAATTGTTCTGGTGGAAATATAGGTAAAAAAATGAGAAGTATCTTTGATGAATATTTTCTTTTTGAATCGTCTTTGCTTAGTTTTTACTTAGAAGTTTTATGAAAAATAAATTAGGTGGATAATCTAATATATGTCATCTTACATATAAAAAAAAACAACTGGGGCTCCAAGTTCTGCCTAAAATCATATGTGTCTCTTGCAAAAGGTTCGTTATTCCCAGTGAAGTATGCAATTTCAAGTTTTCTCTCTAAAAAAGATGTGAAATTGACCTTTTGGCAAGTAAGAAGGTAAATGACTTCATTACACTATATCATGTGTTGTTGTTTTTTAATGAAATCTTAGATTTCCCAAGAAACCATGTCATAGTTTTCTGAAATTTTCAGAATTTCATTTAATATCAGCCTAAATGAGGAATACTTACTCCTAAGTAAAGATTAAGGATGAAAAGTGTCCTGTTTTTTTACAAACTACTTTTTTAAATAATGGTTCACTAACAAAACCATAAAATCAAATACTAAAAGACAAATATTAAAATCTATACCACTAAATATATAACCTCTACATTTCAATAACTTTGAAATCTCAAAGAAGAAAAAGTAAAGCAATTTTATTTTGGTTTTAGAAAAATTTATGTGTCATATTAGCCTATATTTTAAAATGTTCTTTTAAAATATGCTTTGTGTCAATTTGCCTCAAATTTTACTTCTCTGGAATACTGCAGAATACATAGTCCTTGAATTGACTTATAAAGTTTCTGAATAATAAAAGAATGTAAGATCACTAAACTGTTTTCATGTACTCTCCACTTCAGATTTGGAATTATTCTATAAGTTACATGAGGAAAAGTCGCAATACCTTCATAACTATTCTGAACTTCTATAAAATGAATAAACAAACTCTACATCTTCAGTTGTTATCTTCAAGAGACTTAATTCCAGATTGATTTTCTTTATTCCATAGCTTGACCTCAATTTAGATTCAAATTTTGATCAATATTCTTTTGATAGCTCGGTAACCACAGAATCCAAAGGCAAGAAACACAAGTTACTTGTTGCCCTCCTTTTAACTGGAAGTATTAGGAAACTGCATAAGCCTATTTTCTTAAAAGCATTGTTCACAGTGTGTGTTTCACTATTAATGATTCCTGAAACCAGAGGCCTTAGGTGGTGACATGTTGATAAACAGAAACAATTATCCAACTACTGATAACTCATTTTTTAAAATGTAAAAGTAAATACTCACTAAATGCTAACAAATTCCTACAGGAATATAAATACTAAGGGCAAAGCTATTTCTTTAAAAAAAGAAATAAAATAAAAAAAGAAAAGAAAACCTCTAAAACTGATAGATCAGAAAATGGATTCATGACTTCAAAGAATTAGCAGAAATATCATTCATTAGAAGCAACAATCTGTGATATAGAAACTGGAGAACATGATGAAAGACAGAAAACACAATGCCATCTATGACATCAATTAAAGTGAACACAAAGGAGACATGAGTTTCAGACAGAAAGCATTCCACAACTTTTTTTCTCCAACACTCGCTTTTCTTTCTTTAATAATAATAATTTTTTTAAAGGTGATATCCTGGGAATCATTATTCATAATTGCTCTTTACTGTTTTCAAAGACTACTTTCCCACACAAAGCCAAAAAAAAAAATAAACAAGGTAGATAAGAGAATAGAGAGATTAGGGTGAGAGATGGTAGACTATGGCAACACTCAAAAGAACTGCTCTTAAAAAGAGTCCACACTTCTCTGAATGTGATACTCCAGGCACAGAGGAATCCACAGAGCATGGGGCCATACCCACTGTCAACAACTATTAATCCTGAGTCGCCAAAATGAAGACAAGGAAAGAAGGTTGCATCCCATTCAGGAAAATGTGGGCCCCATGGAATCACCACAGCAAACATATCTGAGGACTTGCAATGGCAGACACGCTTTGATGTATGTTAAAGATGTTAACACATTTTATTTTCCCAACAAGACTGTGAGGATTTAGAGATGAGGAAACTGCATTGCAGAGAGGTTGAACAGGAAGGTCACGCAGGAAGTATGAAGCAGAGTCAGGATTTAAACTGGGATTCTGGCCCCAACCTGAGCTCTTAACTACCTTGGTATCTAATAAATTAGCAATATGTCCTAGAGAAGTATGGTGTTTCATAAGCAAATGGACAAAAAGATAAATAACAAATCAGTCACGCAAAGAGTGTGTGTGTGTGAGTGTGTGTACAGGAGTTTTCTATATATATATATAAAATGAATACATGTCCACTAAGATATTAATTTTTTATTATATTTCCCAGTTATTACCTCCTCAATGGACATATAAAACTGCTTAAGGAGAATATACAACCAGTTCAAATTTTTTATAGTTTCTACTTCTAGTTTTTAAGAATTCTAAATTTAGTTTCTGTAATTCCATTTAATAGCTTCTCTAAATCCACATGCCCTCTATTGCATAAAACTTTATTTAATCATCCCTCAGGTAAACGCAGTGAAATTAGAAATTACTCCATAACTCCAGGTTAAAAAAATCAGTTAACTCTGCATTTAAATCTACATATCCTATTGCCTGTGTGGGCCATCATTCCTTCTGCCTGGTGTTTATCAGTTTCAGTACCTGCGGGAGGGCTTCGGACAGGCTTGATCATGACTGGAAGGACCCTTTAATCCTCTCACCTCTCTCTAGTTCTGGGAAACTGCTGACTTGCTCCTTGATGATCCCAAGGACCCCAGAGTCTCATGGAGCTACCTCAGGTCCCCTCGGCCTTAGACCATCCAAACTGCCATTCCTCCTCACAGCTGGGAACAGATCTGGTAGGGATTTCTTTGGGAGACTTGTATTGCCCCAAGCTATAGTCCTAGGAGTATGATGTGGGTCTTCTCTGCTCTCTGGTCCCTCTGGGAGCTACCACTCCTCTCCCTTACTAACCTGGGAGAGCAGAGCAGTGCACAATCCTTTTTTCTGAAACCATACCAATCTCTAACCCTGGAGTGGTTACCTTTCCTCTTCTTCCTCTCTCTCCCAGACAGTAAAATTATATATCCTTTGGGGAGAAAATCTACCTCTTATATTATCACTAGAGGCCTGGTGCACGAAATTTGTGCCGGGGGGGAGGGGTGGTGGTTCCCTCAGCCCTGCCTGCACCCTCTCCAATCTAGGACACCTCGAGGATGTTTGACTGCCGGTTTAGGCCCAATCCATAGGGATCGGGCCTAAACCATCCCTCTCCTAATCCAGGACCACTGGCTCCTAACTGCTCACCTGCCTGCTGGCCTGATCACCCCTAACTGCCCTCCACTGCTGGCCTGGTCACCCCTAACTGCCCTCCCCTGCTGGCCTGGTCACCTCTAACCACCTGTGCCTCGGCCCCTGCCACCGTGGCTTTGTGCGGAAGGATGTCCGGATGTATGTCCGGAAGATGTCCGGTCTAATTAGCATATTACCCTTTTATTAGTGTAGATGAGCTCTTTCAAAATTTATGGTTTACAGATGAACTCTATGTTCTGATTTCTTCAGGCTCTTAATCTCTTAGAACACAAAATGCTTAATTTTTTTCTCAAAAGACAGTCCCTTTCTGGGATATCAAAACTGCTTTGGCAAATTCAACTCTGAGGCTAGACGGCCTGGGTTCAAATTCCAGCTCTGTCCTTTACCAGCTGTATAATCTTTAACCAGCGATTTTAATGCTCTGGTACTCCGTTTCCTCACCTTACAAAAAGTAATAGTATGTAATGGGAGCAATCCTGCACAACTGATAATAGTGTTTGAATCCTGGAAATATATTGTTTCACTTTATTGGTGCAATTCACTATGTAAAAAGCACAAACATGACATACTTTTTAATTTAATGCACATTATTGACATTTTCTTTATTGCTTTCTTAAGTCTAATGACAATCAACAAAATGATAAAGCAAACTCTGTATTTTAGTGTTTGCTGATTCCCCTGGTGTAAATACTCTCAGTAGATCTGATTTTAAGCTACCAAATTACCTGTCAGTGAAACTAGAGCTGGGAAGAACATTGTAGTTATGCAGCATTCTACTGTAGACAGAGCAGCATAAGAACATAGAAAATTAGAGTAAAATAATTAGGAAGTGTTATGTTCAGTGTTGCTTTCCTTTTTTTAAAATAAAATTTGTTTAAATGCAAGTTTATATAAAACTTGATTTTTTTAATGGCTGTGTTAACAACTGTCTCATAAAATTCCTGAAAATTTACCACTCGGCTTCACGCCACCAGCCGCCACTTCAGCCCCATCACAGCTCCAGAGCACTACTGGATGCTGTGTTTATACGTACATTCCTGACTCTTTACCCTAATTTATAGATGAGGAAAGAGAGGATGAAAAAGTTAAGTAATTTGTCCAAGGTCATTCAAGAACTAAGTGGTGGAGGTAAGGTTTAATCCAGATCTGTCTGATTTCCAATGATTTTTGGTGGCCTGAAAATTCATGTGGTCATCTCCAAAAGAGTAATATTTTTCCTAGAATTCTGGCCACTGGGGGGTCACCCCAAGGATGTGCTCTTTTTACCTCAAGCTATACCTCAGATTGGCACACTGTCCAGAGTTTACTTCAAAGCATATCAGCAGAGAGTGATATAAACATAAGGAAGTTGGTTGCTCTGAGCAGGAACTCATGCTCCAGGCTGTTCTACCAGCATTGTGTCAGAAAGGGCACATTTCAGAGGCGGCTACTACAAGTGTTTTGTTATCCACATCTCAAGTAAGATTACATATTTTGCTAAGGAAAATAGTTAATATCAGAAAAGGGTTTGCATGGGGGAAATTGAGTGTTGCTTTCCTTTTTTATAGAATTTATTTCAATGCAAGTTCATATAACTCCATTTTTTAAATGGCTGGTAGTGAATTAGCATATGAATGTTAGAAGTGTGAAATCATAGCTGAGATTATGTGGATTAGCTAAATGCTTGTACTGGTACTCCCCACCCATGGGTGAACTGAGGATCAGAGTACTCTCGTGCCTGGGGCTTGCTCCTTAATGGGAAATTAATGATGGTAAAACAATCGTGCAGAAGTCCGGAGGCGCAAGAAGGCACCAATGAATGAGCCAGTGTGACTCAGAAGAAGTTGTGCATCTTTGTGGAAGGGGGAGGACCCGTCATGGGAGCTGAGGCCAGCAGAAGGGTGAAGAACATTTCTCTTAACCCATGCCAAGCCTAAAGTCTGGCTTGCAGCAACTCAGTTAATTCAGTTCTCTTCAATTTGTGAAAATGCTCGTTTTCTTGGTGCACAGGGAGTTCATAGGCGTGTCTTCCAAAGAATTATTTTTCTCTAGGATTCTGACCACTGGAGTCTCTGTTTTCTAAGTCGCCTGGCTATCACTTTGCCTCCCGAAGAATGTCCCTGTCAGAGCTCTGCCAACAGCCCTTTTAAGCAGCTGCTTTTTTGTCTGCTCCACTGAGTTTTCAGGTGTCAAATGGAGTGACTGCTCCCTAGATCCTAACCTTGGTGTATCTTAAAGGACCCCTTTGTCTGACCCCATTTTGCACCAAAACTTAGATAACTAATACCTTCCTTCTTCCCCCAAAACAGGTTACCACAGAGTAGCTTTAATCTTTCTGCCTCCACTCAGACTTTTTAAAATTTTATTTTCATCCTCAACTTACTCCTAATTGCTCAGAGTTCCTTTCCTGAGATCTTGCCGAAGAAAGAATGTGGGTAGATTGTGACTGACTTTGAATGCTAAAAAGTTTGGACTTGATCCTGTGGGATAACAGAAGGTTCTTGGGGTGGGGGTGGGGGTGACATGGCCAAAGCTCTATGTTAGAGAGATAACAATAATGGCAGCATGATGAGTGCATTGCAGAGATAAGAAAATTAGAGACAGAGTCAGGGTCAAGGGGCTATTTCAACATTTCAGAATTAAAATGATAAGGGCCTGAACCATTATAACCATGCATATGTAGGGGGAGAAAGGGCAAATATCTGAAGTTTAATTTGAAGTAGACAGTCAAGGGCTCTATGAATGATTGGAAATAAAATACAGCAACCAAAGTTAGGAAGAGGTAAAGCTGAGAGATAGCAAAATGAGCTGACTTCCATGATGTGAAGAGAAGAATGTGGTGGCACATGTATATGAAAATGGCTGGCAATATATTGACCATGTAGATCTAGTTAAAAAATAAAAAAAACAGAATTGCAAAAGAAATTCAAATTTTTTCTCAGTCAAGTAGTTCAGTCATCTTCAGCTGAAAGGAAATTATTGGTGTTTTAAGAAAACTCCTAAAAGTCATCTAACCCAACTTCAATAATCCATCTTTAGTGTATCAATAAAAGTATCATATCTAGCTTCTAAGGGTGTGTTCTAGGACTAAGGAAACATTAAACTGATCATATCAGGGTTAATTACAGAGTAGGGAGTCAACTAATAATAATATTTAGGATCATGAAAAACCAATCAGAAAGAATATATGCACCCCTGTGCTCATAGCAGTGCTATTAACAATAGTTTTAAGATCTGGAAACAGCACAAGTGCCCATCAGTAAATGAGTGGATAAAAAAAAGCTGTGGTACATTTACACAATGGAACACTATGCTGCTATAAAAAAAGGGATCTCTTACCCTTTGAGACAGCATGGATAGACCTAGAGAATATTATGCTAAGCAAAATAAGCCAGTCAAAGAAAGACAAATAACACATGATCTCACTTATATGTGGAATCTAATGAACAAAATAAACTGATAAACAAAATAGGACCAGAGGTATAGCTGCATGGAACAGAATAACAGATCTCAGTGGGAGTGAGGTTGGGAGGTGACAGGAAGAGATTTACCAAAGAAAATATACACATATATGCATAACCAGTGGACACAGACAATAATATGGGGATGGCTTGGGGTGGGACGGGTTTGGGTGGAAGGGGGCAAAAAGGGAGGAAATTGTAGACATCTGTAATAGTGTCAACAATAAAAAAATAATATTTAGGATCAGAAAATTGTTGTATCTTATTAATGTTTTAGATATCAGAATTTTGAACAAAATAAGCCTATTTAGTTATCTTTGATATAATTGTAATCAATGCATTGTTCTACTCAAAATTCTTTCACTGTGCTTCATCAGATATAGAAAAAAATGTAAACTCCTTAGCATTTCAGATAAGGCTTTTTATGATCCAGCCCTCTCTATAAGTCTGATTTCTTTTCTCACAAATTCCCTAGAAGGGATGCTGAATAAGCAAGTGCACATCCTCTCTGCAAAGAATTCGCCCATTAAGTTGGTGATTGTTTCTTCACATTCCACTCAATGATTTGGTTAGACTCAGGCTCACGATATGTTGAGTGGAAAAGTATTTGAAGGAATAAAGAAAAGAAGAAAGGTGCATTTTGGAAAATGAGGAGCAGATAGATCATATTGCCAATTCACAGAACAGCAAGAAGGAATTAAATGTCAGAGACAAAGAAAAAATGGGGCTCTGTTATCTAAAGACAAACCACAGCTGCCATCACTCTTACTCGAGGCAGCACTATTTTCTAGCTGTCTCACCCCTTCTTGTGGAGGGGATGAGTGATTAAAAAGAGAATGTCAACAATCTTTCTCCTGAGAGAACTTTTAGTTTGGTTAATAATTTTGAAATAAATTCATTTTAGTTTTGTGAAGTCTTTGAGAACTTATATAGTATTAACCTGGAGAAATTAAAAGTCAATGACCATAAAAAAATTGATAAAATAGTTAGCCATATTTTTTGGTTCCAAAGGTTATCTAACTAACCATTTAGAAAGATGATGCTTCAGTGTGGTAAAACGAACCAGTCCATTGACAACGTTAACAGAACTCCCTGCCTGTCGACTTGAGTTTCTCCTTAAATAGGCTAACTTCATCAAAGAAGAAGGCCACCCTAGAAACGAAGAATGGTTTCTAAGTTGAAAAGAGAATACTACATTCCTAAAGTTGATATAACTGTTCATGCTATAGGTTTTGATTTGTAATTGTAATTGGGAGAAAAGGAACAAACTCTAGCTACATCTAAGCCAAAGGCATTAAGATGGACTCTATTAAAAATGTAATCTCACTTAATTTTTCTCCCATGATTGTTCTCATTTATAAAAATAAGGAAAGAGAGGTTCCAAGATATTACTGTCTAACTAGTAAGTAGTAAAGCCTAAGTTTGAACACTTTCAAAATTTAACTCCAACATCCATGTTATTTATCTCTTCATACCTTTGCTTCCAATACCTGTCTCTAAAAGAAGGTAAGAAGGTGAGTAGAGAATACAATGAATATAATAATCTCTTTTAAGTGATAGAATTTATGATAATTTCAATAATTATAATTTAAGTAATTTGTAGTTTTTCAGCAATTTATATTTTTTAAACTAAACTTTACTAAAGTCATTTTTCTAAGATACTGAAAAAGTCTGGGATCTTTTCGGCTCCCCCTTTTTTTAATGACACTAACTCTTTATAGTGAACATCAGGATGGGAATACCCTGGCCCTTTCCCCCCATTCCTCCAGCTCTGGGAGTGAAACCAGTGTAACAGGAATTTTGGGGGGTAAAAAAGGCAGGTTTTAGGACATTTTAGAAATTTTAGAAATTAAGGGGACCATGGAGGAAGCACAGGACTGCAGAGAAACAGAAGGTGTATTTCCATAAAATAGGGAAGCTGAAAAGCTGCAACAAGTACATTTCCATAGAATGAGGGAGCTGGGAACAGCAAAAGGTCTATATTTACAAAATAAAGGGAAGGAAGCCCTTCATCCAGAAGGAGAAGAAGAAAGCCCCCCAAAGGGAATAGGAAAACAATAAGGGAGGAGGGGGCGAGAACCTTTGAGCCCAGGAGTTACTATAGTAACCAGTCTAAGGGAATAGTGACCAATCAGAGGGGATATCAGACACTAGGATCTGGAGCCTTTATAAGCCATAGGGAAAAGGAACACAGTGGGACCCTTTTCCCCTCCCCATGTGGGAGTCCATTCTGCGGGGCTCTTTCCCTCTCCCCATGTGGGAGTCTGTACTTGTTTTTCAATAAATCTCCACCTTTGCTATACTACCTTCTGTCCGTGGATTCATTCTTCGACTCTGGAGGACAAAGAACCCGGTTTCCAGTCCAAAAATTCTGCTTCACCAGGTTCGAGTGCACATCTGTCAGCCCTCTCCAGAAATTACCCACTGCTGCAGTAGGCCCTGCCTACTTCCTGAGGGCAGCCCCCATACAGTGATTGCTCAATGCAGGAGAATAGTAACCTGGCCCCTCCGTACCCAGATTTAGAACTGCTCTGACGGACCATCCCTACTCCAGAGCTCCCCACAGAGCTGTCTGAGGCCATTGTTGAGATCTCATTGAAATCCACCATCTTCCTCTGCACAGTCTTTCTTTCCTTCTCCCAGAGATGTTGAACCCAAGAATGCTCCCTGATAAACTTTCTGCTAATCTCTACTAGTATTTTAAAGTCTGAACTCCAGGAAACCAGACCTACAGTACAACTTCAATCAAAATTATCAGTAAATGAAGAAATCTGCTGGTAACATTATCCCGGCTGGAAAAGATAATATCATTTTCAAAAACATTCACACAACCTATAAAAAGGAAGTAGTTTAATCAGAAAATCAGTCTTATTTATTTTAGCTTATGTAATCAATAGAGTCATAGATTTGGCAAATTCAAGAAACTGATCAAACAGATAATTTAGTTTGTAACACCCCAAATTAAAAATGCATACAAAAATCTTAATTTTCACATAACCATTTTTTAGAAAAGAATAAACTAGGTTAATATTTGAAATAAAGCGTTGATATGAAAGTATTCTTTTTAAAAATGGATAGTAAAAGAAAGGGAAATATGCCAAATCATTTTTTTTTAAATGCATACTTGGATTCTGTGCTTCGGGGAGAAACAGGATATGAAATATTGCCATGCAAAATGCCAATCTTGTCTCTGATGGTAACAGATCTGTTATCACTAAGGAATAAGACGTGTTCCATGTTTCAGTTTAAAGCTGATGCATTTGCAGAATCACAGAAGCAGTCATGACTGGGAAGTCTAGCTATGGATGGGAACCAAGTGTGAGCTCATTTATCAAATACATCATTACATGGTTTTGGTAGTGACTGTGCCAAATTCTTTCTGTTTTTACTTGTCTTGATTACAGAACTCTGCCCTAAGATGTGAAGGAATAAATTAATTTGTTTTTATGCAACAAGTAATTTATAGAATTTTCTCTTTCTTAAATTTAATTCTCACAAGGAAAATTAATCAGAAAAATAAACAATTCAGTTTTTAAATTCTGATGCAATAGTCAGCAGAATTTTTACTATTCTCATAGAGATTTCTGAATAACTATTTTTAGCATCCATGTAGTCACATAAGTAAATGAACTCCTGTAAGTTATTTGGGTCCTAGGAGAGACCACTTTCCACTTAATTTTATTTATTTATTTTTAAATCCAATCCAAAACCTGTATTTTACAGATCAGAACAAAAATTTGAAGTCCCAAAGTAAAAAAGTAATGTTCTTCAGTATTTGCCATCTTAACATAAACACATACATAAGTATAAGTTAAAATATATGTTTATGCCATTGAATTAATATTATTAGAAGACCTTAAGCTCAAAACATAATTACTAATTTTGGCAAATATTTCTTCTCACAAATAATCTTTGATGTTGTTCTATATCAATTCAAAACCAAGAGAGCACCAAGCAAATTAATAAATCATTCTCTGGTTCTGGTCTTCCTCTTTTAAAAAGATATAATCTTCCAGAGAATTCTACCAGCTTAACAAAGATGCATCCACAGGTCTAGGCTTCTGAGAGCATGCTTTCCAGAAATGAAAACCAGGGATGACAAAGGTGCTCTCTTCATTGGCCCAACATGACAGGAGTTTATTCCCACACTGTGCTGAAATGCAACCCAACAGCACTGAATGACTTTAAGATAATTTAGAAAAGGTTCAAAGTTAAACATATTATTAAATATGTCTTTAACTAGGTGAGACTAACTAGAAAATGTTTCAAAGCTCCTATTACAAATGTGGTATAGAACAGGATCAGTTTGCACAAAGGCACAAAGGTGTTCCTTGTGATGTTATTGGAGGAGCAGAAAAGTTCCTTTTCTCCCCTAGGCTCTGAAGGCCCTTATTAAAATGCAAATGTTCTCTGCATACATAACTTCCTCAGAAGAGCCCTAAGGGCAAAGAAAAACAAGTTGGCTGAGATAGCTGAATTTTCCATATACTATTTCAAGCAGAAAATTTTATGAGCTCACCCTCACCTCAAAATGAAATATCTGAAATAACAATATCATTTATTGGAATGCAAGGTGCCAGGTATTGTATTAATGCTTTATATAATTTATCGCATTCATTCTTTGCAATAACCCAATGGATACATAGTATTAGTATCTACAGGTTTGAGAAATTGAGATTTAGAAGAGTATTTTGCCTAGAGTCACAGAACTGGTAGCAAAGCAAATCAACTCAACTTTCAAGTCTGACCCTGACCATTACACAAACTATCTCTCAAGTATCTCCACAGGGATCTTCTCTTTATCTCCTCCTCTCTCAGCAGGAAATAGGTTAACTGTTACCTTTCCACTGGCCATCTCTGCTCTCCATCCAACCCATTCTACCTACACCAGGACATTGATCCTGTATCTCTTGATTTTCTCCTCCTCACCATAATATCTATTCAATATCTCCAATTAATCATATGGAACAAGTTTCTCCTCTCCAACTTGTTTTTTCTCTACTTCTTTACTTTGACAATTTCTTGAATAGCATTCTAGAAGTGTAATCTCCATTTTATCATCAAACAATTTGAACCATGTACAAATTGGTTTCCAACAGTAACAACAAATGAGGCTTAGAGTCCGTGTTGACTATTCCTGATCCCTAGCCATCCCTCTACTCCTTATTTTTCCCATATGCAACACCCAGTCAGAAATTTGCCTGTTCTTTTATAATAATTTTCTCCTTGTACTTTTACTGTGATCACTAGTTTTGGTGGGTTCAAAATTGATCTTGCCATCTTAATTTTTTTTTTTAATCCTCACCCAAGGATATTTTTTCTATTGATTTCTAGAGAGAGTGGAAGCGAGGGAGGGGGGGAGAGAGAGATATATCGATTGGTTGCCTCCCGCACTCACCCCTACTGGAGCTAGAGAACCTGCCACCAAATTATGTGCCCTTGACCCTTTGACCAGGAATCCAATCCAAGACCCTTCAGTCCATGGGCCAATACTCTAACCACTGAACAAACTGGCCAGGTCTGCGGTCTTAATCTTTAAGGTGTGTCTGTGTCTAGTCTTTCAATTTCCCAATATATAGAACAATACTTCTCCAGAACGTAACATCCTAAAATAACACTTTGATCATATAACTGCCTTTTCTCTTAACTTGTCAAGCATTCTTGTGGTCTCAGGATAATGTTGAAGCTCCTCCATTGAATTTCCAAACCTTTCAAAGTATAAAATCTCACTCCAAGTCATTTCTCACTTCCTTCCACCCCTCTCTTCTTAAAGTGTCCCTGCCTTCTGATTTCCATTATCCAGTAACATCCCTCACTGCTCCTGGCCAAGTGTTTGCTCCCACGCATGCCTTGTGCTTTATCACTTCTTCAGCATGGCTTGCACTGCTTCTGCTGCTTTCCATGCCTCTGCCAACTCACTTCCCACTCAATTCAGTTTCCTCTGAGAAGTCTTACCTCCCAGTTCCATCCAGCAGGGCTTTCAACATTTGGCAATTGCAATTCAGTTGACATTTTAAAAATGTCTTTTTCATCATCTTTGTCATGAATGTATATCTTGCCTCTAGATCCAGATTTATCATTTTCTTGAGAGCAGTGTAGAAAGTTTGGGTCATTTTTTTTTAAATGTCTCTGCTCTTACCCCATACAGTTATAATACTTTGCCTGTCGAAAACCATCACTATATATTTGTTGAATGAGTAGGAGGTAATATTTAGTTAGAATTTTATACTAATTTACTAAAGAATTGACAATCATATTTTTAAAGCTATAAACGTAAAATGTATTTTTTAATTAGAATACTTTTTAGGGTGTAAATTGTTGAATTTGCTCCCACCTTCATCACTCTCATCAAATCTGGCACATTTCTTTCTTTTTCCAGGTGTGCACTTTATCGAGATCTTCTGGGAGCTTATTTTCTGGTAAATAGCTCACTGCTACATTAATAAAAGGAAACAGTCAGACTGCTAGAAAATTAAAAGTCTAACTTAGTCAAAGATGACTCTACTCTGGTAGTAAAAATAAAATAAAATGCAAAAATATAAAGTTGTTTATGAAAGCTTACACAAATACTAGAAAAATGGTCTGAAAATGAAGGATGAAGCCAGTTTCTCCAAATCCAGATTAATATGATTATAAATCTTTATGTTTGTTTCTCAAATAATTCTCCATTTCATAAGTCTGGCTGTCAAAGTGCTAGCATCACGCTCATCATATCAGTGCCAACTTACTCTTGGAATGGTTAGAGCTTAATTTTTGAAAAACTGCATTTACATGATCCATCTGTAAGGCTAATTTAGACAGAATTGGGATATGAAATAAGCACAATATATAATATCTGAAGAAGAATAAGGAGAGGTCATTCATTCAAGAATTGCAATCCACCCATGAGCATCACTTCTCAAATGAATTAAACAGTACCAACAGGTACAATTCTGGATGGAGCTCTAGATAAAAAATTAGGAGCTATTTCTTTTTACACTCACCTGATGATATGTTCATTGATTTTAGAGAGAGAGAGGAATGGAGAGAGAGAGAGGCATCAATGTGAGAAAAATTGATCGGTTATCTCCTGAATATGCCCCAACCAGGAACCTATAACCTAGGAATATACCCTGCCTGGGAATCAAACCCAGAACCTTTTTGGTGCACGGGATGATGCTCCAACCAACTGTGCGGTCAGAGCAGAAGCTATTTTTTAGATAACTGGCTCACTCTGAGATGGAATGATGCTAGCTAGACCCCTTGCAAATCACTCTTAGGAGAACTTAAAATAGAGTCAAACATTACCACCAATAGAGATGTGTCAAGTGAAACCATTATTTTTTTTTTCAGTCAAATACATTAAAATTAAATATTACAATGTGAAATCATTGATTTCTTTGAATGAATTATATATTGATTATTCAAAGTATAACATATTTATTAGATAACTAGAGGCCTGATTCACGAAATTCGTGCAAGAATAGGCCTTCCTTCCCTTAGCTGCCAGCACTGGCTTCCCTCTGGCACCCAGGACCCGAGCTTCCCTCTGGCCACAAGCAGGCACCCAGGACCTGGGCTTCCCTTGCAGCCCTGGTTTTGTCTGGAAGGTCGTCCAGAAGGACGTCTGGAAGGATGTCCTGTCTAATTAGCATATTATGCTTTTATTATTATAGATATTCATACTACAATAGTAATCGGTATAAAATAAAAAAGTATTAAAGTAATCATGATTAAATAGTTAAGATAAATTACTATAATTGTTATTTAATTTTTTTTCTGGACTTCTACTTCTGGAAAAATGGAATACATATAATGTACCTATTCCTCCCAGTAAGTGCAGGTAATAACCCTAAATATTATATATAAAACAAACATAACAATATTCTGAAGGGTGGAGAGAAGAAGGCAAAGTAGGGACCTTGGGATCTGAAAAATGACATAGTGGTGCGTATTCTGAGGTTTTTGATTATTTGTTTTAGGGGATTTGTTTATTTGTTTGTTTGCCTATTATGCCTACACTGTATATATGTGGTCCTGGAGAAGCAGACAATGTGAAAATGCCAATAGGGTCAGACCAAATAAGCCCTAAAAAAGCCTGCTCTCTCACCAAAGGACTAGGAATGAGAAATCCTAGAAAGACGGAGAACTTTTAGAACAGAACCTCTCTGCTCCAGCCAATCACCACAGAAAATACTGTTCCATTCCCACCCCGGGGAGCAAAGTCCAAAGGGGGAACTTAGACTTCCACCCGCACCAGTCTATAACAAGACGTTCTTCCCTTCTTGGGTGGTGTCAGACAAAGTTGAGGGGGAGCCTGGACTCCCACCTACCCAGCAGAGTCATGCAGCATACTCCTCCTCATCACTAGGGTGGTATGCAGGAGGCCTAAGAGAGAGTCAGGACTTGGACCATAGCTCAGCAGTAATGGAGACACCCTTCCCAGTGTCAGGAGAGACTCTGAAGAGAGTCATGAGCATTCTCCCCCTCCCAGTCAGGATGTTATAATGGAGGCATATGGGAAAGTTTGAATTCCCACTTCCATCCAGAAGAACAAGGAGTCCCTGCTTTCAGCTGTCGATGGAGGCCGAACGGAGAACCTAGACTTTCACTCATACCAGGTCAATGAGCAGGGCTCTCGTACCTTGTCAAAGAGGGGTGGATAGAAACCTGCTAAAATATATGATTTAAATACAATCCAGAGTCTTATAATGCCCCAAATCTCACATTTCCATTTAAAAAAATTACTCAGCATCCCAAGAAGCACAGAGATTTCTACCTGAAGGAGAGAAGACAATCACTTGGCACCAACACCAAAAGACACAGGTGTGAGAACTAACGGACAGGATTTCAAGCCGTCATTATCAAAACACTTCCACAAGTGATTCTAAAAGTGCTTGAGAAAATTTTAAAAATAGAAAGTTTTAGCAAAGAAATAGAAGATATTAGGAAGAATCAACCCAATTGAAATGTTAGAATTGAAAAATAAAAAAATGAAAATAAAACACCTTCAACAGAATAATAGAAATTATCCAGTCTGAGCAACTGAAACAGATCAAATAGACAGGGGAGAGAAAAAAAACCACAGGGACATGTGAGACTATAGCAAAAAGTCTAACTTTTATATTCTGGAAACAAAAGAAGGAACATGGGGATGAAAAATATTTAACTGAATAATAGCTGAGAGCTTCCCAAATTTGACATAAGGCTACAGAATCAAGAAGGTGAGCAAACAAGATAAACTCAAAGAAATCCATGCCAAGATACTGCATATTCAAACTTCTCAAAGCTAAAGACAAAGAAAAAGATCTTAAAATTAGTTAGAGAGAAATGATATACTAACAGTAGGGTAAAAACAATTTGAATGATAGATTTGTCATATGAAAACATGAAACCAGGAAGTGGTACAGCATTTTTCAAGTGCTGGTAGAACTGTCCATAGACAATTCAATATCCAGTGCTAATATCCTTCAGAAATAAAGGAGAAATCAAGACATTCTCAGGTGAAGGAAAAATAAGAACTAAAACTAAAACTATATCACCAGCTCATCTACTCTAAAAGAATATCTAAAAGAAATTCTCTAAGCATTCCCTGGCTGCTGTGGCTCAATTGGTTGGAGCATCGTCCCTTGCAATTAGAACAGGTTGCCAGTTCGATCCCAGGTCTGGGCTCTTGTGGAAGGCAACTGATCAATGTTTTTCTCTTCTCTCTCTGTCCCTCCTTCCCTCCCTCCCTTCTTCCCTCCTTCTCACACTAGAATCATTTTTTTCTAAAAAGGAAAGAAATTCTCTAACAAGAAATAAAATAATAAAAGAAGAAATCTTGAAACACCAAAAAGAAAGAACACTAAAAAGAGTGAAAATATGGGTAGATGCCATAGATTTTTATTCTTTTGAGTTTTCTAAATTATATTTGATGTAACAAAAAGTGTAACATTGTCTAGTGTGGTTCTCAATGTATGTAGAAGAAATACTTAATTCAAATATACATAATGGAAGTGAAGGGATATAAAGATAAGTAAGTTTCTATACTCTACCTGAACTAATAAAATATTGATACCAATAGACTATGAAAAGTTATATATATATAGTAATTTAGAACAACATAGAGCAAAACAACTACAGAGCAACCACTGAAAAAGCTATAAAAATAAATGCACTATATAAACACAATATACCACAAAATGTCAAAATTATAGAGATAGAGAAGAAATTATTAGTTGTTGCCAGGGGTTAGAGTGATGAGGGAGGGGAGGTGATGGGGTTACTATAAAAAGATGGCATGAGGCAGAGTCTGAAGTGATGGAACAGTTCTCTATCTTGACTCTAACAGTGGTCACATGAGTCTCCACTTGTAGTTAAAATGACTTTAAACTACATACACACATTGCGTCGATGCCAGGGTGAAAAAAGATATAAGGAAGGAAAAAATGACAATGACTCATGATTGAATTTACTAGTAATAGGCTTCCAATTTTATGTTTTCACTTTTTAAAATGTTTATGTCTAATTTTATAAAATAAAAGAAACATTAAAACAATGTTAGTAAAAAACTGAATATGTAACAAGAAATACAATATGTTGAAAATATTCATCTGAAATTAATCCACTTACATGTATAAATTTTTTAAATTTACATAATCTGTTTATGGTTGCAATGATCAGGATACTACTTATTTGAAAAAAAAATATATGGACAAAATAAATAAAAGAAAGCATCCTCTTTGCACAGGGGAATACTTCAATACTATTGCCCTTGGATTTTGCATAAAACAGTTGCTCTAATATCACAAATTCAATTAAAATAAGTATCATAGTTAGGAACTCAAATACACTTAAAAAATTTTTAGTAACCCCCACTGAAGGCTAACTGCAGAGGAAGGACAATAAGAACAAGCAGAGAAGACTAGAACAGAGGATCTGTGAACAACCTAGTAGCCTTTCATTCTATTCTTTTCTACTTTAGCAAGTCAGAAAGGATTCTGTGATTTGTAAGGAAGAACCTTGACTGACACAGCTCCTCTGTGAGATCTGAGAATAGATGGAAGCCTGACCACTCACGGTGGATATGCATGTGGAGGTGTTTCATATACTTGTTTCTCTTCCTTTCCTCCTGGGTCAGGAGAACGAAGAAGCTAACTACATCGAACGTATACCTTCCCAGACATCATTCAAGAGAATCCTTTCGTGTTTACAATCAGTTAAACCTCAGCTACCACATTTAAGACAGGACCCAAACTCCGACACCATGATTGAGTGTTGTTTTTATAGCCGTGATATGTTAATGCTAGAGCCATAGAGCAAAATATTTATACAATGAGTCTTGTTCATGGCTTTCGTACTAGAAGGAATGCTGCACTTACCTCTTTAAGTGCCATCTTAAAATGATGGTAAAGGGAATTAAAATGTACTTTAAACAAACATTTTGCTTAACATTTTCATAGGGGCAAGCATATGCATTAGTGTGTTTTAAAGGGACGAGCGGCAAAGGAATATTTTAAATTACAGATCCTTTTCATCTTGGATCCGTAAAGCATGCTTTGACTTATGTGGGTTTAAACTCAAGTGTGCTGCGATCGTATGATTAGTGCATAAGCTGACTTTGCACACCATTCCTGACTATTACCCTCATCCCCTAAATTTGCCGAACCTCAGTTAAGGCTCACTCTGTTATATGCATATAATGACTCCTGAAGTATTTTATAAGAATTGTATTTCCTAAACTATTTTTTTTTGTGAATTTCCATCAGACCTCATTGTATTGGCCACAGTTTCCCTCTTCATTCAGAGAGATCTCACTGAGACTTAACTTTTAAGAGACCAGTGGTCCAGTCCACATCCCCCGCCCAGTGTTCTGGCTTTCAGAGGTGTGAGGCACTTCAGGGGCCAAGAGCAAACCTCTCCATGTGGCCAGTGCTGACCGTCGGCAGCACAAAGGAACCTGGAGAAGGGTGCACGCGACCAGAGAAAGAGATCTGAGTGGGGCCTCAAAGAATGGTGCTATTTTTCTACTGAAACAGGAGAGGCCCGCCTGGTGAGGAGAGGCAGGCTCCTGCCAACAGCGATGGGAATGAGCTTGGAAGTGAACCCTCCAGGCCCACTCACGCCTCCAGGTGATGCCGCTCAGCCTGTAGCTGGACCCTAAGCCATCTCGCTAAGCCACGCCTGCATTCCTGACCCCCAGACACATTTGGAAATAACAAATGTTCATTGTTTGAAGGTGCTAAGTTTTGAGGATAATTTGTTATGTAGGAATATATAACTCATATAACAACTGTGTCTCTTGTTGGTTGGCCTGCCTTTCTTTCAGGTGGCGAGGCAATTATTTCCAAAATACTATTTTAATGAGTGGTAATGCGGGACTCTACCTAACACAGACATTTTAACTTCTAGTCCCGATATCTTTTCACCACAGAGGCCCCCACTTCAGAATCTATGTTACTTGTTCCTTCTCATTTTCACATGCAAGTGAAGGAGCTTTGTTGCCTTGTACTTTCTATCTTCTTCCTGAAAATTCTAGATTCCTGATAGAACCTAGTCCGGATTTTTTAGGTGGAGGAGGAGTTGGGGCTTGACCATCAGCTACTAGAAGAGCTGGAGTTATTTGCATTTTTTAGGATTCAGCCTATTCTTACAGATTTGTTATAAATACCAACTCCTTCTCAATTTCTAAGTTTTAAAAATAATCTGAAACCCCAAAAGTTCATTTGTCCATAAACCCTGACTTAAACTTAGCTTAGTGGGTAGAAACGCATAACATGAGCCTACATGATGGTACTTATATAATTTATTGATTATATACTTATCCACATATTTTTGCTACAGAAATTTTAAAATGCTTGAGTCTGGGGTGCTGCTCCAGATACTATTGGGGATGGGATGCATTACCCAGAATATGTCCTTCTCTTTTGCCTTCCAAAAATCTGAAATGTTCTGAATTCCAAAACATATTAAGCTCCTTGTATTTTAGAAAAGAGACCGTAGACTTACACCATTATAAGTTGCTAAGGTGCTGCTATTGGAGCCCCAGACTTCTTTATGTAGGTTTATTAAGAAGATGTGATTCCGAACTTAATTCTAACTCTATGATTTTTGTCAGAGAATATTTAGAGTATCTAATATATTGGGCATAGCTACTCAGCTGTTTACGGAAATGGAACATTTTCAAAAGATATAATAATAGGTCTAGTTAAATTGTCGGATATGTGAAGATCATAAACTCAGAAGAGACATTTTCCATAATTTAATGAGTAAACCTCAAAGTGTGATTTCGGTATTTTCTCTCAATATTTACCAACTGTCTATTATGTGCCAGGCCCTGGGGACTAGGCTTTGGCAATCAGACCTAGAAGTTTATTTCAAGAAACTCTAAATATAGGCCCTAGCCCCAGGTAGCTCAGTTGGTTAGAGCATTGTTCCAATACACTAAGGTTTCAGGTTCAATTCAAGGATCAACCAATGAATGCATAAATAAGTGGAACTATAAATCTCTCTCTCTCTCTCTCTCTCTCTCTCTCTCTCTCTCTCTCTCTCTCTTGCTCTCACTCTCGCTCTCGCTCTGAAATCAGTAAAAATGTTACCAAAAAAACACACAAAACTCTTAATATAATAAGGGTGCATCATGAGAACAAATGGGCACCATAGAATGTTCTAAAGGAGAAAATGGGATCATGTAGATCATATGTTGTTTGAAGAGTGAAAGATCAGGTAAGTTAAAACACATGATTCTCATCTAAAAAAAATTAGACTGCATTTTCCAATTTGAATCCTTCTTATTTTTGGAAATAAGCCTTTTTGACATTTTCTTTTATGTATCCTAGTTAAAGAAATTTTCTGTTCCAGAAACCATCTATGTTTCAATACTAGAAAAGTAATAAGAGGTAATGTTAAAAACAGTGATATTTCAAATGGGTTCTGAGAATACAAATGCTCTCCGGGAAGCCAACCATTGCATGCCTGGTAATATTACCCATCCCTGCATTTTGTAGCCTCTCACATTTCCCACCCCCTCCTCTTCGAGCCCACAGCCAGGCATCCTCTCCCCATTCTGTTGTCTTGAAACAACTCCCTAGAGTTTTCCAGGGTTCATCTACCCTCTACCTTCTTCCCTCTCAACAAATATGCGCATAACCCATAACTCATAATCTATCAGCCCTTATTTCTCCCTTCCAATCACCGCCTTGGCTTGACTTCCTCTGACATGACATGACCAAATGGCTCTGTGGCTGCTTGGAACACAAAGCCTCTAAAAATCCTGAAATGAAAGTTCAATTATGTTGAAATTATGACATCCTCTCAGATGCTGCAGGGATGGGTAGATAGTCTGTGCTGGTAACTTACCATTTGTGATCAGAAGAAATCCCTTCTAAGAATGCAGAGATAAGAGGCACCAACATTACATACACCAGAACCCTAACGCTCAATGAGAATATTCTGCAGTTCGCAGTGAGGAGCGCAGGCAATTAAGCAATCAGTCATGGGAATCTACAATTCTAAGGATAATACACTAAGGAGACACAGAGTTAGGTATCAGCATAAAGGCAGCAATCTGATTCCAGTTAATAATAAAAATAATAAATTGATGTTACTCTATGTATGCAGTGTTCTAGGCACGAGGCTAAGTGTTTCTCATGGATTTTCTCATTTAATCCTTAAAACAATTGAAAAAGGAGGTATCATTACTCAACCTCTTTTTAGTTGACGACTCTGAGACACTTAGGTTAAGAGACTTTCCCAAGGTCACATGACTGATCACTGGTATCACTGAGATTTAAACTTTTTTTTTTTTTTACCCTAAGACCATTAACTATAAACCACTATGCTTTATTGCCTTTCACAATGCCTCTAAATACTGTCACCAGAAATACCTTCTTGGGTGCAGAAATTACTACAATAAACACATTCTCAGAAATGTAATAATGAGATATTAGTATAGACAGATGCTAGAAATCAGTATTATAGAAATCATTAGCCATTAGATAGAAGTAAGCAAGGTAGTGAGCTTAATTTATTCATGAAATACATTGAGAAGGTGGCTTAATATATGAAATGTAAATTTCAGGGTTGAAAACTATTTAACAGAGGCTCTTTCTGGCTCCCAAACTTTTGTCAAGGGAAATGAAGCAATCCCACTTCTTGTTTAGGTACCAAGAAGAAAAAGAAATTATTTTAGAAATACAGTATTAGTAATATCACTCCCTACGGTAATGTATAATAATGGACTGCTATAATGGAAAAGAAACGTCAGGTTTTCCTAATTAGAAAATGTCTCTGCCCATACTATAGCACTGAGAAACAAGAATAAGACAACATAGATACAAAACTTTATAAATCGCTTTTTTAGGTCTTAGAAATAGAATGTGCTTGCAAGATTTAATATAGGATATAAACATTTTACAGGAAAGAATGTTAGGTATTATGGGTGACAGCAACATGAAAAATGCCAAATAGAAAAATCTTGAATGCAAAGTGTAGACTAATACTTGATCTAATCTGTGTGTTTGATCCAAGGCAAAATTGAGTTGCTTAAGATTAAACCAGATTCTAGAGGATTTTCTCAAGAAAACATTAAGCATTACATTTGAATCTTTTTAAAGCATTACATTTATTTACTGTAGGTCTTTAAAATTTAATTTGGTAAAATGTCTTTTTGTAAATGATATACAAAACGGCACCTACTTAATATATACCATTTGATGGATTGGAGCATATGCATATATAGTAACACCATCATCACAATTAAACTAATGAGCATATCCATCAGCTGGAGAAGTTTCCTCTTGCCTCTCAACATTTTAAAAATGTGAATGTTTCAGAGCATTTCATTTATTTACTTGGGTATTTAAAATTTTACACTCTCATACTACTTTTGGTTTTATGTTAATATTTTATTTATTCAAATATGTATTCAATCCGTCGGCAACATATATTCACTGAGTGTTCATGTGTCAGACTCAGTTCTAAAATGTATTTAGCACTTTTAGAAACAATATTCTATATTAAATCCCTTCCCTCTGTATTTTGCACTGTGCACATTTTGATATGGTGCGTGTAAGTGCATGCTGTGCTGTGTAAAAGGGTGTATGTTTGTGCATGCATGCACATGTATGTGTGTGCCTGGTCAGTTTCTATGAATGGAATGTTAGTAACTCCACGAGGTCATTAAATAGTTTTTATTCCTCACCGCTGCCTGTGCACAATACTGAGATTTCCTTGGCATTAAAAACAACAACTTATGAATCCAAAGTTGCCAAGATTTAGAAGAGAATTTTTCACAGCTAGCGTCTGTTTCCCATTGTGGTTTAAACCATCATTTTCCTCATTCTCTTTGAGGTTTTACAATTCTTCTCTGTTTCAGTTATGATAGCCCCTTTAAATTTATGTTGTGAGTCTTCAGTATTACTGGTTACATTAGGTCTATCCATTGCTACAAAAGCTACATAATCACAGATTTAATTCCTTACATGACATATAAGAAGAAGAAAGCATCTTCAATGAACTTTAGGGAAAATACAAGTAATTTTGCTTCTATCCTAACTAATAAAGAGGGAATATGCAAATTGACCATCACACCATAACAAAAATGGCTGTGCCCACAGCGGAGGCAGGAATTCCATAACACAAGATGGCTGCACCCACAGCGGAGGCCAAGTTCCTGTAATGAGCCTTAACAGCAATCAGCAGGGACCTGAGGCTGCTTGGTGCTGGGCCGGGGCAGGGGACCTGAGGCTGCACCCCCTGCCTGGTGGGGCTTGATGAGGAACCTCAAGCCGCACCCCCTGCCTGGCAGGGCTTGATGGGGACCTCAAGGTGTTCCCCCTTCCCTGACCCAGGCCGGGGGACCTCAGGACGTGCACCCTGCCCCGGTACCAGGCTGGGGGACCTGAGGCTGTGCCCCCGGGCTTGATGGGAGACCTCATGCCACTCCCCCTGGCCCAGGCCAAGGTACCTCAAGGCACGCCCCCTGGCCTGGGCTGGAGGACCTCAGGCCATGCCCCCCACTCAGCAGGGCTTGACAGGGGTAGGGCTAGCTGGGTATGGATCTAGCCCAATGGAGTGGGGCTGGCAGGGTCTGGGTCTCCTGTGATTTCAAGGCGCACATGGGTGGGCGGGGTCCTGACTCTGGTTCCCATGGCGTGCCTCAGACTCTGACAGGAGGAAGACTTTCATATACATTTTACTAATTTTCTTTCATCTCTGACACTTTTATTTTAGAGAAAGAGCAAATAGCAATATTAAAATATTTCCTCTAATTAATTCGCTTTTAATGTGCATAAATTTTGAGCACCAGGTCACTAGTATTAATGATAATGATCTAATTACAACTACAGTAGTCTTTCTTATCCATGGTTTTGCTTTCTGCAGTTTCAGTTACCCATGGTCAACTACGGTCCAAAAATATTAAGTAGAACATTCCAGAAATAAATAATTAATAAGTTTCAAATTGTGCATGATTTTGGGTAGCATGTGAAAAATCTTGTGCTGTTCCTTTTCATCCTGCCTGGCACGTGAATAACCCCTTTGTTCAGGGTCTTCACACCATATCTGCTTTCCATCCATTAGTTACTTAGTAGCCACCTCAATTATCAGATTCACTGTGGCAGTATCACAGTGCCTGTGGGCCAGGAACCTTTATTTTACTAATCCCATATCAGTAAAATTGTTATAATTGTTCTATTCTGCTATTAGTTATTGTTAATCTCTTACTGTGCATAATTGACTAGATTAAATTTTATCATTATACTAGAGGCCTGGTGCACAAAATTCATGCATGGGGGGTGTCCCTCAGCCCAGCCTGCACCCTCTCCAATCTGGGACCCCTCGAGAGAAGTCCGGGCCTAAACGGTCAGTCGGACATCCCTCTCACAATCCAGGACTGCTGGCTCCCAACTGCTTGCCTGCCTAACTGCTTCTGCCTGCCAGCCTGATCACCCCCTAACCACTCCCCTGGCAGGCTGATTGATGCCTAACTGCTCACCTGTCAGCCTAATTGCCCCTAACTGCCCTCCCCTGAAGGCCTGGTCACCCCCAACTTCCCTCCTCTGCCAGCCTGGTCACCCCTAACTGCCCTCCCCTGCAGGTTTGATTGCTCCCAACTGCCCTCCCTTGCAGGCCTGGTCCCTCCCAACTGCCCTCCCCTGCTGGCCATCTTGTGGCAGCCATCTTTTGTCCACATGGGGGCAGCCATCTTGTGTGTTGGAGTGACCGTCAATTTGCGTACTACTCTTTTATTAGATAGGATGTAAGTGTAAGAAAAAATGTGCATATAGTATCTGGTACTATGCATGGTTTTAGGCATCCACTGAGGGTCTTGGAATGTATCACCTGTGGATAAGGGTAGACAACTGTATATGACAAAAGTGTTACATATCAGACAATTGTATTAACCCAATTTTATTAAAATACTAATAAAAAATTATCAAGTTAAAAATCAGCAAAATAAACCTTAAGCTTCATAGGCCCCATACTTGAACTAAAGCATCAGCATGAGACAAAAATAGGCAATACTTTATCTGAGCTAACAATCTGCATACAGGAAACATGTGGATTATGCACTTATTTAAATGTATTTTTAAAAATTGACTTCTGGTATAGATGGAATCTTTCTGCAATAAAGACCCTTAAAGAGATCAAATGACTTTTATTGCCTCCCCGACAATTGTCCTGACATTGTGTGCAATTCAAGCAGCCCATAATGAACATAATCAGCACTGATAAAACACTCAGTAAAATAAGAAACACCTTTCCCTTAAAACAAAACAAAACAAACAAAAAATTACCTGCATTGTTTGTATTCTTATTATTACCAATAAATAACACACATGTTTTGCTATAATATACTGGTAAAATGGGTTTAAAATATTAGCCAACCACCACTATACTTATAATAGGAACCAATTCATCAATAGAATCTAAGATGTTCACCTAATAACAAAACATAATTAAATTATGTTTATAATTAAAAATTTGACAGAAACCATAACTAAATTATGGTATATCCATGCATTGGAATATGATGAAACCAATTAAAATATGAAAATTTAATGACATGGGGAAAATGATCATCATGCAACATTAGTAGCAAAAAGTAAGAAGTAAGCTTTCATATAATGAGACCAAATTTGTAAGAGGTATGTGAAAGAATTCTGTTAAGAATTAAAATTAGGTAAATATGTTATTAAATTAAAGCTAATCAAAACTCTTCTGAAATTTTCACTTCGTGATAGACTTTATCAAGGGAGACTCTTCTTGCTGGTGTCACAAAGGCTTCATATGCTGGACAATGAAATATCACATGTGAATTTTGTATTTGAATGGTTTGAAGGAAGTGTGTGCACCAAATTCTAAGTTAAAAAACGTAACATCAGGGATGCAACTTTCTACGAATTTAGAAAACTGTGGGGGTCATGTTCCAGGCAAGAATTATTTTCCTATTTTATTCTATTTTGAATCTGGACTATGTTGCCAGAGCCATATGGTTTTTCTCTGAGCACATGGTGAGGGTTGCTTTCTTAGGATTTGGGGAGGCTGGAAGGAAAGGGAATCAACATGTAAAAATTAGGTGGTCCCAATGTTGGAGGTGAGTCCAAAATTGACCAGAGGTTAATGTGTTTAAGCTTTTGTTGCACTCTCTGTCATCTCTCCCATAATTTCATCAAAGAAGGTTCTGTTTTCTTTCTCAGTAATTATCACTGACATACATCTGGCAACTTAATCCATGAGAATCTTCCTGTAGTTCTGTAAGTCAAATTCACCTTCCATTGAAGCATTCTTGAACTTTACATCTTAGATGTAGTTAGGCTGCTAGCCTGATTCCCACGGGCTCTGATTTGTAGGGACTGCTTTCACTGGAACTAAAAATACAAGCTAACAACTGCAGTGCTGATAAAAGAGATGATCTCTAAGTAAAACATCCCACTTCCCGCTGTGTGGCCTTTTCTGACATACCAAGTCGACTGTGTGCTTTAAGCACAGGTTCAGGCTGATTCCTATCACTATTCAGAAATTTAGAATTTTAAAAATCATTACCACATGGTTTGCCTTCTAGTTCCTTCTATATATGGTGTCACTGATTCTTAAACTTTTGGGATGAAGTCCTTTGACAGTGTCAGGAAAGTGCCAACATTTGTGTTTACAAAATGTCCACATACAACATCATAAAGTTCACAGGTAATTTCAAGCACATCTATAGGCCTCATTCTAAGAGCTCTTGCTCTAAGTACTAACATACATAAGCAGATTTCTGTAGCAGGGATGTTAGAATGGGGACACATTCTAATTGAGAGCTATGTTGATTTTCTGAGAAAATTTTATAATTGAACCCTGTTTTTCCATTAATTTACAATGCAATTTCAGAGATGCCTATCTTACTTGCTTTTATGGAATGATAAAATATAATGATACTTAGACATAGCATCCCTGAAACAGTAACTTTCCAATATCACATTATCAATAAACAATAAACCCCGAAATAAAAAGACCTGTTGAGATTCAGGATGGGAAATTTATATCAATGGAGGAATTATCCATGGATTTTTTTTAAATGAGTCTGTTCATTTTTCACCTTTGTAGCTCTTAGGAAATCTATCTCAAAATACATCTGAATAGAGATACCTTTTACAAGTATTGGAAGGGATCTCTGGCAGGTGATTTGGCAACACTGCTGAATAGCGGCAATGGGACAGAACAGGCGATTTAATAGAATACTTTGAAAGTATAGGTATGGCTTAGAAAAAACTTCAGTGGAGCAAGTGCCTGAGAACACAGTATCTTAATGATGGAAACATCTATACATGAATACACAGAATGTAGCCAATAAACAAAATGAGGATTGAAATAGTGAAGGACTGAGAAACAATTTTATGTCCATGACAAAAATGAGTACAATGATGCTGATGAGAGAGCATGGAAGTGCAAGGTAAATTTTGATTAAAGAAGCAAAAGAGAAGGTGAATATTTGGATAAGGAAAAGAAGATCAGAAGGAACAGGCTGCATGCTGTAGATGGCTGTGCTATCTAAGGGGTCTGAAAATGTCTTCCTTTTTTTGTTGTTGTTGTTAATCCTCACCCAAGGATATTTTTCCATAGATTTTTAGAGAGAGTAGAAGGGAGAAGGAGAGACACACAGAGAGAGAAACATTGATGTGAGAGAGATATATTGATTGGTTGCTTCCTGCATGTGGCCCTGTTAGATTGGGGATCGGGGATTGAGCTTGCATCCGAGGTACATGCTCTTGACCAAAATAGAATCCGGGACTCTTCAGTACTAGTGCCGACACCCTATCCACTGAGCCAAATCAGCGAGGGCTGGAAATGTTTTCCTTATGTAGATTCTAAATGGGCACTGAGGCAAAGCATCATATTTGGGCAGGATCTGAATTTACACACACATTTACCAAGTGCCTATGGTATGGTCATTACTAACTGCAAGTGTTATACCTAAAGTTAGACCAGTGCCTCCTTGAAGTTGGCCACAATCCACTGAGGGGTGAATAAGTCTAACATAATAGTTGCAGGTGCCTATGAGACACAAATGATTAGTAACACCTATTTTGTACCAACCCCTTTGCTTCAGACTTTACTTATGAAGTAGATGTATGGCTTAGAGCCGTGGTCCTCTGATCTCTGCATTCCACTTGAGAAAGGGGGCATCACAATGATCACAATGAATGATACGTGGCCAAAGTCGTGCAATTAGTGCCCTAACTGAGAGTTGACTCTAAGGTCCTGCAAAACAGCACAACTGTCGTATAAGGCCACGGGAGGAGCATACACTCAATGGAAGCATTACAAATCTGTGAAGGCATTGCAGAAGTGGCATTTTAGCCAGGTCTGGAAGGATGAATAGTCGGGTTTTGCAAGGAAAGCAAAGAGGACACTCAGTACTAAGATGAGGCAATCCACGGCGGGGGAAAAAAGCAACTGAAAGACTACGCTCAGTAGAGTGTCAGGACCAGGATCACCAAAAAGCTGTGTGAACTTCATTGCATGATGTGACATAGGAGAGTTTTGAGGAAGGGAGAGATATGTGTTTTTGATGCATCTTTGTAGAAATAAAAAGTCTTTTGTGTGTTTGGTGCAAGAAGGGGCTACAAAAGGGGCAGAGATAGTACGGAGAGTAATAATGAGCAAGAGGTAAGATCAGATGGGTTAAGAAATTTATCATTAAGCTTGAGAGACAATGCTGGTCTAATCTGAGACAGTGATAGTGGGTACAGAAAGGGTGGATTCAACCATAAAATTGGCAGTGTGAGATGGTTGATAAGATGTACAATGGGGTGGGAGATGGAGTTTCAGGATCATCCCCAAGTTACTAACTTGATAGATACCGTTAACTAACAGAAGGTGTGAGAAGAGACAGTAGGTAAGGTGAATTCTATTTGATTTATTACTTATAGAACATTCAGGTAGATATTCAGTTGAACTGAGCTGGCTTGGAGTTACGGAGTGTGAAATGACCAGCCTATGAGTGGTAGTTGAAGTCATGGAAGTACAGGGGTTGAGTCAGGGAAGAACCAAGGGTAGGTAGACAAAAGTCAGCACAGGAGACTGACATGCAATGTTCAGATCATAGGAGAGAATCAAGAGTCAAGGCAATCTTGGTAACAAAAAATGAAAGAGCTTCAAGAAAGGGTGCCTAGAAGAAGCACATGTATTTACAGACAGCTGTGAGATGTACTATTATACATTCCTTTTTCAGACTCAGTTTTGTCATCAAAGGACTTCAGAAGTCCACACTCCTCCCCACACATGCCCCCACCCCCCTGTTGTCCTTAACCGCTGGTTAGGCTCATATGCTTGCACACAAGTCCTTTGGTTGATCTCTCCCCTTTACCCCCACCCTCCCCTACCCTCCCTCTGAGGCCCGACAGTCTGATCCATGCCTCCTTGTTTCTGGGTCTGTTCTTGTTTATCAGTCTATGTTGTTCATTATTTCCCCTAGATGAGTGAGATCATGTGCTATTAGAAATACACTTATAAGAACCGAAAATGAGACAAGCAATAATGGTTATGCTGACAGGCAAATGAATCAGTCTGTAGTGAGTTTCTTTCTGGGCCAACAGTTCTTTTGAGACCCAATTTCAATGTCACACAGTTCCTTATGTGTACATGTCAGCCATGACATTTCAGTTCTGGATGGTGGACAAATTTTCAAAAGCATCCTAATATTTAAATCAAATGGGGGGGTAGTAGAAGAATATCATGTAAGGAAAAATATCCTGTAAGTAATTACATATAGAAAATTAATACTTTAGAAAATTAATTGTAAGGCTAAAAGCAAGACACCCATGAAAAACACACAAGGTGTCAAAACAAGCCCGAGGAAAATCATTTGGGCAAAAAATGAAATAGGATCCCAAGTCAAATTTATAGAAAATATTCCTTTATTAACTTTTGGTCGAGAATATGTTTGTATATTTTCAGAAAACAACTCCGAGACCATGTGGATTCCAGCAACAGAGAGGAATCGACAGGACTACTCCAGCCATCAAGACAGAAGAGAAGCAGTCCAGAGATGGAAGACGCTGATGTCGCCTTGCCATACCAGCAGTTAACAGCTGTGCGTCACTACAGGTTGCCCAGGACCAAACCAGAGAGGGTCAGACCAGCAATACCACCATTTGTCCCCCATCCAGAACTGAAATGTCATGGCTGACATGTTCAGTTGTCTTTTAATATTTGAAGGAGATAATCTTAACCGTTGCACAGGTCAGAACCTGGACTACTGAAGGGAAGTTCTGGGAAGGAAGATGTGTTTTTTGAACTGTTCAACAGAATCCCGACTCAAGGAGCAGTGTCTTCCCTCTCTGTGAATGTTTCCAAACTAAGCTTTAGAAGCAAGTGCTGGGAGAAATCTCAGAGATCACGTAGTTTGAACTACTCACTGATGTAACACATGAAGAAAAGAGGTAGAAGTTCATAGGTAACACTCAGGTTATACTGTAAATCTGGTTTTGGCATTAAAGACTTGACGACTGTCATTTTTAAATCCAATTAACCTTTACATTCAAAAACTGGAGTCATTATATACAAATTTTAATTCCGGAGGTCAATTTTATGGTCAACTTGTTAAGCAAACAAAAAAGAAATTTAGTGTCTCCCCCCCCCCCTTTCCCAGGGGGTGGGTTTTTGAGACATATTAGGGATTTGCATCTATAATAATATTAGGACACTATCCAGGTACTTAACCATAGGTTTCACATGATTAAATAGCTGCAAATTATTATATAGAGAAGTAATTTGGATACTGGCTTAACATTTATTTATGCAAAATTCTTTGAGCAATTACTGGATGTGAGATCTTAGGCTAGTTATTAATTAATCTATTCCTATGGCACAAGTGTGGAACTGAGGACTACCTGGGAAACTTGAGGAGGGGAGGAGCTGGGCTGAAAGGTTCAAGCCATCCCTTGTCAGAGTATTTAACTATCTTTGAACCTAAAGTTGATCAGTTGTAGCAGCAAGGTGACAAGTTGACCCATTTCCCTCGTGACTGATGGAAAAAGTTCATTTGGGGATGGTGGGTAGAGGATTTCATGACCTGTTTTGATTCCAGGATTTGGCTGGGTACCCATGATCTAGGTTTTCCAAAATATATATTGGGAAACACCTTTGATACACTCCAAGACAAAAAATAAAGCTTGCTTCATAGAAAGAACATAGGCTTTGTTTATCCATAGGCTAATCTTAAAAGCAGATGCATGAGCATGCAAAATACTTTGCCTTCTCCCTTGAAAAGAAACCAAATATGAACCTCATGACTTTCTTCACGTGTGTAATGTTTGAACAATTATTCAGTCATGTCACATTCCCACTTCCTGACTCAATCTCCAGCTGCAAAAATCGAGATTAAAAAGTCCCACAAAAGTAATCATTACAAAGGATTTAAATATCTTTAGGAAAACAACAGTTTAAAAACAAATCACTATGATTTATTACCATACCAGTTAAGACTGCAACAAGACTTAAGTCTTGTTAAAAACAGTTTATATGCCTTTATTCCACAATAATGACACAATAAACAGATACGCCTTATGCAACACAGTAAGATTTTGATTTAGCAAAGCATTTACATAAAGCCATCAAAATAGATAATGGTAATCAAAATTAATTGGTTGAATTATCGTGTCTTCCAGAAGACTTCAAAAGATAAAAGATATTCAACATCAAAACTGGTCAATTTAAACCGTTCCATTTTATACTTTTTGCTTAACATTAGTTTCTTCTCACAGTGGTAAAGCCCAGTAGCCGCTCAGCCTCCAGGATTCTGATGAGCTAAGCTGAAGGAAGTACACTCAGCCCTCTCCCTTATGTTTCTGTTCAAATTCTGACAAATCAAGTTTTTAGATCACAGCTTCAGGACAGAAAACAAAGCACATCAAACTCTAGTCAATAAATTATTCATGTAATTCCTGCTTTCCTTGTAATAGATACATATACATGTAGTTGCTGATCTGTGAATAATCATTTGAAAAATTAAGACTGCTGGTCTGGAAATTTGGAAGATAACCAGTACCATAGGTACTATCTTTAAAAAAAAGCATCTGGCCTGGCTGGCATGGCTCAGTGATTGAGTGCCGACCTGTGAACCAGGAGGTCCCTGTTCAATTCCCTGTCAGGACACATGCCCGGGTTGAAGGCTCAGTCGCCCCAGTAGGGTGTGCAGGAGGCAGCCGATGCACGATTCTTTCTGATCGTTGATGTTTCTATCTCTCTCTCCCTCTCCCTTTCTGTCTGAAACCAATAAAAATATATTTAAAAAAAAGCAAAAAAGCATCTGGATGAGGAGATACTGCTTTTATTCCTTGTTCAAATTAAATATGAAATAATAGGAATACCTCTTATTTTTTAGATTTTGAAGGGGATTGCTTCTCAAAAGCTTTGTATTGCCACTTATTAAATACTAGTAGCCCTGCACATGAATCCGTGCACCAGTAGGTCGCTGCCGCCCTCCTGTAGCTCTCCGCCCACTGCCCTGCCCTCCTGTAGCTCTCCCTGCCCTCTCCCCATAGCTTGCTGCCCTGCCCAGTCCTGTAGCTCTTTGCCACCCGCTTGTAGTTTGCTGCCCCACCCTCCTGCAGATCTGTGATCTGGTCGTTACGTGGTCGGTCATAGCATATTCCTCTCTTATTATATAGGATAGACATTTAGTTACGTCAGAAACTAAGTTATTTCATACAAAAATATTTTGTATACATCTGTCTATCTGAGGATGTCATTGAAGCTAGTTGTCTATCAGTAAGTCCATTGAGAATTTCTTTGAATAACTGTATTAAACTAATTATTTTTTTCCTGTGATGTCTTTTGGTTAACAGTAACACAAATACTGTTGGGTGGGCTGTCATAAATTTGAGTTATATTGGAGGTATCACTTAAGGGACTAATACTAAGGTCTTTAAACAGAGTTAAATTTTGTGATTCTTAGTAAATTATTTCCTTATTGAATGAATTTAAGACCATTACAAGACTTATAATAATTTTATTTTTCCAAAGCAAGAGATTAAAAAACAGAATTGTTTTAAATTTAGCTTTAAAATTATTGAACTTTCTACCTGAGTTTGTGGAAGACTTTATCTCACAACAAATGAGAACAGGGTGAGATCTAAACTTTCTCTACAAATGGGCAGGCTATCTGCAACCGACCCAGTACTGAATAGTGTTAATAACATTTTACATGAAATCTGTAGGAAGATGGAACGGAAGCTTGTATAGCACCATATAATATTTAGTCTGTAAGTCTAAAAATAGACATAGTTTATTTCAGTAGCAAAATATTAAAATGTATGCAAAATTTAAATTATTGTTAGAATCATAAAGATTGATAATATTAAAATGGTTTCTGTTTCCAGGATAAAACCGTGAAGGAGAGCTAGGTCACAGAAGCAAAATTCCATCATACAGTTCATTGGCTAACAGCATCTAATGGAAAGGGCACATCTTATGCTATAAAGTTTGGAGGATGAGAGTTTAGGAATGAAAGAGCAGCTCAGCATGAAGCCCAGGATGATTCCCATCCCTGATACAATACTGACATAAGATCCTCAGTCCCCTCACTCTATTGGGCTCACTATAGTTAGCCAAGTTAACATGGCTAACTTTGAAGAGAGGCAGTCAGAGGAGATGCCATTGGTTTTTCTCTGCTGTGCATAGAAGGGCAAAGGAAATGGTTTCTGGGCAGATTCCGATGAAACATGGAAATTAAAAAGTGGGGACTGATGCCCTCAAATGAAAGCATAGCCTCAAGGTCTTTACACTGAGTCATGAGTCAGGTCTGAAACCTATTTCATCTGTCCCCTTTCCCCACTTCATGAAGAATAGATGCATGCTTCTACCAGAGTGAATTTCAGCAAAAGACATCTTACAGGAGAGCTGAGCAGAATTCTTTCATCAAAGGTTGAACATTCCTACAAGTGCTCTCAATCCCCTTTCTCCAAAGAAACAGAAAAATAAACAGAATGTAATATCTAATCCTTACACTGTAGTTCCCTTTGGCAAACAAGTTTTAGAGAAGTGAAAAGGTGAATCAAGAATTTACCTTTCCCACATCAGAGTAAACAGTAGCAGAGTAAACAGTAGCCTGGACACAAACCATGCATTATGGAAATGAGCAGAAAAAAAATTGTAGGCATGGGAATTGAGCAAATATTCTATGTTAAAAAAGAAAAAGGAAGGAGAGAGAGAGAGAACAAAGTTTGGAAAGAAAAATAACCTAAAGAAAATTACCCAATGTACTTTATGTTAAAAAAGAGTTTACTAAAACACAAACATAAAACATTTGTCATTAAATGCTTTAATATTTTGTATTAATTTAATGTTTATTAAAACATAAAATCCTATATAATAAAAGCCTAATATGCTAAGTGTCTGATCCACCAGTCGGCCGTTCAACCAATCAAAGCGTAATATGCTAATGATATGTCCCTTCCCAGCCCTGATAATGCACCGGTGGGGTCCCTTGGCCTGGCCTGCACCCTCTTGCAATCCAGGACCCCTCAGGGGATGTCAGAGAGCTGGTTTTGGCCCGATCCCACATGCCAGGCCGAGGGACCCACTGGTGCACGAATTCGTGCACTGGGCCTCTAGTAAATAATATAATAAACAACATTGAGGATGATTTTTTAAAAGATGGGCTAAATTTTCAGAAAGCCAATTCTCTCTTTTTTTCTTAAAAGTAAATCAATAATATACAAGTTCCAAGTAAAGTGAAGAGTTTCACTAAAGAGGTATGATAGAACCTCATTTTAAATGAAATAACTATTAGTCAACCATTGCCAAATAACTCTGCATAACAAACACTCACAAAATCACAGGATCTTACAACATGCATCATTCATTGCTCACCTAACCTTCTGTGGGTTGCCTGGACTCAGCAAATCATTCATTTCTCACCCAAGCATCTGTGGGTTGCCTGGACTCAGCAGGACTTGACTCCATGGCATTATTGGGTTCAAATTTGCAACAGTGTCTTCTGTGACCAGTGAGCATTCTGCAGCATATTCTTCACCTAGTGATGGCAGGAGTCAAAGAGAGCAAACCCAGCTATGCAAGCACATCAGAAGTTTTAGCGCACTTTTCAGTTGAGTTAATTACCTTTTTATTGTTGAGTTATAAGAGTTCTTCATATAATGTAGATACAAGACTGTAATTAGATATATGAACAGCAAATATTTTCCCCATTATCTATTTAATTTTCTTGATAGTGTCCTTGAAACACAAAAGTTTTTTAATTTTGATACTGTCCAGTTTATTTTCTTGCTTTTGGTGTCATATCTGAGAAATATTGTCTAAATTAAGGTCATCAGAATTTTCTCCTACATGTCTTTTTAAGAGGTCGTAGTTTTATCTTTTACATTTAGATCTTTGATTTATTTTGCATTAATTTTTGTATATGGTATGAGGAAACAGTCCAAAGTTATTCTTTTGCATATACAGTTGTCCTAGATACATTTTGAATATCCAGTTGTTCTAGCAACATTTGTTGAAAAGAATGCTCTTTCACCAAGAACATAAATGGAGGGTTTACTTCTGGACTCTCAATTCTATTCCATTGCTTTGTATGTTTAAACTTATTAACCTTATTAACCTTATCATGCTGTTTTTATAACTTAATAGTAAATCATCCAATTTTGTCATTACTTTTCAAGATTTTTTGGCTACCTTTGGCCCCCTGAATTTCCATATGAATTTTAAGAAAAGCTTTGTAATTTCTTCACTTAAAAAGTCAACTGGAATTGTATATATAATTTAAAAATCATTAAAGTTATTAATTGTATAACATACACTTCCCACCCCAATACTAAATCTCTTTCTTAAATGTTACATAGATTTACACTGAATAGATTTACCCTAATGGCTTAGCAGTTATGAAAGAAATTGGATTTGGTGTAGGTCGCTGGGCAAATGCGCAGGCAGAGCACAAGAGCATGTAAATAACAATGGAGTAGACAGGAAAGGAAATGGTTGAAATAGGTAAGTGTAGGAACAGTGCTCCAAAAAAAGAGCATCGCACGTGCTGGCACAGGGATGTGCGGGAATTCTGCACCGTGTTTTCAGGAAGCTGTGAGTACTCACTAGAACTCTATGTTAGGTGTGATGATACAAAATGAGTCAAGAAGTAAATGATGAGGAGATTATGAATCACAATTACTCATATGTCTATATGTTCACATTTTAAAGACTTCTAAATTCTACCTCAGAAAATGTAATCATACTAGTAAATAAGTATCCAAAATCTGAATAATAACAAAATGAATTAGTAAATCTCTTTAACTCTGAAAGGAAGTGATATATGAGATATGGTTGGTAAAAAAATCGTTAACTGGAAACCCAAACATTTAGTTTCAAAGCATTGTGAAAGAGGGGGAAAATTGTGTCACATCACAAGGAATAGATGTTGGTAGGTGCCCCAAGATAACCAGTAGACTGAACTGATTAGATCTAAAAAGTACCAGCTCCCATGGATTACCTCCTTCATTTTACAGCTTAGGTAGCTGAAACTCAGAGATATTTTGACTATATATATAGTTGTTGTCATTGTTGATATATATATATATATATATATATATATATATATATATATATATATATATATAGTGAATATGACATCAGGAACCCTGGAGTTCCAAAATATCTATATATATATAGTTGTTGTCATTGTTGTTAATCCTTACCCAAGGATGTTTTTCCATTTAGTTTTAGAGAGAGTGGATGGGTGGAGGAGAGACAGAGAGAGAGAAACATCCATGTGAGAGATACACATCAATTGGTTGCCTCCTGCACACACCCCAACCCAGGCCCAGGATTGAGCCTGCAACCGAGATACGTGCCTTTGACTGGAATTGACCTCCAGATCCTTCAGTTCACGGACCAATGCTCTATCCACTGAGCACCAATTAGGGCTAAGTGCTATATGTTTTTGAAAAATCATTTATTTCATTAGACTAAAAGCCTAATGAGAAATCAACATGAGGGCTGGCAATCATACTGCAGTAAGACAGTATTTATAAGTGAAACATTCTTCTGGGAGCACAAGAGAAATGCAGCCTCAGGCTGCTGGTGGAAATTAAGGAAGAAAAACGTCACTGAAGAGTGATCCTTCAACTGAGACTTGGGAGAAATTACTGAGTAGCCAAGTGTAGGAACAGGGATCCAACGAGCACGCAGTATGTGCCCGCAGAGATGTGAGGGAATGCAGGTGTTTTCAGGAAAACGTAAGGATCACCAGAGCTATAGATTAGGCTTGATGGTGCAAAATGAGCAGAAATGAGATCATGGATGTTGAGTGCCATGCAAAGAATTAAAATTCAATCTTGTGGAGTTCCATCGTAACATTTCCACCCAACTGACACAATTGCATTTGTTTGAATGACCTTTCTGTCAGGGGTGCAGAGGGTGGATCAGAGGGGAGTGAGACTAGAGGCAGGGAATCTGGAAAAGGTTATTGCAGTAAAATGGGGCTGAGACATGATGGTCTAAACCAGGACAGCAGCTACAGAAATGGAGAGATAGGCAGCAATGCAAGAGAAATGGAAAAGGCAAAGTTGATGGGTGGACTTGCTGATTAATTACATATGAAGCATGAAGGGAAAACAGAATGTAAAGCAAATGAGCTATTTTATTTTCATGTTTCTACTCCTTCCTATGAATGTAAAGGGTTATGGTATTTATGAGTTTTTTGTTTTTTTTAATATATTTTATTGATTTTTTACAGAGAGGTAGAGGGAGGGTAGAGAGTTAGAAACATCGATCAGCTGCCTCTTGCACACCCCCTACTGGGGATGTGCCCGCAACCAAGGTACATGCCCTTGACCGGAATCGAACCTGGGACCCTTGAGTCTGCAGGCCGACGCTCTATCCACTGAGCCAAACTGGTTTCGGCGGTATTTATGAGTTTTAACGGGATTTATCGTAAGTAATTAAAATAGTTTTAAATATCACAATGCTTTTGGAGAAAAGGGTATTACATATATTAAGTGTCTGATATTAAGTGATGTTAAGATTTGTATTTTCTGCCATTCCTTAAACTCAGCCGCAAGTATAAAGAAATGGAGTCATGCTTTCACAGTGTGGATTCTCATTACTGCTATTTATAGCTTTTCATCGTGCACATGGTTGTTAGATGAGGAAGGGGATGAGATGTGGAAATGAAAAATATAGCATGAAAGCAAGCTGTATGCCAATTAAGCTGCCTTTTTTATTTTATAAAATCACTAGGCAAAACAGTCCATCCCTCAGGGATGAAGGCATATATCACACATACAAAACAGTTTGAGGTAAATATAGTCAATACTTTTTTGGAATTCTGGGAAATTATAGTCACATGTGCCATTGATGAGAAATAAAATGCACAGTAAGAATTGTAAGTATTAAGCATTTATTATACCTCACACTTTTCTCACCCACTGACTGGCAAGAGTGTGTGGCACTGCTACCTTTATAATTTATTTTGCCTTTCAACATTTTCTATGTAAACTAGGGGCCCAGTGCACAAATTCATGCACCTTGAAAGGAACTGTGGGCCATGAGGCTGCTGTGGGCACAGGGGCAGGTCTCGGCCCATCCTCTGTGCCATGTGCTTGGCCCCTCCCGCTGCAGTGCCCAGTTCCCTGTCTGCCAGCAGCCCTGCTACCACCACTGCTGTTCCCATGCACTGACGGTGCTGGCCCCACTTGAACCTGCTGACGGTGTGGAGTGATTGGGGCTGGCACCAGCAGTGGGTGCGAGCGGGGCCAGCGCAGTCAGTGGGTGAGAGTGGCGGCTGCTGCCCCGATTGCCCCTCATGAGCAGAGGGAGGTGGAGAAGCGCTCAGGGGTGATCAGGGCTGGCAGCCGCTGCTCGCACCTGCTGACGGCGCCAAGTGATCGGGACTGGCGCTGGGCGCTGGCACCGGGTGTGAGCATGGGGCAGGACCACAGCATGTGGGAGCAAAGAATTTTCAGTAACCACCAGAGGCTGCCCCCAATGACAGCAACCGGCTCCCTGCCTTGGTCTGGCGCCCCGCTCACCTGCTCCACCATCCTGCCGTGACCAACGCCCGCCATGTTACACGTTCTGCTGCCTGCTGCTGATGCCCACTACTATTAGGTTCCACGTGTGCCCCCTGGTGGTCAGAGCACGTCATAGTGACTGGTTGTTCGGTTGTTCCACCGTTCAGTCTATTTGCATATTAGCCTTTTATTTTATAAGATAAAATAAACATTAAAAAAAACAAAAGAGAAAGATGTTTCATTCAACATTTTATATGTAAATAAAATAAATATTAAAAAAACAAACAAAAGGGAAAGATGTTCCATTCAAAAGTTGGAAATGCTGGTTTAAACCATTACATGGGTAATTTATTGTAAGATTTAAAGGAGTTTTTACTACTTCAATGAGTTATGAATTGCCAAGAGAGAGATACAGGGCATTGTATTTTCAGTGGAGCACAGTTAAGCTGTATCTAGTAAGCTTCATAAGACGGGGGCAAAACTATGAGAAGGTGAAGCAATAAAACAAAACATGAATGTTCATTTTATCCATTTATTTTTAATGTGTTTGTGTGCAGGGTAGGATTGCCAGATGGAAAAGTACCCCAAAAAAGAGTACTACTTAGAAGAGGTGTCTGATGACGGCATGGCCCTGGGTCCTCCTGTCTCAGGCAAGTTGAAAGGCAGAGATAAGACATCAGCTCAAAAAGAAATCTACAATTGAAATTGGGGATTCACACCTTGAAGTGTCCTTTGTAAAATACATCAATCCATTTGCCAAATGAATTCAGGCTTACCCCAATTAGGATTTGCCATTGAAAATTAAAAACATGAGTGGAAAGTTACAGGATTGTTGTTTTCTCCTGCTTTATATTACTATATAATCTATCATTAAGCATTTCACAAGTCACATAACAACTTTCAAGTCATTTGCAATTTAATTGACCAGAAATAAGTATCCAGACCAGTGAGAAAAAGAAAACTACTGCTGAAAAGCATTGGAGACCTGGCAGGCGTGGCTCAGTCAATTGAGCGTTAACCTGTGAACTAGGAGGTCGCAGTTCGGTTCTGGTGGGGCCATATGCCCAGGTTGCAGGCTCTATCCCCAGTGTGGGACGTGCAGGAGGCAGCCAATCAATGATTCTTTCTCATCATTAATGTTTCTATCTCTCTCTCTCCCTCTCCCTTCCTCTCTGAAATCAATAAAAATATATTATTTTTTTAAAAAGCATTGGAGACAAGAGACAGAGAAGCCTCAATAGAAATACCCACTTCATTACTTGTCTTTTAAACTGACATCCACTTTTGCATAATGAAAATTTATGGTAACAAGAAATTTTATCACTTTTCACTTTCTGGGAGTTTCAGAGACAAATCTTACACACACACACATACACACACACACACACACACACACACACACACACACACACTCACACATACTCGAGTTTCTCCCCAAAATAGCCACATTCTTTTATTTGGTGATTCAATACATTTTTTTTTTAATTCAAATAGCCACCACATAACCTAGGCACAATATTAAGCATTTACAAGCCAAGTATTTTACTGATTTCCTTTTCAATCGCCAAAGAGTACAATATGTGAATTGGTTAAAGGACATACTTCTGTACATTAAAATATCCATGTATTTATACAAGTGTGTGGAACAGAGTTTCAAGAGAATAAAACCAGAGCATAGCAATAAATAGGATGTGTTCCTACAGGACAGCAGAGCACGCTTTTCAGGAAGCCGTTGAGTCTCTTTTTTCAAGGTGCTTTGTGTTCTTCTGAGCTAGGCTCGCGCTTCTCACAATAAGGGTTCGGGGTTAGTAATGATGGATCCGGATGTCTATTTCCCTATGTCCCTATGTCACTTTTTATTTGCATCTCCAATAACAGGAGCGGAGGATATGATAACTTACTTATTTTCAAAAAGTGTTCACAACGTACCAAATTCTATTTATTTCCCATTTCAATACTTTAAAATGCAAATTAATCTAAGCTCTAGCACCGTATAAGAGTGAAATACATGTATTTTTATCAGAGCAACAATATTTCATATCATCTTTGTTCCTCTGGCTATAACAATTCTGTTTAGAAAAATTTACCAAGCTAAAAATAGTTGATCTAGGTTGTCATAAAAAAAAGGAATATTAAATACCTTTGGTAAAAATAGATATATTTAACAAGATTAGAAAAGCAAACCGTTATAATGTCAAAAGGAGAATATAAAAAATGTACACAATAAAACAAAGAAACCAACTTATAGATAAAGTGAAGGTAAGGCCACTCTTCTTTTCAGGTTTGTCTCTTCCAAACCATGAAATGTAGTTCGTGTCTTCTAAATGATAGAAATATTTTATAAGAAATATGGAAAATCCAGTCTTTCTTATCAACAGGACGCAAGTTTGATTTATAGCAACATAGTTCTTTTTTTTTTTTTTTTCAAAACCAAGTTTGTAGGCCATAGAACACTCTGGTTTATACATGTGACTATAAGGGGAAAATTCCAGATTTCTGTGATTTTTAGGCCCAGAATATGGAGCTTGAGAGTTAATAAGCAAGGCAATAGAATCAGGTGCCCATCTGCACTCATTTCCTTCCTGTACTGACATTAACTAAGTCATATCAAGACAACTGAAATATAGAACACAGCCAGCTGAGTAAGTGCATGGTAACTCTGTAACTAGCTAGTGATCTACAACATTTAATATTTTTTCCACACCCGGAGACCTTTTCCCTGTCATTGGGGCCTCCTCTCAAGGGAGCTGTTGCACAACTCCTAATTCCGGTTGGTGTCTCCTCTTTCAGAACACACTGTAAATCCTGAAGGATGAAAGGTCCCTGAAGCAAACAACTGAGATTATGGATGGCGGTAACGCATCAGTTCTTTAACAGAGCCAGCCGCTGCGCTGCACTGCCGGGCGAAGGCGGCATGTGGCGATGCGTTATCCTCCGGTGTTCCCCCTGCACACACAGTCACACTCCTCATGGTGCTCCAGGGCCACGTCAGTGAGAGATTTATGCAATCCTCTGACACCAATCTTTGGTCTCAACTGAAGGACCTGAAGGAAACAATGTAAACCACCGTTAAAATCAATCAATGTCTATCATGTATGGGTTCACAGACAAGTAAAATTTCAGAAAAAAAGTCTGGGGCCCAACAAAGATCTATAGATTTAGTGTTTTGTCCTAGTAAAAGCAGTATGAATATAACCCTCCACTCCTCAAAAAAAAAATCACACATGACCAATTTTTCATGAAAGCAAGGATATTTCAATACCCACAATTTGGAAGGATGCTGCCTCAGAATAAAGAACAATCCTTAAATTGAAAGAGTCACTATGCACTCTTTATTTTACTCATTTAACAATATGGAGAAGTTTCACCTTGGTGAAGTATTTTGGAACCACTACGGAACAATTAGTTTTTCTGTTTGTTAGTTTCTTTCAGTCATTCATTTATTCACACATTTAACAAATATTTATGCTCGAAGCAATACACGCAAGTACTGCGATACTGTGAAAAGAAACATGATCGCTCTGCAGCTGAGTTAGCTCAATTATGCCACTCATTAATTTTCTTGGCTATACCTCAAGTCCTCTATAAACTTGATGAGATGGATTAGATGTACTTCATAGACATCAGCCTCCGTCACAGCTAACTTTCTGCAGCTGGGTCCTACTGTGCAGTATACGGAGATTTGGCAATGACAATAATGGCTCTATTTAATGCAGTTACTTGCAGTTTGGGTTGCTGGGATTTTTAATAAAATGTATAGCAAAATAGACAATGATGCTAAACATAATTCCTTTCAACACAACAAAAGGACATAGCTATCTATAATAATAAAAGCATGATATGCTAATTAGACCAGATGTCCTTCCAGATGTCCTTCCGGACAACCTTCCAGATGAAGCTGGGGCTGCGAGGGCTGAGGCGAGCTGCTGAGGCTGCAAGGGCCGAGGCCCTTGCATGAATTTCATGCATCAAGCCTCTAGTGTATTCTATAAAAGACTACCTGATGTACTTGAAAAGAATGACCTATTTAATGTGCATTTACATTTTATTCCTTACAATAGAAATGATACATTTTTAGAATTTATGTTTGGATTACAAACAAACCCTATTCACATAATAACATGAAGTTGTCTAGTTTCTCTGCTCTCTGGGTATGACACAGATAACTTCATAGAGCAACTTCTAAAAGTTCCTGGACATTTTCATTAATCCAAAAAGGCACAAGTCAAGTCTTATGACTGTTCTTCTTGAAGATTAAAATAAGGGGGGAAAAAAGAATGTATAACTCATTTGGAGAATGTGGTCATACCGAAGGTTAATTAGCTAACATTTTTGAATGCTTATGAGTGCTAGCCACTATAATAAGGATTTTACGGACTTTAACTCACAAGAATTCTATGAAGTAATTTATAACTATTCCCCCTATTTTACACATGAGTGAACAGAAGCTTAGAGAGAATAAGTGGCATAGCCCGTATTTGTACTTCGGCCAAATATGAATTATTAGAGCAATAGATAATAATTTTATGAAGACTCAGAATATACCTAGTCATGCATACTATTTATTTAGTAACTTTCTTTGCAGAAAGATAAACTGCAAGTCTTATAATAACTATGGGAAATAGTCAGCTTCTAAATTAGATTTTTATTACATTTCATAATGCTAGAATAAAAATGACTAAAAATGTACTATTTTAATGTGGTTAGGAAGACAGATAAATTGCGATATTGGCAATTCTTTAATTCCTATCTTCACCTGTATACATTTTCCCAGTTAGCAGGGGGAAAATTACTATGACAGGGAAAGGTAAGGTAGGCTACCATATGCCATCCTAACAGGCAGTGATGCTAAGCTGCAACCCTACAACCCTTCCACCCTCTAGCAATGATTAAGTCAAGATGCATTCACCCAACAAAAGCCACTTCTCACACACACACACACACACACACACCCAGTCTTCATCCACCGATGTTTGTGGAGATCAGATAGAAGACTAATCTCTTTATGTCCTAGTGATGTTGAAGTCTTGGATAAGAAATTCTAACACAAGGTGGTGGGACCATACTTATTGTTTTCTTTCTCCGTTCTGTTTGACAGTTCTAACTTGAGAAGAGAAAGTAAGACTTGAAGCATGACCAGCAGGTCCCAGATAATATGAAAGATGATCATTGGATTTTCAGGACACAGTTTAGGACACCAGAAAAAAAAAACCAAAAAACAGGCAGAAGAATATCTCACAAAATTTTGAGGGAGCATTCCAAACTCTAAATACAAGCACATGAAAAAATAACCCAGAGAAAAGCTAAAACCAGTGGAAAGGAATCGATTACGTACAGAAGGTACCATCAAGGAATAAAGGCACAGGTACCATTGCCCAAAGTATGCAAAGTGCCCTTAAATTTTGGGGTGTCAAAGAACCTTGGAGGATGGGACTCATTGCTAGAATAAGTCAATTGAATGGTATATTTCCCTCCCAAATAAATAGATCTATGCATAAAAAAGACTATGCTTTAAATTATGAAAAATGAAATTAAATATATGAAGATATAAGCAAGGTAAACAAGATAATAATGGTATAGTAGAGATGGTATAGAGATGGTAAAGCTGGTATAGTAGAGATGAAGGAAAGAAAACTTAGAACTTTTAAGCTCTGTCTTTGCTTCTGCCTTCTCCATGAGGTGGAAAAATCTTCAAAGTGTAAATGAGAACAATGCTCATCAAAGAGAATGAAAGCCCAAGTAATATAAAATATTAATAATATTTTAAGTTATATTTAAAAATAATTTCATTTATTCAGGGGTAGTATTAGACTAAGAACTTATTTCCAAAATATAAAACTAAGAAAAATTCAGGGCTCAGGAACAATGAATTACATCAAATTAAACCTCCGCTTTTTTTTCATAGAGTAATTTGATCCTTTACAAAGAAAATTATCACAGAAAAATTATTGATAAAAAATTAACACAAGGTTATCACTGGAGATATTTATGAGAAATTTGAAGCAGGTAACTAGGCAATGATATTTCTATACATACACACTTGAGGGATGTGGGAAACTTACACTTGATGGTCATGTAATTACACACATAAAGGTATATATGTATGCATATATATAATGCATATGTAATCAACCCCACCCAAAGACTAGTGCGTAATGGATCAATGTCATTCTGGAAGAAGGCCAGTGATGCTATAAGCAGTGTCCGCAGCCTTTCCCCACACAAGTTTTACCTGAGACTTTAAAACAGTATTACAAATTCTTGGGCAACTTCTTGCATAACTCTACAACTAATGTTATTTGAAAATAAATTTAAAAGTATAACATGGAAGAGGATATGCTTCACCTGAGAACTGATTTATCTGACCAAAAGCATTGCATGGAATCAGTTTCTGAGAGGCTGGTTTTAGAAGGCTGATAAAGCTGGTCTAGATTTCATAGTTCTTAGAATGGTGTCATATACCCAAGATTTGTTAGCTAAATGAGGTCCCGAAATGCGCTTTTTTAAGTAAAAACTTGCTTTAGATAGTTCAAAATCGAATGACTTTAGGCGGGGAAAGATCACTCAAGTTTAATTCCTATTCTCATTCCATCCTTTTATGTTAGGCCATTCAACTCTAATATCAGCCTGGCCTATAAGGTATTTTAAGTTTAATCTGTTTAAACTTAAAACAGATTGAGAGTTTCTTCTTGACTAGATACCCCAGTTCATGGAGCAGCAATCAGGCTGGCCTCTGGGCATAGCCTGGCTGGAGCTTCTTGGGCCACCATGTTCATAACTGTCTACTTCCTGTTACTGGAGTGGAGACTGTTCCCAGAACAAGGCGCATTAGAAGAATGCAGTGTAGAAATGAAAGTAGGACATGAGTAATGGCAGTAAATTGTCCTATTTTTAATCACAGGCTTCTAGTTTGGGATGTTACCTTTTAAAAATTGCAATAGTAATTACCTTGGAATGACATAGCTAGAAAAAAACAGATAATTCTCATATCTTACACTATTTTATTGAGGCTCAGTACCCTGCTGATGGTTACAGGTTAAAGACAGACCTAGGTTGGAAAAAGGGTCCATTGTCTTCTGGAATCCAGTGCTTCGTCCCCCCTCACTTTACCAGCTGCCACCACAATGTTGTTGAAGGGTAGGACAGCCATGCCATGTCATATGCAGTATAGCTTATGACACTGTCCATGTTTAGATTACCTAACAGATAAGGGTTTCATTGATATCTTTATGCAAGTCAAAAAATCCATTTTACTTATTAAGCAGACATTTACTTTTTAAGATTCTTTTATTTAGTAGAAAATATAAAAACTATTGAAATGAAGCTATATTGAAATTAAGTCAAAAAGGCCGATTTTGGCTTGGTATAATGTAAAGGTTTTGTGAAAATCAAAGTTGACTCATCAAGAAGGAATTGCTTCCTAATGTATGAATGCTACACGATGCTCTTGGAGAGAGAGAGGGACAGAGTTTGAGATATTCCAGCATCATGGATAATTTAGAGTGCATCAGTTCTAAGGTTCCCAAGGCTCTGAAAAACAACAATTGCTAAGTTTCAATATCAGAGTTTTCTTGATTCTGTAAAAAGATAAAAGGGTGAAGCAACCATAACAGGCTATTTGGGGCAATATGAATACTAGGAAGATGGGTGTAATTATGAATATGTATTTTTGGGATATAGGTGCCTACACTGCTGCAAATGGAAAAATAAATATCAAAGATCTTCTTTCTCCAAATTAGACAGTGATTCAGCTCCAAGTTTCTCTTTAAACTATTTCCCTTCGGATTTTGAAAAGTTGCAAATTTTCACCCATATTTTACCATATAAAAGAACACATTTTGTTTTTTGTATGAAATAAAAAAAACTTTACTGACCACCCATGGTATACTATCAGAAGATAAGCTTTCAACATAGTTAATGTCTGTTTTTTTTTTTAGTTAAAAGTCCTAATTTTAAAAATGAGAACATAAAGTGTATTTGTGGTTTGTTTGTTTTTTTAAATGAATGCTACAGCCTTCCAAACAAAAATTCATTTCAGATACACTGTTTCGTTATTTTTAAAGCAACAAAATACCCAAAGGAACCCGGAAATAAAATGATATACCTACCTCATGGTATTTTTTAGTAACTTTGCTTGGGACACATTGACATTCATTGCAATTGTGGACACAACAGGCACAGTTTCCACCACAGCGCTTAACCAGGAGACAACCTGGCCAGAAAATAGTATCGGTTCTCTTTAGTTCTTCCCTTATGGACACTGAGAAGTTACGAGGTGTGCAGCTGTACAACCTTACCTCCTCTTTTAGAAGGTTCAGATCCATCACTGCATGGCATAAAAGAAAGAAAAAAATAGATGTTCATGCTCTGGGCTTGAGTATATTCCACTAAACTCTTTTCATAAAGAAATCAAACTATGCCATGAACAATAATCCTGGCAATATCCCTCCTTATTGTAGCTAGGTTTGGGAGCTATGCAGCTTGCAAGTTGGACTTTCTATATTATAGTAAACAAAGCTTCATTATGATTTAGTGACCAATAAAGAGATGCCATTGTGCAATGTTAAGCACAGAGCCAACAAAACAGTTGAGAGCTATAAATAGGAAACTACAGAGGAAAAAGAGGGCTACACCTTTTAACCTTAGTAAAAAAGTAAACAAGGAGACTATTGGAGGGAAGAATAGACTGTCAAATAATGAATACTTTGATTAAAAAATAAATGCAAGTTTTAAAAAGATTACAAGCTCATGCCATTAATGAAGAACAACATACAGAAACTTGTCGACAAAACTTCCTATAATCTTTCTGGCAATAAGAATAATAAAATATAAAAAGGAAATGAAGAAAATGAAAATTTGAAGACAACTGAGTGGAGCATGAAGTGGAAAAAAGAAAGATACATTTTAAAAGAGCAGAGGTTGTTGGAAAGCACTGCTTCTGGTACATTGAGAATTTCTGGCCTTTGAAATTTAATTTAATTCAGATTTCTATTCTTCTTTTCAAGGATGGAAGAAATGTCTAATGTATAACCATTGTCTCTATTCTTTTAACAAGTTGGTTAGCTATGCTGTGCTTTATTCTTTAAAACAGTATCTATTTGTCAAGACCAAACAAAATATCCTTTGATCAATAGTAAATTCTCAAAGAACCATTGTTTTTAACCACAAAATTATACTGCCTTAGTGAAATTATATTAAAATAAGATGTAATGTTTAATATGAATTTCTATCTAAGATATAAATAATAGTCAATTATGATAAGCATCTGTAATATAATTTTAATTTCTGCTTTATAGCTTTGCCTTTTTTCCCTTTAGAGATATGCAAATAAAAAATTCCAATAAAATTGAAGAGTTTTGGATAACATATAATTGATCAGAGCTTTTTCCACCAATAAAATTAATGGTTTATTAAACTTTAGGAAAATTATCTAAAATATAATAAATCTAGTTAAAATACCTTTTGCTAATATTGGAAACATTATAAATAAGAATCAAGGAAAAAGAAAAAATATTATCTGGTTAAAGAGTGCTTCAAATAATAATCATGACTATGTAATCCCATTTTAAAAATTAAGTCCAATATTTTAAAATAATTTTAAAATAACAAGGTAACCATGAACCAAATGGTTATTTTCTTGGCTATGTTATATTGCATTTGTGGTCAAATTTTTCTAAAATGTCAAGGGATTTCATGTATTTTCCAGAAATGTTTTATAAATTATGCATATGCAATCATAAATGTAAACATATATAAACTATTTGGTTGATTAAAAACTTAGTCACGGTCAGGAGAACACCGAGGAATGCTAATTCAATAGGTTACTTTCAACATCTTATTCAGTTAAAAATTATCTTTTCCATTTCAATAGAAAAATCACTGTTTTATTTGAGCATTTAAAGATTTCCTTTTCTTTTCATCTGAAAAATGATCCTGTGAAAATAAAGCTTTTGAATATTTAAGGGGAAATGAGTTCATTCTTTTGAGTGCTATAAAAGACCAATTTATCTCTAATAAAATTAATGAGATAACCAGGTTAAGTGATGTCACCTGATTTTACCTGATTTCATTTTGATGCAATAATAGCACAGGCACATACTGCTCTTTATTGTTAAAGCTACATATGAGCTTATTTGAATATTTCCTCTAGATGTTACCATCTGATTAAGAAAGGGAGAAAATCTAAAACATGCATGCACATACAGAAGCCAGTTGCCAAAATTTGTGACGCTTATTTAAGATTTATGCGTCTTTAGAATGTGAATGAAGCTCTTAGCTTTGAAAGGATATTCATCTACCTCAAATACTTTTAAACATACTATTTCATGAAACTAGAAAATGAGACTGTATATGTTCACTTTAAAATGTTTACTTAACCACAATAAAAGGTTAGATAGATTTCCCAAGTGAACTAAGTTATGATACCTGCTACAATGTGAAAATTTAAACACACTTTCAACTTAGCTTCCACTCATTTATCATGTTTGACACAAAAGTCAAAAGCCCTTTTTAAGTACTAGTTAAGCCTGACTTAGAAAATATGCTTTTTTTTTTTCTTCTGTAGTAGCATGGTATGAATGAGAACCCTAAACCAGAAGAAGAAAGGGGAAATAATGAAAGAGAAAAACATTAGTGCTGTCCACTCTGGGATAAAAATACAATAAGGATTTTAAATTTGGTAATCATATCTGAAAATTATACTTGCAATTTCTAGGGCTTCAAACCCACCTAATCTTCATTAAAATAAGTCCTGTGAGTATAAATTGGGATCACTAATTCTCTAAACATTGTGCAGATTTTCTAGGCAAATAATAATAATAATAATAATTATTATTATTATTATTATTATTATTATTTTGGGAAAAAGAACTAGGGAGAGAAAGATCAAGCCCCAACACATACTTTAAAAAAACACACACAAAAAAAACACTTAATTATAATATTATGGAACTTTCTCTCCCTCTGCAAAATATTTGTAAAGTAAAACTCAGCATTCAAATTCCTTATTTCCTTTTCAAAATTACCACCTAAGACAATACATTCATTAATTTCTCTTTCTGAAGAATGAAGATTTTGAGCATGACACCAATGAAAGTTATTTGTAATGCAAATTTTCTTGTTTAGATTCATTCTTATTGCAAGTTTTACTGAAAAAGGTAATGCTTGACTGAAAAAAAACCAACCATGCTCACATTTTATTTTGTTTGTTGTTCATTCTTTTGAGATATTCAGCCCAAGCATATTCTATTACTGTAATGCAATCTGAGGGTGGTCTTTCTAAGATGAATGTGATAACACTGTGATATGTTTATTCTGTGGAAAATCTATTTCGATGTCTAATTAGAAGCTTTTAAATGTTTGACTCCTCATTCCTTTGTAGAAAGACTCTTGGGAGGGAAGTTGGGTTTGTCTATATAGATGTTATCCCACACCTGCATTTTAGTTTATGTAAAGTTCCAAAAATATACACTGCTTTTCTCGCACTTACTGTATGCTTAAAAAGTTAATAGTTTTGGCAAACAGCAAAGGGCTTCAATTTGGAAAGTGCTAAATGAATATTTGAAAGATCTGGTTCAGTACTGGATGCTTTTAAAAATATCTGCTAGCTGCTGGCCAAATCAGGGATCACCACGTGCAGAGGTACAGGCATAAATAAAAACATATGACTAGAAGGAAGATTTTTAGGCTCGAATCCCGAGATCAGCCATCAAAAACTACATCTGAGCTTCGAACCTGGTTTACTCCCTCTGCTCTTTGCAGATCAGCATGATCATCTACTTCCAATGTGCTAACAAAGGCTCTATTCACGGCTGCTTCAGCCAGCCTCACAGATCTTCATTTTCCTGTCCCGAAGTGGGAGGGAAGGGAAGTATTGTTCGTAAGTTATTCATCAAGTTATTCATCAAGATCAAATCTTATAAATATGTAACAACTTTCAGCATCTGGACAAGATTCGGCTGCCCATGGATTTGAACGCCACTTTCAAATATCACTGAAAGGAAACCACGTCTGTTGGCATAGCAAACGACCATGGCTGGGCAAGTCTGAACGTGACCTGCTGAGATGAAAGCTCCTCACCCAGAAGGGCTGCAACCCTTAGCAGGAAAGGGCAGGAAGCGGGCTTCTCTCTGACAAGATTTAGAACAAGTCTGGTGCAATCTGCCCCTGTGAATCACTCACATTAACTAAACACTGCTCCCTCGACACACATTTTACAGAGTGTCACCCCATTCTCCAAAGTGACACCGGGGGCAGATTTCAATGTTTCTGACAGACTTCAACAGATGTTTTTGAGTGTATTACAATTATTCAGTTGTTTATATTACATGTTCATTTGTGTCTGATATGAATGCTTTCCGATTCTAAAGGTACTAGGAAATTGGCTAACCTTAGAGCAAACTCAGTTAACATTGGTTTCAATTTCTTGACCATGTGGAATCAAGAGCAGTGATCAATACCTTCACTCTTGAAGGGAGATATGCCATTATGGTCAAAGTGATCATTTCAGAAGTAAATTTACAGAGAAGTTACCATAGTGTGGGTTCCTTCCTAGTATGCATTCTATCTTGGAAACGGCTAGTTCTATTTTATGGTGAGCCATTGTTACTTTTCATATTATTTAGAAAAGTTTCTAGGCTTTGGAAATAGAAATTGATACAATCCTGACCCTCCCAGACAGGTTAGATAATAAATTCGATAGAGCTTCTCCTTTTCCAGCTCCAAACCTGATTCCTTAGCAGCTATGATAATCTCTCTTGAATCTCTAAATCAATATGCCCCATATATTAGGTATGAATAAGCACTGATTCTTGTAAAATATAACAGAAAACCATCAAAATGATATTTTTGAATTAAAAAAATGACCAGAATATTCAGCAAAAGTATCCATTTTAATCTTCCAAATTCACTGAGTGATAATGAAGTGCCCTCTTTTGTATGTGTTCTTATTTAATATGCAAATATATTCAAATGTTACAAAAAATGGATTATTTAAATATATCACTGAAGAGTTTTAAACTCTACTCATTAGAAGCTGTGACAGAAGAATCTGAAACATGAGCTGCTAAGGAAATGAAATGAGATTCTAATCTGAGGAGAGCTTACCTCTGGATTTTCTTCCAAAAACAAAAGCCTTGCCAAGAAGATGCCAAGTTGGCCTATATAGATCTTCTAAGTCCAACTGCCATCTGTCTGGTTCAAGATAGCGAATAAGGTCCTCCAAGGTGCTGAAGGCAGTGACCGCGTTATTAAGCTGGTCCAGCGGCAAAGCTGAAGGGGGCAGCACTGAAGGGCTCACAGCCTCTGTGACTTGCTGAAAGTAAAAGGAATCCTCTGTTAACCATTTAAAGATGACAATGCGTTCCTTCTGGATTTACGCAAGATGTTAGGAACACTAAGTCTGTAAACACATGGGACATCAAATCATATTCAACTCCAGTTAGAAGTCATGATTTTGCAAGAATCCATGTAGATGAACTCCCATAGATGTGCTGTGTAGTCACTGAGAAAGACATTAATTTCATTACCGCAAGCCTCGGTGGATGTGGCTACCTGTTGCTTAAATAAAAACAAACAGTTCTCCAGGGTTCAATTACAGACTTAAAATGGAAACTATAATACAGTTCACCCAATTTTTGTTTGTTTTATACCTTTCACTTTCCTTAATCTGGAAAATGTCTCCATAGTTATGCAAATGAGTATCAGATGAATTAAAAATGTAATGTAAAGCAATTAACTTATAAAGAATGACAACAAAATGTAGGTGAAAGGCTTTTGACTTTGGAGAACGTGTTAATCAAGATAGAAAACACCCACACTTTAGAACTTTGATAAATCTGCCTAAAATTGTTTTTAATTTTTAATAAACAGGTTTAAAAGACAGATACTGGAAGAATACCTTGGCAAGTGATATAACTTTCACAGGATTAGTATCCAGAGTATACAAAAAAAAAAAAAAGACAAAGACTGTAACTAAATACAAAATGGGCAAATTCCAGACAAGAAGTTTGAATGGCCAACAGACATAAAAACATGCTAAACTTCATCAGTTATCAGAAAAATGCAAAACAAAATAAGATACTATTTCACATCCATCAGATTTGCAGGCATTTAAAAGGAAGGGCTGCCAAGGATGTGGGTAAGTTGGAATTTCTCTGTGCTGCCCGCAGAAGTGAGCGTAAATTGCTTTAGTTTACATAAGTTACTAGAATTGAAGATTTATATGTCCTCAACCCCTGTAATTCACTTTTAAGGTTTATACCCTTTTATTTGTGCACATAAAAATATGTGCAATGATATTCATCACAAACACATTGTTTAAAATAGAGAAAAACTGAAAAGAACCTAAATGCCCATATATAGAACAATGGATCAAAATACATCATTTTAAATTGCAAGCAACAAAATAAGACAACAGTTTCAATAAATCTTCAGTAAGGATCCCCCTCCCCAAATTCTTAACAGGTACTAAGGGTAGGACATGTTATATCGGGACTGAAATCAAAATAGGCAAAATAAATAAATGAACAAAATGCTTAACTTAGTTTTTGTATTATTTTATAATTTAAATTTTGTGGAGAAGGGGAGAGGAGTATGGAATAAAACATTTATGTGGATTGATGTTCATTAAAGTAGTATTAATAATAATAACAAAAAGTTGGAAATGTTCTAAATTTATATTCGTTGGAATAGTTAATTACACTACTCATGAAATGAAATAGTGTATAGACATTTAAAATGAGGTCCTCTGGGAATTTTTATTAACAAAAAAAATGCCTACTATGTAGTAATGACAAAAATGACAAGCTATATAAAAATAGTGTACATATACCATAATGTCAACATACATAAATTGAAACAAAATAAAAAGTCAACAGTGTCTAAAATGCTGTGTTCATCTATGATTTAAAAGAGAATGGTGATTTTAATTTTCTTTTGTATACATATCCATATTTTCAATATTTTCTATAATAAATACGGATTCCTTTCGGAGATCAGGTTATAATAAAAAACAACTATGAAATCAGCTTTTCCTTTCATCCTCATTAGATCCTTGGCTAGATAAGGAAAACCATGTACTGTATATAGCATCCTCTAACTTGTCTTCTTTCCTTTAATCTTTCCTTATTCCTTCTATTTAATGCTGTATAACCCTGGGTTAATCTACCTAAAGTAAGTTATCACTGATCATGTGATGCATTTGGACAAATGCCTAGGGTGATTTCTCATCTGGAGGATGAAATCCAAATTCCTTACACTGTACTCAGGATCCTTACAATCAGACCTTTGCTGACCTTTCCCATCTAATCCTCTACTCATCAAAGACATGCACATTTTGTTCCAATCAATCTCGTCTCTTCACTAACTACTGCAGATGTCTTATTCATCTCAGACCTTGTACTTCCACCCATGCTAAATGCTGCTCCCCTTCTCCCATATGCAAAACCCTTCTCCCTGTGATCCACATAATAAATCTTTACCATTTATAATGGCCTTCCTTGAAACTCAATTCATCCATGAAAACTTCTTCAATAACAGGGCCATCATTGTCCCATATATCTCAATTGTATCAGTTTGAAAAGATTCCCTCTCTGGTCTGTCCTGTGGGCACATGGCTTGAAAAGCAGAAGCTGCTCTGTAACTTAGAAAAAGGATGATCAGCCCTGGCTGATTTGGCTCAGTGGATAGAGCGTCGGCCTGTGGACTCAAGGGTCCCAGGTTCGATTTCGGTCAAAGGCATGTACCTTGGTTGCGGGCACATACCCAGTAGGGAGTGTGCAGGAGGCAGCTGATCGATGTTTCTCTCTCATCGATGTTTCTATCTCTCTATCCCTCTCCCTTCCTCTCTGTAAAAAATCAATAAGATATATTAAGAAAAGGAAAGAAAAAGGACTATTGCTCTCTGGGGCAGGCCCAGCTCCTGTGGGGGTTTGTGGGAATAGAGTCCCATTTGCACACAGAGGGTGGGAGGGTGGACTTTTATAAAGAATAATCAGCTGAAATGAATGTGGCAGCCTTGGATCAGCAATGATTTTATTCTTATTTTAAAGATCTAATTTCAATAATGTCAAGAATGGCTAAAATATAAGTACTAAGATAGTCCCAACTATTCTACCTAACTTTTGAGAGTGGAAGTCAAATTTAATATATTACCTATTTACTCCAGGTATTTTTAAAATTGTCCAAAAAATTCAAAATTTCTTTAACAGAGAGTACGATTATGACTGGTAACTAAATTATAGGCATAAATAAACAACTATTTAATAAAAAGTTCCATTGTTAATTTAACCAATTTGATTAATATTGATTAAACTTCTAGCATAAAAAGGTTAATGCAAAACTTTTGCAAATTTTAAAAAATAAGTCAAGATGCATATGTTTATGTGATGTGTAAATTCAAGTTCAGTAATACTTAAAGAATAACTGAGTATTACTCATGTCTATGACAATATAAAACAAATTAAATGTGTCGTAATCTGTAGGGGGAGTAAATGTATGGAAAACTAATGCAAAAAGTATATATTATTCATTAAAATGTCAGAGTGCACAGTTAGACATGATATAAAATGATTACTTAAGCTATTTTCAGTTAGACCATGATCCAAGAATGAGTTGGTTCATTTTGCTTCCTATATCTGTTGGACACTCCGCATAGAGCATTCCTTTTGAAGCAATAAAAAGTTCCCACTGAAATCAATATTGCTGAGATAAAGGTTAAAGTTTTTATACAAAAGAAACCAAAACAATATAAGCCTGCAATGTTGGATGAGCAAAATTTACACACGTGGGGTTCAATGAAATATCAGAATAGCAATCCCTTCACATGATAAAAGTAGGGAGGAAACGACTTGGTATATGATACTACCTTCATATATGGGTTGAAATATTTAAATTAAAATAAGATCAATTTCAAAAATAAACACACACACAGCAGTTTGCACCCACCCAAAAAACAGGAGGGGAAAATCAACTCACTTCCCCTAGATTCAAAGAATCAACTCCAGGACAGAACAGAGGAAGCGGTGCTTTTACTTACGGGCTTTCTCATGACTGCACCCCACCCACTATTTCAAGGAACAACCAAAGTCCTTCACTTTCCAAGTTCTGCTTTTCTAACTTGTCTACAGGGATTTTCAGAGAAAAGGGGAGCAATGGAAAAAAGAAGTGAGAAGCAAAAAAGTTCTCTTTTTTTTAAGTTTTAATTTTTCCTATAAGCAGAAACTCCTCTTTTCAGCACAGGCTCATAGAATTTTCTCCCGTAATTAGTGTCTAGAAAATTCAGACAATACTAGTTATGATTTGTTCTAAGACTATTTAGTGGGTGACACTGGTCAGTGATGAAAAGCAGAGTTTCTTGATGTTCCATAATGCAAACAATGAAATTAACACCCCTACTTTAGTAAGCCAGAAAAAAAAAAAGACTTTCTGCTGTTACCATCAAGGTAGCAATGATGACCTGGGTGGACCATCTAGTTCTAGGCTACTTAGACTCCTTAAGGCACATTATTTTGGAAGGATAGATTGTGAAAGTTCAGAAAAAAAATCTGAAATCTCAGTGCAATGAAGTGCCCTGTCAAACCATGCAATTCTAACATGTCAGTGCCATGCTAAAGATATTACACAAAACGAGTTTTTTTAAATTCCTTGGTGAAATGCATTATGAATGACAGCATGATATGAGAGAAGAACTCTGATCAGGAGTCAAGGAGCCTGGACTGTAATCTTGGAGCTGCTCGCATTTCGGAAAGAGAATTTGGGCAAACACTGTAACCGCTCTTAGCCTCGGTTCCTCCTATCAATCTTGGCTGCTAATTTCAGTGACTGTTAAATTGCTTTCTAGCTTTTAAATTTCATAATTTTATGTAATTCTACGTAATTTTATGTAAATGCCAGATGGTCCATCTTCCCCACATTCTTCCCAACATTTGCTATCTCATATTCTCTAAGACAGCCATTCTGACAGGTGTGCGGTGAGATCTCACTGTGGTTCTGACTTGCATTTCCTTGAGCATCCTTTCATGTATTGCTGGGCATGTGGGTGTCTCCGTTGGAAAAAAGTTCTATTCAGTTCCCCTGCCCATTTTTTATCATATTTTGTTGTTATTCAGTCGTATGAGTTCTTTACATATTTGGGCTATTAACGCCTTATCTAATATATGGTTTTCACATATTTTTGTCCATTCTACAAGTTTCCCTTTTATTTTGTTGATTGCTTATTTTGATGTACAGAAGCTGTGTAGTTTGATTTTGAGGTGGCTTTTTTGCTGTGTTTTTAGTGTCATTTCAAAAAAAATCTTATGCACTGCTGGTGGAAATGGAAATGTGCTCAGCCACTTTAGAAAACAGTATGGAAGTTCTGCAAAAATTGTAAATTAAAACTACCATATTAGCCAGCAATCCCACTTCTGGATATACACTGAGTGGCCAGATTATTATGACCACCTGACGTTTGTAGGCAAATTAGCTATAATTTCATGCTGAAGTGGCTGGAGGGCCAGACCATTATAAATAGGGAAGCAGGTTGTTTACCACGACAGTAGAAGTGATTTTTTTTCTGAAGATATGGGTAACCAACACGATTTAACAGCCTTTGAACGTGGGATGATTGTTGGTGCTCGGAGCCATGGAGCGAGTATCAGCAAAACAGCTGAATTCGTTAAATGTTCAAGAGCAGCTGTCGTTAAAGTGTTTAAAGACTGGACTGTCAGCCGAAAATCTGGGTCTGAACATGTGAATTGTGGCCATCAGGGACTAGTCAATGTTAGGGCAGAACGGAGAGTGGCAAGACTGGTACAAGACAACAGAAGGGCAACAGTGCATCAAATTACTGCAGATCTTAATCAGGGATCCTCTCAAATGATCTCTGAATGCACAATAATAATTTGGCCCGTTATATATATATATACACAATAATATATATACACTGAGTGGCCAGATTATTATTATCTCTGAATGCATAATAATCTGGCCACTCAATGTATATCCAAAGGAAATGAAAATATGATATTGAAAAGATGTCTTCACTTCCATGTTTATTACAACATTATTAACAATAGTAAAAATATGAAAACAACCTAAGTGTCTATCACCATCTGAATGAATAAAGGAGATAAGGTATACTGTATATTATTCAGCCATGAGAACATGGCTAGACCATGAGAGCATTATGCTAAGTGATGTAAGTCAGACTGAGGAGACATGTACTATATATGATCTCCCTTATATGTAGAATCTAAAAAGACCAAACTCAGGAAACAAAGCGTAGAATGGTGGTACCAAGGCCTGGGGGTGGGAGAACTGGGGGATGTTGGCCAAATGGTGCAAACTTTCAGTTAGAAGCTAGTAAGCTCTGGAGATCTAACCCACAGCATTGTGATTACAGTGCACAATACTGTAATATATACTTCAAAGTTGCAACAGGAGACTAGTTCTTAAATGTTCTCACCACAAAATAGAATTGATAATTAAGTTACAACCTGTGATTTGATAGAAGTGTTAACTACGGTGGTAATCATAATGCAATACATACATGCATCACATCAACATGTCTACATCTTAAATGTACATGTTATATGTCAATTGTATCTTAATTAATTAAAAAAAGGTCCAACAGTGCTTTGGCAAAATTATCTGGAAAGCCTTAAAAACAAACATACTACTTAGTAAACTGGTGTGGCTGAGGTCTCTCTTTTTCCCCCTTAAATCTTCCTTGCTGCTTCAGATTATCAGTAAATTGGGGGAAACACTGTCCTCTGGTAAAACTAACATAATCCAAGACTGATATTTTTCTTCTGTCCTAGGCGTGCATGTAAGTGTACCCTCCTTCTCAGAATATATTCTTTCTAGCAAGCCATTTCTAGTTTATGAATGAAAGCTGTGTGGCTCTAAAATCAGAAGAAAACAGGTCCATGCTTAGAAAATTGATATCGGCATGTTTCAAATACATATAGATATGTGCTGTGTTATGGGCTGAATTGTGTCACATTAAACTTCTTATGTTGAAGTCCCATCCCCCAGTACCACTGAATAAGACATATTTGAAGACAGGACCTTTAAAGAGGTAATTCTGTTTAAATGAGGTCATTAGGATGAGCCCCAATCCACTACAACCGGTCCTTGTAAGAAGAGGAACTTTGGACCCAGATACACACAAAGGAACGGGCATGTAAAGACACGGAGAAGACAGCCATCTACAAGCCACAGAGAAGGGCCTCGGATTAACCAATCCTGCTGACACCTTGATCCCGAACTTCTAGCCTCCAGATCTGTGAGAAAATAAATTTCTGTTGCTTCAGCGACTCAGTCTGGGGTATGTAGTTTGTAACAGCAACCCTGGCAAACTCAGACACGCTGTCATGGACTTCTCAACTTAAAATCTATGATAGCCGCAAAGAAAGGTTAATATTATACTATGTCCGTTAAATCATTTAACAAACATTTATTAAGAAGCCTATGACGTGGGCACTGTGAACAAAACAGACCAAAATGATCGCCCCTGTGAAACTTAGCCTTAATAAGCCAAGCATTCTGTTGTCAAAGGAGAGATTTTTTTTTTCCTTTGCCAGAACAAAGCCAAATGGACAACTGGCTATGATGAGTCACATAGGTAACCCAATAAGTATCCCCCAAATCCTGATGAGTGTGGACTATAAAAAAAAGTGAACTTAACATGAAAGGATAACTGAAAAACAAATATACCTCTTTTATTATTGAAAAATAAGCCATGTGTTCCCACATAACAATAAGCCTATGAGTCTGTTACAAGCTCAAGGCAGCCAGTGTGGCTGCAAGAGCAAGTTCCCTTACTGACTTCCAGTGTCACTTTTGAAAAATCACCACTCTAGTGTTTTTTGTATTTTCTTATGGCTACCTTAAACAGTTTATGCACTTATGATCATCTTTTCCTTTTTTAGAAAAGGAGAGGCAGACTCCCTGTATGGGATAGTACTCTCTGACCTACTTAAAATTCAACAATAAAGAGTTATCTCTAAAAAACCCGTAGCTTGTCTTTTTATTAGAATTTTTGTGGTGAGTGCAATTTAAAAAATACAACATTTACCATGAATCTTCCTTGGACAAATACACACACACAAATGTTTACCTTGAGTAGCATAGCAACTGTTGCAAAACGTCTAGGGCCTGCGAAGATTTATGTTGAAGATTTCTGTTGGCGCTTTCCCGGCCAAGAGCATACAGTACATTTCAACCTGATACGGAGCCTTTCACTCCATTCATACCTAACAGAAGGTTTAGGAATGCAGACTAGGCTTTATTGCTGTAGTTATTAAAAACAAAAGAACACCGCAATCATAATTCAGGTGTTGTAAGAAAAGGAGAAACAAAACGTCCAGTTTTGCGTTACATCCCCTCTTTAAAGGTGTCGCCCGTCTCGTTTACAGCATGCCAAGCTGATATACTGTCCATAGTTCTGACTTCTAACGAGCTGAGGAAGCAGACAGGGCATGCAGACAAAAATGCCTGCCAGGAACAACTGACGGAGGTTCTGTAAAGACACAAGAATGCCCTGGAACAATTCATTGAAACATGCTTCTCTGTCCTTCTCCCTGTTCTTATCTGAATTCATCCAAAAAGTTATCTGGGTTATGTTTTTAAATTATTTTTAAGCCAGCAAAGAAATGCAAATGCTTGCATTCCTACTCAAGAACAGATGTTTTAATACTGTGTGGGTAATGCGGATTATATATTTAAGTGAGAAATCTTAGGGAAGGTGGCCAATTGTATTCATATTGGGTCTTAATATTGAGAGGTTCTTGCTGAAAGAGCATAATAATTGAATAAAACTTGAGGCCTCTAGACAAGCGATCCCCATGACAACCTAGTATAAAAAGGGAACAGTGTTTATCATGAAGCACTTAAAAGCAGCACTTCCAAGGCTCAAACCTGACACTGAACTTCAAATGGCATAAGTTTCATGGTGCCAGGCAAACCCTGAGTCACAGCAGCATTCTGGTCGGGCCCATACCTGGAACCAGAGATGACCAGCTTTGCCAAAAATGTTGTCTGAAGAAAAAGTGAGCATAGCTTCTTCCTAAATTAGTGGATGAAGCAACTGCTACTGGCTTAATTTTCCCATCAGCTTGAAACCTGAGAACTACTATAATCTGACTGCATTTGTAAATTACGATATTGCTACCCTCAGATCCTCTGCACCTAAAGCATTAATGGTCTGCAGTCACCCCAGTTAAAGAATTTCACCCTAATGCCAACACCTAAGGTCGGAAGGGCTCAGAAGAAGACAAGCCCTTACCAGGGTACAGGCTGACTGTGGGCTGGTGAATCAGTGATCACAGACTTTCCACCCTACATAAAATTGTGGAATAGAAGGAATAACCGATATTGAAAACTGAAATTCCATGAGACGACTAAACAGCATAGTCACAAGCACAGTTTCCACAATGGCATCTGTGGGAAGCCACAATTAAGGGTTTTTTTTCCTACCAAGATTTTAAAAAGGATTCCTCTGAATCAAAAAAATGTGACAAGGCATTAAACAACTGAAACAACATCTAGCAGCTGCAAGTGTATGACACAGAAGCATTACATGACTTTTTCCCCCATGATTTTATTATATTGACTGCTTGTGGATTTGCTTTGTTACAATGCTCAAGAAATGATCAATAATAAGGAACTTCCAGTGAAAGTGAGCGAAAACTGTTAGAAGAAAAAACACCTTCAAGAAACACATGAATTAACGTGCCCCTCAAACCAGGATCCCTAAAGACGCTTTCTTACAAAAATTTATCTCATAGTTCAATATTTACTCAACATATCCTTCAACAACCATTAAGGGAAATATGTGACATGTTTTGTGGGGCTTTAGCCAATAATGGTGCCTACATTGGTAGATATTTTTAATAAAGTGTTTAATAAGTTTAATAGTGAGATTAACACCCTCAACTTATTCCAATTTTGTATGCATGAAAGACCTTATTTTTAAGGTTAAGAAACAATGGTTTAGAGTTAATTATTTTGAAATGGCTTGACAATATAAGAAGAGTGTGAGCAAGTAGCTGAAACTGAGGATAGTAAACCCCTCAGGAGATTGATTTGAGGAGGAAAATGAGACAGTCTAATGGAAGTAATCAGCATGCACGTGAGGTATAAAGGTCACCAACGACTCCACACCCCTATGGCTGCATCTGATGGTCCATTTTCTCAGTCTGTATTCTAACTAATAAGTGTTTTTGCATGTTTTCTCCTGAACTCCATAGATGCTTCTCCTTGGTTAGCTGTTTGCTGGATCCTCTTGATCATTACTGCTATATGCTGAAATGATCCAAGGCTCATTCCTTGGACCTCTTTTATTTTCTGTCTATATTCTTTCTTTTGGTGATCTCATGCAGTATCAAAGCATTGCATAAGATTGACATGGTGATCTCATATAGTATCAAAGCATTGCATGTGATTTACATGCTGACTACCATCAAGTTCCTGTTTGTAACCTACATCTTTTGCTACCTCAGTAAATGGCAACACCCTTAGTTGGAGTCATCCTTTGTTCATTTCCTTTGCATACACCCCACATCCCACATGACATGATCTTGATTCTACCTTCAGATGAGGGTTAGAACCTTCCGATGAGGGTTAGAATCTGTGATTTTTGTGATTTATTGTAAGAAATATGTATTGGGTCTTGTCTCCGGGAATTTCCTAAGTGATGAGAGCAATAAGGCTGTCTTTTGTTTATGGAGTGGCTTTTGGACCCCACCTAAACATGGTGGTTGCCAGAGAACCAAACATGTAATTAAAGGTTTGTTCTCTCAAGGTCCCTCAACCTCCAGGGAGGAGAGAGGAGCAGGAGGATGAATCAACTGGCAAAGGCTAAATGCTTAAGTCAATCATGCCTCTGTAATGAAGACTCCCTAAAACCCCAAAAGTACTGGGTGCAGAGAGCTTCTGGTTTGCTAAACAAGAGATCTGGGGAGAGAGATGTGCCTGAAGAGGGTATGGAAGCTCTGTGCCCTTTCCCTATACCTTGCCCTATGCATCTCTTTCATCTGGCTCTTCCTGAGTTTTATCCTCTTATAATAATGGCTGACCTACTAAGTAAAATGTTTCCCTGAGTTCTGTGAGTGGCTCTAGCAAATTAATCAAACCCGGGGAGGTTATGGGAACCTCTGATTTATAGCCAATCAGCCAAAAGTATGGGTGACAAGCTAGACTTTCGAGTGGCATCCTGAATTGTAGGGGGTCATCAGAACCCCTAATTTGTAACCAGTTAGTCAGAAGCCCAGGTAAAAGTCTGGGCTTGAAACTGGTGCCTGTAGTGTGGCTGGAAGGGGAAGTCTCGTAGGACTGAACCCTTAGCCTGTGGAATCTGACTGTCTCTAGGTAGAGTGTATCAGAGTTGAGCTGAATTATAGGACACCCAGCTGGTGTTCAGAGAATTACTTGTTGGTATGGGAACCTTGACCCCACTTTGAAATTGGTCTAAGAACACTGAAAAGAGAATCTGACAACTTTTCACCTCCTCCACTGATACCATATTATAATCCAAGCCATCATCTGCAATCGTCTTCTAACTGGCCTCCTTGTTTTTGCCTTTGCAAAATATGTATCTGGCTTTAAATATTGCACTTTTTAAAAAGGACCTTTTAACATTCTATAGATTACTCACAGAGGATCCCAACTTTGTATAAATTTCATAAACCGCTGATAACCCACGTGCCTCCTGAAACTGCCATTCACCCTGCCCTGCGGCCCATTCTAGCTGGTCAGAAGACTTTCACTCATCCTCCTACAGAGGGCAGAGGACACAAAGTTCCTTCCTCAGAGTAGGAGAGCCATGGCCACCAACCAAATTAAATTAAGCATTTCTGTAATTACATGAAACACACCTCATTTATGTGTGTGTCTGTATGAATATATATTTTGGAGGAATGATATCTCCTCCCTTAGGAAATTGTTTAAAGATTTAGTAAAATAGTATAATTGATTATTTTAATAAAACAATTCAGCATTATACATACTTAGGAGTTATATACGTATTTCATTATCCCCATTATATTGATTTTGGTCAAGGTAAACAATTATATTTTAAAGTTTAGTTCATGGTTGCCATTGGTTTGTGCTGGATAGAGTGACATTACCTACTTAGTCAATGTTCGTTGATATCCCCACCCAACATTCTTATAACCCTGATATGGCAAATCAGAGCTTGTCCTGCCCCACAGGGAAAATCCTTGTTCAAACTTCTTTCTCTGTTAAAACAGATTTATATTCAGGAGTTCTTCTGGGGGGAGAAATTAGCATTTCCCAACAAGAAGTTCAGTAACTGCAAGTCTAGGTATGTTTATGCCGTGAATAGCTCCATGCTGAGGAACTTTTTAAAAAAAGTATAATAGTATCCTTAACTCACATCTCTAATTTCAGTTTTCTAAATTCTTATTCCTTGCCTATAAAGTCTTTCTATGCAATGAAACAAACAGAAACCCCACCAACATTGCAGGAATGCACGAGTCAGGCTCATGTGCAACTGTTAATTTAATTACAGTGTCTGGAATTGTGTTAAAATAAACTTCTATAAAGTAACTAGACAGCATGCAGTGCTCATTTTAATGATGGAGGAAAATATGAATGACCATTATTTTATCAAATGCTAGGTCATTTTCTTTTATATTTTTAATTACTCTGTGGTTTTCCTTTTATGCCATACAGTCTTCAGTGCTCAACCATAAATGTAAACACCTCCATAAACTAAAAGTGTAAACAGTTATATGTTCTTTCAGTTATATGTGTTCCCACTGAGATGGTGAAGATGAGTAACATAGCCACTGTGGGGTTCTTATCTCCTGGTGGGCAAACCTGTATTGCTGGGTAAGGACAACAGTGCTGTGCTGTGACAGCAATTAATTCTACTGGGAGAATTAGGGGACTTTACAAAGAAGAGGTGAAAGGTAATCTAGAATTCAGAGAATACAGAAATACTTATGCAAATTAGAAGGGAGAAGCACGTCAGATATTTACAAAGAACCTTAACTGGGAAAAAGAATGGTGTTGAGTTAGGAGTGAGGAAGAATGTGGTTAATGCTTCGCCACTGGCTGGGAGAGCAGACAATTGGAGGTGAGACTGTGAGATGAACTGGGGTCTGACTAGGAAGTCTTCGTGTGTGCCACCTGATGGAATTTGGACTTACTCTCAAAGCAGCAAGAGAGTCAAAATAAATTTTAAGAAAAGTGGGATATTATCAGGTTTCATTTATTTTTTGTTTTGTTTTGTTTTCTACTTCTCGTTTATAGATTAGGGGAATGGGTATGTAAACTCTGCTGGGAGCCATAAATAAGGATTTAGGTTTTGAACCTTTGCCTGTGCTCTTTCCCGTTGTCAGCAATTACCTATATCTCCCCTCTTCACTTAGCTCATCACTGCTCTTGCACAACGGCTCGGCTCCTCCAGGAGGCTTCCACTCACCAGACTGCTCTCTCTCCACACTACCGTCACTAAGCCAACTCATCCTGTCTGATGCTATATCATTCTGTTCAATATCACCAGCGCTGCCCTGAGTTGAAATCATTGCATCTGACTCGCCCACTAGCCTGTAGGCTCTTTCAGGACAGAGTACAAATCTTATGTCTTCTGGATTATTTTGATTCCTAATGCCTGTTAGGACCTAGCAGAAAAATATTAATGAAAAAAAAATTTAAAGCTATTCTTTATGACCACCATGATTGAGGAAATGATGAGAAGGGTGCCAACGTCATTGACTGTGGGGTAGAATCAACAGGAACTGCTGGCTGATGGAATAGAGGAAGGAAGAGAAGAATCCAGCAGGACATTAAATGAGAGAATGCGTCAACAAGTGACGTAGTTACCCAACATAGACAAACCAGGCAAGCATGGAAGAAGAAAAAGTTCAGGTTGGATTATTTAGGTGGGAGAGTTGTGGAGCACTTACATGGATGTGTCCAATGGACAACTGCAAACACTTCCCTGGCATTAGGTATTGAGGACTGACTCGTGAGGTTGATCATCATTAATATATATGTTACTTAGTGCCATGGACTAAGAGTACAAATAACAAGAGAAGATGATCAAGCAGAGGAAATTCAGGTTTCCCAATATTTAGATAAGTGACTGAGGCAAAGGAGCCGGCACTGGTGCCTGAAACAGATCAGTCCGAGTGACGAGAGGAGAACCTGCAGGCCCCAAGGCATTAGTGATTTTGCAGTTGAAGGAGAAGAAAGTTTAGAGACATGGAGGTGGATAGCAATATCAAAGTGATGAAAAGGTCAGGGAGGAAGAGCATAGGCCACTGTAGTTACTAAAGAGGTGGTCTTCTGTGTCCTTAGATATAATGAAGTGCCATTGAAGTAGATAAGGAAGACAGAGGGCCTTTAAGAAAAAGGAGCGTAAATGAACAATGACTAGAATTTATTTCATTAAGTTTGACAGAGAGAAAAAAAAAGAAGAAAAAAGAATAATGGGTTAATGAGATGGAAGATTAGAAGAAAGCTTAATATAATAAGGGGATAAATCCACGTATATTTGCGATCAGAAAAGAAGAAGCCTAATGAAGAAAAGGAATTTGATGACAGAGGGGAGTTACTAGCACTGCAGCAGAGAGAGCAAGACTATCCTGCTCACAAGCTGCATGGAAGAGAAAACTGTCGCAGCATTTCTGAAGGATGACTCGACAATGTTTCTCACAAACATTGAAACTCCCCATTTTTGCCCTAGCAGTTTGGCTCAGTGGATGGAGCGCCAGCCTGCGGACTGAAGAGCCCAGGGTTCAATTCCGGTCAAGGGCATGTACCTCGATTGCAGGTTCTCCCTGGCCAAGGCCATGATCAGGGCATGTGTGGAAGGCAACCCATTGGTGTGTTTCTCTCACATCAATATTTCACTCTGTCTTTCCCTCTCTCTTCCACTCTCTCTAAAAATCAATGGAAAAATATCTTCGGGTGAGGATTAACAACAACAACAACAATTCCCCATTTTCAAAGCTCTTATAATTTCATATTCATCATTTTATCTTAAGAAAATAATCAGAGGTACAATCCAAAAATATCCATTGTAGCAATATTAATAGAGAAGAGTAAAATTAAGATGAAAATGTAAATGTTCATAAAAGGAAGATGGTTACATAAATTATTACACTATATGTATGGACAATGGTTCATTATACTCTCAATTTCAGTGTAGATGGAAAGAATGTAAAAATGAGTTCTAACAGCTTAGAGGTATTAATGCCGAGAGCTAAGTTATAAAGCGAACAAGACATTTACATTGAGCATAAGGAAAAAAACTGAAAAACAACAAGCCTAAGGTCTTGTTTGTTAACCTAATTTAAGGTTAATAAACATCTAAAAATAGACCCCACAGTCTTCTCTCTGATATTCAGGGTGCCCACTGGATTCATTGTTATAGAGAAATAGAAACATTGATGAGAGCCTGGCCAGAGTGGCTCAGTGGTGGAACGTCGACCTATGAACCAGGAGGAACCAGTCAGGGTACATGCCCAGGTTGCAGCTCAATCCCCAGTAGGGGCATGCAGAAGGCAGCTGATCAATGATTTTATCTCATCACTGATGTTTCTATTACTCCCTCCCTCTCCCTTTCTTTTTGAAATGAATACAAATATATTAAAAAAGAAGAAGACAAGAAACATCAATTGGTCGCCCGCCCACTGCACACACACACCCCGCCCCCCTGATTGGGGATGGAGTCTGAAACCTGGGCACTCAAACCTTGACCTAGTTCATGGACTGGTGCCCAACCACAGATCCACACTGGCTGGGAAAATTCATAACAGTCTTGAAAGGGAGCAGTTAGCATTAAATAAAGGTATTATTGAACAGCTTTCTCAAAATAAGTGAGAGGAGCTGTGAGTGATTTATAAAATGTAACATTTATATATTAACAGAAGGTAAAATTCTCCCAACCAGAATCAACTATTTGGATTATTAAAATAACCAGTATTTTCTATGTAGATTCTAGAGCATGGATCAGAGAGGGCTACTAGTAAACTATTCAGAAGATTCAAAGTCACAATTAAGTTTAATAAAGTTCAAGGTCAATTTACTATTATAGGTGTCTTCCCACATTTTCTTCTTTTCCTTGATCTACTCTGTCATTCTTTGTTCTAAGTGTCCAATGCTCTGGAATCATATTTATTCCTCACTCCTACCTTGTTCCCTAAAACTACTCATTGCTTCATCTGATTTCAGAGAAGTTACTGAGGAGAGAAAAATGTGAAACTGTTACCTTATACTAGTAGATTAGTAGGTATATCCATAACTAATAGGCTCTTAATTATCTAAGGTTCATTTACATTATATATATTCATCCAATTATTCAATGTACTGAGAATCTAACATGAGCCAGGCACAGCAGTGAGCAGAAATACATATCTCTGCCTTTATGAAGAATACATTCTATAGGAGAGAAAAATACCATAAACAAAATAAAACATATAGAATGTGTTATAGGAAAAGTAAAGCCAGAGGGCATAAGAGAGACAGAGATGACCTCAGTAAGAGGGGATATTCAAGTAAAATGTAAAGAATGTGATCCAGTAAGTCATGGGACTACCTTAGGAAGATCATTGTAGGTATGTGGGACAGCAGGACAAGTAATTGGAGGCAGAATGTGTGCCTGATATATTCAGGGAACAGCAAGGAAGGAAGATTGTGGCAGGACTGGAGGTCAGTGATAGCAGGAGGCCAGATAATGTGGGACCTTTTAGGGACATTGTAAGAACTGATAACTTATTCTGCATGTGCTGGGAGTAGAATTGGCAGACAAAATACAGGATGACAAGTTACATTTGAATTCTGAGTAAACAAGTGATTTTCTAGTATAAGTATGGCCCAACAGATACAAAATCATTAACTGTTAATCTGAAATTAAAATTTAACTGGGCAACCTGTCTTTTTATTTGCTCATTCTGGCAAAAACCCTAGTGGTGAACCACTGGAGATTTTTAAGCAAAGGAGTGACATTATCTCACTTATTTTGAAAAGGGTCATACTAACGGCCATGCTGGAAGTTGACTGTAGGAAACAGAAGGCACTTAAGGGGTTGCAATAATACAAATGGAAAGGTTGAGGAGGCAGTTGGATATACAAGTGAGGATTTCAGGTTAGATGTGGTGGCTAGATATATAAATTTGGGAGCCAATGACTTATGGGTATTACAAAGAAACAACAACACGAGATTGGATGAGATCACCGACGAGTGAGTGTTAATTAGGAAGAGGTCAGTATCTCGGTTCCCAAGTCTAGATAAAGTGGTCTTGCTTAAAAAAGGGAATGACCCCAGGGCACTGCTATGAATCCAGGTCAGAAAAAGAAAGAGGAACTCAGTAAAGGGGACTGGGATGGAGTAGTCAGTGAGTTGGAGGAAAAGAGAAAGAGCATAATGATCTGAAAATCAGGAGAAAAAGTGTTCAGCGGGAGGAAATAAAGAATCAGCTGTGTCAAACACTAGGTCTGAAAGGAGGACTGAGAAGTCTTTACTGGATTTAGCAATGATCATTCATTGGACACCTTACCAGGTGCAATTTTAGTGGAGTGGTAGGCGCTAAAAGCTGGATGAGTATAACTTCAGGAGAAAATACAAAGAGGCCAACTTGACAGAGGGAACACAAAAACTCTTCTGAGGAGTTGCTGACAAGGAGAACAGGACTGGTGGTTGGATGGGGATGTGGGATCAAGAGAAGGACACATTTTTCGTAAGGTGGGAGAAATAACAGCATATTTGTATGCTGAGGGGAACAGACCAATAGATAGTAAAAAAAGAAAAAAAAAGGTTATGATGGTGCAGGAGAGCAAGAAGAGTGTGGGAGCACTGCTTGAGTAGAAGTAGATAAGAGGAGATGGAAGAGATGAAATTAGGCAGAAACTTAGATTCCCTAAAGTTCACTCAAAGTCTCAGAAAGGAAGACCAAGTGTTCAGGTCCAGATGAGATAGCTGGATAAAGAGCACAGTGAGAATCTGTAGATGTCCTTTTCTGATGGTTTATATTCTTCTGAGACAGGAAGCAAAATTATCATCTGAGAGTGAGGATGGGAGAAATGATGCTAGAGGTTTGCGGAGAGAGAAGAAATTGTAAAAGGGTGGTCTCCGTGAGTGGGAGAGAGGATGGACAAAGAAATTATAGAATGAGTGTCCAGCAGCACCACAGAACATTGGAATCTAAAATAAGTGCAATTCCAGTTAGAATGGCAACAAGATTTCATTCATGGACACCATTCATAGTGCGGGGATGTGATTTTGTGGTTGAGCATTTTCAGAGCTTTCTTAATTCTGGTGCCCTTACCAGTAATCTCAGTGAAGAGTCTCCAAAATAAGGGTTCGAAGTAGGCAAACACTGTGGTGATAAGGGTGAAGAAAAGCCCGTAGCAAACACTGAGCACAGAGGATGACCAAATGGTAAGCTCAGGGAAGAATATCGTGGGGTCTGGGGAGAGTCACTAGACCTTCAAAGTGTTCTGAGGTCAGTGGGATTTTCAGAATGTTATTGCTGAGGCCCCTTAAAAACTGACTATGAAAACAACAACAATAACAACAACAAAAAAACAACTACGAAAGGTTCAATATGAGAGGTTCTATACTCATCTATTTAAGAGATTTTCAGGGATCTCTTACCCTTTGGGACATCATGGATGGACCTGCAGAATATTATGCTAAGTGAAATAAGCCAATCTGAGAAAGACAAAGATCCCATAATCTCACTTATTTGTGGACTCTAATGAACAAAATGAATTGACCAACAAAATAAAACCCAAAGCATGGAGGCATGGAACAGACTGACATACCTTGATGTGGGGTTGAGCGGACAAGGGGCCTCTATACTTATTAGAGGCCCAGTGCATGAATTCGTGCACCAGTGGGGTCCCTCTGCCTGGCCTGTGGGATTGGGAAGAAACTGGGTCTCTGACATCCCCCGAGGGGTCCCAGATTGTGAGAGTGAGCAGGCCAGGCCGAGGGACCCCACTGGTGCACGATCAGGGACAGGGAGGGATGCGGGAGGTTGGCCAGCCAGAGGGGACCACGGGAGGGCTCCAGGGAGTGTCCTGCCTGTCTCGCTCAGTCCCGATCGGCTGGACCCCAGCAGCAAGCTAACCTGCTGGTCGGAGCGTCTGCCCCCTGGTGGTCAGTGCATGTCATAGTGACTGGTCAACAGGTCGACTGTCTGCCCCCTGGTGGTCAGTGTACATCATAGCGAGCTGTTGAGCAGCCTTAGCATAGCATTAGCATATTACGCTTGGATTGATTGAATGCCCTACCAGTCGACCAGACACTTAGCATATTAGGCTTTTATTATATAGGGTATGCATAGCCCATGGACATGGACAATAGGTTAGTGAAGACCTGGGGTGGGGGTAGGGGCTGGGAGGAGGAGGATAAAGAGGAGGGAAATGGGAGACATCTATCAACAATAAAAAATATATTTTTTTAAAAAGATTTTCAAAGGCCTACTGATACAAAAAGTTTGTTATAAAGAGTTAAATTTCAATATCAGAATCTCAGCCAGGCCAAAATTTTTACTTGAATTCAATTTGACTAATTTAGTCTTCACAATGAATTCAATATCTTGTTATTTATTGTAAAAAGATGCTAAAATTAAAATTCAAACTTTAATCAGGTTTATCATTAATTAGCCTCAAAGAATATTTGGTGAAAGGTATTAACTCCATGAGGACCTTGAAAATTTCAGCTTAAGCAGCATAGTTTTAGACAAGTCATAGTTTTAAAGATTAAGTCTGTGATATGAATATTCATGCAATAAATATGATGCTACTTTTAAAAACCTATTTTGCAGAAATGATTACTTTAAATTAATTTGTCTTTCTAAATGTCTTTGCTATTCACTTCTATGGGCATACTTTCTGGCTTCTGATGATTTTGTGCAGAATATATGGAAATAATTATATACTAGCAGCACAACTGTGGTTTTTATATGCTCTGATCAACTGTGGTTTCAGCTTGTATTACTGCTTTATACAGTCTAGGAAGTGGTTAGTGTTGTTTTGGGGTTTAAAGTACAGACTTATATAACAGTTGATACTGGGCTAACCTCTTTCTTTGATATTCAGCACATGATATAATCCTGTGTCAACTGGCTAAAGCAGTTTCTCAGTGAACTGTGAAAATACTTCGGTTTTATTGAGTCCACTGCTACAACCTGAAAGCATTTATTGGTTTTCCCTTTAACCAAATATGGAGTGCACACAGAAAAACATTTGAATCTTAAACAGCTGCCCCAAAATCAGTTATTTTGATTTCACTAAACAGTCATGTACAAAATAAGGATGAGTCCTACAATCCTTCACTTGGAAAGCATGTACTCTGAAATGGTTAATGAACTAGACATTTGTCTTTCAAATTATGTAAATTTTTACAGAAGGGAAGATGAAGATAAACCAAAAGTATTTATTGGAAGGGGTGCAAAGACTGGCTATCATTGCAAAATGCGTTATGAGTGTAGCCCCCAGAGGCTATGAGCAAATTCTAAGCTCTGCATGGGCATATATGGACATGTACACTCACACACACACACACACACACACACACACACACACACACACACACATCATCCAGTACCACAAAAGTTTCTCTTACTGAAAATTAGGTCACTTGAGGAATGGCTGACAAAACTGAGAAAATGAAGAAACAGAGGGCATATTGCCTAAAGTAGTGAAGAACTTAAAACTGAAAAGGATATTTTGAGGCAACATGGAAAGAACATGGAATTTTAAATCAGGAGATCTGGGCATGGACCCTGGATCCACCAATCATTATTTGCCTGTGTGATCCCTGGCAAATTACTTATTTTTCTCTGTGTTTTGGAGTATTTATCTATAAGACAAAGATAGTAACACATAAGCTACCTAATTGTTTTGAAGTTCAAATAAGATTATGTGTATAAATACGTTTTATATGATACTGAGTGATTAGTAATGGAAAAAGTCGTAAAATTAGTGCATGCAATTTTAAAAGAAAGTCTTAAAACGATTGCATGCAGTTTCAAAGGAAAGATTAAGACCCGTCAGGGGGAGTTAAGAGAAGAAAGACTTTTGCTTAATACCAGAAATAAATTTCTAAAAACAATACTGGTTGAGTATGGAGTGGCCTCAATAGCTAAAAGACAATGAATTCATAAGTTTTGTGCCAAAGTCACAAAGTCATTTTGTCTGAAAAGCAAAGAGACTGTGAATCAGATGGAAGATATGCAAAACTAATTTAAAAGTTTCTTCCAATTTTGAAACTCTATGAATGCGCATAGAGTAAAACTATTCACGTATTGATAGTGCAAAGTGAATCTCTGCCCTAGGGTCACCAGGGCCCACTGCTTTGTGTGTTGCAAATTTTACCCACCCCAAATTTTCTTAATAAAAATAGTATCTTCAAGGAGTAAACAGAGGAATGTGTGCCAATTATTTATTGAGTGTTTGTGCCATAAATACCTATTAAAACAAACAGGTTAATGCATGTGAAAGTATGTGTAATTGGAAAGGCACGATATAAACGTAGGTATAGATATTATGGCAAGATACTAAGAAATGGGCAATTAAATTAATTAACAGGGTGGGAACTTGCACTTTTTAAAAAAATTCATATGGCCTGAATTCTTTTTTCCCCCCACTTTTAAACTGTAGTTTCTAAGCAAGCACCAATTTCACATCATGAAGGTGGCGATGATTTCTCAGGCAAACCACCAAGGGTTCTCCCAGGATCAACATTCACTTGGGCACAGGGCTGCTGCTCCCTGGCTTCAAGCATCAGGACTTGGGTTAACCACATAGAACACAGAGGCTGGCGATTTTCCAGCCAGTGCTACTGAAGACTGTGCTATTGGTTATCACCGGAGCATCTGCCACAGAGCATCATGAAAGCTATTGAACATTCCCTCCTTTCCTTAAATTTTGGAGCGTCTACTATGTGCCAGGTACTCTGCTAGGAAGTGAGAATACAATATTAAGACAGTCTTGCATCGCAAGGCATGTGGATGCACTGTGACCATCCCTGCAAAAATAGTACAATGACTATTGTGTATGTTCATGTTCATAAAAAAAGAGTTATTTAAACGAAGGCTTGAGTCCTGAAGAATTGATTCATATGTTAATTGGGAAAATCTGCTCAGTACAAAGCAGGTTTAACAAAAATTTTCGACTAGCTATATAAGGCTTTAACACTAAGTTCTGCATATCAATTATTTAACATTATATATACTCCAACAAATTTATTCTAAAAGTAGTAAAATATGTTAGAGGTGTTCACGTTAGCTGCAATACAGAGGCAAGTCTTTAAACATTAAAAGCACGTACTCGCTGCATAATACATATGGCTGTGGTAGCAACGATGGAACACCCTAAAATGGGCCTAAAATCCTAATCTCCATTTGGCCACCAACTTTTTCAAATGTATTTTGGGAAGATCTGGAAACTCTGATATACCTAATGAATGTCTCCTGTTTATTATTCATAGAGATCAAAAGGGATCTATCAAAAGTAGTTTCACCTTGGTTAACATCTGTAACTATTTTCTCTCAATCCCAAGGGTCAAGAAAAAAGCTTAGCGTCTTTGTCTATACTTAAAACAAATGTGACAACAGACAGAAATTCTTAATGCTCTCAAAAGTAGGATGGGTGGGTGGGGAGGAAATGATTAAATAAATGTTAATATCTATAGTTAATAAATGTTAATAATGATTTGCAATTTGGATAAAAGATAAAATGACAGATTTCATTGGAGCCACATCCAAATATATGAAGGAAAATGCAATTGTATTATACAATTTATTCATAATAGGAATAAAAATGGCAGTGCATTTGTGGGATACTCACACTCCATGAAAAAATATTGAGCTTTAATGATTTAGCATCACATATATCCCAATTTAAGTGTTCTGAAAGTAATAAAACATGTTCGTAGCAGTAACTGTACACAGATGCAATACAAAGGTGAAAATCACACAGCAGATTTTTAAAAACAAAAACAAGCATGTCAAGGTCAGCAAACAGAAGAAGCTCAGGGAAACAGGTGAGCATGCATGAGCAGAGACATGTTTTGCAACCACAGTATCTCCCAAATGAAATGTCTCAATTGAGTGACAAGTTATTTCTACCAAAAATGTTTTATCTTCAGGCAGAAATGCCATTAATCCACAGAGAGTAAATACAACTGAAGGCCCCATTTCATGCAGTATGCATAGTTCAGGAAGCCCAGAGACCTGTCCAAACAATGAAAAACTGTGCTTTCCAAAACCTTTAATCTGTGTTTCCATTTATACCATGGAGAGGGCAGAGAACAAATTTCTCACGCCTGAATTTGATAAGCACTATCATGAGACAGCTATCCATAAACTGTCTAGCCTTTTCTTTGGTTTCACCAAAAACATAAAGATAGCTGGCGGGCAGACAGGAAGCAATCCCCTCCACCTTTGCTTATGGCCATTGGCACCATACAGTTATGAGGGCAGGTGGGCTCTGGCTGTTGGTTCAAATACCACTAATTGAACTCTAAATTCCTGCACTAAAATATTGATGAGTTCTTCAAAAGTTCAGTGGGAAAGGAAACTTAACCAATAGTGTTTCATGGCAAACAAGTGGTCCATTTTAACATCATAGAGTATAGGTAAGCCTTCAGTAAATAGTTCCTATGATCATTATAGTATCAGTACAATGCTGGAAAGTGATCAAGGGCAAGGTCCTCCAAGGAAAAAGCTTTGAATGGGCCAATGTTGATAGAAGACCTTCAATCCAGATTTTCTAAAATCCATGTTAGGTTTTGCAGGTTATAATGGAAAGTGTGTTTAAATATCAATTTTAGGGGAGGCTTAAGAATGAATTTTTACATATTTTAGTACAATATGATATTTTTTCAGGAAAGCAAGTGAAATGGCCAAAAGGTGCACTCATTTATGAACAAATGATACATCTTTCACAACCTAGGTCATATTTTCACAAACTCAAGTTATGTTATAGTTAGTGGATTGTGAAATCAATTTATTACATTGTGACTAGCATTCTTTAAAGAAAAGAAATGTAAAGAAAATAAAGCACTGATTTAATATATTATTACCTCATAATACATACATATGCATATTTATCATTTTAAAATGTGATCACGTGTATGTGCATTGTGTGTGTGCACTTGCATTAATAATCACACTGTACACTTTTTTTCTTATGGTGGGGTCTTGGTCAGAAAGTTTTAAAAATACCAATTTAGGGAGAGAGTGCTTAGAATCAGAACATGCCAGTAAATCTGACCTTAAAAAAAGGTAACATTTTTTTCACTGCTGCCTGCCAAACACTGAGATAAGCATTGGTATTTAATCCTCACAACAATGCTGTAAGGCAGAAACTTTTGTCATTCACATTCTGTGGTTAGGAAAACGTGCCCAGGTTTGTACAGGTCGATGTGGGAATTCAAGTCAGATCTGTAGCACTCAAGGCCACAGGAACACAAATGAGGCCTCGTAAAGAACCTTGTTCAAGGTCAATAGTCAGAGCTCAGGACACCTCAGTAGAGACCAAGATCTTAGAGGAGTAAACACTGCTGCTAACATAGAAGATATAATCTGTATCATAAAACCCTGTTATATTCCTGCCTTCATGACTGTGTGTTATATGTGGGTTATGATGGCTTGTATGGAAAATAAACCAAAGCTCACTTTTAACTATTTCTTCAGCTTGATCTGTTTAAGGTCTTGAGGGAGGGGGCTGATACACCTGGTTATAGCTGTTTAGCTGGTGCTTACCAACTCAACCACCCCTTTTCCTTAGTGCAAGATGGTCAAATTAGAGCATACCCCGTGTTAGAATAGGGTGCCAATATTAGCATAATACTAAGAAGTCATTTTAACTTAAAGAAAAGTTAAAAAAAAAAAACAAAAAGCAAGGTATTTTCCTAAGTAAGCATGGGGTGGTAAAGTATAGACAAAATTCTAAAAATAATACAAGTCAAAAAAGTAGATTAGAATAAGGGAGCATTTAGAAGGGGGACAAAAGATAGAGAGAGAAAGAGGAAGGAAGGAATGAGGGAAGAACAAAGGGATGGAGGGAAAGCAAAGAAAACCCTGTTCCTCCTTTACTTTGGTGAATATTAAATATTTTTTATTAGCCATTTTGCTTTTTCAATAAGATAAAAATATATTTTCATACACATTCATCTGGAGCTCTGTATAAAGGATATCCTACTAGTAGAAAACTCATTCTCCTAAATCCATGAAACTTCCAGGTAGCCATGTTATAGTCTGCAGCTTGGAAAATAATGCAAGTAAATCATTGGAAAAAATTATATAGGAAGAGAATAAAAATGTATCAAATGTCTACACTGCACCAGGAATACGATTAGCTACTTTGATACACACATCAAGGCAGTTACCAATTACCTTTCTATTGGCCACAGGCTTTTAATTTATAATTTTCCAAAGACACACTGTCAGGCAGTATCAATATCAATCTTGATCAATAGACAACAGTCATTATCTTACTTGACCTTCAATTGACTTACCTCCTATAGTAACTTTCCTATAGATGCAAAGTATGCTGACTGATGATACCCACAACTCAATGAATGTTATTCCTTCTGCTTCCACCAGTTGAATTTAACACTTAATCAAAAGATAGTTGTATTTGTTCCCCAAGCTATTTTTTATCAGTTGTACTTGTTATTGTAATTTTCCCTATTTAAATATTACATAACCCAATCAATTATGAGTTGTTTCTTTGAAAACTTAGATGAAGGTTTTGGAAGGACTCCATACAAAATGAGTTACTCTAAAAACAAACAAACAAACCACAACAACAAACAGAAAGCTGCTGTTCAATTAGGTATCAGAGACAACAGTAAAATACAGGAGGGAGAACTCATAAAATCCTAGAGGAATTCTGTGCTTAGATTGCTTTAAAAATAATCTATGAGTTCTCATTTTTACTTAAAGAAACCCAAACGGAAAGTCATAATTAAGGTATTATGGCTACGAGTTTTAAAGCAATACAACAATCAGCATATCCCTACTTAAAGCAAAGGCCTTGGCCCATACTGCAGAACACTGAAATGAATTAAATGCTTAACAGGTTATGTGTGTTATTTTTATGATTTTTTCCACGTGAACTAGTCAACTAATGAACCAGCTATCAGCTCCTAATTTGTTCACAAGCTGGCTTCCAATAAAATTCTAAAAGTAAAAAACAACAAAAAAACTTAAAAAATATATAGCATATTACTATATTTTGCTTTGGAAATAGTTAAACTTACATATTATCCAGTTACATTTAATATGTAAATACTCCCACATACCATACCTGTTGGAACCAAATTATATACATTTTGCATGAGGAGATTTAGTAGCACTAAAGTCATCAATCTATTCTGGAGAAACAAAGGGCTTTTTAAGCAATCAGTTCTGAATCTTGACATTGGTTTAAAGCTATAGATTACATCTTGAGCTCTTAGCATCCTAAAGCTTCATTAATCTCTGTCTCAGAAGCTGCAAAGCCTTATTCATGGATTTATTTATAATGACTATTTATGTTTCACACATTCACTAGGAATCTCACATCAAGAAAAGTAATTTGTGGTATTATTTTTTTTTATTTTGTAATTTTTAATCTATGGTAATAGATGTTCTATTCTAAACTACAAAAATGGCTCTGCACCAGCTATAAAATATCAGGTGAAGAAGATTTTGAGAATAAAAATTCAGAATAAAAATTTCCCTCCTGACCTAAGTTGATATTCTGAAGCCAAAAAGTATTTTCCTATAACACTTTTATTTAATGCCTTCTATGATGTTGTGAATTTTTATTTTTCCAAAAAAATTTTTTTGAGGTTGGTAGTTTGTATCAATGTCACTTTCTAGATTGTAACATTGTGCTTCATATAGTTATGAAAGATGTTACCTTCGGAAATAATTAGGTGATGGGAATACTGGATATTTCTTATAAATGCATGTCAAAGTATAATTATCTCAAAAATAAAATGTTTAAAAAGTTCTCATTGAGCAAAAGTTAATTAGGATATAGTATATACTATGCTTAAATCCATGATTTGACTATAATTTTTCATATCTATTTGCTCTGAACCTTAGGCAAGTTGATTTTTTCCCTCTGAGCATACTTCCTCATAGGTAAAATGGGGATAATTTCTCATAGAGTAATTGTAAAGAACAAATAAGATAACATATATCAAGGATTCAATACAGTAGTGGGTGTTCAAGGAATGGTGTACATTACTATTTATGTAGGCAGGCTGATTTTTTTTTTTTTGGTCTACTTACAGTTAAAATACAAAATTACATATATCTCCAAGACAAATAACTGAATATTTACTTAAAGTAAACTGCATCTTGCCCCAGCCTTGCAATATAAATAAAAAAGTGAAAACCAAATGCAAAGGGGACCACAACAGAAGGCCCAAGATCTTATCCAAAGACCAAGTGTCCTTTTAATGATTTAGCATCCTCAAATTGCTCAGTGACATGGAATTATGCCAGGCCATTCATGCCAAATAAACACTATGGCGAGCCAGAGGAAACAGCCTTTTATGCAATTAGGAATTCTACTGGAAGAGAAAACATAACCTGCAGATAAATGAAAAGCATGACCCCAAGATTTGGGATAACGGATTTCAGTATGCAGTTAAGAATGCACACCTTCGAATCGGTTTGGCCACAATGACACACTTTAGTCACATGTACCCCTCTTGATATGTAGGCATCAAACACTAAACTTTTGGGAAGTTCTATAAGGTGACTAAGCAGCATGTAAACGTGAAATTCAGAGAGAAGTCAGTGCCCTGCCAAAGACCCAGTCTGAAAGGCATGCTGACTTTAAAACCAAACACTGTATGCTGGTAGACACGGGCGTTCTTTTTATTATTTTATCAGTAATGGAATTAGAATCCCTGAAAGCATCACTCACCAAATCCCCAAAAGAAAGGCAAATATTTGTGCCAGATTATGTGAGATGACATCTAAAGAGTCTCATCCAAAGGATGTGTCATGTTTTAAGACCCGCTTCCCCTCAGGTATTGGAAGTCAAGTTTTGACATGCAGCGTCTCGCCGTTTCTCCAAGTCACTGTCTTCCACATGTCTTAACCTAAAACAACTAATTACATTCAGTGCTATTTCATCAACTTACACCCAGAAGGAAAGTGCCTTTATTTATTTTACTTTTTCTACCGTATCAGAATGTTATTCTTCTGGAAAGAAGCATTTCCTCTTTAGCAATGCTGTAAAAGTTGAAAAGCAGAATCTCAGAGGAGGTATTAGACACTGCATAGGCTAACTGGAAGCTATGCATACTTATTTTCATTTCCTATCTCAGATTTTATTTTAGAGTCTTAGATAATTGCCACTTCAATGCTTTCCTATTATTCTTCCAAAGGGGGAAAAAGTTTTAATATAAACCCTGGCTTTCTTAAGCAAACCTGCTTTGGAAGTACTTAAGATAATTCATATAGTCTTTTAAGGCTAAAATGACAGCTTTAATCCCTCTTCTGAATAACTATTTGCAAGGAAAGGTACTAGGCAGGTATTTCCATAATGGCTTTGATTCACATTTAGACAAAAGCTGGCTTTACTCAGCTAGAGTAGAAACACCTAGGCAGAGGGGACCTTTGCCCTGGAGCCATGACAAGAAGACAACCTGGTGCAGGAATTTCCTCCCCGAGTTCAGGAGGCCTTTGGTAGCCTACAGGCAGTCACCCTGCAAACACCTGTGGGATGGCATTCCATGTATATCCGTCCTTAGATTTGTGTTTCTTCTTCCATTCACTTTACTTTTTCAAAATATATTTTTACTAATGTTAAAGAGGGAGAGAGAGATAGAAACATCAATGAGGAGAGAAAATCATTGATTGACTGCCTCCTGCATGCCCCCCACTAGGGATTGAGCCTGCAACCCAGCATATTCCCTGACCGGGAATCGAACCATAATCTCCTGGTTCATAGGTCGATGCTCAACCACTGAGCCACTGCAGCTGGGCTTCCATTCACTTTCAATATTACCAAATGCCTATTATATTTCAGAAGCTGTGCACAAACTGCAAAATTTCAAACCAAACATGCTATGGGCTTTTGGTATTGCGGAGTGATACGTTAAGTGCTTAATAGATTTCCAATTAAGTCTCCTTTCCATTTTATTTTCCTATTTCTTTGTATAAATTTTATCCAAGTTTCCTTAATGACACAATCTGAAAAAATTTTTGAAGCTGAAAAGATGGCTAGGATCCTCACAAGTAACAGGGTAATGTTTTAATCGTGATGGCATTTGACTGATAGTAAAATGTAATCAGTGAAATATTGACTCCATATGAATCCTTACCTTTTTAACATTGTGTGTATTTTGAAAGTGACTTTTGGAGGAGCTTATTTCTTGTTTGCATTTTAAAGGTAATTGTGTGGAGAAAGTACAATTGAGCCCTCAATATTTATTACCACTGTTACTTACAAAAAAAAGGGGGGTAAATCTTAATGTAGTTCACCAGCTTCTCAAAGTTTCTCATCTATGATACCACAATCAACAGAAATAACACTTTAGTGTTTTAAAAGGGAAAACAGATGATGAGAGAAAGTCTTATATTTGCCTTCCCTTCCTCAATGATCTTCCTATTATAGTATATGTCCCAGATTAGCTCAGAGGCAGCCTGGCATTAAATAGAATTAGGAAAACACTAATTAATATCCTCACTTCTAAGAATGTGACCTTCTCTGAGTTTTACCATGTAAAATGGTGATAATATTTCATTATGGGGGAATAAATGACATAGAGGCACCCATCAAGTTTAGCACATCTTTTAATTTATGTTCCTTCTATTCTGCCTGACTCACCTATTTCCAAGTTTGTATCAGTAAGCACTTCCTTTCTAAAAGATGTCTAGAATATCCTTGACTTTCAGAAATTAGCCTCTTCAGAAATACCTAACACTAATTGCACTAACATTCACTTTTCTTCTAAGACTGTCAAAAAATATAAAAATGGACACTTAGAGATATAATCAGATTCATCTGATTTCAAAGTAATCTTAAACAAATAATAGTTTGAGTAATGTCATCTTAATTAAAGAGAGATAAAATTTTGAAAGCTCTAGTTTTAATGTTCAAAGCATTCAAATAAACCAATAGCATTACTCAGTAAATGAATATTTGGAGACCATGTATGAGGATATCATTTTCTCAAATGTATGGGTGATGTGATGAGTTGTTCATTACAACTTACATGCATAATGAATGAATCATGGCTGATGTCCATGGATACTACTAGATACGATACTAAAACAGAATTTAGGATATGTTAAGTAGCAAATCAATATTTAGTCCTCTATCTCTAACATTTGTAAAGAAAACATAGCATTAGCATAATCACACAAAGCAACTTTTCTAGGGGCCTATTTCATCTGGCATGGGAAGATATGGAGAATCATTCCTGAATGCCAATCAGAGCACAGCACCTGGCATGGACAGTAGTTTCCACTTATCAACAGTTTATCTTATAATGCTCTTGGTTACTTGCCATCAACCATGGTCCAGAAAACATTAATTGGAAAATTCCAGAAACAAACAATTCATAAGTTTTAAATTGTATGCTGTTTTGAGTTGCATGATGAAATCTCCTGCCATTCTGCCTGAGATGTGAATTATCTCTTTGTCCAGTATCCATGCTGTACATACAATACAATATTTTGAGAGAGAAAATGAGAGACCACATCCACATAACTTTTATTACAATAATTGTTACAATTGTTCTGTTTTATTATTAGTTACTAGAGGCCCGGTGCATGAAATTCATGCACTTGGGCAGGGGGGGTCCCTCAGCCCAGCCTGCACCCTCTCACAGTCCAGGAATCCTCGAGGGATGTCTGACTGATGACTTAGGCTCATGGGGAACGGGCTTATGCTGGCAGTCAGACATCCTTAGCGCTGCAATGGAGGCAGGAGAGGCTCCCACCACTGCCACTGCACTCACCAGCCATGAGGCAGCTCCTGCATTGAGCATCTTCCCCCTGGTGGTTAGTGTGCGTCATAGCAACCAGTTGTTCTGCCATTTAGTCAATTTACATATTAGCCTTTTATTATATAGGATTGTTGCTAATCTCTTACTGTGCCTAACTTCTAAAATTAAAATGTATCACAGGTATGTACATATCAGAAAATACATAGTATATAGGGCTCGGTACTAGCAGTTTTAGGTATCCACTGGGGTCTGGGGAATTATCTCTGATGGATGAGGGGGAAACTGTATTATGTCTCAATTGTTATGCAAAGTATCTGCATACTTTTGAAATCAAATATAAACCCAGCATTTAATAAGGACACTGCTACATGAATAAAGTGTGTGTGTGGGGGGGGGGGGGTGGGGGGCACACAAAGGTGGTCATTTTAGCTCTGTTCTATCCCAAAATGATTGATTCTAAAAATATATTTTTAAAAATGCATAGTCATTTAAGGCCAAAGAAAATTGGAAGGGAGACAACAGCGATAAAATTTTGGAAAATGAAAAGCAGGTGGATATGTAGTCATTGCATCAGTGGACCTGAAAGTTCAGCAGGGGCAAAGCCAAGAAGCAACCTGATTTACATGAAAGAACAACCAAGAAACTCTGGGATCTGGTGGCATCAGGCATCTGTGCAAGTGGGATTGACAATGGGACAAATTGAAAATTATGAAGAGGTCAGACACCTGAATCTATTTCCCACTGTGGCAAAAGACTGATTTATTTTGGATTATTCAGATTTCTTCCCCAAACAGAATAAAATTGAAGATTTAAGGACTAAGACAGCCAAGTGAGTTGGGAGTGGTGATAATTATTCTGAATATGCAGGTATGGAGGAGGTGGAGTTTCATATTTAACTAGAGGCCCGGTGCATGAAATTCATGCATGGGGGGGGGAGGGTCCCTCAGCCCAGCCTGCACCCTCTCCAATCCGGGACTCCTCAGGGAATGTCCAACTGCCGGTTTAGGCCCAATTCCTGTGGCCTAAACCTGTGGGATCGGGCCTAAACTGGCAGTCAGACATCCCTCTCGCAATATGGGACTGCTGGCTCCTAACCGCTCACCTGCCAACCTGCCTGATCACCCCTAACCACCTCTGCCTGCCTGCCTGATCACCCCTATCCGCTCTCCCCTGCCAGCCTCATCGCCCTTAACCGCTCTCCCCTGCCAGCCTGATTGCTCCTAACTGCTCTGCCTGCCTGCCTGATTGCCCCTGACCGACGCTACCTTGGCCCCTGCCTCCGTGGCTTTGTCTGGAAGGATGTCCAGTCTATCTGGTCTAATTAGCATATTATCCTTTTATTAGTTTAGATCCTGATACTCTCAGTCCTAACCCACTCAGATCTCATTTTAGAGAACTGGCAGCCAGGACTATACTCTTAGAAAAGAGATTAAGGAAATCAGGGTGTGTTTTTTAAAGGACTTGACCCAGTCTACTCACGACACAGTAAAGACCATGGTCAGCAAGGCCCATTCATATGCAGAGAATGATCAGTCAGCTTTTAAGTGGCCAGTGGACTTGGTCAGTATTCATTGACATTTCAGGGTTAAATAAAAGTATTTTTAGTTATGCAAGGTCACAATTTTTTTTTTTTTTAATCTCTGATGTTCCTTTATTTCAGTGAGTTTTTGGGGATTTTACTTTCTTCCCAAACAAGAAAGTAAATGAAGAGAGAGGAAGTCCAAAATTCCTACCAACAAGAGATGGAATGCAAGAAAACTGCAAAGGAGATGCTCAGGATAAGGGCAGAGGGAGATCCCGAGGATGACAGCTGTGCAGCAGGTCCAGGGCAATGAGTCCAAATCAAAGTTGACCAGATTGTTTCACCAGAAATTTCTTCTGGAAGATGAAATTATTAGAAAACCTGTTTTGAGAGGTGTTTCACACAATCTGAGGAATGGGACTGAATCAGTGGTAAATATTTATAAATGTATAAGCATAAAGCAAAGCCAACAACAACAAAACACACACATCACTAGGGAAAACAAACCAAAAAAACAAAGGTCAGGAAAGGAAATGCAGTCATAGTATACTTCATGGGTCAGCAGTGAGCAATGACCCATTGCATGGCCACCATGAACTTGGGTCTTGTTATAATTAGGATCTAACAGAGGATGAGGTGACGGGCAGTGTCGACCGGTGTGATAAAAATGGAGGATGAAAGAAAGTGAAAGCCTCACCTTGCAGAGTGAGTGGCGAGTGAAGTTCAGCAGTAATTTTAAAACCAAAGAATCAAGAAGTAGCAGCAAAAACATGTTATCTGAAGGAATAGAAGTCAAGGCTGAAAAAAATCAGTCAACAGAATTGGAAATGCTTGCCTCCAAGGAGCAGGAAAATCATTTGGCAGGGGAATAGGGGCAAATGCTATTTTTCGTAAGCCTAAGAAATACTGGCCTTTTAAACTATGTGCAATTACAACTCTGACAAAAATTAAAATTACAGGTAAAAAAAGAGTATGGGGAGAATGATGGTTGGGACTGTCTTGTTTGGGTAACAGTGTCTTATCACGCTGAAGAAGGAATGAATAGCTAGTCTAGAACTGTGCCTCAGTGCTGGAACCATGCCATCTGGGGATTATCAGGCAATCTTGGCTTTGAACTAGACAAGAAGGCAGATTGTCATTTATCCTAGTTCCATGGGTAACGGATACTGACAGTTGACAAAATTGATCGGCTTTAATATATAGCTTAGAAAAGTCGGTACAATAAATGCAAGTACTAAAACTTGATATCTATCCATCTGATTCTATGAGAAAATCCCATTCTTTTGCAATCCTGAAAAATAGAGAACACATGGGTATGTTAGCTGTTAAATACGCACGCAGAGACTCCAATCTGTTCCATAAAATATTCATGTTTGTTTGAATATGAAAAATATTTCTCCAACATCTTGTAGTAAAACTCTCTGCATCTTGCTCGGTTTATAGTTTAGAGCAAATTCTAATTCAGTGTAGGAACGTTCTGTATCAACATCTCCAAGAACGTTTGATGAAATGCAGATAACTGGGCACTACTCCAGACCAAGAGAATCATAATCTCTGCCATCTGATAATATGCATTTTTAATAAGCTCTTGAGAGATTTTTATAACATATTTGATATCAAATTTATACTAGGTAACTCCCAGGGCTTTTGTTTGTTTGATAGCTTGTTTTTTTCTTTAATCTAAGAGTTATGACCTCCTTCTGCTCTTAACAATTGCCTCGCTTCCTTTTCAAAATCTTTCCAAACCACTTATATGATACTTATTCACAGACTGCATTTATATATGTATGTATATTCTTTTTACTCCAAAACAAGGTAAGTTCTTAAAGGCTTAGGGTCACAAGAACCTATGACCCTCATCAAATATTCTTCAGTAAATGTTGAAAGAATTAACAAAAATATGGATGGGGATATTGAAGGAAAATTATTATTTTAGCATTTTAAATTGCAACAAATTTATACCTGAAGAACAATTCTCTTAATTGGCTTTAGCTGCCATATTATCTCTAAGGTTTTAAATCATTGTGGCTCTAGATATAAAATATGAATTAATCAAATGTCAAGCTTTCAATTCTTTTAAATTCTTATTTACAACCTCCGTGTATATCAACTTAAAGTGGTCTGTCTGCCTTTTACCATTCCAGCGGTAATACCAACTGCCTTTTTATTTCTAACAACAAATCATGCCATCTAAAATTCTTTCTTAGATAGCTAGGGATTAACTGAAACAAAAAGGTTCATGAGAAATGGAAGAGAGACGATGAGCTTCACATGAAAGCGAGCAATATGTCTATGGGTTAGAAGTTAGGTGGAAAATAGATCTCTTCCGCACTAAGAGTTTAGTCTCTGCAGCAATTATACAATTTCTTTGATGCATTAAAATAATGTCACCTCAAGACTTCCAGCATAAATATATAAGTACATTGTGTGTTTTAATAAAAAATCTAGTGATTTGAAAAGTGTTTTAGACTATAGACATTCAGTACTTGAAATATTTTTCCATCCCATAATACTACAAAACAAATCCCAAGAACTAATTTTTCTCTTAATTCTTTCAAGATAAATAAAAATTTATTTTTAAAGGTTTAGACCTAAATTGTCACTTGCTAAAATCAGTTTAGTGTAGTAATAGAGCAATGCTGTGCAATTGGTTATGAAAATTTATAATTTTTTAAAATCTTGAGGACATTTTGACACTGCTTTTTTTTTTTTCCCTATGGGATTAGTGCTTTAATATTGCTCTTGGTATTTTTACTGCAGACATGCCACTTTTTTCTTCCCCTAAGAAAGTAAACTAATAAATTTGATGCCTTGTGTTAGCATTAGTTGGAATTTTTTAAACCTGAACATAAAAGCAAATTTGGCCTTCAGTTAAGACTTTTCTTTACATGATATTAGCAGTAAAATAACCTGGCAAACACTAGAAGGGATGGAAAAAATATCCTCCCTCCTCTTTTCTTCCCCCAACTTCTATATTCACTGAGCTGCTTTGTTCTCTGTATCCTGCATAATTAATAACTACTTTGGCAATCAGTCATGCATTCCTTAATGGCACCTCAGGCATCAAGTGTCCTTGTAAGCCTCCCCCACAGAAACCATACACCCTTATGCAGTGCTCACTGCCTGGGCACTGACTTCACTCTGGACATGTCATTTACAAAATCACTATTAAGGAAAATGTATATTGGGGGTTAGAGAGTAGCTACAATACTTAATATCCTCTAGTATCATTTCATCTCTTTATAGATTAAATATATAAATACTTTTACTAACAATAATTAAAATTATGCAATACCCAAACCAGTGTCACTTTTTGTACATATTAAAGAGAAAATTATAAAAATAATAGAACAAATTTGGCAGCAATTTAAAAGAAGATGAGTTTCACTGGATTGTTGTGAGTTAGTCTTCAGTTCATTCATCACCCTACACTCCCCTTTTCAGGCAATAAAGAAAAGATAGAACTATATGGAGTCAGTTGGTATGGTAGCTATAACATCTGTTGTCCTTAATCTTAACTGATCCATTCACTAAATGGAAAGTAATAGTAAATAAATTGTTAAAAATATTATGTTATTACTTCTGATCAGAGAGCTTAGATTAAAACTCTTTAAAAATATAATATTCAATAAACCCATTTAAAAAGAAATCAGTGGTAGTTTAATCATCATCCTTCAAAATGTTAACCAGATTGGAGGGAGAAAGAGAAAATCCTCAAATCATATAACCATTTAAAAAGATATATAATTATAAGTAATATTGTACTCAAGAAGAATAGTTCTATATACAAATAATAAAACTACTAAAATATTCAGAATTAGATATGTACATTTTGTTTCAAAAATAGGCATTGTTTTTGAAGTATTGTTCTGACAAAAAATATGCATTATTTTTTACATTAAGGCTGAGAATTTTTTTTAAATAAGACTTTTAATAAGGTGTTTTGATACTAGAAGAAAAAAATATTATTTTTTCAGCCTTTGCAGGTTTCTTAACATTCTTAAATAATGGTGCTTATGCTACAGTACACAGAGTAAAACATACACAACCTATTATAAATTACTCCAAAATTAAACAAGAAATTTTCTTTTCTTTCTAAGAGATCTGCTGGGCTCTCAATGTGTGTGGCCTCCAAACAGAAACAAGCTTGCACTGTTTTATTTCAGTTTTGCTTCATTTCTTCCCAAACAATCTCTCACTGCTAATCTACCAGGCCTTTCTTTTTTCTCTTTTAGCATGAAGAAAAAAAATATCAAAGACATTATTAACTCCTTATGCACAATCATAAAAGCTGAATATTTATCATTTGACATCAATTTACATGGATTTATTTTTCATTATGTATTAATGGGGCATGACTATGGAATATATATATATTTCCATAAATAATTATTGAAAATAGCCTTAAATGCTAAAATTTTAAATTTATGTAGTAATTCTAGAGCTATTTTTAAGCTACCAAAAACTAGCTATAATTTCACGTAAACATTGTATGCTAAAGTTTTTTCTAAAATCAAACTTAGCCTGTAATATTAACCTAAAATAGTAAAATTGAAGGATACATTTTTTATATCTAATTCTAAGGAATATGGGAATCAAGGAAATGATACTGAAATAATAACATTACAGAGGAAAGTATACTATGTATAAAATATGTAAACAATCTTCCAATATTAAATTGGCACCACTTTTTGCAAAATAATAAATAATCCTATATTTAACTATATGCTCTCTCTCATTCATTAGTTGAGGGGAAAAAGTTAGTAAATCATTTTTATGAAGGTGAACATAATTTTTAATGGCAACATGTGTGGCAATAACTGTTTCTGAGAATTTTTAACTAATGTACGGTAATTACAACCACAGAGCCTTAAAGATTGACTGGTATCAAATATCCATTTATGCGTCCAAAGAAAGCTGCAGAGTTATCTTCCTTACTTGTAAAATATAAGAAATAGTAAAGTCAACTTTCTCCATAATTATCCCAGAAAAAAAAGTGACTGAACACAAACATTTTTCTGTGTATAAAAAATAGACGCAAAATATTTATTAAATTAATTGTAACTGCAGGTAAAGATGATTATACACATTAATAGTTATAATGTCATAAGTATGCATTACTTTTTTTAAGTAGCCTAATATCTGGATGTTTCATTCCTCATCAAAACAAAATAAAACAAAAACAGTTCAGTTCTTTAAGTTGGGCAAGACTGTGTTCTTGGTAATAGAGCCTAATATGTCAGGACCAGGAGAACATGTGATTCTTCAGTTTTCTAGTTTATGCATCACCACTACTGTGCAACAGCTACAAAGGTAACAGGGTGAATGGGAAGTGAGTGCAGCTCCACTTGGGTTCAGACAGCTCTAAGAGGAAACAGCTGAATGTCTATGCGACATTAATGAGCAGCTGCGATGTGTCTGGCATTGTTCTAGGCATTTAATAACAAACCTAAAAGTAGGAAGTTAATAGTCCAATAAGGATGTGCAGTTAATATCATTTTTATCATTAGCAAGGTAAGAAAGCATTGTTGGCCACTGGCTCCGAAGGTCCTAGTAGTGGGTTTGCATGGAGACTACTGCCTCTGGGGAATTGGGTGTGCTAAGTATGAAGTTCATCCTGGGCACATAAAAAAGAAGTATCCGAGATGATGGGTGGAGGGAGGGGGCTTGAAGGGGCACTTGCCCCTGAGCAAATGACGCAAGAACTTTTAAGTCTCTTCTCCAAAGGCAAACTTTCTTCCCTCAGGCTTTCATTCATTGATACACAGAGAAGACTGATGGATTGCTGCCCTGCTAGTAAAAATATTGGAGGGAGTGGATGGACAGAGGAGCATCATTTAGCAATACACAATGATAACTCAAAACACTCTGCAAGGCTTAATAGCAAAATGACTTTTCACATTTTGCTCATCAAATCTTGCTCTTTCTGTGGGCAGCTATTGACTGTAGAGTGACTGCAGCTGTGTGGGCTGACGGATGGATATGTGGACCCAAGACAAAGGACAGGCAAGGAAATGGCCAATAAATTGTCAAAGTCAATTCAAAAGAATGAAAGCTTGTGAAATCGTAAAATTCATGTCAACAATCACTCCAGAAAGCAATATGGAAAATTAAAATCACCAAGTCACACTTATTAGGCAATGTAGGACCCTACCATCATGTTCTCTTGTTTTCCTACGCATAAGGCGCATTTAAATAAGGTCCCCTATGCGATTTTTCCAAAAAATTCCATTTTCTGCAGCCCATCACAGGTCAACTTAGTTGCCACGCCAAATATGTTTCCATAGATACCAAGAGAATGTCAATTCTCATCCCACCAAACTCCATATTTACAATTTATCAAGCTATTTCAATAACTATTTACATATGCACTGAATTTAATTTTAATGACATAATCAGTGCTACATGTTGCACCTAAAGTCTCTCTGGTAATAGGTCAATACCAAGTGGCAGGGCCCTTGTTACTCCAGGATGGGTGGAACTTACCATAGACCCTTATGGTTCTTTATCTCATCTCAAGGCTCATAAATCTGATATTGACTTACAGATAAAAACAGTGTCTCTGTTAGTGAAGCTGGGGTGAGTTGTACCATCAATTTAGCATTCCAGGATTTATTCAGAACCTCTATTGTGCCTAGAACGGATCTAGGCACTATAAAAGGGCTGGTTTTTTTTTTTATCTTTAAATAATCTGTATAATGACATTGATCAAGATTCACAATATAATTTAGAGCATACATTTTAGAGATATCTACCTTAAGTTCAATTGTACACAATAAATGATTCTACTGTTAGTAAATGAATAAATTATAATTTTCAAATTTCAGATTGGATTTTATTGTTGCTTTCTTGGCTGTATCTTAAACAATACTTAAATTTCTTAATATGTTGCTTAAATAATATTCCACAGACCTGAGTTTGGGCAATCAAAAAGGAAAATGTCTGCTAACATCACAATGTGACTATAATATATAAAGTTAAGCATTTATTCCATATTTTCTGATTTGACTCATGAATTCTCATGAATTGCTACCTGGCTATATGCATAGTGTTTTATATTCAAGAGTCTACATGCTAATGCATGTAGCCCACACCATGTTGTGTTCCCAATATACCTACTAAATAGCTAAAAATCATTAAAGATATCAACTTTATATGATTTTATATTTATTTTATTTTATTTTTTCCATCAATATTTATCCCCTCTATGCCCTCTTCCACCTCCACCCACTGCCTCCACCCTAGCATTCACCACCCTGTAATTGGTCATATTTAAAAATTAAACTAGATGACATCATCATATTTGTAAAAGTACTTCTGATTTACTATTATAAGAATGTGATAAAAATACCAAAGGATTTTCAATATTTCTGTTTCAGTGCAATAAGCAGATAAAATGTTTGAAATAATACATAAAATAAAGGGTGAAAGCAATCACGATACAACTAAAACTAATTATAATGAGAAAAAATAGATTTCTTAAATCACAATGAAAATTTCAAAATCTTTTTTTGTAGGGGGTTGGCACAAAAGCCATAAATATTATTCAATCAGAATAAATATTAAGATAAGTAGAAAAATTGAGCTAAATACTTTTTAAAAATCTATTTTACTATGATTTTAAAAAAATACTTTTTAAAAATACTTTTAAAAAATCTATTTTACTATGATTTTTAAAAACTAATATTTAATATGCTTACCTTATTAAAAGATAAAAAGTATGTCATGTACATATTTGTAAACAATACAACTAAAAAATAAATTTTGGTGGGTGCAGAAAAGCATGATGACTCCTTAATGGTAGAAAAATAGTAAAATATCACATAAGAGATGGACTTTTAGGTAATTTCAGAAATAATTTTATTAAAATGACATTAATGTCAGATAGTGCCGACTTTCTAACTTTGCAATGTATTCATTTCAAAAGATATATATGAATTTAAAATTAGAGCCATCAGAAACTTCACATCTTTAAGGTAAGAGTATCATTTAGCAAAATGCAAAAGGTTATCTATAATAATAAAAGAGTAATATGCTAATTAGACCAGACATCCTTCTGGATGACCTTCCAGAAGGCTGGAGGGAAGCCCGGGTCTTGGGCGCCAGAGGGAAGCCAGTGACGGCAGCTGGGGGAAGGAAGGCCTACTCTTGCACAAATTTCGTGCATCGGGCCTCTAGTCATATAATAAAGGGTCACAAAAATTCTAGAAAACTAAAATTATATTTTATTATTTAATACTAGAGGCCCGGTGCATGAAATTTGTGCACGGGGTGTGTGTCCTTCAGCCTAGCCTGCACCCTCTCCAATCTGGGACCCCTCGAGGGATGTCCTAAATGGCCTGATACTGGTAGGATCGGGCCTAAACAGGCAGTCGGACATTCCTCTCACAATCTAGGACTGCTGGCTCCCAACTGCTCACCTGTCTGCCTTCCTGATTGCCCCTAACTGCTTCTGCCTGCCAGCCTGATCACCCCCTAACCATTCCCCTGACAGATTGATTGATGCCTAACTGCTCCCCTGCCAGCCTGTTTGCCCCTAATTGCCCTTCCCTGCAGGCCTGGTCACCCCTAACTGCCCTCCCCTGAAGGCCTGGTCACCCCTAACTGCCCTCCCCTGAAGGCCTGGTCACCCCATACTGCTCTCCCCTGCAGGCCTGGGTCCCCCCCAACTGCCCTTCTCTGCAAGCCCAGTCGCCCCCAACTTCCCTCCTCTGCTGGCCTGGTCACCTCTAATGCCCTCCCCTGCAGGCTTGATCGTCCCCAACTGCCCTTCCTTGCAGGCCTGGTCCCTCCCAACTGCCCTCCCTTGCAGGCCTGGTCCCTCCCAACTGCCCTCCTCTGCTGGCCATCTTGTGGCAGCCATCTTGTGTCCACATGGGGCCAGCCATCTTTGACCACGTGGGGGCAGCCATCTTGTGTGTTGGAGTGATGGTCAATTTGCATATTACTCTTTTATTAGATAGGATGACCATATTTAAAATTAATTCAGGAAGAATTTCTATAATCCAAAATGTGATGGTGATCCTTAAGTGATAAGGATAATAAATACACTAAATTTCTTATTTTGTTCAAGAGAAAATTCTACTGATCCTACTAATTTCTCATCAACACTGAAATAGCAGACAGTGAATTAAGTGGTAATGGGTTTGTTACAATTGTCTAAATGTTGTACAAAACACATTTTATTTTATTTATTGAAAAAGTATTTAACATGGCTAATGATTTACTGTGATGAAATTCCAGTTGTGATAACTAGAGTGACATTTATTAAAATAAAAATTAAGCCAGAGAAAAGTTTTTGTTTTCCCTGATTCTCCAGTTTAAAAGGAAAAAGAAAGCAAACAAGTAACTGAGCTAAATAAGCAGATCTCTGAGTGGTACTTACGGGCATGACAATGTTGTAGTGGATGCAGAACCCTGGTTCAGAAGGAAAATATTCATCAGATACAAATCTTATCCTGATTTGATTTCCTTTAGAAATCTGTTTTCCTGGCACAGTCCCAGAACCACACCAGCGCCCTAATATAGTTCCATCACTGGGGTCCTCAACTTCTACAAAATCATACCTGCAAAGAGAAAGATAGAAGAGACACAACATCATGATCTGTCATTTTGGCAATTCATGTCTGGGGTGCAGTAAACCTACAGACCACAGCTATGAGTTTGTCCCAGATTTAACTGGGTAAATAGAATCAAATATTCCAAAAAAAGGAGACACATTGAAAATGCATGCCAAACTAAAGAAATATGAGTCCCTTATTCTAAGCCCTCTCATTTTATGATTAGTGAACTCCAAATTCACTAAATAGCCATCTCAAACCTTAAATATTTTGTATGAAGAAACCATCTCTGACATTCAATTCATGAATTATTCAATTTAATTTCCATTTGGACCTGACAGCCTTATTCCAATCTTAATTCCTGCTGTTACTGTCCATTACTTTCTGACAGTAACTCATTCATGCTAGTTAGGCTCCTTGGCTCCCTTTACTCATCTGTGATGCAATGTGATGGGACCTTCATTATATAAAGCAGCGATGTTCAACCCTTTTCATCTCATGGCATACACAAACTGATTACTAAAATTCTGTAGCACACCAGAAATATATATTTTTCCAATCTGACAAAAACAAAAGGTATGATCTTGATTCATTCCCACCAGAAAGCTATCATCGTGTTGGTTGTTGTCATTTTTTTATTTGACAATCTAAGGGAAAAGAGGTCAGTGTCTATGACTAAATAGTCAGGTGTGCATGTTCTAAAAATTCTTGTAGCACACCAGTTGAAAATCGCTGTTATAGAAACATCTTTCAAACCTCACTTTATACTATACTGTCTTTGTGAGACCTTTCTGGGTGTTCTCAGCTAACTGTCATCTTTCTATTTTTGATATAAAATATTTTCAATATATGTATATACATATATGCAAGTAATCCATCTTCTTTCTTACACTGTTAAATCCTTGAAGAAAGGAATCAGTACTGACATATTTTTATTTTATAATGCATTACACACAGAGTCTTAAACATAAGAAATGATCAATTTTTTAATAAAACACATGCTAACTTTGGTTTGGAAGGTTTGGAGCAGCAGTAATCATTGAAAGCAGTATTGCCCTTTTAGTGAATGTTTCAGAATTTTTTAAAGGCATTTTAGGTTGTTTCAATAATTGGGAGTGAGGAGAACATATGAAACTGAGTGGGCAAGGTCCATAGATGTTCACCGTGAAAAGTCCTGAAAATCAGTATTTGCCCCACATCCTCCATGCTTTTCAAGGAGATCACTGGATATTCATTAGATGCCATTTCTGCTGTTGTTCATCTGAGTATAGAATCTAATATTATCATACATATAAACATAAATATGTTTTCCAGTTTTAGTTTAAGCCAAGTTTCCAGAAATTCAACTATCAAATAAGTAGAAGAAAGTTTCAATACTTTGGAACTTTTCCAATAGTTACTTACTATTTTGGAAAAACATATCAGTAACAGGTACATTGCATATAACTATTTGCATCACAATTAAAACAATTAGACTTATCCATATTTGTATGTATCTACATCTATATCCATATCTATATAGTACAGAGATAAATATATAGATAGATCTAGATCGATATTTTCTCACCTGAGGATTTTTTAAATTGATTCTAGAGAGAGAAAGGAAGGGAGAGGGAATGAGAGAAACATCGATATGAAAGAGAAACATTTACTGGTTGCTTTCTGTAAGTGGCCCAACAGAGGATAAATAGGTAATTGCTTATACGAATTGCACTTCAGAATACTAAACAGGACATTACAAAACTTCTGTTAAAAGGGAAGTCTGACATGGTTGAAAACCTATTGGTAATTTGTTTAAAAAGACTAAATTCAGTAGCTACCATACAAGTAAAAATAATATATTTTGTGCAGTATTGAATTTACAGAAGAAAACTGTTGAAAAAGGACAGTTTATAATCTATCCTACCTAATAAAACAGTAATATGCAAATTGACCGCACCTTCGCTACGCCCAAACCACGCCCACCAACCAAAGCTACGCCCACCAGCCAATAAGGGCGAGTATGCAAATTACCCAACCAAGATGGCGGTTAATTTGCATACGCTGAGGGAGGGAGGAGTGAAGACTGAAGACAACTTAGAAGGAAGAGGGAGGAAAAGCAGAAAGCAAGGTGGTTGCCAGAGGGAAAGCCCGGGCGGGGAGGGGCGGGGCGGGGCGGACCGGGGCGGGCGGCAGCGGCATGCAGGTGCAGGCGCGACGGCGGCAGCAGTGGCGCATGCGGCCACAGAGGGTGCTTTCAGGATTCTTCCTGCAAATGGGCTACTAGTATATATATAAAAGCCTAAGTGACCATTCGATCGGTAACTATGACGCACACTGACCACAACGGGGCAGATGCTCAATGCACAGGCATGGAAACATGGAACAGACTGATGAATCTCAGAGGGAAGAGGGGAGGGGGGAAGACGGGAAGAGATTAACTAAAGATCTTATATGCATACTAGTGGCCCGGTGCACAAATTCGTGCACTAGTGGGGTTCCTTAGCCTGGCCTGCGGGGATCAGGCTGAAACCGGCAGTCCGACATCCCCCGAGGGGTCCCGGATTGTGAAAGGGCACAGGCAAGGCCGAGAGACCCCACCGGTACACGAATCCATGCACCGGGCCTCTAGTGAATTAATAATAATTATAAATGTCCAAAATAAGTATCCAGAATTCTCTTATGGTGTGTAACGTCACCTGTTTCAGTGTCATTTTCTTCATCCTTATATTGAGAATAATGCTACCTAACTCAACGAAATATTTTTTAAAAAGGAATGAGACAATACACGTGCAGTGCCTCAAACGTTGTTGCCACTCAGCTGCCTCTCAATAAAGTTTGCTCCTCATCTCTATCCTGCATTGCTGCCCCTCACCCAACACCTACCTTTTAATATACCTTGATAGTTTGAAAGCATTAAATTAAAAAAAAAAAAAACTAGATTACAAAGGGAAGAGGTTATTTCTGCTATGTCAAGTGACAAGTCTGGGATTATAAATTACACATGCACTAGCAGCCAATATAGCCATTCCAGGAATTTTAGTGTATGCGTGTGATGATGGGACCAGGGAGGGTGGGGTCAGGGGTAAGAAGAGTTGGGTACAAAGACCTAAGTAGTTATCTCAGCTATATCTCATACAGAAGTTGATAACTACCATTTTAAATCAAAGGATAATTTTTACATCAAGATTGTTTACTTGTGAAGCAAAGCTTCTACTGATAGAGTATCTGTTCACTGTGTGCCTGTCTGATGCAGGTTACCACCACTGCTGGTTTGCAGAGAGCCAGATGTCAGGCCCAGCCAATCCTTCTACAAGGATTTAGGAAGCACTGACTGGGTATAAAGTGCTATGCTAGATTCTCAGGATACAAAGATGAAATCATAGCTTCTTTGGGCTCAGGCTCCATAAAACATTTTGTTGAGCGCTCTAATGAGAGAATGTAGGAAATACTGTGGAATACTGGCAGAGAATGAGTAATTCTATACAGTGAGATTAGGGTCAGTTTACAAAGAAACATTTGGGCTGTCAATGAGTACTGATTGACTAGGGGTGGAAAGCGGGGGCGGGGGGGAATGGAAATGCATTCCAGCAAGAAGTACAATACATAAGATGTAATAGAAGAAAGAAGGGTCCAGGCACGGTCAGTTGTGAATAGATGGGAGACAAAGAAGTAGATGGAGATCAAGCTGGAAAAATAAGTGTAGGTGAGGAGATATTTCAGAGTCAGATATTCAAATATTATTTTGTGGGCTAATGTTGCTGACAGGCAGACACAATTTCAACAGGGAGTGTTGCTTTTTAAAAAAGTTAACATTTTAAAAAGTAGAATTTCACTAAAAAAAATCTGGGTCTTTGTTAAATTTGAAAATCTGGTAATAGTAAATATCATTCACCCTAGGGTGACCATGAGGGCACAAATATCCAGAATTGGTGTCAGTTCCAGGAGAGGACCTATCTTTGTTTAATTTACTGTCTTATCCCTAGCACCTACATGCCTGGCACATAGTAAACACTGTATCAGTGTTTGGATAATGAAGGAATGACAACTGAGCCTCCATTCCTTCATACCAACTCAGGCTGGGACCAAGGGGAAATATCGTTAGATGGGACATGCTCTTTCTAATTTTTATTGCTTTAAATATGTTTTTATTGATTTGAGAGAGGAAGGGAAAAGGAGAGAGAGAGAGAGAAACATCAATGATGAGAGAGAATCATTGATCAGCTGCCTCTGCCTCTTGCGTGCCCCACATTGGGGATCGAGCCCACAATTCAGGCTTGGGCCCTGACTGGGAATCGAACCATGACCTCCTGGTTCATAGTTCAATGCTCAGCCACTGAGCCATGCCGGCCTGGCATAATTTTTTAAAATCCCCATATACTTTTGATGCTATTTAAAAAAACCAAAAACTAACACCCAGATCTGCATTAATTTCCATTAATTGCTCATATAGGCAGCTGCTGAATTTGTCACCCTTGCAGCATACGAGGCACAGCCAGGAGGTTTCAATAAGGAAGAAAAATAGAATCATCACATATTTGAGCAATGCCAGGAAACAACATTTCAAGTCTGGGTCGAAAGAAAAGATCCTTTAACAAAAACATCCTGAAAAGGAGCTGCAGGGAAACAAGAGAAAAGCCCCCGTATCCACCATAGGTGAGCTGGTCAATGAAGAAAAAACAAAGAAGATCTGACAATTGTGAAGTCATATGCAATAAACTGGTTGGGCAAGACACATCGTGCCAAAATGTACCTTCACACCATTTTCAAAATAACTACTATAATCTTTTTAATAGAAGCACTTAAAGAAAAGAATATCATCTGGAACAAACCTAAAACTAACTCACATAACCATTTTAGTGGAGTATATTTAGAAGGCATTTTTTTTAACCATACACGGAAATATCTAAATTATAAACGTTAAGAATTCATTAAGGAACAAATAAGTCTTAAGGCTTGCCTTATATAACTTACATCCTGATATAAAAATTAAGTCCTGCAAATAAGAGAGTGACACGTACAGTGTTACATTTTCATGGAGATTTTTTACTGAATTTGATGCTATTAAAAAAAACCCACACGCTAATCTTTGTAGCAATTTCTGCATTTGCAGGTAGACAGCTGGCAATTAATTCTTACATGCTCATACAAGTTTGGCACGAACATTTATCATAGTGCTTTAAAAATCTACAGTTTTTCATTCCCTGAAGGTTAACTGAAATGAACATCTAAAAGAGTACTATATCCTTTGTGTATAAAACAGTAGAACTTAACATATACTACTAATTGTTTTATAGTAAATTAGGCATTTTAAGATTTTTTCAGAAGTGGTATATATAACAATTATCCACTTATTCTACCATTAATTTTTATTATCACACTCAATAATTGTTTAGATGTCTATGGAATTGAAAATTATTAATAATATCATTATTTACTAAGGTTTAGTTTTCCCTCTTAATCAAAACAGTAAATCCTCTTGCTAAAGAATATAGTCACAAAAATAGCTTTCTTTAACTTAAATCTTATTCAAAATCATGTAAAATGGACCAAGTGAAGATCTACCTGTGAAGTATTCGCAAGCCTCATTGTTGCTATCGAAACTTCAAAATAAAAAAGAACAAAACAAAAACCATTGGCACTTGACATATTTCTTTTTAACTTGTTTGAGAATATACTGTGATTGGAAAAAGACACCATTTGAAGTTCTTATTTCTATTTTTCTGATAGAATGCCACTGACAAATATGGGATTCAGTGCAGAAGTTGGTTGGTTGATATACCATAAAATAGTCCAAAACATAAAGAAGAAAAAGAAGACAGAAAGTAATGTTATAAAATTATTCTATAGGCCTTATCAAATGAAAGGGAGATCATAAAACCGCTTGACATACAAAAAATTAAATCACAAAACATACTCATCCTTAAAAGCAGAAATCTGCACATGCCCAGATGACTGTACTGGAGACATGGTAATCTTATAAGACACTCTTAAGTATTAATTTCCAACATGCACAATTGCTCACATCAGTATTTAAAGGATTTACTAAACCTATTTTATGAGCCAATCAAACATCACTTTCTCACGGCAACATGATACACAGCACACAGTGCTAAGTGGTTTATAATGATCACTCCCTTTCTCGAACATACCCCTGGGGACCCAGGAGGATTTATGTTCTTTTATGTTTAACAAACAAGTCTGGTATTGTAGACAAAATTTTCATCCTCATGTGGGAAGTTAAAGACTGTGAGGCCAGGAGGACTGCTTTCTTACTCCTAAGGATTGTAAGGAGTATACCCAAGAAACAAATTCACTGGTAAACAGAATTGTCAGACACCCAGCTTCCTTCAACAAAAATAAACCAACCCTGAAAAACAGGCTGTTTCTAGTTCATACGAAATAAAACTCTGTCAATTAAATCTGCCCTATGAATTATGGAATCTGACGGGAGTGGGAAATCCTGCCAACAAATAGATGTGGATCTTAAAAAGGCCTGGCTCTGCAAGTGTCAGCTGGAGTCTGAGCTTGTTGGGAAAAGTAATGACATTAATAAGATGACAGTTATTCTACAGGGCTTATTGGTTTAGCCTTCAGTTTAGCAGAAGACCCCTCATATACAGAACATAAGTTTTAGATCCCTGTTTGGAACCAGAGTGTTCATCCATGCTTTAACTTACATTGAAAAGAAGTTTTAAAAATAGTAACTATATTGCTACTTCCTTTGTATACATTAACTCATTTAATCCTCACAAAAATCATAGAAAATTGATGATGTTATTGCACCCATTTTATATTTTATAAAATACTAGAGGCCCAATTCGTGGAAGGGGCTCGGCCCTCACAGCCATGGTGGCTTGCCTCGGACCTCACAGCCCTGGCTTCATCTGGAAGGTTGTTTGGAAGGACATCCAGAAAGTCATTCGGCTGTCAGGTCTAATTAGCATATTATTATTTTAGACTAGAGGCCCGGTGCAGGAAAATCATGCACTCGGAGGCGGGGGGTCCCTCAGCCCGGCCTGTGCCCTCTCACAGTCTGGGATCCCTCAGAGGATGTCTGACTGATGGCTTAAGCCAGCAATTGGACATCCTTAGTGCTGCTGCACAGACAGGAGAGGCTCCTGCTACTGCCGCTGCACTCGCTAGCCATGACTCCAAAGTTTTTTACTTTACCTTTGGTAGGATTGGTAAAGATAATGATTACATGCTTACATTTGGAAAGTAAACCTGATACAAGCTAATGTGGGTTATGAACAAAAAATGACTCCAAACTTTTTTACTTTAAAAACCATCCGGAATCAGAAAAGAATTTAGTACAGTGACTAAATATAGAATCAATATACAAATATCAATTGTTTTTCATTGCAGAAAAAAACTGAATAAAGAAAAATGTCATTTATAGTAGAATTATAAAAATGCATAGTAGTAAATTTAACCATTAAAGTATAAACACTATATGTGGAAAAACATACAATATTACTGAATGACAAAAAAGCAAAGATTTATCAATTTTTTTATAAAAATCCCAACAAAGCTGCTAAAATATGTGTACAAAATAATAATCATACTAATAGAGCAAATATTATGTAGTGCATGCTATATAACAGATACTTTATAACTATTAACTGATTTAATTTCAAACACAACTTTCTCCATAGCCACTGTTTTATACACATACTAGAAGCCCGATGCATGAAGATTCGTGCTAGAATGGGCTTTCCTTTCCCTGGCTGCCGGCACCGCCTTTCCACTCCGGCCCAGCCCCTTTCTGCTCAGGCCCCGGAGCTGCCTCTTTCTGCTCTGGGAGATGCCTCTTTCCGCTCTGGCCCCGCCTTCCCATGCTGCCCAGAGGCCCTGAGAGACCTGGGGTGGGGCAGAACGCCTGTGTCGTTGCCATGGAGACGATGCAAGCGTCCCGCCCCTGTCTCTCAGTGCCTGTGTATGCAAATTAACTGTTATCTTTGTTGAGTTAATTTGCATATCACTCCTGATTGGCTGGTGGCATAGCGGTTCGGTCAATTACATGTTTGTCTATTATTAGGTAAGATTAGAGGCCCGATGCATGAAATTCCGGCAAGGGTAGGACTTCCTTCCCCCAGCTGCCGGCTTCGCAGCCCCGGCCCTGCCCCTGCCCCCTGCCCACACCTGCTTGGCCTGGGGCTGCCTGCGTCCGTGGCCACACCCCCCAGTTCCCCAGAGCCCCCAGATCGATAGCCCCGCAGAGGGTGGCCTGGGCCTCCCTCTTTGGGATGATTGCAGAGCCCCCCACAATCGATTGCCCAGCTGGCCGGTGGCCTGGGTCCCCTCTTTGGGGCAATTGATCTCGGAGCACCCCACATCAATCGCCCCGCAGAGGGTGGCCTGGGGCTCCCTCTACAGGGCAATCGTGGGGCAATGGTGGGCCCCCCGACCAATCACATCGCACCTGCCTTGGCTGGCCTGGTGCCAGTGCATGTCATAGTGTGGTCCTCTGGAAGATTTTTGGATGGTCGTTCTGCTGTTTGGTCATTTGGTCAATTTGCATATTTTGCTTTTATTATTATAGATTATAGATGGGGAAACTGAGGTACCGGGAAGTAACGAAACAAGGCAAAAGTCATTACAGCTAAGAGAAATAGAGCTGGGACAGGAATCTTGCTTTATTTCAACTTCAGAGCTCATATTCTTAACCATTACACAATGCTGTTCCTAGTTAAACAGGACAAAACAAAAACTCATCCAACTCAATATGTAACTATTTATAATATACCATTGAGAATTCTGATTTAAACTCTCCATATTTTCTTCTTTAAAATGAGAGAACTATTCATTAACTCTCAAAATCATTGTGAGGATTAAACAAGAGAATAAATATAAAGTGTTTAATAGTCTTTAACAAATAAGTTTCTCAATAAGTGGTTTTGTTTGTTTTTAAATAATTGCTATTATTTCAAGCACATATGCAACCCATGGAAGATTCCACCCTGTAAGAGTGGACCTCAGAGGCCCTAATACAGTGAAACATTGTGTGGATCACTACTTTTGGCTCACAGCATACCCCAGCCTTCTTGGTCATTCTTCCCTGTAGGAGGGAGTATCTGTCTTGAATCTAACCTGCCTAGAACAATATAAGTATCTATCTATATATATATATATATATATGGTTTCTCCTTTCATGTAGTAGAAGACAGATTCATCAATAGAATGTGAAAATAATGAGTACTTAATTTTTGTGTCATTATTTTATATACTATAAAAAAGCACAATAATAGTATCAACTTCAACTTAGTGATTGTTGTAGAGATTATTGAGTTAATATATAAAAAGCATTTTTTTGCTCAGCATTTTTTTCCAAGACTGATCAGTCATTGAAATGTAGACCTAGTCTAAGTCTATTACTACTTGTGTGTAGATATGCATTTTTATAGAAATACCACCTCATATCACTGTACTATTAATTAAATAATGCCAAGAGATCTGGTATAGTATTCATGTTCTTCTCTACTCTAAGGACAAATTTTAGTTGTCTTCATAACTATCTTGTCATTAGTTTTACAAAAAATTCTCATTAACATTTAGGCCTGCCTAGTGTGATGCTCTGTGGCATGTGACTGCTTATTAATTGCATATTAATTATATACTCACTATTAAATAAGTAATAATTAAGTATCAGTTCATATGAATGACAGTACAGGGTGGGCAAAAGTAGGTTTATAGTTGTAAGTAGACGAAACAGTTTATTCTTATGTATCATTATTTATTTTTTATTACTCTATTATTTATTACTAGAAGCCCGGTGCATGAAATTCATGCATGGGGGAGGGGGTTGTCCCTCAGCCCAGCCTGCACCCTCTCCAAACTGGAATCACTCTCATAATCTAGGACTACTGGCTCCTAATCACTAGCCTGCCTGCCTGCCTGATTGCCCCTAACTGCTTCTGCCTGCCAGCCTGATCACCCCCAACTGCCCTCCCCTGCCAGCCTGATCACCCCCAACTGCCCTCGCCTGCCAGCCTGATCACCCCCAACTGCCCTCCCCTGCTGGCCTAATCACCCCTAACTGCCCTCCCCTGCCGGCCTGGTTGCACCCAACTGCCCTATCCTGCAGGCCTGGTCACCCCCAACTACCCTCCCCTGCCAGCCTGATTGCTCCCAACTGCCCTCCCCTGCTGGCCTGATCTTGCCCCCAACTTCCCTCCCTGGCCGGCCTGATTGCCCACAACTGCCCTCCCCTGCCAGCCATCTTGTGGCGGCCATCTAGTGGCAGCCATCTTGTGATAACACTCGTGATGCCACCTAGGCTTTTATTATATAGGATTATTAACCAACTTTTGCCCACCCCTGTATACCTTTACTATTACAATGGAACCCACTATAATATTGAAAGAAAATAGTTGAGGGAGCAAATTTTAAAAATGAAATTAACATTTTACTCAGACTAAAGCAAAATTTTTCTCTCATGAATCATCATCTTGTTACTGTCCCTTCTACTTTAAACACACACAATAAGAATAGAGAGTGTTCCAGTAGAGGTAGATGGGTATAGCAAAAAGGTAAGACCTCCTCCAATGCATCCCAATCATTGAACTTAGGATATCTAAGAATACTAAAATGGGAATGTATATATCAAGGTTTACTTAAAGGGCATCAATTTAAGATTAAGAAGGAAGGGTTGTGAATATGCTCTCTCACCTACCCAGCCCCAAAACTCTTCCAGGCACAGGAAACCCACAATAACCACTACTAAAAGGCACCCCACAGGCTGCTGCTCCTGTATGAACTTTGAAGCTGAATGTCATTGCCTAAACATATTTATCAAAGGCCATGACATCATTCATTAAGACATCTTTGAAGGATTTTGCTATAGGTTAACTTCCTTCTGTTTTTATCTATACTGCATCCTTGCTACATTTGCAAATACCAAGGTATTCTAGATATGGATTTATCTAAGGCTAAGGGAAACATTTAAGTAGTGTGATAATAAAATCTGGACAGGATTCATGTAATTCTTATAAGGCATTATCATAACTTCAGGCAAGATTTTAAAATAAAATATTTAAATGGGTGATCACCAGCATAAGGCATTTTAAAGAGCTCATCTGTTTAGATATACAAATTTACCTTTTGGTGATCATGTCTGTAAAAATGATGAAATGAGTTTCCTTTAGGATATACCAAAGTGAAATGCAAATGTTAATCCTTTCAGGATATCAGAGAATTTAAAGTACAGTTCTGGAATGTAAGTGTTAAAAAAAAAAAAAAACCTCCATATATATTTGAGCATTTATACTTACTGAATATTTATTTTATAACAAAATAAGTTCTCCTAAATGCAATCTAAAAAAAAAATCCTCAATTAAAAAAATATTTTTGACATTCCAGCATAATTCATTATTTAACATTTTGACATCAGTAAAAACAGATTGAAACACTTGTGCTTTAACTAACACAAATAGATGAACAGATTTTCAACATGATTGATGAACTGATTATTTTAAGGAAATAGGTGTACAATATGAAATGGCTCTAGGCTTCAGGTTGCTCTTTGGCAAAATAAAGGAATAAACTAGATAGTATAGAAGGTCTTTTTTAAAACTCCTAGCTATTTCTTTTTCTGGTTTGAGAACCAAAAACATTTCCTTTGGTGTGTTTAGCTATGTCAAAAATACACACCTTATACACAGAACATGTTATTAGAATATTACACACTATAGTATTTTCTAGAAACTTTTATTTTTTTCCAAGGTCTGTACAGCACTGTTATCACCAAATTATCATAACTATCTACAGGCAAGATGCATGAAAGCCAACTTATAAATATCAATGTATTATGAAATGAGAAAAAAACATACACTAACAAAAGTGTTGAGTGGCTAAGCAAATGCACTACACAGTGCAATGCTGTATTGTGCAAGGCCACACAGGCCCAAGATTAGGAGGACCTTAATCCCATCAAGGGAAGTGACTCCACCTCCACCTCTACTGAAGATGTCATAACACCTCCTCCTAACTAAGTCATTTTCACAAAACTCTTCCAAAGTGCCAACTGGTAAATGGGGGAGACCTACAGCTACTATAGACTCACCTGCTGTCTTGCAGGACACATTACCTGGGAAACCTTGCTCTCTGTGGCTGTAGCCATCTTGGATTGGGGTTAATTTGCATACTCGCCCTGATTGGCTGGCGGGCGTGGCTTGGCTGGCGGGCGTGGCTTATGTAGCGGAGTGATGGTTAATTTGCATATTACCATTTTATTAGAGAGGATTATTATAGATAATACCAATCAGATTGGTTCAAAAAAGCAATAATAGAATGAGATCTGGTATAAAAGAAGATGCTTAATAAATGAAAGAAGTTTTTATTATCTAATGAAAATTCTTAGTTTTCTAAACTTTCTAGTTTTTCATTCACCTATAGTGTTTAACTTATAAGATTGTTCCAACAACTAACAGGAATTTTACTTATATTTCATATGCTTTTCTACCTTTTCTTCAGTGATCACTATATAGAATATATGCATATATATTTTTATATAACTTTGGGATATGTATACATGCACATATATACATACACACATGTGTGTGTGTATTTAGGGTATGAATATTAAGAGTATAATATAGGTATAATGGGTGAAATTATACTTATATCACTTTCATTTTTATATTACCCATTAGGTAAGTATATGTTTACTTTAAGGATATTCATTATCAATCTATGCAATTATTGCAATCTCCTAGAATACTTTAAAAACATAAAAAAATATGCACTCCAGAGACAGAGTTAGGTAAAGCTGGTATCAATTTATTTTAAAAAGGATTTAAGAAAAAAAACAAAAACACACAAAACAGCAACAGAATTTCATAGACACAGACAACAATATGATGATAACCAGAGGGAAAAGATGGTGGGGGAGTTAGAAGAGGGTAAAGAGGGAATAAATGGTGTGTAAGGAGACTTGACTTGGGTGGTAAACACACAATACAATATACAGATGAGGTATTGTAGAATTGTACATCTGAAACCTGTATAATTTTATTAACTAATGTCACCCCAATCCTATAGAATAAAGAGCTAACATGCTAATTAGACCAGACGGCGGGGCGGAATGACCTTCCAGAATGACCAGTGGGCAAGGGGAGTGGCCACAAGGCAGCCGGGGCTGCAAGGGCCGAGCCCCTTGCATGAATTTTGTGCATCGGGCCTCTAGTAAATTCAATAAAAAAGAGGTTTACTTAATAATTTTGAAACAATCAATCTTCACTAAAGAACTAGATTCTGTGGAGACTAAAATAAACCATTAAATGGAAATTTAGTGAACTATAGACATGAATATTATCTCTGAGATTTCCAATCTTGACAAAAGAAAAGTAATTTAACCCCTTTGGTGGGAAATTTAGAATATCAGAAATTAGAGAAACAAGTCATCCTATTCATACCACATGTTAAAAGTATGAAAACAACTTTTTTGACTCTCATGTTCACTCTTTCCACTATGACAAAAGATTTATGGGATATATGAGATTTATGGGATATATGAGATTATATATGAGATTATATTTCCCACATAACCTGATTATATAGAGAACCTGATGAGAGAGAGAGAGAGAGAGAGAGAGAGAGAGAGAGAGAGAGAGAGAACTAATTTCTCAAGAAACAAAACAAAACAAAAATCTTCACATGAAAGGAAACATTTCAGATTGTTAGGTGATTTGATCACTGTTATAAGTCCTGCTAAGGCGATTACTTCATATTTTGCAGCAAGAAAGGGGAAATAAGAAATACTAGGCTTAGTGCCCACTTGGCTAAATCTGCCTTCCTGGGCAATATCCCTAGGCAGGGTTTTTTTGGCCTTAGGTTTGTTTTATTTTCCTCTTCTCACTTTTGAAATTTTCCCTTGCTCTGTATTTATTTCTTTCATTATCCTGTTAAAATGACCCCTTTAAGGTGCTTTAATAGCCAGGATTCCTATCATAGCCTTTAATAGGTTCCTGTGCTACCAGAAAACTTAGCAGTTTTTAACAGTTTCAAACGTATCACTCACTTCATTTCCTCTTTTGCTCCAGATGTTTTCTCTTAGATTTCTCACTCCCTGACAGAAATAGGATAGCCTTTTTTTATATTATCTCATGACTTCTATTCATATACCCAGAAATTTTTACCTACCTACTTATTACCTCAATTCCCCTCTCTGAAAAATGCCAGGAATCAATCATGCATTTCACTTCTTAATTGTATTAGTCCTATAGGTAAACAAGTATATAATAAAAATAAAGGTAAGCGTACCAAACCATTTGGTAATGTGAGAACCTCTGTTTAATATTATTTCAGTAATTTGATATAGAACCAAACAGAAACTAGACCTCGTTAGTTCATAAAAGCTGTGTTAATTAACACACATATAGGCAAAATTGAGGTCCAACAAGTAGCCACTTATAGTCATTTATGGATTCTGGTTTCAATTACAAAGCTGTTTATATTTTCACTTAAACTAGAGTTTAAAACATGAAAATATACATTTATATGCCTTTAAAATATTGTATAGCATAGGGCAATTCTAAATATAAATTTAAACTATAAGCTCTTTACTGATAAAGGCAGAAACTGAAATTTTTTATTTATTTTTATTTTTTGTAATCTCCATGTCCCTAGACTTTATCTACTATGGGACACTATGGCACAAGGACCCATTCTTTTTGGTTGGTCTAAGAACTGAAGTATGTCAAACGCTGAAGGAAAATAAAAGATCAAGCAGTGGGCCTTCTCCTTGTACCCCTACTCCAAGCATCAGTCCAGGGATCTGATGAAACACAGACAACTTTCCATTCTACTTGGGAGCCTTTGGGCAACTGAGTAATTGTGGGTTACTTGGGGCTCTAGTTATTTGTGAACCTCAACCTGGGCGAGACTGCCTATTTCACCAGATGGCAAATATGATCACATTTTTTTAGTACAGCAACTCCAGCAGTAATATCCCTGTCATAGGTCAAGAACGTACTTTATATCACCAAGTTATGACTAATGGGTTCCAAGCACATAACGGCGGTACATTTTGTTGGATATACTTAGAAATTGCATAATGGCAACTTTTTAAATATTGAGCATGGAATCCTTTGTTTTAGAGGATCCCATGCTCAATATTTAAAATGTTGATTGATTTAAGCTTCTCACTATCAATCATATTACTTCCAACACTCCTCTTGGCACATGTTCACTTATTCTTCATATTTGAGCTAAATATGACCTCCTCTGAGAAGCTGCCTGTGAGTCCCACAGCCAAAGGCTGCAGCATTCCGCAGCATGGTCCACACCACACCCATTACGATTTTGAATTATGTGTTTTAAGTGCCTGTCCCCTTACGAGTCAATGCTTTCTGGAGGCCAGGGGCCCATCTAATAATCTTTTTAGTCCCCAAATTTAGCATGATATTTGGTGCATACATAGCAGGGACTAAATGCGTATTGTGTGATGGATGGAGGTTGGTTGAGTGAGCTTACACATACATCATATGCTAACATGCACACATATATCCAAATATATAGAGACAGAGCACACCACCAAATAGTCATGACTATACATGTGGTATTGAAGTATTCCTAGATAAGTAATATTTATACTCTTGATCATTTTTTCTTTTTTTCCCCCAGTTCTGGCTATTCACAAACAAGCTTGACTAATTGTCTTTAAAAATGCAAATAGCTTTTTTAAAAAGACACTAGACTTTATTCAAATTAATAAATCAGACACTGTTTTTTGAAATTCTTTATAATGTTATCATCCTTCATATTCTCACATACTGGCCATTAATATGGTGAGCACTTAGATTTTGCTGTGTATAATTGGCAAACTGCTTAATACTTGTTATGCAACTTGCTGTATTTTAATTCTACAGCTTAGCTATCTTACTGTTTCTTTTCCAAATCTGTCTCCTCTGACTAGGAAGCTCAGCTAACTGAGGACACATACCTCATCCTCAGTGGTGGTCACTAAACTGAATAAAGGTTAGAAAAGTAATTTTCATTACATATTTTCTAGTAAACTCAACACTTATTTTTATTACCAATCATTCTCTTTGACTAAACATTTTACCTTTTCCAAGGAAAGAAACAAGCAGGACTGAAGATGAGTTTTTCTTTCTAATTCTTCCCACCTGCTTTCTTAAACAGTAGATTAATGAATTAAACAGTAGATTAATGAATTCTGTAGTTCATCCCTTTCCTTCTCACACACAGCCCATCTCACAAATTGTTAGTTCATTATCTTTATTTCAAAATATTTTTGTTTATTTCTTCTCTTAGGACAGAAATCCATCCAGATAACTCCAATAGCCTCCCCTAAAGACTCTCTAACCCATATTTTCCCTCCTGTACCCTCCACACATCATGTCTCTACACCACTGCGAGACTTTTTGCTTTAAAAACAGGCCTGTTTTGTCATGCCATTTTCATAGAACATACAGGGACACACATGTCATATACAAAACCATCAATAGTAATTTATTTTCTTCTTTGTCAAGTCAGAAGCTTGGACGTTCTATTTTTCATTTAAATTTAATACATATAATTCTGGGTTATAGATTGATATTTTGAGAGTTGGGTTCATATAAACCTGTTTTTGAGAAACCAATCACTGTTCAATGTGCCATTCATATCAGATTTTGAGTTATCTCAGCTAAAGGCTACATTCCAGTGGTGAACTCATGAAGGTAAATATTAACTGTTGATGTATCTTGGCAGCCAACCTGCTGGTGACCTCCTACCAGCCTGTTCATGTCTGTTCCGATGTCTCTACTTTGCAAATACATTCTATTCTTCACAATTTAGCATTTAATTTCAAATTATCTTGTTTCATTCCAGCAAAAATATCTAGTTTAGATGTTCCCTGAGGGCTAGGGTTATATTAACGTTTCTGCTCAATTGCTCAGGCCTCATTAACCTGGGTGGGTGTTCAATAAGTACATATTAAATCTCTCATTACAGGAGTATCAATTCACATCCCCTAACCACAGCCCAGTAAACAAGAGCATAATTAAACTTGAACTCTGTTCCAATTGTAAAAGATTTGATGACCACAAATTCCTATTATTAGCAAACAGTTTGGGGATGGAATTATGTATTGTAAAGCTATGGCTACTTTATTACCAAAATCATCAAATACAAAGTCAATTGTTCAAGTGATCATGACTTTCTTAATGATTTAAACTCTTTTACAAGGTGTTATTTTTATTTAGTTTTAGGATGAACAGAAAAGACCAATAATGATGTTTTATCTTGCCCAGCAAATAATCTAACAGCTAATAGAGATAGTGAGAATTCTATTCTTGTATAATACTATCCTTAGAGCAAAGGTGTGGATACCATCCCCTACCATTTACAACTCTGTATATTTGGACAAATGTATATCCTCTTTTAGCCTTTATCCTCCTTTGTGAAATAGGGATAATACCTACTGTGAATGGTTGTTGGAAGATTAGAGTTTATGTGGGTAACTAATTAGCTCAGGGTTTGGCAAAGAAGAGGTGCTCAGTAAATGGTAGACTTTATTACATGGCATTTATCTGCTTGGGTTCTCTACCAGGCCCTCAGCCTGGGAGCATCAGGAAAGTAATGCAGTCTGTAAGCCTGTAACCTACAGAGGTCATCTTCTTCCCCTACCCTTCCTTTAAAAAAATATAGATAGATGATAGATAGATAGATAGATAGATAGATAGATAGATAGATAGATTTCAGAGAGGAAGGGAGAGGGAGAGAGAGATAGAAACATCAATGATGAGAATCATTGACCGGTTGCCTCCTACAAGCCCCTTACTGGGGATTGAGCCTGCAACCAGGGCATATGCTCTGACCAGAATCGAACCCTGACTACTGAGCGACACCAGCTGGGCCCTTCCTTTCTTTCTTCCTCCCTCCCTTTCCTTTTCTTTCTTCCCTTATCTTTTCCTTTTTTCCCTTTCTTTTTATGCTACCTGGAAAATTCTGAATAGATTTCAAAGCTTCCTTTTTTACCTTCTAAGAAATTATTCATATTAAAATTGTTGAGCTATATTAACAAGTAACTGAATTTTGCTGAGCTCAAAAGAGGAGTGTCACAATTTGCAGCATGATGTCTTACTATTAACAGTCAGTCATTTGGAAGTTCTTAATCTAGATAAATAGTAGGTAAACTGATCAGAAAGATTTTTCCCCCCTCAAAATACCCTAGGATAATATATAGCTCAGGCCTCATTTCCAGCGAGTTTAACCTCAATGCCTCAGCAAAAACAGTGCCTACCACAATCCTGTGAAATAATTTTAGAAGCAATAAATTATGACTGGTTCCATTTACACAAATATTTTGATATCATGAACTAGCTTGCTTGTTCAAACTGAGGGGCTAAGATGGAAAGCTGCAGATAGAAAGGTCAAGAAGGAGATGGTTTTTAAGTTACTGCATGGGGTTTCTGTGGAGAAAGGAGTAGGGGGTTAAATCAGCTGCCATATGGGGAAACAGTCTGTCTCCCAGCAGATGGGAGCATAGTGTACTTGAGATTTGAAAATGTATTAAAACATTTTTCAAGTGCTGAAACAGGTATGAGGAATAACTTTTTTTGGTGGGAAAAAATCTTTGGGCAATTAAATTTCAAAATGAATTGTATGTCCAATACTACTTCATAACTATGGAAGCATACTGAATCAAAAAATTCTTGGTTCCATTAAATTTAGGAATTCTTCATGGTCTTGAGTCATACAGTGAAGAGCTTGAAAATGGCAAAAGAAACAGCTGAGCACCTGATGGATGTCCAAGCAGCAACATTTTTGTCATATTAAACTTAATTTAAAGGAAGAAGATTCTTAAAGCTCAAAAATGGAAAGGAAAGGGGCTAGCTAGGTAAAACACAGGTAATGTTACATTACTTCCTCAGAACAGGTGTGAGATGATGAGAGAATGAACGGGACTATATTATAGCAGTGGCATTTCCAGAAAGCTACTTTTATTGAACTGATTAAAATATGTTTATCAAAATTTTAAGAATTTACCATTTAAAACTAGTGTCAAATTAAAAATGGATTTTAATCCCAGGTATCATGTATAAATCAATAGTTTAAGAAAGATGAAGTGATTTTTTTTTCATAAAAACAGAAAAGGTATAGTATCTTAAACTGTAATATTTACAAATAACTTTTATAAAACTACTAGAGGCTCAGTGCATGAAATTCATGCACGGGGCGGGGAGGGGGTTACCTCAGCCCAGCCTGCACCCTCTCACAATCCAGGACCCCTCGCGATCAGGCCTAAATTGGCAGTCAGACATCCCTCTCGCAATCCGGGACCACTGGCTCTTAATCGCTTGCCTGCCTGTGTGCCTCATTGCCCCTAACCACTCGCCTGCCTGCCTGACCACTCCGAACCACTCTGCCTGCCTGCCTGATGCCCCTAACCACTCTGCCTGCCTGACTGATGCCCCTAACTGCTCGCCTGCCTGCCTGATCGCCTCTAACCACTCGCCTGTCTGCCTGATCGCCCCTAACCCCTCTGCCAGCCTGCCTGATCACCCCTAACCACCTCTGCCTGCCTGCCTGATCTCCCCTAACTCATTGCCTGCCTGCCTGATTGCCCCTAACTGCCTCTGTGTCAGCCTCCACCACCGCGGCTTCATCCGGAAGGACGTCTGGAATGACATTCAGAAGGTCCTTCGCCTGTCCAGTCTCATTAGCACATTACGCTTTTATTATTATAGATTACCTTTTTGAATGAAGGCAAGACAAATGTCAGTGTCTCCATATATTTGTGAATATTCTAGGAAAATAGTTCAGTGTTGGTAGAGACTTAAATCTTCATGTGGAATACAAGATTATATTTTAAATTGTATTTTAAGCATAGAAGGATAAAGCAGGCTAAGTGATTATACCAAAGTCATAGAGATAGAGATAAATGACAAAATTGAATCTGAAACATGTTGGGTATTCCAAGCAAACTAGTGTTCTTCCTAGTAAATTAACTCCATCTTTTAAATAAGTTGCCAATTCATCCTACCAAAAATAGCTAAAGGATCGGTATGGTACCTGCACAATAGGAAATTCTCATTTCCCAAATTAGCACTGGTTCCTCTCACTATCTGAAAGGAGAGTGTTCTTATGTATACTGAAACTGCATAAAGTAAAGAAGCAATTACCATTGATTGATATGGAAAGAATTAGGAGTGTTTCCAGACCCAAAATTCAATATACATACAATGTCTTTATCTTGTTCACCACGATGGAAAAATCTTAATTAGCGAAACACCCTTCAGAGGTCTCTTAGGCTTTTTGGATGCCTTAGGACTCATCTTGCTAAGCCACACACAAAATGAGTCTAGATAGAGCACAAATGCTGACAGGCACAGTTCAAAGGGATGGTGGCTTGATGCTGGGATGCTGATGATGTAGTTTCCAGGGAAAGAGCTTGGAAGTTTGCCACAACGGCTTGGTTTGCCTGCTGCCTCTATAACACTCGCTGCAAAACAGACGCTCAACACTATCCTCTTCAGATCTCTTTCAGTTAGCAAAAAAAAAAAATGGTACTAAGTTTCATGAAAGCAAAGTGGAGTAATGCGAACTTATGAAAAGCAGAGGGATACCTGTAGGTACCCACCTATAGTTAGTTACTAATTGCCCACCTCTGAGAGAATATCTATGAATACACAGAGGTCTCTCCAATGGTTCTTAAGCCAGGGACTGGCTTATACAAGCATCCATCATAACCAACATTCAGTTTCAACTTACCTGAGGCAAGTCATAGCCACCCTAAACCATTGCCTTAGATAAGCACTGTGATAAATTAAGATAAGGTTCTCTTGATTTGTCTTAATGAAATGTTAAGTTGAAGTGAGGTCCATTTTGTAGCGTTTTTCTTTAAATATGTTAATCCAATAAAAGAACATTCTCCTTGATTTCTATGAGATTGTCTACTAGTATATACCAATAGAAAATCCTTTATTATTCACTTGTTTTCTGAAAGTTCTACTGAATGATAACAGTTGCTTCTACTTTCACAGAATCAGTCTATTGGGACTCATAGTTCTACTACTTTAGCTAGAGTAAATATGGAATAGAAGATAATATTCAGATCATTCCTTCTGCTGAAAGCAGAGGTAAATATGAACAACATTGCCAAGAAAGCAGGCAAGTGGTCCTTAACTGCCATTCTCTTCCTTCACATGTGAATCAGATGCAATAAAATCATTTAAGCTTAATTTGGAAGGGTTTTGTTAAATATCTTAATTTAAGCTTTGTTAATTACATAGCAAAACAATAATCCTTTTGTAAAATTTATATATTTTCAGTCACTGGCAAAACCATTAGAGGAGAAATCAAATAATAATTAGAAACAATTTCATCAATCACTTAGATCAATTTCTGCTCTAACCAGTTTGGCTCAGTGGATTAGAGCATCAGCCTGTGGACTGAAGGATACTGGGTTCAATTCCAGACAAAGGCACGTACATCAGTTGCAGGCACTCAGCCCTGGTTGGGGGCACTCAGGAGGCAAAAAATGAATGTCTCTCTCACATTGGTGTTTCTTGCCCTCTCCCCTCCACTATCTCTAAAAATCAATGGAAAAAATTTCCTCGGGTGAGGATTAAAAATCTTACCTAATAATAGACAAATATGCAAATTGACCATACCTCTGACACACGCACAAGCCATGCCCACAAGCCACGCCCACCATCCAATCAGAATGAGCATGCAAATTAACCAAAACCAAGATGGCTACAGCCACAGAGAGCAAGGTTTCCTAGGTAACAGAGGAAGCCAAGCTTTCCGCCTGCCCTGGCCAGGCCTAAGCCTCCACTCAAGCTACAAAGTTTCAATTATAGAAGGTAAACAAATTCAAACAAATGGCGGCAGAATGGAGCTTGAGAGAGCAGGCCAGGGTTGCCGCCGGCAACAGGGGAAGCAAAGCTTTCCGCACAACCTGGCCGGGCCCACCCGCTTAAGGCAACAAAGTTTCAATTATAACCCCAACACAAATGGCTGCTGGCCTCGGAGGGAGCCCCAGGCTTGGCTCCACTCCAGGCTACAAAGTTTCACTTGTAGAAGGAAAATAAATTCCAGATATCAGGGCCTCTGCTTGGGTTGCCAGGGGGTGTGGCAGGCCTGCAAATCACCACAGGCCCCTCGCTCAGACCACCCCATGCCCCAAGGGAACCCCCACCTGATCCGGGATACACTTCAGGGCAAACCAGCTGGCCCCCACCCCTGTACCAGGCCTCTATCCTATCTAATAAAAGAGTAATATACAGATTGATCATCACTGCAACACACAATATATCGGCCCCATGTGGTCAAAGATCCTGCCCCCATGTGGACACAAGATGGCCACCACAAGATGGCCAGCAGGAGAGGGCAGTTGGGAGGCACCCAGCCTGCAAGGGAGGGCAGTTGAGAAGGACCAGGCCTGCAAGGGAGGGCAGTTGGAGGTGATCAACCCTGCAGGAGAGGGCAGTTAGGGGTGACCAGGCCAGCAGAGGAGGGAAGTTGGGGGCAAACAGGCTGGCAGCAGAGTGGTTAGGGGGTGATCAGGCTGGCAGGCAGAAGTGGTTAGGGGCAATCAGGAAGGCAGGCAGGCAAGCAGTTGGGAGTCAGCAGTCCTGGATTGTGAGAGGGATATCCGACTGCCCGTTTAGGCAGTCGGATATCCCTTGAGGGGTCCCATATTGGAGAGGGTACAGGCTGGGCTGAGGGACAACCCCCCTCTGTGCACGAATTTTGTGCACCGGGCCTCTAGTAGTAATAATAAATATTTACTTTTTTCTAAGGTAAGCTGTTCCATAAAAAGAGATTTGAACAGAGTCTAACTCGCCAAGATTCAGTGTCAGGTGAATGAAAGAAAGTGTATTATTTGAAAGCTCATAGAGCAAAATATTATTAACATAATGTTGGAGATAACAGCATAAATCCTTGAAGAAGCTGAGAAAAGAGAGACTATTGTAGAAATGTCACAATATCTAAAACTAGAGGCCCGGTGTATGAATTTTGTGCACTGGGGGGGAGGTGTCCCTCAGCCTAGCCTGCACCCTCTCCAATCTGGGAACCCTAAGGGGTCGGACATCCCTCTCACAATCTGGGACTGCTGGCTCCTAACCACTCGCCTGCCTGCCTGCCTGATTGCCCCTAACTGCTTCTGCCTGCCAGCCTGATCACCCCCTAACCGCTGCCCTGCTGGCCTGATCAACGCCTAACTGCTCCCCTGCTGGCCCGATCGCCCCCAACTGCCCTCCCTGCCGGCCCGATAGCCCCTAACTGCCTCTGCCTGCCTGATCACCCCTAACTGCCCTCCCCTGCTGTCCTGATCTTGCCCCCAACGGCCCTCCTCTGCTGGCCAATTTGGTTCTGATTGGTCAGTTTCTCTGCCAGTCAGTGTCAAAAGCTCTGCCTCCTAGGCAGCCATTGGCTCCTCACAGTTGACCCAGATTTGGTTCTGATTGGTCAGTTTCTATGCCAGTCAGTGTCAAAAGCTCTGCCTCCTAGGCAGCCGTTGGCTTCTCACAGTTACCCAGATTTGGTTCTGATTGGTCGGTTTCTATGCCAGTCAGTGTCTCTTGGCCTATTAATGGGGCCTGATCAGAAAGGCGGGGCTGATCAGCAGCCCAGGTGGAGGCCTGGAGAGAAATGGAGGTGCAGCTGCTCACCAGGCCCAGAGCTAAAGAGAGAGGCAAGTGCTGATCAACAGCTGCCACAAAGGCTACAGATCAGACCCTTCTTCTCTCTTCAGGCCTCTCTCTGGGCCTGATTCGCAGCCCCCTCAGCAGTCAGTGCTGGGTCACTGTGCCTGCAGCTGAAGCAGTCAGTGCTGGGTTGCCGTGGCGACCCAGCACTGACTGCAGGACTGACTTCCAGTTGGTCGAGCCTCCTGGTTGTTGTGGATGTGACGGACCCAGGGTTTTTATATATTAGGATGCGTACATTTATAAGTCCTTTATTATTGATTAGTACTCTATTACTCTTGTGTGGTTTTTCGTTTTTTTATAAAATAGTATAAATAGATAACTAGCTAACTAGTAATATGGATATTTCTTTGGTCCTGGAATTTGCCCGTATTTCAGCCGTTGTGCCAATTGCACAATTCAAAGAAGAGATCTCATCATTACCCCAGTGATAGCAAGGCAGCCACTGAAAGTAAAGGCATGGCTCAAGAATGGCATCACAATATTCCCCAGGTCCTCAAAGAGTGAAAACTAGAAAACTCTTTTTGAATCAATGTAGGAAAGTGATCTCTAGGCAATAAACAAACAGGGAAGGTGGTGAAGGGAAGGCAGGGAAGAGATGGCAATATTGGGGGTAGAAGAGACGAAAATAAAATGCAAGAAAAAAGGTAAAGTCTCCGTGAGAGACAGACACTGGGTGAACCAGACGTGAGTTTTGGGAGTTACAGGATACATTCTTTCTCTACTTGGAATGTTGATTTTGAACATTTCAAAACATAAAACCAAAACATCTCATTAGCCAAGGGCAGAGTCCCTTGATCTCAGACTTGGTCAGGTCCCCACCCTTCATTTTCAGCCCTCTTGGGAAGTTTTTTTTTGTGTTTTTTTTTTTACATTACAAAAGTAATTGCTACAGAGGTCAAAGGATAACAAAACTATAAATTATGCCGTTGAGCAAACTACAGTCAAGAGCTGCTGAAAGGGGCACTGGCAAAAATCTTCACTGTAAAGAAAACTTAATCTGTGGCCAAAAGTGCAGGTAGCAAAAACAGGAAGTGTGAATTTGAAAGCTGACCTTCAGCTCCTTTTGGTCCTTATCACTGAGAGTGGAGATTGTTATTTTTGTACCATCACCACCTCTTCCTCTTACCCATGGGTAAAAAAAATAGTTTTCTACTTTCAGAGACAACGTCTCCACCAATCACAGTTCATTACTTGGTTAGGGATGGGCACAAGACCCAAATCTTGACAAACACAGTAAAACATGACCCTATCCCCCACTATGGTAACTGGTCCAGGGATGGATACTGAGTTCAAAACAGACCAATCAGCCCTGGCTGGTTTGGCTCAGTGGATAGAGCATTGGTCTGGGGACTGAAGGGTCTTAGGTTCGATTTCAGTCAAGGGCACAAGCCCAGGTTGCGGGCTTGATCCCCGGAAGGGGGCGTATGCAGGAGGCAGCCGATCAATGATTCTCTCTCATCATTGATGTTTCTATCTCTCTCTCTCTCTCCCCTTTCCCCTCTGAAATCAATAAAAATATCTTCAAAAAAACAACAACAGACCAATCATAACTCTTCCAAGAACTTTTACAGGAAGAGTCTGTCTCCTTGAAAGATTGTAAGTGCTAAAATCTTGGTACTTCTGGGCCTTTCTCTTCCAGTATGTGAAGACAGACTGATTGAGAATGGAGTCAACCACAGGGAAGCAATTCTATAGAGGTGGAGCAAAAGCGACAGAATGGCATTACTCAGAATCTGGATAAAGATTAATCCTGAAATTTTTAGTAACATAATCCAAACATTTTCTTTTCAAGATTGTTACAGTCATTGGCTAATTATTTGTGGTCACCTGAAACTGAGAGTCTTACAGTTACACTTTCTGGTATAAATCTCACTATTTTTAAATTTATGCCACAATTTATTAGGAAAATATTTTGTTAAGGCACAGCTGTAGCAGAATTGTAATATTCCTAGACATGTAGACATGATGTAATATAGGTCTGTATCATCTGCTTTTCTCAAAACTCAGAAATCCAGACTAACCCTCTTCTCTATAATATAATGACCATTTAACATTCTAAGTTATTCTTTGGGTTGTCTAATAGAAATATTTATTTTTCGTTAATCTTCACCTGAGGATATTTTTCCATTGATTTTTTAGAGAGATGGGGGAGAGGGAAAGACAGAGAGAAATATCAATGTGAGATAAAAACATCAATTGGTTGCCTCCTGCAGGAGCCCTGATCAGGGCCCAGGCTGGGGAGGAACCTAAAACCAAGATACGTGCCCTTGAATGGAATCAAACCCAAGACCCTTTGGTCCTCAGGTCAATGCTCTATCCACTGAGCCACACCTGCTAGGGCTAGAAATATTTCTAATGTCAAAAATATTGAAACTGGCAATTTCCAAGTTCATTATTAGCTAAGTAAACAATATTGTTTTCCTTTATTTCAATTGTATGGTCATACAACTACGGCATACTTTATGTTGTTGTCAAAAAACAATTATTTCCTTATAATTTTATCACCCACAGCCTATATTGGCAATGTAAAATTGATGTAAGGAACCTATGCTATCCTTGAAAGCTATATCTACTAGAGCAAACCACAGACAGTGGAATATTTGAATTTTTGAGGTCTGCTTGGCAGGATAAATGCATCCTCACACAATTCTCCATGATAAATTAATAACAATTATTTAGACACTGATACCAGTAAGATACACAGTTATGATATGAGCTAGAAAATGGTCAGCTACCAGTAAGATACACAGTTATGATATGAGCTAGAAAATGGTCAACAAATCTATCTTAACTATAATCAGTTACAGTAATAACTATACTCCGTATTTACCATACCCTGGGACTGGTGGCATTTTGTTTTATTTGACTGTTTACTTGTCTGTCTGACTCCTTACCCAGACTAAGCTACACAAGGGTCTGAGCCATTTCCGACTCACTACTGTCATCCTATTACCTACCACAGTGTTCATGCTCAAGAAGTGCTTGTTGAATGTAAGAGTAAATAAATTAGCAAATATTCATGCCACATTAATTCTATTATAAACTGCAGGAAAAGATGAAAATGTTCAAACTATTTTTTAATTTTGAAGAAAACTAATAAATTTTGATCACCTATAGATTACATGAAATAATAAAAACAATGTCTTGTTTGTGAAGTTAAAAGATATAAAACTAAAACCCACAATAATTATCATATGCATACTAATGAGAAGTGGGGTTAACTGTAGTTAACCAGCTTGGACGATAGGACAAAAACACCCACCAGTGTTCTCTTTGCAATTACATGACATTAGTATTTTATTGTCATCATTATTGCCAGGGAATTAACTTTACTCTTCATTACATGAACTTCCCAAAAGAACCGTTAACTTCTTCAACTGAAAGTATTATCATTGATGAAACTCTTCCCTGAAATACCCTTCCTTGTTTCCACCAATTGTAAACTATTTAATCCTGATCCTTACCCATCTTAACCAAGTCTCCACATTGAAAGATCCATTTTTGGCTTTGCTTTTTCTTCCCAGAGTTTACTAAAGAAGACCACTGTTAACATGGTCTTCTCTGTCACCAAGGTAAGCAATAAACTCAGTTCTGTCTTATCAATATAGTGTGGTGGTATCTCGGGAGTTAGCATTCATAGTAGTTAAAATATTCTCAGGTAATTTCATATTTTGGGAAAGGAGTAAACATTGATTGGTTTTAGATATTAAGTTAATATGCATTCCAAGGTAGCCATTAGAAACAGACTATTTATTAAGGTAAACAAATGATCTAACCTATCTGCGTTGACATGAGCTAACTTTAAAAATATATTGTTTCATTTTGCTTGTTTTGAAATGCATAGCAAGTCACAAAAGTAAACACTCAAAATTATCCCATTGATATATATTTCAAAACAGGCAAAAAATAATTTACTTTTTATAGGACAGTACATATAGAAATATATGGATAAAATTATAGAGAAAATCAAGACATGAAGTGAAAAAAAAAGCTAAAGACATTGATTAGAAATGCAGGGATAAGAGGTGTAATCAGGGAAAAACATAAGGAAGGGACTTCAGAACTATTATTGAAAGAGTCACATTTTTAAGTTGAGTCTCATACTGTCTGAGTTAAGTCACAACATAGGTTAGACATGCTGAATGATAGTTCAATTATTATTATTTAACTAGAGGCCCGGTGCACGAAATTCTTGTGGGGGGGGGGGTGTCCCTCAGCCCAGCCTGCACCCTCTCCAATCTGGGACCCCTCAAGGGATGTCCGACTGCCCATTTAGGCCCGATCCCAGTGGGATCAAGCCTAAATGGGCAGTCGGACATCCCTCTCACAATCCAAGACTGCTGGATCCCAACCACTCACCTGCCTGCCTGCCTGATTGCCCCTAACCAATTCTGCCTCCCAGCCTGATCGACGCCTAACTGCTCCCCTCTGCTGGCCCGGTCACCCCTAACTGCCCTCCCCTGCCAGCCTGGTCACCCCTAACTGCCCTCCACTTCTGGCCTGGTCACCCCTAACTGTCCTCCCCTACAGGCCTGGTTGCCTCCAACTGCCCTCCCTTGCTGGCCCGGTCACCCCTAACTGCCCTCCCTTGCCAGCCTGGTTACCCCTAACTGTTCTCCCCTGCTGGTCTGGTCACCCCTAACTTCCCTCCCCTGTAGGCTGGTCACCCCCAAATGCCCTCCCCTGCAGGCCTGGGTCCCCCCCCAACTGCCCTCCCCTGCAGGCCTGGGTCCCCCCGCAACTGCCCTCCCCTGCAGGCCTTCCCCTTCACAACTGTCCTTCCATGTAGGCCTGATCTCCCTCCCAACTGCCCTCCCCTGCTGGCCTCGTCCCTCCCAACTGCCCTCCTCTGCTGGCCATCTTGTGGCAGCCATCTTGTGTCCACATGGGGGTGGCCATCTTTGACCACATGGAGGCAGCCATCTTGTGTGTTGGAGTGATGGTCAATTTGCATATTACTCTTTTATTAGATAGGATTATTAACATACATTATATACATACACACATATATAACAATTCCTCTCCCATAACACAAATCCTTCAGCATGCATGTATCATGTAGTTCTCTTGGCATTGACCTGTGGGAATTGGAATTAGGGGAAGAGGCACAAGAAAGTGCTAATACTCTGGCTACTGCTACTATTGTAACAAAGTCCTTTGTCTCCTGCCCAAGAGGCTCCTGTCTTCTATCGGCATTCATGAACTTGTGGTAGGCTAACTGGCTACTTTGAAATGGTACAATATCTTAAACCTTTCGCAACATTTGATAATATTAAGAAATCCTATCTATGAAAAGAACACAAGTGGTACAGTTTATAGCATGGTGAAAAACTAAGATGGGTGGTAGGAAAATGGGTTTTAGCAATGGTGTAGGTATAAAATATGAATGATATATAGGGAAGACACTTCTCCGTATCTCTATAAATAGCCAGGACAGCTTCTATTCTCAAAGTCTAAGATTATAGATTTAAGAAAAAATAATATGACATGCAATGTTGCAGAATGCAGAAATGTGAAAAAAATCTAACCATGTAAATGTTAAAGATACAAATTGTGATGACAGCAAGTACAAAGTTTATTTCATCTGCATTGAAATCTTTATCTGTAATACATCATAAAATGAAAATTCTCTTTTAACTTGTATATCAAAGAAAAAATAAAGAACCCTGCAAGGAAGCTCAAGTAAAATATTTTTATGATATACAAACGCCACTGAAGTGAAAAATCTTCAATAAGACCACCCAACCTTGACAAGTGTATTCACATAGGATTTAAAGAGTAATATTTGTATGACATACAGTAGGTGGTCTTTTGCGTGGGTGAAATACTCCAGCTGACTTTGGTTCATGAATGCTTCTAGGAGAATTATGATAAGTTTCTATGGGCCAAACCATAAAGTTAGCCTAAATTTCTAATTCTGCTTTCAGATCCATAATTTTTGTGATGAAATATTAAAACTTCTTGGTCCTATGTGTAGGAATGTATCCTTATGTGTACTATACTTATGAATACTAGGTATGATGGGTAATATGTACCCATGGACTACATTTACTTTTAATAACTTATTCTTTATTTTCTTGATTGACTATCAAGAAGCTCCAATGTAAAATTTTCAGCACTAATGGTAACAACTTTTCTGGCACAACTGTAGTCCTTCCCTTGGCTTTTTATTCTCAATTCCTCATTAGACAGTTTTACTCTATATGTATTTTTTACCTGAAATTTTCTCAAATTATGCTCAGAGGTAGAAAATAACTACTGACCATGTATTTGTATGTATGTATCTTCTAATTTTAAATGAAACATAGCTTAAATAAGGTTGTAAATTTCTTGGATCTCCAGGAAAACAGAACAGAACAAAAGACGCCATTTAAAATCACATCATCAAAATGAAGAATTTGTTGGAATTTCAAGTATGATAACTTACTTGCATATGTCATCTTCTGGTTCTTCAAGCCCAAATCTTTCATCAAATGTAAGTTGTATCCATACATTTTCCTCTGCTGCTACTAATCTCCATACCAAGACCATATTTCTTGGATAAGTATGAGGAAACTTTGGGCTGTGAATACTTCCATTAGTAGACACAGTAATAATTCTCTCATGCTGGGGAGCTTGTACTCCTAAAACAAAAACATAGGTATAGATTTACATTGAGAACAGACATTTAAAAAATTACAGGTTTCAAAATAAAAGTTTTTTTTTTAATCATCCACATTTTATCCAAACAAGTGTTGGATATGCTTCATACAATATAAATTAAGTACTACTCTCTTCAGAATTTAACCAGAAAAAAAAAAGATTATTTTAACGGTATTGAGTAAAAACCTGTGTGTAGGTATACTTCAAAGAACAGAGCAAATTAGTCATTTGAATCAAATTACCAAAATTTCAAACAAGCAATACTTTTGGATTCCTAAAATTGCAATAAAATTAAAACCCTAATCTCCAAGAACTTATCAAATACGAGTCATATTAGAACAACAACAACAAAAATAAACGTGATATAACTAGTTTTAAAAATACAAATTATGATTGAACTCCCCCTAATCATGATTAGGTTAGATAACTTTGAGTTCATCAAAATGTAAATTATCTGCCTGAGCCTAACGTAATAGGGTGAACCCTTAAAAGAAGCTGGGCCCACCCTGAATTCAGAGAAATTCAAAGTGTAAGAGAAATTCAACAGCAGGTTGATTGTTTATTGCTGGCAATGAACACGGAGGAGGTGACATGCCAAGGGTTGTGGGAAGCCTCCAAAAGCAGAACGCAGTCTAAGGCTGACAGCTAGCAAGGAAATAGGACCTCAGTCCTAAAACCTCAGGAACCTGAAGAAACTTGGAAGTATTCTCCACAGCCCCCGGAAAGAATCAAGTCTGGCTGACCCCTTGATTTTAGCCTCATGCAACTCTGAGCAAGAACCTAGTCATAGGATGCCCAGACTGCTGACCTATAGAGCTAAGACGAAATAAAGTGAGTTTTAAATGGCTAAATTTATGATAATTTCTTATTATTAGAAATGAATACATCTTCTATTGGGCACAAAGCTGTTCGGATGGCAAGTTATTCCTTTTTGCCTCCATTCTTCAACAGCAATCAGAGTACTAGCATGTACACTAACTGCAACAACTTTTCATTTAGCATTATGTTAGTCAAAATACATGACTGAACTCTGGTAAAATGCAATTTAAGAATACTGCTCTAAGAAACTCCTTGAATTTAAAAGACGATGTCAAGAGTCATGTGTTAGAAGGCTCATGTTATTAAGGTTAAAGAATAACCTTTTTGATTGTTAAAGCACCCAAAATAATTTTAACAAGTTTATGTATGATTCTTAAAGCAGTGTTTTCATCCTCATAAAACAGCTGTTTTAACAATCAGTTTGGTAATTATTTTTTATATTTTCTAACCTAGAAATAGGGAGACAAGGTAAAGACATATATAATGTCCTTTGACAATACCCAGTATACATTATGGGGAAGATCATCATATTAGTAAAATATGCTTTAAGTACCTAAATGTGTGCCTAACCTTGTCCTCAGCAGTAAGTAACCCAAATAGAAATACATTCTCTTTTAAATTGGATGCTAATTTTTGATACTGCTGTTGGCTATATTAACATATATAAAATGATCAATAACTCCTCTATGCACATAATTTAGCACCAGTATATCTCCTAAGAAGACAAAAGATCTATCAAGTTAGATGATATTTTCCCTATAGAAAATAATGATAATTTACTATTAAAATTAAATTAATGAATTGTTTATGAAGCTTTCTTTTAAAAATGAGCCCTGGCCGGGTAGCTAGGTCACTTCGAGTGTTGTCCTGAAATGGCAAGGTTGAGTTTGAACCCTGGTTAGGGCACATACAAGAATCAACCATAAATGCATGAATAAGTCAAACAACAAATCTCTCTCTCTCTCTCTCTTTCTCTCTTCCTATCTCTCTAAAATTAATAAATTTTAAAAATGTAAATGAAAATGAGATATTTCCCCACTCCTTAAATTTTCTTCCAACAATCTACACATAGCAATAGCTTATATCAAGGATTCTTCTTTTTTTATAACTAATATTTCTAATAAGTTAATTTTTTTCAATCTGATTTATTAACATTTACCCCATTTTGTCTCAAAGCAAATGCCTTATATCTCAAGGCACTATTTACAAATACAGCAACGTTTACGCTTTCATATATAATCTTGAAAACTAAGTGGTTATTAAAAGATTTGAATCTATTTTTATATCTCCAAGCAAAAAAAGCTCATAGATAGAAAGTGTATACTTAAATGTTAACATCATTTTTTCTTTTCTTTATAATTCACAATTCTGCTAAACTATAACTAAACATAATTCATAGACTAAAAAGCTAAGCCTTATTTGTGCTAAGCATTGTAAATTTCCTAAGTTAAATTGCTGCTCCCAAAAATTCATCTCAAAGTGCAGTGAGGTTTGCCACCAAACACATATGATTTATATAAATCTCAACTACTACCTCTATAATAAAAATGAAAAAAAGCAACAAATAGTAAGTTCTACCAAATTAAGACTCTACATTTATAGCCCTACTATTTAAAAATATCATTTTTCCAAATATATAACTTACTGGTATTTTAGGAATGAGATAGGTACATATTTTGTAACTATTTTATCGAATAGCTTCTTTCCTATAGTCAATAACAGTCCGCACAAAAAAATACCAATGAAATAAAACTACTGCATGTAGTTAAGTCACTACAGTATTTCCAAGATACTCCATTCAATGTATTCTAAACAAGAATAAATTAATCATCATAGGTGAATTTAGCATGAAAAATAAAAATGTTCACAAACACTAATTTTTTTAAATTATAAGTATACATCATTTCATATTATCCTGTACAACCCCTTAAGGTACAAGTATTAAAAACTAAAACGAAACAAAAATAGAAAAGAAAAGAATAAAGGAAAGTTAATAATGCAAATACAATAAAACAGTTGATTATGTATACGCACATATAATTCAACTACATAGAATCACTGTATATTCATATGTATTCAATAAGCTTAGCATTATGATTAAAATAATTTCCTAATATTTGCCATGCTGTTAGTCCCTTTGAAGCTAAAAGAGAGTAGAAATAAAAGGATAATAAGCAAAGAAAATTATAATAATTGAAAATGCTTAATAAAGATAACACTAAAAAAAAGGTGTTTCTGGATAATATATAATTCATAAAGAAAGATAAATCATCCATTTCATTCTCTATTCTAATATTATAAGTTGATTGTCGAAAGAAAAAGCTGTAATACTAAGAACTAGGCAAAAAGAAAGGAGTCTCCACTCTTGGTTTAGTTTTAGAGTTCTGAAGAACTCTGGTTCCTGTTTCACGTAGGCAAGACTACAGTGACATGTCACACGTAAACTAGTAAACTTCACTGATGTCCTGTGAAATTTTTGATGTGTTTACTTGCAAATATGTGTTAATTTTAAATTGTGCATATAAAGGCATTTCTGTAATAGTCGGTTGCATCTATTTTCAAGCCCTTACTTATTCACCAGTCTTATGTGTGCTTTGCTCTGCACACTGTTTTCCCCTGTGATAAACCTTCTTTATCCTAATTTTATTACTGTGTTTATAATAAGCTATTTCTGGTTCCACTCTCATTAGCTCTCAATTAACAAATTTTTAACTTTTAAGCAATAGTTAAAATCACATGACATATACAGTATATGTAAAAGCTAGTTTTACTGCTTCCATGATTGGCGCCTTTTCCCTAGGAAAACTAGAGTAATCTCATCCTAATCCTCTTCGATTCTGTAGAGGGAAGATATACGAGCTCTACATAGCAAAGAGATATCTCTCCATACAAATTGAGGCATCTCAAGAGGGAAGGGGTCTGGAGAGATTAACCAAAGACCTTATATGCATATATGCATAACTCGTGGACACAGACAATAGTGCAAAGAAAACCTTGGGGGGGGGGCGCGATAGAGGGGGTTAATGTGGGGGGAAAGGGGGACATATGTAATACTTTCAACAATAAAAATAAAATTTTAAAAATAAAGAAAAAGAAAAAAAAATTCCAAACAATATAGGTATCCCATTTTCATGATTTACATTTATAATTCTGACTATTAATACAAAAGACTAATATACTAGACAGAAAACTCAGACTCCATAAGCTCAATGTATTGTTTGCCATACCTTTAAAGAAGTAGCAAAATAAAACAAAGATAATCAACAAAGTTAGTTTTCTTTATCCAAACTGTTTAAAAATTACATGAATAAATGTTCACTAAAGAAAAATAAATTAAGGGATTGCTATATTAAGTAAGTCATAAAACAATATATTTAAGATATGCTCAATTTAGGTTCTTGAATTTATCCCAGAATATAATAATTTTATTCCTCCAGGGAATGAATAGTCAAAAATCATATGTTGAGACTCTATTATGTGTCATGCACTGTTCCAGGTACTTGGGACATTAGAAACAAACAAAAATCTCGTCCTCTTAATATTACAACTTCTGGGACTTTAATTGAGTATCATTACTCCACTAAGTAATGGTACTAATAATTAATATTCAAAACCCACTTTGGATATTACCTAGTTTAGACTGCCATCCTGATTCTTGTGTGCATTATTTCTTTCAGGACTGCATATTTTAATGATAATGTATGGGTTGATCTTTCTTTTCTACCCCACTATAAATTCCTAGATGACAAAACTATTTTTATTAAAGTCCACAACCAGCATCTAGCACTGTGCCCAGCACACATCACTACTTCATACATATCAATAGAAACAAATTTGATATCCCAGAACATAGCCAAAAACAATTTTATGTGTTATTTTAAAATTTCATCTTTAATTCCTAAATTTCCAGAGACTGTTCATATAAAATTAAAGATATTTTATAATTTATACACCTCACCAATTAAAGTATCAAAATTTGTATTTGATATTTTACTCAAAATTCATCTATTAGAATCTACATGTATTTTTCAGCTGAAAGCTATAGATAGTAGAGTACTCACTATTGAGATTTGCCATTTTCTTTATATGCTTGCTTAGTTTTTTAAAAATAAATGTTTTATAATTTTGATGTATTTGAGAAAGCTACAATTATAATCATTATTTTGTCTTAACTACGAAAATAAATCAATTGATGATAAAATTAGTTACTTTAGGCAAGATATTTGATGTCATTTTTTATAAACTAGAAATAATCACAACCTATTTTAAAGTTCAATAAAATGATAACTGAATAAATTAACCATCTTAATAACTATAAATCAGTCTGTACATGAAGGAGAAACTTTGTCCACCACATTCTGTCTAATTTAAATACAATGAGAGAAAAAAATTTATTATCAGGTATGAAGTTTTTTTTCATACAATATTGGTCATATGTATAAGGATTCCAGTTTCATCAAGGTCAAATTGATTAAACAAGAAGCAATGGTTTTAGGAAGTGATTTTACATTTCTGATTTCCTTCTACAGGTTGATTAATGAAGGAGAAAAAAAGGACAATTTTGTAAAAGTAAAAATTTTGCCATTTCCTTTACCCTGATCCCGTCTTTAAAAAAAAAAAAAAAAAAAAAAGGTTTGATTTTTTTTTTTTTTTAATCTACTGAGAAGTATAGGAAACCAACCATTAGCCTCCTCTCTATGAGCAAAGGGAAGAAAGGGGGCCTGTGTTCAGGAAGTTCCAGGAAAATCTACTAATGAAAGAAAGTTAGCATAGGGAGTATTTTCCAGCATCCCTCATTACCAATGTGAAATAGCCTCTGAATAAAAAAAAGGCAAGATTGACCCTCCACAGAAGTATGCCTGGAAGCTCAATATAAGTCCATTTCTTTCACTGCATGGATGACTCTAATTGGCCAAATGGAGTGAATCCAATGGCTTCCCCGTCCCCCCTAATACTTGGGAATTAGGACATTTTGGATGCAGAAGTAAGATCCAGAACTACTTTAGCCATTAAGCCATCATAATATAATCCAGTCTGATACAGAAGTAGGCAGATACATGGTAATATAGGAAAAAGAAGCCTATCCCAGATCAAACGGCATAATAAATTCATTTCATCTCTGGGCTTTTCAGGTACATGACTAAATAAAGCACTTTTACTATATTTAAGACAATTAGTGTTGACTTTTTGTACATTCCACCAAAATCATTTATATAGTGAACATGATTGGGCTTGCCAGAGGTGGTCTTGATTTAGACCTGTTATCTTGGTGTGATTATTGTTAGTGTTCCTTTTTCAGGCTCTAAAATATCAGAATTGGCATCATAAGAGAATACAGAAATAAAATTATCAAATTCTTCTTGTATTGATGCATGAGATACAGAAATAGTAAAGATTTGACTGCATGGTATTTTAGCCTTAAGGCAATGGCAAAAACATAACCTAAATTCATTTTACAAAATGGGGTATCACATTGTAAGTGGAGGCTCAATTATGGAAGACTGACTGGCAATAATCTTCTCATGGATTATGCCACAGGATAAACAGCCAACTTTATAAACACAGAATCATAAAGCCTTTATTACACATTAATTAGTAATGAATATAATTGTACATACACATAGTTACACAAACCACTATAGTGAAGCATGTTCAGGCAATGCTATTATTCCTTATTCTGTATTAAATTACTTTAGGTACCACAAAGAGACAAAAACCAGAATGTAAAATAAATTAGGAGTAATTCACATTACCAAAAAAAAAAAAAAATCACTTCAAAGATACACTATTGATTCAATTTTTCAAAATTTATTCAGCTCTCTTGTTACATTTAAACTGTTATTCAATGTAGAAAATTTACATAAAATATAAGTAGAAAAATACATTTGTATGAAATATCATGACAAAAACTGGCTAATGTCATTAAGTACAAATTCATAGTATATTAACTTTAAGGAAACAAATAAGCTTGTTTAATAGAAAGTATGTTCAGTAAAGAACCTCATCTGTTTTAGACTCAGCATCTGGCAATTTTTTATCTGCACAGCACATATAACTTACAACACTCAGGTTGGAATTTACCAGCAATTTCAAATACGGAAGGTAGCTACCTGTTTCTTTGTGAGCACATAATGTCTAGATACAGTACTGACATTCTAATGGGAAGATGTTTAAAATTCAGGTAATCAATACAAACCTACTATTTCGGAGAAAAGTACAAATAAGACCACTAGTTTATGCCTCCAATGAATATTTAAACTATGTTTGAAATTTTATTTTAGGTTAACCTCTGAAATAAGCAAAATAAATAATTCCTAAGATACAATAAAATAGGAATATATTTATTTCAGTCTTAATATATTCAGTAATCATAAGTGCTGAAAATGACTTTTAGCATTTTATGTTCAAAGGTGAATTTATGTATAATAAGCCTATGAATTTCTTATGAATAATACTCAAATATAGAAAAAATAATTCATTTGGTCACATCTATACAAGTTATATCCTCCTACTTATGTTTTAAATGTTATTAAATGCTATAAATAAGTGATAAAGTATTTGCATTTCCATAAGCAATATCTGAGATTTATAAGTTCTATTTGTAGTAAAATCTTTGGTTTCAGTAGTAAATCCACATAATGATATCAGAACCAAATGAAGCGCAATTATCCTGGGACTTGATTGCCATTATAGGCTGGATTAAATATAAATATACTCAGAAATGTTCTAACCATTCTACCCTGCTGGCAAACATCACCTTCCCTCCCCACACTCTGCCCTCAGTAACTCCTGTCAATCTTAACATGATGTTAAAATATGAATAAAATATAGATATGAGGCTTTTAATAGAAATGACAGCCATAAAGTACTAATAAAACACAATTTTAGTGGGAAAAATGGTTGCTTAAATTTTATTTCTCAAAAGAAATACAATTTTAATAATGAAAATGAAAATAATCATGCCAAGCTATTTGATCTCAACTTATATTATTTTGCCATCTAGTTGGTCTATTACAAAAGAGTGAACAAGCACCAACATGAAGATGTTAAGTATACTTTATTCTGGAGTTGGTTTGGATATACCCATTAGCAGAATTCTTAAGCAAAAACTAGCTTTAAGGGAGGTCTAAAAAGAGAAGCTAAAATATAGATGGGACAGATTTAAGAAGATACATACTTTTATTCAAAATAGGGATGGAATTGAACTTCACAAAGCCCACCAGAAGTTTCATTTGTGAGGAGAGATTATTGTCTAATACCTCATTATCACTAGTTGCTTCAACGTTATTAAAAAATACCTACTTTTCTATCTCTGATCTCAGTGAAGACTTTGAGGATATGTTTGTCAGATTGGACACTGTCAGGAGCCACAAGGTATTTGCACTGTTTATGTGACAGTAATCCCCCAGCCAGCAAAGGGACCAACTGCATTGGTGCCCTCCCGCAAACGAACAGACCTGTTGGAACAGAGCATTTCCTTGAAACTTCTTGCTCATAAAATCCATTTTTGATGTTGAAAACTCTCCACCTATGTTTCCCATAAATCTACCCATGTATCTTCTGAAATCAATAGAATACTGTCCCCCCAAATGGAACAAAGATATAAGGAAACAAATGACCCAGGGGTGAGAAGGAGCAGGAGAAAATAGGGGAAAACTTAATTGTGGTTAAGTGTAATAATACTAATTATCCTGAGAAATGGCTAATATTCTTCCTATTAAGTTGAAGTAGGGCTTTTAAAACAAAAATACACATTACATAAGCCTTAAGACAGCTATACTAATAATTTAAACTATGTGATTAAAATTTATAGTGATTTCTGTACACCACCACAAACCTTCCACATATTTATTTTATAGCAGTTACACTTCAAAATTTGCTTGCAATGTTATATCCTTTATAAAAAGTCAACCAAAATAAAAGATTTGTGGTGGGAAGCAAAATATAAAAATAAAATAAAAAAGACCCTGATATAAATATGTATTAAGACTTTACTCATTAATTAACAAAGGACTTTTATTCATTACTATATGCCAAAAGAAAATACTTACGAATGAAGAAAGGACACAAAGGCTAAGAAATACCAGAATAATAAATTACACTTTAAGAAAAATAACTCTACTCTTTTTACACCATAATAGTCAAAATAATATGCCAAGGGAAATTGTCTTAACATATCAGAGAATACAGGAATAAGACTAGAGATATTTCAGTACATTACAGTTTCAAGATTATTAAGAAAATGAAAATACCATTGAAGTACTGGATCAACTGAATAGAAATTTAAAGGTACAAGGATAGAAAAGACCCCCATTGTAAAAGGAAGGCATTCGAGCCTGCACTTGTTCATACTGAAGAATCAGATAAGACTATTATACCACCTAAACAAATTTTAATCTGCAATATGGTCCATATCAACCTTACTTATGTGCAATTACATTAGAGTGTATGATAAGAAAAGTTTAAAAATTCAGAGTAAATAAAAATATATGTTTTGCTTACCTTTTAAATGTTCTTTCTCCTCTTTTCTATGCCAGTCCAGATGCTTGGGTATAGTTCCTCCCTGCCAGTAGATGGAGATAGTAAAATTGAGTCTTTTGGTGACCTCAAATCCTAATCTAGGTGGTTCAGAATCTTCAATTTCAGATTTTGGAAGTAAAAAAAAATTGAATGATTCAAAAGGCACATAAAGCTTTTAAAAATGATTATCTGAATCAAATAAACTTTAATTCATGGTCATTGATACCAATTTTTAAGGGAGAGGGTCTTGGCTGGCATAGAAAAAAATAAAAGAAAGAGCATTATTTTGTAGGATATATTCCCTTGACTCTTCATTCTTCCCAGATTTCAACAAAGATATATTGAGTATCTACTAAAAATTGTAGGTTACTGGCTACATGCTTTCATACACATTATCTAGTTAATGTTTTTAACAACCCCATAAAGTGGTAATTACTATCCCCAAACATCTGTCCCACAATCTATATTTTTAAAAGTTTCATATGGTGAGCTGATGTTTACTTGCCAAGGTTTTATAGTCCTCCTGGTGTTCAGTTAATGGCATCTCAAATTTAGGAAGAATTCATTTCTTTTTCTTACTGATAAAGAGACCTTGGCTTTGTTGGGAATTCATTTGCTATTGATAAAAACTGGTTTTGCTTAAATTTATTTCAAATACAAGTCTTCTAATGGCTATCCAAGAAGAGATTCAATGAGGGAAAGCCAATCCAGAGACGAAGTAGATGATCTGAAATAAAATAGGATTCAGGAGTGGTGTTGCATGAAATTGTTTTTCTTTGAGAAATTGTACACTTAAGATCAAATTCATAGGAATAAACATTAAAATGTGTGATTACTAACAATGGCTTATTAAAATAATAGAATTATTATGATTTTCCAAAGCTAACAGGACATATAAGTATCTCTTAAAAATTATAAAAAAGAAAAGGCTAAGAATATCCAAAAGTGAATTGAATGTTGATGAATCATGAAAAAATTGGTTCCATTTTTCTCACTCAGTTTAGGAAATGCATTGAAATTTTAACTAAATGGAATCTATCTCTTATTTTTATCACAAATAAAGTCCAGGTTCCAATATTCCTGGTAGTCATGGTCGATGACTTGATTTCAACAGAACAAATAGGGCATATAACTACTTAAATAAGAGTAATTGTAATTTGTTCAATAAGGACTAGCAAAAATAAACTACCCTCTTTTATTCAGTCACATTAATCACCCTGACCAAATGAATACACTACTATTTATATACCTCTCTATGGTTCTTCTAATAATTTTCATGTCATCAAAACAATATTCAAAACCAAAAGTATTATGCAAACTTTATAATTGTGAGTTGGCTATCATAGTGAATTGACCATAAAATGTCTTGTTCAAACCAATCTCTCTATATATATAAAAGCCCAGCAACCAGAACAACAGAATGACCAGAACAACCTGAACAACTGGTGGCTATGACATGTACTGCAGCAGCTAACCAGCCTAATCCAGGCCCTGATCAGCCTCCCCCCACCCCCGCCAGCCTGACCCCTGATTGGCCCCCAACACCCTGATTGGGGGCGGGGCTGGCCAGCCAACCACCTGCGGCCCCTCCCCCCACCGACCCAGGCCAATGGGCCCCCATCGGGGCAGGCCAGCCAGACCCCACCCATGCATGAATTCCTGCACCCGGCCTCTAGTAAACTTATAAGAATGGAAGAGGGTGGTGTTATTATGTCAGGAAAACAGATATAAACCATGACTGCCCTCAGAAAATTTGGACATATGGTTACCCTAATAACAAATGTCAATGTTTATCTTCAATCAGATATTTTGCTTCTAAATCCCATTCTCTTTCCACTACATAATATGACCCCAGTTGGATATATGTGATTAATTATTAATTGGATATGTTCCTGTTAGCATCCTTATTCAATTTAGTCCACTGAGTAAAACATTTTCTTAAATTTGGTAATATCTATTACATTTAGAGTACTTTATTTCAAGATAGGTTAAAACAACAACAATAATCCTAATAACTTTTTTCTGTTTAACTGTTTTTTAATGGGCTACTTATGATTTGTTTCTAATACTACCATTGAAGCAGAAGATATTTTTACCAATTACTACTGATTTACAGGAGTCTGGCTCCATTTCACTGCTTGGATCAATGGGGTTGACATTAATACCACTTCTGGTTGTAAATATTCTTCCAGAATACGGTACTCCTCACAAATGATAAATTCCATATAATTGAGAGAAAATGAGATATGTTCAAATGCACTCAATGATTAGGGTTAACTGATATGAAAAATAAAACTTGTACTGGAAGTAAAAATGGCTTATCTTTCACAATGAATGCAAGTCTCACATATGTAGTCATTTACTTACTTGATTGTTTAGTCTTTAAAATACCTGTGTGTAATTTAATTAGCAAACTCTAAAAGATCATGCATTCTGCCTAGGTTTTTGTTTTGTTCTCACTGTTTGCTTTTTACTGTTGTAATAACACAGTGCATTACCCATAATAGACAATAATAAAGCACATATTTCACCAGCAAATATATCACAAAGAAAACTTAGTAGATAAAAAGGATGCCATATGGGTTGTCTCCTGGTCTATTGTTGCTTTCTGAAAAGAATTGACCAAAATCCCCCACACTCGATGCAATGATATCAGCCACTTATTGCCATATCATCAAATATGTTTCTATGAATTTAAATTCATGTTTGAAATTACTTCACCATGATCTTCTAGAAATCAAAAGTCAAGTACAGCAGGTCCTCAAATAACACAATTTCATTATTACACTAATAAGAAAAAAGAAATCAATTCCTAGCTGGGCACTACCTGGGTGGAGTTTGCAAACTTATTTTAGTTAGCATTATGCTTTAATTTTTCTGTGCCAAATGAGAGTAATAAAAGTTAATGTTTAGAACTTAAAAGTATTATGGATGGTGGAATAACACAGTAGCTCATATGATAAAGATCATTGCCAGTAAGATGACCTGGACAGAAGAATGTAATAATGTAGGAAGTTTTGAGACAAAAACAAATTTTGACATGACTTGCTAAATAATGTCTATAATCCTCTGTCCCTTTATAATTGCTCCAATTATAAAATGAGGCTTCGGAATTCCTCAAATATGTTAAACTTCTGAACCAAGTATTTAAAAACAAGAGCTATTTTTTTATCCTTTTAAACCAATGGCTTGAGAAAGTTTTGAGAATCTGGTGAAAGGTTTGAAAACCCAAACCAGAAAATTATATATTCAAATATACTCTTATAGTTTTCACACAATAGCATATAATTGTGGACTATTTGTCCAGCCCACAAAAACGATCTATGAACCATTTTATATATGAAACCATGGGTAAGAACTATTTCTCCAAAAATAACATCCATTTTAAGTAAAACAAACAAGGAGTTCCTCACTCCATGACCAGATGACCTACAGGGCCATTTTGGTAAAATAACATAAAAATAAAACACTAACCAATTTAGCAATAAGGGATTAAACAAGAATTGTATCTGAAAGACTATCTTGAATTTTAGAAAAAGTTGAAATATATATTGTACTGTACATAAAATATACATAATAATTTATATAGTGAATCATTTATATAGTGAATATATATATGTATATATATATTAGATATATAAAGTAATCTAATAGACATAGCATGATTTTTACATAAAGGGATGACAATATTTCACATACTTTAAGTGCAATTCTATAAAAGTCTTTAAATATTTTCTGGAAAAATGCATCTAATATGAGTAATTTAGAACAACTGAGAATTCTTTATATTTGCTAAAAATACTGTTATCTTTTCTGGAGAAATTTTAAAGATTTGGTATCAAGAAATGTATATACAACAGAACAGATAATTCGATTACATTCCCTTATTTCCACAAAGATTTATTTACCATCATAGTATTTTAAGTGCAAATGACAAAAGCAGTCAGTTATCAACTATGGAGCACCAATTGTGGGCTAGAAACTATTAGACACTCACAAGAACTATCTTACAGTACAATGAAGGTGGCTTAATCATCCCCACTTCACTAAGGAGAAGACTTCTAACTAGATTGAGACATCATGAACAAAGAGAACAAAAAAGTAGTATCAAACGTGAGTCCCACAAACTGCAGGCAAGGATGGATAATAGGGCTGCTCCCTTCTGTGGCAACAGGAAGCAGTGCCCTGAGGGTGACTAGTAGCAGCAGAGCATTCATTTTAAAATGGACAGCATTCTCAGGAGCCATGTAGGTGGGTCAGGTAGCAGACGATACATCTAATTTAATTCTGATTCTAGTTCTTTTGTGACTGAAATGATAGTAACTCATTTTCAGAAGTGTTTATATATATATATATATATATATATATATATTAGATACCTGGTGCATGAAATTCATGCAGGGGAGGGGGGGTCCCCTAAGCCCAGCCTGCACCGTCTCCAATTCAGGACCCTTGGGGGATGTCCAACTGCCGGTTTAGGCCCAGGGATTGGGCCTAAACCGGCAGTCAGACATCCCTCTCACAATCCTGGACCACTGACTCCTAATTGCTCACCTGCCTGCCTGCATGGTCACCCCTTACTCCCCTCCTGCCAGCCTAGTCACCCCCAACTGCCCCCCTCTGCCAGCCTGGTTGCCCCTTACTGCCCCCCCCCCCCGCCAGCCTGGTATCCTCCAACTGCCCCCCCCCCCACTGGCCTGGTCGTCTCTTACTGCCCCCCCTGCTGTCCTGGTCACCCCCAACTGCCCTCTCTGCTGGCCTGGTCACCCCTAACTGCCCCCCCCCTACTGGCCTGGTTGCCTCCAACTGCCCCCCCCCCCCCGGCTGGCCTGGTCACCCCACGCCTGCTTTTCAGTCGTTTGTAGTCCCTCACTAACCCCCCTGCCAGCATGGTCGCCCCACGCAGCCTGCTTGTTCAGTAGTTTGGTTGTCCCTCACTAACCCCCCTGCCAGCCTGGTTGTAGGCAGCCATTTTGTGAGAGCATGATGATTAATTTGCATATTACCTCTTTATTATATAGGATATACACACATATATATACTATAGGCCCGATGCACAAATTCATGCAAGGGGTGGCTGCCTCTGCCTCTGCCTTGGCCCCTGCCACTGCAGCTTCATCCGGAAGGTCATCTGGAAGGTCATCTGGATATTATGCTTTTATTATATAGATATGGATAGATATAGATATAGATATAGATATAGATATAGATATAGATATAGATATAGATATAGATATAGATAGATATAGGTATAGATATATCACTATGTAGGTAATTGAATTTTTCACTTAATAATACTAATTAAATTTTTTCTTGAAAGTTATACAGTTTCCTGGCCAGTGTTGCTCAGTGGTTGAGCATCAACTCAAGAACCAAGAGGTCACCAGTTGGATTCCTGGTTCAGGACACATGCCCAGGTTGTGTGTTTGATCCCCAGTAGGGGGCATGTGGGAGGCAGCCAATCATGAAGTTTCCCTCTCATTGATGTTTCTATCTTTCTATCCATCTCTCTAATAATCAATAAAAACATATTAAAAAGAAAGGAAATTGTACACAAAGTAGGTTCTCTCCTTTAGTCCTTTGGTGAGTTTAATACAGAAAACTTATAGTGAATCAGTACTTTATCATTCTTGGATCAGGGCTTATGGAATTCTAGAATCCTCATCACATGTTATTGAAGACTATAAGTAAAATGGAAAAGACAGTCAATAACTGTGATCTCCTTATTACTTTACATTCACCCCCCTCCATAAAAAAGTAGAGTAAAACAGTATAGTGTAAAAAAATGTAATATAATAAAAGTTCTGTAAAGGAATTCAATTACAATTATAAAGAATATTTCTTTACCCACAAAGTTCATCTTTTAGTGAAGAATAAACTATTTTAGTATGCATATTAAGCTGAGAATTTTAGTAAATCATGTCCAGAACACATTATAAATAGAACTAGATTTCAGAACTCTAAATAATGCAGCCAAAAAAATATAAGGTGTCCCAAAAAAAATGTATAAATGCTTTGAATAGTTATTAATTCCAATGGGTTAAGTCTGAAAAGAAAAAAACATCAACTGAGCTATCAGCTTTTAGGAGTTTATACATTTATTCATTCACTGCCTACTGAGTTAGGGCATGCAAAGTGGAGTCAGATGCTGTCCTAACACACTGTCACAACCTAATAATGAGCTACAATCTTGTAGTTCAAGTTAACTTGTATTAAATTGAATTACAAATTTCACCAAATGTGCCAATTCATGGATGCTTTTATTAGGATAAATTTTTCAGTGAACAAAATTGATAAGAAGGCTAGTTCTCACATTTTATTTCTTATACTTTGATATCATTTCTGTCACTCACACATACGCAAAAGTATACATTTTATGGGCCAATTGTGAGTCTTTAGTGTCTTATTTAAGAAACTATTTCTTATAATGTGAGAAAGGATATTCTTTTATATTTCACTCCTGAATATTTAATTTTTTCTTTATAGTATGAGTCATGTTTAATATTATCTATGACTTCATATAGATGGCCAATATTCCAAACATCACTTTTATATAGTTCAGACTGCTCCTATTCTGTTTCATATATTAAATTGCTATATGTATATGAATCAATTTCTGGTGTTTTTGTTCTTTTTTGTTGTACTATTTGCTTATTCTTGTATAAAAACACCAACTAATTGCTTAATTATTGTAATGATTATAAACTTCAATGCCTTGACTAATCATGGCCCTTCCTTTACTCTCTTCATCAGTTTTCATATTAGTTTACCAAGTTCCATGAAATTCTATAAAAATGTCATTGACATTATGTTTAATTTGTAAAATTGAGGAAACTTTACATAACTGTAACATTAAATACCCCCATCAGTAAACATAATGTTCTTCTGTTGCTATTTATATTTTACTAGAGGCCTGATGCACGAAATTTGTGCCAGGGGCTTGGCCCTGGCAGTCCCAGCTGCCGCCACCCTCTGCAGGGTGATCACTGTGGGGCAGCCCCGGCTGCCTTGAGGACCCACCCCCGCCCACTGGTTGTTCCTGAAGGTCATTCCGGAAGGTCGTTCCGGAAGGTCATTCTGCCATTCAATCTAATTAGCATATTAGCTCTTTATTATATAGGATGTATTTGTTTCTTTTTAAGATTATTTGAACAACTCCAAGGACAGCTACTGAAAATAAAGAAATCAGCATAAAACTTCCCGTGACAACCAATAAGCAATGTCCATCCCATTGGGCCCTGTCAACTGGAAAATGACAATATCTGATATATGACAACATCCCAAACCCAAATTCAAGGGTAAGAAATAAAAACTGCTGCATAGTGGAATAATAACGACTGCTCTATCCTTCAAAAATGTCGAATCTTAACATTTCTAAATTTTGTCTTCTCACTCATCACCAAAAGAATATCTCTTTGGACTAATCTATTTGAAGTAACATTCATAGCTTTTAACAGTTCTCTACCTACTATTTCAGTAACATTTTAATTATCTTCTCAAAGATTTTGCACATCTTTTTTTTTTAGATTAATTTAAAGGTATTGATTTTGCAGTTGTGATGGATCATTTTCATTCTATTTACCAGTTTCTTCATCACATCATTTTAAGTTTTTCCTTAGTACAGGTGACCCTTCAACATCATGGGTTTGATCTGTGCAGGTCCACTTATATGTGGAATTTTTCCAAGAAGAATACAGCCGGCTCTCCCTATCCTGGGCTTTGCATCCACAGATTCAAATAACCATGAAAGAAAGACAGTATTTTTCATCCACAGTTGGGAAACCACAGATGGGGAAGACCAATTGTATGCATTGTTTCACCCCATTTTATACAAAGGACTTGAGCATCCACAGATTTGGGTATCTTGGAACCAATCCCCATGGATACCAAGAAATGACAAGAGTTAAGATTTGGGGAAGTCAGAAGTTATATGCGGATGTTTGATTGTGCATGAGTGTTGGTGACCCAAACTCCTGCATTGTTCGAGGATTAACTGTACTTAGAACTCTCTGAAATCATCTTATATATACGATACATTTGCTTTATTGCCTTCTCTCCCTTAACAAAGGTAAGTTCCTTAAAAGCAGGGATTTTGTCTGTATTGTTTATTCCACATTCCCAACAACTATAATTAGTTCTTTACCCATATGAGGTATACGGTGTGTATTTGTTGAATTAATAAATTGATATTTATCTAAGAACTAGAAGCCCAGTGCATGATTTAATCATGCATGTGTAAGCTGTCTGTCCACTGGTCGGCAGCTCCGAAGCCCCTGGGCCCCTAGGGCGAGGCGGGGCGTGGGCGTGGTCCTCCTGCGGCCGGAGCCCAGGCCGGGGTCTTGCCTTTGCCTCCAGCCCAGGAAGGCTGGGGCCACCGCCATGCGCTCCTGCGGCCCAACTGCCGCCAGACTCCTCCCCGGGGAGCCGCGCCGCCCGCCCACCGCCCGCCGCCTCCAAACCTCCAAAACGCCGGCTCGGCTAGCTGCCCCAGAGGCCTGTCTGTGCCGCAGCACAGCCATACAGCCGCTGGCAATGCGAGCTCAGCGTCCTGCCGGCCCAATCACCACCCCAGCCACTCCAAGTCCCGCCCCCTGTGTCTCCCGCTGGCCCAATCATGGGTGTAGCGGAGTGATGGTAATTTAAATATTACCTTTTTATTATGTAAGATATGCTTCAAATAATAGACTGTTTGTCTTCAGTGCTTTATGATTTTTGTAATCCTGTTATCTATGAAGAAGATACCAGAAGAACTGGATCTTGCCAGAAGCCAGTAATAAATTAGGATCATCTACTGAACAAAAATGGTTGAATTCCCCATTTCAGGCCTCTTCCTATTTCTCCTTGACTTCACTTTCTTCTACACATTAATTACAGTTTAACAAGTCTTTTTTTTCTTTCTTATTTTACCTTACTAGGATTCTATTTTTCCTCTCCTCCTAACACCTACCTATTTATCTCACCCAAAGGAGTTTCATTAGAACTATAGTTTGAAATGTTTCAGAGCAGACAGCATTTCATATAAAACCACAAGGCTGAAGTGAATTTAAAGCACTAAAGGATTTATTTTGTCTTATGTCTAAAATGAAAAGATGAGCACATGACATATTAACTTCTACTCTAAGATAGTTTCCTTTCCAGTATTCTGTCTCTGTGAAATTAACTCTGCTTCATATCTTCCTGAAGAAGGGATTACCCTATTGTATTTACATGGATTTTAGCCTCTTCACCTATAAATAAATCAATATTACAAAGATATTCCCACAAGGCTTATTAATTCAAACTTATTTTTAAAAAAAATGTGGAATGAGTACTTCAAAAGAATGCTCAATCCGTATGCAGTTGATACGAGAACTCCATAAAAATAAAGAACGCTTTTAATACAGAGCCATTTCCTAAGGGTAGCTAAGTCACTTTCTCACCAGTACATATTCACATGGTATCCCAAAGTTTAACCCAATTCTAATGCAACTGATTTATATCTTATATCTTACTCCAGCTATATGACCAAAAAAAACTGTTGAAAAGTTTCATTAAAGAAGCAGTACAAAGGAAATGGTAAAGGTAAAAAGATATCAGAAAACTTTGAATACTGAGTAATTTAAAATGCTAAAAGTAAACATGAAGGGGAAATCCTATGGGTAAACAGAAAGCTTATCCACAAGCAGGAGCTTTTTATTTGTGTAGCGTGTATGGTGCAAAGAAAACCAATGTGAGAAGGAAAAGGCCATAATCCTCAGTAGTCCTTCCTACTAACTGCTCGGTTTGTAGTAGCAGCTGCAACTTCTCTTAAGTAGATGACAACATAGGAGTTTTAATCAGCTTATGATGGCAACTGCGAAAGGAACTCCTTGCAAATATTAGCACTAAAACAAGAGACAAATGGCAAGAACAGGAACAAATCTAGGCGATTTATAGATGAACGTTCCTAAAAAGGGTTCGATTCTAAAGTATTTTCCTGGCAAAGATTAGAAATATAGAAAACAAAACAAACAAGCAATCACAAGGACCAGTGAGTATAACCAAAACATTACTGTGTCATTCTGAGTTTTTGGTTTATAAATTCGACTGGAGATAAGTAATGGTATAGGTATAATAAGAAAATTAAACTGGAGAAATTTACTCTTTTAATGAGCCATGCATAAGCGACTTCATCTTTCACTATTCTCAGCTGTTTTAAAGCTTTCAATTATTTTTGCTCAATATGTAGAAAGTTTTATTTTTGTGTACAAACTAAATATAAAGTGTGTTTAAGATATTAAATTCAAATGCAAATTTACTAAGTAAAATAAACTGCTTAGAATATACTGCTTAAGTACCTTAGACATAGCTTAAATAAAAACTAATTTTTAAATATAATTCTAAATTTAATGGATTCTATGCATTTTTATTATAAATTACGAGCTAGCCTGTCACATATTAGTGTTATTATAAATATTAGAATCATGATCATATGTTTTACACAGAAAGATAACACTCAGATATATTGATTTCATTAATATAATTCTCAGTTGCTGCCTACTATAAAACTATAAAGACCATTATTTCTCAAATAATTTTCTAATAAATCTACATAGTTTTTGGGTTCCCAAACATTCAAAGTCACATTTTAAAGGAAAAGATTGGTAAATTAAAGAACAGACAACAAAAAACTAACCTATGATTACAAAAATAAACCTCTTAAGAAAAAACACCCAGAAGGTCACTAAAACTCTAATTTTCCACTATAAATTAAAAATAATAGTTTTGCCCACTCTCTTTCTAACTGGAACACTTCAACAAGTCACAGCTACTGCCATTTACTGTGCTTATTTTATATTTAATAGTATGATAATATACTGAAATTTATGTGTACATATATACACATACTTAAATGTTATTGTACACATACACATACAAATCACTAAATTCAAAGGTAGAACAATATGGTACAGGTGTGAGTTTCTGGGTAACCAGAGCAATGATGGCCAGGCAAACAAGACGATCTTTAAATCCAAACAACTGATTAAGGATCTGTTTTTTCTAGCACATACATTAGCAAACATTACTGGTAGTATAGCTTTGATGCACTTCAATTGGAATACCCTGTTGACTCAAGGCTTCAAAGGACAGGCCAGAGTCTGACTCCTTGCACAAAGCCCCTGGGCCTATAGCACACAATGATCTCATCTTGTCTGGCTGCCTCAGGCACATCTGTCAGACTTACATGTTTTGCAATTTAAGCCTATAGGCCTTCACTGTTTTAAATTGAAGGATATGTTTAAGTTGTATCTCCTGAACTACACTGAAAATTACTTAAGGACACAAAATATTATGTTTTCCTTTTCAACAGTCCATGTTAATGCTACTGAATATAGAATTTCAAATGATTTGATCTTTGTGAAGAAATGCTCTGCACACAATATGCATTTAATACGTATGCATTGTATGATTGCTATGAATTAATAATTTATTTGTACCCAGTCTTTTATTTAAAAAACTCTTATACTAAAAGAAAGTATACTATATGTATCTCTCTAAATATAATGCTAAATGCATAATGAAATTTACAAACACATGAGACACTTACTATTTATTACAATCCCCCTCCAAGACTTGTTTTTTCTAACTACCTCTTACTTATCAACAATAGTAGCTCGCTGGGGTTAGGGTGAAGAAGAATGGTTTGACCATTGCACTCATCACCTCACCCACAACTGCCAATGTGATTTTAAGAGCCAGCCTCCTTCCAAGCTATCTAGCTCAGAATTGTGTTCTGGACCACTATTTCTGAATGAGGAGTAATTTTACCACTAGTTTTCTTAATACAACTTTGAAAATGACAAGATATTTTATTTTAACAATTTATAATTCACTTTAATATATATTAAATATATAAAAATTATATTCTGTTCTCATGGGCATCTCCTACAAGTTATTTTTAAAAATCTCTCTATTTAAGAAAAAAATTTCCTCAGTGGAAGGAAAAATATTTAGTAAATATTAGAGAATGTGATTTTTTGAAAAACTGTGAAGGTATGTAATGCAATATCAAGTTTAGGATAAAGGCTACAAGGTATGAAGGATGAAACCATGGCTGGTGTATTCGTTGTTTTATCCCCAAAGCCTAGAACATTCTTTGGATTTATTATGCTCTTAATAAATATTTGCAGAAAGCATATAATGGCTAGGTCTTGCCACTTGGTTTAAAAAAATGAAAAACATAAGCTTTCAGCAAAAAGTCCTATATGCAAATAATTCAAAGAATACTAAAGTCCCAAGTGATGCAAAAAACTCTTATTACTCACTAAATTGTCAAACTATCACAAGCCATTTCACTGAAGGTCAAAACACTGAAGACCCAGTCATATATATGAATTACATGTAATTCACTTAGTTGAATTACAACTATTTAACAAATTGTGCTTATTGTTACATATGCACATATCATCATTTGCAGTAATAGTTCTCAAGACAGAAGTATAAAACTGATGAAATTATGGCATGACCTAATCTACACTAATAAAAGAGAAACATGCAAATTGACTGTACCTCTGCTACACCCACCAGCCACGCCCACCAGCCAATCAGGAGCTAGTATGCAAATTAACCCAACCAAGATGGCTGCGGCCACAGAGCGAGCAGGAGGCCAAGATGGCTGCGGCCACGGAGCGAGCAGAAGGCTTGGGTTTCCCCAGCAATGGAGGAAGCCAAGCTTCCCACCCTCTCTGGCCAGCCCTGGCCTCCGCTCAAGGCTACAAAGTTTTAATTATAGAAGATAAATAAATCCCAGATACCAGGGCCTCCGCTTGGGTCGCCGGGGGGCATGGCCGGCCTGAAAACCACCACAGGCCCCTCACCCAGGCTGCCCCATGCCCCAAGGGAACCCCCACCCTGATCCGGGACACCCTTCAGGGCAAACCAGCTGGCCCCCACCCATGCACCAGGCCTCTATCCTATCTAATAAAAGAGTAATATGCAAATTGACCATCACTCCAACACACAAGATGGCTGCCCCCATGTGGTCAAAGATGGCTGACCCCATGTGGACACAAGATGGCCGCCACAGATGGCCAGCAGGATAGGGCAGTTGGGAGGGACCAGGCCTACAAGGGAGGGCAGTTGTGGGTGATCAGGCCAGCAGGGGAGGGCAGTTGGGAGGGACGAGGCCTGCAAGGGAGGGCAGTTGGGGGCGATCAAGCCTGCAGGGGAGGGCAGTTAGGGGTGACCAGGCCTGCAGGGGAGGGCAGTTAATTAGGCATCATTCAGGCTGGCAGGGGAGTGGTTAGGGGGTGATCAGGCTGGCAGGCAGAAGTGATTAGGGACAATCAGGAAGGCAGGCAGGCGAGCAGTTGGGAGCCAGCAGTCCTGAATTGTGAGAGGGATGTCCGGCTGCCCATTTAGGCCCGATCCTACCAGGATCGGGTCTAAATGGGCAGTCGGACATCCCTCGAGGGGTCCCAGATTGGAGAAGGTGCAGGCTGGGCTGAGGGACACACACCCCCGTGCACCAATTTCGTGCACTGGCCCTCTAGTACTAGATATAAAATGCCTTCCATGTTAAAATCAAAATCAACAGCCTAACTATCCTTTGAACATTAGCTCTGAATAGAAACATTAAATTACAAGACATTCACAAAAGGTGATAACAAAATATAATAAACAAATAAAAAATTAATATATATACCATAAAGATTACCATTTTCAAGGCATTAAAAAAGTAAAATATTGTCCGGCAGGTGTGACTCAGTGGTTGAGTGTTGACCTATGAACCAGGAGATCATGGTATGATTCCTCGTTAGGGCACATGCTTGGGTCGCAAGCTCAATTCAACATTTATTTGAATTTTAAAATATTTATTAAATATCCAGATTTGAATTTAAAGACTTAAACATAAAAATAAATTTAGTTTTAAATGGTTTCTAAGACAGACCCTGGAAAATGATGAATACCCAACTATAACTGAAAACTATGACTAGCAAAACAGATATTGCACAATCTTGGGAGAATTTCTACAACTGATAAAGTCAAAGAACCTAAAATGAAAAATAAGTCAGTGGTTAACCTATGATTTACCTCAAGAAACAAGCAAAAAACCCAATCCATCAGAAAAAAAGGAAGATACTGTATCTTTCCTTCAGCTGCTTCTGAGTAAAAACCGCTGGCTTTATGCCAGACTAAATAAATATTCCTTTAATTTATATATTACTTTTTAAATGGCCTGAGCTATTTTATGTGTATTCATAGTATTTTATATGTATGGCACTTCAGATTATGCAATTATCAAAAAACAAAGCCAAACTAATTGATGAGTGCAAGAAGAAAGAGAGATGGCAGGTGTTAAATTGAAGTCCAGATGGGTAAACTGCTATGAGCAGGGTTCGTTCAGGAATATGCCCTGTAACTGCACATGGTGGGATTTATAGATGTCTCACATTCTTCTTAGAATCAGAGTAACAAAATCAAAGGCAATAAAGATGAAAGATACCCCACCTCACTGGGAATTGGGCTGGATCTGAGCATATCAACCTTCCCTCTAGTTACAGTGTCGAAGAGGGAATATGACCAACATTCAAGGAGGTGATGATCCATTAAAGGGAAGTCTACATACCCTATTTTCCAGTAAAAAACAGATCTCACCAGATGTCTCTTCAAACAAGGTAGGTCATAAAATAAATATATGGAGACTATGAAAAAAAATATATATATATATTGCAGTACAAGCAAAAGGTAATATTATTCCGGCAAATCAGAGGAACAATGTATCTCAGAGTGACTTATAACAGAATTTTGAAAAAATAAATTTAAAACTGTTTACACTATCAATGAAGGGCTAAGGAATCATTAACCCTAAGATGAGGGAGAAGTTAATAGATAGGGAGCACAAAGAATGCAGAGTCAATATAAGAATGTTAAGTGCTTCTGAAGAAGAAACTATAAAAAGTTGGAACAGAAGCAGAATCAAACACAATACTTTTCTGTGCTGAAAAAAAATAACAAAAAACAATGACACGAATAAGCAGATAAAAAGTTTCCCCTTGTCCTTTGAGGAAAAAACATTATTTCGCAAATGTTTCATCCTCAGGAGCAGCAAATGTTTCATCCTCGGCATGCGGCCGCCTCAGCGGCCACGTGTCATCAGAAATGGCTACGCGTGTCAGTGCTGACACGCGTGTCATAGGTTCGCCATCACTGATATAAAACCATTATTTTTCATATTATCTGTTGGGATGTGTTTTCTTCACTTTCTTCTTGATAAAGATAAGGATATCTTTAATGATCTGAGACTTCTTTTGCTCTAAGTATATTAAAGAAAACTCATGTAGATAACGATATATGCTATTTATTTTAAACTGTTATTTCAATTCATTGAAAATTTAATTAACAATATCATTATATCTGGGGGCGGGCGCTTTAGGGATTCTGTGCTACTTCACAACTAGACTTCTTATTGGCTAAGAGGATCTGACTTGCATCCAAGCACATCCAAAAGGTAAGGGTCTCTTTTGGCAAATACCACTCACGAGTCTCTCCTGAGGGGTAAGTTAAGGATTTCCATATCCATTGGCCATGTAGAATTAGTCCACCCTGACTTTTAGCTAAAGAATTAGAGGCATGTATTCTATTATGGATCCCTAAGGATCCCTTTCCTTCCTTAAGGTCATGTCTGCCTGGAGATGACCTCCAAGCAGGAAGACTAAACAAGATCAGGAGGAAACCTATGGGAAGGCAAACACCAAGGACAGCTTGAGCCTTCTCTATTAATCAGGGAAGGGCACTTCTGATGTTCTCATTCAACTTCCTTCTTTCTCAGCTAATGTAATAAAAATTCGCAAGGCCAACCTCAGGGCTGATCCCAAGGTAAAAGAGACAAGAAACAGATCCCATACCCAGGCACTAGTCTAGGCTTGTGGGAAAGGCTTTCTCTGATTTCCAAGTCATCATGGGCTGCTAATGAAGAATGTGCCCTTTTCCTGGAGTGTCCTACTGCTAACAGATCACTCAGAATCTAGCCTGGGAGGCAGTTACACTTTACCAGATTAGAGGAAAATATGACTCACAGATGTGAGTTTCCAGCTACTTATCTTTCCAACATGTAATACCTTAACACAGTCAATAACGAGGCTAATTATAATCAGTGTAAGGAGTACCTGGACTCAAAGAAGTAAAACAACCACTGGATTTTGTCCCCCCATACTCTTTCTTTAAAGATACAAAGGTAAACATAATGAAAAATTGTAACTGTTTTTGTACTTTTATTTGTCCATGTATCTTCTAAATGTATTAATCTAAATATTTGTGTACTGATTTGTTAATTATTTATAGCAATAAAGTGAAATTTTAATATTTAATTTAAAACACATTTGGAATTCAATTTGTAATATCCAAATATATGGATACACTATATTCATTAGAAAGCTATTTCAATTCAAAACATTTTATTGAATATGCAAACAGATTAATCAATACGTGACTCCATACCATAATGGACCAAGTTTCAACCCTCTTTACAAAAAGGTTTCAACAATGATAAATATATTTTAACATGGCATCTAGTCTATTACAGACTTCATTTCTATTTCCATAAAACCAGTAAATTAATAAAAGCAATCATTAAAATGGTAAATTCCCCATTTTGCCTTTTCTTTTTTTTATCAAATAAGTTATATCATAAATATAACAGTTATTACTTGCACAGGTAGTTGTCTGATTTTTGTTGTGTTGGTGGGTATTTTGTTTTTATCATTTTTAATCTCATCCTTTTAACTTGGAAATTCTTGGCTCTAGTCAAAATTCAGTCTGATTATCCATGAAGGAATACAGATCAAAATTCTTCATCTACATACAACTGCAAATGAATGAATTTTAGAGTTTAATGAGTACATCCTAGTTCTCATGTATTTTTTACATTCAAATATATTTAGATTTCACAATAATATCACATTTATTTAATATTAATTAGAAAAAAACAGCTGAAATAATGTACATTTGACATTTGTGAAGTTTGAAGAATTCTTCATCCTCATTTTCCCCCCTTTTCATTATAATAAAAATAGGTCATGAAACCAAAGAATGTGATTCTTTAAAACACATCTACACTGAGGAATATAAAAATAGACTATAATATATTTTAATTGGACTCAAATATTTGTTTCTGTAGCTGATTTAAATATGTACATATACCTTTCTGGATATAATTTTTAATATCAGAAGTCTGTCATCTACAGAAAGAAAGTTTGTGTTTGCATTTAGAAAATGGCTATTGTAGATGGCTTTGTTTTGTCTGTACAGCTGTGTTATCTACATAACGTCTACTTCAGGTTAATTTAAAAGTTCCAGTTCTCTAAAAAAAAAGAAAATGAGAGAAAGAACCCACTGATTTAACTCTGAAATGTCATGCTGAATTAGACAAGCACTTTCATGTAGAGGCTAAAGAGATGCTTATCTGACCCAAACCTCAGGGGCGGGCATGCCAAGGCTTAGCAAACAGGGAACCTAAATTCTCTGCAGCAAATATTTTATGTGAAAGTGATTTTACATATGTACTTGTACAAAATTATTACCTTGCTGTCATAAAACACACTAAATCACCTAATAGATTCTACAAAAGTAGAATCTTATCAATGTTTTCTTAGAAAAGAATGACACGACCTGTAGGCCTCAACTTGCTGGGAGTTCAGGCTTGGCTTAGGAAAACCTCTCATAAAAGGAATCTTTGCCATGTAGATATGTGTATTATAAACCTTTAGATGAAAAAAAAATTCATAATATTACTAGCACTGTTGCTTCAGGTGTTGCATATTTGGAGAGACCATAATGATAATATTCTTTGAGTTAGACATTTCAGAATGAATGTCCGAATTTAAGCACAAGAATATGAGAAAAATGGACCCATGCATGCACATGTGTATGTGTGGGCATGTATATCTATACATATACATATATAGCTTACATAAAAACTTAATCTCTAAATGTTTTATCATCAGTTTTGCTCTATAAGTAGATGATATGCATGCTTATTTTAGCTTGTCTCTTGTATTTTAATAGTATCCAATAAAATCTTGCATTCCATATGTGTCCTAAAGCGAATATTGGGAATTACATTAAGTAAACAGACCAATGAAAATGTAGTTTCAACAATTTCTAGGTTATAATAATCATTTAAAATGCACTTAATGAAGCTTAGAATATTTGTTAACCCTTTAAAAGCAGTATGTGTATTTAGGACTTTAAATTTCTAAAAATTTAAATATGAATGCCATATAAAAATAAAAATTTTGTCCTCTGTTTTCAAACTGCTGCCATTTCATTTTGTGTAATAAGATTTAGGCCTCTATATTCCTTATTTTCAGATTCCAATATAGCAAAATAATTTTGAAAATTCTTCTTAGGTAGCCTAGCACACTTTGACTAATATTTAATTTTACATTACAGTTCACAGCTCCTGGGTTGATAGTTATCATGTAGGATGCTTGTTAAATTATTAAAAGTTTGCATTGCAAAAGCTAAGCTACAGCAGGTTGAATAGAAAATGAGACCCGGGGATGAGTAGAAATGAAATAGGAACTTAGATGGGGATAAAAAGTGAGGGAGGTTATGTAAGAAAAAGCAAGACTAACTTACAGCAAAGTTTCTTACATAAAATCATAACTATTAATCTAAGAATATTTGGGGGGGCACATTTTTAGGTATCACTGGTCTGTCAGTAAAAAGCCAAACTGTCTTTCATTGAGTATTCAAAAAAGACCAAAAGATTAACTGCTACTTCATCCTTAATGACACTTCCCACATACTTATAGTTTAGTGGAGACTTGTGTTTTTTTAATATTTTTTAAAAAAATGAGGTAGTTTTTTGTTTTTTTTTAATTTATCAGGTTATGTAAAATATTGTGAATTGATATTTGGCAGACACAATTTTGTTAATAACCCAACTATCATTCTAGAATCACTCTACTTTGTTAGCAGGATCTTGAATTTATTCTTCTTCCTCAAGGTAGCCAGATTCTTCAGGGGAGGCTGAACACCTCTCCAGCCCTGCAGTGAATAAATGAACTAGAGGTCCAGTGCACGAAATTCGTGCACTCAGTGTGTGTGTCGTGGGCGGGGGGGAGGGTGTCCCTCAGCCTGGATTGTGAGAGGGTGCAGGCCAGGCTGACAGACCCCACCAGTGCACGATTGGGGATGGGGAGGAATGCAGGAGGTTGGCCAGTCAGGGAGGGACCGCAGGAGGGCTCCAGGGCTTATCTGGCCCATCTCACTCAGTCCCGATTGGCCAGACCCCAGCAGCAAGCTAACCTACCAATCGGAGCATCTGTCTCCTGGTGGTCAGTGTACGTCATAGCGACTGGTCGACTGTCTATCCCCTGGTGGTCAGTGCACATCATAGAGAGCAGTTGAGTGGCCTTAGCATATCATTAGCATATTATGCTTTGATTGGTTGAACGGATGACTGGACGACTGGACACTTAGCATATTAGGCTTTTATTATATAGGACTAATACAATGACTGGTGGTCTTGTTGCCTCGTGGCTAGTAACTATTCAAGGTAGGGTCATGAGACTTAATTCTGGACAACAACAGGGAAACTGCACTTTTGTGGAGAAACTTCCCTTTTCTGTGTCTGGACACAGCTCTGTGAGGATGTGATGTCGGGCCAAGTCTAAGGTGTAACTAAAGTCTACAGGCTGAGGATGAAAGACAAAAAAGGTTTAAAGAATGTGATGATGATGTCACTGGGTTCTTGAATTAAGAAAACCTGAAACTGCCTTAACTCTAAGCTTCCTGTTAGATGAGACAATAAACAATATTAAGTCATGAGTTGGGCCTTCTATTAATTCACAGCTAGAAATATCCTAAGTGATGATATACACATAATATACATCCTAAAACAAAGCCATATGACCTACTATTGAGAAAATTATTCAAATATTCATTAGATCATAAATTCTTTATCTGTGAGGAAGAAGAGCACCATGAGTTTTTGTAGCATTAGAGTTAATGTAGACATGAAAATCTGATTTAGGAGTGCATATACACCAATTATTTATTTAAAAGTCTAACTGTTCATTTGACAGAAAGACTTCCGTTAACGCCTCTACGTATTAGCAAGTAAGGCAGAGAAGACACTAAACTGCTCATTTCAAACCTACTGTGTCAGTCTCTGTTTGAAATCTGATTTCTTTTTCAAGAATAAAAACAGGTTATGTAGGTAATCATTAAATAGGAGATTAATATTCCATCTAAAGTCATATATTTTAACACTTTCTCAGTAATGGGTTAACTGACAATGTCACAAAAGTAATAACATTCTTTTTAAAAAAAAGAAAAAGAATCAATCAACTGTTAGAGAAAATTTAGGAGTCCATGTCAATGACAGGACAAGAATAGACAAATGTGTGTTCAAGATTAAACTGGTTGAGGGTAAGCAGGAAACTGACAACCCATTCCTCTAATAGGTCAAAAGCTTTCTAATAGGAATCTCCCTTCCAAATAATACCTTTGAAACAAATCTCTTCTTGATAAATATCAACAGGAAATCCAAACATTGTTATTGTGTATATGTGTACTGTAGATTAAAAAGTCCTATGAGGTTACAGTAGTTCAAATCCATGTCAAGCCACAGAGGGACCCATGAAGAGGCCCCTGACTTTGTCAACAGTAGTATGCATTTTCACCATTGGAAAAGTAAGTAACGAAAATGCAGCCCTGCCCCCTGTAGCCCCAATAGTACAGGGAGGGCCAAAGTACGTTTACTGTTGTGAGCACACAAAACACAGAGTTTATTCTTATTTATTAATGATTGTGTCATTTTCCATACAAACAACTGTAAACCTACTTTGGTGCCACCCTATATATTGTCCCCTTCATTATGGATTCATCAGACACATTGCATTGATCCTGGTATTTAGAGAATAATATTTTTAAAAGCTCAATGTTGTGATGTGTCATTTAAGGCTGTGACTAGTTCATTGGCTGCCACACACACGTTGTTTTATAAATCAGCTTTGTGCACATATTTATACCACACAAATATTTATAATTTAATTTAGTATGAGAACTCCCTTAATAAATAAGATCCTTTCTGATTTCCTTTCTGATTATAAATTCCTTCTTAAAATTAGGCTTGAGATCAAAATATACCCCCACCCCATCACATGATGATTTTTTCTTCTTGGTCCATCACCCAGAAATCTTTCCTCAGAAGTCCCCTTCCTGCATATTCTGCCTTTTTTAATGACTTCTTTTATCTGTTGCTTTGATTTCTTCTCACAACATTCAATCTTGCTTCATCTTTTTTTTTAATTCACATCATTCTTTCTTAGTATTTCATTTCTTTTTCCTCCAACACCCTTTCCCACCTCCCCACACACAATATAGTATAGTTATTATTGGTCAATTTTGCATGCTTTACCAACTGGTGTGTGAATCTTTGGTTGCTACCTACATTAAGTATTCACAGTATGTTGGAAGAAAAAGAGCACAAACAGCTCTAATATAATTAGAGAGGGAACCATTTTTCCAAGAACTACCGGTACATGCTTGCAAAAAAATTAAAGTGTTTCCAGAATCAATCTGTAAAGTGCCAGGTTACTCTGCTAGTGGTAGTCTAATGTTGAACTACACGGTGTGCAATGATTTCTTTGTGTACGTCCCTCAGAACTCTGGGAGAACAAACACATGTGTGTCACTACTGTGTGATGAAGGATTCAGACACTCATTTTTATGGATGATTGCAAACCTCTCATTTTTCACTCAAAGCTATTATCTTCAGAAATTTCGTTTTCCTGCCCAGACAGAGGCCTGTTCTCCCCTTAGCCATGATTACTTAACTCTATTCATAGTTATTGTTTTTTTCTCATCTTTTTGTCTATGCAACTACCCAGTTGTGACTACAAAATCTTACATACAGGCCTAGCAGTTTCCCCAAAGATCATTAACTTTATATTATACACCCAAACTAGTGTATATTGCATTTTATACTTTTCAAGACATACAACATCATTTGATCCTCATGGTGCCCCTGGATTATTGAGAAAGAACAGATATTATTGCCACTGTACATGCACGAATACTCAGGCTTAGCACAGTTAGGTGATTTGCCCAAGTATTAAAACTGGGTTTACAACTGGTATAACTTTCAAGGCCAATGCTTTTTATTGCCATACTGCCTATAACATTCATCATCACCTGCGTAGAGTCTGTGATGCCAATATTGTAACTTGGAGTTTACATGTAAAACTTGAGTTTTTCGTTCATTGCCATGATCACTTAGGCCAACAAAGAGAGATCCAGTACACACAACTCCCCAGAATGGAAGGGACCAGCTTAATATGCCAAACTCCACACAGAAAGGAGTTCTGAAGCTTACAGATATTGTCTTGTTTTCTTTAATCTTGGAGTATGCCCAATTTCCAACAGCAGCCAACTGGCTTTCTCTAGGAATGGAATCTATTTCAGTTTTACATTTAAATAGTAGCCTTGCAAGCTTTATTTATAAAGGTTTAATAAAGCTGTATGCAAATAGCGATGTTTTAAATGTTGAAGGGTCCAAGTACTGGTTCATCAGAGGAAAAGGTGTATGGTACCTGCAAGTGGGCATGCGGATTTTCTTGGTTATTTTGATTGATTCACTGATGATTATTTTTATTGATTCATTGACTGATTTTTACCCAGGCAGGCAGTCCAAGTTCATACATGCTGAGTGCTCTACCTTTTGTTAGCTTCTGGGATAACAAGGAGGTTGGGCACTGCTCTGGCAGGTGCACGTGAGGTGGCTGCAGCACAGAGGAAGGGGGTGTCACTTAGAAGTAGTGACCCATGGAGGGAACCATGACAAGCAGCCAGGTACCAGATCACAAAGGAAGAAAAGGCACCTGCTCACTTATCCAGACACGGGAGAGACCAGGCAGTCAGGGGGGTTGACCAACGCAAGGAACAGCGTCTTCTTACCAAAGGTTTGAGGTTCTGCGGGTCTGAAAGTCATCATCCGCCTCCTGCACCCATCATTCCAATGGAGCCAGCTCCCAGTGACCTCCTCATCCCAGGCCACACTGCGCCAGCGTTTGACACATGCTGCTGCCTCTGGAATGTCCTTTCCACCTAACTCATTCCCCTTCACCTTCCATAGCTAGTTAGTCTCAGTTTTCCTGTAAAGCCCTGCCTAAGCCGTCCCCTGGCCCACCATAGGATGCATGGGTAACTTACTGAGAGCTAAGACTTCCTTCCCATGCTTCCAAAGCCCAAGCACCCACGTTTGTCTGCCGTTGTCACCAAACTGGGATCTCCTTAAAGCTGGAGCAAGATCTCTCAGTCCTCTTTACCGAGTTTATGACACAAAGGAAATACATGCCTCCTAAATGTATTGACCAGAAGGCAAATGTAAAAAAAGAAAAAGAAAACCTTAACAATCTTGCATGTAAATACTACTAAGGCAACATAAGAGCAAATTTATATTTAAAGAATGTTTTTATAAGCTTAATATCCCTTACATGTATTATTTCAATATTTACATTTTCTATATCTCATATATATTCAATTTTCTGTATCTCTACATCTATGCATTTGGTAATATATATTGCATTTTTCCCTGAGAATTGGCAAAGCTGGGGACATTACCCTTAAAACCTTATTACATTATCCCTGAGTCACCATTCCATTAGGAATAGTGGTTTCCACCTGGCCAGTGGAACGGCCTCAGGTTAACCTTTCAGGAGAATTGTATAGTGTTCAGTTAAATAAGTTAAGTGTAAATTCAGACAAACAATATAAACCTTTCTCTATTCTTGAGCATGTGGCCTAAGACATGCTGATGACTAAAGGTAGCTAACTTTATGGCTGAATAATTCACCATTCATTTATACCAAAGGAAAAGCTTTAATTAAAAAGTTCGTCATTTCCTGCTATAAATGAATTTTCCATCAGCATCATTGTACATTAAAGATGTTAATAATTTAAAAACTTGAACACAAACAGAAACCAATACTGTTATTCTAAATGCCACTCTCATGATGAATGGGGCGTTCTGTTTTACCTAGACGCAAAGTACTTCCTGGTTGTCTTCAAACCAGCATTTACTATAGGGACTTCAGAGTCCTGTACAAGCTCTGAGCACAGTCAAGACTAGGCTCAAAGATGAGTTCTACCAGCTATATAACCAGGAACAATTAAAATCCCTGAACTTAGAGTTCATCTATAACATGGGGGCAGGGCAGGGATGGTGGTGGTGGTGGTGGTTGTGAATAATACCTACCTCAGAAGGTGAATGAAAACACACATAAAGCACCAGCAAATGCCAGAAACCACTGAGACACCAATTGCGACAATAATGATAGTGATTCTCTTTAAGTAGATTAGGCTCTAGTTGAGGCACAATTAATAAAAGTGATATACGCTTCTCAACTCAGCTTTGAAGTCAAGCTAGCAACTAAAATGCAACACATTTAAAGCAGATTTAATGGTCTCCTTCCTAGAAGTAGTTCTTACACAGGGTTTATATTTAATTTTTGTTGTTATGATTTTTTTACTAGTATTTAATTTGCTCTGATGGCACCATCCTTTCTCTTACCACATGTCTCAAAAACGAAACATAAACATAACAGAATGCTGTCCTTATCTTTGATGAATGATAAACTGGAGGTCCTAAAAAGGATATAAAATCCCAAGGAACTCCATAAATGAACTATTCAACCAAAGGACTTCAGCTGAATTTATAATTTCTCAGCAGATGCTGACATAAATTGAACTACACACACACACACACACACACACACACACACACACACACACACACACACACTGGACAACAGTATTGTTTGCTAACAGAGCACTCCACTGCTATCACTCAAGCTATTTACTTACAGTGTCATCCTCTAGTGCAGAGCTCTGGGCTCTCACAGGTATATACTCACTGGTGTGTTTAGTGGACTTGACCTTCCAATTAAGAGCCTAGGACTAAAATTCTATAGATATCTGGCACATACCAGACCAAGTCCTTTCTACCCACTCTACCACACAGATTTATTAGGTAACATCAGAAAAGTCTTAAAAGGACATTATAACATGCTTTCTCAATATTTTGTATTGCAATACAGTCCATTTGGAAATAGAATAACAGTAACTGCTATAATTCTTTTAAAATATTTTGCAAGTCAACAAAAAATTGTAATGGGGGGGAAGGTTAAGATAAGAAGAGAGTATAATTTTGTGAAAAGAGATATTCTGTTCATTACATAATGCAGTAGCAATACATGTTTTAAACTTCAGTCCTGTGATTTATGGTGAGACAGTCCCTACGGATACAAAATATATATATATATATATATATATACTAGATCTGCTTATGGAATCATTTATCACCATGAAAAAAATTCTTAGTGAAACAATAGTGGGAACTGTTCCTGTGCTCACTGGTCTGGTGGATTTTAAGCATGTCATTCAACAGTGAGATAGACTGAGAAATTCAAGGGGCAAGCAAAACAAGTATAATTTAGAAACTCAAAGTGTTTCAACATCTTAGGTAAAAATTAAATAAAAATACATAAATACTGCATTTTAAAGGCATTCATATAAATCATACTAAATGTTACATATTTTTTTCTCTAATAATTTTTGCTCTCATGCAATTAAACTTTGAGGTCTCCATTTAGATTGTGCGTTTCCTGAAGTTCACAACTATGTATTACTCATCTTTTATTCCTAACATCTTCCAAGGTGCTATATATGCAAAAGGTGCTCAAGAACAAATTGTTGAACTAATTAATTACTTTTTCACATTTGTTATTCCATGGCTAAAAAAAAAATTAATGCCCAAATTTATTACTTTATTGCTATAAAAATATTAGCAACAATTAACTTTCCCTTTACAATTTGTTTAAATTATATTTTATTTTAGAGTTGATATTATTACAGATGTACCCCACTCCCCCACCCCCGTTTGTCTCCAATCACCCAGACCCTGCCCTCCCCTCCCTCTGGCCCTTACCTCATTGTTGTCTGTGTCCATGGGCTATGCATATATGTTCTTTGGCTTTTCTTTTCCCCTTTACAGTTTTGATAAACTATATTTTACTTTAATAAGTAATCTTGACTTTTTTACTTGAAGACTATTTTAAAATCTTTTGAGAAATAAGTAGCCTAATAATAATCTAAATATACAATGCAAAATCTCAAAAATTATATTACTACTCTAACTTCTTAACTGGGCACTTTAATTATTTAGTTCTCCCCAAAATTCATGCTAAAGCCTAGGATTTAAGACTCTTCATTAAGATGTCATAGACTATTTGTACAGTATGTTATAGTTCATCCCTTTACAAAAAATCTGCTCCACTGGGGCGGGTCCAATTATTACGGTAATGCACACAGTGCGTATTTAAACATACATTTAGCCCCAGCCGGTTTGGCTCAGTAGATAGATAATTGGCCTGTGGACTGAAGGGTCCCAGGTTCCATTCCAGTCAAGAGTATATGCCTGGGTTGCAGGTTCGGTTCCCAGTCAAGGTCATGCAGGAGGCAGCCGATCAATGATCAATGATTCTCTCTCATCATTGGTGTTTCTATCTCTCTCCTTCTCCCTTCCTTTCTCTGAAGTCAATAAAAATATATTTTAAAAAATAATAAAGGCATTGAATTTTTAAAATAAACATCCATTTAAAAAATTTATCAGCTAATCAATTAATTTGAGAAAATATAGATAATTAATTAAAATTAAAAAAATTTATCAGCTAATCGATTAATTTGAGAAAATATACATAAAAAATCTCATATTCCAAACTTATTAATTCTCTAGTTCAGAGGAACATTGTAAACAAAAAATCTGTTGAACAGAAGATGAAACTGGTAGCATGACGTTGTAGAATAATTGGGATTTTACCAGATAGGAAATTAAAAGAGTTGTCATTAACAAGCCAGAAGACAGAGATCTTGTCTGAAAATTTAACAGAAAAATTAATAAAAATGAAGCAATAAGGTCTTCACTCATTTTAGTCCCATTTTTCTAGATTTTGACCCATTCCCATATTTTTTCAATTAACCTTCTCTGGTATTATTATACTCAGGGACTTTCACAGTGTTTTACTAATTCTGCATGCAAACTAGTATAAAATTACATCCAATTATGAATTGTCCACTTTATATTTGTTACTCTTGCATCTGGAAGGAAAGGGAAAGTTATTTGAGTTCAGATGACATATTTTTCTGTACCCCGCATAGAACCCGCTACTATGTGCACCATATAGGGGATTCTCCCCAGGATTGTCACTTTAGTTATTGTCCAAAGAGAGATCTTTTGCTAGTAAGTGGGGGCCCTACTATTCATAAGGTGAGACAACAGACCCAACCAGCATGTAGGATCCACCTAGTCTTTAAATATAAAAATAGGAATGCTCTTATATCTAATTAGGGGTAACAAATCAATAGAAAAAAAACACCAAAAACATGAGTGTTATAAAAGTGATAAAATCTACCTTTATCCCTCAAAGAAATATCCAATCTATGTATATGTATATACAGTACTATATACAGTATATGTAAAATCCTAAGTAGTTTTAAATAAAACCATAGACTAAAACAAGTCACACAGAAAGGCAAAAGAAAGTAAACAAGGAAGAATGAAATGCTGAAATAGAAAAGCTGAAAATGTTGACTTACTAGGAAATCAAACATGACTAATACATTAAACATTAAAGTTGCTATAATAATAATTAATCCACTTTCAATGAGTGAATCAAAAGAAGGTAATTTAGGTAAATCTCCACAACAAGTACGTAAGATTAGAAATGACTATAGCATTTCAATTACAGATTAAAGAGAAATTGAATAATAATGAAAACTTGATACCAGGATTAAGAAATTCTAGTTAATTAAATATTAACCAAAGCAACTAACACAGCAAACATCTGGTACCTTTTTACCAAACACACAATTGGAAATATGGAGATAATTTAATTTTTATTAGCATAATTCAAATGTACTTAATAACCTTAGAGTATCTAAAGATTAGATATAAAAATCATAGTTGTCTCAAAGAAGTTTTTGAGAATCAACAACTCTCGACCAAAGTTTATGATTGAAAGAGTGATAGATGATTTCATATATTCTAATTTATTCCCCCAAACAGCCTGAAAAGTAAGTGATATCTTCATTTTACACCTTAGAAACCTAAGAATCGAGGAGTTTTACATGCTCCTGGTGACAAAGGTCCTTGGTTGGACTGTAAAGAGAAATACTATCTGACATGAACTCCTCAAGCCCTATATCACAGCTACCCCTTCAACATAACCAGGCAAACTATTAGTACAATTTTAAATCATGCAATTGTAATTAATAGATTGACATAACATTGAATAGGTAGAAATCAAAATGTCAGTTACATATTTAGAAAAGTGATAGACATAGCACTTTAAATGTGCATTAAGCGGTGAAAATACCAAGAAAACTATGCACTGTGCTTTGTGAATAGCAAGTAACTATAGCAGCTGAAGAAGTTAGAAGGCAGAAAATAATTCAACCATCCAGGTCCATGAAGCTCATGAAAACAAGAACAGCCACAGAAAGACCCTTCATGAGAAAACTGTGCCAGCATTAAGTACCACCCAATAGTGTACCATATCTGGAAATGGATTTTGGGGGAAACAGAGATAATCTGTTAAGAATTGAAAGTGAACCAAGAAAACACTAACCATGTGTCTACCGACCAGCTGCTAAAATGATGGCATCACTTTTGGCAGAGATGATCTCACTCACTTTATAAGAATAATTTAATATCCACAATAAAGAAAACCAGTCAATACCCCTCTGCAGTAATAATAAAAAAATCTTTAAGTGTACAGATCTCTACATCAAAGAGGAAGCATAAGAGAAACTTATTTGGACATTTGGGGCAGTGAGGTTAATATTTAATGTTTTATTGTAGTAAACAGAAAGGCATTTGATTACAAAAGAAAGTGAATAAGTCTCTCTTTTTTTTTTTTTTAGTTACTTCAAAGCTACATTTTCTTTAATAATTACCCAGAGGAATTGTTTGAAATAACTATAGTATTGTCAAAATCATTCTTTCAAACTCAACACACCTTAGGTTTTCATTCTTCCCTCTCTTCCCCTGCACATACATACCCTTTCTAGCCCTAAAATTATAAAATCATTTGCCTATATTACACTGACTGAATGAGTTCCACCTTAACAATCAGAAGAGAGCCTAGTAAGAATGCAAAATTATACAGCCTTTTTCTACATTAAATGCAAGTTGAAAATATGAGTCAGTTATAGCTTAATGATCTACAATAGATTTCCAGAAAGCTCACAATCAATAATTAGATTAATAAGCAGTAGTACTTTTGTAGATACACATTACTTACAATTGAAATTATTTCCAGTTTTAGAGATTTCTATGAGCAAAGTCAATCACCAAACCAAAAAAGAGTATCTAATTCATAAGACCCATGAAAATTACATTTTGAAGATTTTGACCCCTCATGGTGATAAAGACTCCCAGTAATTAATGTTGCTTTGTGGCTTTATGATTAAATAAAATTATAAGCTTCACATCAAAGAGCTATTATTCTGCATGAGATGGATGAGATATTATCTTAACAAACAACTTACACTATTAAAAGTTATCAAAACCTATAATTGAAGATAAGATAAATGAGTTTGGTATGGACAAACCTGGATTCTATATTCCTTGCTCTCTCTCTTCCATTTCTTCACCAGAATGTCTCCAACTACAGCCTGTGTTTCCTCTTTCCTTTTCACTCTAGAGGAAGAGGCCTTTGTCTCCCTACTCAAGTTGAAGTTCCTCTACTTATGCTCTGGATAGTCTACCCTCCCATTGCTCTTGAGCTCAATATCCAATCCTTCTTGATTCTGAAGGAATGTTTCATTTTCCAAGAATTTCATCTCTTTGGCATTTATATATACTCAAGTTACACCTATAATAATTACAAACAAAACAAAACCAAGTACACTATTCCCTTACTGTCCTATGTATGCATACATTTAAGTCTTAAAGGAGGGACACACTGTCAGTGAAAACAACAATTAGAAGACCACACCACAACAGAGAAGGAGGAGGAGAAGGAGGAGACCAAACTAAGCAAAAGTGATAAAAGAGCTTATTATTAAAACTTGCCATGTGTCCAGATAATAAAATTAAGTACTTCTTCTACATCTATACTACTACAAAGACACACTAGCAAGTAAGTATGATGGAAGTTTTTGCCTGTGAACAGTAGAATAATACATCCAAATATAAAATTAAAAATAACACATTGCAAGTTCAGAAACATATATTGAGAATGAAAGTGACTCAAAAATTAAAAAATTAATTTTGACTGATAAAATTAATTGGATAGACATGGCAAGTTAAGACAATACACTTGTAAAATTATCAGAAATAGAAATAAATCCAAGTGTGCAAAATAGTGTGCCTTACCGAATCCAGACTAGAAAATTCATTGTTGGAAGACAAACTCAGTAGGATCTCTTGACATAATTTCAAGATTAATTTTAAAATGTAGCAAAGAACCATAGCCGGTTTTGCTCAGTGGATAGAGCGTCAGCCTGCAGACTGAAGGGTCCCAGGTTCAATTCTGATCAAGGGCACATGCCGGGGTTGTAGGCTTGATCCCCCGTAGAGGGTGTGCAGCAGGCAGCCAATCAATGATTCTCTCTCTTCATTAATGTATCTATCTCTCTCTCCCTTCCTCTCGATATCTCTCTCTCTCTCTCTCTCTCTCTCTCTCTCTCTGTCTCTCTCTATATATATATATCGAGAGAGACAGAGAGAGAGAGACAGAGAGAGAGAGACAGAGAGAGAGAGAGAGAGAGAAATAAAATATAACCAAGTGTAGATAGAGAAAATAAACAATTACAATAGGTTTGGCAGGAAGAGAAGGGAAAGTAAGACTAGACTCAAAGATGATGAAAGTTGTGTTTTTTTGAAGGCAGTATTAATCTCTCTAGTGTGACTTAATGTTCAAAGTGAGAACTACCTTTAAGAACTCTGAATCAATCTGTCTTGCTAGTAATCCAAAACCAGGTAATCCAATAAAATCAAAATAACTGCTGAAAATGCAATAATCAATATTGTAAATGAAAATGAACTTAACTGTCATACTGTTACAATGAGATTACAATATATCATTTACTTATTATCCTTATCAACTGCCATCTCTGTGGTGCTCCTAGTTTATCATGTGAAGTCATAGATGAAAGCTCATCTAGAGGAAAGAGATCATGATTGAAGTCCTCTTTCATCAGCCATTAATAGTGACTTTAGGCAAATTACTTAATTTTACTGAGAGCCGCTATTGCCACTAAAACAGGACTAATTAAATCTTTAAACCACTGTGACTATTAAATAAAATCACACACAGAAAGTGTCCTTCACTTACTAGTTCCCTTCCCCATAAAAACTCACCATCTATAATAATCAAAGCATAATATGCTAATTAGACCAGACGTCCTTCTGTCCTTCCAGACGAAGCCGGAGCTGTGAGGGAAGCCCAGGTCCTGGGTGCCAGAGGGAAGCCAGTGCCAGCAGCCGGGGGAAGGAAGGCCTACTCTTGCATAAATTTCGTGCATTGAGCCTCTAGTTTACTTAATAAAAATAGCGACTATTTAGCCACCTCTCAGTGCACTAGCTCCCTCATTTATTATATCCAAATAAGAATTCTTTCTTAAGATTTTTGTGTGGCATAAACTTTAGAAGATATGAACAAGCTTTGAGGAAATTCCATCTATGTGTACATGTTTACAGTAATTCCAACTGGCTACTCTAACCTGAAGCTCAAATGTCCCTCCTGGAGAGGACTTTCTTGGATGCTATAAGAGCATGAGCCAACCGTCATATTTATCTTTCTCCCTAATCTGTTACTCTTGCTTTATTTTCCTTCTTAGCACTCCTCACGGCCTGACTTAGCTGCAGGTATATGCTTTTTCATTGCTTATCCCCACTGGAATGAGCTCAATGAGAGCCTTTATCTGTGCTTTTCACCGCAGAATGGCAGGCATAATAGATGCCCAATAAATATTTGCTGAATAAAAGCACGAGTTAAAAAGAAAATTACCTAGAGACCATCTCTTAAAAAGAAAATGCTCTTTTAAAGCAAATTGAACATTGGAAGAGGAAAATCGTCCTGGTTTGAAATTCCACATTTTAGCAGCAGCCTCTGGGGGGCCTTGTGGTGCTGGCAGAACCAGATCCTCTGCTTCCTTTACACAAAGTGAAATACAAAAGGATCGAAATGCAAAGTCTAGGAACAGGCTTAGAACCCGAAATAAACACCGATTTCAAATGTAACCTTCAAGCCTTATTGAATGAATTCATCATAATTTCTTAGAGAATAAGAGCATAGCAATCTGAGAGTCCCTGCTGAATAATAAAGACCTTATTTTGAGTGTTTGCCATATGCCGGATATTGTTTTAGGTATTTTATAGTGATGATTTCATTGAATCCTCACTAAACCCCTGAGTGGCTCCAGTATCATTCTTGAATTCTGGCTATGTGCCAAACACCTTGCTAAGGTATTTCACACAGTCGTTTGTTTATTTTGTTTCACATAGATAAGATAGTCACCCATAATTTGCTAATGAGTAACTGAAATGTGACTCAAAGAGATTAGCAAAATTTACCCACATAACACAGAGGTTCGGGTACCAGAGCCAGGATTCATACCTGAGCTTAAGACATCAAAAGCTTCTAATTCTAGCATAAAATAATATAGAATGCCAACATTTATGGAAAAATTTTTAAAAATTGGAAGAGATAGAAAACTTATTTTGTCTAAAATACTACACTTCCACTCCAAATCTGTATAAAACAGAAAGACAGATCATCTAAATTATCAAGTGGCTCAACTTGGAGTAGGAAATATATATTAATTCTGCCCTCCCATTAACTATTTAGAAATATCTGCATCCAACTTCTGATTCACTACTGCAAAAATACTATTTGCCCAAACATCAAAGTAAATCTATTTAGCATTTTAAGGAGCTCAATGTTACTTTAATTACATTAGAAGAGTCTTTCCATATAACCCAGGGGAATTCAAATCATGCGTTTTATCTCTGAAATAAAATAAAGGAACATAATTGTCCTATGTGGGCTCACATTTAATTTATTACAGGTCTATCACCTCAAACACATCTTTGCTCATCTTACATATCCATGATACAACTGTGTCAGTGACCAAAGTTAATACCGAAAACTCAGCATTACCGGGAGAAAGATGGTCCCTCTTTTGCCTGCTTCTGGAGAGGTGTGTGTGTGTTTGTGTATAAGTATATATAAAGATATACATTTATAATCTACACATGTATGTATGCCTATATGTATACATGTAATATACACACACAATACATTTTACAAGCTGGCACTTCTGGAGTTATAAGGTTGGAAATTTAAAACAAACAAAAGAGTATTTCTTATGCTCATTGTACCCAAACAATACAAAAACTTCAGAATATTGCTTATTTAGATCGCTTAATATTCCAGATTTTGAAAATAGTAAATGTAAGCTTTTTCTGTTCTTCTTTTCATTATAAGTATATCCATTTGTATTAAAGATCATAATTGAATTTCAATTTCCTTGCTTTAAGTTCTAGGATGTTTATGGGTCATTGTGAGGGGTGGTTTGGCCCATTCTTTTGTGTAATGTAAAGTAGGACTAATCACTTTCTCCCTTTGACTTAATGTATTTTTTATAATCACTTGTAAAACATGTGATACAATGGAATGTAAAACTATAATCTTAAGAGTAGACAGATGAGTAATGGGAGTTGACTTCCTGGTTTTTCACTGAGTTGTAATTAAGGATTCTTGGAAGGTAGCTTAGGGGGACAATTGAAAAAAAAAGATTTATGATGTACTTTTAAAATATTTTCAGCATGGACAAAGGTTTATCTTTGAAGTTTGGGGATATAATTAAAGTGGAAATAGACTTCTGATTCATAATGCTCTTATAATTTCCTTTTTGCAGACAGGTTTCTGGCTCTCCTTCTGCACTGTTCTGAGGGAGTCTCAAGGTGAGGAAAGGGGAGTACACAATAGCTTCACTCATAGCTCAATTAAATTTGGCAACTGGGATTTTGTTTCCTCAATTACATATAATTTTAAGTAACCTTTTATTTTAGAAAAGTTTTAGATTTACAGAAAAATTGTGAAGATAGTGCAGAGTACCAATAAAACCTAAGCTTTTTTTCTCCTATTAGTAACATCTTAACATTCCTATGGTGCATTTGTCATAATTAATGAACCAATATAGATACATTATTATTAACTAATGCCAATATTTTGTTCAGATTTCATTAGTGTTTACCTAAAGTCCTTTTTCTGTTTCAGGATATCATATTTATATTTAGTCACTATATTACCTTAGGCTTCTGTTTACCATGACAATTTTACAAACATGCCTTTCCTTTCTTTCTTGTCTCATTTAGTCCCTGTAACAATTCGGTGAGGTGGATATTATACCACTTCTGAACATAGACATCCATGTGGCTATAGGTCAAGTAACTAAAAAGGAGTAGGCAGGGGTTTGAATACAGAAGAGTCTGACTCCAAATTCTATAGTTTCTCCAAATCTCTGCACTACCTACCTCGAGAAAAATGTCTTTGGTGTCAAGATAATTTTAAAATTAGCTTAAATCAGCAGACTTCCCCAGTTAAAAGAAAAATCAAATTATTTTAGAAAGTGTTTGTATTTTGAGAGTACATAAACTCTGCTTTAAAAATGCTTACTAGGAAGGGAACACACACACATACACACACCCCTGCAGTTTGTCCCGTGGGTGGGGAACAGTTCTGCCTAAGAATTTGTCTGGCCCAATTTAAATGAAAACTGTAATTGTAAACCTTTTCATTTTTTTCCAGTTCTAAAAGTGTATGGTCTGGTAGTTGCTTAAGTGCATCTTTTGTTTGAGAAAATATAATGAACCCTGTTATATATGCCAAGGTATGTTGGAGCTTAGTGGTTGTAGACTGAAAGTTAAATTTCTCTGCATAACAAAATAACAAAAATGTGTAACTTTCAAGAGGCAGAAGTTGAGATGGAAGATGGATTACAACAGAGAAAGGATCCCTGAGACAGTAAGAACATGACCGGAAGCTGGGCCCAAGTTATAAGACAACCAACGATAGTCCATATGAGATAAGCAGTCATGAAATTCTAGATTCCCAAGAAATTTTAAGTTGTTTTCTTTCCATGCCATCGTGAGTCCACCTCTCTTATTTATGCCCAAGACTGTAAATATCTAACAACATTCTGCCAGTAGACAAGAAAGGAATTGCCCCATATGTGGCACAAAATTACAGAATGCAGGAAGGCAAGGAGAGGAGTGGTGATCAAGAATCCAATAGCCAGCCAGCTGGTGTGGCTCAGTGGTTGAGCATTGGCCTATGAACCAGAAGGTCAAGGTTCAATTCCCCATCAGGGCACATGCCTGGGTTGCAAGCTCCATCCCCAGTAGGGGGCATGCAGGAGGCAGCTGATTAATGATTCTTTCTCATCATTGAAGTTTCTCTCTCTCCCTGTCTCTTCCTCTCTGAAATCAATAAAAATATATTTTAAACATAAAATATTAAAAGATCGTGGGCTGTGTAAGGGGCCCCAAGAAGAGAAACCCATAGGATTTCACAAGGATTCATCCTTCTGAGGGTCGGGTGTTGTGTTTTTTGTGCATGTCTATATTTCTGGTTCCTGGTTCAGTTCCCATACAAAGTATATTTTCAGTTAAATATTGTTCATAGGCACTGAATTTTGTAGAACAGAATCCTTTGTTTCACCATCTCTGTTCTGGATAATGCATTCATTTATTAATTCAGTGCCTCACATATCCAAATAATAAAACAGACATTGAGAATACAACATTGAACAAAATGGACCCAGGTCCATATACTTGAAATATTAAAAAGTATATAATTAACACATGATATGATGTGTTACTATGATGGCAAGAAGTAGGGCAGAGGCTAGTATGATAAAATAGTATGAACTTCAAAGGACTAGTGGTTTTCAATAAGGTAGGAAGTGTCCTTGGGCACTGATTACTATTTTACATGCAGCGATGTGGGAGAATGAGCTGCAATAAAGTGGGAATGCAAGAAGGTGGAGGGAACATTCAAAGAAGAAGATAAAGAGGAAAGGATTAGATAATCAACATTACTAAAGCCTCCTTATTCTATTCATAAATGTATTTGCTGTTTCAATAATTCTTTTAATTTCTCTGGACCTCAGCTGTCTTGTCAGTAAAATAAATAATTGTGCACTAGTCAGCCATTTGATACTGTAAGGTCTTTTCTATTTCAAACAATATCATTTAAATCATTATACTACATACTTAAAAAGAATTATACTTTACTAGTATATATAATTAATATGCCCAAGATATCCTTGACTTTAAGATACATCATAGACTTAATAACAGCTTTGAAGGAAAAAGAAAGAAGACAGTATTCCAGCTCTAAGGTATACAATTTTGGCAATGAGGAAGTGTAAAAAATGTGCATCTTAGAGTCAAGGGCCTAAAAATATTCAATAGAGGCATAACAAATTATCAGCATGCCATCAATTAGTTTTATTTCCATTAACTTAATAAGATGGTGCTGTTATAATTAAAAAGTACAGAAATACCCTTTTTACCCATGGCAATAATGTCCAGAAAAGTAACAAATAATGTACACAATAAATGTATAAGAGGGTAATTGTATGTCTCCCATTGCAACGACTACTATTTTACTTTTCTTAATAATGACTTCAGTTAAAATAGTCTCAAAGAGTGACTTTTCTAATGACAAATGTCAAAATATTTGAATTTTCTAGCTTTTTACATACAAAAGCCCCTAAGGGTAATATTGTACATCAGACATGAAATTCCAAGCCATTGTTGTCTGTTTTGACTTTGTAAAATCTTCATTTAAAATATCCCAAAATATGTTTAGTTTGTTGATTTTCTAAGTACTTCATGTGGCCAAAAGGAAAATAGATTAATTTATTTCTTCCTTATATAAAAATTAAATTTTGGGGGGAAATTAACATATATTCATAAACAGATATAATTACTAATTAATTATGTCTACATCTCACATTCTCTTTCAATTATAGTATACTATTAAAAAGGCTACACCTAGTTATATACCAGCTAAACCTAAATAAAGATTATTTTAAGTCTATGAATCAAGCTCCATGCTCTGAATCTTAAAAAAACAAAACAAAACAAAAAGCTAAGAAAACTAGTTCAAAAACAATAAAGATAAAATAACCACACTATTCACTTTTATTCATTGAATAGACTTAGAAAATCAGGACTGGATGTGGTTACTAATTATTTTTAAATACTTTTCATTACTAGCACTAAAGGGAAACGCTGCAGAAAGCAATTAATTTGTAAATAAACGAAGAAGTAACTTCAAAGAAAACTCAAAAGCCATTTTCTTCAAGCCATCTTTTTTAAAGGAAATATAAAGACAAAGATTCTTTTTCCAAATACCATTCAATGTCATTATAATGACCAACAACTGCTACTAGGTTGTTGTGTGTGTGTTTTTAATAACCTACATAATTCTTGAAAAAGGACCCATGCACAAACCCACACTCCACCAGACAACATCTAATCAGTCAGCAAATATTTATTCATCACTTACTAATGCATGCAAGAAGCAGGGAACAAAGAAGTTCAAAAAAATCAGTTCCTGCGAGTCTGCAGCTCCTGGTCTGGAGAAAGATGCAGGACAGAAAAGCAGCAAACGTGGAGGTGGGCATGAGTCAGACAACCAACTGGAACATAGACAGCTTTGTGGTGAGGAGGGGAAATTAAAGAAAAGATACACAGTTGGGAATTTTTGACACTTAATTTGTTAAAAAAAAAAAAATGCCGTACACCCCCCATGCCTACCTACATCAGTTGAAATATTACTTTTAAGGAAATGCTTAATATGCCACCCCAGCCAAGCAGCCTAGCCTAAAATGCACAGAAGAGCCACCCAATGAATGTTGGCCAAATGAATAGCCTTTTTTTTTCCTCTCAGAAAAGCTCGTTCGTATAAGAGTTCAAAACTTCATTAGTGTGCAGTCAAGTGTCTATTCACGAGCAGATGAACAGTTTTAAACTGCAATTTGCATTCTTGAAATTGGAGCCTTTTTTTCTGTGTAAAATCATTCCTCACTTCTTCATTAAGCATTTATTCAGTACCTGTGATACATAAGACATTCATTTAGTTGCTGGTAAACTGACATGAGAAAAATACTCTTGCTTTCCCAGCTCTTAAATTACTGTGGGAAAAAAAAAAATGTTTACTCATTTTTATCTAGAAAGAAAAATATCAGCTAGTGATATGTGCCAGGCAGAGAATTGAAATGATGTGACGTGATAGAGACATGGTGGGTCCTTCGGTGCTCACAGAAAGTGTCTTGGTTTTGATTCCTCCAGAAGCAGAGTTTTGGACAAGAATTTGGGGGCAAAAAGATTATTTGGTAGGTGGAAGGAACATCAGGAGGGTGGGGAACTGAGACAAGGAAATCAAGTAGCCCCTGTGGGTAAACCTGGGACTCAGTGAACACATACATGCTTCTGAGTTTCCCATCTGAGGGGTGAGGATCTGGGTAACATATATATCAAATCCTATCAGGCGTCGGTTGAGAGTTGATGGGGGAGAAAGAATCAATTCCCAAGTACAGTTGTCCCTTGGTATTCATGGGGAATAAGTTCCAGGACCTGGCAGATACCAAAATCCATAGATGCTCTAGTCTATTACACAAAATAGTATGGTACTTGTATATAACCTACACATATCTTTGAAATCATCTCTAGATTACTTATAATACCTAATACAGTGTAAAGGCTATGTAAATAGTTGTTATACTGTATTGCTTAGAGAGTAATAATAAGAAAAATATCTGTACTTGTTCAATACAGATGCAACCATCACAAGCCTAACTACATTGCATTTGTTAGTAACTATGTAACATTTTTGTTCAAACATCTTTGATCTGTCATTGGTTGAATCTGCTGATGAGGGACTGCAGATACAAAGGTCCATTTTTCTGGGCAGCAAGGGGAGGCTCACTAATGGAGAAGACAGTGTCTGGGGAATGAAACATAGGTGTTGTAGTTGTAAGTAAAGAATTCAGGGCAGAGTATATGCGTGGGCCTGCAGGGTGTCTTGTGGAGGAGACATTTATGCTGGAATCTAAGTGGGGGGGGGGGGCAAAAAGAATCTGGGGTAAAAATGTCCAATCAGGAGAAATTGCTAGAACAGGATCAAGTTTGATGTGCATATTGAAGGTCCCCTAGCCAGACTCTATGGAGCAAAGGGGAAGACTAGTATAAAATCAGATCCCAAAGGGCTCTGGAAGCCAGAATAAAATGCCTGGAACTTATTCTAATGGTACTAAGATGACATAGGTGGGGAGTACAAGCTTAACACAATCTTATTTGCATACTTTAAAAAATTAGTCTGTTGGAAACAAATGAATAGTGAGGTCATGAGTGTAAACAATAAATCTAGTATACTGCTGCAGAGGAATGCTGGTAGTGGTGATGGATATGGAGAAAGCTGACCTGATGATGAGCTGAATAGGCAAAAAGGGGTGGAGAAGAGGTGGCATCAAGAATCCTTCATATTATCTTCACTAGCAACTCTGTATATGGTAATGGCAGTAGTACCTTTTACTAAGAAGGAAGAAGAAGAGAGAAGTATATTAGTGGGAAAAAAATCAAGTTTGTTTTTGTCATGTTAAAGTTAAGATGCCTATCAGATATCTGTAGATAGATACTGGTAAATATACAAGTTTGGAAGCAGAGGAACATCAGAGAGTTAGATATAAGGGTGCCATCTACATATGAAGCATCTGAAGACAAGAGAGTAGATGCCACGACTTAAGGGCAACATCAGATATAAAGAAGAAATGGATCCAAGGACAGACTTTCATATTGCAAATAATAAATGTATATGAATAATGTTTTATTGTATCACAGTAAAATGTACCTCAGTAATCATGGTCAACTCATTCTTTCATTCAGTCTTTCAATATTTATTTAATATTGAATAGACTAGCAGAATTATGCTGAGAATTATAGGAGTTTCAAGATATATCATACAGTAATCCTCATTTTTAAGAATGAAGGATCTACAAACCCTTAAAGATTAAAGATTGACTGTGCTGGTTGTCCTAAATAAGAGAGATACAGAAAAAGGACCATGGAAACTCAGAAGAAAGAGATTATTTCCACCTGGCAAAATCACAAAAGGTTTTGAATGGAAAGAGCATTTAAGCTGGGGCTTAAAAGCCTGTTCAAATTTGTAGAGCTTACCCTGTAAAGACTTAGGTAATGGATGCATTTAAAGACTGAGAGACTTAAAGAAGAAAACCACAGAGACGAGACACTGGAAGGAGTATGGTGTTCATTTAAAAAGATCAACTTGCTAAATGATAAAATATATGAATGGGATAGGTGGCGAGTATTTCTAGAATACCAGATTCATTAAATACATCTTGAAAGTATTCCACATAAGAAAATAATTCACCTTCTATGGTGCCAAATATATATTTGGTTGGGTTTACAAAAACATTTTAAAAGCCATAATTGCCTTTCACTTCCATTTTATAGAATATTATTTCCCATTGTATGACAAGAGCAATTATTATGCACTTAGAAATTCACTTCTCACTTATCTTGTCCATTTGGGTTATATTTTGCCACATTGTAGATAATTTTTATAGCACCTTTCCCATCTATCAATCCTGTTTTTCCTTTAAAGACTAAAAACTCATTCATTACAGTTAGAAGTGTCAGGTGGGAATTAGTCACTGGTCAGTATAAATGAAAAGGATGAAACCTGGGCTGGGTAAGAAGATGAAACACAGGATGAGAAGAGTCAAGTAAGTACCAGGGGATATGCTGAGGCCCAATGACCAAAGTAAGGCGTAGGCAAAGAAACATTTCACCCCATTCTATAGTCTACACTCATCTATTTAGATAGTTTTCATTTTAAATCCATCAGTTCAGTTCTTTTGTGACATTCTTTAAGTGTCTATGAGAAATACCCTTTTATGGTGGTCTTTAAAGACGTTTTAGTACACAGCTCCAAAAAAAAACACACACAAAAACAAACAAAAACTACAGAATTTACCCATATTTGAAAAACACTGTGTACAAGAGATTCCCCTTTTGCTCATATTGCTTGTCATAAGAATAAAGTTTATAATTACTGAAGGACCCAATGTTTATTTCTAGAGTGGTTCTCAAGAGCACTGTCATGTTAACAATACAGGATTGCTCGCACAAGAAAGCCACCCAAAATAACACAAAGAAAACACAACAGGCAAAGAAATGATAGATGTAAAGAAATAAAAATATATAAATAATTGCAATACATGAATCCATGACAGGCCATTTAGGAGGGTCAGCTGGAAACAATAGACAAGGAAGTAGTGACATGCTTCGTAGAATAAGCATTATAGACCCTCAACAACTTGGAAACCCTTAGTTTAAAAAAATGTGCAAAATTACAAGCAGCAAGAAAATACAACATCAGTTAACCCTTTGGAAAATGACTGAAGAATAAAAATACTACAGACATGATTAGTTAATCTAATACCTAATTACTTGTGTATTTCCAAAGAAAATTGAACACTGTTCAAAATTTAGAAATTTTGAAAATATAATCCATTCTACATCCTTAGTTCTCTAGGTGACATACCTTTCCTGGGAGAGGAAAAGGAAGAAAAAGAAAAGAAAATGAATAAAAAGCATCACATCTTATAAAGAAATGTTTATGACTCATACAATCAATTTTTCATAGCAAACAAAAAAAGCGGGGGGAAAAGCAATATTATAGAACTACTCTCCAGCTGGAAAAACAACACTGATTTTTTGCCCCATGGCATCTGAACCTGTAATTTCTCTTCTTCCAGCCTTCCGGAAAGCATCAAAACACAAAAGAATTATCCAAAGAGACAAAGTCTTTCCTCTTCCCCCTTCTCCTCCTTCCATGAATGATTTACTGTTCAATAAGGGTTAACTCAGGTCAGCTTTTTTAAAAAAGGAGCTAGTCTCAACCTTTAAGCAGAGCACAGCAGAATGGAAAATAGTCCCTGGTTACTTATTCCTCATCTACTTATGGATATTAGGAATAGTTGATAACATTTTTAAATACTTGATTTCACATCAAGTTACCTCTCCTACTTTCAAACGGCCCTTTCAAGATTTCTGTGTTGACAGGCCAGAACCTGTCGTGTCCTGAGAAGTACAGAGGCTTGCTCAGGAGGCCCACACAAGTAGAAATGATGAAAAATCCTCAGTGCACCGACGGTAGTACACCAGATGTTAGAACATTAAATGGTTGTCATTGGATTTGGGGTTTAAACAAAATGAACTGGGTATGAATGGAATTCATTTGTCCTTAGCCTCACATTTCTAATCCCCCAAACATACACTTTAATTTCTCCCTCACCTGTATATCGTTGTGTGAATACTGGGATACTTACATAATTTGTAAGAAAGCATTTCTGAGAATTGCATTTCAAGAAATAACCTTGTTCAAAAGCAGCTTAAACTGAAAACATTCTAGATAGTTCACCCTTATTGCTGGACAACTTTTCGGGGTAGAAACATGGAAAAGTAATTTCTGGCAATGAAAAGAGTATGTGCAAAATTGTACAAAAAATCAAATTTGGAGACCCGAGAGGGTTTCAGAATAGCAGGGACTTAAGATATCTGTGGTGGATGGATGAAGGCAACACGACATTTAAGCTTGATCAATGAAGGACCTGTAGGCTAGAATATATTAGTATTAGTTTTTCTGGGGAGAGAGGCAATGCATAGAATGAATTGTTTACATTATCTTAAAAGACATTTTCCTTAAATAAGGCATCACCACAATAGTCATATAACTGTAAACAAAAATGAAATCCCATTATAAAGCTGAGACTCTTTGTAGTAATAACCACAATGAAGAATCTAGGTTTATACTTTTATTATATATGCAATCCAGCCTCCCTTCTTTTTTCTTATCTCTTTATTACGATTCTAATTTCCCTGTTTAGTAACCGCATAATGCATTTTAACTTTCCTACCCTGCTACCTATGGACGGGCGGTGGGCAGCAAAGTGTGGAATGCAGCAAAGCCATTCTGAATAGAAAAAAAAATTGACAAGAATTGTGAAAGCAAAGGATGTGACAGCCTCAGAAGCCTGACCTTTTGAACTTGAAACCAGATGTATGACTCAGCTGCCCAGTACACATGAATTCTTTTGTATTATGGGCGAAATGGCAAACATTTCCTGTTATTAAAACATTTTTGGATTACCTTCCCAAGAGTAATGCAGAGCTTCTGAAAAGATAACTGCACAGTGACAATAAAAAGATTGTTAAGTGTGCCTCGAAGCGATAGGGCAAAGAGTATTCTATTACCACTGAGAAAAACACTTAAATTATAGACAAAGATCCATGCAGGCTTAAGTTGCCCGGGATCACATTAACCTCTTTGGTTAGTGCCTACGCTTCAGGACACATGACAATCACAGGGCTGGCTTGCTATGCGGGCGGAGGTTCAGCAGGGATTCTTTTATTACTGTCCAGGAAAAACAGCCCAAGGTAATCTTGAAGCACATCACACCTGACCTGTTTATTGCAGCTGGCACAGGACAAGGCCATGACAATGGACAAATGCAAGGCTGTTAGTATTAGAAAGGGAGCTGCTGACCCTTACTTCTCGAAAGCTCGCGTCCCCTGAAACCTTGGACCACCCAGACATTCGCTATGATAACTATCCTCTTAAACTAAAGTGGAGATATTTATTCAGAATTATGGTTTATACTTACTGTGGGACATATCTTTGTATGAATTTTAAACATTACGTTTTATAGGAGGTTTTTTTTTTTAAGCAACATCTGCTAGGACAGAAATTCTCAGACAGTAGAGTGTGCTTTAATTTTATTTTTGAATCATCTTTCCCTTGAAAATTGTTCCATCCATTCTTCATTAAAAGTACATTACAGCAACATGTTTAAAAGTAACTATAATACCTGGTTATGATGTGCATTTATAGGATATGATCTGACTTAAAAACAGCACTGAAAATGTATAAATAAAAGGGAGGACGGCATTTACTTAACTAATGTAATTGTAACTTAATCTATTATTAGAAACTTTTAATTTGCCAAAGAATCAGGAGTCTGACTGTGTTCAATTCTCCCCCACGTTTTCTATAATTCATATTTTGAAGAGCAACATTTTTTAAAATGTTACAAATGAATGCACTTAGGTTTAGCTTTCAGATACCCAGGCAAGTATAATATTTACCTTTTCTCCTTAAAGGAAGTAAACACAGATACGTCACACTATATCTGTGCTCAAGAGTGAAGAAAAAAAGTGTGGAATGAGTTAATATTTAATCATAATCATCACCTGGTGAGTCAGACAGGCCTGTTGAGAATCTGAACTCTGCCACTTCACACCTAACCGTAAGACCGTGGACAAGTTTCATAACTTCTGTGAGTCTGAGTTGCCTCACCTATACAAGAAAGTCGTCTAACTCATAGGTTTACATAAAACCTTAATGAAAGAAAGTTATTAAAATGCTGGCCTGAAGTAGACGTCACTAGAAATTAGCTACACACCCATCTCATAAAATGGAATGTGGCTCACGAATTCAATCCTCACCCGAGGATATTTCTTTTAGAGAGAGTCGAAGGGAGGAAGGGAAGAGAGAGAGAGAGAGAGAGAGAGAGAGAGAGAGAGAGAGAGAGATCTATCGTTGCATCCTGCACATGGCAAATCGGCCAGGGATTGAACCTGAGACCCTTTGATTACATGGGCCAATGCTCTAACAAGTTAGTCACATAAGTCAGGACATGGCTCACATATTTAATAAAATACTCATACCAACTACCGTAGATTCTCATTATTGGTGCACTCCATATTTGCTAATTTGCCTATTGGCTAAGATGTAGTTGCAACTCCAAAATCAATATGCAGCACTTTCATGGCCACTCAGGGACATGTACATGTGCAGAGTGGCAAAACCTTCGAGCCATCCAGCTAATGTGGAATAGAGTGACATTCTGCCTTCTGGTTTCAGCTCTCAACCTGTAAACGACTGTCCTTTTTGCTGTGTATTTAGTGACACGTGTTCCACATTTTTGTGCTTTTTGCTGGTGATTTCGTTTTAAATAACCCTAAGTCAGGTGTGGTGGTGCTGTCTAGTGTCCTAAGCACAAGAGATCTGTGATGTGTCTTATGGATAAAATATGTGTGTTAGATAAGCTTCCTTCAGGCATGAATTACAGTGCCCATGAGCTCTAGTTAATGAATCAACAATATAAATTAAACTAGAAGCCCGGTGCACGAAATTCGTGCACGGCAGGGGGTTGTCCCTCAGCCCAGCCTGTACCCTCTCCAATCTGGGACTCCTGGAGGGATGTCCGACTGCCCGTTTAGGCCCGATCCTGCTGGGATCGGGCCTAAACGGGCAGTCGGACATCCCTCTCACAATCCAGGACTGCTGGCTCCCAACTGCTTGCCTGCCTGCCTTCCTGATTGCCCCTAACTGCTTCTGCCTGCCAGCCTGATCACCCCCTAACCACTCTGCTGCCAGCCTGGTTGATACTTAACTGCTCCCCTGCCAGCCTGTTTGCCCCCAACTTCCCTCCTCTGCCAGCCTGGTCACCCCTAACTGCCCTCTCCTGCAGGGTTGATCACCTCCAACTGCCCTCCCTTGCAAGCCTGGTCCCTCTCAACTGCCCTCCCTTGCAGGCCTGGTCCCTCACAACTGCCCTCCCTTGCAGGCCGGGTGCCTCCCAACTGCCCTCTCCTGCTGGCCATCTTGTGGTGGCCATCTTGTGTCCACATGGGGGCAGGATCTTTGACCACATGGGGGCAGCTATATTGTGTGTTGCAGTGATGATCAATCTGCATATTACTCTTTTATTAGATAGGATAGAGGCCTGGTGCATGGGTGGGGGCAGGCTGGTTTGCCCTGAAGGGTGTCACAGATAAGGGTGGGGGTTCCCTTGGGGTGTGGGGCGGCCTGAGCGAGGGGCCTGTGGTGGTTTGCAGGCCAGCCACGCCCCCTGGCAACCCAAGGGGAGGCCCTGGTATCTGGAATTTATTTTCCTTCTACAGTTGAAACTTTGTAGCCTGGAGCGGAGCCAAGCCTGGGGCTCCGGCAGCCATTTATGTGGCAGTTAATTCACCTTCTACAATTGAAACTTTGTAGCCTTAAGCAGGTGAGCCCGGCCAGGGTGTGCAGAAAGCTTTGCTTCCCCTGTTGCCGCCGGCAACCCTGGCCTGCTCTCTCAAGCTCCATTCTGCCGCCATTTGTTTGAATTTGTTTACCTTCTATAATTGAAACTTTGTAGCTTGAGTGGAGGCTTAGGTCTGCAACGGCTATGGAAAGCTTGGCTTACTCTGTTACCTGGGAAACCTTGCTCTCTGTGGCTGTAGCCATCTTGGATTGGGGTTAATTTGCATATTCGCCCTGATTGGCTGATGGGTGTGGCTTGGCTGGTGGGTGTGGCTTATGTAGCGGAGTTATGGTTAATTTGCATATTACCATTTTATTAGAGAGGCTATGTTATTCCTAAACAGGAAAACACATAAAAGCAGGTGAAGCATTGATCCTTTGACAACAATGACAACAATGTTGTGACCAGGGGCTTGCAGGAGCCTGATCCTGTATTTCCCCTAAGAGCAATAGTTCAGTATTCTCTAATTCAGTGTCTGCATTGACTTCATAGACCATAACTACCACAGATAACCAAAAGTGACTGCATATGTTATATATTATGTTAAACAACAGGATACACGATTTAAAAAAACACAGGTCCTTACTCTCAAGAAAATTAAAATGTCAAGTACACACTTTGTAAAACATGAACATGTGAAGAGATAATTTGTGTTTTTCCTTTCCCAATTATGTAAAATACATAAACATCAAGCCATTGGAGGGTAATATTAAAATATTAATTACCACTTTTTTGGAATCAGATAATACTAAAAAAATGCCTGACTTACTTGCTAGCTCTATGACTTTCTGTCAATCTATTAGTTATAAATCCGTATATGTCCACCATCTCCATAGGTTGAATTTTAAAAGGTATCCGTCTTTTGTTTGTGCAGGATATGAACTGTTTTCCTTGAGAGTAAACTTTGAGATTTCACTGCATCTCAAGAATAATTCAGAATTTGGAGAAGTAGAACCTTGGAAGACAATTTCCACCACACTGCAGGTCTCACTTGTTTTTTGTTTTTTTTTTAATTTAATTTATTTTATTTTTTAATTTACCTTTATTATTGAACGTATTGCCGATGTCCCTCCTTTTCATCCCACTGACACTACCTCCACCCTGCTCCAGGAGGGGTAGTGGGGGCTGGGAAACAGGCCTTCACCACCCTATTGTCTGTGTCCTGGGTTAGCCATATCCTATATAATAAAAGGCTAATATGCAAATAGATCGAACGGTGGAACAACCAAACAACCAGTCACTATGATGTGTGCTGACCACCAGGGGCTGAGCACGGAACATGGCGGGCATCAGCCGCAGAGGGATGGTGGAGCAGGTGAGCGGAAGCACCAGACCAAGGTAGAGCACCGGTGCTGTCATCAGGGCGAGCCTCTGGTGGTTACTGAAAATTCTTTGTTCCACACACCGTGGTCCCACCCAGTGGCCCCACTCATACCTGCTGCCAGCGCCCGACACTGGCCCTGATCACTTGGCGCCATCAGCAGGTTCAAGTGGGGCCAGCGTCGTCAGCATGTGGGAGTGACAGTGGCAGGAGCAGGGTTGCCGGCAGACAGGGGACCGGGCTCCATGGTGGGAGGGACTGGTAGGGGGGCACGGAGGATGGGCCGAGACCCGCCCCTGTGCCCACCACAGCCTCATGGCCCACAGTTCCTTTCAAGGTGCATGAATTCATGCACTGGGCCCCTAGTAAGCATATAAATTCTTTGGTTAATCTTTTCTCAGTTTCTTTCTTCCCCACAACCTCCACCCTACCCCCAACTATTAAATAGATGTCAGAACCAATACAGAATGCATCTCCTTAGGATCTGGGATTTGTGACTCAGTACATGCCAGGAACATACCCAAACCATATAATGGCTTCTATCTCAGCCATTGGATGAATAAAGTCTAGGCCTACATTATTAATTAGTCAAGGATCCTTTAATATGTAATTTACATATCATTATTCTTAAACTCAAAAGTATGCCAAGCCACACAATCTACTCCAGCCTCTACTGTAGTTACTATATCACCACTTTAAAGTGAGTTTTATTCTTGTTCCAAATATGATCTCAAATTATATTATACAATAGCATGTGTGTAAACTTGTAATGCTGACATCATGAACAGCATGAATTCACTAGAAAAATAACTCAATGAGTCAGATATAGAAACAAGAAATAACAAGCAAGTTCAACCCTACATGAAAGAAAATCCTATAATCAGCAAGGCCTTCTCACTTACTGAATTTTCTCTCATAAACCTAAAAAATAAAATGAGAATCATAAAAGAGGGATTGAAAAGATGAATTTATACCTATCTTATATGTAAGAAAACATACATTTTTCATTTAAATGGCAATAAAGAATTCACTTCAGAATTGTACTATGAGCCAAATAAAATATATGAAGATAATGTATATTTATATCTTAGTTTGTTTAAATAAAATACTTATAAAAGATGTTATCACATCAATGTTTCTTTAGAAAAAATCAAATTAACATATCCTTGTAAGAAATATTAATTCTAAGCACTTGTATAATAATCTTGATTCCTAACTGCCCCTACTTCTACAAACTTTGTATCTTAGATATTACCCACATGATACAGAATGGTCAGCACTGATACCAGTTTCAAGTTGACAGAAAGCAGAATAAAGATAGAACTAGGATTTACGACATATAAAGCTGTTAGTGGCTTATTGGAAAGAAAGTCAAGGAAATTGGTAAACAACTGCAAATTGTCTACAACATTACTTTCTGAAACCACTGTTCCCTACTCAAAATCCCATGGAAAAAAAAGAAAGAAACTGGTTTTCTCATTACCTTAAGTTGTCTGAAACAATTAACAATCATCCAGATAGATTCCTCACATATGAAAGGCCTTCATAATGATGAACAGTGTGGGTTACTAAAAATACATCTTTAAAGAATCAAACTACTGACTTGCAAGAAACTATAAGGAAAACCATCTTATTACAGCAAATTAATTATATTCCTATTTGAAGATATCATTTCCTGTCTAAGTACTTTAGTACATATTTCCAAGTATCCTGAAAAAGTTCAAAAAGTGTAACACTTAATCCAGAGATATTAAAGCCTCTAAGATTTTGAAGTCTATACTAGTAGAGTGAATGCCCTACATATAGAATTAGAAAATATATATTCAACACTATAAATGGTTTATTGTACTTATTCACTGAATAAATGTTTAATAATGTAAGCCAGAAAAATAAACCAATGAATGAGAATCAAAAACAAGGAAACTCTGCCTTTTTGGAGACTTTACTGTAGTGGAAGAGTTGAAAGTGTTAATTAAGAAAGAAAATTACTCAGTACTATAAGTAAATGCCACGTCCAGAAAGGCCAGGGCTAGTGTCTTCTTGAGTACTGGTCTATACCTATGGCCTGGCACAGGGGTTCTCAAAGTGTGTTTTGGGAACCTTTTGGGAGTCTGTGAGATTAACGCTATTTTTTCCCAAGTGTGCAGTCAAGTTTTCTTGAGGTTAGCTGATGTGTGATATCACAGTAGACTGAGTATCGAAGCAGATATGAGAATTCATCTATCTTCCAGTAAGCCAAACACTAAAGAGATTTTTTAAAAAATGTAAAACAATGTTGCTCGTCTTACTAATTGTTTTTGCTTTGGAAAATATAAAATTATTTTCATAAAATGTTAATGTTATGTTTATCACTGCTATTTCTACATAAAATAATGAATGTGTTTGAACTTTTTTAGTTTTCATTTCTAATATGATATCAATGGATATCATCCATACAAACACAAGCTATTTGAAATTGTCAATACTCTTCATAAGAGCAGAAGGATCTTGAGACCAAGAAGACTGAGGACCAAAAGCCTAGCACATAGTTGGTGCTCAGTAAGTACTGAGTCATGAATTAATAAGGAAGGCCAAATTAAAGCAGTGATTATTGACCTGAGATCTCAAGGGATGGGTTTGATGAGTGTAAGATGGAGGGCTGGGAGAGAGAAGAACTTTTCTTTAACAATGTATACAGTTTATAAATAGTGTTATTTAAAATAGTTTCCAAGTAGTTGAGCAACTTGTCAAAAATGATTAAAAATGAAGTACTCCCTCCAAAATGAGAAACTGAAGAGAATGAGGGGCCAACAGCCACGGAAAATTAATGCCTCTCAACAGACTCTACTCTGTAGTTCTAGAGAAAATCCTGGATTCAGAGCTAGATATCCAACCATCTTTCACAGGAATATTGGGTTATGAAAAAAAGTGTGGTTTATCCTTAGGTTTATAATTTTCTAGAGTGCATCAGGTTTAAAATAATGTTATTATGATCAATATTAACATTATCTGATTAAATGTCAAATCAAAAGAAAACATCAAATATGTCCTTGCTCAATGATGTTTTCTACAATTATTCACCCATTATCCTCTTTCAACTTTCAGTTTGGTTAATAAGTTCTTTGGGTATATGAATGCATGGGACTCTTCATCAAAGACACATTTTGAAGTTACTTAAGTGATAAAATGAGATACCATATATTTCTTGAAGGAACACTAGCAATTCTGAACATCATAAGATGGGAGTAAAATAATAAGATGACATTGTCTAGTTTGCGAGCAGAACTGATTACAAAACTGACAACTTAACCTGAACAAAAGGTAACTTTGAACAAATAAACTTTGACTTCTTACATAAAACCCTTCAAAAGTTCCTAGATTACCTATTAGTGAACAAAGAAATCTAAGTAGAACAAAACCACTTCTAAGATTTCATAAAAGGGAACAGCTTGTGAAGCGATTCCTATGAACAGTATCAAAAAATACACTCTTGAGCACCTAGCCCTGTGGTCTGCCTAAAGGGCAGAGGGAAAACCCCTTGTTGACCATAAAAGGGCTGCCTGCATGTTCTCAGTGGAAAGTATACAGGATCTTATTTACAGAAGTATAAATACATGCCATTCCTTTGTGCTCACAGGCACTCCTGAAGGCTGGCCAGAAGAGGAGGGTCCAAAGGCTCCATGCAAACTGGATTCAAAAAGTCTGCGACATTTTTCCAACATCAAAATGTACTTTCTTTTTCTAGCTTATCTTCTTTCACGGTAAAAATATCTACAAAGCATCCGGTCGCTATAATTTAACAGGTGGCAGCTCCAGAAGCATCTGAAAATAAGCCTTTAAGATTCAGTAGGAGGAGAGAAAGCACATTTCCCATAAATAGGCACTTTTTTTCTAGTAACATTGCAGCTGGGTGAAAACTGAGGAATACAGAAGAATGTTATTTGTGGTCAATAACAATGCCCTGTCTATTTATAGTTCTTAGTAACTTAGAAGACTAAAGTTTGAAAACTTCTGAAAAATAATAAGTGCCCAAATTACTGGGACCTAAAACAGAACAGATCCCTCCCCAAAGTAGCAATAAATGAAAGGAACAGCATAATATAGGTACATAATATTTGGCTTGCGTGTGTATGCATGTGTGAATAAGTACAATGCTGTGAACAGAAAGCAAACAAGTGGATATGGCTATGAATACAATGAATGGTTTCATTTAAAACTCAAGAAATTCTAAGATTTCAGCTTGGTAATGTGTCCAAGAGACATCATGGAGATCTCAAATTATTGCTCTCAGCTAGAGTTAGTATTTGACTTAAAGACCCATCCTAATGCTAACATGAACATTAGCCGTCATCTAATATAACTATCTTTCCAGTGCCTATAAAACATCTGTACTTAGTGGTCTCACAATCCAGAGAGACTCAAACTCTTTTCCCCAGGAACCTACACAACCAATAATGCTTAAGTATTCTACCACTTCTAATCAAGGTTAACTGGCACTAATGGGTAAGATAAAATGCAAGTCTGGCTCAACCTCCAGAGGATAACATATATAGTAGTACAGAGATCAGCAGTGACTGAAATATAGCCTTCCATGGGGAATAAATACCTATGAAGCAGCTCACTTTACCTTTGAGAGGCTCAGATAAAATATTTCACTGACACTGACCTGAATGTTAGTAACTGTAATATCTCATGGTGTTTCCTAGGTCTATTCTGTTAAGTCCTTGCTAGTAAGTATGGACCACAGGCCTGCAGCATCAGCAGCACATCTGCTTGTAAGAAACGCAGACTCTCAGGCCCCACCCCAGCCTGCAGAAGCAGAATCTGTATTTGACAAGATCCCAGAGGGCTCAAATGAATATCCAAGTCTGACAAGCCCTGATCTAAGTAGGTGCACACAGATTATTTTTTAAATGTCCTGTAGAGTTACCCTGGATTGTTTTGCTAGCCTCCCAGCATCAAGCTTTTTCATTTTCATTATATCCAGTTTATTTTTTAGAAATCCTTGTTCATTTTCAGATTCTCAAACCAGGAAGATGGGCAGAGAAAGTCAAATGTATTAAGCAGACCAGACATTTCTCTAGGAGTTTTCATTAATTTTACTCTACAAGGTACTTCTTAATTTTAAAATTATAGAAAGTAGAGACTTAGGCACTCAGAAAAGTTAAGTGATCACATAACTGGAAAGTGGTCAACCAGAATTCACTCAGTTCCAAGCTTCACGAAGTTATATTTTCACACTCTGCTTTTCCTTCCACTAGGGATTCTCATCCCAAATACCCAGGCTTTTCCTTAAAACAAATATGTGGTGTTGGGGAGAAAAAAAAAATTTCAGATATTGAGAGCCCTCATTGACTTTGCCACATTTAAGAAGTGATAGAAACTGAACAAGTCTGCTCAGCTCCGAACCAAAGGAGAGCTTTAGTTCTAACAAACTAAAGTGGATGTTAGAGGCAGGATAATGTCACGACTAAGGAGATGCACCCTGGAACCAGATTGCCTTTGTTGGGATCCCTGTCTTTGTTGGGATCCCTGCTCCCACCTTGGCCAAGTGGCTCACATTCTCCTTAAATTGGAAATAATACTTGCCCTCATAGATTTTCTGTAATGATTAAAGGAATTGGTACATGTAAAGCATGCATTCATGAATGTCTGGTGTATAGTAAGTACTCAAGAGGTGTTAACTATATTTATTATTAAATGGAATTTCTTATGCTGGTATAACCTGCCTCTGTTAAAAAAGAGATAATAATAAGGGCGGTCTTCCACTTAGCTAAGCAGTTGGTAACATTCTTCCAAATCAATGCATTTACTTCTTTCTCTTTTATTAATCTTAAACTCACATACATTGATCACTGATCAATATTAAAAATGAACAAAATCTATCACCAACTTGTATCTTTCACATCGCTTCATTGTCACAGTCAATTCATGTGTCTACAGGTACCTATTCTGAGCAATTATCAAGTAAGTAGCCTGAAGATTTACGGTAAACAGCAGGTCATACACCAAGAGGGGTGTCCAAATCAGGCCTGCTCCTTAGGATACATTCATAACCCCCAATTTCCAGTCTCCCAGCAAATTCTAACAGCTCTAATTTCCAAACTCTGACTGCTTACCAATTTCATTCTAGTCTAACCCTCTATGGTGACATTTCTTCTCTTCCTCCCCTACAGTGTAGTCTCAACCCAGCAGAAATCATAATCCCTATGAAATGCATCATCACTCATCTTCTCACCACACTCCAGCTATCCCCCCTGCTGTTCAACCTTCCAGGTACACTCCTCTCCAAGGGCCTTGCCTCTCCCACTGGCCCTGCATAGACCTTCTCCCCCATCTCCTCAGGTCTATGCTCAGTCACTCAGTGAGGCTCCTCATGACCTGCTGTAAACTACAGCATTCTCTACCACCACACCCGCCCTCTCTCCCAATATGCAGCGCTGATCACGTTCCATCATCCCAACAGTTTACTTATGTGTGTGGTCATCTTTCTCTCCTCACTAGAATGTAAACTCCAGGTCAGAGGATATGTACCTTCTGTTCATTGCTATATCACCTGTGTCTAGCGTCTTGCTGGATATGTAATACATGCTCAGGGAATATTTGTTGAAATAATAAATGAATAAGGAGCATCTATTCACATCCTATGCATTCCTAGACTAATAAATAGACTACACATCTCCTAGTATTCCAAGAGAGAAATAAATAAACCTATATAAATACATATATATATATATATATATATATACATAAACTAGAGGCCCAGTGCACAAAATTCGTGTACTGGAGTGGGGGGTCCGTCAGCCCACCCTGCGCCCTCTTGCAGTCTGGGACCCCACAGGGAGCAGGCCTAAGCCAGCAGTCGGACATCCCTTTTGCAGTCCAGGACCCCGTGCTCCTTACCACCCACCTGCTCACTGCTCCTTAGTGCTGCCGCGGAGGCAGGAGAGGCTCCCACCAACGCCACTGCGCTTGCCAGCTATGAGCCCAGCTCCTGGCAGAGCGGCGCTCCTCCTGTGGGAGCACACTGACCACCAGGGGGCAGCTCCTGCGTTGAGCGTCTGCCCCCTGGTAGTCAGTGGGCATCATAGCGACTCGTCATTCTGGTCGTTCTGCTGTAATGGTTGCTTAGGCTTTTATTATACATATATATGTGTGTGTGTGTGTGTATATATATATATATATATATATATATGTATATATATATATATATATGTAAAATCTCAGTAGGGAAAATTTAAGACAGTGATATGCTTTCTTCTGAACAAAAATCTGAAGTATTAGCCAAAGATTTAAAAGAAAAAAGGGACCAATACCTTCCGACTTATAGAAGCTAAACAACTACTGTCTCCTTCTGCAAAGCGGGAGGAAAATACTGATCAATGTATGTGCTCACCCCTTTCCGTTAAAGAGGCCACTCTCACTTTATGTGACAGTTTAGCGCAGGAAGTGGATGTGATGACCTTGTATAAATGAGCATGCAGGGCCCGATTGACAGAGCAATTACTCATGTGGCCAACACACTGGCTAACAACACATAATCTTGCAAAAAGCACCTTGGGAGTTTTAATGACAACACAGACTCAGCAGTTTAGTTTCAATTTTAATCTGAAAAGTATCCAATTCTGCACCACTCTCTATGATGAGATCCCCTCATGAGTTCAATGGGGCTCCTGAATCCCGGGCCCATTATTAGGAGGATCCCAGCCCTCTGCCACTACGAGCTAATCACATCTTGTCTGTATCAACTGGAAAGGTCTAAGAAATTAGAGTTCATATTCTGTCTTCTTCTGATCTTTAGTTGTGCAGTATTTATCATCTCAACAGAATGATTTAGCCTTGATATTTCTTCTTGCAAACTACACAGCATTAATTCTATTCATGAAAAAAAATGGGTAAAAGTAGGTCATGCCCTCCCTATTATAACAGCCTACAGAATATGCAAAAAGAAGTACTGTGATTCTGGCGGAAAGTATTACTAATTATTCACATCCGACAGGGAAGGTATAGAGAAAATAATTTTAAACATCAAAAACTTTCAGGTGAAATGCTGAAATGTTTCCTTATCTGTCACCTAGAACATGGAATATGTGTGTTCAAATTCAGGTGACCGTAATTATTCTGGTTTCACAGTCTGTGGGAAAAAGCTAACCAGAAATACAAAATGTATAAACCAGAAAAAGACACCCGTTTTAAAGTCTGCATACATTTCACCAAAGGTGATTTTCAATTATTTATCAATAAAAATTATAAACAAGGATGTCAAAGCAAGGCTTTTTCCTGTTTTGAAAATGGCCTTGGTATTGTTTCTTCACTTAATAAGTGTGGTACTTCTTTGCTAAGGCAGCAGTGAGCTCAAATTTATTAAGGTCACTGATGGAGAAGCTTCTGCCTTTTCTCAAGAGCTCACTATGTATCAAGACAACGTGAACCAAAAAGGATGTCATCATGAGGCCGACAGAGCCCAGACACCAGTGCTAGACTTGTGTTCAAGTCCTGCTACCCAGACTTCCATAACTAAGAAAATGACTTCACCTCTAGAAAAAAAAAAGACGAGATCATACCTACATCACTTCCGAGGCATGTTCCCAGATTTTTAGGACCAGAATAATCTTGCCTTCAATGCTGAGAAGGGTGGAAGCAGAATGTGCATCATCCCGCTGCTCAGACACCCTAGAAGCACTGTGGTAATGAGTCACCATTACCGATCTTAAACCTCATCAGGAAAGGAGGTCAGCAGAAAGGACAAGAAGAATCGCCCTCTGATCTCTTCTAATTCTTGCCACTAGGCAGTAAACAGGATAGGAGACCAGAGTGGCACACAATCCACTGACTAGGGATCTCTTTTTAAGAATCTGTGTATATACACAGCTATGATCCCCAACCCTCCACCGTGGCCCGGCCACCCTCCACAGCTTGCATACAGGGTAGCTTCAGCACAAGACTCTGCAGAAAGTTTACGTTTGAAACGTGGAACCATAATAATTAACCAAAATAATGGCATGACAATGAGGGATAGAGAAAGCACGAGAAAATGAGATGCAGGAAACAAAACATTTGTGGGCATGTGTGTGTGTGTTTTTTAATGTGTTACTTATTTCATTACTTAAGTGTTAGATAAATGAGGGGTGATATCGCAAAATAGGTGCCTACTCGAGGGATAATCTCAATCACAGGCATAAAAACAGTCATCACTATTTGTCTTCTTCCTCCGTTCCCTGAATTGGAACTTTAGTGTCATAAATACACACTGTAATGTTTCTTTCAAAAACAAAATAATATCCCTTGGGGAATAATTTCTACAGGCTTTACACCTGGAGTTTGAAATGACTGTTGTTCTTGATTTAATAAAAGACAGCTCAAGAACAGATGAGCTTATGTACTGCCAGTGAGGAAGCACCCAGCCTCTGGGTCAAGGCAGCACCCGCAGAGGCAGCCTGATCTCAATAATGGCCAGCAGCTGGGACGTCTGAGGATGTTCTGTACTTAGGCAGTGAGGTACAGTTTTGTTTTGTTTTTTTTATCTAAAGCTTATCTATTTTTTTTTTACATTCAATATTATTTTGTATTAGTTTCAGGTGTACATTGTAGTAGTTAGACAATCATATGCTGTACAAGGTGTTCCTCCCCAGGTATTTCCAGGACCACCATACATAGCTATTACAATATTATTGACTGTATTCCCTGTGCTAGTAATATACCGTTTCTCAATCTAATCACCTCAATAGATGTGACAAGCAGGAGTCTATATGGTCAATACAAGACCTTGGTTCACCATGTGCTATAAAATGCAGCTGCAAAGAAAGGCAGTTGTTTTTTCCCCCCGTGGTTTATATCACACACTTGTCTGTAAACAGAGCCCATGGTGTGCAACCTAATGGCATGCCCCAGATGTTCCCAACAAGTGTACAAAAAAACACAATCTTTTCTTGATCTTTAAGGCTTAAGAGCAGACTACACACTAAGTTTTTTAAAAAAAGGAAAAAGAAGAAAACCCCATATGGTGCCAAATGTTGGCAGCTATCTTCTTTCTTCCCAGACAAAACTCGTAGGTCTTGTGAAAACAACGTTTCTTGGAAAGTGCCAAAAACAACAGAGATAATTGTTGTGATGACTCTCCCTTGCCGACTGCCCCAACAGCTTTACTGCTTTGACTGTATCCACATCTACCCTCCGGGATAAAACTGAGCCAACTTTAAATCTTAACCCCAAAGGGCCACCTTTAGGAATGCCATCTCCTAGGATTCTGAAAACAAGTCTTGCATTTTAGGTGCTTTCCTTCAGAAGAGAAGAAAATGCTATTGTTTGTGTCTGCCTCCTCTCCTTTCCCCCTGTTTAAATTATGTTTAAAAAATTAGCAAGCTTTGTGTCTGCTACAGTAGTAAAAGAACATATAGAAAATACAAAAATGTATTTTAGCAAGTAAAATATCAACAGCCTCACTGCTTCCCTCTAGGCCTTGTAGACAAAATACTAATAACATTTTAGTATATTTCATGCTGATCCCTCTACATACAAGTAAAATGTGTCCGGGCATACATAAAAATATTTACAAGCCTATTTTTGCCGAACCTTTTCAGTTATCATGGCGGTGTGAGCATTTTCCCGTGGGGGTACAGCATTTTGATCACAATTCCGTATCCCACAAGTAATGACAACTTTTTGTAATTGACAGCATTTCTCATAGGAGGTTTATTGCTCTACTGGCCACCATGGACCAGTGTTAAACTCACTGATGGCATGGGTAGCCATCATGAGAAACGTGAAAACGAATTACAGTATGGAAGAGTGGAAACCCAAATGCCCATCTCCAAACACATTCAGTCCCTTGGTGACTTCTTCAAGACCAGAGAGAGAAAATCACTTTTGTTTTGAACCTAAAAGACACAAATATATTCCCTCGTATCCTAATATTAAGAAGTTTTTAAAAAAATTCATGATTATTCCTTTAAATACTCAAGCCATTTAAATGTGTGTACAATATAGAAAATGAACTATTTCATTTGAATAATGGAGAGAAGTTAAAAGACACTCATTACCTTCTGCCTAAGGGTGTTATCTCCTTGCTTAAACATGCAAATTAATGGGGAAGGGATCTAATGCTCACTTGTGTGTGTTTTTGTCCTTCAGAGCATTAATAACATTTGAGTTGGTCATTAAGAAGTAATCACACACACACACACACACACACACACACACACACACACACACACACTCTGTGCAGCAATGTTTCTTTATAACAAACCAACCTCAGGAAATTATTAATGAGGGGTTAGGAGGTTACACAGCAGCTAAGCCCAGAAGAATGTCTGTGCAAAGAGAAAACTACCTATTCAAGGGAGGAGGAGTGCTGGGGAGGACTGGCAGTTTGAAAAGGAATTCCTTCCCAGCCTAGAAATTTTCTACATTGTGCAAAGCCAAACTACGAGTCAGAATACTTCACATTTTCCAACTGTGTATTTCTAGAATGGCATCTGATTTTCTACTGAAATTAAGAAGGACACAAATGAGGTGTGCAACTGCTCCCCCTGCCCTTCCCCAGGACCACGTTTGAGGAAATACATATGTTGGTATAGATTCAGTCCTGCTGAAAGCAACTAAAAACTGGATGACACATTATTTGTAACTTTCAACTTTACCTACAGGAGGAGGAGTGGCCCAGAAAATCAGAGTGGCATTACTTAGAGGTACACAAGCACCAGCATCCCCAACCACCACAAACTTCACCTGCGACCGTTTTTCATCGGCGACATATACTGTTAGAAAAAGCCAAACCTTGTAACCAATGTTATGGAGGGGTCCTGAATATGCCACCCCAAAATATGCCACTTTGGCATAGGGGATATTTTGAGCTGGAGGCAACTGAGAATCAACAGATGCAGGAAAAGTTCTCTGCCCTTCCCTTGGTCTGCCTCAAAGCAGAGCATAAATTTTCATCTGTGAAGGTGGCATAAATATCTCCCCTTTTGCAGTATCAGGATGAGGAGAGCTACCCTTATCACCGGAGATGGACAGCAGACACCAAGATGAGTATGTATAAACAGACGTTACTGAAATAACCCTTACCTTCCATTAGTTTCCCCTATAGTTCCTAGTACCTTTCCCATAATTTATAGCCCTTTGTTAAAATGGTATATACTGGTAAGCTGCAGAGTCTAATTGATCCTTTGGGTTATTCATTAGTTTCTGTGAAGGCCCTGTGCACATAAAATTTAAAATATTAACAAAATGTGATTTCTTTTATCCTGTTTATCCCTTTTTGTCAGTTTAATTCACACACAATAGTAAATGAACCTAAAAAGTTAGAGAAAAGGGTTTTGTTTCTCCTCCCCTACGGTTCGATAGCAAGTTTGCAAACCAGTGTTGAGTTGGAAAATCCTATTCACACTCAAAAATCATATATCTCTAAAATGTTTATAATTGCTAAGTAACTAAAAATAAAATGTAAAATTGACAAAAACTGGCAAACACGTCAAAGTGAAAATGCCAATTAATGTCATTGTAACAAATAAAATCAGCAGTTCACATGTTTGTAATTTGAAAAAGTCACTTATTAGCTCTCTCAAATTTTGAGTGCCTGCCACAATCAATATAGGCAAATAGTTTAAAAGAAATGTGCAATATACATGTTTCTGTATTTATATATGGTTGCTTGTGAATATGCCAACATCTTATTATTATTATTTTAATTTTGAAGTCACTATTAACCATGCAAGTTGTGATTAGCAGATGTGGGGTTCTTAATGTTTTCGTTTCTTACTGAACAATCTTTTGTTTTTGTGTGTGTGTATTTTTTTAAGTCTTTATTGTTGAAAATAATACATATGTCCTCTTTTTTCCCCATTGACCCCTTGTAGCCCACCCCAGGCCTTCACCACACTATTGTCTGTGTCCATGAGTCATGCATATAAGCATACATATGCATACAAGTTATTTGGTTGATCTCTTTCCACACCCCCCCACCTCTTCCCTCCCCCCGCCCCCCAACCCCCGCCCCGCCTTCCCTCTGAGATTCTGCAGTCTGTTCCATGCTTCTATGTCTCTGGATCTATTTTGTTCCTGAGTTTATTTTGTTCATTAGTTCCACATATGAGTGAGATCATGTGATACTTGTCTCTCTGACTGGCTTATTTCACTGAACAATCTTTTGAAAGGGCAGTTTTCTTCTGAGATTGCCTCATAGGGCAGAAGTTAATCAGGATTGCTGAGTGGTTTCATATTCAAAGTCATGATTCTAATCTATCAAATACAATTCAAATGGTACATGACAATGAAAAGAAGGCAACTCCTGCCTCTATTCCTGAGCCTGTCTTAGTTTTATGATATTAATCTAGCCAGAGACAGGTCTTTCACAATTTAGACAAAATCTTAGCCTGGATATCCACACTCCATCTAGTTGTAAAGATACAAAATCCTTGCAGTAAAAAAACGTTTTTACTGCAAACTCATTGCACAGGGAGTCAAAGTAAGTCATTCCTAAATCCTCAAATGTACTCAGGCCCCTAAAATGCTCCACATTTAAATATTTTGGGCCATTTCTAGCGTAAGTTTGAGGAGCAAAAAGACTGCCAGTGAAATGTCGAACTGGAAGAGAAAAACCCAAATCCTTCCCAGAAGTTATTATTCCGCTTTAGACTTCATCCCCACAAATTAGTGAAATGACAAGCATTGATCACATTATTTTAATTACAGCATAACCTCTTTTAATATGTACACTGAAATTAAAAAAAAAAACGCCCCACTTATAACATAAGACACAATATATTTAGGCAAAGGATAATTCTGCTAGACTTTTTAAATACTGGGTATTTCAAATAAGCAAAACTTTTTTTTTTCTAGAGCTTTTTCGAAATATACCAGATTTTATCAACATCTATACACTTAAATAAATATGGCATTGTCTATAAAATATAAGAGGTGTCATGAAAGTCAGAAATAAATAATTTCAAGTCACAAAATAATGATAAAGCTAAGCTAAACTATAAACTAGTTGTTACAAACAGATGTATAGCATACTGCCTAGTTTCTTAAGAAACATAACACTTATTTGTCAATTATCACTGAGGTAGATATCAATATTTATTACTATGTAGAAAATGAAATAGAAATATTCAAGGACATTTAAATAAGTGTATTTTTGGTTACTCATTAAAATTATTGACAGTACTAGAACTTCCTCTATTAATGTTTGAAAATATAAATTATTCTTTAATCTGGCATTTATTCCAGTACAAAGACCTAAGTCACATACAAATGGGAAAATCAATTTTGGCAGCTAGACTAGAATGTAAATAGTATGGGCCAATTCTCTCCAATTCCTCAGACATTGCTGATGAGATATTCTAGCACGAAGCATTCAGTAAATTAACCTGCTAATGAACTCAAGAGCCAGTCATCTTCCTCAACCTTCAGGGGAGGAGAACTTCTGGCCCACTGGCCAGGTAAGGCCCTCAAAATCATTTGCTCTGGCCCTGCCAAGGCATTAGAGTGAGTTAATTAAGTGTGTGACCAAATATAGCAGGCTAATTTTTAAGTTGATAATTTTGTATGACCCATGAATGATGTTATAAATATCCAAATAGCTCTTGGCAGAAAAAAGGTTCCCACCTCTGTATGACCAAGAAAATTTCCTTGGCATTTTTTTTATTATTCTGTACAAGATTTAAACACCTGGAGTCATTAGCATAATTTTTCTTTTTTTCTTTTTTAGCACCAAAATAAGACATAAGAATACCAGTAGAATCTGTGATCATTTTTAAATTCTGGGGCATAAAACAATCGAATAATTAGTCTGAAAAAAAAAAAGGTAAAGAAAAGTTAGTTTTCTATTTCATCTATGTTTAAGAAAAGTATTTATAAAGAAAACATGCTGAATTTTGTCTTTTTAAGGAGACACCAAAGGAAATCTTAAAAATAAATGTTTGCAGTACCCAAAATGAGCCTAAGCACAATGTTTAAATTACTGAACGAAAGAAATAAAATAACTTCTTAAGTACCTTGGATTCTATCCCATCATAAAGGAAAGATTTACATTGTCAAGCTTCACTTGCTCACATGGGGTTTACTCCTCAAATGTTTCTTTTATCCTGTAAATGAGAAAATCTCCACCACCACCACCACGCCCCCCCCCACGCCCCTTGCACAAAAGATCGCATCACCAACTGTGAAAAACTTGCAGCTGATACTAAGTTATAAGGCTCTTGCTCAAAGAGCCAACTTGTCCACCTACTAAAGATGTAGAGCAATCTTCCTCCTGTCCAGGTTGTTTTCTGATGACAGTCTCAGGTAATGTAGAATCAGAAGGAATCTAGTACTCTCAAAAGGATCATTAAAAATGCATTCACACTCAGATGCCATATCCACAAGCAAACATGATACGCTATTTTCTCCCAAACATATTTCTAATAATACCTGTGTCGTTTTTATATAATCTTTGCCACTTACATGGCTATACAAATGCACAGTAATGTTATTTATTATAGTTTAAATCACTAGATTTCTTTGTCTTCTAAAAGTAAGAAAATAAGGTGTACTTCCAACAAACCTTCTGAAATTTTTTTGGTTCTTAAAAATTTACCAGGTGGAAATACTTTAAAAGTTGCCACAAAAAGACATAAAATATGTTTTCTCACCCAAAGTAAGTTTTCTTTTTTTTTTTTTTCAAAACAGGTTCTCTCCTAGCATGAGTAAAACACTAGATATGAGAGATTGAGAAGTACCCATCTATCTAAGAAGCAGTCCATGTTCACTCTCATCAGCCAATACGTTTAACTCTCCCCAGCATAGGCACTAAGAGTACTAAGATGCAACTGCCTGAATACATTGCACATGGAAAACACAGGCATTCTTCACCCCTGCTAAACACCATGCCTTCTAATTCTGACTAACTTCAAAATGAATATAAGTGAAGACAATTCACTCTCCCTCATAGAGAGGAATAAAACAAATGCGACATTTGTATTGTCTTAAAACTACTGAGAAACTTGGGCATAAACGTGTGTAGTCTGGGCATTGTACTTATGTAAATAGCAGAGGGTATGGTTTTAATTTGGTTGTGACACCATAAATGCTGGCATATTGAACATGCACTTACTGCCATGGATTTTGAACTCTCTGTCTCCAGGGTCTGCTTCTGTGTTGTCCACATGCCAGAGCTAAAGACTACTTGCCCATAATTTCATATGATCAGAGCTGAGCAAATCAACTTTATTTCCAAGAGGAAAAAAAAAATTATTTGAGTGATTTTTGAAACAATGACTTTTTCAAGGTTTTTGTCTTCCAGGGGATAAATCACAGTTGTCAATCTTAAAATCTCAAAGCAAAAAAGAAAGAGAAAAAACAACCTAAAATAAGAACATGTCTTATGTTAACCAGAAAGAACAGAAGGGTTGGAAATAATGAAAAACAATTGAAAATGGCCTTTTGATAGCCATGTTCTTCTTATAATACATTGATTTCAATAAATGTTATCACAAAGTTCCCTGCTTAAGAATAATTTTCCTGGAAATGATAGCTTTCTTTTCTTGGTGAGGAAATAGCATTCTAAGCAGTCATCACTATAATTTTGCCAATAAGGTTCTTTGTACATTTCATTTTACTCAGTCTAAGCAGAAAGATTAAGAGGCCCTCCCGTGTATCCCCTTTTAGTTCCTCAAAATGAAGCCAGACACTAGTTGCACCCCTCAGTTGTGAAATAAGGCATATGACTTCTTTAGAGCCCATCTATGATGACCTATGAGGACAGATGCCGACACCACAATAGAACTGGCTGTGGTAGGTCTAAGTGGGCTGTTTTCACTTCACTTAAAAAATCTACCATCCCTTGGGACACTAAGCTAAAGCCTATTCAACATTTTACTCTCTGACACTTGAAAATTATGAGAAGTAAGACACATGTATAATTAAAATTTAAGGTAGAAAGGACTAAATTCCACACTCTTTGGGGAGTTTACACAAGGTAGACATCCCAGACTGAGAGGAACAGGAAGGCTTTGTGGAGGGGGCACCAATCGGATTGGGCCTTGAATACATAGCTTTGAAAATGCAGAGTGTAGGAGAGATAATGGTTACCCTTCCTTTTTCTCTACAGGCAGTAACTGGTCCATGTATTCATCATCTGGTACCTGAACTGTTGCAAATGCCTTCAAACTGGCATCCCTGCCTTGGTTTGGCTTCTCCGTCCTTTATAATCATCCTCATGTACCTTAGTTTTTGGAATGCAAAAAAAAAACCACCCAAAACAATAAAAAAAAAATCCAAATTGGATCATTCAATGGATAGTTACTGATCTATTACAGGCATAAAAATATGAAAATGGAGGAAAATCCCCTAACCAGTAGGTCATTACCATTACAGAAGACATACAGCCTTCTCCCTCAGACCTATGTGATAATGTCTAAACACACTCCTTAGTATGTCAGTGTCCTTCCTAATGAATGCATATTTTTTCAATCTTATTTCTCACCAAACAGAGCTGATTTTTTTTCATAGACTTTGTGCTCTCTCACAAGTCTATGCCTTCTGCTTAGAACACTCTTCCTTTTTAGTGAATTCTCCTTATCCTTCAAGATATAACTTAAATACTGGCCAGATGAGAAGCCCGCCATGACCTGGAAATGGAACATCTTTGTGTTCCTTTGGTATTCTAAGTAGATCTCTAGTGTATCACAAGCCATTGTCAACATCAAGTACTCGAAGAATTGCATTTTGATGATCTCGTTTCAGGATGTGACATGGCATTTAAAACACACGGTGCTGGGTGTTTATTGGCTTAAAGTGACTTCTTGGTTAAAAGAGTTGCAAGAGCAAAAGTATGAAGTCATCGCTGTGGTGAACAGAGATCAGCTTTGTGCAATCTTTTTATTAGAAAGACTAAGGTGAGATCACAGCAGACCTGGAGGACATGAGGGCAGCCCCTTTTTACGGAAAGTGTGGTCCTCAATCCAGCAGCAGCAGCAGCACCTGAGAAACTGCTATAATGCAAATTCTCTGGTACCACCAAGGACCTACAAAATCTGAATCTGCATTTTAATAAGATCCCCAAGTGGCCTGTATGCATACTGAAGCTTGAGAAACAGTCATCCAAGCTTGAAGGACGTCAACAGGACCAAAACTCTATTCCAGGAAGATTATCTGGCATTCATCTCCTATATAGTAGTATGATAGATTGTGGAGGTGGGAGGGCATGACAAAAGTCTAATGTAGAAAAAAGAGTAAGAACACTTTTGCCTCAGTGTAGGTAACCGTACCTGGGTTAGGGTAATGACAGTGAGACTGCAGAAATTACAAATATAATTATACTTACTTAAAAATAGAAATGTGATATTCATTCATTAGTTTGCCCATAATTATGTGCTTCTTTAATCATTTTATTACACATCCTAAATTTTTTGGTAGGGAATGATATTTAAACAGGACAAAAACTATTAGTTTTAAGTTGCATACTCAGACTTGGAGGTCTGAAACTAAGCCTGACTCTGAGAAATAGGGAGTCCTCTAAACATAGATGTAGTTGGATGCTAGAATGGGGCTGAGGTACAAACAAGATAGGTACCGGGCCCTGACAGCATGGCTCAGTTGTTGGAGCATTGTCCCATACACCAAAAGGTTCAATTCCAGGTAAGGGTACATATCTAGGTTGCAGGTTCAATCCCCAGTAGGGGCACATAGGGAGGCAGCCTATCAATGTTTCTCACACTGATGTTTCTCTCTCTCTCTCTCTCTCTCTCTCTCTCTCTCTCTCTCTCTCTCTCTCTCAAAATCGATTAAAAAGAAACATATTCTCGGTGAGGATTAAAAAATAAATAAAAGACAGGTACCAGGACAGCAAAGCAGGGAGTAAAAGGCTGCTCCATGAATGCTGAATCTCTCAGATACATCAAAGTTACTTCCTGTCCCCTCCATCCCACCTCCTTTCCCAGACAGGCTCCCACCCAGAAGCAGGTTTGGGGAGAGAGGGAAGATATCCCCAGCTGTCACAGTTGTAGTTTTAGTTATTCCAAAATACTGTGCAATTACTTCTAAATCACAAGTGTGTTTTGTAGTTTATTTGTTTGTTTGTTTAATTTAACTTTATTGCTGAGAGTATTACAGATGTTCTCCATTACCCCCTCCACCCTGTGCCTACCCTACCACACCCCAGGTTTCCCCCACACCATTGTCTGTGAAATTCTTTGGTTAATCTCTTCCCGCACCCCATCATTCCTTCCCTCTGAGATCCACCAGTCTGTGCCATGCCTCTGGACGTATTTTGTTTGTCAGTTTATCTTGTTCATTAGATTCCGTATATAAGTGAGATCATATGATACTTGTCTTTCTCTGACTGGCTTATTTCACTTAGCATAATACTTTCTAGGTCCCTCTATGCTGCCTCAAAAGGTAATAGATCCTTCTTTTTTACAGCTGCATATTCCATTGTGTAAATGTACCACCTCTTTTTTATCCATTCATCTACTGCTGGGCACTTAGGCTGTTTCCAAATCTTGGCTATTGTAAATAGCACTGCCATGAACACAGGGGTGCAGATATTCTTTCTGACTGGTGTTTCAGACTTCTTAGGATATATTCCTAGAAGTAGGATCACTGGGTCCAATAGCAATTCAATGATAAAATTTTTTAGGAAACTCTATATTGTTTTCTATAGTGGCTGCACCAGATTGCATTCCCACCAGCACTGTACGAGGGATCCCTTTTCTCCACATCTTTGCCAGCACTCATTTGTTGATTTATTGATGGTAGCCATTCTGGCAGGTGTGAGGTGATACCTCATTATTATTTTAATTTGCATTTCTCTGATTAGTGACTTTGACATCTTTTTCATATGTCTCTTGGCCATCTGTATGTCCTCTTTAGAGAAGTGTCTATTTAGATCCTTTGCCCATTTTTTTAAATTGGATAGTTTGTCTTCCTTTTATTGAGTTGTCTGAGCTCTTTACATATTTTGGAAATTAACTCTGTAGCTGATATATCATTGGCAAATATGTTCTCTTATACAATGCATTTTTTAATATATTTTTATTTATTTCAGAGAGGAAGGAAGAGGGAGAGAGATAGAAACATCAATGATGAGACAGAATCATTGATCGGCTGCCTCCCGCACACTCCCCACTGAGGACTGAGCCCCACAACCCAGGCATGTGCCCTTGACCAGAATCAAACCCGGGACCCTTCGGTCCACAGGCCAACACTCTATCCACTAAGCCAAACTGGCCAGGGCCCATACAGTGCATTTTGAGAATGGTTTCTTTCGTTGTTTGATGTAGTCCCATTTTTTTTTAATCTTGCTCTAGAAGATGTATCTGTGAAAATTCTGCTATGTGAGATGTCTAAGGTTTTTCTGCCTATATTTTCTTCTAATATTTTTACAGTTTCACAACTTACAATTAAGTCTTTTATCCATTTTGAGTTTTTTCTTGTGTATAGTATAAGTTGATGATCTAATTTCATTTTTTTGCCTGTATCTGTCCAATTTTCCCAGCACCTTTTTTTGAGGAGACTGTCTTTACTCCATTATGCTCTTGCCTCCTTTGTCAAATATTGATTGAGTATAATGGCTTAGGTTGATTTCTGGCTTCTCTGTTCTGTTCCATTGATGTATATGCCTGTTCTTATGAAAGTACCATGTCATTTAGATTACTATCACCTTGTAATATAATTTGATATCCAGTATTGTGATACCTCTAACTTTGTTCTTCTTTCTCAAATTGCTGAAGCTACTAGGGATCTTTTGGTTCCATATAAATTTTTTTGGATTATTTGTTCTAGATTTGTGGAATATGCCATTGATATTTTAATAGGGATTGTGTTGAATCTATAGATTGCTTTGGGTAGTATGGACATTTTAATGATGTCAATTCTTTACTTTTTAATTCTTTGTTGTTTAAAGTATTACATATGTCTAATTTTTCCCCCCATTGACCTCTCCCCGGCCACTCCCACCCTCCAGCACATGTCCTCACCCCCCTACTGTCAGTTTCCATCGGTTATGCTTATATGCATGCATACAAGTCCTTTGGTTGATCTCTTACCCTCCTCACCCCCACCCCCACCACCAAACTCTGTATCTCTTTACTGAGTTGAAAAACCATGTTCTGGCAAAAATATTCATCCTGGAATAGGGAAAGATTTTCCCACTGCTCTGTAAAATTCAGGAGCAACAAAAGTATAAGTAGTATTCTGATGAAGGCCCAATAGTCATGGTTTTTCAACATACCAGTTCCATGTACAGGTTGCCAATAATGATAGGAAGGATTTCCCATGATGGGAGTACACATAACACCTACTCTGCAAACCTACGCGGGACACAGCCCTCTTTGGAGAATGTGTAAAATGCATAACAAGGTGTATTCTCCTCTTGAACAAACAATTGCTATAACCTGAACCCATCCCCAACACATCTCTATGTGGCTTTATTGGATGCTAAGGGAAAAAAACAACAAAACAAAAACAAAACAAACCCTGTGTCATGCTTGCAACAGATGCTAGAGCTCCACAACAGAGAACTCAGAGCCTTGCAGTGGTTTTCCCCCACCTCTTATGACTTTTAAGGGCATCAGCACAAGAAAGATAAAGGGACTTTAAAGTGGCTATTCCCCATCCCCTAAAATCTACTCTACCCTGCCCTGGATTCTGAAAGCACACGTGTTGGTCATCTTTCCAGGGCCCTCTTTTCTAACAACTTTTCTAAGCCTTTTCTAATGGCTCTGCTGCAACTAATCTTGCCTTTCTTTGAATTCTCACCAAACAATGTATTTTATTCCATATTATAGCTAGTTTCATGTCTTATGTCCCCCTTTCGCTATAAACTACATACTGGAAAGCAGCCACTAAGTCTAAATCAACTTTGCGCCTTCTACATGCGTCATAGTTTCAGGCAGGTACTAGTATCATTTAGTGGTATACACCTCAGTTCGGAACATTTTTATTAGATAGCACACAACTATGCAGAGCTCTGTGCTCTATGAAAGAGGTGAGTGGGCAGCTAAGCAAAAAGATGTGAATTGTTTTCAGTATCACATAGAATCCAATTTAAAGGCAAATCTTATGCTCTCCATAGACATAAGGCCATGTAGCAGAAAGTTGCTCATTAAAGAAAAGGAAATAGCAAGTCACACATTACACAGAAACTATAATATCCACCATTGTCCGTTGTTTTGTAGGCCTGTGGAGCTGGAGCAGTTATTTCCGCTGCCAAACTTCCAGCAGTAACACTTAAAAGTTGCCAGTATGGTATGATGCCATCAGTTTTTAAAACTTAGAAAGGCTCATTGATTTTTACTGGTTTCTTACACAATCCACTTCCTTTAAGACCAAGTGAGCCAACCCTGATTGAGAGAAATTACAGAATGAATAAATGTTATGGTATCAACATAGAAATCATTTCGTTTCCTTTCCTCACTTCAATTTCCAAATTTATTTTTGGCTTCCATTGCCACCAGTCATCACCCCCAATACTCAGTGCCACACATTCTTATAGTCCCACTCACCTTCCTCCCTTTCCTTGGAACATTCTGATACACCATCATACCAATTTCAGAGGAGGCAAACTAATATCCTAATGCAATAAAATAGCTTTCTAAAGCAAGACAACCTGGAACAAGAATTCTTACCACATCTCAAGTAAGACAAATGAAGGTCACAATAGATTGGTTAAAATAGCAGTTTTATTCCAAGACTGGCAGAATTACAGTGACTACAAATTATAACTGTTGTTGGATTTCTACTTTACATGGTTGTAGTTATGATTCTACCCTTGTGAGCCAGAACAATTATTTTACAATTAGTTTAGACATGTCTGAGCCCAGAAGGAATATTTCTATTTCAATCATTACATTTCCCTTGAACAGAAACCAGTGCTACCCCAAACCAGGTCAATTCAACTCTTCACATGTGCATTTCTAACCACGGTCCAAAGTTGAACAAACATAAGTGCAAATGCTCAAACATTTAATTATGTTTTCAAACTGCAGTATAAAACAGCAATAATGGGCTTTCATGCACTAAACAAACACAAACAAACAAACAAAAAAACAGGCTAGTAGCTTCATGGTCAAGATAGAACATGATCACAGTCCTTTAAAACTTCATGCACACCCCTGAGTTTGGACTGCAGATCTATCACTTACACATCTAGTAAATGACCCAATTTGTTTACATGGCTCTGTACCTTTTTATGGCCTTTCTATAAAGAAGTTATTACATCCATTCCCTTTATTTTGTTTAAGAGTGTTTGAATGAACCCCAGAACCACAAGCCCATTAAACAAGCTCTCCTCAGATGGACATGGTCTCATATAATTCACCACTGCCGGGGAAATTTTCAAAACAATGTTTGTAGTTTGGAACCACCACACATTCCCACACACCAAAAGTATTTCCTGTGCTTTATGCAGTTTTAAATTTGGGGGAGATATGTTAAATAAGTTCTATTTTTTTTCCATTTTTCCAAGTAAAAGTGTGGCCTTTGCACTTCTTCCAGAAGATTTGCACCTCTGAGTGTTTTGTTATGGTAGGTTGACCATTCAGAAATGACTGCAAACAAAGATTGCAAGGAAATGTGAAATCCAGACATCCTAATTGATTTCCTAGGATGTAAATGTTAGTTCTAAGAGGAAACCATTTGAAAGCAGTTAGTTTAATGGAGTGCCCAACTGATGCCTATTAAATGTTATCGGTACAGATTAAAGATAAATTTTCTACATTGAAGAAAAATAAGCATACGGAATATTTAATTTCTAATTTTACATTCTTAACCATGCCTTTAAACCTCAAGCCTGCTAATATTCTCAAGAAAACAAAGGTTACAACCACTTCTTTAAGGGTTAGCATTTATCAATGAAACAGCTCGACTCTCTCAACATCCCATATCTTCGCCAGATTTTGACCTGAGAACCACCTGCTATTTTTAGATTATTGATTTTTCTAGGAACAATTTGTGATACAAAGTAAATATATGCTTTTGCCCATGCATGCTACATATCTATAACATATAACACTGCATGTGAAACTACAGAAACACCAGTGTGCCATGAGGTCTAGTCTCTTGTATTCCAGAGACAACTCATTTTCATACAGGCCTCCAAAACTGGAATGTATTTTTGTTTATAAATAAAAATAAAGCCAATAACAACATACATACTTATTTAATAAGAAACATTCCCCCAATACCTTTATTATCTGCCCCACAAACATATCTTCAGTGGAAGAGATCGGTTTCTTGTACAACCCATCTCTGGCTCTGGAGGTGCAGAACTATGCTTTCCAGACTAGCACCATTCAACTCTTCTTGTTGTTTTTATAGGGTCTACATATTTGTCCTCTGAATGGATGGAATTGTTACTGGTGGGGAGAGGCCCTTGTCGCCACCTGTTGCTAGTGGGAGTGGATTTATGCGATATCCCGAGAAAAATAATTTTCTGATACTCGCACAGGAGAATGAGTGATTTTTTACTTGAGGGAAATTAAATCCTTGAGTGTCCAAGGTCTCATCGCCCCCTGGCCCTGCCAAGGAAGAAGTGTAGCTGTAGCTTCCATAGGACTAGAGTCAGAGTCAGTGTCCAGAGTGTTTGTTCTTTGTTGGGATAATACAATGCAGCATCGGGCTAGCTTAGCTTGTGTCCCCCGCTGCAGTCCATCAGGGAATTGTACGTGGGGTCCGCAGGGCCACGTGGCTATGGAGGAAACACGGGCGAATGCAAGGAAGCAGAAACGAGAGCCCTATGAGCCACGAGGAACAAGAGGGTGAATTCCTTTTGGGAGGTTATGTATTCCCAGATTTTCATGAGCTTGCAGTGGCCACGACCATTCTGGCCAATGATCTCTGTTCCCAGCTGTGACTAACAGGCACCTGTCCTGGTCACCCCAACTTCATGTGCATGCATCTATTCACCTTTGGTTAGAGCTCTGCCCCAGTGTTTGCAGGGAATGGGCCCATGGTTCCTTGGGGAGTGTGAAACTGCAGCTTCCTGGTGAAGCTGCCCAAATGACATCCCTGTCATGCCTGGCCTCCCCTTTGCTCCTCTCCTGTTATTAATAACTAGCTAATTACAACAGTATCAGTATGATAGCAAATCACACTCTAGTAACAAAAAGTCTTTAGTGCATTCCCACAGAACACGCTAAAAACTCTAGAAGTTATTTCCTGTGTTCTTAAACAATTGGCACCCTACCTGTCACCATGCCTGGGGTTGAAAGAATGATAAATCAGAAACGAACCCTGCAGGTTCCCCTTTTGCCAAGCCCAGTTAGAAGTTTCTAGTAGGCAACTGAATCTTTCTTCCTGTTCGTTCACAATTCAATCACATTTTAAACAAATGTTCCTTCTTAGCACATTGATTTTAAACATTGCCTGCTGCCATGAAAAGAAAAGAAATTATAATGCTTTAATGACTTGCAATTTGCACTTCTAATCACCTCAAACTATGAATGCCTGCAGCACTATGGGAAACAGACTGTGATGTATTCCTCAGTGGAAAAAAAAAAGATAAATAATATGACTCTTTAAAAAACAGATGTCCTTATAAATACCCAACAAAAATAACTGCCAGCAACAACGTGAGATAAGTACCTCAGAAGTCTAACTTCTGTTGTTCAGGGTTTCTGATCACTGTGGAGACACAAAAGGCAGGTGCATGGGCCAGCTGGGCATGGTTAAGTACAGAAGCCTATCTCCATCTTGCAAATAATGAAAACCTTAAAATAGTATCCTCTCATGAAGAGGGCTTTCCTAGAATGCAAAGCATATAGATTCAAAAAAAAAAACCACACAAAAACCCAAAAACAAAACAACAACAAAAGGCAGGACAGCTAGATAACACAGCCACCAAGATAATCCATTTCTTTCCAATCCTCAAATAACACAAAATATTTCTAGCCTTTGTATACAAGGGACCAGAATGAACTTCACTAGAAAAATGATGCAGTTACTCGATGTAGAGGAATTAATTTTCCACTAAACTTTAAATTCTTTCCCTTAAAAGTGTTAAGGCTCTTCTCTTTGCTGCTTGCAATGTAATAGCTTCATTACACTAATTCAGTGCGCTGGAAACTGCCTCCCTTTTATCACAATCTCCTGATCCCTCAGCCAGGCTCATTCTGCATGCCATCCATTTTGTGAATGAAGTGTGAAAATAGCTCTTTGTTTACATAAAGAAGGCAATAGAGAGTAGTGTGGACACAGGCTGAGCTGATTTGAGTGTAACTGAGGCTCTGCAGCCTGCCCTTCTCACCAGTTCAGAACATCCAAACATGCCTAATGACTGGGAGAAAATTCCAACAATAAGCAGTTCACTACACACACCAAAGCAGAGGTCTGCTACTACATGCCCGATTAGAAACTCACCAGAAATCAAGGATTTTTACTAAACCTAAAACATGAAGGCAACATCTCCTTTTATCCTGTGAGTGAACAGCGAGTTTTGCAGGAAGCATGCCCTGCAAACAGCATTGGGGCCTTTGAATACAGACACCCAGGACACCTTTGAACTGTTTTCCTGCCTCTACTCATGCTTAACACTAGGCTCTTCTGGTCTCTCACTCATGATACACCTCTGCCGGCCTCTGTCCTTCAGCAGGCTGTTCCTTCTGTCTAGAATGCTTCCCTCTTTTTCCCTCTCCGATCCACTTCAAAATAAGTCACTTCCTCTGCGGGAACTTTACTCCTTGCACTTCTTTTCCAGGTAGAATCAACAGTTTAGTCCAGTGGTCGGCAAAGTTGGTCATTAGTCAACAGAGCCAAATATCAACAGTACAACGATTGAAATTTCTTTTGAGAGCCAATTTTTTTAAACTTAAACTATAGAGGTAGGTACATTGTTATTAACTTAATTAGGGTACTCCTAAGCTGGCCTTTGCTAAAAACTCCAGGGGCCAAAGAGCCGCACGTGGCTCGCGAGCCGCAGTTTGCCGACCACTGGTTTAGTCTCTCAGTAGAGGATTTTAGAATTGAGCTAAAGCAACTGTGCTCCCATAGCACTTGGAGCACAGAACTAACAGACCATGAGATGAAAAACACAGGCTCTGCCATCCCTCTTGGACAGAACTTCTCAAGGGCAGGGACAGAATTGCGTTCTTCATGGCCCCAGTACCTGGGGCAGAGCTCAGCCAAGAGCAGATGCTCGTAAATATTTGCTGAATAAAAAAACAATGTTCTAATAAAACATTAGACCATTTAACTCACGAAGGAAGAGGCACGTGGCTCCGAGTCCTGGCTTGGAGTCAGACCTAAGTCCAAACGTTTACCAGCTGCGGGACCTTGGCTAAGCTACTGAGCCGGCAAAGCCTTGCTGTTTCTCCTCATACCTCATGGTGAGGTTATAAAGATAAACTGTATACTGTCTGCAAACACTGAGCACCTGACAGGCACTCCTGGGGAGCCACTATTTTAAGCATTATAAAACCAAAGGCAAACACACACACACACACACACACACACACACACACACACACAACACAGAGGCTCATTAAGAACTCTTTAGACCCATTCAACACCCCCCAAAGAATGCATCCAAAGCCTGCCTCTTTTGTGTCCTTCCTGGGAGTTCTTACTGATTTCTTATCAGTACACAGTGTACATAACAGTAATGCAAATCTATATCCTTGTACTTACCATTAATTGCCCTTGTGCTGCTTGGGGGTGTTGGTTTCCCCCCCTCAAGAAAACAGAGGTCCACTTTGCCTCTGGGCCTCCCCTTCCCCCGCCAAAACCCAGCATCAACCCAATACACCTTATTTGATTGAGAAATGGCTCCGGCACTATTCAATGGGGGAAAAGAAAAGCATTAAAAAAAGTCATACTTTGAAAATAAAAGTGGAGCTAAGTCTAGCACCAAGAAAGCTGAATTACCAAAGCCATCCCGGCAAAGATGGTTCGGTTTAGAAACCAGGCAAATGTCCAGGGAGGAAGCTGCTCGGTCACCAGGGCACTGGAAATCACCACTTGAAGATGGCATATGAGATCTCATGTGAAGTCAGATCATTGATCAAATTGGCTAAACTCAATTTAAAATGTATGCTCAGGGAATAAAAAACAAAATGAGGCAGTGAGACCAAAATATATCACTCTTAACAAATTGGCTATAAGGAAAGATGTAATTAATTTAACTCCTCTTTATAATTTTTAGCTCCTTGGCCCTCAATTTTAGGAACTTTACAAACAAAAATTTCATAAAGGTAAATGAATCCTGTTTCAGGCAATCTATTCAAGGCTACCGCTATGAATTTCTTTCCTGATGCTTTTGACTTCAAAGTGAAATCTCAACCTCTGTATCGATTATCCTATACAATATGGTGTAAATAAAAATTAAGGTCGCTCATGAAATCCATTCCAAAGAATAACAGGCTGTGCTTTCCAGGCGATGCTTCTTATTCATCCCTATGGTACTTTCACCACTGAGACATCCTGCTAAATCCAATGTTCAAAATTATCTTTTTAAAAACCCTCCCTTATGGAGCTGTGTGTTCCAATGTCAATCATCTCCTTTATCATCACCAATTAACAAATCAAAATATCTAAATAAAAATCATTCATCCATGAACCTGGTACACCTACTTAAAATAATGTCCTATCAATTCCAAAGGTAGTATTTCAAGTCATTTGCCAAATTTGTCATATTTCCACCCTAAAACAAGTATTATACTATACATTAGATTATCTGTTCCATTTAATAAATATGATTATTTTGAGATTGTATTCTTTAGTGATCTTGTAAAGAATGTTTCCAAATCAAGAGAGTCTTACCTCCTTTCACAACCTGCAAAGCATGCAAACCCCTAAAATAATCAAGAAATGCTTTCATAGGAAGCATTGGAATTTTAAAACTAGAATTCTATTTGCCAAACTGGTTCTCACATAAGGAACACTATACCACCACTTTAACAGTTTAACACTGTTGTATTCAACAGTGACCTTGACAATGTCACTTCAGCCCTCTAAGCTTCACTTTACACATCAGTGAGGATAGGTTCCTTAGGACCTTCCAGTCCTAACATTCCACTCACCATGTTCACTGCTCATTTCTGGCCTATGCAAGTTCTCAGTGAGCCATAAGCAAAAGATGGAAGAAAACACACTGATTTTGGAGGCATGTGAGTCATTCAAAATTCACCATTCTTAATAGTCAATGGCCCATATCATAACCCTATTTTCAGAAAATATAGAGGTACACTCAGCAATGGCACTTTTAAGAGAATAACTAGCACCAGTTGTAGGAAATCTACCCACTTACTTGGTATATACTCACCTAGAAACATGGTATATAGTTGACCCTTGAACAATGCAGAGTAGTTAGGGGTACCAATCCCTCACAGTAAAAAATCCAAGCATAATTTTGACTCCCCCTAAACTTAACTACAGTTGACCCTTTGCATCTGCGAATTCAAAAAACAGTATTTTCAATCCATGGTTGGCTATCTGATATTGAGAATGTGAAAATACAGTTTCTATCTGTGGTTGGTTGAATCTGCAGATGGCAAAACCTGGGATATGAAGGACCTATTGTACTTATTTTTAAAGCCTCTGTAAAGTGACCCATGCAGCTTAAACCAATGTTGTTTAAAAGTCAGCTGTATTTAATAAGGGATAGAGTAGTACTCTGATTTGTATATCTTAACACAAGCAATAAATAAACAATTTTATCTTCCTATGAAAAAAGTAGAACAATGTAGAAGTTCCAAGACCAAAAAGAAATCTTCAAAGATGGCCTGCTATTCTAGTCAACATCATAGTCTTGCTCTAATATGAAACTATATCCAGAACCATTCATTAAATATTTATTGGGTGCATACTATATCCACACCTGTTCTGGGTTCTGGAGCTCTCAGAGCAAAAGTTGATCTAGGTGCACGCTCTCAGGGAACTTACATTCTGTGAGGTTGGTGGTTGAGGTAGGTTCATAATTAATTAATTAATTAACTAACTAACTAACTAACAAGAAGAATATCAAGGAATGATAAGTGCTATGTAGTTCAGTAACCTTGATGTGATAGTGAGGGCTGGCTAATTTAGACCAAATGGTCAGGAAAAAAAAAAAACCTCTCTGAAAAGGTGATTCATTGAATCTAGATGATAGGAAGGCGCTACCCATGCAAACACAGCTGATCTGTGTTGCCTGGGGAAGCAGGAGCAACCAACTAAGGGTTGCAATCCTATGCCATGTGTGCCATATCCCCCATCCCCATCTCACATACCAGGCCCCAAACCTTGAGGACCTAGAACCAAAGCAGCTACAAGAAAGAGACTTAAAAGAGGCCATACCCTTCCTTACTCCATGCCCTTCCAGCCATGGGCTGGGCCTGAGCTGCCAAGCAGGGAGAAGAGATAGGAGTTTGAACTATTATCTGGAGCTAAAAGTGTCAAAATGCTTAACAATCAGTATGGCAGGCATATTGATTGATCAGGAAGAAAGCCTGCAGGGTTGGAGTAGTGTCCTAGAGGTTCTGAACTGTGCCAGGCATTGACTCTGTAGTTTCAGATTCATAGATGGTCCATTTGTCCTGGCAGAGTAGCCCGGGCTCCTGCCTAACCCACTGGGAATATTTCACTATTTTAACAATCTGTAAGGTAGTTGTTAGGTTTGATCAAATAATTCAATCGATTCCCCTCCCCTGGGAACTGACCTTTAGGCCACTTCTCAACGGACATTCCCTTTAGCTTAGACCACATTCCACTTGCTAAGACCATTATCTCTCCCCTCTGGACTTTCCCAGAATCCAGACACGCCCAGATACTTCCCCGCCAAAAAAGCCCGCCTAGAGTCCTTTAAAATCTGACTCCCTGTCCCTGGGGGGTGGCGCCATTTTGGGGCTCAGCCCATCTGGATTTCCAGATGACTAATAAATGTATAATCCCTCACCACTTTTGGCCTCGTGCATTACTCCTTCAGCTACCCTAACAGTAGTAGTGGTGCATACCAACTGAAAATCAACCGGTAGAGGTGTCCTTTGGCAATAAGAAAGAGGAATTTGAAAAAAAAAATCGCAGTTGGAGACAGTGGTGAAAAAATGGTACAAAGAAATTGCTTAATAAATGAGTTCCATAGAAATTATATCATTCTATAGAGATATTCTAGCTACATATATTGCTTCCAAATAAAATAATCAGAAACACCAAAATTAGACTAAGTAAAGGAAGTGACTTTTATTATGACTGTCACCATTTGGGTTGATACAAAAAGAAACCTATGATGAAATTTTTACCAGTCTTAAAAACATTTGTGGGAGCTGGGGTGTGAGAATGTGGGTCTTATGAATCCACTAGAGGCCTGGTGCATAGATTCATGCACAGGTGGGGTCTCTTGGCCTGGCCTGAGAGGATCAGGCCGAAACCAGCTCTCCAACATCCCCTGAGGGGTCCAGATTGGGAGAGGGCACAGGCCAGGCTGAGGGACCCTACCGGTGCACGATCAGGGCTGGGGAGAGACTGTAGGGGGGCTCGAGGGCAGGTCCAGCCCATCTCACTCAGTTCAGATCAGCCGGACCCCAGCAGCAAGCTAACCTACTGGTTGGAGCATCTGCCCCCTGGTGGTCAGTGCACATCATAGTGACTGGTTGAACGGTCAGAGGGACAATTAGCATATTAGGCTTTTATATATATAAATTGGTTCAATTATAATTTCTTTAACACATAGCACATTATCATTAGAATCCTGTTTCTACAAAAACTGTGCATGTTTGTAGATAAAGCACAACTTGAGCAGTACAAAGGGAGAAAAAACATGAAGCGGAAGAGAAGATAAAGAAGAAGTGTAAGAAATAAGTTTCATGAAGGATGACTTAAGAACAGACAAAGCACGCCCTGGCTGGTTTGGCTCCGTGGATAGAGCGTCAGCCTGCGGACTGAAGGGTCCCAGGTTCGATTCCAGTCAAGGGCATGTGCCTGGGTTGCGTGCTTGATCCCCATTAGGGGACGTGCAGGAGGCAACCAATCAATGATTCTCTTTCATCATTGATGTTTCTATCTCTCTTTCCCTCTCCCTTCCTCTCTGAAATCAATAAAGATATATTTAAAAAAAAAAAAAAAGAACAGACAAAGCTAAGACTTGGGTGCCTGAGACAGAGCTCTACAAAATAGCCCCTTTGGGAAAAGTTTAGTATGGAACCTTAGAGTTTGTTTACAACTATTTAACAAGTCACATTCTAGTCCCTGAAGCTTCTTCCAGACCCTGGTACTTTCTGATTACCTTTTAGAGGTAAATACAGAGTATATCAAGTTCAATGTAAAAGATAACGGTTGCTAGGGGAGAAAAGTTACCATAAAATAGAACGGGACTTTTTTGTCACCTGTTGTGAAAAGAAATGTTCATCATTACATAATGCCACATCATTTCTTCAACTTCCTCAACTATCTCAAACCGAACAGAGAACCAGGAGGAAGTTGCTTTTTTTGAAAAACAAAAATAAAAACCTCTAACAACCAAAATAAATGTCACAAAGGTCACCCACTGCAACTTATAGACTAACTGGCAGGAAAGTCCCTTTAGGCCTTCGTCAGAGCCTATTTGCTCTTAGATGCTATTCTAGGAATCGTGATCATCTGTTTTTCAGTAAAATAGAGCTTTGGAGCTGCCACCTAAAAAAGGGGTGGGAGTGGGCACAATTTTGTTAGATACAGAGACATAGGTAGCAGGAGAAGGAGAGAGCTGGCATGGGGGGGGGGGGGAAGAAACAGAAAAGCCATAAACACAACATACAGGTTCTCAGAAAGGCATGAGGATGCATTACCAGGGGAACATTTGTCATTGAAGTAAATGGCCTGTAGGCAGGCCGCAAAGGCCTCAAGGAAAAGAGCACACACAATAAGTAAGGCGGATAAGGACAACCCTGACTAACACAGGGATATGCCGAATCGTCACTCAAAATGGTTACAGGAAATGAGAGCACCAAGAAGCATGTTTCAGGTCAATGGGATTAAAATCACTCACCAATAGTGCAAGGTACATGAGGCCTTACTTACTCCACCAAGAACTTTGTGATGGAGGCTATTTGGACTATATGCAATCGATAGCGTAAGCCTTGTTTCATTTCGGTTTTTGATGTCTGTGATTCTTTCTGTCAGCTACCACTCAGAATGCCATCCCAGAACTTACTCATTCCATGGTAAGCATTCTCCTCTAAAATAAGTGCACACAGATAATAGTAATTTTTCCCATGGTCATACAGAATGTATAGATCAGAAACCCTACGTAAGTCAGTGTTTTTTATCTTTTATCTCCTTCTTTAAGCTAAATCTGGAGACCGTTGGCTTATATGTGAGACTTCAGGATTGGAAGTCAGGTTAAGAATGAATGACACAAAGACAATGTATAATATTAGAGGATAAAGTGGCAGGAACCGCAATACAGTATTACATTAAAACCCAGGAAAGTAATAACAGTAAACAACACTGATCCCTCAAAACTAATTTGGAAGCCCCTCCACATGTTCCCGTCTAATTCCAAATATCTAACACTGGCTATAGCAATCAATTTACATTTATAACACATCTTTTGTTCTCCTTTTTTTTTTTTTTATTAGTTCCAGGTGAACAGCGCAGTGGTTAGACAATCATAAACTTTACACAGTGTTCCTCCTGATATTTCCAGTACCCACCTGGCACCATGCATAGTTATTACAATATTACTGATTACATTTCCTATGTTGTACTTTACATCCCCATGACCATTTTGTAACTACCAGCCTGTACTTCTCAGTCTCTTCACCTTTGTCACCCAGTGCCCCAACCCTTCCTCCCTTCTGACAACCATCAGTCTGTTCTCTGTATCTATGAGTTTCTTTCTGTTTTCTGTGTTCGTTTATATTGTATAACACCTCTTGAGATACCAAGTTAATATTGAAACAGAGCAGGCTTGGGGATTTGATTGAGTCAACATCATTTAAGACTTTGGAATGCTCCAGAGAAGAGAATATCATTGGGGCGGAGTCCTTGAAAGCAGAAATGAACTACAATCACAACAGGTCAATATGGACATTTCTTATTTAGCCTTAGAAGACCTTTCACAAAATGGTGCCATGCACAGACAGGGCTAATATCATTTTTCTATGCGACACCCTCAGGTGGGTTTGTATTTAGATTTAGACAACAATCTGAATTGAGAAGAGCAATAATACTTCAATTAAAAAATCAATCATAATTCAATCTGAGGGTAAAAAATAATACACACATGAGGGAATGAAAAATTTGAAAGCCACACACACACAAAGAAGAGGTTCTAGCCAATGTGTTCACATTCCAAGGGGGATCTTCTTTAGCCCCAACCTGTTATCTTCAAATCTTGGAACCTTGAGGGATAAAAACCAACCTGAGCATGTGCAGGAAAATAGCTCTATATTGCCCCCTAGTGCTTGGCTGTCCCACTTCTCTTTAGGCTTAAAAACTACAAGGTGAGTAGTTCCTCTACTTCTAGTTACTTCCTGCTGCCAGCCTCCTAAGAGCTAAACATAGCCCAATCCTGTGCCCACAGATTAGGAAACAACCAGGCTATTTTTAGCGCCATGCATCTTAGGAATGGCAATGGCCCAGCCTCTGATGGCAACAGAATGTGTGTGGCCTGACTTAATGAACTCACCTCTCCCAAGGGTGTGAGCCTACTCCATAAAGTGGCCAATGACCCCCTGAGAACTCTGGGGCCTATTACAAAGTGATCGTGGAATGCGGATCGCAAGAAATGATGACATGGAAAGGACAATGAGAGGCACAAGTCACCAAGGGAATCAGGAAGATGCCAGATGCCAGCCAGGCTTGATAAGGCAGAGCCGTAGGAGCAATGATATGGGAAAGGAACAATAAAAAATAGAAGTCAGAAGACAGGAATGTTGGGCATTGTCATTCTGGAGACGCTTGTCTAGTAAGAAGCAGCATGTTGAACTGGACATTCATTTTGCATGAGAAAGAACAAAGGTTGGTCTGATCTGTTTCCTGCCAGGGTACAGCTGGTGCGGGGGCTCCTTTGATCACTTTCTCCCAGTCCTCTGCAGCTCCTGTGATTAGAGATAGATACCCTTGGCTGCCCTTTGATCAGCAACTCAAGCAGCCTGCAGGTGCCATGTGCCATCATACGAGCAAGTTGTAAGAAGCAACCACATGAACAACGGCTGACAAATGCGATACCACAGATTGCCGCGCGTACAGCCAACACCAATAATGTGTACACAGGTCCCAGGAATCCTTACTGAATTTACCTGTGCACTCTAGGACTTCCCGTGACTTCTCAAAGATGAGCACTTTAGAGAGTTTAAATGCAGACTTGAAACTTGGAAACACCCCAACACATGAAGAAAAAGTTGCTGTGACTTAAACATACAGTACACACCACTCTGGTTTTCTAGGTAGGCTGTCTGTGTTCATTTCGCCGGGTTAATGAAGTGACAGCCTTCTTGCATTCGGAATGAATGACACACAAAGCCTTCAACACATGTACATTTCTGTTCAAATAGCATGAAGAGCCACCGCTTGTAAACAAGGGTGTTTAATATTCTAATTTTAGACAGCCTACATTAACATTGCGGTTTCATGTGTAGTATAGAATTTCTATTTACCAAGCGTTCTCAAAAATGACTTCATAATGGCAGATCAAGAGAAAAGGAGTTTAGAAATTGAATGATGTAAATCATATGGGGTTCAGAGGCTAAGCAAATTACACACCCTGAAGCTGCCCTTGGCTTTATGAAAGGAGGCTTTCTCCGGCTCTGTGCAATCCCAGCCCAAGGGAACTTGCATCTGAGAGTTTTCTAAACATTTCAGGTACACTTGAAAGCTGAAAGTAATTCTCATTTCCTATGCAGGATTAAGTCGTTTCCCGCACACACAAAATAGCAGTCATTCACCAACACATATAAATACACACCGCTAGAAGATGTATACACAAAGGCACATTATAAAAAAAAAAAATAGAGCACAAGAGAAATGCACTTCTTTAATTCACCCTAAAAGTGTCCACTCGGCCTCTTGACCTCTGTATTTCCTGTCTACTTACTGATTAATTGATGCCTTTCCACTTAAAAGTGCTTCAATTAATGCAGCTGATACATTTCCTGAAACAGCCCCTCAAGAATTTAAAAAAAAAAAATCGGAATAAAGTCAAACATGCCAAGACTCATTCATTTTACATTCGTTGTTAGAGGCAGTTCTTGAACTTATAACTGGCAATGAGAGGTCCTGCAATGTGCGTTTGCACTGACGTTCAAGTTCGCTCGCAGGTCCTCTCTCTCTCGCTGGGGCGACAGTGGCACTCGGGCTGCCCTGTGCGAGCCTGGTGGCAGCTCCCGAAGTTGCAAACTGCACGTCCCCTCCAAAAAAGCCCGCGCCCCGGAACGCGGCGCGCCTCCGCCCGGGTGCAGCCCGCAGACACCCTCCGAGCCCGGTGTGCATCACCCACCGACGCGCAATGCCAACGTAACACACACACACACACACACACACACACACAGCGAGGCGCGAGGAGGGGGAGCGTGGGGGGCGAGACTCACCGTTCTGTTCCTTGTTGCTGGACAACTGGAATTTACTACTCAGGTTGGACTCAGCCTGCGTCCCGAGCTGGCCGGCCAGGGCAGATGTCAGCAGGAGAAGCCCGAAGAGGAGCATTTGGCTGACTGGGGCGAGAGCTCACTCCCGGCGGGCACTTGGGAAGCAGCGACTCCAGAGTCTCTCTCACCGCCGCCAGGGGAAGGCTGCGCTGGGGTGGACGCTCCGAGCCTGCTCTGGCAGCAGAGAATCGCAGGGTAGTTTCCACATAATCCCATCCAAAACTTTTTCCTAGAGCCCTCTTCTGTGTCTCCAGTTTTTTTTTTTTTTTTTTTTGAAAAGGATCAAAGCAAAACCTGGACCTGAACCAGTTTCCCAAGGTTTAAACAAATCCTGAGCTGCGCCGAAGTGGTGGGGGTGGGGGTGAAGGCGAGGGAGGAAAGAGGGGGGTGGGGACGCGGGGGAGCCGGGGGAGCGCCGAGAAGTCACCAGCGAGTGGCTGGGAGCACCTGTCAGTGTGGGGGGACAGGGCCGTGGCCAACGCTCAGGGGTCGCGCGGAGCCGGCCTCGAAGCCAAGTCGGCGGCGAGCACTTTCTGATCAATCACAAAGCTGCCAATAGATGCGGCTCTCCGGGCGCCCCTCTCCCCCGCCCCACCCCCACCCCCGAAGGGGGAGGGGGAAGAAACTAGGCGAGGGCGCCGCGGCGGGTCCCCGGGGCCGCGCAGCCACCGAGGGGCTCGGGGCCGAGGCCGCCCTGGGAGCGGGCGGAGGGAGGCCGCGGGGCGCCCGCTCCCCAGCCCGGCGCGCAGCCTGCGCCGGGTCCCGACCGCCGCAGCACGGATCCCGGCACCTGGCTGGAGTTTTCCGCGATCAAAGTTCACCTTGTTTGGGGTGCGTCCCCCGCTCCTCCAAGCCCGAGGAAAGTCGGCGGCTCGGGGTCACCGCGGGGCTCCGGTCGTTCCTGGTGCGCTTCCCCCCACGCTTCGGGCTCCCTGCAAACCTCGGGGCTCGGAGCGGCGTCTCAGCACGGGGTAGAGCGAGAAGGCCGGGCGGGCCAAGGCTCCAGTTTGTCCCCTCCCCTTCTCTACCTTCCCCCTGCCGGCGGAGACGGGAGGAGGGGGCCGTGGGCCCAGCCCGGGCGGAGTGCGCAGCCGGCGCGGGGAGGCTGAGTCGCTCACCGGCTGGCTGCCCGAGAGGAAGGACGGGGGTCGCCGCCTACCGGAGGGGCACCCCCGGGGCGCGTCCTCCCGCACTGGCGAGGGCCGCCAAGGGGCCGTCCAACAGGTGCTGGCACAGTCAGGGGGTGCTGCAGGGCTCCCCCAGACGGGACCCGAAGGGCCGGGAAAGGAATGCAGGCGGTCTCCTGGCTTCCTTTCCCCAGGGCGCCCTTAACCCCAAATAAAGAGCAAGATGGGTGGCGAAGGGTGCTACAAAAGCCAACAGAAGTGAGGAAGAACTTTCTGCAGCGCTCTCTCTCCGCCCCCCGCCCCCTGTGGCCAGGATTCGTCATTAAATTCCAAGGGGATCCCCATTCCCAAAGGGCTCGGCCAGAGTTTCTGGGCCAAAGGAAGAATGGTAATTGGAATTCAAAGATTTCCCTCTAGTGTCCAGCTCTCTGAAGTAAGGTGGATAAAGCAAAAAAGTAAAGACAGACAGCCAAAATAACAACAACATTCATCCATTTAACAGATACTGTATTTATTGAGTGCCTACTGTATCACTCTTCTAGGAGCTGGGACTGTGGTGGTGAAAAGTCTCTGTCCTCTAAAGCTTGCATTCTAGTTGGGCTGCATTAAATTGACATCTAGCAAATCAGAAATATCACCCAATCTCTGGTTAAGTCAAAGCAAACAATTCTACCAGGAACCAAGCTCCAGAAGGGATCAGAAGGAGCATGTAGCCTTAAGGTATATGCTGATACACAGTAGGAGTGGAGTCTTCAATGACTCTTTTTTAAGCAGTTGCCCTTCCTGACCTTGCAAGGTCATCTACTAAGTATTGAGGAGAGCTACCCTGAAAGAGGATCCAGGGATGCTGGGGCAAGGACCTACTCCTACTGCACCAAACCAGGAGCTTCCTTGGTCTTGCTGAAAATGCCAAACCTGCTTCCTGTATGTGGACACCCACTGAGACCAACCAACCTGACCTCTCTGCTTGTAACAGCCTAGACCTCTTCTCTTGTTCTCGTCTTAAAACTCTGCTCAGCACAGCTCCAATGTGACACCTTTATTCAACTATTGCATTCACTCATTCTGATTTTTTTTTTTTACCACTTCTATCTTGACAGAGCACAGGATACCAAGGCAAATAAGTAAGGCCCAGTCTTTGACTTTAAAAAAAAACTTCAGTTTAGAGGACACAACTATTTTATCCACTTTTGCAGCTCCACGATATGAATTGTGAATCCATATTTGCACAAGAAATAGGTTCCAAAAACATTTTGTAGATTTGTGAGCGAGAGCGGAAATGTTTCCAATTTTAACAGCATAATTCGACTTGTTATATAAAAGACATGCTTCATGAATGCATTTTCAACTACAGTCTTGTGCAGCTTAACAACCACCGGGATACATTCTGAGAGATGAGTCACTAGGTGACTTCATCATTGTGTGAACATCATGGAGTGCACATAGGCACACCTAGACAGTAGAGCCTACTGCACACCTAGGCTATATGGTATAACCTATTGGTAGAGCCTGCAAGCATGCATGACATGTTACCGTACAAAACCAAGATTAAGCCAAACACAAGGAGAAATGATGCAATCAAGAGATGCAGTAAAACAGGAGACTTCTGAGGCTGCTGCCCTCATAGCACAGCATACTATGTTACAGCAAACTTTGTTTTTGTAAGTAAAAACAGTCCACTCAAAAAGACTGATTAAAGTGCAGTATGCCAAATACATAAACCAGTAACAAAGTTATTTATTATCAACATCAAGTATTACATGCTGAACATAATTGTATATGCTATGGTTTTATACTACTGGCAGTGCAGTAGGTTTGTTTACTCCAACATCACTACAAACATGTTACGACGTTACAATAGCAACCATGTCAATAGGTGAGGGGAATATTTTAGCTCCATTATAATCGTATGGAACCACTGGTGTATATCCAGTTCATTGTTGACCCAAATATCTTCATGGAATGCATGAGTCTATTTATAATATAACTATTTACTTCCCAGATTTTCTAATTTTGTAAGTTTAATTTTTTTTTTTAATCAGGATTTTCTAAATTGAGTCTGTTGAATGCCCATATACTAGAGTTTCTTGGCCACCCACAGAGAGAGAGAGAGAGAGAGAGAGAGAGAGAGAGAGAGAGAGAGAGAGAGAGTTTGCAGATTAAATCCATTTGCTCTCACAAGATTATAAGAATGATCTCTACTCTTTATTTTCTATCATTTCGTATTGGCTAGAACAGTGCCTGGCCCAGGGTGGATAATAAGTAAACACTCTTGACTGACTGACAGGGTTTTTTTTTTATTGGAGTCCCTTACATGCTCCCTGGAATTTCAGCATGAAGGTTGCATTTGAAAAGCTACAGATGATCTAGAATAATACTCTATCTCTGCATTTTACCTCATCCACATTCTACAGATGGATTTGACAGTCCCCTTACAAATAAAGCCAGCCGCGACCCCCAGACAAAGTCACGTCCACATTGCCTGGTTTCCTTTCAATGGACTTGCATTGTTGTTTCTTAAACCGCTCTTGCCTTTGGCATAGTGGATTTCTTTTAACACTTTATCCTCTGCCCGTCTTCCTGCTCTATTTTAACTATAAACGTTTCCTAGGAAAGTAGGATCCTTGAAGTGAAAATAAATTTTATATAATCTGGAGTCTGCACAATTGCTAAACAATATATATTTTTTATGAATATAGCTTTGCGTTGGCCTACAGCACTTTCCTTAAAGAAAGGCATCTGTTTTGCCAACCTAGAGAAAATAATTGCGAACATTCTTTGTGGTTTGCATGTTTTCTTAAACCTTAGCAAGGAGTGCCCGCTTGGGCTGAATGCCTGAAGAGTGTTGCTACAAATTTCTGTTGAAGAACATGGTAGAATGTGCTTAGTTCTTAACAATATAAGCTTGGGGAGGCGTCACTGCTAAATTTTTTTTTAAGTGGAATAAAATCTAAAGCAAACTATCCATTTAGCCAGTCATTTAACACCAAGGAGGACAGGAACCACCAAGATATATTTTGCTGCAGAAAATCAGATAGTACAAGTTTTCTGGCTCTCTCTTTTTCTGGATTCAATCCCAATGCACACACACACAAGTATACCTGCAAAATTATTTTAAGACCTTTCAGTCTTTTTGTGGCAGATAATTAAGCATGAGTTTCTGAAGTTCAGGCAGCTCTGATCTATTAAGTGTCCACTATAGTTCCAGAATGGCCAATAAGCAACACTTATGCACACATTTACATGAGGCTGGGGCTGGAGATGTCATTAGTAAACAAATTAAGTGCCCAAGGGTCCCAGCAGGAATAAAGACGGTTCTAGGGGGGGAAAAAAAAAAAAGTGAAGTAAGTAGTCTCTCTTAGAGTTACCCTTTTCTCTCCCCACTTTTCCAGTTGCCCCATCCTGAGAAACATATGACCTTGCTATCTCTATGTCTGGGCCATATGAATACTCTGTTTTTCCTAGCTAAAATAACTAACACTCTTTTTCTTATGTTTTATGATGGTTGATCAGTCATCACTATCTCCCAGAGGAACAGCTCCTAATCTGAAAAAAGGCTTATTGCTGTGGCAGAGGACAGAGGGCTCTGCTAAGCCCCTGCTCTCGAAGGAGCAGACATGCTTTTTAATTTTGACTTTTGGGGGAGTGGAGAGGTGGGAAGCTAGAGGTGTGGGGCCAGGAGAAATGGGTGACAAGGACTGGCCTTGGTGTGGCCCTCTGGATTTTCTCATTGAAGCAAAGCTGCTGCTTCTGTTTTGAAATCATGGTTGAGTATGCAATTTGTTTTTCAAAAGTGCTTGTCTGACTCAGAATTCACAGGGAGTAAGTAATCAGAAAGAGCCTCAAAGAAAGGGAAGCCCTAGTAACCTTTGAACTATCACCACAACAAAAGCTCATTTCACTGGGAGACGGAGGCCAGGGATTTGGTCTGGCTTTACCACTAACAAAGAGTACAACCTTGATCTAGAAATCCTCTCTGCTCCTTTTTCTTTACATGAGAAATGTACACTGGATTCGGTCTCAATCCTCTTACTATTATGGAATCCTTTGATTCTCTGAGCTATTACAGATAGTGATGGCAATAGTTGTTTCAAGGTGATGATGTTTCTATGATAATACATGACTAGAACAATGATTTTCAGCCTCAGTACAAAGGTGTGTTGGTGGCTGTCAAAAAATGATGAACAGGTGCTTCTACCTAAACTTGTCCAATCAGGTAGTCTTTTATCTTTTATTATTATGGCTTGGAAAGACAAGTTCTACTGATAGCCAAAAAAGAAGGGGAGAAAAACAAGTTCAAACATCGCTGATTAGGGCAACTATCAAGAACTTTACTGAATTCAAGAAAACTAAATACATTTGTGTGGGTATCCATATTTTAATTTTTTTTAATATTTTGTTTTGATTTTTAGGTAGAGAGGAAAGGAAAGGGAGAGAGAGATAGAAACATCAATGAGAGAGATACATCAATCAGCTGCCTCCTGCATGCCCCCCACTGGGGATTGAGCCGAGGACACCCGGGCATGTGCCCTGACCAGGAATTGAACCCAGAACCTCTTGGTCCATGGGACAATGCTCAATCCACTGAGCCACACCAGCCAGGCTCCACATTTTAATTTTTAATATTTGTTTGGTATCATGATAACAACATCAAAAGAGGCAAAATATGGCCCCTATGTAAGGAAGAACAGCTCTAAGTGAGCTGTAATGAATAAGCACATAATATTGTTATTAGCCAAGAACAGATGGCTAATCTCCTACTGTTCTATAGAATCACACAGGAGGAATGTGAAACAATTTTAAGAGCAAGGGGCATCCCTAAGATTGTGGACAGCAATCAGACCCTATGCTTGGTCATATCCTGGTCAATAAGATGTCATTTTTTCTCTCCCTTGAAATCATGTATAGGATATGAAAGCTGTTGTCTGCATTGTGACAAATCACAGTAAAGGGGTCAAGACACAGCTACAGATCCGCCTTTCTCAGATAGTGACCCTCTTATTTCGAAGGTCATGGGAGAAGGACCCTTTCACTTTGTGATCATTGTTTCAAATGCAGTCCTTCCCTTGGCACTAGCCTTTGTAAAAGAGGTAGATAGCCCCAGTACACTATTTAACAAACATTTAGAAAGTGTTGTTGGTTAGCAAAAGGAAAAATATGGCTTAACTAATCTAACACTAAAAGCAACCCCAATTGCTTTTAAAGTTCCAGATAGTTCAACACATTTTCATACCCATTTCTATAATTATTAATATTACTATTTGCTGTCTTTATCATTTTTATAGTAAGAAATGTGCTTGCTCTCTTTTATCCTAAAACAGCCTTGCAACATTTTTAGGCATTGTTTTATTTTGCCAAATTTTATTTTTATCACCTCAATTTGCTCTGATGTTTTCCTCATTTCCCTGAGCTATAGTCTCTCCTTTCTGATCATCTGAATCTTCTTTCATGGTCCTCCATGAAATTAGGAAGATTAAAAACCCTTGTTTTCCTCTTGCAGGCAGCTCAAAAGGGTTTATAGTGAAACAAAAGGTAACCAAGAAAAGTTAAAATGAAGGGAGAATTATTCATGTTCAAATTTACTTTTTGAAGCACCTGCCATGTTGCAGGAAGTGTTAGATACCTTGAGATATATTTTCTTAATTAATCTCCCCACCAGTCCTTCGAGAAAGGTCAGAATTCCCCCCCGCCCCCCGCCATTTTTATCGAAGAAACTGAAGCTCAAAGAGGAGAAAGGGTTTTCCCAAGAGTGACACTATTAATGACAGGCACAGTTAATGTTGGACTCCACGACTTCCCCTTCTACTCTTATGCTTTTAATTTGACACTTTTAGGCCCCTAGATTTTGGACAAAAACATTCTTACTTGAAGCTTTCTTATGTTTCTCCTCTAAGTTTAAATGACTGCCTTCCCCTATGCTTTATTTGAGGTGTGCTATGGGATATGCAGATGACTTTTCCATATGTTCTAGAACACAACACTAGACAGCAATCTTCCTGGAACACCTTAAATAAAATATTTAAGCCATGGTGATATGGGTTACTTGAGACAGTGGTAGTGACTAAGGCATTGGAAAGCTGGCCATGAGGTTGCAGCCCACCCAAAGCGTGGGCTATCATGACTCTTCTGTTTATGCCGGCCAAACTTAGTCATCCAGCTGATGCCTTGGACTAGAGTCTAGTCACTAGACCATCTGTAGGCAGTTATTTCAAATATTCTGTCTTCTTTTCTCTGAGGACAAAGGGAATGAATTAGCATTCCTCCTTTCCTCTTCGTGATTGCTACTGAATTAAAGCATCAGGGATGGGAATAAATAGACTGTTTTCCCAGTTGCTCCATTTGAAGAATCAATGTATGATTACCTATAGATGTCAGAGTCTAGGCTTCTGTTATTTATCTGATTCCAGAACGTATCAATTCCACATGTTTTTCATTTAACATTTCTGGCCTATGGGTTTAAATTTGCATCTTCATTGATAATTTTACAAAGGTATTTTTAGAATGGTTGGAGTTATTCAAAACACAGACTGCTACATGAACGAACTAGTGACTTGTTAAACCCTCAGGCAAGCAAAAGCCTTCAACTGACATTCTAATTCCTTAAATAAATTTCATTTGTGTCTGAAGGAGATCTACCAAATGAAAAGACTCTAGTGGTATCATTTTTGTCCCACTGGACAGTAAGTGGAAAAAATTCTTTACTTTCTTTTTTTTTTCATGCATGGCTTTTTAAACACACATACAACTAAATAGAAAAATGTGAAGCAACTAATCATTAGAGCTACTATCATTCATATTTATTGAGGCAAACAATTATGAGACAGCATAGGGATTTGGTCCTGTGGCGAAGGAATGCCAGATGGCCAGAAGAACACCACGTGAGCTGACCACCACTCCACTCCCTACAAAAAAATGTAAAAGTAGTTATTCTTATCTCCCTCCCAATGGCTAACCTCCTTGCAGATGTCAAAACCACTGTTCCACATGAGCAGTTGATCAAAGTTTGACCACTGTAGGACATTCCTGGGTGGCGGTAGTGAGCAATCAAACACCTTGGCCTTCATGTTGCAGGTGGGAGTGATACCTTTTAATAACCTCGTTATTATTTAACAGGAAAGAAGTAAAGCAAAGACTAAATACTGAAGGCATGCCATTTATACTGCTTTACTAATTGAACACTCTCCAAGTCTGTTCCCTGATAATTGATGGGGGAAGGGATTGGACAAAGGCCGTTTTGATGTATGCCTATATAGATTTTTCTGAAGATTATTTTCACTGTATACACCCATAGTCAGCATTGCAAGCCCTCCTTAGGGAGAGAAAATCCTCATTCCTCAGAATCTATTTAGTCGGGTATATGGTCAACTGTCACCTAGTCTGAGAACTCTAGTCGTCTTCCTGCTTTCATTTTATATCTATGGAGCTGGTGTCATTACTAAATTCTTAACTGAAATATTTACAATGAAGTATTCTACAACAGCAGTTCCTCTACTGCTATTAAGCCATTGTTAAATTAATTAACTGCAACTCTTTGAGTAAATATTAGCAGAAGCCTCGTTTTAAAGATGAGACACTGAACCCCAGGAAAGTTTTGTAACTTGCTCAAGGTCACACCATTTACTGGTATAAGTATTAAAGCCAGAATTTGAATGCAGGTAGTTGGTTCCAGAGCTGGCACTTTTAACCATTATGTTTTCTTTTCCCCACATCATCTAGCACAGGGTTAAGTATGTAGTGACTCAAGAAATAACATTTCAACCTTTTAAAACATACATTTATATTAAGCATTTGGTGTTTATTTTATAACTCCATGGAATTCTAGTCATAAATATGTAACCTAAAATTCTACTGCCAACAACTAACAGTAAATCATTCTGATTTTGTCTGACATCAAAAGGACGGTGCCCCAAGCATACAGGAATTGGGCGTTTAGTCAATGAAAACGTCACTGTGTCTTACATTGAATACCCTATTCAGTGGCTACAGAAATGAGAATTGAATCTTCTGAAACCATATAAAGGAAAAAGGATCTGTTGCTCTTATTTTTAGCAACAAAACCTTGCCATAAAAATCACCATTATCATGTTGCTGGTTCTGACAACCTACACAATGTATGTGTAGAGTTCCATGTTTAACACAAATTGTAATGTGTATTCAAATAAGTTTCTGAAAGACAATAGTAGAAAACAACAAAGTCAGTGAGATGATTTATTATCCTTTTGATTAAGGAGAAAGTTTGAAGTAAGAGACACAGTTTCTGTTACCACTAACTTTGAGATGATCATGGGTTTTACCAAAGTAGCAATCTGTTGGGAACATTAATGCATTGCGTTGGGCCCAAGAAGTTATGAGGTAAGTAAAAATACATGATTGCTGCCCTCAAGGTGTTCCCCCTTCTTTTGCACATTCAATCAATCTTCTTTCACATTTGTTTCCACTTCAAATATAACCCTGTCTTGTTACATTATCTACTCTTTACACAAAGGCCTTCTGACTGCCCTCTGCCTACTCTACTCTTATGTTCCTCCAAACAGTCCTCAGATTGTCAACTTGATCTATTTAAGACACAAATCTGATCATGATCCCATGGCCTATTCTAAAAGTTTCAACTCCCCCACCCCTGCCTGCAGGATACAACCTAAATGCCTGTAGGCATGATCTGTTCTTTCTTACATGCCCAGGTCTCATGCTCTGAATTTCCTGACACACCACAATTTATGTATGCATACTTAGTGCCTTTCTTTCTTTTTCTATGCTACTTCTATGACACATAATTCAATAAAGAACTTACTCTATTCAACTCTACTTTTCATCTTTTTCATAGCACTTAACATATTGTACTTAACAAATAATAATAGGTAACTATTTTAAAGAATTTATGCATATTCATTCCTTCATTATTGCAAAAAACATATGCGATAGTAATTATATTGAGTAGATTTTGCAGAGGATCAAAGTAAGATACTGAGAGGCTAAGCAATTTGCTTAAGGCCATACAGATGGTAAGTGACAGAGCTGGATTTTAAATTCAAGTAGTCTATCTCTGGAGTCCAGTCCCTTGACCATCACTCTGCCTCTGATAGAGGGTGTTCTACCAATATTTTAAGACAGTGTAGGCTCTCAGTCGTGATTTAAGCACTGAAGTCAGAATATAAGCTAACATCTTAGTCACTTACCAGTTGAAGAAACGTACTGGGTGAGGTAAAAATTGGCTTACAGTTGTGAGTACACAAAACATAGAGTTTATTCTTGTATTATTACTTATTAATTTTTGTATTATTTTCATATGAACAACTTTTGCCTTACTCTGTATGACAACTACCTGATAGTCATAGAATTAGATTCCCCATCACTACAAACAGATAATAATTGAATCTATTGCAGAAATCTGTGGTAATTAAGTGAGACAAAGTGGTACAACCTTTGGCATAATGCCCTGCATGATATTAATATGCATTATATGTAATCAATATGTGTAGTTGCATTTTCTGAATTATGAAATAAACTTTGCTTTTATATTGAACATTTCCAACATGTCTTACATTCAATCTCAAAAGAAACCTAGCAATTATTACTTTTCTCTCCAAAACATTGTTATTATTTCAATGGGAGGAATTTTATAATTAATGGTGTCTGAAAATGAAGATAACACTAAATAACTTTTTGATTAAATATAGAAGACTTCCCCTATCTTTTCTCCTTTTTTCACCATCACTAACTACAATACCATAATAAGGCTGTCATCCTTCTAAAAACTTTCTAGGACAAATCCTAAATCTCACTGACAACATCAATGGTTATGGTTCCTAGTTTTGTTGATATATCCTCCATGCAATTGAGTTATGGCAGAAATTTTGCTTTCTTATTTTTATAATCTGCTAACCATCCCTGTCCTGCTTCCCCACGACAGTAGCCAACAATGTATGTGTAGAGTTCCATGTTTAACACATCTTTTAATAGATTCCCAATGAAATTAATAAAAGGTGAAGTAGCTAAATGCAGATACATCCATGATAATGCTTCATGGAAGAAAAATAGAAGGAAGAACAGCTACTTCTGACATAATTAGGATGACTGGAGCCATGTGGAGTTCATTTGCTTGCTTGGCTCTCACTCAAAGTTGGGATCTTGTAAAAGGAAGCACTAAATTATGAAAAACATCAGTCAAGTTATACTAATCTCTAAGCTCACACCTAAGCGACAATTATTCATACAATTTTTTTTATTAGATGAGCTGAAAAAAAGGCCAGGTAGGCACTTTCCAAAATGGAAGAAATGCAGAATCTGTCTTTTCAAAAATACCGAGACAACATTTATTCCAATATCACAAGGATATTGCTAAGGCCTGGCAAACAGCCCATACTCATATTGCCTCACTGGATTAAATAGAGTTAATTTTTTTGATAGAGAAATCTTACATAGCAGATGGTTCACAAGTCTTTGTCCATTTAATAGTCAGGCTGTTATACCCAAGCTGTCATCATCTTGGAAAATAATTTCTACAAAAATATCTTCTTCATATTTTGAAAATATGATGTCAAATACAAATCTTTTTTTAATTCTAATGTTTTTATGTTACAGTTTAAAATATGTATGTGTGTGAAAGCATATGGTTTTGAAACAATAATTGCCTACTGCTGCTGCCTGGATAGAAGAACTTTTAAGAACCATTTTGCAACTCATGTGCTTTGTGCAATTAATTTTACTACGAAATCTTAGACGTTAGCTTTCAGTTACTATCTTAAAAATGAAGACTACCATGGAGTGAACCAAACATGCCACATTATTTTTTTTCTCCTATCTAGCACCAATTCATTACTTTAAAAACAGGATATATACTGAGATTTTATTCTAAGAAATAAATTAATTGACTAGTAGCATAGCAATAATAAACTTCTTTAATGATCTCAAATAAAGTAGCACTACTTTAATAACTTCAAGTTCATAAAAATTGCTTTTAGGTATTCTAATATGAAAATGCTGTTTATGATGATATTTTTCTTTATCCCTTAGTAGGTTTCATCAGATACATATATACTGAAATGCATTTGCTGCTCACATGGTATGAAGTTTTCAACCACTGCTCCATTTAAATGACCCTCATCAAACTGATCAAGCACAAAGTTACATAGAGGAAAGGTAGCACATAGTTCTGAAACTAGAAGTGAGTCTCCATTACTAATCTATTTTGAAGGTTTTAAAAATGTTTTCAAATATACCAATTGTTGCTCCAGGATTAAATTTATTGAAGGACATCCTAGTACAAATGATAAGAGCTCACAAGCAGAAATTCTAAGTTCTGCCACAATTAGATATGTGACTTTAACCGTGAACTTTTCTCATCCTCAGTTTTCATAACAAAAAAAATCGAAGTTTGTCTGGTTTATTTCAAGATTTTTCCAATTTGAACATTTTCTGGTTCAATATCCAATTATTTTATTTTCTAATAGAAAGTTTATATATTTTTTCTATTTTTTCTTGAGGGGACAAAATAATTTCTTAAATAATCTTTTTGCTTTAGAGGAAAATAATTTTAGTCCAGAGAGCTTCCATTTAGCAGCATATACCCTCAAAGCAGTCATTATTTCTTAAGAAACCAAGAAGAGATGATAAACAAACTTAGGAGGGAGGAAAAAAATGTGGAATCTAAGAGAAAAGAAGGAAGCTCCCTAGGGAGGAAGACAATGATATTACAATCAAAATTTCAATTTGTTTAGAAAAAATCTGTTATCCAAATTATTTTTCAAATGTTTAACAGTTTAGGATATTTATGTTGCCTTTAGTCATTACCTTTTTTGGTAAATATGAGTTACAAAATGACAATGGCCAATTTTGGTTTTGGCCCGTGCTGGCCATTCTATAATAGCAAGACTAAGCAGTTAAAACTCCACCGAACACTGTAAAAGGATAGTGATTGATGGTGCTGTCTATTCTTCTCTTCATATGCAAATATTAATAATAATTTTTCCAGACACAAAAGGAAATATTTCCTTTATCATTACATGAATATGATAATGAATATTAATATTTCTAGGTTTAAATATAAATTAAAAACACTACAATTAAAACTTATGATGTTCTGCTGTGGATTTGTTGTTTGCCTTTCTGACTCTAATGTGTTGTTATTCACATTGATAATACCAGTAGGCACATAGAGGAGACCCTGAATCTGTTACTATGGTAACTATTAGACATCTTAAAAGGACAGCACCCACCATATTGCATAAATTTAAAATATAACTGTATACCTTTTTTATAATTGTTGTTGAGAATTAGATATCAAATTTAAAGTCATATGCCTCCTATTTTTCTTCTCAAGGAAAATATAGCTAGTTTCAACAATACAGACAAATAAGCTTGAGTTTCTATGGATAATAAACCATAATTGTTGTTTTTCTCTAAAAATACTGAAGGCATTATTATGAAGTCATTATTAAGTTCATAGGCTCCAAGACAGCCTGATCTGGCTCAAATATAGCTCTGCCACTTATTTGATATTTGTTTTCATCTCAGCATAAAAAGAATCATAAAGAGGAATTGCAATAGGTAAGGAATATATGTGATTTGAGCATGCTGACCAAAATCACTTTTAGAATGAGGGGATAGAAAAGTAAATGTATCCTGTAGTATTTATTTGATTTAAAGTGTCATTATTAGTATATTAGAAAGCTATTCCTTTCCAGGTCATGAATCATAATACTGTATCAATTCAGTGTGTTCTAAGATTTTCAATCCTTTATTTACACCTTTTTTTTCCTAACAAATAATAACTATGAGAATCAGGCACTGTGCTACGACTTGGGAAACAATAATGGGTCCAGAAAAGAAAAGAAGCCGAGATGAAGCCCTAAGAATCTCTAATATGTAGACTTTAGATAGAAAAGAAGATTTAGAGACTAAGAGCAGCCTTATGAGGTAAAATAAAAATAGCAGATGTTGTCGTGACAGCTGAGAAAAAAAAAAAGATATTTTCAGTGGCCAGAGATATGGAATGTAGTTAAAGGACAGAGTACAATGGAAACTGGGTGACATTGACAAAAACAGTTTTAGCAGTAATTTAGCAGTTTTAGGTAATGGCAGAGGCTAGAATAGAATGAGTCAAAGGATTAATTGCAGATTGCTTTTTAATTTAAAAAATTCATTGAAGTCTAATTTATATTTCTGTTAGAAATATCAGAAACACTTTCTTTCACTGTGTGTTTTGCCTTTTTAGTTGCTCAGTGATGTCTTTCAAAAAGAAAATGTTTTGAATTTTGATAAAGTCTGATTTATAATTTTTTTCAGGGTTTGTGGGGTATTCGTTATAGATTTCAGAGAGGAAGAGGAAGAGAGAGATAGAAACATCAATGATGAGAATCATTGATTGGCTGCCTCCTGCAGGACAGGGGTCTAGCCTGCAATCTAGGCATGTGTCCTGACCAGGAATTGAACCGTGACCTTCTGGTTCATAGGTTGATGCACAACCAATCAGACAGGGTTTGTGGGATTTTTTTTACATTTTATCTTAATGACATAAATTTGGAGAAATTGACACCTTAATAATATTAACTTTTCCACTCCATGAACATATGTCTATCTAGGTCTTCAGCTACTCTCAGCAATGTTTGATAGTTTTCCATCTACAGGTTTTACACGTATTTTATAAAATTTGCTACTAAATATTTCTTGTTTTTAAATACTATTATAAATGGAATTATATATTTTATTTATTTTTCCAACTGTGTGTTCCTAGTAAATTAAATAATATAATTTTTGTTATTGATCTTATTAAATTAACTTGCTAATTCTAATTTCTTAGTGATATCATTTCTTTTTAAGCCAGTTTAAAATAGGTTTTCTGTCTTTTGTAAAGTAATTTATTGTAACTAGTTTATCACCCAAGCTGGAGTCTAAGTAATGATCCTCAATTTCTCCTTTCTCTTTCATAGCTGAGGTACTGTTGATTTGATTTTTTAAAATATTTCTTCAATCCATCCTCTCCCTTCTAGTCCTATTATTATTGTTGTTCTATTTAAGGTCTTCATTATCTTTGCCTCAGCTATTTTAGTTGCCACTTAATTGGTCTTACTGTTTCTGGTCTTTTCTTGCTCAAATTCACACTTCTTTCCAAATATGACCATGTCCTTACTTCTTAAAATTCTTCATGATCAGGTTGTCTAATTCTTCATGGCATCATCTTCATGATCAGGTTGTCTATCTTTTTTCTTAATGTTCTTATTAATTTGAGAGAGAGAGGAATGGAGAGGGAGAGAGAGAGGGAAACATGGATATGAAAGAGAAACATCCATCGGCTACCTGAAGGCCCCCTACTTCAGATTGTGCCCAGTGCCCTGATGGGGAATCTAACCAGTGACTTCTTGGGTGCATGGGACAATGTTCAATCCACTGAGCCACACAGGCCAGGCCTGATTGTCTACCTCTTTTCCTTCATCTCTCAACACTGCTGCTTTGGCAATAGGTTTCAGCAATTCAATCTGCAAGTATTTTTCTCCCACACATAAGGTTCTTTCTTGTCTTCATTTTTGTACTTATAATTTTCTCTTCCCATTTTCTCTCCTTGGCTCATGTCTATAAACCCTCATGTTGAGTTAGATGACTTTCCTTTGTGATCCCATAAGATTTTGTGAATATTTCCATCACTTCAGTTGCCACATTATGTTATTACTAGAGGCCCGTTGCATGAAGATTCGTGCAATAGGCCTTCCTTCCCCTGGCTGCCAGCACCGGTTTTCCTCTGGCACCCGGGACCCAGGCCTTCGCTCTGGCTGCCTCCTTCCATCTTTGTTCTGGCCAGAGTCTTTGCTCCGGCCTGAGCCTTCAGTGTTCACTCGGGCCAGAGTGCCACTCCTGTAGCTCCCTCCTCCACCCCCGCTCGCCCGCCTCATAGCAGGCATCCTGCCCCACCCGGCCACTCTGTGCCTGTGCATGCAAATTAACCCACCATATTTGTTGGGTTAATTTGCATACTCACTCCTGATTGGCTGGTGGGCGTCGTGGAGGAACAGTCAATTTGCATGTTTCTCTTTATTAGTGTAGTTTATCTATGTATATGTCTTTTTCACCCATCCTAATCCCCAGATTTTTTAAACAGAAGTTGCCTCACAAAGTCAGGCGCACATTGCAAATGTTCATTAAATTTTTGCTAAATGAATAAATGCATATAGATGTGAACTAATATACAAATATGATATGTTTGAATACAAATATAATATGCTTTACAAAATATACTTTGAGCAATTGTCAGCCCTATTGGCATTCTTGACTAACACCCAAAAAACTCTTCTGAGTATAAAAAAGTACTTTTGGATAGATGTTCATTAAAAACAAAATTAGCCATATTAATTTATGTATTAGAAGTATAAATTAAAGAGTAAATTACTATTATATCATGAAACTACTAGAATAGCATTCCTTGAAAGTACATTAATAACAAGTATGCAAATAGGAATTTCTCAAGTTTTATTACCTCCTTCATCCCCATGTAAATAGTGCAAAAATTGCTACAAATGTTTTTGATCAAATAACAATTTTTCAACAACTGGTAGCTCCACTCACATGAACAGGAAAGGATTTAATTTTTTTTTTTAACTCATGGCATCAAGTCAAATGTTAACAGGCCAAATCCTATAAATACATCCAAAATCTAATAGATTCCAAAGAGGAAGTGTATGTCATTGAGCCATCATGCTCCCTGTTACCAGATGCATGGTATTGTAGGAAAAACAATAAAATTATTTTAAAATTTTATGGTAAGCTTATTTTATTTTAAAATGTACATTAATCTGCCCACAATATTTTTAAAATTTTTTCTTTTAAAATACTAATTAAAGAATTATTTTTGCTCATTAGGCATATATTAATAGATCAAAAACATTTTAAAGTATATTAATAAATTATTTTCCACATCTTTCTTTCTCATTAATAAAATGTACAAAAAATATCATTATTATCTATAATAATAAAAGTGTAATATGCTAATTAGACTGGACAGCCGAACGACCTTCCAGACAAAGCCAGGGCTGCGAGGGCCAAGCCCTTGCACAAATTTTGTGCATCGGGCCTTTAGTCATATAATAAGATTGATAGACCAAAATTTAATTCTCACTTTATATATTTTGCTGAGCTGGTGGTCCATAACTTCAGGTTTTCTCAAAATAAAACATGTACTGATATCAATTAACCACTAGAGGGATCACTTTTCTGAGAGGATTATTTCATGTTAAAGGTTTCCTAAACCTTAGCAAGCACTCACTAAATACCTACTATGTGAATAACCCAAAAGCAAGATAAAGAAAATATGTGGAGTCTTATATGTTGACAGTCTTGTGATGGAACACATTTATAACTAAGTTTTCATGATACAATTTGGAAGTCCGCAGCTGCAGGAACACAGATACAGGTCCTTGTGTCTGATCAAATGAATACTGAGGTCAAATTCTAGAATTGTAGAAAAATTGTTGGAAATCTGACACTTATTCTTTTCAGAATACAATAGCCACAAATGTTGACTTTAGTTTCAACAATCAAATAGCGATATTGTGATTTATGATGTCTGGTCTCATTCCACAGTTATTGGCTCACAGTGATAAAAAACAAAACAAACAACAACAAAAAACAAATAAACAAAAAAAACACCCTTGGAATTTCTTAAGTGTTGAGAGAAATAAATGTGTCTTCAGTTATTTTTAATGAGATGACTTTTGGGAAGCACCTAAGGATAGGAGGGTAGTTTCCATAACAGCCAACCAGGAATTAGGAGATTCCCACTCCTTGGCCTCCTGGGAAGGGAGAGGAGTTGGAGGTTTGAGTCAGTGACCAATGGCCAATATTTTTTATCAATTGTGCCTATGTAGTGCAGACTCCATTAAAAAAAGAAAAAAGACAAAAAAAAAAAAAGACAGGGTTTGAAGAGCTTCCTGGTTAGTTAACACATGGAGATGCAGGGAGAGTGGCACACCTGCATTGGGCATTGCCCACATACTTTGCCCTATGCATCTCTCATCTGGCTGTTCCTGAGTTCTATCCTTTTGCAACAAATCAGTAATCTAGTAAGTAATATGTTTCTCTGAGTTCTGTGAGCCACTCTAGCAAATTAATTGAACCCACGGAGGGAGTTGGGAGAACCTCTGGTTTATAGCCTCTCAGTCAGAATCTGGATTTTCAACTGGAGTCTGAAGTCCAAGGGCAGGGTCCTTAGAACCTCAAATCTGTATCTGTTTAGTCAGAAGCACAGTTAATAGACTGGGATTGAGATTGTCATCTAAAGGGTGTGGGGAGCGGGGGGGGAAAGTGGGGTGCAGTCTTGAAGGATTGAACCCTTAGCCTGTGGAATTTGACTTTCTCTCCAGGCAAATAGTGTCAGAATTGAGTTTTAATTTTCTGGCACCATTGGTGTCTGAGAATTCATTGTTGGTTTGGGGGAGAAGCCCTCCCCCAGTTGAAATTGGGGTCCAGAAACCCAACTGACAAATATTGTGCCTTTTAGTAAACCTTAAAATCCAATCATTCACCCGTAGTATTTGGAGTATCTAGTAAGTGCCAGGCATGTGCTGTGTACTGCGGTAGTTTAGAATACATCACCCCAACATGTGCCTCTGTGGTATGCAGACTGTTTTGAGCTAAAGGCAACCTTAGCTCCAGGCTGAAGAGAAACCCTGCCTCTCCCTTAACTACCTATAAGAACTTGAATTAGTTGTCTTGCCCATAGTAAGCAATTATCAGAGATGATCTCTTTTGACCTACCCATAGGGCAGGACAAGCTTCTATGCACTAAGCATTTGCTCTTCTTATCATCCTATAATGAAGCCTAAGGCATCTTACCTCATCTCTAGCTCAGAATATCGTATATACCCATGTTCCCTTTCTAGCTCTGACCTCTCCTGCATGTGGGGTCTCTGACTCTCATGTATTTGGGGTTCCCATACATATGCATGTATTATAGTTAGTTATTTTCTCTTGCTAATTTGTTTCATATCTATTTGATTATTAGACCAGCCAGAAGAACCTTGAAGGTGGAAGAAAGTTTGTTCCTTCCCTACAGAACAACCAGTGCCATGAAGCTTTCTGCTCTTGTTACTGGAAAAGGGAATGGGCTGGAGTGGCTCTGCCTCAGTGCCAGCCTGCATGTATGGCTTCTTGATTTATTGCAGGAAAGATGTCAGATCACGGGTCCAGGAGATTTGAGTGTACATTTAGTACAGCTGACAAGTGAAACAAACAAAAAAAGGGCTTAGCATAGAAGAAGCAATAGGATAGCTTAGGTGGGGCTGATTTTGTTCTCTAGAGATGTTATAGGAAAGAAATTAGCCTAGGTGGGATTGTTTTGGCTCACCGGAAAGTCAGAACAAAAGGGGGCCTTGGAGACAGGTTCAGGGATTAGCCATGATGAGCTGCCTCTGCGCATTGTTCCCCTGGTTGCAAGTCTTGTGGGGTGCCTTAGCGATTAGGAGATGCGTGCCTGTGGGGGAAGATGAGGGAGCAGGGAAGGGTATGGGCATACTCCTGGGAGGGAGAGCTGCTCTGGGTCCTTCAGCTTGAGGATTTTAAAGGCTGGGAGTTTAGGAGAGGTTTTAGGGAGGATCTCAACAGAATATTCATCAATTTTGCAGGTGTGCCCTATCAGGGTCATGGTCTCCACTGGATTGGTCAGCGCCAGGGATCATTAGTCATTGCAACTGGTCCTGGCCACCCCCACCTGGTTTTGCTGGTTTTCTGGGTCTACAGCTGAAATACAACTGAGGCCTAGATGTTATATCAAGGGAGAGAAGATCAAGGAAAGGTCTAAACCCCATGACCAGTGATATACCAGAGGAGAAAAGGCTACCCTGAGGGTGAGGTCCAAAACCGGTTTTGCCTGTTGCTAGACACCCAGGGCTTTTTGCCCTGGTGACTTTCTGTATCTGTCTGTTAAGTTGGTTGGCCAGTTTGTTCAGCTACCTGTCTCAGTTTCCCCATTCCACTTGCCAAAGATTTTTCCTAATTTCTTATTTTTACAGAGCCTGGGGGCAGGTGGAAGACTTGGACACTTTACCATAATATACCAACTTCTGTTAGAGAAGTGTGTATCTGTAGAACATAGAAAGGAAACTTAACCTAGATGGGGGTGGGGGGGAGGGGGAGAGGGGGGGACAGGGATGGCTTTCCTAGAGGGAGGTACCTCTAAGTAGAGAATTAATAGGAGATAATTAAATAAATATGGGTGATAAAAAAAATTCTCATTAGAAAAACAAATGATGTGTTAGGACCTGGAGGCAAGAGACAGCATGGCTTATTGAGGGTACTGAGACAAAGATATGAAGTTCTTTGTGTTTGTTTTTTTTTTTTCTTTATTGATTAAGGTATTACATATGTGTCCTTATATGCAGTTTTATTGATTCTTGAAGAAGCGATGGGGTCAACACTAAACGTGAGAAGGTAATGCCTAATTTAGCATTGGGAAGGAGTAGAAAGAATGACTTGATTTGAATGGTATTTAGGAAAATATGCCAGGTGCAGTGTGAAGACTGAATTAGAGAAGGGTCAGCTAGGACAGATAGCTATTTCCATCCATACAAAGTCCAAAAGAGGCAGAGATTGAGTGCTCCAGTTTCTGTCCCCATGGGTCCTAGTTCAGTGTCCAGACTTGGGGCCCTGGTTCTAGGGTGCAACTTATAGCAAGTATTTCTCTAAACCTCCCTTTTAATCTCTTTTCCCACCCATTCCCCAAGTCTCCCAATTCCTTCAGGAGCAGCACTCCTGGCCTTCAGCTACGTCTTCCCCTCTTCCTACCCCCAACCTCCCAGCTTGGTCAAGGAGAAGGGGAAGGAGGGAGAGGAGGAGTTAAAACTGAGAATTTCAAAATCATCTAGCCTCTATGTGGACTATTTCAAAGAAAATGAGATTTACAAGTAAAATTTAACCTCTGGTGAGAACACCTTCTACAATGTGTGGTTCCAGTGTCATGCTAAACAAGTGTGTGTGTTCTTCCACCTTCAATTTATTTAAAAAAATATCCTTTTAATGATATTTTCTTTCTTCCTTGTCTTTCCTTTTCTTTTTGTTTCTTTTCTTTTCTTTTCTTTTTCTTTTTGTTAATCCTCACCCAAAGATATTTTTCCATTGATTTTTAGGGAAAGTGGAAGAGAGAGGGAAAGACAGAGAGAAATGTTGATGTGAGAGAAACAAATAAATTGGTTGCTTCCTGCACGAGCCCTGACAGGGCCAGGACCAGGGAGGAGCCTGCAACCAAGGTACATGCCCTTGACCTGAATTGACCCCTGAGACCCTTTGGTCTGCAGACCGATGCTCTATCCACTGAGCCAAACCAACTAGGGTAATATTTTATGTTTTTCTTCCTAATTCCTTATTTGTGTCCCAGACTGAAAGTAGAGAGAGTGGGTATCATTGGTGAAAGATGTGGTTGAGGAGAAAACAAATATTCTCTAGCCATGTATCAACACATTACATGAAGTAATGTTCTTGAATAACTAATGTCCAACATTTATTATACTTTCTATTTCAAAAGACAAAGACAGGAAAGAGAGAAAACTTGCATATATTACTAGGCCATGAAAAAAATAATAATTTCTTTGACAATTTAAAAAACTATGAGTTCTGTATTAAGTGAATGATACAAAATTCAAATCACAGAACAGGCCATTTTATTACCCGATCTATACAAACTATGCAGAGTGACCAGGAATAAGTAGCTTATGTTTGGAAAGAAAAGTTGACTGTGACAACTGAAAAAGGTTCATAAAATGAGCTGCATTTGGTGTGATGCAAGCTGAAAACAAATTTTTTCCTCCCAGCTTGGCTGGGTATGGCTCAGTGGTTGAGCATCTCTACCTATGAACCAGGAGGTCACAATTCCCTATCAAGGTACATGCCCAGGTTGTGGGCTCCATCTCCAGTAGGGAGCATGCAGAAGGAAGCCAATCAATGATTCTCTATGATCATTGATGTTTCTATCTCTCTCTGCCTCTCTGAAATATATATTTATTTTTTTTCTTCTCACCTCAGCTCTAGAGACTTGCCTTTTGGACTTCTCTCTCCTGCGTCTGCACAACATATTGGGCAGAGGACCCAGCTTCCCAGGCCTTTTAGATATTACTACAACCTCATTTTTAGTTGTTATAATGTTGCTCCAGGTTTAATGTCATAATTTTAATCTCTCAAAGCTTCTCCCTGTCCCAGTTTAGACCCCGCCCATGAATTCTGCAATTTAGCATGGGGGTGAGTAGGTTGCCCCAGAGGAGCAGTCGCTGTTGTAATGTTCTTTCCCCATGACTCATACCTGGCTACCTTCCAGGCCGTTGCCTCTGGCATTGGGAAATATTACACTTCTTTTACCCACCAAATTCTCAAGGATTGGCCACTCCCCTGGCTGCCACAATCTTTGCTCTGATTTTCAAGTAACTCCAACTGTGGACTTTGACTCTCCCAGGGAAGAATCAAACACCACTATCACAACCAACCACTCATCCCCAAAGCCCCGGGGATCACAAACTCCCAAGTGCTTTGCCACTGTGTTTGGAGAGAGGACCTGAGTTTCTGTAGCTTTGTGAGCATTCAGCCGGGTACAGTGATGTATTTCTATGTTTCTGGCAAGCTGACAAGCACTCCATTCTCTACAAGTGACTATCTTAAATCCCCCATATCAAGGCTTCTTATACTTTGTCCTTAGCTTTGGGGCCTGAGCCAAAACTCCCAGACAATACAAAAAAGCCTCATCTTAACATCTGGCTACAAAAAGAAGACTTACAGTAACTTGAGAAGAGCACATTTGTGATGGTGCTAGTGTTTCAGGAGCTCCTATCCACATACACATCCAGAATTGAATTGAATTATGAAATTAGTAACTCTGCGTTGAATTCTTCCACAGGCATCTAGTCCAATTGCACAGCCAATCATTTAATCAACAGTAGAAGATCCTTATGAAATTTTGTCCAAACTCTGCTTGAATATCCCTGAAGACAAAGAAATCCCTAAACCTCAAAGCTGACAAAAACATTTCTATATTGTTCTAATTGTTGGCAAGTTTGAATTTACAATGAGTCCAAATTAACCTCTCTGTAAATTTTACCCATTTTTTTTTTAATTTACCTGCTGAAAACTCACAAAATTTGACCAGTCCCTTTCCTACACAGTAGCCTTTTAGGTTTTGTAAGAACAATGATCATTTCTTTTCTTTTTATTTTTTAATATATATTTTTATTGATATCAGAGAGGAAGGAAGAGGGAGAGAGAGATAGAAACATCAATGATGAGAGATAATCATTGATCGGCTGCCTCCTACACGCCCCACATTGGGGATCAAGCCCGCATCTGGGCATGTGCTCTGACCGGGAATTGAACCATGACCTTCTGGTCCATAGGTTGATGCTCAAACACTGAGCCACACTGGCTGGGCGATCATTTCATTTTTAGATTATTCTTCTCTTATAAGATTATTCTTCTCTCAAATTTTCCCAATTTTTTACCTAATCATTGTATGGCAGGTTTTACTGTTTTCTTACTATTTAGGTGCCTCTGCTCTTGTTATTTGTCATGTTTTCTAATGTCTACTAACAGTATTATAACCAGAATTTATAATAAAACCAGGAAGAATAAAAACAGGCATACATTTCTAGTAGAGTTAATTTTCAAACAAGGGTAAAATCATGACTCTCAAAGACAAGTAAAAATGAATATATGTTAAAGATTTCATTAACCTCATAAACAATGAGGGAAGCAGGCAGATATTGTAACTGGTTCAAAAGAAAATTCAAAGAATGGACACATTTATTAGATCAGGAAAACTGAAATGATTGTGCAAATGGAGGCAAACTTGTTTTTGTTTTTCCACGATGTGGGGGATTGTCGATTGAACCTCTACTGGACAGGACAGAATTTGCATCTACAATATTTGGAGTTGTAAAATAACTTTCATAATTTTCGTTGAATCTGTATCATATAATCTAGAGGGTGTCTTCAAGTCTTCACAATTCACAATTTTTCATGGAAGCACAGATATTTTTCTTACACTTCGGTTGCTCTACCTACTATTTTTCTTTGGATTCAGCAAAATAATGATAAATACTGAACCAAACCCTGGTCCAGTCATAAAACTGCCATTTAACATTTTAAAAAGTTTCTTCATATTTGCAAGGATTAATAGGCTATCTCAGGAAACACTGAGGTTACCTTAACTTACTTAAGAGAAAGAAAAGGTAAGCATTGAAAGTATGTTTGACCTTCTGTGGGTGTATCTTAAATGAGATTGACATCAGTGGTTTGCTAACCTTTCCACCTCTCTCACCCCTACCACTGCCACATTTTCAACCTTACATAGTGTTTGAATCATTAGTTCCAAATCAGTTAATAAATTCAAGTTAATTCAACAAATGCCAACTTAATTCACAAACCTGCTAAATGCATGAAAAAAAGGAAGTAAAGGTATTGACTTGTTTACAGAGAAATTATAGTCTCATTGAAAAGAGCAGGGGGAACACATGTATAGATGCTATATAATAAAAGGGTAATAAGCAAGTTGACCAAATAGTGGAACAACCGGTCGCTATGACAGACACTGACCACTAGGGGCAGACGCTCAACGCAGGAGCTGCCCCCTGGTGGTCAGTGAGCTCCCACAGGGGGGGTGCCGCTCAGCCAGAAGCCCAGAAGCCAGGCATCTGGCGAGCACAGCAGCAGTGGCACGGCAGGGCTAAGGATGTCTGACTGCCTGCTTAGGCCCACTCCTCCTAAGCCATCAGTTGGACATCCCCTGAGGGCTCCCGGACTGTGAGAGGGTGCAAGCCGGGTTGAGGGGATCCCCGTCCAGTGCACGAATCTCGTGCACCGGGCCTCTAGTATAAGATAAAACATAACTAATTTAAAGGTAAATAAGCTATTGGATTTTTTAAATTAGCTAATATTTTAGATTAGAAGAATCAGATGTAAATTAATAGGAACATTACATTTCCACAATCTGTAACATAGTATAGAATACTCATGGAAAAGAAAACAAAAAGAATAAATCTTAGATTAGAATAGTTAGGAATATTGCTGGGTCATTCAAAGATCTTGAATATCAAGATGAAGAATTTTTATATAATTCACAAGCAAAGAACCATGGGAAGTTTTGAAATTTTTACTTACACCATAAGAGTCATGTTATGATTAAATCTAACAAAGCTATGAAAAATGTTGCAAAAGGCAGAGACTGAGAAAAGGGTACCACTAAGATGTAAAATGTATGCAATTTGGTAGTGATTTTTTTTTTTGCCATGGAAGAAAATGGGGATGGGAACGGACAAGGGAGGAAAAGAAAGATGATTCTAAGTTTTCTAGTTTATGTCAAAATCTGTATGATTTTTCCAGTGTTACTCTAACAAATGACCACAAAGTTGTTGGACTAAAACAACAGAAATTTATTCTGCCACTGTTCTAGAGATCAGAAGTCCCATATCAAGCTGTCAGCAGGTCCATGCTCCCTCTGAAGGCTGTAGGGAACAGTATGAGCTTCTTCTTAACTTCAGGTCGCTCTTGACAATCCTTGGTGTGCCATGGCTTATAGATGCATCACTCCAATATGTGCCTCTGTCTTCACATTACCTTCTTTGGATGTTGGATTTTAGAACCCATATTTATCTAGTTTGATCTCCTCTTGATCTTTGAGTATCTGCAAAAATCTAATTGTTAAATAAGGTAACATTCTGAGGTTCCAAGTGGATAAGAATTTGGGGGAGGGGCACGATTCAACCCACTTCAGGTAACTTGGAGAAGTGTGGAATCATAAATGCAAATAAATGTTCTGCCCTACCCTCTTGGAAAAGCAATTATCTGGGAAAATGGATTCAAGTTAAAGTTCTGAGAGCCAGCTTTGTAAATGGCAGAGGCTGGAGTAGACTGACTCTTGACTACAAACTGTAGACCCAAAGATGACGATGATAAAAATAAAATAGGTGGAAACAGCAGTGAAATTAAAATTAAGAAAAAAGGAAAACATTTTAAAACAAAGATTAATTTTAAATTAGTTAGCCAAAGAAACAGAAGTCAGATAAGAACTAACAGTTTCCTGACTGCCCAAATATTACCAACATGATCTATTGGTGAGGCAAGACTCTGCTCTTTGCTTACTATGTAAGGAAGAGTCACACCTTCACAGAGCTTTGGGAGTGTCTAGAAGCAGGAGAAGGTAAGATCAGAGTTTATTGACAACGAGAGGCCAGATGCATGAAATTCATGCAAGAGTAGGCCTTCCTTCCCCAGCTGCCAGCACTGGCTTCCCTCTGGCACCCAGGACCCGGGCTTCCCTCACAACCCGGCTTTGTCCAGAAGGTCGTCTGGAAGGACATCTGGTCTAATTAGTATATTATGCTTTTATTATTATAGATGAGAAGTTTGTTTAATGTGTAGCTTTCAATTCAGGGTCTTGATGAGGATTGGGTAAAAATCACATGCAACAGTCCCAGAGTGCAGATTTTTGAGCTCAAACTATTGATGATTTCCATTGAAAAGCTGATGATGGGTCTTTCAGAAAGTTCTTGTAATGAACAGCAGATTATATGCCTGGGTCAGAGTTTCCAGGGAAAATAAAGTAAAGCTAATAAAGACATTAAACTAGCAAATTGCTGTTAATGTAGAGTGCGGTTTATATTTTCTGTGTCCTTTCTGAATATGAGGGTAGATAGTTTCAATTCTTCACAGCAACCAAATCATAGCCAGTAGTTTTAGAACTAAGGAGTCAGAAAAGGAAACTAGATGAATTCTATGAGATGGGAACCATAGAAGCCATGACAACTTTCTGTTTTAGTTGTTTTTTTGTTTGTTTGTTTTTGCTATTGTTTTTTTAAGATGCCTGCAACCTTGGCCAAGGGTTAAAAAGGAGTTCTGGGTGCATCCAAATTTTTATTTTTATATATTTTTTAAATCCTTATCCACGGATATTTTTCCATTGAGTTTTACAGAGAGTGGGGGAGAGAGGGAAAGACAGAGAGAAATACATCAATTAGTTGCTTCCTGGATGAGCCCAGGCTGAGGAGGAGCCTGCAACCGAAGTACGTGCCCTTGACTAGAATTGAGCCTGGGACCCTTCGATCTGCAGGCCTACACTCTATCTACTGAGCCAAACCAGCTAGGCCTGAGTGTATCCACATTTTGAAACAGAAATAATGCAGGAAGAAAATGGTAATAAAATTAATAAATATAAGGCATTAGCAAAATAGTGTCATATTGAAAAACAATCTGATTGGTTTCAATGAAGTGGTATGGTAAACATTACCAAAGCCTTCCAATATCTGATTCTTTTCTCTCTGAATTTGTGGAACACTATACTTACTAAATCTCTCGCAGAGAGGCAAAGGCATGTAATTAGTTATGACCAATGAACTCTGAGCAGAAATGACTTCCATGTGTCGCTTCTGGGCTGAGGACGGTCTTCCAGCTTGCTCCTTTCCAACCATTGTGATAGTGGTGGCTGTGTACAGAGATTCTATATGGAACCTGGTTAGATCCCTGACTCACTTGAATGGAGTTACTCTAGAGAGCCTCTAGACATACAGCAGACCTTCAGCAGGCAAAAAAATACAGTGTGTGTGTGACTGTTTATATGTTTGTGTATATGCGTGTGTGTGTGTGTGTGTGTGACAGAGAGAGAGACAGAGACAGAGACAGAGAGACAGAGAGACACAAACACACAGAGACAGACAGACACACACACACACACACACACACACACACACACACACACACACACAGAAAATACATTACAGTTTAGGAATTGATTTATTCCTGAAGGGAAGCTTACCCTACTCTAGATAATACTTGTGGTGATAATCTATGCCAACTTGTAAATGACAAACATTAATGTCATAATAACATGAGTGAAAAAAGTATAAATTATTGATTGAGTAACTTTGATGATGAAGAAATGGAGAGAAAGAGGGGAGTTTTCAAGGTCCTAAAAGAAAAAGTACATTTGTGATGTTATATTTCGTTTTCTAAGATTTGGATAATAGAGCAGGCTTAAAAAATTCCAAATTAACTTTTTAGATTTTTTAAGTCATAAAATTAACATCCTTTTAGCAGGTAATGTCACTTTTTACTTCTGATTTGTTTGGAAAAGCCTGTCAGAATTCACATATTTTGGTGATTTGTCAAGAATTTAACTTCATTGAAACAAAGGCCTACATCAAGTGACTTTATTTTCTCCAAAAATATTCTCTGCCACTGTATCCTTTAGATTATTGAAATATATTTAGATGGCATTTGATATAAAAATGCTTTATATTATTTCATATTTATCATACACTATTTTCTTGGGAGATTGTTTTTATGCTTCTTCCACCAATTGCCAGTTGAGTACAATGTGTTCTCATAATTCCAGGAAGTGGTGCTATGGCTGTCAAAAATGATGTGTTGCGTAATCAGCAATAGTAAATAGGCTAATTCTTTGAAGCTATTCCTGCTGGAAGGTGTAGAAGACTATCCACTGGAAAGTGCCAAAATATACCTGCCAACAACTGAAACCCAGGAGTTGAAAGAGTTAGGGAGATAAATAAGGAAATGTGCTGTAACTGTCTTGAAATATTGAAATATTAGACTGGGAAGCATTGTGAAAGTACACAGTGATCCCTTGTTTTATGTGGCAAAGTGTTCTGGTGGGGAAAACGTTACCTGGTATTAACCCACTTCTGCTGCTCCATCCTGAGAGTACGTTTTATAAATGTATGGCCATATAGGAAAACATTCTCTGTGCTATTCAATGCCTGGCACATGGTAGGTACTCAATACATTTTTGGTAATAAAGTGACTGAAGAATAAATTAATTTAGCCACTGGGCAATTTTTTAAATAATATATTTTTATTGATTTCAGAGAGGAAGGAAGAGGGAGAGATAGAAACATGAATGATGAGAGAGAATCATTGATCAGCTGCCTCCTGCACATCCCACACAGGGGACTCGAGCCCAAAAGCTGGGCATGTGCCCTGACCGGGAATTGAAACTGTGACCTCTTGCTTCATAGGTCAACATTAACCACTGAGCACACCAGCCAGGCTGAGCAATTGTTTTTAAAAATGAAAACTTACTTTGTATAAACATATTAAAAGGCTTGAAAAATTAAGGTTCCAGTTTACATTGTAAAGCTTAGGCTATCAGTGGATAATCTCTCCTCTTGGGAAAAAAGAAGGGAGCCAAAGTGTTAGATTCAGGCTTGAGTAGGAACTGACTGCGTTAGGATCACGTGACTGTAGGCTTCAGGGGCTGAGCCAAGATGAGGCAACAATTTGAGTGGCAGTCTTATGAAGAAGCCAAATCAGAAGTAAGGCAGATGTCCAAAAGAATCACCAGAGTGCTTTATTGAAACAAACAAACATTAAAAAAAAAAAATCAGGTTTAGGCAATGAAGCAGAAAGCAAGAAGAACATGGAGGGCCAGGAACCAAACAATTCTTGGAAATGAAGGGTAAAATAGCAATAACTTCTTAGAAGATAAGGCGGACGTGCTGTTGCAGAGATTGCTAGCAGTATCTAGTCTCTATTCTCCCTCCCTTTCTTAGTAATAACAACCTTGATGTTTAATGACACAGTGCAGCCCAGGAAAGTCTGGCCATTCTCCATCCTTCCTTGCAACTAGTTATAGCCAAGTGATTATATTTTGGCCATTGAGCTGTAGCAAAGGAGTTGGGCTTTATATATGTATATAAAATCTACTTGAAAGGATCTGGAGATACCCTTCCTGGATTTTCCTCCATCCTGTTATGTGAAATGCAAGTGTGAGAACTAGGGCTCCAGTGGCCATTTGGGACCATGTGGACATGATTGTGATTTTTTAATTACACCTGTATAGAGAGAATAGAAAAAAATTGTTTATTTTTTCCTGTATCCTGGTGGGTCAAAATTTATTCCTTATATTTTTAAGAAAATAACATGGTAGAAATGTTCATTATAGATTTTCCTCTTGTTTTTGGAAATAATGCAAAGTTTTAGGATCGTAGTCATATTTCAGAAAACCGCCATCCAGTTTATTTCAAATGTGAGCTATTTGATTTTTAGGACGTTTCACGTTTTCTGGCACCATACCTAATCTTATCCAGAATGTCAATGTCATTTCTGACAGTGCCAATGCCCTCATGGTAGTGGCATTCTATGGATTGTGTATGTGTATACATTTTATTGTTGTTAGTGTTTCATGTTCAACAGGCAAAATAATTAATAAGATTCTGATTAGTTATGACATGGGTAAGCTCATTTCAGGTCAAGGGAAGTGTGCAAACAAAGGTATGGTCTGACAATAGTAAGGCACCCAGTCAGACTAGCATCATTAAGTATAGACTAGCATCATTAAGGGATTTGATTAGAAAAGTGTGTTGGAGCCAGGTAGGAAGGTGGAACATCGTACCAAGTGCTGGTAAGTCATTATGAACAGACTGCATTGCCTGTAAGTTAAGTAATTAAAGACCTGTTAGTAGAGCACAAAGACAGCATAAGATAATATAATGCACTGTTAAGATTATGAGAAAGCGAAGCATGGCTCTGCTGGCAGCCAGTCCGTGATGTTTCAGACTCACATAAACAATGCTCAGACAAGGAAAGTTGACTCTGCAGCCATAAAAGGGACTACACATCCCCTCTCCTCACTAACATGGGAGATGGCCGTTTCTTTAGAAAAACAATTCTAGCTCCACTCTCATCATCTTGCCTCCTAGATAAAAAGAATTAAGATGCCTGTGGTGTCCACGATGGTGCACCACTCAGACCTCCCCACTGCAAGTTCAACAGGGTGCTGATGGCCTCCAGCTGCTCCCCCCCCCCCCCCCCCCGCTTTGGGATACATTCATGTGAAATTTGGGATGTGGCTCTGTGATAGAAGCCATGTTCTTGCTGCTATGTTAACTTTCTTGAAAGCCACAGAGATGTGAGAGTGTAAAGATAGTTGGAGCAGCTAGACTTAATATTCCAGTGCCTCATGGATCAGTGCCTCAGAGTGACTTTAAGACCCAGGTCGGCATACTTGGGTCTAGTTATCAGCATCCTGTGTGTCTTTGAACTCAACAGTTCAGTAGCAACTCCATTGTCTCCTTCTCCTCCTCCAGCCTTTCCATCATTTTGTAAGCTTTTCATTCCCTGTGTTAAATCCCTTTCTGCTTAAACTATCTGTGGACTACACTAAACTCTAGCTGATAAAGCCTGTTCAAAAGGCAAAGAGATAGGGGGGAAAAAATTTCATGGTCAAGGAATAGCTAGCTTGGTTGGAGCCAAAGATGATAGTGATAGAAAATACAGGTGTAAAAGTAAGTTTTACAAAGATTGTGAAGAGTTTTTAAGTTTTGTTTTTCCCAAATATTTGTCCATCTAGCAGATTTTCTTTAAATGTTGGTTGTGTGAATTTATATTTAATATCTTTAGAGTGTGGTCTTTGTCTTATAGGTAGTGAAGCTAGTGGTATTGAAGACTTTTGCTCAAAGGAATAAAATGATGAGATAATTCTCTAAGGATAAGGTAGGGAAGGAGTTGGCAGTGGCTAAGCCTAGAAAAGTTGTCACAGATCAGTCTGTAGTTTATGAGGCTATTGAACACTGGTTCATAAAATTGTTCACATTTTGTGCAAAGCCTATTATGTGATTTTAAATAGTTCAAATGTTAATAATGTCACACTTTGAGATACTGAGAATCTGAAAAAAATTAAATATAGTTATCAAGATCACATACTTTTAAAGCCATCTGGCAGTAGAAATTGTAAACTGTGTTACCATGATTGCAACATGGCCGTACTCGTTTGGCTGGTAAACAGACATGCCTTCCATCCACTTTTACTCAGGAGACTCCATATTTGTGCAAGCCCTTTCATCCTGTCCCCAGAATAACCTCCCTTCTGGGAAAGACCGCGGGAAAGCAGTTGGGCCCAAATTAGGCTATACAGTAGCAAGCTCCTTTCCCCATCAGGAAGTAGCAAGGCATAGCTCAGACCCAAGAATGGGTTAATCATTCCCTATCCTTTGGACCTGCTATAAGTCCCTGCTGAAAAACCCTGAAATAAAACCCTGACCTGGAGCTGACCAATCGAGGTCAGCCCACTAAGGAGCCCACCCCTTCCCCTGCCCCAGACACCCCCCCCCCCCCCTGTAAGACCTTTGTCTTGTTAAAGCTCGCTCTCTCTCCCTACCTCGCGGCTGCACTGGTGTGTGTGCTTGTGGGACTGAGCTCAAGCTAGCTTGATTAAAGGCTCTTTGCTTTTGAATCAGACTCGGCTCCCTGGTGGTCTTTGGGGATCACGAAATCTGGGCATAACAGTAGGAGTTTTTTATGGCCTACAGGTGATTTGGAGACATGAGGCTTTATTTTTATCACATTCTATTATTAAGTAGGACATTTTTATGTTTTTTAATTGTGTCTTCTAGAGGTCATGTGGCATGATGACATTGTTGCATTTGCTGAATAACACATCCCCCCAACTTTGGAATGAAAGTTAAATGTGAAGAAAACCAAGAAGGTTAAACACAATATGAAATATCTTGCTAATTCATTTAAAAGGGGAGGCTTTAAAATATTGGACCTAGGTTGAGAAAATGAAAGGGAAGTTTCAAGCATAAAGTGCTAAGATAGTTGGGAGAGTTACAATATCCAGAACATACTTCCTCTAATTTACATGGATTTTTATGGAAAAATTAGTTGAATTATGCCAGCTTTAATTTAAAGTCCTTGAAAACTCCCCTATTGAATAAAATATAATTGCTCACACATATCTCTGCCACATCACTTACCACACTGTATTATATGTTTTCTTATAGGTCCATATGACAGAGAAAACACTGTGTTCTTTATCAACCCATATAATCTCTTCCTGGCCAAATATTTACAGTTAGATTAGGACCATATGATGTACATAAGTAGTAGGCCTGGCTATAAAACCCTTACGCAATCTTCTATATTCTGTCTTTATTTTTCCCATTTATGGCAATTTTTGTTGTTGTTAATCCTCACCTTAGGATATTTTTCCATTGATTTTTAGAAAGAGTGCAAGGGAGAGGGAGAGACAGAGAGAGAGAAACAGTGATGTGTGAGAGACGCATCAATTGGTTGCCTCTTACACGAGTCCTGACCAGGGTTGGGGATTGACTCTACAACCCATATAGGTGCCCCTGACCTTCTGGAATCGAACCCAGGACCCTTCAGTCTGCAGCCAATGAGTCAAACCTGCTAAGGTCATTTATAGGAATTCTTAAGACCACCTGTTGAAGTTGATGGAGCCACTAGATGATAAAAGCCTGAATTTCTGAGTCACTGCATGGAAAATTATTCCCCTTAAGAACTTCTCCCTACCACACACACATAAATCCACATTAGCTATGATATAAACTGGCAATTAACTTTTGCTGTGTTCAGCTGCTGAGATTTTGACATTGTTTATTATAGAATTAAACTCACTTTGTCTCATTAGACTGTGTTCGCTCCCTGAGCTCAGAGGTCTTGCTTCATCTATCTCCATCTCTTGTTCTACTAAAATTTCTGGGGCAAAGCCTAGCATAGAGTAAGTACTCACTATATGTTGAACAAATAAGTGAGTATGTATAGGCAAGAGATAATAGGTACCTTTAACTAAGACAATGGCAAAACACAGTATGAGTGACTAAAAATATCTTCAATTTAAATTATTTTTAAAAAGCACATTTACTTTTTAAAATGTATTGTTCTTTAGAGAACATACTATTTTATAAATATACAGCTTTTATATGCATAGCAAATATTGTATCAGTATTCATACTTTTAAATGTTTTTTCTGAATATATCTGGGATTGATATGAAATAAAAAGTAATGTGTAATGAAATTTATTATCATTTATAATGTGGGATCAGTTCAATTAATTTTAACTTGTAATGCCATATGTTGTAACCTAATTAATTTTCTGCACAGCTGTATCTTCTTAAATTAGTTTTTCTTAAATGAATGAACATTAATTTTTAGCAATTTGAAGTTTACAGAAAAAAATGAATATAAAGTATAGTTTTCATATTCCTCTTCTTTTCCCACTGTTTCCCCTATTTTAATAACAACATTATTGTGCAAAATGTTATCGTGTGCAAGTGTATAACTGTTTGTTATAATTGATGAGCCAATATTGATACATTATCACTAGCTAAGCTTCATAGATTACATTAGAGTTCACTGTGTTATACAGTAGGTTTCACTCCTTTTGTTGCATTGTAAATATGTCCACTATTACAGTATTATATAAAATAATTTCACTGCCCTAAAAATTCTACCTGCTCTGCATATTTATCCCTCCCTCTCTGCTTCCATCCGAAACCCTGACAGTCACTGATCCTTTTACTGACCCCATAGTTTTGCCTTTGCTCTTTGTCACATAGTTGGAATCATACAGCATGTAGCCTTCCAGATTGATTTTTTCACTTAGCAATATGTATTTTAGGTTCTTCCATGTCTTCTAATGGCTTAATAGCTAAATTCTTCTTATTATTGAATAATATTCCATTGAATGAATGTACCACAGTTTATCCATTCACTTATTAAAAGATCTTGGTTGCTTCCCCACGCTGTCAATTACAAATAAAGCTGCTTTACATACTCATATGCAGATTTTTGTGTGTATATAAGTTATCAACTCCTTTAGGCAAATATAAGGCACAAGATTGCAGGATCATGTGTATGGGTTTAGTTTTGTAAGATCCTGCCAAACTGTCTTTCAAAGTGGCTGTATCGTTTTGCATGCCCATCAGAATGAATGAGGGTTCCTGTTGTTCTACATCAGTGGTCGGCAAACCGTGGCTCGCAAGCCACGTACGGCTCTTTGGCCCCTTGAATGTGGCTCTTCCACAAAATACCACGGCCTGTCTATTTTGAAGAAGTTTAAGTTTAAAAATTTTGGCTCTCAAAAGAAATTTCAATCGTTGTACTGTTGATATTTGGCTCTGTTGACTAATGAGTTTGCCGACCACTATTCCACATTTTTGTTGACATTTGGTACTGCCCAGTGTTTTGGACTTTAGCTATTCTAATAGGTATGCAGTTGTTCTTAAATGTTTTTTATTTATTTCATGGTACTTACCTCTGTCATTTGTCTTTAGACAAAACCTCTCCTTCTTACAATGAAAAGTGGAAGAAAATAGTAGAGAATTGGGTTTTACTTCTGACAATCCAGGCTTAATTTATTGGGGTCTTACATCACCTTTGGTTGGGTCTTAGACTCAACTTTGATTTATAAACAAGAGGAGACTTCAGGTGAAGGACATGCCTCCAATAATTAAAATTCTGTGCAGTTTATTTCATTCTTCACTCCAGTATTTTCTGGCTCCCATCCAAGGGCTGGTCAAACCGCTGTGATGAGTGAATGAAATGGCACTGTATCCCCGAAGAACCGAGGGGACAATCCTAACTCTGGAACTAATGGCCGCACTGTTTGCTTTGAAAGTAGTCACACATACCTCTCCTTGTACATTTGAGCTTGTTATAAAGTGAGCAGGTGGAAAACTGACATCAGCAGCTGGTATAGAATTCCTTTAGAAGCACTGAATCTTTTCCCTTCACCCTGGCCGTTATGAGATCTGACAGATGGATAACATAATGGTCAGACGATGGCTGAATACTAGGACACAAGTACAAGGCTAATGGCACAGATACAGTTGCTTACTGCTGCGCGCCAGAGATCTGTTAACATTCTGAAATGACTATCAGGTGCTGAGTGAGACTTTTAAAGGTGCCGAGAATGGATAAGCTAAATTCCTCTCGTCAGAGAAGCACATTCTGCCGTGATTCACACTTCCCTTTTGGCAGTGAGCTTCAGGATGACTGTTCTAAGTTTGACCCTTGTATATAAATATTATTTGAAAGATAGAAGCTAAAAATTTATATAACTCAAAAGAATTCCAAACTCCCCACTACTGATGCTGGGAGGAGAAGATGGAGGGTGGGTAGTGGTCATGTTACAGAAAAACTTGTTTTTCTTAGTTTTCAAGTGGAAAGCCAGGGTCACCCTGGTTGACAGGCAGCCTGATAATATTATGGTGGGTAAAAGCCAACTTATTTGCTAAATATATTTCAGTGTAGCACTCTGGTGATTTAATGATATTGAAATTTGTTCAAAAGGGTGATAAATTCACTTTTATATGTTTTGACATTTTACAGCAAGAAAGTACTGTCTCTTCTCACTGATATCTTAATCATGAGTAACACGTGCTGTACCAGATATAAATGTCATGATTGCGTGCTCATTTATTTCAGGATCTGTACAGTAGAAAAGTTAGTACACTGTTTTAATAAAGACATTTAAGGAGACTAGAAATGTTTCAGCTTGATTTCAGAATAATAACGAGTATATTTAAACTATTCTGTAAAAAACAGAAACAAGATATTTTAGCATCTAATTATTAGTTACGTAGTATGGATGCTTATACATTATCACCCTTTTCTTTCATTGATTCACATCTTAGTAAAGACAATAAAGTTCAGTAACTATGATAAATTGTACTACTTTTTTAAAAAAAATCCTCACCTGAGGATATTTTTTTCCATTGATTTCTAGAGAGAGTGGAAAGGAGGGAGGTGGCGGGGGCAGGGGAGAGAGACACACATGTACATGAGAGAGACACATCTATTGGTTGCCTCTCACTATTGCCCCTTCCAGGACTGGGGAACCTGCAACCAAGGTACATGCCCTTGACCGGGAATTGAACTCATGACCCTTTGATCAGAGGGCTGATGCTCTAACCACTGAACAACTGGCCAGGGCAATTGTACTATTTTTAAACAAATATTTAATGTTCTTCTCTCTTGCCACCAAGATAAGTGCATTTTTCCATGTTGCATCAATGTTGGGCTTGATCATGTAACTTGCTTTAGCTAATGGGATGTGGCAGAAGCAACATTTTGACAACTCTGAACTTTAAAAGACACTACAGTTTTCTGCCAACTTGTGGAGGACACATCTAATTCACAGCCTGAAGCTCAGCTGCAGCACAATTACTGCCAACATTGAGCCCTGTGAATAAGATGTAAGTATCTGTAATGAAAGTCATTAAGATTTTGAAGTTATTATTATTATTTTTTGTAATGAAGCATAATGTACTTCATGCTGACAAATACCGATGCATAGAAGTGCAATGTTTTTCACAACAACAAACAAATGGATAGTTCTGGCAATGGCTTGGGGCTGGTTGGTGTGTGGCAAAGAAACTTATAAGAGTCAGAAAAAATGGCAGCCCATGTTATGCAATAAGGAAATATTTGGCTGAACTTTTTTTTAAGATATATTTTTATTGATTTCAGAGAGTAAGGGAGTGGGAGAGAGAGATAGAAATATCAATGATGACAGAGAATCATTGATCAGCTGCCTCCTGTACACCCAACATTGGGGATCAAGCCCACAACCCGGGCATTTGCTTTGACCAGGAATTGAACAATGACCTCCTGGTTCATAGGTCGATGCTCAACCACTGGGCCATGCTGGCTGGGCTGGCTGAACTTTTGAATGAAAATACTTGAGAGACTGAGAATATACATAATGTATTTGGTGTTTGAGGTTGGTTGTCATTTGATATATACATATGAAGATACTGTAAGAAAAAACAAGCTCAGAAAAGATCTATACATAGAGAGTCTAAGGACACTGGGAAGATTGGAAAATGAAATGGTTTCTCATTTCTAGTTAGTCAAAGAAAAAAATTGAGAAATCCCTGAGCCACAAATGCTGATTAGTGCTCATGACACAGCTCAAGGCAAACACAAATTACAGATTTTCTAAAGATTTCTGATAGGCCTCCAGTTCCTTTCTGTTGGCTAAAATGGTCAAGGAACAGTGACAAAGGACTTTGTCCCAGGGAGAGCTGATAAGCATAAAGTATTTGCAACCAAGTCTAGGGAGAGAGATAGCTCAAAAGGGATTTTGACATGGCTACAGCCTAGAATAAAACATTAATCAAAAAACTTTCTGAAAGAGTTGTATTACTAATGGTATAAGTCTAAACGGATATGTAGTCAGTGGTAGAGACTATTTCTCAAACAAAAGATTGGAAAAGAATTTTTATTTGCAGCCATCTTTAACCCATCATACACCCTCTCCCCTTTATAACACAGACTTTCACTCACCCACATCAATTAACACCACATTAAAATTTACTTACACATTAAAATTCTTGCAAGCAGCAGCTCTGCCTTATCATAATTGGGTATCTGTGCCAGTGTCTCTGAGATTTGGCCTATTGTGTATTGTCAGTAGTAACTGCTGAATAAATTGATGAATGACATGTATACATCTTTGGATATTTACCAAGGTCCTCTTCAGTGCCTAGATTTTAGATGTTCAATAAATTTAATTTTGAACAAATTAAAGAGACATATATATCCTATATAAAAATCATGCTTAAAATTTACCAAATTAATGTAAAATGTAAATGCATAAGTCCTTTTTGTCATGTGGGTAAAAGACTTTCAATTACAACTCAGTGAAGAAAATAGTTGGAAGCTCCAGGTTTATCTCTCAGTTTTCATACACTCGTTTGGCCAAAAGAGATATTGACTTGAGTCAGTAGTGTTTCTGTCAAAGGGGAGAAAGTACCAAACATTTCAACACTTCGGAAAAATGCCTTAAAACAAAGTTGGTCTACTAAAAATTTTTTTGTTGTGCAGCCTGAAGTACAGGAGGAGATCTCTTAAGAAAATTCTTGAGAAAAGTTATTACAATTATAGTTATTAAGAGTTTAGGAATTCTTTCCGCCCCCCCTCCCCCCCAAGGTTTACTTATTCTTCTGAGTTTGTTTCAGTTTAAAACTCAGGGGAAGTGAAATAGAATTGCCAATATTGTGTCTACATATTCATGCAAATCAAATGGAGCTTGAGTCTTGTAATGTGTAACAGGACTAAAGGAAACAGAACTTGTCTCTCCCCCTGCGGCTCCTGTCACCATGATAGAAGCAGCTATAGAATGAGCAGAAAGAACTTCAGCTTCTACACTAAATTCCAGTCATTTTAGAAATTCCTTCCCTTGGTATTAATTGCATATTTTACTTTGATGCTATTCTAAATGTAGTCTCATGCAAGAGTCTGAAGATGTTAAAATCCAAAGTAGTATTTAGAATTCTATCCAGAAGTGCCTGGCCAGGATGGCTCAGTTGGTTTAGAGTGTCATCCCATATACTAAAAGACCAGAGTTCATTCTGATCCCATTGATGCTTCCTTCTCTTCTCCCTTCCTCTTTCTCTAAAACAAATAAATGCATGTCCTTGGGTGAAAATTAAAAAAGTATATTTTTAAAGAAAGAATTCTATCCAGAAGAGAAAAGTCTGTTAGAAATGAGCATGTAAAATATATATATATAGATAAAAACATTGTTTTAAATTTAAAATAATGGAAAATTTTAAAAATACTTTTTATAAGACTAAAAATGTCTTTTCAACACAGCTCAATATTCCTTTCACTGTTATTCATGGATTTTATTATAAAATTCCTTGGCTTTACATGTATCATTTTGTTTTACTATTTTTAAATGATATTTTCCCCTGAGCCTATGTGAAAAATTAACTATTTTTTCTACTATTTTTCTGATTGTAATTTATTATTAAAGAATTTATCCCATTTTGTGTACTTACTTATATAAATCCATTCATATTTAAAATATATAGGTCAAATCTTCCTAATTTACAAGGAAATTAACTATTTACTTATGTAATATTTGAGATATTTAAATTTGTTAGAATTCAAAGGAGTTCAATATTCTTTTTGAATGACTCAGTAAAAATACTTTCAAAATTAAAATACAATCTTAATTGAAATTTCTATTTTAACAAAGAGAGAGCAGAGAGAGGATGGGGAGAATTTCTAGTAAAAATAAGATTTTCTGCCAGTAAGTTTAAGTAATTAATGAATTAAAGTATTTTTCGCTGGAAGCTATCAAATTAGAAAATAAAAAAAATAGAAAATCACATCTAACTTTATAAAATACCAATTTCTAAAACTGTAAATATATTATATTTAAATGTGTCTTAAAAGGTCTGAGTGTAAAGTTGATAACTGCCTTCAAATGTTTTTAATTTGGGAAAGAGTAAATCACATGTAACAATTAATAAACATTTAATGAAAATAATGACTGACTTGTATCACCATGCCAAGAAAGAGCAATGGAAAGAAGGCACAGGAAGGGAAATTATGTAAGACTGCAGAAGGCCCTGTGGTGTATGGACATCTGTACATGTAAGAATAATAATGGTGCGAGGGAGATATATAGGAATAATTCTCTGGTTTTCCCCCAAAGCCTGTAGGCAGCTTCTGGTGTCTAATGCATTTATATTATTAAAGTGTTTATTGCAGATGACATTCTTGTACATATCTAATATGAACTTTGTAGTGATAGGAAAGGATACCATAATGTCCCTTGGTTTCTAAAATTTTAAAAGGAAAGCAGTATACATTTAAATGAATAAATCCAGACAATTACATAATTTCCACAATAGTAAATTGATAAAGTATTGTACATTCTTTAGGTATATCTTCTTAAAAGTTTTATAAAGTTAATATTGTACAATTAGATTTCGAAAACAAGATTTAGAAATTGGCCACTGATTAGAATATTGTCTAATTGCTCGTTCCTATTTTTTAATTTCAGAAAAATAAATCTGGAGTCTGAATACAGTTAGCTAAAGTTAAATAATAAATAGAATGGAACAATACTACCTAGCCAAAAGGTGAACCAAAAAGGCCAGAGATTTATTTATTTCATAGAGGAAGGGAGAGGGAGAGAGAGAGAGAGAAGCATCAATGGTGAGAGAGAATCATGGATCGGCTGCTTCCTGCATGTCCCCTACTGGGGATGGAGCCCACAACCCAGGCATGCGCCCTGATGGGGAATTGAACTGGTGACCTCTTGGTTTTTAGGGAGACACTCAACCACTAAGCCACACAGGCCAGGCAAAGCCAGAAAAAATTGTAAATAATTATGAGGCTCTTCTCCCTCTATGTTACTTCCTTTTTCATATCCATGGTACCGCATTTTTTAGGCACTGACTCTTGTAATATCATATGTATTGAGATATCTGTGCCCTTCTGGAAAAACTTACTCTTGAGAGGACTTCAAGAGGCAGACTAACTACTATTACTGATTTATAGAGACTTGTGTAATGCACATTTGCCACATTTTGTGGCACCCATCATTTGCTGATGGTCTTCCTAAATTTTGTGATGTAGACCCATGTTAAAATGTGAAACTGTTCCTAGCTACATTGTCTTCAAGCATGATTCTCTGTGTATTCAGTAGGTGCAACCAAGAATACTCTTTTTCTTCTCTGTCTCTAACTCTCTAACACACACACACTCACACATCTGACAATAAGGGAAACACATTAGCAGATGTTAATTGATTTAAGTACATAATGGTTCTATATTTTTCTAACATTTTCAAAAAGACATAAGAAAAGTGTCTCAAGTGGAAAACTGTTATAAATGAAAAATAATATTTCACCATTCATCAAACTTAACTCATTTTTGCTTTATGTGCTAGACAGTGGAACTTGATAATGGGGATAAAAAGAATTATTTCAATGGTGAGAACAATATGCAAATTTTTTCTCATAATGCTTCATATACTTATCAAATATCAAACCAGATTAGTTAAATCCTGATGTGGTTCCTTTAACACATACACTCATTACAGAGTAATTTTTGACATTATGGAGAGCAACAGCTGCGTCGAAAATGAGTTACATGAATTCTGCAACAGAGCCGGCTAATGTGCAGTATTTGCAGAGTGGTCTATGCACCATTAACAACTGAATCACTCAGGGTGCATATCTCAGACCTACTAAGTCAAAATGGTTAAGGCATGAAGCTCAGAGATTTTTATTGTTAATATTCACTCTCTGGAGGGTGCTAAAGCTCACTAGTCAAAATGTGAGGGTAAAATGTAAATTTATTTTTGCAAAAAACTTAACTCTTAAAATGAAAAGAGTTAAATATGATGCAAAGCATTTTGCACATTCAAATTGCAGGTTGCAATTGCTACACTTTTTACCAATATGTTTTTATTGATTTCAGAGAGGAAGGGAGAGGGAGAGGGAGGGAGGGAGAGAGAGAGAGAGAGAGAGAGAGAGAGAGAGAGAGAGAGAGAGATTAATGATGAGAGAGAATCATTGATCAGTTGCCTCCTGCATGTCCCCCTACTGGGGATCAAGCCCACAACCCAGACAAGTGCCTTGACCAGTAGTCGAACCGTGACTTTCTGGTTCATAGGTCAATACTTAACCCCTGAGCCACACTGGTCCAGCTGCAATTGTTACATTTGAATGCATCATCTCATATGCTACATTTAGGATGACAGCATTCTCCTCAATCAACAGAGAAGAAACCATGCCAAATGGAAATTGTTTCAAATAGGAGGAGCCCTAAGATTAAGATTAGAATACAATGCTCCTAAAATTTTAGTTGTCTGACCATATAATTCCTATTTAGTTTGCTTAAGCTTCTTTTTTTCACCACACCATTATGTCATGCTTCCACAATGAGGCACAGAATTGGGGCAAGTATTTATGAGACCAATGTACTCCACCGCAAAGTGTCTCAGTGCTCTATTTAATATGACTGTCACAACTAACCCAGCTGTAAAATGTCAACAAAATGTGAATAGTCACCCAGAACCACATTGTGGAGTATCTCAACTCAATTGTAACATAAAACGAAATAATCAAAAGTATACTTTATTATACCCATTTTGGGTAGGTTATGCAAGTATGTAAGTCAGTTAGAACTTTCTCACAGGTCTGATTTTTGCTTTGCTGTTTGTCCTGGTTGAGAATCCCTGTTTCCTAGTGTTAACTTCTACTTTATCTTTCTGAGAAATACCTATGTATTTCTCTCCTTAACCACCTACAGAGCATAATCAGTATTAACCAGCATTAGAATTACAATCCAATCAGATAAACCAGGTGACAACATTTTCCTTTTAGCTAATGTTACTTAGAACTATCATGTATGCAGAATCACAACTAGTTTAAATGAGTTAAATAGGTACCAAAAGTCTATCAAGAGTCCACGGAATGGTTTTGAGTTTAAAGTGTTAGAGATTAAAGGAAATCCTCCATTCCGGCTTGGTAATATATTCGCTGGGATCATGTCCAAATCACTCTTCAGAAGAGGGTTTGTCCTACCAACTCTTAACCTATGTTTTGTGTATTCAAAAGGTTGATGGGTGACATCCTTTAGAATAGTCCTGTAATGCACTAACAGCATTGAACACATTCATTCTTTTGCGTATTTTTCCCAAACTACATCTAGTCTTTGAGGGTGATCGTTTTTGTTGGCTCATTAATTCAATGTTCCTTTGTTCAATAAAATCCCCAAATTCTGATGTTGAATTGCCCGGAATAAGAATACCGATGATGGAAATGGCACCTGAGAAATCATTGCTATTCTTGGCCACAGACATTTCCAGTCTGAACAATAGCTGTTTTCTTCATAGCTTTCACCAATGTCATATTTTAAGCAAGGATTTTGTGAGTTCACACATGAATGGAAAGGGCTGCAAAATATGTTGCAGAAATCTTTCGCAGGTAGGCAGGAAGTTTGGAGTAGATTATCAGAATAGGAAAGTTATAAAGAAATTTCTAGGTCAAAAGACAAAGTAAAACTGCTGAAGTGTGCTTTAAAGTGCAGTGTGATCCAGTCAGCAGCTTAGCTACTATTTTCCCAGCTGACATTGAGCCCTTTGCTATTTGGAGAATAAAAGGACGGAGGTCAGAAGATTGGGCTATTTGAGGGCTTAAAAAGTATTAAGAATGCAAGATTCATAAGAATAGATCTTAAAGTATTTTATTTTATAATTCAGTGCAATAAAGTGCTTATCTTTTTTCATGATACTTTAATCAAAATGTTCACAGATTACAAATATCCAAATAGAGACTCAATTCTAGATTTTGACAGATATGAATGATAAAGAATTAGAGAGAATAGAAGGAACATGCTCATATTGTAGCTATCTGGCTTTCCTACCAAAACATGAATGGGAGGTAAGACATGCAAACCCCCACCCCCCCCCCCAAAAAAAACACAACACCATATCTAATTGTAAAAATAAAAATGCAGAGTAATAAGAAGTTTTATTGAAAAATACCAAGACCTAGAGAAATTTCCTAAGTTTATTCAAATCTTCATCTTTCTTTTTTTTTTCTCTCTCCAGAGACCCACAACACTCCCTTCTAATCTTCTAAACCTTTCTGTTGTTTTATTTTTTTCTATACAATTTTCACCTCTCCACTCTAGTAATTTCTTTATTATGTGAATCAAGATCATCTTCCCAAGACTTTTTCCTTTAGATTACCACCATTACTCCTAGCAATCAGAAGGTACAAGTAAAAAATCATTGTTACAGGATGAAAATAGTAGTGGTGGTTGGTGTGGAGGGAGCAGAAAGACAGATTGCACTTTATTTTTTATCTTAATATATAAGTAAAAATTTCCTGGCCTAAGATTTCTAGCTCTCAAAACTCTCACACATACACCAAATTGAAATATGCTCCTTGTTTTCCTACTGGTATGAAATTACAAAATAATTGGTGTTCCTGCTTTTTAATTTTATATGATACATGATAACTGTTGAATAAATATGCCCTGGAATTAATTTCACACTATGAGACAGAAATACTAAAACTGGATATAAGATTTCTGTTTAAATTAAAATTTACCTGAATGAACATCTATAGTATACCAGTGAATTATACACTTTGTAAATCATAAAATGTAATGTAAAACCCATTTATTATTTTGATTTATGCATATTTTATGTTATGCAAACAAAATCTTTGACTTTGGATATAACTATTTCTAATAATAGATTTGGCCCTGACCGGTTTGGCTCAGTGGATAGAGCATCAACCTGCAGACTGAAGGGTCCCAGGTTCGATTCCGGTCAAGGGCATGTACCTTGGTTGCGGGCACATCCCCAGTAGGGGGTATGCAGGAGGCAGGTGATCGATGTTTCTAACTCTCTCTCCCTCTCCCTTCCTCTCTGTAAAAAAGCAATAAACTATATTTTAAAAAAATAATAGATTTGATGATATAGAGAACAATTGGAGTCACTTTTCATAAAAAATTTTTGAGAACAAAAGAAATATAGAATATAAATAAGGTATATGATAAACAAATGTAACAGCACATTTTTCTTCTGCTGGAATAAATAATATACTAAGGGAACTGGGTCATGGTCATAAAGCCAACCTAATAAATTTATTAGTTGGGAAAGCCACTAATCTGTGAATCTCAGAGGTGGCCTTTTCCATGAGGAAAACAAGGTCATAGAGATGCATCAATCCTACAGACATCTCAGTGTACATCTATCCTCACTCATTGCCTCTCATTATTGTCATAGGAAGTGGTGTCCTGAAACCCATACTTATGAGAGCCCATTACTCAACATTGTGAGATACTTTATGAGCCAATTGTTAAACAGAGCCATTAGAAAAAAACTAATTTATGCAAACTTGCAATTAAATAAATTATATTAAAATCAAATACAACAAATAATTATAATGCATCACTGCATGGCACCATTACTTATTCTTTTGAGGAAATCTATGTCATTGTATCTGTCTGGTGGAAATAAAATAGAATTTGGTGATATCATACCTCTCTTCCCAATTCCATAATCAAAGGGTAATGTCAGACAGATAGTGGCACTATTCTATGTAAACCAGTAAATGGTGTAAATCAGGCACATTTCCCCTTAGAAAGCTGGTTGTTAAATATTTACTAGCACACCATTAACTCAGCCAGCATTTTTATCAGATGTCCATAAGAACATGATGACAATGATCTTTATAGAAGAAGTCACATCCTCACCTACTCCAGAAATTATTTTTCCTTAGGGCCATCATTAGGAAAATACCATTCAATAGGTTATCCAACTACAGTGAGGGGATGGATATTTCCATATTCCTTTTCATGATGCATGAGAGCTTACACTCCTTGCCACAGCACTGCACCGACTTCAAATTCTAGTTCATTGATATTTCAGCTTTAGGTTTCTTCCACATGAGAATCTTAATGTGTGCTTTTGCTTGCACAGGCAGAGCATGTGGGTCTCCTAACAATTACACAAAATCAAGTTTCAACAAGGAGGTGAGTATCATAGTACTGACCTTATTGATTCTCAAGTATATTTAAGTGTCAAAAAATTGCAACTGACTTTTCATATTATTGTTAATGTCTCTTATGAAATTTTTCATAAGTCTATATACTAATTGAATATTCTTCCTATCCCCTTATCTTCTGTTTCTTTAAAGGGAAAGTGAGAAACTCTCTGGAAGTTTTATTAAAGAAATCATATCCCACTTAGAATAACTAGCTTCCTCTCAGTAACAGAGAGTGAGATTACTTGGTAAGTGATTTGAAGACGTATAAAATGAATTAATTGATTCAAATAAAGGTATGATTTACCATAATTCTTTCTTTAGATTTAATTCTCAATCTTTTTTAGATATTGCCTCAGACACCCTGTGAGCCTTGGTGCTGCCTCAGGTGCGGCCAGCCAAGGAGAGACCAGGGAGGGTCCGGCCCGTCTCACCCAGTCCCGCCCCACTGACCACCTTCTAATTAATTTCCTTTCAATGTGCATAAATCTGTGCACCAGGCCTCTAGTTGAGTCATGATTTGCCCTTTACACAAGGTAGCTGGGCTTTCACATGAAGACACATCAGGGCTGCAAAGAAGCAATTTTTGAGTCTGCCTTTCAATATTAACATCCTTGCAGATACATCGTATTAAAGTGTGCCTAACTTTTTAAAAAATTATTAAATGTACCGCAGTGACATTGATTGCAATGTGCCTAACTTTTGAGATGCAGAGGGAATCACTCTGAGCTTTTACTTTTTATTCAATGGCAGAACAATTTTAAAGGCAGGACAATGATAATATGTTTATGATTTTCTGAGTTGCCTTGTTTAATTAAACAACTTAATTATTTGCTGTAATTGTTTGAACACACATGTCTTTTAAACATGGAAACTATGGCCCCACCAGCATGGCTCAGTGGCTGAGCATCGACCTGTGAACCAGGAGGTCATGGGTTCGATTCCTGGTCAAGGCCTATGCCTGGGTTGCGGGCTCACTCCCCAGTGGGGTACATGCAAGAGGCAGCCAATCAATGATTCTCCTTCATCATTGATGTTTCCATTTCTCTCTCTCTCTTCCTTTCTCTCTGAAATAAATTAAAAATATATTTTAAAAAAATAAACATGGAGCCAAAACCGGTTTGGCTCAGTGGATAGAGCGTCAGCCTTCGGACTCATGGGTCCCAGGTTCGATTCCGGCCAAGGGCACATGCCTAGGTTGTAGGCTTGATCCCCAGTCGGGGGTGTGCAAGAGGCAGCTGATCGATGTTTCTCTCTCATCGATGTTTCTAACTCTCTATCCCTCTCTCTTCCTCTCTGTAAAAAAATCAATAAAATATATTTAAAAAAAAATAAAAATAAAATAAACATGGAAACTATGATTATTTTATTGGGACCCTCAGAAAAGAAAAGGAATGCAGCAAAAGGAAGACACAGGCAAAGTGCTCCTTATTGTGATGAATCGATTTTTTGAATCATAAAAATACTTTGGTCAACACCTAACAAAGGCAGCTGCCTGGGAGAGGAACCAGATATCCACACCTGTATCAGTAAAATTGGGATTAACCCAATTTTAAAAACAAAGATAAAGCATTATCCTGTATCCACCATTACATATGCAAACCCAAAGATATTTAATATGCTTATAAAATCCTAAAAACACAATTTGGTTTTCAAAGCTGCAGAACCACTCACTGTGGCCTCCTTTAAAATGAGAAAACCTTGCTTCATGTGTATTGTATGATATCTCATCCCTTTTTACATTAATAGTACATTGTTTTATGACAATAAAAATTCTTAACATGTCCAATGTCAGAATTATTACTGTGAGTCTTCTTAGGTAGATTATTGAATATAATTATGTTCTACATATTTGTTCTTGAAGAGGAATATCCATTTCTTTACAAAAAGCCAAGATCCTAAGATAAGTAATTCTCGTAAAGATATATAGGGCTTACTTCAGGCTCTGAAGATAATTAGAAAGTTTCACAAATGGGCTGGCCCTGAATTCCAACTCTTGAGATAACCAGGGATCCAAATAAAATAAGCTAATCTGGCTCAAGTTTTATAAAATCATGCCAAAATTCCATCTTTAACTGGTTAAAAATACAATATACGTAGTTTGTGGTGGCCAAACAAAAAATAATCACATTATTTTATGGTAAAGACTATCATCCATGTCTTCCTTTGAAGTGAGATTAATTTTTTTTTTCTGGCTCAGCTCCCTCAGTTAAAAGATGGCATTTTGTATACCTGAATTATTGAAGAAATTGTTCAAAGTGAAATAAAAAAATTTCAAACTCTAAGCTCATAGACCCTCACGAATCTTTCCTCTCTCACAAGACTTTCCCCTCGTGCTATATCTGATAATATTTTTCAAAGCTGAAAGGCAGGATATTAAAAAGCATATGTATGTATGATAAAAACTCAATGTGCCCCTTTCCCCTTGCCAATTGATTCCCAACTGGCATACTGCATTAACTAAAAATTCACTATTAGGAATTTATTACTCTATCCCAAGTCACATCATCTCCAAATATCAGTTTTTATGTTGCAAAGTCCTGGGGTAGTTTTCATTTGCATTCTACTGTATGAATTCTTTTATCAGATTACTTACCTCCAGCTATGATGGGCTGCTTGAGTTTTAAAGAATGTGACTTGGAATAAATGGGGCAGAAGGATAATGCTAGAGCCTCAAGCACTACCTATGGATGACAGGTGTGGCTATGAACTAAGAAAATAGCCTGAGCTTCCTGGTGCTCGGATGCCCTGATGGAGGGCAAAGTAATATAGAGAAGGCGAGGGAACTGGCTCAAATTTTATCTGTCTCATTTTGCCCCGTACTATGATACTGGGAGACTTTTAGTTGTGCTAGAGCTTTCCAATTCAATCAAGGACCCTGTATTTAAAGTCTGAAGCTTAGTGAGTTTTGTTTTTTTTTGTGTTTTTTTTTTTTTTTTTACTTCCCATCCACCCACCCACCCCCATCTTCCCTCCGAGATTCCACACTCCTTTCCATGCTAAGCTTATTAATTAAGCACATGGCATTTTAATTCAAAAGTTGTGCCAAGTGAAGTACACAAAGCAACAGAGACTTTTTATATTCCAATACAAATAATTCAAATAAGCACTATTTATTTTTCTATTTTTGATATTTGTGAGAAAAGAATTTTTTGGTGTGAATTATCTGCTGATAATTCTCTCAAATATCCAGTTCACTCTAACCAACCCATGGCCCACAGTAGTAGTTGGGTTATATATAATTCACATACCTCTGGGACATAATAGTATAATCATTGCAGTTTCACTAGTGAAAATATCACAGTAAGCCACTTTAATTCAAAAAAGTAAATCAAGGCAAGGAATATATTTTAGTAACTGAAAATTATAAACTTATGCTGTTCTGATATGCTAATAATTTTCCAAGTTGTTTTATGTAAATGAACAACCATTTGCCATAATTGTTTATCTTATTAGTTTAGAAAATAGTTTTTCAAAAATCCTAGAGAATACCATGCAAAAATTAATGCACAAAGAATAACATGATTGAATAAACATATGAAAAGCAGAACTGATAGTGATACAAATTCTAAGAGAAAAATGTCTATAAAATGATTAATAAAATTACATTTATAGGAATCACAAAACTTCACCTGCATAATATATAATTCTACCTATCTAACTATTGTATATATCAGTATATATATATATTTTTTTGTTATTTTTTATTTTTATTGATTTTCAGAGAGGAAGGGAGAGGGAGAGAGAGATAGAAACATCAATGATGAGAGAGAATCATTGATCAGTTGCCTCCTGCACACCCCCTACTGGGAATCAAGCCCACAACCTGGGCATGTGCCCTTGATGGGAATCGAACCCGGGACCCTTCATTCCGCAGGTTGACACTCTATCCACTGAACCAAACCAGCTAGGGCTATATCAGTATATTTAAGGCTAGAGAGATTCTTGTCTATAAAACCTTGCACTTAAAAATCCCAACTCTCTGTATGTTTATGACATATGTGTCAATATGATAACTACCTTCTGCAAAAAGTTATTAACCACAGCTTTGAAAATAGAACTGTTTTTATAAGTAGTACCAGAGTATTATTGCATACTCTTTGTAAATTCATAGAAAATTATAAGCATTTATTATATTCACTGTAGTTATTAAACTCTCCTGGGAATTCTTACAAAATACATATGCTGTAGAAACTACATTGGTCATTTCTAGTTAGCACAAAAACTTATATAGCTTATATAAGCATTTTAAAAGTGTCATATATATAGATAACTAAAACTTGGCAAGTTAGCATTATATTTCTTGGATTCTAAAACTATTTACTTGGGCCCAGCCAGTGTGGCTTTCTGGTTGAGCATCGACCTAAGAACCAATAGGTCAGGATTTGATTCTGTCAGGACACATGCCCGGATTGCAGGCTTGATCCCCAGTAGGGGGTGTGCAGGAGGCAGCCAATCAATGATTCTCTCTCATTATTGATGTTTCTATCTCTCCCTCTCCCTTCCTCTCTGAAATCAATAAAAATATATTTAAAAACTATTTCCTAGGGAACATAAGATAGTTTAATCTTTATATATTCTCAAAATTGTATAAATACTTTAATGTTAGAAAACACAATATCATTTAAATTATATTTTGCATGGGTCCTATTAAAATATAATGTGCATTTTATACACATTTTGTATACATATTTTAGATACATTACACAAAACTTCATGTTATATAATAATGAACTATCAAGAGCTTTTCAAGGATAATTTGATTGGCCCTTATCTGCTTTGCACACTACTTTAGAATATAATTCTGACATAAAATATGTTATCTCTCATGATTAGTTATTTGTAGCAAAATGTATTCCAAGAAAAGTAGAAATTTCAACATTACTTCTTACAGTTGGGCGGACGCTTAGCCATTTATATCCTATATAATAAAAGCCTAATATGCAAATCAACTGAACAGCGGAACACCAATGGAATGACCAGCCGCTCACTATGATGTGCAGTGACCACCAGGGGCCAGACACTCAATGCAGGAGCTGCCCCCTGGTGGTTAGTGAGATCCCACAGGTGGAGCACTGCTCAGCCAGAAGCCGGGCTCATGGCTGGTGAGTGCAGTGGTGGTGGCGGGAGCCTCTCCCACCTCCACGGCAGCTCTAAGGAGCAGTGAGCTGAGTGGTAAGGAGCGCGAGGGGTCCCAGACTGCAAGAGGGATGTCTGACTGTGCCTCATGGTAGAACAATTAGCCTGTCCCTCCAGTCTCCCAGTGGCCCCATCCTTCCAAATGCTGGTGCTTCACCCTGCTAAGGGCTGGGCAAAATCGAAGACCCGGTTGTGTGGCTCTGGGGCAGTGGTCACACTATCTGCCCCTCACTAGAGATCCACTAGCCCCATCCTCCCAACTCTTGGAGCCCTCCCTGCTGAGCTCAGGCTCCTCCTGGCAGAATCTGGGACAGACTGACTTGTGTGGTCTCAAAAATTAAAAATGAAACTTCCTTATGACCCAGCAATTCCAATTCTGGGAATATATCCAAAGAAATCTGAAACGCTAATTTGGAAGAATAATGCACCCCTATGTTCATTGTAGTATTATTTACAATAGCCAAGTTTTGGAAGCAGCCCAAGTGTCCATCCATAGATGAGTGGATAAAAAGGCTGTGGTGCATTTAAACAATGGACTACTACTTGGTGGTAAAAAAGAAGGAAATCTTACCCTTTGTGACAGCATAAATGAACCTGGAGAGCATTATGCTAAATAAAATAAGCCAGTCTGAGAAAGACAAATACCACAAGATTTCACTTAGATGTGGAATTTAATGAACAAAATAAACTGACAAACAAAACAGAAACAGACTCAAAGATAGAGAACAGACTGTCAACCATCAGAGAGGAGGGGAGTTGCGGTTCTGAGAGAACAAATTGAAGGGATTAAGCAACAAACAAACAAACAAACAAACAAACCTCAGAGATACAGACAACAGCATGAAGTTTATTACCAGAGAGGAAGGGAGTGGGGGTGGATAGAAGGTATAGGGAGGATAAATGATGATGGAAGGATTTGACTTGGGGTAGTGAACACATAATACAATATACAGATGATGTACACCTGAAACCTATATAATTTTATTAACCATTGTCACCCCAATACACTCAATAAAAATAAAATTGATAAAATAAGTAAATAATACATAAAAATCTAAAGTAAAATAAATTGTGCTTTCTTGGTAAGTATTATGATATTGTGAGGAATACCCCTTAGTTATTTGTAAAGTCAATAAACAGAAACTACTAAATAATCAATTTAGGGTATATAAAGGGATTGAGATGTAGAATAACTTAGCATTTGGAAATCTTGCCATTTTTCTGAAATGTTAAAAGAAGAATAAAGTGACATTAACACAAATATTGGTTTCTAAAGTAAGATAACATTTACTAGTAATAAATGAGCCAACTAGACAAAAATATAAAAGAAAAACCTGGAGTCTTGATGCTGAACCCAAGCCATTATGGTTCTGGAATTTATTAAAAGGAATAATTCATGGGACATTTGGAAGTAATCTTTCTGTTATATTATGCATTCATGAGCTCCTTATTAGGATATTGTGGCTACTTTCGGTCACTACACTTTTTAAAAGATGTGGACAAACTGGGAAAGATCAGGAAAGAATGAGGAAAATGTATAAAGGGATAGAAAACAGTAACTGAGGAAATGCTTGAACAATTGTGCTGCTTATACTAGTAATAGAGGAGGAAAGCCCACAGGGCACTCTGATTGTTGTAATTAGATACGTGAGGTATTTCCACAAGATTATAACTGATTATTATTTTTTCTCCATACGACTGTTAGCTAGAACAAAAGGAAGGTGTGTAATTAAAGAGCATTTTATTGTATATATAATCCCCCAATTAAACTTGTGTTTATTTTTCCATTCCTTTGATGTAGTGAGAGAGGAGCTGGAAAGCTACCTCAGTAATCCTTAGCGAGATCAATTTCCTTTGAGATCTGAAAATAGAGCCCCCTTTCTGAGAAAACAGAGTAGCTTCGTTGGTCTAGGAAGGGGGCTATACATAGGCATCTTCTGTGTTTTGGATAATGTTGGCCCAAGATGTTTAGTCTGACCATCCTTATGAGGGTAAGTGGGTGAACTGGAAAGAAAGGGGCCCTTTGAGTTTTGAAAAGTAATTAAGGGAAGGTTCTGGGCATGTTCAGAACTGCACAGATAGGTACTGCAAACATTTTGAAACAGTACTCCCAGAGGTAATGGTTGAATATGGTTGAGAGAGGTGAGCACAGAGGCTGGGTTATGCCAATCAAAGCAGGGAAGATCCTTGCTCCATGTAATTCTCATAGTAGAATCCTTCCTTGCGAATTCATGGACTCCACCAGTTATCAACAGAGACACCATGTGGCAGGGAGAAGCAATGGCAGGGGGAGAATAATGTGTGAAACCCAGCTTTCCCTCCAAAGTTCGGGTAGGTGGAACCCCACTAAGGAGAATTGAGCTTTCCTTCTGATATGGATATTTCAGGAAGTAATAGAGAAGTCTGTGTATACAGCCCACCTTGGAGAAGTAGCTATGTAGAGGAGGAGCTATTATTAACATTATATTTTTAAAGATGAAAGGAATAATGCAAAGGTATAAAGGTAAGTTGAAAGCATTTATTTACAAATATTATTTCCTCATGAAAGTTGTTCCCAATATGCTAAGATGAGATCAAATCTTCCCATAACCAACTCTTAATGCACCATCAACCACTATTTAGAAATCATCAAAATTGAAATTTTATATTTATTGCTATGTTATTACCAAAAATTTATATCTCCTTCTACAAGAGCAGGCTCACCATCTCACCTTTAGCCTCACAGGATCACCACTGTATCATCAACCTCCATCATAATGGTACATAGCATAGATTCAGTACATAACATGATAGATAACATATACTCCATAAATCCAGATTGAATATCATTCTTTAATAGTCTAAAAGCAAAAAGTGAATACATTATTACAAAAACCCTCTTCACAGTAAAAATCTCAGGCCCAGCCCTAGCAGGTTTGGCTCACTGGATGGAGCATCGGCCTGTGGACTGAAGGGTTCCGGGTTCGATTCCGGTCAAGGGCATGTGCCTAGGTTGCAGGCTCAGCCCCAGTGTGGGGCATGCAGGAGGCAGCCAATCAATGATTCTCATCATTGATGTTTCTCTCTCTGTCTCACTCTCTCTCTCTCTCTGAAATCAATAAAAATATATTTTTTAAAAAATCCCAGGCCCAGAAAGGTAGTATCTTTCCAAACATTTTAAGAAGAAATGTAAATAAGAAATGACACAGGTCATATATAAATTATTCCAGAAAATAGAAACAAGGGAATCATCCCTATGTTTATAATAATAAAATCCAATCCTTGATTTAAAACACTGTCAATGAAATTACAAGAAATAAACATTACAGACCAATCATGAACACTGGTGCAAAAATCCTTAATAAAATACCAGCAATTAAAATTCAGTATATTGATATATATTTATATGTAGATATAGACACATACACCAATATCAGGTGGGGTTTTTCCATATGTAAAGTTAGTTTAACATTAAAAAAAACACATCAGTGCAATTTGGCACACTAAAAAAATAAAGTGGGGGGAGGGGAGGAAAAAACACATAATTATTTTTATAGATTTAGAAAAGTCATTTGACAAAATTCAACACTTAACTCATGATAAAAACTCAAAGGATACTAGAAATAGAAAAGAAATACATTAATCTATAAGTAATCTATAAGAATATTTTTAAAACCTCACAGAAATATCTTACACAATGGTTAAATATTTTAAAACTTTTCAAAAAAAAAAGATTTCTTTTTTGAAATTAGGAATAAAACAGATTTCACTATCAACATTTCATTCACCATTGTGATGAAAATTTATCCAGTAAATAGGATAAGAAAAAAAAAAAAAAAGACATACTGCCGTAGCCAGCTTGGCTCAGTGGATAGAGTGTTTGCCTGTGGGCCAAAGACCAAAGGGTCCCGGGTTTGATTCTGGTCAAGGGCGCAGACCTTGGTTGCAGGCTTCTCCCCTGCCCGGGCACTGGTAAGGGCTCGTGCAGGAGGCAACCAATCGATGTGTTTCTCTCACATCTATGTTTCTCTGTCTTTTCCTCTCTCTTCCACTCTCTCTAAAAGATCAATGGAAAAATATCTGTGGGTGAGGATTAAAAAAAAAAAAAGACATACTAATTAGAAAAGAAGAAAAAATGATCATTATGATCATTATTCATAGATTCAAGATAGTTATGTGCCTAGAAATTATAAAAAGCTTAAAACAATTAGAATTAATAAGTGAATTTGGCAAGCTTATTAGATATGTGTCCAATTTAGAAAATTTATATGCATTCCAGCAACAAAACAACAATGAAACAGAAATAACAGTATCATTATAATAACTTCAATAAATATCAAATATCTAGGAATGCATTTATCAAAAAAATGTTCAAATTTCTTACACTAGAAATTAAAATTCTTTTTAAGATTAAAGAAGACTAAACAAATTAAATGATAACTATATACATTGGGAAGTACAGTTTTAGAAGGCACAGTATTGTAAAGATATTAATATTCCTCAAATTATGGATTTAATGCAATCACAACCAAACTCTAAGCAGATTTTTTTAAAATGAAAACGATAGGCTTATTCTAAAATGTATACGGAAAGGACCAACAATACCAATAGTGAAGACAAAAGCAATGCTAGACACCAAATATCAAGACCTTTATTAAAGCTACAGTAATTAAAACCATGTGATATTGTGCAAGGATAGAGAAGTTGAATAACAGAACAGACTAGACAGCCCAGAAATGGTCTCCATATACTGTCATCTAATGGTGGCGGATGCTCTGATATGCAGCTCCTATTAACCTTAATAAATGAAAGAAACTTTTTCAGCTGCTGGGAAATATTTAAAAAAAAGATTAAAGAAGACTAAGCAAATTAAATGATTCTCAACTCTCAGCCTTTTATGGGAATTGGCCTTGACTGAGGAGCAGTGGCTCACTCAAGGCTGCACTTATTTTTGGGTTTAGTCTGTATCCAGTTTGATCGGCACAGGGGCAATAAGGCACAGCCTTCTCTCCCTAACTCAGGACAAGTCTGAAAGGCCACCCCAGCCCCAGACCTCTCCATGGAACCCACAGAAGCTTTTGTTGGGACAGCGCTACAGATCAACTTCTCTCTCTGTCCAATCCTGTTTCCTTTCTCTCTCTTCCACAGTTGTGGGTTCCCAAGAGCACTCCACAAATGTCTGACAAGCTAGTCTTTAACTTAGAGTCGGCTTCATAGGGAAGCCAAATTGCAGCAGTTCGTGCCAGGAATGTTCAAAAAAGCAGATGCTCATATGCAATTTCAGAGTTGGATCATCTGCCTGACGGGAGGATGACAGCAGATGACTGCAAAGTCAACCAAGAAGCAGTCCAAGTTGCAGGTGCTGGGCCAGATGTGATTATCTTTTCTAGACTAGAATAACAGGTGCATGGTGTATGGCCATTGATTTAATAAATGCTTTTTCCCCCTATTTTTATCAGAAATGAGGATCATAAGGAGTTCAAATTTACTTGGAATAGATAAGACATTCATAGACATTTAGTGTTTTGTCCTAGGCCTAGGTAACTCTCTTGTGCTATGCCATGAAATGGACCAAAGAGATCTGTACCCTCTGGATGTCCCACAGACCATCACATCGCTCCACTAGATTGATGTCATTACGTTAATTGGACTGGATGAGCCAGAAGTGGCTGGTAGATTGGAGGCCTTGATAAGATCCACATGTTTCAGAGGGTGAAAGATAAAACCCACAGAGATGTAGGGATCGATCTCAACATTGGGGTCCAGTGGTCCTTTACTCTTCAAACTAAAGGAAAGATGATTACATTTGTACCACTAAGAAGGAAGGACAATGATACCAGGTAGGTACGCCCATTTGTGTTATGGAGGTACCAAGAGGCACATTTGGGAACACTGCTATGACTTTTGTACCCAGTAACATAACCGTCAGCCACCTTTCAGTAGGCCACTTGTTGATATATTAAGGATTTTCCCCTGAAATGCCACTTTTCTTCTTTTCCTGAGTTTTAAACAAATAAAGAAAATAAAGGAATTAAAAATGGGAGCCAGAATGAAAATGTCTAAACTTAAGGATGTAACTAGACAACCAAATGGGTTTACTACCTAAATCCCAGAATTTGGCAAACAACCCACCCAGTCATGGATACTGATAGACTGCCAGCAATTTCCTCTGAACAATAATGGCTTTCTCCTAGGCTTCCACTATAGTATGTCTCAAGTGAGTTTCTCTTGTGGTAGACTCTAACCCAGAACCATAGTAAGTGGGTTCTGGAAAATGCAATTCCAGGCTTCTCCTCTGAAATACAGGGGGGGAACTTAGAAAATAGTGACAATGGTTTGAATCAATATTAAACAGAGGCTGTAGGGCCAATTTCATACTGTCACCTGTTTTGTTTTGTTTTCTAATGTAGCCACACCCAGGAATTGCCTATAACTGCTTTCATGCTGCATTGGCAGAACTGAGTATTTGCAACAGAGATTGTATTGTTGGCAAAGTCTCCAACATTCATTATCTGGTCCTTTATAGGAAAAAGTTTGTCAACCCCTGCACTGGAAAACTTCGTTTGGTTTTCAGTATAGTAAGTGAGTATTGGTCTTCTGTTCTCTATCTTCATTTTTTTTTTTTTTTTTTTTTTTTTTAGAAATATGTTTTTATTGATTTCAGAGAGAAAGGGAGAGAGACAGAAACATCAATGAGGAGAATCATCCATAGGCTGCTTCCTGCACGCCCCTTCTGGACAATGAGCCTGAAGCCTGGCCATGTGCCCTGACCTGGAATGAACCTTGACTCAAACCATGACCTTCTGGTTTGTAGGTTGACACTCAACCACTGAGCTACACTGGCCGGGTCTGTTTTCTGTCTTCTTGAGTTAATTGTGGTCACTTATATATTTTCCTTGAATGTCATCAATTGCATCTAAATTTACTCCTTACCTTTTAGATTTTATGTCTTTTTTCTCTTTACTAATAATCAATAATAATAAAAGCGTAATATGCTAATTAGACCAGACAGCCGAACGACCTTCTGGACGCCCTTCCGGACCACCTTATGCACAAAGCCGAGGCTGCAACAGCCAAGCCCCTTGCACGAATTTCATGCATCGGGCCTCTAGTAAGTAATGTTTCTAATATATTTTGTTTTGATACAAAATAAGACTTTGCCAGAAGTTATTTTGCTTAATTGGTATAATTTATTTGTTATATAACTTAATTTTGCTTTGATTTTATTGTTTCATTCTATATTTAAAATGCAATAATGTTCTTGTTTTTTATATAACTTCTTGGATTTAATGTTTAATCTATTTATTTAAAATATTTTTGTGTTCTTTAAATGCATTTATAGTTATAAATTTTCTACTTTCTTCTCAATACTGACTTAGTTTAAATCCATTAGTTTTAAAATATAGAGATTCATAATTAATTTCTAAAGCTCATATTTTTAGTTGTGATTTCTTTTTTAACCCAAGTATTATTTAGGTATGTGTTCTTAATTTTGGAAATGGAGGGCTTTATGTGTGGGTATGTTTCCAGTCATTTTAGCTAATTTTTAGTTTATTGAATTGTAGCTTGAAAATGAAGCCGCTATAGATTAGTTTTTCTAGAATTAATTAAATTATTCATTGCAGCCTTATAAATAGCCATTATCTACTACTGCAGGAAAAAAGAATTGGGGTTTTGAATAAGATCACCTCTGGATTTTAATTTTTCTTTCTTTCATTAATTATAAAGTTATCAGTCATGTTAATTGTGTCATTTAAATTCTATCCTCAGCGTGATTTGTTCCCAAACCAGACAGAAATGGGAACGGGGATGGGAGAGAGACAGCAGGGAGATAAAATTGAGATAGTTTTAGTTACTCTATATTTCAGTCACCACAAACTCCTCTTAGGAGCAAAGAGAATCAAATATCTTGTTAATGAAAGAAAAATAAACAAACAAACTAATTCTTTATCTTTTTTTCCCCCACTAGATCTGACAATTTTTGAAAAAGGCATGTTAAAAATCTCCTACCAAGATTACAGAAGTGTGTACTTCTCTTTTCATTAATAAAAATTTTGCTATAGATGTCTTAGCTCTAACACGTGATACATGCAAGTTAGTAAGGATTCTGACCTTTGATTTTACTATTTGTTGATTTGTTTTAATAATATATTTTTTAATTTCCTTTATTAGCTTTTTTATAAACAAAAATCATACTGCTGTTTTTAAAAAATTTAAACCTCTTTTTGTTAATTTCTTTGAAATAGCTCCTCGTATCATCTTAAGAATTCATGTTTATTTCCTTATTCCTATCTGGGGAATGTCTTATCCTGGTAAGGAGAGATTGGTTGGCCAAATGCCAAAAGGCTGGCAAGCTGTGACCCATAGATTGAGTGGCTTTGTTTGGAAGCCTCCAGGCTAGTAAGCTCTTATAGAGTTAGTACAACTTGTATTCTCTCTGACTTTCCTCTTCTCCTTATGGGACACAGAGGTAAGTTACAGTATGCCTTTTCCCATATTATAATCACAAAGCCCATAGGGACAGTTCCACCATGAAAGCCATGGAATAGGGTGTCATCACTCCAATTTCCCCTTTCACAGGGCATTGTCTTGCAAGAGAAAAGCTGCTCCCTGCAGAGCCCTTGTAAAAGAGTCCCTTTTACAAGATTGTTCAGTTTCCTACTTCTCCCTAAACTGTATACCTGGGCCCCAACCCCTCAGCCTAAGTGCTCAACACGCACACGCACACACACCCCACACGTACACACGCACACATGCACACACACTACCAAAAAGGTAATTTTTTAAAAAGAGGATTCATTAGTAACATAGGAAGCCATCTTTATAAAATCTCTTGTTAGTTATTAACTTTTTCCATCTTTTCAAATAACAAAAATTAGCCCTAGCCAGTTTGGCTCAGTGGATAGAGCATCAGCCCGAGGACCAAAGGGCCCCAGATTTGACTCCGGTCAAGGGCACATACCTGGGTTGCAGGCTCTGACCGTGGTCAGGGTGCGTGTGGGAGCAACCAATCAATGTGTCTCTCTCACATCAATGTTTTTCTCTCTCTCTGTCTCTCCCCCTCCCTTCCACTCTTTCTAAAAATAAATGGAAAATTGTCCTTGGGTGAGAATTAACAACAACAACAACATGCCTAAAGAAGGTCGAAAAATTTTAACATTTTGTCTTTTATAAGTAAAAGAGATCCTAACATTTGAATTAGCTAAAGAAATACATGTATATCTGTGTATTAGAAAAACTATTCAATTACTATTTTGTGTCTGCCCAAGCTAAAGCACTCAAATCAATAATGCCCTATTTTCCACAAAATGATTTATCCTGATAAATTGTGGAAATGGAGAGAGCTATTTCCTGAAGTGTATTTTTGTCTACTTGTCAATGTGGAGATAATAAAACACATTGCCTCAAGAACAATGGAAATAATATTAAATTTACTAGGCTTTATTCACATGTTAACATTCCAGTTTCTTTGGACTTTCTTAAATTTTGGCATACTTCATCCTACTTGGCTTTTTTCATCTTCTTCCAGATCAATTCCCATTTGGATCTATAAATTTGTTAAAAGCAGAATTTAAGTGTTCATAATGAATTCAGTGAAACTGCACTAAGTGCCATATATTGTAAATTTTAAAATACATTCTTTCACTAGCCTAATAAAACCACTGTTGCTTTTAGCTAGCCCATCAATAACCCTAACCAATTTGGCATCTGCTTGAGACATCTTCTGTCTTGGTTTTCAAACGGAAACAATTAACTCAATCAATTGTGCATAGTTTCCCTAGGAATTACACTAACCAAAGTAGGATGGCAATAAAGGATTATTTCTGGAAATTTATATATTTCTTTTGACAACACACTAAAACACAAAGAAAAGCCCATAATTTTCTAAGAGGCATAGACTCATGGGTCATATTTACTTCTTTTTGTATGTTTATCTTCCTAAATATATGTCATTCTATTCTATATTAGAAAAAAAAAGTAAATAATTTTTTTATCCTTATGAAATTCAAATATGGGATTCATCTGGAAATTTTCCAGAATCCATGGACAGAGATTTATATTAAATAGTTAGTAATTCTGACCTTATTTTGTTATAGATTTCATCAAAATTTAGGTAGATGAAATCTTGAATTCATAAATTCAGTGAAAAAGATTCTCTAAGGATGCTTCAAATCTCCAGCCTCAGGTATAAATGACTCTCTTCCTCCTTTTTAAATATTCTCAGGACAAGCCTGCCTGCTGCATGCAAATATGTAAACTCCTTCCTTTTGTACACTTGCCTTTGATACTGTTCTTGTATCAAACTTCCTGTGGCTTAGCAATCCGAGGTTACTGCCACAGCAGTAGAGGAAGTTGCTTGAAAAACATTGATTTGTGTTAGAGCAGCCATTCTTGCCAGTACCATTTTTAAGTTTTAGGTATAAAATTATTTAGATTGATTGGCACTAACATTTTATACAGAATTCATTAATGGGGCAATTTAAAATTCTAACAGATTATAAATGACCATTTAAATCAATTATATTGAATAAAAAACACCAAAATGGAATCAATATAGCACAAAATTGAAATAACAATGGTGTGTTATTTGGGAATCACAATAAGTTAGTTTGAAAGCAACCTATTTTCAAGACAAATTCACTGCGTTGTTTGCTTAATCTGTTTTATTGACATTTTTAGTATGTGGAACAATTCAAAATCAACATGGTCTTTTGCTAATCACACTTCTTAACTGTACATCTGGTCATATTTTATCTCATACTTCTGGAAGCTAGAAATCTAAGATCCAGGTGCCAGTATATAGGGGAGTTTATAATCCAAAACTCCCCTATATATTCATTTTAATGCATCAGCATATTTCAAATGCACCTGCAAAGCTGGTGAATATTCTAATGAAACCTTCCCTTAAGATTCTTGCCTGCAGGAAAATCTTATATAATAAAGAGGTAATATGCAAATTACTGTCACACCCTCACAAGATGGCTGCCTATGACCAGGCCAGCAGGGGGGTTAGTGAGGGACGACCAAACGACTGAACAAGCAGGCTGTGTGGGGTGACCAGGCCGGCAGGAGGGTTAGTGAGGGATGACCAAATGACTGAACAAGCAGGCTGCGTGGGGCGACCAGGCCAGCGGGGAGGGGCCATGAAGAGCGACCAGGTAGGCAGAGGGGGCAGTTGTAGGCAACCAGGCCAGCAGTGGGGACAGTTAGGGGTGACCAGGCCGGCATGCAGAGGCAGTGAGGGGGGATCAGGCTGGCAGGGGGGGCAGTTAGGGGCAACCAGGCAGGCAGGCAGTTGAGTGATTAGGAGCCAGTGGTCCAGGATTGGGAGAGGGATGCCCAACTGCTAGTTTAGGCCTGATCTCCAGGATCAGGCCTAAACCGGCAGTCAGACATCCCCCAAGGGGTCCTGGATTGGAGAGGGTGCAGGCTGGGCTGAGGGGACCCTTCCCCCCCCCCCCCCCCCCCCGTGTGCACAAATTTTGTGCACCAGGTCTCTAGTAAAAAGATAAAAAGCCCTCAGGACAAATACTCAATGAAGCTTGCTCTAGGCCCCTTCCTGGGTGCACTTTTTATTTCGAAGGATCCCCAGGAGACTTGCAGTCAGGGGAGCAATGGGCAGCAGCAGCTGAACCCAGGCCCACTCTCTGATCCTGTCTCCAAGGCTCCCTTTTTCTCTGAATTCCCAGTGAGCTTAAAGCAGCCCAGCCTAGGCTCTCTGCTACCACTGTGACCTTCACTTCCCAGTGAGCTAACAGCAGCCTTAACTTTCCTAGAGCCAAAGTAGAGCACCGCCTAGGCTGCCTCCTGTTGTTTCTTCGACTCTAATTTCTTCCTTTGTTTCATTGTCCCCAGCTTTAATAAACAAACTCTCAAACCCATCAGGACTCATGTTGGGAAATGTTTCCTACACAAAATTAGGGACCCACATGCCACAGGCGGGCCCAGGTAGACCTGCTCCTGGCCAGCTTCTGTCCGGTAACAATACTTGTTTTTGGTCCTTTATCTCATCCACACCCCATTTTCCAATGAACCCCATATTACTCATAGAACAGGACAGACTGTAGCCTTTGACTCCATCAATTAGTATTTTGTTTTCAAACTCTCTTTTTTATTCACTCCCATAAGTTTTACTTTCTTATCTATTTTAATAATTCTTCCACCTTTCTTCCTCTAACAGTAAGCATCTCCAAAGATACAGCTGAACTTTTTTTTTCCTTTTCTGTATTTTCATTTTGTATCAGCTGGTATTGTACCTAATATTACATCTCCAACCCTGACTTTTTTTCATTTTGTATCAGCTGGTATTGTACCTAATATTACATCTCCAACCCTGACTTTCTCCTAAGGATAGGTTTTTCATTTCTTACAGCCTGCTAGACATCACTATTTGATGCTTTAATCTCAATGCAGCTGAAATAGAATACTTCATCTTTCTTTCAACCATTTCACTTTTTTCTCTGTTTCATATTTCTACAAATATCTTATTAGCCACCTACTTATCAAGTTCAAAAATTACGACTTATCTTTGAGTATTTCCCCATAGTTCTGGAGGCTAGAAGTCCACAATCAAGGTGCCAGTTGGGCTGGTTTCCACTGAGACTTCTCTTCCTGGCTTGTGGATGGCCGTCCTCTTGCTTCCTCTTCATACACTCACTTCTCTGTGTAAATACACATCCCTAGGGTCCCCTCCTCTTCTTATATGATGCCAGTCATATTGGATTAGGGCTTCTCTCTACCAACCTCATTTGAACTTAATCACCTCTTTAAAGACCTTATCTCCGGATATGGTTGCATTCTAAACTGTGAGGAAATAAATTTCTGTTGTGGAAGCACCCAGTTTGCAAAATTTTGTTATGGCAGCCCTCGCAAGCTGATAAGGTATTGAACTTGCTAATTCTTGTTGATTATCCACTCAGCATACTGTAAATACTCTGAAGATGTAATGCTAAATGTTGAACCCTCTCACGTTGTTTGTAGTTTTCCACATCTATTATTTGCAGTCTCTGCATCAGAACATCCATCTCATTAAGCATAATTACCATGCTTTACCCTTTCTAGTACTATCCATATAAACCATTACTGATGGAAGAGTTAATTACCTCTCCAGAATGTCTCTAAGATTTGATCATTTCTATATACTTCCATGACCTTCATTTAATCTAGTCCTTCACCTTATGCCCTGCTTTCTCAAAGATGCTTCTAGCCAGGCTCTAGTTTCTTAAATTATCTAATGATCTGTTCTTATATAAAACACAGAAATTACTGCTTTCATCATTTTTTTAACCTACCAGGAGCCTATTCATATTTTATTTTTGCACAGAGCAGCATTTTCTGAATTATATTTTTTGAAACCTTAGGTGTATGGAATATATATATATATATATATATATATATATATATATATATTTCTTTAAAAATTTCCTGCTCAAATATATTTTGGAAATACTGGGCTATCTATCAGCCCTCAGTTCCTCTGCTGGTGCACTGCCCTCACATGGTGTTCTTCTCCTGCACCAATATACATATATAAATTCTATTGCTGAAGTATGTTTTTAAAATTAGGTTAGATATGTAGACTCTTTAAAATTAAGATTAAGAAGTTACTTAATTATGAGCCTAATTTGCTTTGTGAGCTTGATTTTAAGGTCTTATTTTAAAACCCTAATTATTTGATAAGCACCATGGTTTTATTTCTACAGCTGATTTTTAATATTGGTAGAACCATTGTCCAGCCACTTGCTCATTCTAAAAAAAAATGTTAAAGTAGAATAATAATTTTTATTTGTAATCTCAAATGCCATGTACATAAATTATAAATGGAGTTTATTGGTAGGCTAAATATGAAACATTTCCCAAAAAAGGCACAGATTTAGAATCCATAAGCTGCAGGCTTGGAACTTTCAGTTAATATCACCATTAGCATTGTTCACAAGGTTTTAAAAGAAAGAGTTTTGGATTGCTTTCTAAACCACTATCACACATCTGCTTTGAACACCAGAGGAAGAGAACATGTTGTCTTGAACATTTAGCCTAGAAGTCCTGGCTGTTGGAAGGTATGGCCTCTTCCCAGATCTGCAACAAAGCTGATCGGCAGGTTCAAAGCTTATCAAGAATTTTGACTATAACTTTGTTCAGACTCGGTAAAAATTGCAAATACTTTTGGAAGAGATTCTGTTTGACTGGAAGATTCATGGCCCTGAGTTACTAGTCATCTGCTTCTGCCACAATAACTGTTATTATTGCTTTGGAGGAAATGTTTGGCTTTGAGTAGTCATGAATAGCTGACAATCACATGCCAACTATAAAATAAAAGAATAAATAATTCACACAAACAGACCTGTGGATGGCAGTTACTTTGTATTATCTATCTGGATGTGAAGAGTTTTTGGTTAAAAATCAGTGATTTTGATGTAATTGTTATTGGACAATCCTGTGTCATTTACCTAAAGGTGATTCATTTTCTCTCATTTTTTTGCTAAAGACTTGAGACATATGTCTAATTTATCAAAAAGCTGTAGAATATCTTGTAGGTGCTTTTTCAGTGAATACTCTGAATAAAACATTAAAACATTTATATCTATTTTGAGTCCATACACCTCCAATCACAGATAGTTCCTCCCCGTGGGAGTAGGGGCTGAGAGTGGGTTGGCAGATGTTACAGTGTGCCTTTGGTTGTTCTGAACTGTTTCCTACAATGCTCATATGCATAAATAGGAAGATCTCAATTATATTTCTTCTCATAATATTATCACAGTTAATGTGGGATTTTGCTTGTGTATTAATGTATTTCTGGGTATCATGAGATATTATTGAATAAGCAATTTAAAATCGCACAAAGAAATATTTTAAGAGCCCAGCTTCCTGAATCAGAAAAACTTAGGTGCATAGTTATCTCAATCATCTATTAGCAAAGTGACTTTAGAGAAGTTATATGAAGCCTCTGGATCTCTATCTCTAAATTGTAATAAGTATTGAACCCATAAAGTTGTTGATGAGATAATAAATTTAATGTACTTTCTGTAGTATCTGGGAAATAGTATATACTTAATCAATAATGATTATAATAATTATTATTGCTATTATTATTCTGTTGAACAGAAAAAAAATTAAGTTAAACATAATTCACATATTAGTTCATCTTTGGACCAACTTGGAGTTGGAAGTAAGGGCCTGGATCTAGTACTAGAACAGCTTCTTTGATTTCAATTTCCTAATCTGCAGCCAGATTCTGTACAAGCCATGTCTATGTCTAAAATATAATCTGTTTCCACTCACCCATGTGTAACTAGAACCAGAGTCTTCACGTTGTGATAGGACATTAAAGATGAAACAATCTCTTCCTCTTCCAACTTTATTATCTTGGATAAGTTAATTTCTCTTAACTTCTGGTTTCTCATTTAAAATGTGGGTATAAAATAACTTGCAAAGATATATTGAAGGTTTTAAAATATAATATAATGACATTTATTTCAACGAACAAATAATCAATAAAATGTGGCTAGTATTGTTTAAAATTTTGGTTTTAAATAATTAGGATATTGGAGAATATTTTAAGGATAATATGCTGTGTCTGAAAACATATGGAAGTGATTTGGGGTTATAAAATATTATTTGCATTATTCTAATACATTAAGACTGTCTACTCATTAACATTTTCCAATATAATGTCTGTTGTCTTTTAAAATGTATGGATAGTACTTAACAGATGCCAAATAACTGACCCATTACTCTAATCATCCTTGGTTGTAATCTTCTCTTTATTTATAATTACTTTCCAATTATTTATTTTTGAGACATTTTTAAAGAAGATGATTTGGGTAAAAACACATCTAAAACAGGTAATCATGATTTAAAAAAATTTGATGGTTATAATAGCATATGGACTGAAGTTTCAGTGAAAAATCTCATGAATGACTATTATAATTCAGTCTATCATTATAGAATAAATATGGTTTATATAGAGAGAAAATAGAAAAGAAGTAAACTTATATAGTTAGAACTAATGTTTTATAACAATATAAACAGTAAGCAGCAAGAGTGGTAAGTACTTATATCATATGAATAAATGATTTGGTGAGACTAACCTCTCTTTTTATGTTTGATTTCTTAATCTAGCAGAGGATATTTAGGATAGTATTTAAGTTTCATGAACAAGTAAAATAAAATTAATATATTATAGACCATGTGAAGCTGAAGTATATAGAAAATAGGGTTCCAATTGAATGTCTTGAGATAGGCCTACAAAATGTTTCCAGTTGCATATGTAAATAAAGGAACAAAAAACCAGACATGTGTAAATAAATATATGTAAATAAATGAACAAAAAAGCAGAAAGAAATGTACATCAGGATCCTATTAATTAAAAATCTACAATTTCATTAAGCAATTAGGAAATAATAAAAAGGTAATTATTTATGGTCCCTATTCTATATAACAGGTATTTAACATAAATTAACTTGTTTAGTTCTTAGAACAAACCTGTAAATTATGTATTGTCATTTTCATTTTACTAATACATAAACATGAAATATAGAGAAATTAAGTAACGAGGACAAACTTTAATCCTTTATTCAACACTATTCCAGGTGTGTGAACAACATCAATGGATAAAAACATCTTTTTAATTCAGCTTACATTTTAGCCAGGAAAAAGAGAAAACAAGTACATGAATAAATTGTATAATATTTTAGAACATAATAAGTACTATGAAAAAGAAAGAAAATGCACGTAAGAGGGGATCAGAAATCCTTAGATGGTGGGAGTTTGCACTTTTAAACAATATTTGCTAAATCTCCTTAAGAGGGTGACATCTGAGAAAAAAACGAAGTTAGGGAGTTAGACATGTGGCTCTCTGGGAAAGGGCATGTTAGGCAGAGGAAACAGCTGGAATGAATAAGGTGGGATCCTGCCAACCTGGGCATGTTAGAGAACCAGCAATTTGGCTGGAGCAGAGGGAGCAAGAGGCAGAGTGAAGGGGGAAACAAGGCAGAGTTATTGGGAGGGGAGCATAACACCTGGGACCATGTAGATCACTGTGAGCACTGAGTTACTAATATTAGGGAGCAGAGTATCTTGTAAAGCTTGTAGAACGTGATTATACAGACAGTCTCCCAATAATGATGGTTTGACTTATGATTTTTTGTCTTTACAATGATATAAAAGCAATATGCATTCAGCTGCAACTGTACTTAGAATGTTGAGCTTTGAGCTTTTCTGGACTAGCGATATGCCTTATGATATTATTTATGATGCTGGGCAGTGGTAATGAGCCCCAGTTCTCAGCCAGCCACAAAAATCATGAGGATAAACAACCAATGCTCAACGGTGTACTGTGTTCCCAGTGTTTTTTACATGTTTTGTTTTGTGTGGGGTTTTTTTTTTTTGTTTGAGTTTTCCTATCCCGTCATGTCTACTAAACATTCATCTATGTCTCCCACTTCTGATGAGAAGAGGCAGGTAATTACTGTGTACAAGCAGTGCTCCCTTCTCCCCATATGATATAGTTTGAAAATGTATTAGTGCCGTGGTCGGCAAACTGTGGCTCGCGAGCCACATGCGGCTCTTTGGCCCCTTGAGTGTGGCTCTTCCACAAAATACCATGGCCTGGGCGAGTCTATTTTGAAGAAGTGGCATTAGAAGAAGTTTAAGTTTAAAAAATTGGGCTCTCAAAAGAAATTTCAATTGTTGTACTGTTGCTATTTGGCTCTGTTGACTAATGAGTTTGCCGACCACTGTCTTAGTGGATACATCTGTAGGTCCAGAACACAGTGCTAAGTGATGCTCACCTGAGCCCATGCTTTCTTAATGAAAAACAAAACAAAAAACAACCATTGGGCATACAGTCAAGAGCTAATAGGAAAGCTGTTTGCTATCTAAGAGCTGCACAGCCAAATGAAGGACCACTTTGTACACAATAAGGACAAGGAACACTTTGCTAGAGAAAGCCAAAATCAGATCTGGCTCAGAAGTGTAAAATCAGACTCGGAGTCTCTGGTACATTCCATTCAAGTATATCCCTTAAGACAGCTGAGCTTCATTTTCTTCATCTGCAGAATGGGAACGAAGACATAAAACTCGCCCAAGAATGGATGCTGTGAGGGCCGAATGAGATAACGCAGTGGACGGTTTTTGAACCCATAAAGTTCTGTGCACATGTTAATTAGTTAACAAATGTTGAAACAGAACCTGCAAGATTATATGGCTTTAGTCATTTTGATCAATTTAAGGTTGCTTAGAAAGATCAGGCTTTTAGAGATTAGAAATAAAACTCGGAGATTAGGTTAGATACCAGGAGAATGGGCAAGTGATGAAATCACAGAAACTGTAGGTTATCCGATTCGGTCCAAGAAGGTCATTTGCTGTTCTATTGCTTCTTGTTACTGGTAGTCAAATGGGGCCTCTCAGTGATTCCAGCTCCTGGAGAGGTTGTTGTCCTTACCCGACCCCCGCCCTCATCATCTTGAGTCCCTAAAAGGGGGTGGGGGTGGGGGTGGGGGGCTGTATTTCTGCTCCCAAACCCTTTCGATGCCCGGGGGAGAGGGTGTGGTGACGCGCCCCCCACGCTGGGTCGGGATACCTCTTCCCGCCCCCGCCCCGCCCCCTTCCGTCGTCCCGCCGCCCCCGGCTCCCCGGCCCGCGGTCCCTGCGGCGGCCCGAAGGCGGCTGCGGTCACCGGCCGCGCGCGCCACGGCGCAGGCTCCGCACCGGAGCAGGCGCGTCAGCTGAGCTCGGCGGTGGCGCGGGCGGCGGGACGCAGCTGCCCCGCTCTGCGCCCGCGGCACCCCAGCAGCCAGCGCCGTCTGGGCCCCGTGCCGCCGGGTCCTGGCCTGGCGGCTGGAGGCGGGGGCGCCTAGGGTACGTGCCCGCGGGTTCCCCTGCGGAAGGAAGGGCTTGGGAGGACAGGGGTGGGAGGCGGCGGGGGCCGGGGGCCGAGGACACCCGCCTCTGCGGAAAGCCAGGGTCAGGGCTGGGGTGGCGGGGGCAGCGGAGCACTGCGGCGTGCAGGGGAGGAGGCGAGCGCTGCCCTGCGGGGGGCCGGGGGCGCGGGTAGCGGCCGCGGGCCACCGATGCGGCGGCGTCCGCGGACACGCTGGGGATGGAGGGATGCAGCGGGCCGGGGTCCCTAGGGAACGCACTTTTGCGGGGCGGGCTCCTGGCGTGGTGTTGCCGAAGATCCTTCAGTCACTGCAGCTGTCCCCTTTGCACGGTTGGAGGGGCAGGTAGAGAACAGAGAGTTGAATTCCTCTCTGCCCACGGAAACCGTTAGGACGGCTCTTGGTTTTTCCTGGGGAAGGACGTGGAGGTGGTGGGCGAAGTACCTGCTGCTGTGGGCGAAGGGGTCTGGAAGTGGATGCCGTGGTAGGTTGGGGGCAGGGAGCGGCCGATGCTGTAAGTTGACAGAGAGCCTTCAGCTCTTGCTGTTGGCCTGACAAGCACCCTCTCCTGTCTTCATTAGAAAGGACCTGGCTTGCTGTAGGGGCTGCAGTGGATAAACGTGGGGAAAGAATTATTGGGGGAAAGAAAGGGAGATGAAAAACATGACCTGGGAGAAGCACATTTGTGAGGGTCAGATGGGAATTAAGTTAAAGCTGAGGCACCTGATAGGTCTCCCACTCTGCAATGAAGGTGAAACAATACATGGTTTGGAAATGAAGAATGTAGAAGAGGTTTAAATATTTTAGAAGCTTAAAGTTTTTTGTTTGTTTGTTTGTTTGTTTTGTTTGTTTGTTTGTTTGCATCAGACACTGGCAAGAATATAATTCTCATTGCAGCACGGAAAATGTTATTAAAATATGGCTAGGGAGATTATTTGGAAGAGTCTAACTATACTTGCTACTTCATTTTATATAATGTTACCTAGAATTTCTGCAGTCAGAAATCATCTTTGGGTAATAAACATTAGTATCAAGCAAGGAGGAAAGCCAAAAAGCTAATTTAAATCCATCTACATCCTTTTAGGGGGTAAAAGCTTGCAAATTAGTGTGTATAAATAACAGTGCATTTAAAGGGTGAAAGTCTTTGATTATAATTTTTTCTTTTATTTCTGTCAAATTTTAATACTTAAAATTATCTTCCCTTTAATTATTCTTATTGTTTATGGAGAATATACATGCATATTTGAAACAATATAAAAATGAAAACAGAAAACAAAAATTAATTTAAATTTAATAGCATCAGATAACCATTTTAACTCTATGTTGAACTTCCTTCCAGATATATCTCTAAGCATAGATTGATGTACTGTGCAAGTCAATATCATTTTATAATTTTATATAATTATAGAATCAGAAATATTGCATGCTTATCTTTTATACCTCAGTAGGATTTTATTTCCTACCATTATTTAAATTAACTTTTACTGCTAAGTCAGCACAAAATATATAGTGAAGTATAACCACCTAGGAATGGGCAATGAGGATTTGATGTACAAATGTCTATTGGTTAGTAATGACTTTACTCCTTAAATAGTCATGTAGTTAATGATTTGCTTCATACATGTAAATGTTTCTTGTTTTTTTCTTTTAGATCCACCTCCTGAAATTTAACTTTTCACGATGAAGTTTTTACCGGCGATTGCCTTTTTTATTTTAATTTCCTTGTGGGTTGAAGAAGCCTATTCTAAAGAGAAGTCTTCAAAGAAGGGGAAGGGGAAAAAGAAGCAGTATCTATGCCCATCGTACGTTCTTCATGCCTTATATTCTCATATAGAGAGATGATATTGCATTTTTTTTTATCCAAGTAAGGTTGCTTATTGAAACACACATCAGCAGAACCTTTCATATCAGAACATGCACTAATTTGCCAATGTTCCCCTGTCTTTAGTTAACTCCCACCTTAGTGGTCTTGTCCAAATCTATGACTGTAAATATCATTTATTTACTGTTGACTCCTAAACCTATGTCTGGCCCAGACTTTTCTGAAGAACATCACACCCATACATTTAACATTTGAATCTGACTGTCCCTTAATGACCTCAAACGCAACTCAAACCCTGATATCTCCTTTGGGAAGCTTTTCCTAATTCTGATAGTCTGATTTAGATAAACACACGCTGTGCCTCTATAGTACCCTAATCGCCTGTCATATTTATAATACTGTATTACAAATACAGTTTCCCCTCTGGATCGAAAGCTCTTTGAGAGCAGGGTCTTATTGACTCAATCACTAAAGAGCAGCATAACACACATACACACAAAAAATAAAAATTTGTTTAAAGAGTGAATAACAACCTAAAGATCAAGTCATTACATCTGGATTGGTGAAGGCGCTTGAAAATAATTTATATGACCCTTATGGACAGTATTTAGAAATATGGTCCCAATGGTAAAACTAGATGAGTTAACAACTGGGTAATTAGTAGAACATCTTCAACCTTGCTGATGGTGACATTTTGGCCTTATTGTGTTCAACATTTTATCAATGACTAAAATAAGACCATACCTAGGAAACACTCATCCAGACTGAAGATAGTATATATTTGAATTTTCAGTAAATGAATTTTCTGAATCATAGGGTACAAGTATATTAAACTCTAGGAGATATGGGTAGTTTTCCAGCTCTACTCCCATCATTCACGTGTGAGAGTTCCAGTTGCTCCACATCCTTGTCAAAACTTGATATTATCAGCAATCATTTGAATTTTAGCTATTTGATATAGGTATAAGATATCACATTGTGATTTTAATTTGCATTTGCCTGATGATTAAGGTTTCTGAGCACCTTTTCATAAGTATATTGGAGTTTTAGCTATAAGTCTTTTGCAAAGTGCTCACTTTTTAAAATTGTTTTCCCACCTTTAAAAAAAATCTGTCCATTTTTTAAATATGTAGAAGTTCTTTATACATTCCTGAGAGAATTCTTTGTCAGATATCTATATTACAGCTCTCTTTCCAATTTTTTTGGTATGCATTTTAACTTAACAGTGTCTTTTGATGAACTAAAGTACTTATTTTTAATGAAGTCTGAGTCTGATTTGATTTATTAATCTTCTTTAATGCTTTTGTGTTTTATTTAAGAAATAGCTCTGTACTCCAGGGTCATGAAGATAATCTGCTTTTTCCACCTTAGATGCTTTATTGTCTTTTGTTTCATATTTAGTTCTGTAATCCATTTCAATTTATTTTTTGGTTTATGATGTGGAATAGGGTCAAGACTCATTTTTAAAAGCAGCACATTGATTAAAAGCAGCACACTGTGTCTTTCAATGCAGTTGTGAATTTGTTGTAAACCAGTTGCTTGTCTCTCCATTCTGTCCCACGGGTTTATTGCTACGCACCTTGTGTCAGTAACACACTTTCTAATTACTATAGCAGAATGCCTGCATGTCCTCTAGCTTTGTTCTATAGAAGTACCGTGGCCATTTTAGGTCCTTTGTGTTTCCTTATGAATTTTAGAGTCAGCTATTCTACTTGCATATGTATAGACACAAAATGCTGGGATTTTTATTGACATTGTTTTGTTAACCTAAAATAAGAAGCCAAAGTGAGAGGCACCATTGTTTATTTGAGGTCACAAAAGTGCAACTCGGGGGGTACAGATTTAGGCAGAAACCAAAATTGTGTTCTGATTACAGAGGAAAGAACTTTTTGTGAGAAAATGAAAAGAAACAACTGCATGCATAGAGGAAAGGAATTTCCATCAGTGTTCACACACTGAGTTACTTTTTAGCTCTACGTGACTGGTTACTGATTCTATCTTCAGGGGGAATGTCCATTATCCACAGTTCTTGTGGTTGGGATGCCTGCTTTCCTGCTATTTTACAAATAATTCTTTATAAGACAATGTTGCCTTGGCCCAGTGCAAAGGTTGCTTCACCTAGTTCAACCATTCCAAAGGTTCAAGGAGCAAGACTTGTAAGGAATGGCTAGTCTAGGTCTATTTTAAAATGGCTCCACTTATGCCAACTTTTCATAAAATAGACTCAATTTTGTTTCTAATTTGTATTCAAACATATTATAGATCCTTCTCATTAATCGGCCTCCTGGTGTTTATTAGAGTTCAAACTGTAAAACACTGTTCAAAACTATAGAATATTGGGTGTCAGTGTCTTTATTCTGCTCACTGATACTGCAGAGAAATTATTCTTCATCACTGCTCAGCAAAATCATATATGCTTAATGCTTAATCATCACTTGTACTTTTTCATTTTATTTTTTTCCAGTTTCTTGGCATTACTATAGTGTCTCTGATACTGGTTTTTAAGAGCTTGTTTGTGACTAAAGATGTTAACCATTTCTCATGCATTACAAAAGAAATACCATGTTTTTTGTTATTATTTTACTCTGGTGTTTTACCTTTTGGTTGTATCAAACTTGTGTCTTAAATATAATCATGTTCTGTTTTTTTTTTTTTTAAAAATCAAACAGTAAACAAGAAAAACAACCACACATGGGGAAAAAAGGCAAAGCAAACAAACTAATTAGGAATGAAGATATTTACCATGACATTGGAATAACCACCTTTTCATAAATGTGGCTATATCCCTGGATAATGTTAAAAAACAAAACAAAAACAAAAAAACATATCAAATACAAACCATTGCACTGAGTAGAATTCTTTAAGGAATTGGAACTAGGGATTTTTTTTTTTTAATTCTTATCCTGTGGCCAATTACTCCATAAATCAGAGGTTGAGCTCCATCAGATGCAAGTGTTTTTGTGTGTTTTATTTGCTGGTATTTTCCCAGGACCTTAAAAAAAAAAATGCCTGGCGGTGGCAGGCACTTGTTAAATATTTGTTGAGTGAGTCATTGAATATTTATGGAATACTACATGTGTAGTATATTCAGAATTTGTAGTTCTAGTTAAGTATGAATTTTGTGAGGGGGAAATAGTTTCAACTCTTGAAAATTTACATTCAAGGAACCTCTTTTTCCCCCTGAAAAAAAAAAGCTAACAAAATACAGGTGATAGATGTTATTAGTCATGTCAATCATTTGGTAAGTACTAGATATGATATCATCATACCTTTACAAATAGATTTTAAAATTAGTCACATTTGTTTCTGGTTGCCTTTAAGGTTCTGAATTGTTTTAAAATATGGTACAGTGCATTTTGTCTTTTATTTTCTAGGTGTTCATGTAAGAACTATTACATTTTGGCAGCTATACACGAAACTTGTTCTGGATTGTTAGCTTGACACTTTTAAGGACAGGGAAACTGTCTGACTCTATTTTCCATGAGGGCATATGATCCTGCCTCTATTACCATCTCCCTCTATTCCTTTTCCTCCCTAGAGTGAATGAGCAAGCTCTCCCTCATCTAAGGCTGATTTTTTTCACCCATCATTTAGATCTCATTGACTCCTATTTTGGGGGAGGGGAGATCTGAAATTGGGATTCACTTTTTCTCACTCAACTGCATCTTTTGTAAGCCACTCAAGTTTTCCATTATGGACTAAGTATAGAAAAATGCAGTATGTCTCTGAAACCCACCTGTCTGTAGCCATTCTTTTTCCTTGCTAGAGTTTTCATGTTAAGGGGGTAAAAATAGATTTATTTTATTAATTTGCAAAGTTGAAGTATTTAGGCGCTATATCCAATGGCAATTTGTCCTGCCGGTGTTTACTTATCTCTTCATGTGCCAGATTCTCCTTAGAAGAAAGCCAAGAAATTAAATTTTGTTTCTAAACAATAGCTATGTAAATAGTTCAAGGAAACAGCCATTGTTTCAGCCAAAAAAAAAAGCAAACTAATTTAACTGTTTGGTTTTTTAAAAATGAAATTGAGCTACAACTTCACTTAAAACTCATATATACATACATACGGTTTTTCTTTTTTGAGTATTGTCACTGCATGTTGTTTTTAAATTTAAAAATTTTATTGTGGTATGAATACTTAACATGAGATCTGCCCTCTTAACAGATTTTTTTAATTAGATGTTACAGTGTTGTTTTCTGTAGGTTCATTATTGTACAGAAAATCTCTAGCACTTATTCATCTTTGCATCAGTGAAATTTCTCTGTTAATTAGCAATTCCCCATAGCCTCCTCACTCCATCAACCACCATTGTATTCTCTGCTTCTATGAGTTTGACTATTTTAGACTCTTTATAGAAGTAGGATCATGCAATATTTGTACTTCTGTGACTGATTTATTTTACTTGGCATAAGGCCCTCAGGGTTTATCCATTTTGTTGCATATGGCAGGATTTCCTTTTTAAAGGGTAAATAAGATTCCATTGTATGCATATACCACGTTTTTAAAAAAGCCAGTTATCTGTCAATGGACTTTTAGGTTGTTTCCACATGTGAGTGGCTATTATGAATCTTATGACCATGGCCGGTGCAGACACAGGGAGGAGCTGGGTTTTACAGCCCAATTATTATGCACTGAGGGGGTGGGGTGGAGGTATGGTGAACTCTGCTTATTCCAACAACTTGGTTCTCTGTAGTCCCTAGGGGAATGGCATATAGTGGGCCCCATTGTTGCTTTGGAACAGGGGAAATAGAACCCAGTATCTAGGGTAGCATCTAGAAAAGCTGGGATGTTACTTGTGGGGTAAGACCCTTTTCCTGCTCAGGGAGAAGCTGGGAGCTCTGGATGGTATTGGGCTATGCTGCTCTGAGGGTGGGGTTTATGGTAAGAGTGTGTCCCCACTTTCCCTCCTAGTTTCATTGCAGCTGGTTGGGTGTAGAAGCCTCTCAATTAGTTTCTGGATTTCTGAAAAAGGGAATGGCGTGTCCATGGGGAGAAGGAGGGTCCAGGCTTCTTATTCCATCTTGTTAAAGTCGCTCCCAGTCAAACTTTTCAATAGGTGTCCTCCCTCATCCAATTTCCTTTCCTACTGCTCTCTGTTCTATCCACTCCCATCTATCTGGCTTCAATCTCTTTCCCAGCTGAAAACAGCTCTCCTTTTTTCTAGACCCCACACAGAGAGTTTTCAGTCCTCATCTCCACCTCACCATGACATTTGGTCCTGTTAACCAACCCTTCCATAGAATATCCTTTTTCCTGGAGTTCTGTTGATACTCACTTATGGATTTCCTCCTTCCTCTTAGGTAGTTTATTCTTTGTCATAATTGTTGGATTATTTTTTCCTCCCTCTGCTCATGTTTTAATTCCATGTATTTTCTCACTCTAAATTATCTTTTCTACAAGTGACTATCTGATCACTGGAATAATCTGAGGGGCTTTTAATATTCTGATGCCTGAGCTAAACAACTTAAACTAATTCGGGCTTGGCATCAGAAGTTTGCAGAGCTTCTTAGGTGAATTCAAGGCCAGCCAAAGCCAAGAATCACTAGACAGATTCATCTGAACCCACAGTTTTGAAGACCACTTTTATATCAGAATAATCAACATTTGTGTTGGATTCTTAAATGCATAACAAGCATCTGGTACCTTGATTGGCATATATAAAAGCTCAAGAGCTTTGTTCAGTGAATTCAGGAATGACTAAAGTAAAAGAGAAATGCTGCATATTGATAGTTGTATAAGATGTTGTTCTTTAAGGAATCTTATTATTTAGCTGATGTTGTAGATTGAGTTCTCTCAAAGACAGATTCTGAGATGAAGATTTACAGGCAGAGAGCTATTGCTTTTAGAACAACACCTATGTGGGTGAAGAAAGGGGATTCAAACCCAAGAACAATACAGCTGCATCTAAGCATCAGTTAATGCCCTAGGGTGCTCTGCAGCTGGGGCACCCTCTCAAGTTGTCTCTATTAGTAGAAAGGGTTCCCTTGCATCCCCATGACAAAGTTTTTGGATATGGGTAAGACACCTCTCTTCAGCTGAAGGTTACTCCAGAAGAGACACAGCTCAGACTCCTAAGCAGCCAGCATTCCTGGCAACAGTCTCAGTTTTGAAGGGACTATCGGGGATACAGTAACACAGCATCCACAACAGGTAGATCCAGATTATTGAACGGGACGGGACCTTAGAGATCCCCTCATTTAAACCCTTGATTTAAAGGTGAGGATACTGAGGCTCAGAGAGGGCAAGTGAATTGCCCAGTATCATGTGGGAATCTTACAGTCTGTCTGGGCTAGAACACCAACCAGTCTGTAGGCTGTTAGACAAGTGTTTCTTCAATTATTTCCACACTTAACTTTATTATGTGCATTAGGGTGGGTTTATCTTATTACCAGTTCTATTAGGCCAGAAGAGAAACATTTTATATCTGTGCTACGCATGGAAAATTGAGAAAAAATAAGTACTTTTCCAGCTACAGTTAGAGCAGAGTTAGAGGTGTTACTGTGGATTTTTATTTGCTGGGTCAGGATATAATACTGTTTCTGCAAAGCAAAGAAAGCAATTGCACAGTAAACATTTGGTTTGGATTGAGGTTTACATTTAATTATTTATGACACAAGTTTTGTATCAAATTAACAAACCAATGAGAAGTAGTGAGAATGTATAGTGTTTTACACTGTTTGAGAATCATACCATATAAATAGAAAATACTTATAGTATTCATAGGACAAGTAATCTCACATGTTATATGAAGTTAAAAAGACCATAGCCTCTGATGGGATTTGGAAATTGCTAGTATCTAAAATCCAGCATCTCTCCAAATAGATGTTTCTACTTTGTGAAAAACATTTTTTTTTTTTGAGCCATGGATGATGTAAGTGCATAATTGAAGTTAGACAAAATTTGAAAATGTTTCTACAGGATCCAAAAGTTCCTTAAGCCCAACTGGGGAGATAAATGAAATAAATGTTGTGGAACACTGTTCTTAATTATGATACTTGGCCTATAATAACATGACAGACTTTGCCACACACATCCACATTTACCCCTAAACACATTCTTTTCAAATAAATTATAAGCTAATTAAACTCAACTAATCATGTAAAAGGTATCGCTCGCTATAGTCATAAACCTCGGTTCACAATTTAATGTGTGAAAACAGAATGGAAAAAATACAGAAGCTGTCAAGAGAGAGAGTAATACGCTATAACTCTAGTTAGGAAAATACAAAACAAATAACCCCTTAATTATCTGGATTCAAAAATAACTGTTGACTTAGTTTCTTACCTGAGTATATAAAATCTTTAGCTTTATATGACTGTCTGCCTGATTATCTAGAACAGTGGTCGGCAAACTGCGGCTCGTGAGCCACATGCGGCTCTTTGGCCCCTTGAGTGTGGCTCTTCCACAAAATATCTGTGCGATTGAAACGTACAGTGCGATTGAAACTTCGTGGCCCATGCGCAGAAGTCGGTTTTCGGCTCTCAAAAGAAATTCCAATTGTTGTACTGGTGATATTTGGCTCAGTTGACTAATGAGTTTGCCAACCACTGATCTAGAAGAGTAGTTTCACTGCCCTAAAAACCTCTGCGCTCTGCCTATTCATCTCTCCTCCCCTCCTCCAACCAAGCCCTGGCAACTACTGATCTTTTCACTGCCTGCAGTTTTGCATTTTCCAGAATGTCATATAGTTAGAATCATATAGCATGTAGTCTTTTCAGATTGGCTTCTTTCACTTACTAGTAGTAATATGCATTTCTGTTTCACTACATCTTTTCATGGCTTGATAGTGCATTCCTTTTTTTTTTGCTGAATAATATTCCATTGTCTGGAGGCACCACAGTTTATTTAAGGATTTCTTGGTTTCTTCCAGGTTTTGACAAATACCAATAAATATGTTATAAATATTTGTGTGCAGGGCTTTTGTATGAACATTGTTTTCATCTCCAAGGAGCAAGATTGCTGGATGAGATGCTTAAGAGTGTGTGTGGTTTTGTAAGAAATCACCACATGGTCTTTCAGAGTGGCGGTACCATTTTGCATTCCCCCCAGCAATGAATGAGAGTTCTTATTGCTCCTCATTCTCATTTGTATTTGGTGTTAGTGTTCTGGATGTTGGTCATTCTAACAGGTGTGGGGTAGTATATCACTGTTCTTTAATCTGCTTGCCCTAGTGTGCTATAACCTGGAGCATCTTTCATATGTTTATTTTCCATCTGTGCCTCTTCTTTGCTGAGGGGTCTCTTACGGCCTTGGCTGTTGGCTCTCTCCCCCTCCCTAAATACACTTTTTATTTTAGAACAGCTTTAGATTTATAGAAAAATGGCCCAAAGACTACAGAATTCACAAATAACCCTGCATTTAGTTTTCCCTATTATTAACATCTTATATTAGTGTGGTACATTTTTACAGTTAAAGAACCAATATTGACACATTATTATTAATTAAAATCCATGCCTTGTTGAGATTCCCTTAGTGTTTATCTAATGTCCGTTTTCTGTCCCAGATTCCCATTCAGGATATTACATTCTATTGGTCCTGATGCCTGCTTAGTCTCCTCTCAGCTGTGACGTTTCTCCGACTTCCTTGTTTTTCATGATCATGACAGCTTTGAGGTGTACAAGTCGGGTGTTTTGTAAAATGCCACTCAGTTGGGATTTGCCTGATGTTTTTCTCATAATTAGCTGAGGGGTATGTGTTTTGGGGAGGCATATGTCCATATGGATTCTTGGGTTTTATTTTATAGTTTAGAATATAAGCCAATACTACTTTATTTTATTGCTCAAAGCGTTATAGATGTGGCCATTGGGAGCTCTTTCAGTTGGGTTCTATGTCCCTTTGCCATATTCTCATCTGGTTTTTTTTCCCCCCTGAGCTTACTTCTGTCACTACAAAGACACCTGACTTTATTTTTTAAATCACCTCGTAGATGAGGATACCAGCATCTGTTTCCATGAAGGAGCTGTTTCTTAGCTTATGGCCCACGGGTCCGGGAACCCTCAGCATTGCACACTTTGCCTGTTTTTTTTGTTTGTTTTGTTTTTTTTTTCAGGGAAGGACATAGCTTTTATCAGATTCTTGGCTGTGTCTGTAACCTAAAAAGGAGGTCAAGAACCCTGCCCTGGAGTAAAGAGGAGGAATAATACAACCCACACACTTGACAACCTTGCTCTTCCTTGCTGCTTTATGCTTCTTTTATTTAGTTCACGTACAGCCCAAAGCTTTGCAGGGCCTCAGGACCAGTTTACACATGCTGACATAGGCCATGCTGAATCCAGGCCTGAGAAGGTCTTTGCCCATTGTTGTGGTATTTATAACTCTTGGAAAAACAAAGCAATCCCTTTGGGCTCAGATTCCTGGTTTGAGGGATGAGATCAAGACAATATACTCATACACACCATTTCTGAAATGGCACTGTTTAGCGTGGTCACTAAAGGGTCATGTAAAAATATGAATGTCCTACAGTTAATGGAAAACTGAGCTTTTCCCCTCTGCAAAGAAATTTCTGGATTTTTCCTTTAGTGCTGGAAAACATTACATCATACAGCTATATAGCCTGATACATTCCTTGCATAACTTTGCATATTAGTAACGACATTGGTTCAAGTTTAGGCAAGTGAACAAAAGAAGACTGGTTGTAAAAAAAGCTTTTGATATAAAATATTATTTTTTTCTAGTCATTTGATCACATTGCCTGAATAGAGTAAGTTATTTTCTTAAATTAATATCACATTTTCATGAAATAAATCCTGTTTTGCAATAATATCATAATTGTTGATAGATTTCTTGAAATAAAACAAAGTAGCATAGTCAGATGGATAAAACATTAGATTGAGAATCAGAATATGAAGACTCTAATAGTGAAAGGCATTAAGTGTGTGACCTTGTTAAAATCATTTAACTCTTCTTATTTGTGCTTATTTTGTATAAATAGTACTGGTCCATTTCCAGATTATAAGGTTATATATAGGCAAGTACAGATATAGGAAAATATGCTACATGCAAATTGTTTTAGCTCTTTGGAAGAAAGTGGCATAGGTATCTAGGCACTTAAAATGTGTGTGTGTTTTTTTAATGTTTAGAGATGACTTTAAAGTTATTTTAGTATTGACTAAGCAAAATATATGATTTTTAGGGTATGAAAATCCCTAAATTTATGCATGTGAATATAAACTACATGAAATGTCACTTAAATTTTGAAATGTCTTTGAAATGTTAATATAAAGAAGGATGAACTATTGACTAAATATTTGTATCAGGGCACCTGCATCAGAGACATGAAAATACATAGTGATGAAATAAGAATAAAATGGGCTATAGTATATTTGATGTATTCCCTTTTTTAATTCAAGAGATTGTTTTTGTCAGCCAACATTGAGTTTTTGTTTTTAACACATAAGATTTTTTAAAAATGTATTTTTATTGATTTCAGAGAGGGAGGGAGAGGGAGATAGAAACATCAATGATGAGAGAGAATCATTGACTGGCTGCCTCCTGCACATCCCATACTAGGATTGAGCCCACAATCCAGACATATGCCCTGACCAGGAATCAAACACTGACCTCCTGGTTCATAGGTTGGCACTCAACCACTAAGCCACATTAGTTGTTGTTATTGGCTTTGGAGAAAAATGCAAGCATTTGGAGATAGCTAGATAAAAGTGACACTGATTAATTGGAAAAGGTCAAATTCAAATTTTCCAGGACTAATAATTTTAAAAACTAGTAAGACTAGTAGAACTTAAGGTTTGATATAATAGAGATTATTGTCCTAAATAAAGCAATATAAAACAATATATGGATGGATGATAATAAGAAGATAGATAATATTTCTTTTCCATGATGGCAGGCTTATTGTCAAATAATAACTAGAAATCTGGATTATCAGGTTTCATTTTTGATTCTACCACTTTAGAAAACTGTCTTAATTTTACTGTGTCTTCATTTCCACATACTAGTATACCATATACTCGATTGCTTCATTTACTCACCTACCACTCACTTTCCTACGAATCTGGCTTTTCTCTTTCACTTCACTAAATAAATGGTTCTCTGTGTGGCTAATATCTCTCTTATTTAAGCAAGTATTAGGGATTATCAAATACAAGAGTGTAATGGACAAGATGGTTGATTCTCCAATTATCTATTTCATACCAGACTATAACCCGAGCCAATTATGATTGTTTCTTCCTCCTGGCCAGTGATTGGTTCAGCAATGTCCAATGCTAGAAATCTTCTGAGGAAAAAAAAAGTATTTTCTCCTAAGAGGACACCACAGGAATAAATGCTCTTCCTCATCTGGAAATGATGAGTGTAACTGCTACTGCTACAGCACATGCAGCTATCTTGAGACTAAAGTCTACCTCAAGACCTGGCAGATGAAAAGGGCTTGAACCCAATGTATATTTGATACTATATAAGCTGTACAGGGTTATTACAAAAATGCAGAAGCCATTATTTCCTCACGTATTATACTGTCTGCATCTAGTCTCATTGGTAATATACATGTAGGTAAGAAAAACTACAGCCTGGCTGGTATAGCTCAGTGGTTGAGCACCAACCCATGAACCAAGAGGTTCCTGATTGGATTCCTGGTCGGGGCACATGCCTGGGTTTCGGGCTTGATCCCCAGTAGGGGGTGTAAGGGAGGCAGCTGATGGATGTTTCTTTCTCTCTATCCCTCTCCCTTCCTCTCTCGCTAAAATCAATAACTACAAAATAATTGGCAATGTATATTTATCAGTTTGTCCTCATTAGAGTAAGGTGGGATGATTGATGCAAGATTTTAGAAAGTCAATCTTGAAAGATGGTTTGGGTTTAGATTAATACAGTAAGAAGTAGAAATTACAATATTCCAGGAAGGAGGATTTATTCTGAGCCAGTTAATAAAGGAAGGACAAAATTTGCTAGTGAATTAGAATAGCTAGAAAATGAGTTTGATTGACACAGCTTACAGCTTATAGTTGAGTCTATTAAGTAAACTGGAAATAGGCAGATTAAGAAAAGAAAAGGTATTCAAACTTAATTTTTAATATTACATGCACAAGGACATTACAACAACAACAAAAGTGAATACCCAACAAATAGTGAGATTTGAGAGCTTATATATCACCTTTTTAAAAATATATTTTTATTTTTTAAATATATTTTTATTGATTTCAGAAAAGTAGGAAGAGGGAGAGAGAGATAGAAACATCAATGATGAGAGAGTATCATTGATCAGCTGCCTCCTGCATGCTCCACACTGGGGCTCGAGCCCACAACCTGGACATATGCCCTGACTGGGAATCAAACCATGACCTCCTGGTTCATAGGTCAGTGCTCAACCACTGAGCCAGGCTGACTGGCTTATATATCATCTTAAGCGGGGGGGGGGGGGGGGGGGGGGGGAGGGGGCGGGCGGGCGGGGGGGATATAGGCCACTTAAGGGAGAATAAATGATTTCTAGGAAAGATAAGATAAACTGGCTATTTTTTTAAAAATAGAAAAATATAATACTTTATTACAAAGTTTGTCTGGTGTGCTGTCCACTTCTACTCTCCTCTCCTGTGATAAAAGTCAGTCTTTCCTAGTTGAAATTTCTGGGGAGGGGATCTATGATAATTGAATTTATTTTGGAGGATCTGTTTATTGGCAGATAAGGAGAGTTCAGAGAAGGTCTCTCCCTTCATTTGCTGTTTTCCAAGCATCTTTAGCTCAAAATAGTCCTTATGACAAAGGGGTTTATTGTAGGATGGCATATTCTGCCAGTCTTCACAGCTGGAAGAAAAAAAATCAGGCTGGAAAGTTCTCTACTACAAAAACTAGTGTTAATTGTCTTTATGCTGTCTGGTCATTTCATTGTTTAGAAGGAAGATACTTAAGAAAGATTTTATATCAAGAGGCACAATAATAGCACTCTTTAATTGAGCCAATATGTGCATTTTATAATTGATCCATTATCTTCTCATCTCATGAATGAGAAATCTTGTGAATTTGAACACTAATTTGCATCCTAATATCCCACATGCCTTCATTCTCTTTAGAATTTTCTTTGATAAGGGGTGACAGTTGGCTTTAAAGAGGTTACAATTTCACCTGCAATGAAATGAAATCTTATTACCAGTTCCAACTCTGCAACTTTGATCTAATAAGACCATGAGAAACAATTTTAAAGTACTATATAATCTCCTGCAATTTGGAGAGGTTTAACTAATTTGATTTTCACTTTTTAAAAATGTTTTAGACTCTGATAGCTACTTGGAAAAGGTTTATCAATTCATATTATTGTTAGATTTTTCATAAATTTCTTAATATTGATCACGTCTTACCTCTAGTGGTTGAATCTTAGCAGCAGACTGTATGATAATTAACTCAGAACAGAATTGCCTGATAGATAAGAGCTGGGATTTCAAAACAAAGCCCTGGCCAATACATCCAAGTTTGATTCATATAAATGAATATCATTTATGAAATTGATATTTTACCATATCAATAATGAATGGACAGTGCTAGATGCTCCAAATATAGTTTTAATCTTTCTTGTGATTCTCATGGATTTTTTTTTGTATTGGGAAAATGATTATATGATAAGAGTTCATGGGTGTTAAACCCAAACAAATAATAACCAAACATTTTCCATTGGTTTCCAAGGAAATGTGTGTGTGTGTTTAAAGTATTGTCAAGCAACTACCAATTTAATCAAGATTCATTGTTCAAAGTTAATTGAAATGAAACATATGGCAGTTTTTTCTCTTTTTAATCATTGACAGTAAACACATATAATAGAAAGAGATAGTTGTATCTTATAGCTTTGTATTTTTCCCTGTTTAACTGATCTGATAACAAAGACGCTTCTCTTACCAATTTGAACGTCATCCTCAAAAAAAACAAAAACAAAAAACAGCCAGTTATTTTATTGGCAGTTGAGTTTATTTGGGAATAGCAGAAAGTTGCAATTTGGGACAGGCAAGCTCAGGTGAACCATAGGCAAGTCCAAAGAGACAAAGGGAATGTTAGCTTTTGTTAGGTTTTAGGAGGAAATTGGGGAGTGTTGTTCATTGGAAAACAAGAGTTCAAGGTTGTGGTGGTTTTTCATAGATCTGCAAGGGGTGGTTAATGTGTTGCTGCTGGGGCAAGGAGATCTTCCTTTTTATAAAAGCAGAAGATAGAATCCTAAGTGAAAACGGTCCTCTCTTCTTGCTGGTTTTGTGGGCTGCAAGAAGTGGTATTTGCATGAGAGCTCCCCCTTCAGGGCTTTTAAACTCCATTTTAAATGAGGTTTCCTTTAGCAGTATATTTATTTTCACACCCCCTTCCAACTATTTAACTCGATGAGAACATTCATTGTGTATTTCTTTGACAATATCATTTTATAAATATCAGCATGATTTTTTAAAATTCTTAGATTATCTTTGTGGCCATTTTACGGTATCCAAATACTCCCTTGCTTGTGCAGAATGTTAATATTATACTACATTATTAAAAAACGACATATCTTTTGCTGTTATCTGATTGTCCTCACTCCCTTGGTGCTCATCTAGATTTTGGTTGAAGCTTGCTTCAGGACAAGTAAGATGTCTGCTTAATTTTACTTAAAAGAAAGTTGGAGTATTTAGGACAGTGTTTCATTCATTTGGTAAAAATAAGTACTAAAGTACTTTATTACTGGTTTTATTTCTCATGGCACGTATATTTCAGCCTACTGACAATGTCTACTACTTTTCATTTACTTCTTTTTGGAAACTCTATGCTGTAATTGTAGATTTGTCTCAAGAAGCCAAGTATTTTCTTCATTGAAAATTACCCATTCCTCTTGATTGCCATTTCTAAATACTTATTAGGATTTTGTTTTGTTTTTTCTCTTATAGCCAGCAGTCACCAGAGGACCTAGCCCGAGTCCCCGCCAACTCCACTAGCAATATCTTGAATAGGCTACTGGTCAGTTATGATCCCAGGATAAGACCAAATTTCAAAGGTTTGTTTTTTTCCCCTCAAATATCTCCTTCTTTGTAATTTAAAAATTAATTTTATATGTATGAAATCATTTAGTTATGATGTTAAAAACAAGATTGCAAATTGGTATGTCCAGTAATGAACTTGGATTCAGAGTAATGCCACACATGTTCAAAAATAGGCATAATAATAATTCTAATAGTTTTATATGCTTCCCAGTTTGTATAAAAAGGCATATTGTGAATTAACAGGCTAACCTCTGTAATGGGTTTTCTGAGTACTTGGTATTCTTAACCTTAGTGATTCAACATTTAGGCTCTGGCTAAGGAACTGGCTTTCATTTACAGACATCAAAGTTATAGTTTGTAGGAAAGTGGCCATATTTAGAAATAGTGAAAAGTTCTGATTTCTATTTATATTATCTTTTTACGTTTTCTAGCCTTTCACACTGATAAAATTTTTTTTTCTTCTGCTCTTTTGCTGAAAAAAAAAAAGAGGGCCATATGGGCTTTAAAAAACACAGTGTGAATAATAAAGTTGTGTGAATAATAGTGAAGCATGTACTTAGCCTCTGAAGTATTTAAAAGACTGTTTTCTACAACATAGATTGATTTTATGCCAACAAAATACTACTCTTTATCACACCTTCCAAGAACAAAATTCCTACTTGCTATGAAAGTCATGGGAAGACTATATAGGGGAGCAAACTTTTTTTTCTTTTTCTTGCTTTAATTTTTACTTGTTTGTCCTCTTGATGAGTTAGAAAAAGCAATATGAAAAAAAATCTCTGGAAAACTATAATCCTAAGGACAGGTATTAATATAGATCAGATTAACAGTATAAAGCTTGATTTTTTTTTCCTTCACAGAAAAAAAAGTCTGCAGCTGCTTCTAGTCAACTGAAGTTATACAACTATGTTGTAAAAACAGGGTTTTTTGTTCATTACCAGAACCTATTCAGTTACTTTCAACAACAGCCATGGCCTGGATTGTCACATGTCTAGCATATATTGATTCACCACCTGTTTTTCATCAGTCAGTGGTTATGTGGCTGAAAGGCTAAATTCACATTTTCCCTTTGTTAGCCCAACCAGCAGCCCACAACGAGTAAAGAAAAAAGAAAGCAAGAAAGAAATTTGCAACATTATACCTTAGTTCTCACTCCATGAACTTTCAAATTATTTTCTAAAAGGTCAGGCAAAAATCTTTATAATGACTCTTATATCTGATTAATTTTGTAATTGCATGAATTAGAAAGAAAAGTATAGTAAATGTAAGTGAAATCTATTGAATATTACTTACCAATGCAAGTAAGAACTTCAGATGATTATACACATTTTAAAAAAGTAAACCATATTTTTAAATGATGTTTTGTAAAGAATAATTTACATTTTCTTAAGTAAATGGATCAACCCAATTTAGAAAATTTTGAAAGGTAAATGTATTTTCTCAGAGTCTCTACAATTTAATAGGTAAATATTTCTGAAAAAAATAACATTATAAAATACAACTTAACTCATTTTTTATTTGCATTATAATCCCTATTTAGAAAAATAAGTTAGTAGTAATTGTGAACATGGTATACTAAGACCACTGATTTATAATTTACATCACATGTGGGTTGGGAAAAATATGAAAAACAAATGCATAGACTATGAAATATGTAGATTCTGACCAAGTTTTTTACAGCTACTAAATATATCTTCAATTTTTATTCACAGGTATTCCTGTTGATGTAGTAGTAAACATTTTTATCAACAGTTTTGGATCCATTCAAGAGACAACAATGGTAATAGTACAGTTAATTTAATATTTTAATTATCAAAATTTAAACTAGAGCATAGTGAAAGTAATATTAAAGCTGAAAAATATTGAGTAACTAAGGAAAAATGCATGCTCTCTCCTGGTATAAAGTAATCCAGTTCCAAGGTTTTGTTAAGTTAGTGATTTCAGTGCCTATGATATTTTGCAATTCAAATTTAGCCTTAATACTGCATTAAAAAGCATAGACTTGGAAAAATTACCATACTCACTCTGAACAATTAATTAGATACTACATGGGAAAAAAGGATTTATGCAATTAATACCCTGAGACAACATTTCCCCCCAATATGCAAAGATGTATGAGCATTCAAAAATATTTGATTGTTGACAGGTTTTATTTTTCCTTCCAGTTTCTTGGGGAGAATCTTTGTTTTCTCTGTTGTGCTAATTTTGTGATGTGTGGAGCAGAAAATTATAAAAAGCAAAATTGATTTTCATAAAATATGGCCATGGAGCTCCCTGAAAAGATTGTCACCTGGGGAAGACAGAGATGAGTGGGAAGGAGGGAGACGCAGGATCCTGTCTTGAAGGAACAAGAAAGAAAGATATCAGGGAATAGCTTCTATTCCTGATGAATTAAACTTTAGAGACAAAGACATTTATCCAGTAAGATTAGATTTCCTGAGTGATGTATGATGTGATTACCCTCAGCTTCTCTAAACATATTCAATAAAATTTACATGCTTTTTGATGTTTTAGAATATAGATTTGTGCTCTTTTTTGAAAAACTACATGCTAAAATTATACTTCAGGTGGGAGAAATAAGGCCCAAGTTTGTGTGTGTGTGTGTGTGTGTGTGTGTGTGTGTGTGTGTGTGTTTTGAGATACTTATAATTTTTCTTAAGTCATAATATAAGGTGTGGATTGAAAGCCTAATAATAATGGTTACAGCACAGTATAATTATTCAGGGAATATCTCAGACTAGATAACGAATAATTGAAACTATTCCTTTATTCCTAGTAGCAGCTTGGTGTGTTACAAAAGGAATTGTATACTGCATTTACATTATAATGCCTATTTTTATCTCTAATTCTGATGAGAATTCCATGTATTTATTTTTATAGAAGCACGTATTTAGCCTCTGAATAATTGATTTTTTTAGACCATCTGTACATATTTTTAGAGAAGTATTTAAAAGACAATTTTGGTATCCAGTCCAAAATTGACTTTCAGTGACTTTTTAGTTCACCTAAATGACATAGACATACAGTACAGATCAGTAGATGACAGCTCTGAAATATAATGTGCAGTACCACATATCACTCAGGAGACAAGCATAGCACTCATTGATTCAATATACAATTCGTCTATCAAAGCACTTCACTCCTCAAGAGCAAGAGCTGTCATTTTTCTCACAGGGAAACTTTAAGGGGAGCTATTTGGTCTCCACACTCTTCTCTGTACAGTTTTATTTTTCACTGGTGTCCTGGTGCACGGATTTGTGCACATTGAAAGGAAATTAATTAGAAGAAATATTTTAATATTGCTATTTGCCCTTTCTCTGTAACAGAAATGTCAAACCAAATTCATGATCAACAATGACAGATCGAAACACACGCATGTGATTGGCACCAGCAAGAGCTTTATATGTATCCTGCATGCACGAGTCAACATAGCCTTTTATATATATAGAGTAAACTTGCTTAATTAGCCTGCTTTCTGAATTAGCTAAACTTTTTCCAGCCCAGTGAAGCACCCCAACTTCTCTTTCAGGTAATTGTTAGCAACACAGCAGTAAATAACAACATGAAGCAGATTATTATTGTAGATTACACATGGAGAACAAAGGGTAAAATATTTAACTGCAGCAGTGTTTGACTATATTCTGTTCAGTGAGAAAACCTGAAGTCATTTTCAAGGTCCACCATTTTTTACTTCTTTTCAGTCGGGTCAAGTTTCTAAACTTTCTAAACCTCTGTTTTCTGGCTAATGAAAAGAAAATAGGATTCTACTCCAGGACTTCTGTGAGGATCAAATGAGATGAGGCATGGGAAAATGCTTCACAGACATTTGGTTAAAGTGTAAAATGTTTGCACCTGGATATAAAGCAAATTGTGTTCTTGGGCTGAAGAAACTGCAAGGAGGCTAGTCGCTAGGGAGAGGAAGCTGGGCGTTGCTACGTGGCGTCATTACATGGTGCTCACAGCGACCATTTCAGGGCTGAGCTGGTCTGTGGTCTGCATTTTGTGCCATGGGGTCTCAGCAGTGTTGGCTGCAATTTGGTGGGCTGTTGCTCCAGGGTAGTGGTGGGGCCTGTGTCCCACTTGGGGGAAGCCAAGTGTTGCTTTGTGGGCGCGAGGTCTGCGGTGCCATTTATTTTTAAATGGCCAGTGCACGTCATGGCAGCTCCTGTGTTGAGCGTCTGCCCCCTGGTGGTCAGTGCACATAACAGCTACTGGTCAGACGGACAGACACTTATATATATATATATATAGATGGCCCCACTACACTCACCCTAAAACACTACTATCAAGATGTTACAGCTGGCAGAAAACATCCCCAACTCTATTTTGCACTTGAGGACAACTAATGCAAAGATGTTTTTTCTCATTTGCATAAAGGCTAAACGTGTCATAGATTAGTACATATCATTAATGTATCTGTTATTTAATAGGTATTAAATGCCTTCCAAATATAAGACACCTAGAATTCTCTAGGCTGCATCAGCAGTTATTTGATTCTATCAAGTTGAAAACATCTGGGAGAAAGGAATGTTAGAAAAGGGATGTTGTTTTACAGATTACTTGAGGATTATAATAAAATATTTCATAATTTCTAAGATATCTAATTTTGTCCCTTGCATAGACTCATCACAGTAGCTAGCCCAAAATATTTATTGCTGGGACCAGATTCAAGCAATTCTCCTATGGAGTCTTTGTTCCTACTATTTATCCCTGATCTCCATCTATCTTCTAATTAGAGTCTTTTATGGCTACTCTGACTCACTTTGTGCCCTCTTTTCAATCCAAGTCTTTCATTTCTAGCATTTATTTGTTAATGAAATCTGATAGCTTCTTTTTGTGTGTGTATTCTTTTTATCCTCTAATGGACTACAAAGCTCTTAAAGTCAGAAATAATGCATTCTACTTCATTTTCCATAAGATACAGATGACAATAGTCACTCAATAAATAGTGAACAGATAAATAAAATATCCTGTACTAGCTAATGTTGATTGAATAGTTGGATAATTAAATTCTGACAGAAAAATTTTAAACAATAGATCCATGTAGAACATTTGTTTGGTTAAATAACAGACCAAATAATGTTATTATTTTATAGTGTTAATTTTGGAAATTTTAGAGACCTTTATCTAGAGAACAAAATTATTTGTATTTGTTATTTCTTTTGCTAAAATAATCTAGATGAAAACCAATCTGCCTTTCAATTTATGTTGTGTAGACAGTCTAAAGGTTCAGAATGAGAACCATCCTCATCAAGTGGACTTATTTTACCATAATTATTTTTTGCTTTTAGCAATGTTTATTTCAGACATCCCTACAAAAAAAACAGTGTTATATAGAGATGTCTTTTTTTTAATATATTTTTATCGATTTCAGAAAGGAAGGGAGAGGGAGAGAGAGATAGAAACTTCAATGAGCACATAGAATAATTGATTGGCTACCTCCTGCACACCACACACTGGGGATAGAGCCAGAAACCTGGGCATGTGCCCTGGCCTGGCATTGAACCATGACCTCCTGGTTCATAGGTCCACACTTAATCACTGAGCCACACCGACCAGCCTATAGAGATGTTTTTGAGGCTGTCATATTTTATAGATTTGCTCAATCTTTTAAAAAACAAATGGTCTGACATTTGTTGCTTAATAGTTAGGAAAGGCACAACCTATTATATAGATACTAGAGGCCCTTTTGCAGTCCAGGAGCCCTCGGGGGATGTCTGACTGTGGCTTAGGCCCACTCCCCCCAGGCCTAAGCCACAGTTGGACATCCTTAGCGTTGCTGCGGAGTAGGGCTGCTGCGCTTGCCAGCGGTCAGTCCGGCTTGTGGCTGAGCAGCGCGCCCCCCTGTGGGAGCACACTGACCACCAGGGGGCAGCTCCTGTGTTGAGTGTCTGCCCCTGGTGGTCAGTGCACGTCATAGTAACCAGTCCTTCTGCCACCCGGTCAATTTGCATATTACCCTTTTATTATATAGGATAGTTAACATTAAGATATCTTCTTAGGAGAAAAAAATGAATCTAAGATAAAACTTCATCATTACCCATTACAAACACTTGCCAATAGAGATGGCTTAGGAGGGTAACTAACAGGTTATAAATAAATGGATAAGAGTTATATTATGAGAGGATATTCTTTTTTCTTCCAATCACCTGGGATGAGCTTACTTTCTTCTTCTTTTTTTTTTTTTAGTTTTTGAGGTATAGTTAACAAATAAAATTATAAGATATTTAAAGTGTACATGATGATTTGATGTACATCTACATTGTGAAATGATTCCTCCTCCCATCAAATCAACACATCCATCATATATGTGAGACCATTTAAGTTCTACTCTCAGCAAATTTTAACTTTCTCAGCAGATTTTAATTATACAATACAGTGTTATCAACTGTAGTTACCATGTCATATTCAGATCTTATTTGTTTTATAACTGAAAGTTTATACATTTTATCAAGCTCTCCATATTTCCCACATCTCTAAGACCCTTTGCAACAGCACGGATGGACCTAGAGAGTATTATGCTAAGTGAAATAAGCCAGTCAGAGAACGACAAATACTAGATATGATTTCACTTATATGTGGCATCTAAAGAAGAAAATAAACTAACAACAAAATAGAAACAGACATACTAGTATAGATACATAGAACAGACTGACAGCTGTGGACCAGGGTTTAAAAGGTGAAGTGATTAAGCAAACAAACAAACAAACAACCCAGACATAGCCGGTGTGGCTCAGTGGTCAAGTGTCGATCTATGAACCAAGATGTCATGGTTCGATTCCTGGTCAGGGCACATGCCCAAGTTGTGGGCTCAATCCCCAGTG